>NC_060126.1:328213062-329463062 GCF_021461395.2 Schistocerca americana | reverse complement strand
AATCTCTGACAGCCAAGGACCTGCTGGTAGCTACTGACTCCAATTCACAATAAAAGTAAACAGTAAAAAATCACGGAAAACCGTATTGATCTGGTGCGGTTACCACTGAAGCCTGAAAATGCTGCCGCAAACCGTGAAGGCAGGTCTCCATTTCCTTTAAAAATTCACTGAAGACATATAACAATGATAGAAAAAACTGTGATACACCTCCTAATACTGTCTATGTTGTTACTGCAGACGTTTCTTGCGGAAAGCGCCAACTTCTACTACAACTAACGTGTGGTTTTTCTATTCTATTTCTGGCTGCTGACGTGCTTGATCCATCTGTTGATTTTATTGTTGTAGCATCAGCTTAAAAATTCTGAGTATCACACTTGCGTAAGCGCTAAATTTATTTCATCTCAGTGTAACTAATGTTTATATTCTGGCAACGTGGATGTGACGCAGCATGTGAAGGTTGCTGTGTGTGGACGGGTTACTCCTGTAACCGAAATTGCAGATCTGAAGATGGTTCTAGAGGAACGGAAACCGGTCATGTGAATAAACATTTTTGCAATCAAGACAGATTATAAGTAACATTGTATTTTCATCTCAATTGTTTTTAACTACAATACTATGTTAGCTAAGAACGAGAACACGTTATGATCACCGTATTGTCCTCTAGGAAGCGTTGAGTATTGCTGGAGTTCTGCCGAATATTTTTTCAATGTCTTTAAAAATTAAATGACATTCGAAGCTGTATTATTTTTTTGCTCCTCTCTTTTTATGACGTAACTGCAACGGCCCACATTACTGCAGTTTAGCTCGACTATCTGGTTAGCCAGTGCTTTCGAAGCTAAATCCTGTATTATCGCTCACTGGATGTGGGCGTAACGCACAGCATGAAACGTATCATTATTATCGTACTTGGCTGTACAAGAGACAGATTGGCTTTCGCTCTTCGTGAAAGGAAATCCAAGGAGATTCCAGTAAATGCGGAAGAATACATGGTGATATACAGGACATAAAATCCCGTCTGAGACCTGCGATCATTTTTATGTTAATAATTGGCAACCAATGCTGTACAATCGCAGTAAAATCATGAGATGTTCAATTGACTCTTTTATTAGAACATGTTACGCGTTTTGGGATTACACCCATCTTCAGACATCACAAACTTCAACTCCTTCCTAACCAACCAGGCGTACAGCCTTGACAACTCAAAGAAAGTGTCGAACAACATGCATGGTATAATGCTTATAAAGTGTCGAATAACATACATGGTATAATGCTTATGTCGGGTTTGTTCTTATGATGAACACAATATAGGGACCAATAAGCGCTCAGTTTAAAAATAAGTGTGACCGGGGATCGGATCTTGCCGCTGCGAGACGGCGCCGTGTTATAAGGCGGACCTTGTTCTGGAGTCGGCGTCTCCCCAGGCGGGACTGGCAGCGGCTGATTTATCTGCGACACTATTTCCGCAGTCAGGGAAGGGAAGGGAAGGGAAGCGAAGGGCAGGGAAGAGGAGGCGGGAGCTGGGAGCTGGCTGCGGCGAGATGCGTATCGCGCCCGCTCGGCAAAAACCCCGCAGCTGCCTCCTCCGCCCGGGGCCGCCCCTGTTGTTTCACTCGCGACGACTTTGTCTCCCCCGGGACTATTTTTGAGAGGCCATTTCTCTGTTTACGACTTCGGTTCCGTAACTGGCTATAAGACTGTAAACCGAAAGAGCATCGTTTGTCTTGCCCCGCTGTTAAAGGTGAGGCGGTTGTGAGTTTGGGGACTAGTGGGTTTCTTTGTGTACACGCTTTCGTCATTTCGATTTTACGGGATAAAACAGCGAAGAACCGCTCTGTGATACGGCTAGTGTGTAAGGAAATCAGGCTGAGCGCGGAACCCGAGAATGGGAGACAAATTCTGTGACGTGCAGGCATGGGTGTATCTAGAATGAGCCAACCGGGGCGTTGCACAACGGACCGGGAGAATGAGGTACCCTGGCGCACGAAAGAAATTACCCAGAAAAAAAAGGTGGCCAGGTGCGAGTAGGTGATTTAAGCTTACAAGTTCTCGTACAAATTTACTTACAAAATGGCTCTGAGCACTATGGGACGTAACATCTGAGGTCATCAGTCCTCTAGACTTAGAACTACTTAAACCTACCTAACCTAAGGACATCACACACATCCATGCCCGGGGCAGGATTCGAACCTGCGACCATAGCGGTCGCGCGGTTCCAGACTGAAGCGCCAAGAACCGCTCGGACACTCCGGCCGGCTTATCAAGTAGTTAAAACTCAAAACATTTCACATGTGGCTGAGCACTTCCTGCCCGCCCCGATGGCCTAGCGGTTCTAGGCGCTTCAGTCCGGAGCCGCGTGACTGCTGCGGTCGCAGGTTCGAATCCTGCCTCGGGCATGGATATGTGTGGTGTCCTTAGGTTAGTTAGGTTTAAGTAGTTCTAAGTTCTAGGGAACTGATAACCTCAGATATTAAGTCCCACATTGCTCAGAGCCACTGAAACCATTTTTGAGCACTACCTGTTTCCGTAAATAACGTAACTATCCGGCGAACGGTTCGGACACTTGGATGATGTCGTCCAGGATACCGCGCAGCATACATAGCACACGCCTGTTGGGCATTTTGATCACAATAAGCATACATCAACACGATATCGACCTTTTCCGCAATTGGTATACGGTTCATTTTAACAGGGGCAATGTATTACGAAGCAAATACCGTCCGCACTGGCGGAATGTTACGTGATACCACGTACTTATACTTTTGTGACTATTAGAGCGCCATCTACCACAAAGCGAAAAAAGTGGTCCAACTAAAACATTCATATTTCTTTACGTACTACAGGAATATGTAATAGAAAAAGGGGGTTCCTATTTAAAAAACGCAGTTGATATCCGTTTGACCTACGGCAGCGCCATCTAGCGGGCCAACCATAGTGCCATCTGGTTTCTCCCTTCAAACTAGACAAGTTTCGTCTTTGTAGTTATTACGTTTGACGCTTATTTCGTGAGATATTTGGCACGGTCATGATCAATGGACCACCCTGTATAACTGAATCTGAAAAGGTTTAAATTTATTAGTAAGTTCAGTGAAGACACTCTTTGCACACAGTATTGATAGCTAAGATTGGCAGCGACCTGAGACAATTGAGTATCAGTCTCAAGCCATGCACAGTCTTTCGACTTGTATCGAGACAGCTACTCCCGTCAGGCAACACTCCGAGAGTCCTCTTAAAGTGAAGGATTAACATTTGTGTCATATCAGGGGGCACACAATGGGGTAAGAAGTCGTTTACGTACAAATCATATTCGCTGCAACAAATTACCGAAATGAAACACAGCATTAAACGTTGACAATTTTAGTGTTAGGGCTATTGTGCACAGTACCATTTTATAGACGAAGTTGGCGGCGATATGTATCAACATATTAGCAGCTCGAATTCCAGAGACACTGTATTGGGATTGAGGATACGAACTGCACTAGCACAAAGACGAAAGCTCACTCACCTCATTTAACTACACATATGCAAAAACAACAGCTTCAAATAGCACATCATTCTGTCTGTAGAACACCTTTGATTTCAAAGGCAGTTAGTTTTCTCACAAAAGTAAGGATTCATGATTGCAATTCGCGTACAATCATTTGAAATTCTCATAAAAATATATTAGTTCTTATGATGTGTGTATGAGGAACACGTGTTTCAGGACAACATGACACACTCAACTTTCCGAATAATGCCTATACGAGGGAATAGAGAAACTTCAAAGGAAAATGTATAATTTGTAGTACTGTGATTTTATTGTTAGTGCAAGTTTTATAAAATTCTTGAGTTTCCAGTACAAACTGCCCCGGACAAAATCTGATAAACAGCCTGGATGACTGGTTCGCAAAATCAGATTACCCTGAATATAATTGCACTATTGAAGATATCCGTAGTCATTAAATATACATGCCTTTGAGAATTTATGGGCTACAGTCTAGAGCAGGGTCAGCGGAAGTCATGACAATGTTTCTCTCCGCTATTGAATTGGCAACAGGCCAGTTTTGCGTAACCAATGGGATGATACTTCCACATAGCCAACGAGAGGCGATGAAATGAATTTTTACCGCCGAAATAAAAACCATGCTCCTCTTCGGTGTTTTCAGATATTTCACCGTTTTTTTCCGAATATATCACGCATTATGAGGTTTAGACCTAACAGCACAGCTTAAATTGTTTCAAGTGAAATGAGAAACAATTACATTTACAATATTCCTTGTCAGAAATATCTGATAGTTTCTTTCTGAGTATGTCATGAATTACAAGGCTGTGGTTAGTGTGGAATGTGTCAGCTTTGTTGTGAGTTGGCGAAGCCAAAGAGTGTGAAAGCTAAAAAAGATGGTCATGGTGAAAAACTGATCTGTAGCTTAGCCTGAGTTTTGGGTCAGGTTGGATGTGACAGTTCAGTTGCGAGTTGGTGAAACCAACGAATGTGAAAGTTAAAAACTTGGTTGTGGTGTCAAGACCGACCTGTAGCTTAACGCCAGAGTGAAATTATGCTGCAATACGTCGCTTTTACTTGCCAAAATTACATTAATAATATTTATTATCACATATACTTGTTTCTGCCGAACATTTAATGAATTACGAGATTGAGGCTAATTTGGGTCCTAATAGCACAGCATAAATTACGGTAATTATCTTTGTTATCAAAATATGTTTATGTTTCTTCCGAATGAGTTTTCAGAGCTAGTGAGACACTGGCGTCAGAATGTGACAATATTCCATGAAAACACGTTATATGTCTGCTGCTGTCTCATTAGCGGTATAGACCCAGCAGCTAACACACCATCTTTCCTTCCCGTCATACCTCTCGGCAAGTGCTGACAACATTGCTGCACGAAACACGGAAGTACGCCACTGGCCCTGATCTAGATTTCTACCGAATTTACGTAATACGTCTATAGAAAGTGCAATCGATTTGATGCCCGTGTTTTAGGAGCCACAGATTGACGGAACTCAGATATTCTTTGGTGGCGTACCTTCGAACCACTGTCGTTGCTCCAAGCACTTCCTCCATTTAATGTTTTTTTTTTTTTTTCAACATTTTGCATACTGGGGACGTATACATCCATGTTGCTTGCCAGTCACCTCGTCTGAGATTGATGCTCAGCAACGGTTTGAGCCGCTGCAGAGAAGCCTGTGTTGTTGAGAACTGCCTCACGTCGCGAAATGTTGTTTACTACTCTAAGAGGATAAGCGGAAAAGAATCACTACACCATTAAGAAACTATCCAGAGATAATAACAGGGCATAACTACGCTGTGATAACCGGGGAAATGACCCCAAGGATAAGGTGTTTCTAGAAAAAAAAGGAAAAATTAAAAATAGGTAAGAAATGTGGAAAAACTAATAAAATCGATAATGAAAGACTGTTTTGGAAATCATTCTGACGTAACGATATGCGAACCATTTACCTTCTTTATCCACATCAAAGATCAATCTGCACTAGGATATGAACATCACTGAAGTGAATATATAGAACGAAGGGGACTAGATGTTTCGGCCCAATCTATGACGGAGCATCCGCCTTAAGTTGCATTTACAGTTGTGTGCAAGCAACACTCAAGTCACAATTAAAACATAGCACTTAAAACCACTGCAGAAGCTAAGAAGCTAAACAAGAAACTGCCAAGTATATCGAAACAGATCAGAATACTTACAGATTTTTTTATCACAGAAAAAGTGTTGCTGGGTACTTACAAGGTAACGCTAAAGACACTAATTCCAACGCCTTGTGTTAGCAGATAAGAAACCATCTATAAACTCAGCAATTGCTTGACGTTCTTAAGGATACGAAAAACATAATTTGAAACAGTAACAAATGTAACGAATGAAATACAGAAATATGTCTTAAAAAGGTGGTATTACCAGGGTCACAATCCTTAGAAACCAGTAGAAAGAATTAATTCAACATATAGGGCCACGATGTCTGCGATTATGGAAGTTGCAGCTGCATCACAGGCAGTTAGATTCTGGCTTCACTATGAAACACACCTTTGTGTTCTAATGAAGTTGGGCGATGAAATTATGTCTCATCATGTTAAATTTAATGGAACGCTATAATTATTCTCTGTGTTCAATTTTGAATGTCATATGCCTGTAAAATACGTAGATCACATAGTCGTCTTCTTCTTTCTTGTATTAAAAGAGCTCTGTATTTTAGAGCGAAATAATAATTAATTTTATCTTAAATACGTCCTTGTTTTGTAGTGCTGGGTCCATTCCTGTTCTTTGCTAATGATTCATCTCTCTTGACATTTTTCAGCCTTTTAAATGTGTTGGAAGTGCTCAGTTTGGTGACGCAACGATTTTTATGCATTTCAATATTTGTAAGTCGAGCATGCAATTCATGCTTTTAACGTAGCCCGACCATCATTGTTATAATACAGCTCATTCCTTTGCACTGAAAGCTATCAATAACACGACTTCGTGTCAGCAAACTTACCGCTTACCATCAATAACACGCCTTCGTGCCAGCAAGCTTACCGCTTACCAATGACGCCCTCTGACTCTAATATGAGTAAAATTAGTTTCTAGATCAAATAGCTATAGAGGGTATAATGGGTATATGTGCAGACAATTCTGTTAGCGACTGAGGACACTGTACTGAACAACATTACGTAGGTATTTGCGTCGTTTGCAGAATAATAATTGCAGCTATTACAAGTCGTATGTTTTTTGATGGGTAGTACCTCCAAGTAAATATGGCAAGAGCAAGCCATTAGTTCTTATTTGAGCCAATGAGGGCCAAAGTGGTATAACTCAATTTTTCCCACTTCTGAGTAATGGAAGGTTTTGAGTTTCGTTTAATGTAAAGTCATGCTTTACAATAATTCTTGATTAATTTGATGAAATGTACACGTGAAATATTATAACTGCGTTTACTAAAAGCTTTTTAGTTATTTGTACCCTAAATTCCTTTTTATAGTCCCTAAAAGTCGGTGTACCACTTTTCCTCTCAGAAATTTATTCATAGTATAAGGTAAATTGGTACAAATCAAGAGGTTTTCCATCCTCCTTATGAAGGTTTAGGTGAAGCTGAATACCTGAGAAGGATTACGCTGTCTTTTAACCTCCATAATTGCGATTTATTTATAAAACAAAAACATAAAATGATATGGTAAATGTGAGTCTGCACTTATTGTTCCCATTTTGCACTTTTCTCTCAAAAATTGCATTAAAGTAATTGCATTATTGTTGTTAATTACTAGATTGCTATTTACTGAGTCTGTATAATAATTCGACAGTGCGTTCATCTACGGATTACAAATAAACTGTTGTTTCTAAATGTCGAAATTTCTTAAAATGTAGATCTTGTAATGCCGATATTTCAAGAGGCTTTATCATGGAGTATGTCCGTTTACTCGATTTCACCGTCCACATCATCTTCCTCTGCCAAAGGATCAACATGTGCACTTCCAGGCTCCTGAGCCGAACTTGCAGTTGTCAGCTGATCGAAGAAAGCGTGGTGCACCGGAGGGGTGCACGGGCGAAGTGTCATCACATATGTCCTTTTTGCCTCGGTGACAGGTCGCACAGCATTTTTGATAGGCTTGAGTTTTATGGTCTACGTATTTAACGTGAGAAATCACTGCTTGATTCGTGTGGGCTTTAGCCTAGATTTATACATGGAGTGCAAACTTACCTTATAAAAACTACACTCCTGGAAATTGAAATAAGAACACCGTGAATTCATTGTCCCAGGAAGGGGAAACTTTATTGACGCATTCCTGGGGTCAGATACATCACATGATCACACTGACAGAACCACAGGCACATAGACACAGGCAACAGAGCATGCACAATGTCGGCACTAGTACAGTGTATATCCACCTTTCGCAGCAATGCAGGCTGCTATTCTCCCATGGAGACGATCGTAGAGATGCTGGATGTAGTCCTGTGGAACGGCTTGCCATGCCATTTCCACCTGGCGCCTCAGTTGGACCAGCGTTCGTGCTGGACGTGCAGACCGCGTGAGACGACGCTTCATCCAGTCCCAAACATGCTCAATGGGGGACAGATCCGGAGATCTTGCTGGCCAGGGTAGTTGACTTACACCTTCTAGAGCACGTTGGGTGGCACGGGATACATGCGGACATGCATTGTCCTATTGGAACAGCAAGTTCCCTTGCCGGTCTAGGAATGGTAGAACGATGGGTTCGATGACGGTTTGGATGTACCGTGCACTATTCAGTGTCCCCTCGACGATCACCAGTGGTGTACGGCCAGTGTAGGAGATCGCTCTCCACACCATGATGCCGGGTGTTGGCCCTGTGTGCCTCGGTCGTATGCAGTCCTGATTGTGGCGCTCACCTGCACGGCGCCAAACACGCATACGACCATCATTGGCACCAAGGCAGAAGCGACTCTCATCGCTGAAGACGACACGTCTCCATTCGTCCCTCCATTCACGCCTGTCGCGACACCACTGGAGGCGGGCTGCACGATGTTGGGGCGTGAGCGGAAGACGGCCTAACGGTGTGCGGGACCGTAGCCCAGCTTCATGGAGACGCTTGCGAATGGTCCTCGCCGATACCCCAGGAGCAACAGTGTCCCTAATTTGCTGGGAAGTGGCGGTGCGGTCCCCTACGGCACTGCGTAGGATCCTACGGTCTTGGCGTGCATCCGTGCGTCGCTGCGGTCCGGTCCCAGGTCGACGGGCACGTGCACCTTCCGCCGACCACTGGCGACAACATCGATGTACTGTGGAGACCTCACGCCCCACGTGTTGAGCAATTCGGCGGTACGTCCACCCGGCCTCCAGCATGCCCACTATACGCCCTCGCTCAAAGTCCGTCAACTGCACATACGGTTCACGTCCACGCTGTCGCGGCATGCTACCAGTGTTAAAGACTGCGAAGGAGCTCCGTATGCCACGGCAAACTGGCTGACACTGACGGCGGCGGTGCACAAATGCTGCGCAGCTAGCGCCATTCGACGGCCAACACCGCGGTTCCTGGTGTGTCCGCTGTGCCGTGCGTGTGATCATTGCTTGTACAGCCCTCTCGCAGTGTCCGGAGCAAGTATGGTGGGTCTGACACACCGGTGTCAATGTGTTCTTTTTTCCATTTCCAGGAGTGTATTTCTGCTTTAATAACGTCTGGATATTACAGATCTAAACAAAGAAAACAATGTTAATACTTAACAGCTTTGTTACAATGCCTTTTTGATTTTAGAGCGTAAATAAACGCGCAAAACAACAGAGAACAACAGGACCATGTGGCCTTGTCGCTTGACTTATATCACTATTCCCGCAAATGCGCTTCACTTAGGCTTGAGAGGAACAGTGCTTTGGAGCTCTCTAGTGGCTTTGGTGGGGGTAATCGTACCACTTCTCCGCAACAAATTTCCGTGCGTTGTGAGTAAAGTGAGTGGTACAGCACAAAAACTAAAAATTTTTTACTTGGACCACTTTGGCTCTCAGCGGCTCATTTTATCCTGGGCAGATAGTCTGGTGTTGAAGTGTTGACGTGTGGGCGTAAAATGATTAGCCTATACTTCGTGGTGCAGCTACGGCCATGCAGAAAACATCAGGAAGTAAAGGTTGTGAGGCGTTTGTAGGATGCCTGTTCGACGTAGAGGAAAAACAACCAACACGGTGATGTATGTACCTATTAAGGAGCAACATACCAAAATATTCACACTTATACCCATGACACATTGTACTTGGTTTCATCATCTTGCTGTTGCCAATGTAATGTACCTTTCTTTCGTTAACATCTTACACTCATATTTAAAAATTAAAATAAAATCCATACCAGTATGAAAGAGGCAGCATCACATTGTGGCTCTGTCAGAAACAAATATGGAAATTTTGAGTTTAACGTTCGAGACACGGATTGCAAACTTTGATAGCTGATGAATGGTCAAGGTAATCGGCTACATCCTTTCCGAAGGAACCATCCCAGCGTTTGCCTCAAGCGATGGGGTGGAGTGGGGGAGGGGAGGGGGAATCACGGAGAAACTCAATCCGGATGAGCGGAAGCCGATTTGTGTCGCCTTCCTCCCGGCATCGAGACCAGTGTGTTAACAACGCCGCACGTCACTTGGGTCCTCTTAGAAATAACTGTCATCAGAGGATCAAGGCTCGACCAGCGGCGACCTTATTTTAGAAACTGAAAATTGAGATATGAAATCGTTCCGGCGTAGTTCGCTACGAAAGGGAAGTAAACGCTACCCTCACGAGCGGTAAAGAGGAAGTGTGGAATTTTGTATGTGGGTTATGAAATTCTAGCAGATTCAGTTTCAATTAATTTACTTATAATGCTCCCTATACCAAAGTTTATGGGGTTAAATGTGCATCAGCATTCGTAACACACACGTGACAGATGTTTGAAGGCTCACGGTGCAAGACGTGACCATGTATTTCTGAAAGAAAAATCTACACACTGCGTCAGACTGATAAGCTGCTTGAACTACTGCAAGTTGGCTCTCTGACCAGAAAAACCACACTAGTAAATAGGCCAAATTATGACCTTAATGAATGGCAAAAGAGATCCTCAAACACATGAAATATAGTGGTAGTGCAAAACAATGGAATAACTTCCAACACATTCCACGTGCTTACCTACAAGAAGCCTGAATAAAATGTCAATCGTCGCAAAGGAGTATGGAAAGCAGTGGCGCCATTTAGTTTATCGTCAGCTCAAACGAGTGAAGGCTTCCAAACTGTTATGTGAGTTTTGGAAACAGATTGGAATCGGATGGGATCAGGTCGGGACTGTATGGAGGATGATCAGTACTGCTACGGCGTGCAGAAATGTAATGCCTCCTAATTCATTATTTAAAAACTCTTAGCGCTTTTTTAAAATAAAACAAACGTTATGAACCTTCTAATCTTTATTCTTCGTGTTTACGTGTTTATTTCTCAGCATAGCCACTCCGGTGACGAATGCATTTCTGCCAACGAGAGACCAGTTTATTGATACCATCACTGTAGAATGGATTGGCTTTGTTGACGGAGCCACAACTGCACCTAAGCTTGCATCGCTTCATCACTATCGGAGGGAAGGCCTCCAATATGTTCTGTAAGTTTTGGAAACAGACTGAAATCGGATGGGACTAAGTCGGGACTGTATGGAGGATGATCGACGACATTGAACCAAAGGGGCCAGAGTATTGCAGAAATCGCAGAGCTCCGATGTGACGTGATATTGTCATGCTGAAGGAGAGGGTGCTATATGTGTGGGAGTAATTTTCGAATTGATTACATTATGGCTGCACACTGATTCTCACGCACCAATACAGTTACATTACAAAAAAATGCTTCAAATGGCTCTGAGCACTATGGGATTCAACTGCTGTGGTCATCAGTCCCCTAGAACTTAGAACTAATTAAACCAAACTAACCTAAGGACACCACACACATCCATGCCCGAGGCAGGATTCGAACCTGCGACCGTAGCAGCAGCGCGGCTCCAGACTGGAGCGCCTAGAACCGCACGATCACCGCGGCCGGCAGTTACATTACATATCGCAATGTCACAGACTACGGCACAAAGATCTCTGACAGCAGAGGGCTGCAAATATGAGGTGCGACAATAAAGTAATGAGACTGATGTGAAAAAAATGTTGCTTACCGTTTTAGTCAAGTTTAGTGTTGTCTCCTTCAAAGTAGTTCCCTTCTGATTGCACACACTTTTTCCAGCGCTTCTGCCATTCATGGTAACATTTCTGCAACTCATCTTCTGTAATATCCTCGAAGACCCTCATCACAGTTTTTCGGACATTTTGTGTTGTTTGATAATGGTGTCCCTTGACCGCCGTTTTCACTCTTGGAAATAGAGAAAAGTCGCATGGAGCGATATCTGGTGAATAAGGTGGCTGTGGTAGTACTGAAATTATTTTGAGGTTAAAAATTGCTGTACTGACAGAGCAGTATGGGATGTCGCATTATCGCATACCAAGATCTTCAGTTATTATTAGACGAACCGTTCCTCGATTGATGTTCAGTTCTCCTGCAATCATTTTCACGGATAAACTTCCATCATATCGTACGAGTTCACGCACCCTGGCCAAGTTGGCATTCGTCCGTGGGGTTGATGGTCGCCCACGGTGGTCTTCATCTTCAACATTCGTTCTGCCTTCACTAAACATTTTACGCCAACGAAAAACTTGAACTCTTGACATAACCTCCTCTCCAAAAGCCTCCTGAAGCTTACCGAAAGTCGTCGTCGCATTTTCATCCAATCTAACGCAAAAGGAAATGGCATACCATTGCGCAATATTATGCGGTTTCATTTCCGTGACGAGAGACACAAACACGTGTTAACTTATTACAGCACAACTCACGACTGAGCCGTTGCATCGATGTGCCACTTGGACTAGAAGCAGCTTATAGACCAAGGTCAAAGATATTGTGCCTACGCAAGCCCGCAGGGTTGCCACATCTTGTAAATAAAATCAGTATCATTACTTTATTGTCGCACCTCGTATGTGGACATGAAGAATAAAGATGTAGAATATCAATAATGTTTGTTTTATTTCAAAAAACTTTAAGAGTTTTAACATAAAAATTCGCAAGAACTACTTTACAGCACACCCTGCTACTAAGGTTAGTGTTCCCAGATTCCAACGTATGCAGCGTGGCAGCAGCACATGGCCCCAGATGACGAAACGGGAAGAGCACTTTTCTTCTTTACAAGCCACAACTACAGAGAGTTTTCTCACAGAAGTTTCTACTTACTTTGTGCTGAGCGGAAACTGACAACACGACACTGACCAACCTTACCAACAAACGGAATCGAATACGCTTATGAGAGAGACTGTATGAATTAATATAAAACATTGTGTAGGTCTTTTCATTGTTGTACTTGTCAAAACACTGGAAAATTCCTGGCTATAGGACGAGTCACTTTCGGTGTTCGAGTTGGGCGTCCAATAAAACGGCTGTTGTTGTGGAAAAGATATGGTCAGCTGTTATCCGAGACTACAATTAATTCCAATCTGTTTCTTTTTTTTGGTAACATATTTTTAATGCGTCCAATAAATGGTGAAAAACATTCTGATAACAATTTATCAGCCTTCGCCTGGCCATTTGGTAGCTTTGCAACTGGGGATTGCTCCCATTCACGGCTCCAATATTCTTGATCTAGCCCATGACAACACTTGGCTCTTGCACGAAGCCATTCTCGAGTTTATTTCTTGAAGTGTATCGTCTAATGAACGTGCTGCTCGTCAGATGTTCGTCTTGTCCTTTCACTTTATCAACAACCGCTTGTTTCTGTGCGCCAGTACGTATTCGCCGTGCTTCAGTTTTTCATTTTTCGTGAATACAGGTGGTTCACAGCATAGTGCCGATAAAGTGTGAAATACACTCCTGGAAATGGAAAAAAGAACACATTGACACCGGTGTGTCAGACCCACCATACTTGCTCCGGACACTGCGAGAGGGCTGTACAAGCAATGATCACACGCACGGCACAGCGGACACACCAGGAACCGCGGTGTTGGCCGTCGAATGGCGCTAGCTGCGCAGCATTTGTGCACCGCCGCCGTCAGTGTCAGCCAGTTTGCCGTGGCATACGGAGCTCCATCGCAGTCTTTAACACTGGTAGCATGCCGCGACAGCGTGGACGTGAACCGTATGTGCAGTTGACGGACTTTGAGCGAGGGCGTATAGTGGGCATGCGGGAGGCCGGGTGGACGTACCGCCGAATTGCTCAACACGTGGGGCGTGAGGTCTCCACAGTACATCGATGTTGTCGCCAGTGGTCGGCGGAAGGTGCACGTGCCCGTCGACCTGGGACCGGACCGCAGCGACGCACGGATGCACGCCAAGACCGTAGGATCCTACGCAGTGCCGTAGGGGACCGCACCGCCGCTTCCCAGCAAATTAGGGACACTGTTGTTCCTGGGGTATCGGCGAGGACCATTCGCAACCGTCTCCATGAAGCTGGGCTACGGTCCCGCACACCGTTAGGCCGTCTTCCGCTCACGCCCCAACATCGTGCAGCCCGCCTCCAGTGGTGTTGCGACAGGCATGAATGGAGGGACGAATGGAGACGTGTCGTCTTCAGCGATGACAGTCGCTTCTGCCTTGGTGCTAATGATGGTCGTATGCGTGTTTGACGCCGTACAGGTGAGCGCCACAATCAGGACTGCATACGACCGAGGCACACAGGGCCAACACCCGGCATCATGGTGTGGGGAGCGATCTCCTACACTGGCCGTACACCACTGGTGATCGTCGAGGGGACACTGAATAGTGCACGGTACATCCAAACTGTCATCGAACCCATCGTTCTACCATTCCTAGACCGGCAAGGGAACTTGCTGTTCCAACAGGACAATGCACGTCCGCATGTATCACGTGCCACCCAACGTGCTCTAGAAGGTGTAAGTCAACTACCCTGGCCAGCAAGATCTCCGGATCTGTCCCCCATTGAGCATGTTTGGGACTGGATGAAGCATCGTCTCACGCGGTCTGCACGTCCAGCACGAACGCTGGTCCAACTGAGGCGCCAGGTGGAAATGGCATGGCAAGCCGTTCCACAGGACTACATCCAGCATCTCTACGATCGTCTCCATGGGAGAATAGCAGCCTGCATTGCTGCGAAAGGTGGATATACACTGTACTAGTGCCGACATTGTGCATGCTCTGTTGCCTGTGTCTATGTGGCTGTGGTTCTGTCAGTGTGATCATGTGATGTATCTGACCCCAGGAATGTGTCAATAAAGTTTCCCCTTCCTGGGACAATGAATTCACGGTGTTCTTATTTCAGTTTCCAGGAGTGTACTTACGTGGAATCAACATGAATCTTATTCAACACAGTTTATACGTACTAGGGTTGCAGCCCATCTTTCACACACACACACACACACACACACACATGTATATATATATATATATATATATATATATATATATATATATATATATATATATATTATTCTCATACACAAACAGCAGTTGACCGGCGTTGCCTGGTGAAACGTTTTTGAGATGCCTCGTGGAAGGAGGAGAAATGCATACCATCACGTTTCCGACTTTGATAAAGGTCGGAGTGTAGCCTATCGCGATTGCAGTTTATCGTATCGCGACATTGCTGCTCGCGTTGGTCGAGATCCCATGACTGTTAGCAGAATATGGAATCGGTGGGTTCAGGAGGGTAATACGGAACGCCGTGCTGGATCCCAACAGCCTCGTATCACTAGCAGTCGACACGGCAGGCGTCTTATCCGCAAGGCTGTAACAGATCGTGCAGCCACGTCTCGGTCCCTGAGTCAACAGTTGGGGACGTTTGCAAGACAACAACCATCTGTACGAACAGTTCGACGACGTTTGCAGCAGTATGGACTATCAGCTCGGAGACCATGGCTATGGTTACCCTTGACGCTGCATCAGAGACAGGAGCGCCTGCGATGGTGTACTCAACGACGAATCTGGGTGCACGAATAGCAAAACGTCATTTTTTCGGATGAATCCAGGTTCTGTTTAAAGCATCATGATGGTCGCATCCGTGTTTGGCGACATCGGGGTGAACGCACATTAGAAGCGTGTATTCGTCATCGCCCTACTGGCGTATCATCCGGCGTGATGGTATAGGGTGCCATTGGTTACACGTCTCGATCACCTCTTGTTCGCATTGACAGCACTTTGAACAGTGGACGTTACATTTTAGATGTGTTGCGACCCGTGGCTCTACCCTTCATTATATCCCTGCGAAACCCTACATTTCAGCAGGATAATGCACGACCGCATGTTGCAGGTCCTGTATGGGCCTTTCTGGATGCAGAAAATGTTCGACTGCTGCCCTGGCCAGCACATTCTCACCAATGAAAATGTCTGCTCAATGGTGGCCGAGCAACTGGCTCGTCACTACTCTTGATGAACTGTGGTATCGTGTTGCAGCTGCGTGGGCAGCTGTGCCAGTACACGCCATCCAAGTTCTGTTTGACTCTATGCCCAGGCGTATCAAGGCCGTTATTACGGCCAGAGGTGGTTGTTCTGGGTACTGATTTCTCGGGGTCTACGCACTCAAATTGCGTGAAAATGTAATCGCATCTAGTATAATATATTTGTCCAATGAGTACCCGTTTTTGATCTGAATTTCTTCTTGGTGTAGCAATTTTAATGGCCAGTAGTGTATATATATACCGAGCAAGGTGGTCACAGTGGTTAGCACATTGGACTGGCATTCGGGAGGACGACGGTTGAATGCCTTCTCCGGCCGTCCTGATTTAGGTTTTCCGTGATTTCCCTAAATCGCTTCAGGCAAATCCTGGGATGGTTCCCAATCCTTCGTGAGACACCCATCACAGAAGCTAGCTATAAAAAAAAAATAGTTCAAATTACGGGAGGCTTTTGGCCAGTCGTGCAGTTTGATAAATTCCCTCTTTTTCATAGAAATTTATTATAAATTTCAATCCAGCCACGTAGCTTTACATCTACAGAGTGATTCAGCTGCCCCTGTCTATCGGTTTTATGCAACACATAACCCCTTCAAATACCAGGAGCAAGATTTTCATATTCTCTCCCTCGTTATGTCCAAACTGTTTTCCCTATGGAAAAAATGAACAGGACCTTTTTGTAGGAAATTTAATGCAGTTAAATTTTGTACTGCAATGCATTTTCGCTCAAGGCCGCAGTTTTCGATTTATTCAGAATAAAAGTACAAAAATCACCTTCAATCTCGTTTCTATAGAGTAACTCTAATCCCATGGCCTCTGGCGAAAACTTATCTCAATACAAATTTAACTACATTAAATTTGCTACAAAGAGGTCCTGTTCATTCTTTCTCTACCAGTAACAGATGCATATAGTGATCGAGAGAATATGAACATCCCTCGCGGTTTTTTTAAGGCTTTGCTGGTTGCATGAAACCGTTTTGTAGGGTCAGCTGATGACCTTGTACACTCCTGGAAATTGAAATAAGAACACCGTGAATTCATTGTCCCAGGAAGGGGAAACTTTATTGACACATTCCTGGGGTCAGATACATCACATGATCACACTGACAGAACCACAGGCACATAGACACAGGCAACAGAGCATGCACAATGTCGGCACTAGTACAGTGTATATCCACCTTTCGCAGCAATGCAGGCTGCTATTCTCCCATGGAGACGATCGTAGAGATGCTGGATGTAGTCCTGTGGAACGGCTTGCCATGCCATTTCCACCTGGCGCCTCAGTTGGACCAGCGTTTGTGCTGGACGTGCAGACCGCGTGAGACGACGCTTCATCCAGTCCCAAACATGCTCAATGGGGGACAGATCCGGAGATCTTGCTGGCCAGGGTAGTTGACTTACACCTTCTAGAGCACGTTGGGTGGCACGTGATACATGCGGACGTGCATTGTCCTGTTGGAACAGCAAGTTCCCTTGCCGGTCTAGGAATGGTAGAACGATGGGTTCGATGACGGTTTGGATGTACCGTGCACTATTCAGTGTCCCCTCGACGATCACCAGTGGTGTACGGCCAGTGTAGGAGATCGCTCCCCACACCATGATGCCGGGTGTTGGCCCTGTGTGCCTCGGTCGTATGCAGTGCTGATTGTGGCACTCACCTGTACGGCGCCAAACACGCATACGACCATCATTGGCACCAAGGCAGAAGCGACTCTCATCGCTGAAGACGACACGTCTCCATTCGTCCCTCCATTCACGCCTGTCGCGACACCACTGGAGGCGGGCTGCACGATGTTGGGGCGTGAGCGGAAGACGGCCTAACGGTGTGCGGGACCGTAGCCCAGCTTCATGGAGACGGTTGCGAATGGTCCTCGCCGATACCCCAGGAGCAACAGTGTCCCTAATTTGCTGGGAAGTGGCGGTGCGGTCCCCTACGGCACTGCGTAGGATCCTACGGTCTTGGAGTGCATCCGTGCGTCGCTGCGGTCTGGTCCCAGGTCGACGGGCACGTGCACCTTCCGCCGACCACTGGCGACAACATCGATGTACTGTGGAGACCTCACGCCCCACGTGTTGAGCAATTCGGCGGTACGTCCACCCGGCCTCCCGCATGCCCACTATACGCCCTCGCTCAAAGTCCGTCAACTGCACATACGGTTCACGTCCACGCTGTCGCGGCATGCTACCAGTGTTAAAGACTGCGATGGAGCTCCGTATGCCACGGCAAACTGGCTGACACTGACGGCGGCGGTGCACAAATGCTGCGCAGCTAGCGCCATTCGACGGCCAACACCGCGGTTCCTGGTGTGTCCGCTGTGCCGTGCGTGTGATCATTGCTTGTACAGCCCTCTCGCAGTGTCCGGAGCAAGTATGGTGGGTCTGACACACCGGTGTCAATGTGTTCTTTTTTCCATTTCCAGGAGTGTATATTTCGTCGTCTTCTCGTCTTTGACTTCCTGATCACGATGAATGCAGCTTTAAAACTATGTGTATTATCTGTAACAAGAAATGGAATTTCCAAGGAGAAGGACAGATTTACAAGTGAGACCAGTCCCGGTCAACAGCGGCGACGTGGCTAGGAGGGGGCTGCACACGTGATACGCGCTGGTCCACTCGAGTGCCACCCGTCCCATTACCGGTGACTAACGGCCACGCTCCTTTTGTCGGCGCGATTATTAGCCTCGCGCCGCGTCACATGTGTTGCCTGATGAATCCGCAGCTAGTCGCTCTCTGAAACGTTTTTACAGGGAGTCCCAGCGATAGATGTATCAGCCGTAAAGTTGCAATGATGGCAACGAGGCTACCAGACGAATGGGACAATGAAAATTCTCTGATCCCTAAACAATGAAGATAAACAAAAAGAATCCTGAATACTGCTGCAGAAATTTTGCTACAACATTCTTTTAGATGTTCACGATACCATGAGTCTGCTCACTGATCTATGAACAGGGATAAAATATGTAGTCTTCATGGCGATTATCGAACACGCTTCCCACGTATGCGCTAACAAATACGGGATGTTTTCCTTTATCAGACTTGTACTCGCAACGAACGGAGACAACAACAGTAATGGAACGAAGATCTAAGAAATAATGTAGCTGACACATTTTGTAACGGTTATGATCTTCTGAGAACGCGAGTATATAAAAAGCGCAACGAAAGCTTGCTACAGTTAGATGGAAGTTTTTGTGCCTTTGAGACGATCGGTGGCATCATTTGCGTTTCCAGAGAAAGAGACAGGACTGCATCTAGCTGAAATCATCGCCTTGTTGGTAATACTTAGTTTAAGTGCTTGGTTTACTTCACATCAGGTTCAGGAAAATTTCCACATTTTTCTGAATTATATACTGATCAGAAGTGTCTGGACACCTGTTACGGAAGATTAATATGGGCTTTGTCCACCATTAGCCTTTTAGATTGCTTGAACTGCGCTATGGATACTTTCGTTTAGGTGTCTGAATGTCTGTGGAGTAACGGCAAGCCATTCCTCCTCAAGAGCCGAAACCAGAAAAGATAGTGATGCCGGACATGGGGTCTGGAGCAAAGCTGACATTCCAGCTCATCCCAAAGGTGTTCCATTGGCTTCAGGGCGGGACTCTGGACAGATCAGTTCATTTTAGGCAAATTGTTGACGAAAAACCATTGTCTCACAGAAACTGATTTATGGCAGAGCGCGTTGCCACACTGTTACAGTCATCGTTTCCGAACTGTTCATCTGCCACACGCAGAACACAATGCTGTAAAATGTCGGATCACATACTAATCGCGACAAACACCCTCGTACCGTAACACTACCTTCTGCGTAGTGCTCTGTTGGCACTATACATGTTGGCAGATAACTTTCTCCAGGCATTCGCCGAATCCGAAAGCTTCCATAGGATTGTCACAGGATATAACGTGAACCATCACACCAAATCACTTGTTTTCAGTCTTACACTGTCCAATGACGTCACTCTTAGCACTGACTGCCGAAATGTGTAGCTTGTAGGTATCTGCTTGACCATGGTACCTCTTCCTCTTTAACTCCTTAATAATAGTTATAGTGCTACACGGACTGGCTCTAGCACTTTGGAACTTGCGAGTGATACTTTCTGCTGATTTTGTGCGATTTTTTGCACCCTACCCAAGGCTCGAGTCCCTGTCCGTCAGTACAGGAGGCCAGCCTGACACTGGGTAGTTGTTGTTCTTTAGCATTTGAAACGACCGCTAAGCCCGCTGGGCAGAACAGTTGATTAGGATTGTGGAAAGGGCCAAATAAAGTTGGGGGCAGTTTCACCTTAAAATTGTAATTTATTGTAATTTAATAACACATTTACAACCAAAGCGGCACATAGCCGAACCTTTACAACTACGAGTTTCAAATTCCAAATCTTTCACGGCTGAAGGCCTCGAAACAAGAAATCTTAAAAATCAACAAGGTAATTTTGAAGTGACTGAAGACAAGCATTTACAATTACAAATAAAATAATTAAAATACATATATCACAGCTAGGCTGAAAGTCTCAAGGCAAAAGTGAATAGAAAAACACGAACAAGATGCAATACAAACGGCTGAAGGCCCACAATAAAATTTTCAAGATTGTAAAATAAATTACCATAACCTTTCAAGGGAAGGAGGCCGCAACGTTGTTGCTTAAAGAGTAATTTTAAGAATAAGGTATTAAGCGGCTGAAGGCCCACAATTGATTTTCCAAAATTCAAAAAATACAACAAACCCTTAAGGGCAGAACGCCGCAATGTTTAAGTTTGAAAGGTAATTTTAAGAATAAGGTTCCAAGCTGCTGAAGGCCCACAATTAATTTTCCAAAATTTAAAAAAATATAACCATAAGTTTTAAGTTTTAAGTCGCTGAAACCGCACTTAAGGAAAAGACAACACAACGGCAATAACCTTTCAGCAAATATCCACTTGCCAGAATTCAAACTTACTTATACACGGGTGAAGACCTCTAATTTACATAAAACACAGTAAAACCAAATTTTTAAAAAATCAATGGCTATGATAGATTATAAACAGACAATTAAACACCACTGAGAAAGACAGTAAAGACGACGGCACTCAGCAGCCTCCAGGGGGTCGGTCTGCCCTCGTACACTTAGGCGAGACAGGTGGTGAGCCCAACTACACTTGATCCGTCAGAACCCAACCAAGGGACAACCAGGGACCGACCGACAAACGACTTGCTTGCCACCAATCGGTACACGAGAACTCAAACACAAAATGTTATGGTCGTAATTATCCGTAATCAAATATGTATATGTATGAATATGTCAAAACTACACACCGTGTTGGACAGCGACAACAGGTGAGGAAAGGATTCTGCCTAAAATTACGTTAGTGACCAGGGCAGGTAATCGGAACACTAACGGCCACAAGGCAGAAAATTTCGCTGGTGCACTTGAATTGTAGTCAAGCAGTAACTAAGTACGCACGAAGACAAATCGGGAGTCGATGCACACACGCACAGCCGACTCTTGAACGATCGGCGAGCCAAAAGGCGTCGTGCGGTAGGACAACCGACCGAAGGTATATATATATATATATATATATATATATATATATATACTTCCGTGCAATTTTTTATGGTTTGTATTAACCAATTACACTAGCCCCTCTCCTCACGTTCGGTCTGTGGAATCGATTCGTCAGTATTTGATGTGGTTTACGAAATATATCCAGCGGTAATGTTAGGTGACTCACCCTGTATATATATATATATATATATATATATATATATATATATATATATATACCGCTGGATATATTTCGTAAACCACATCAAATACTGACGAATCGATTCTACAGACCGAACGTGAGGAGAGAGGCTAGTGTAATTGGCTAATACAAACCATAAAAAATTGCACGGAAGTATGTTTTTTTAACACAAACCTACGTTTTTTTAAATGGAACCCCGTTAGTTTTGTTAGCACATCTGAACATATAAACAAATACGTAATCAGTGCCGTTTGTTGCATTGTAGAATGTTAATTACATCCGGAGATATTGTAACCTAAAGTTGACGCTTGAGTACCACTCCTCCGCTGTTCGATCGTGTGTATCGGAGAGCACCGAATTACGTAGGGATCCCAAGAGAACGTTGATGGACCTTAGGTACAGAAGAGACTGGAACAGCACATTACGTCCACATGCTAACACCTTTTTATTGGTCTTTTTCACTGACGCACATGCACATTACCATGAGAGGTGAGGTACACGTGCACACGTGGTTTCCGTTTTCAATTACGGAGTGGAATGGTGTGCGTCCCGACATGTCAGGCCAATAGATGTTCAATGTGGTGGCCATCATTTGCTGCACACAATTGCAATCTCTGGCGTAATGAATGTCGTACACGCCGCAGTAGATCTGGTGTCATGTCGCCGCAGGCTGCCACAATACGTTGTTTCATATCCTCTGGGGTTGTAGGCACATCACGGTACACATTCTCCTTTAACGTATCCCACAGAAAGAAGTCCAGAGGCGTAAGATCAGGAGAACGGGCTGGCCAATTTATGCATCCTCCACGTCCTATGAAACGCCCGTCGAACATCCTGTCAAGGGTCAGCCTAGTGTTAATTGCGGAATGTGCAGGTGCACCATCATACTGATACCACATACGTCGACGCGTTTCCGGTGGGACATTTTCGAGCAACGTTGGCGGATCATTCTGTAGAAACGCGATGTATGTTGCAGCTGTTTGGGCCCCTGCAATGAAGTGAGGACCAATGAGGTGGTCGCCAATGATTCCGCACCATACATTTACAGTCCACGGTCGCTGTCTGAGCCAGCGAGGATTGTCCACGGACCAGTAATGCATGTTCCGTAGATTCACTGCCCCGTGGTTTGTGAAACCCGCTTCATCGGTAAACAGGTAGAACTGCAACGCATTCTCTGTTAATGCCCATTGACAGAATTGCACTCGATGATTGAAGTCATCACCATGTAATTGCTGATGTAGCGACACATGAAACGGGTGAAAGCGGTGACGATGCAGTATGCGCATGACACTACTTTGACTCAGTCCACCGGCTCTCGCAATGTCCCGTGTACTCATGTTTGGGTTCATGGCAACAGCAGCTAACACACCAACTGCACCCGCTTCGCCTGTGACGGGCCTGTTACGGACCCGTTTGCGTGCTACGACCATACCTGTTGCATGCAGTTGGCGGTAGATGCTTTGCAATGTGCGGCACGTTGGATGCTCTCTGTCCGGGTACCGTTCTGCATACACCCTGCAGGCTTCTGCTGCATTTCGTCGACACTCGCCATAGATGAGTATCATCTCCGCCTTTTCAGAGTTCGAATACACCATGGTCACAGTTCCTACAACACTACACTATCACAGACGTCTGGTAACACGGTGTACTACAGTTGGTATCCGTGCGGAGACGAATGCAGAATAACAGTAGCAGCAAGCGCTACATGCGGACACTGCGACAGCTAGACCAAACCACAACAGTGCACTACAGCCACACTCGTAAACACGGTCGTCATCGTAAACATGTCCCTGCAGATGCTGCTCGCCGACCGTGGCCCGTGTTTGTTACAACACGCAACTGAACGTCGGAGGTTTCAAGCGTCAACTTTAGGTTACAATATCTCCGGAAGTAATTAACATTTTACAATGCAACAAACGGCACTGATTACGTATTTGTTACATGTTCAGATGTGCTAACAAAACTAACGTGGTTCCATTTCAAAAATGTATGTTTGTGTTAAAAAACATACTTCCGTGCATTTTTGTATGGTTTGTATTAAACAATTACACTAGCCCCTCTCCTCACGTTCGGTCTGTGGAATCGGTTCGTCAGTATTTGATGTGGTTTACGAAATACACCCAGCGGTAACGTTAGGTGACTCACCCTGTATATACCGGGTGAACAAAAAGTCAGTATAAATTTGAAAACTGAATAAATCACGGAAAAATGTAGATAGAGAGCTACAAATTGACACACATGCTTGGAATGACATGGGGCTTTATTAGAACCAAAAAAATACAAACGTTCAAAAAATGTCCGACAGATGGCGCTTCATCTGATCAGAATAGCAATAATTAGCGTAACAAAGTAAGACAAAGCAAAGATGATGCTCTTTACAGGAAATGCTCAATATGTCCACCATCATTCCTCAACAATAGCTGTAGTCGAGGAATAATGTTGTGAACAGCACAGTAAAGCATGTCTGGAGTTATGGTGAGGCATTGGCGTCGGATGTTGTCTTTCAGCATCCCTAGAGTTGTCGGTCGATCACGATACACATGCGACTTCAGATAACCCCAAAGCCAATAATCGCACGGACTGTGGTCTGGGGACCTGGGAGGCCAAGCATGACGAAAGTGGCTGCTGAGCACACGATCATCACCAAACGACGCGCGCAAGAGATGTCTCACGCGTCTAGCAACATGGGGTGTTTTTTTGGGTTCTAATAAAACCTCATATCATTCCAAGCATGTATGTCAATTTTTACCTCTCTATCTACATTATTCCGTGGTTTATTAAGTTTTCAAATTTATGCTGACTTTTTGATCTCCCGGTTTATACCGACCGACGATCCACCAAGACCGTGGCCCGGCTCAAGTGATGCGTGGCGACAATGGTCGGGCGAGCCATGTCGACGCAGACCTCACAGCTCCAACCCGACTACACTAGTGCCGCATTGCAGCTCCCCGACTGGCAGGTCCAGAGTGTGCTCCAGACGCGTTTTATCTGGCTGGCAGCCCGAACTCGCGACCCGAACTGGCTTACGACAGACAACGACCGGGAAGTAATAGCAGTCGAGCAAAGATACTGCGAGAGAGGATGTATCGGTACGCGCTGCTAACGCCGGTCACGGTCAGGCAAAGCAGCAAGTCAGTGGCAGTAGTAATTTAAATTAACGTAGTGAGGTAGAAGTATGTTAAAATCAGGGTGTAAAATACACGATGGCGGGAACACGAGCCACGCACGGCTCAGTATTACTGCTTCACAGTCACATCACCAACAGTCGGATAGTTTTAGAAGGTTTCAAACGTCATTGATGGATTTGCTACTCAGGTGATATCCAAAGATTAGTCCACGTTCGAAGTCACTGAACTCTCCTGAACTACTGATTCTGCTGTTACTGCTTCTTAGCTTCCAACGCAGTACTCCCCGACGCCTATACTAGCGGGTCTCCCGCTCGTAACACCTAGTGGTCAGTTTCACGTTACATTGGAGCGTATCGACACTTTTGATCAGATAGTGTACATATTTTCACTGTTCTTAAAATCGTAGGCATTTGTTGTACGCTAAAGGCGAGCTCACAAGAGTCATGGGATACCTCTTAATATCATGTCTGACCTTCTTGAACCCGACGTACTGCAGCAGCTCAATTTGACATGGACTCAACAAGTGGGGCGTGCACGGATAGCCTAAAGGTAAGGCGACCGCTCGCGATAAGCGGGGAGTCCGAATTCGACTCCCAATCCATCACAAATTTTCATTGCATTATTTTATTTTATAGCTGATGGAAAGGTTTAGATGTTCCTTTTTCCCACCCGCCATTAGAGAGTGGAATGGTAGAGAAGTAGTATGAAAATGGTTCGATGAACCCGCTGCCAGGCACTTAAGTGTGAATTGCAGAGTAACCATGTAGATGTAGAAGCCCCTTGAAGAAATATTGGGCCATGCTGAATCAACAGCCGTCAATAACAAAGTATTGCCGGTGCAGCCTTTTGTGCACGAGCTGACCTCTCGATTATGTCCGATAATAATTCGATAGGTCCTATGTCTGCCAATCTTGGTGACCAAATCATTCGTTCAGATGTCCAGAATATTCTTTAAACTAATCGCGAATAACTGTTGCCCGGCGATAGGGCGCATTGTCATCTGCAAAAATTCCATCTTCGCTTGGCTGCAGATGATCTCGAAGTTGTTGTTGTTGTGGTCTTCAGTCCTGAGACTGGTTTGATGCAGCTCTCCATGCTACTGTGTCCTGTGCAAGCTTCTTCATCTCCCAGTACCTACTGCAGCCTACATCCTTCTGAATCTGCTTAGTGTATTGATCTCTTGGTCTCCCTCTACGATTTTTACCCTCCACGCTACCCTCCAGTACTAAATTGATGATCCCTTGATGCCTCAGAACATGTTCTACCAGCCGATCCCTTCTTCTAATGAAGTTGTGCCACCAACTTCTCTTCTCTCCAATTCTATTCAGTACTGTGGTCTAGGGCACCGGCACGGTAGCTCAGCGTGTTCGGTCAGAGAGCTGGTTGGCCTCTGTAATAAAAAACTGAGTCGAAAGATCAACAAACGAACTTTAACGGATGTCATGCGACGTCCGCAACGAACAAACACAACGATCAACAATGTGCAAAAGAAAAGGGGTAGCGTCTTTGATTCATAATCAAAGCGTCTTCGGTCCCGGGTTCGATCCCCGCCACTGCCTAAATTTTGATAAATAATCAGCATTGGTGGCCGAAGACTTCCGGCATAAGAAGTCAGCCTCATTCTGCCAACGGCCTTATCAAAGAGGGCGGACGAGCGGTTAGAGGTTCAGGGCACTCTCTTGTCCTAGGGGTGGGAAATTGCCCCTAAAGGTGGAAGAATCAGCAATGATCAACGACATGAGGATTCAGAAGGCAATGGAAACAACTGCATTAAAGACACGTAACGTGTATCCACAGGACATGTGGCCTGTATTTGAAGAAGTGTCATGATGATCTCTCCATTGGCAAAAGATTCCGAAATAGTCCCCCATTCGGATCTCCGGGAGGGGACTGCCAAGGGGGGTTACCATGAGAAAAAGATTGAATAATCAACGAAAGGATAACGTTCTACGAGTCTGGGCGTGGAATGTCAGAAGCTTGAACGTGGTAGGGAAACTAGAAAGTCTGAAAAGGGAAATGCAAAGGCTCAATCTAGATATAGTAGGGGTCAGTGAAGTGAAGTGGAAGGAAGACAAGGATTTCTGGTCAGATGAGTATCGGGTAATATCAACAGCAGCAGAAAATGGTGTAACAGATGTAGGATTCGTTATGAATAGGAAAGTAGGGCAGAGGGTGTGTTACTGTGAACAGTTCAGTGACCGGGTTGTTCTAATCAGAATCAACAGCAGACCAACACCGACAACGATAGTTCAGGTATACATGCCGACGTCGCAAGCTGAAGATGAACAGGTAGAGAAAGTGTATGAGGATATTGATAGGGTAATGCAGTATGTAAAGGGGAGGAAAATCTAATAGTCATGGGCGACTGGAATACAGTTGTAGGGGAAGGAGTAGAAGAAAAGGTTACAGGAGAATATGGGCTTGGGACAAGGAACGAAAGAGGAGAAAGACTAATTGAGTTCGGTAACAAGTTTCAGCTAGTAATAGCGAATACCCTGTTCAAGAATCACAAGAGGAGGCCGGGAGATACGGGAAGATTTCAATTAGATTACATCATGGTCAGACAGAGATTCCGAAATCAGATACTGGATTGTAAGGCGTACCCAGGAGCAGATATAGACTCAGATCACAATATAGTAGTGATGAAGAGTAGGCTGAAGTTCAAGACATTAGTCAGGAAGAATCAATACGCAAAGAAGTGGGATACGGAAGTACTAAGGAATGACGAGATACGTTCGAAGTTCTCTAACGCTATAGATACAGCAATAAGGAATAGCGCAGTAGGCAGTACAGTTGAAGAGGAATGGACATCTCTAAAAAGGGCCATCACAGAAGTTGGGAAGGAAAACATAGGTACAAAGAAGGTAGCTGCGAAGAAACCATGGGTAACAGAAGAAATACTTCAGTTGATTGATCAAAGGAGAAAGTACAAAATGTTCCGGGAAAATCAGGAATACAGAAATACGAGTCGCTGAGGAATGAAATAAATAGGAAGTGCAGGGAAGCTAAAACGAAATGGTTGCAGGAAAAATGTGAAGACATCGAAAAAGACATGATTGTCGGAAGGACAGACTCAGCATACAGGAAAGTCAAAACAACCTTTGGCGACATTAAAAGCAACGGTGGTAACATTAAGAGTGCAACGGGAATTCCACTGTTAAATGCAGAGGAGAGAGCAGATAGGTGGAAAGAATACATTGAAAGCCTCTATGAGGGTGAAGATTTGTCTGATGTGATAGAAGAAGAAACAGGAGTCGATTTAGAAGTGACGGGGGAACCAGTATTAGAATCGGAATTTAAAAGAGCTTTGGAGGATTTACGGTCAAATAAGGCAGAAGGGTTAGATAACATTCCATCAGAATTTCTAAAATCATTGGGGGAAGTGGCAACAAAACGACTATTCACGTTGGTGTGTAGAATATATGAGTCTGGCGATATACCATCTGACTTTCGGAAAAGCATCATCCACACAATTCCGAAGACGGCAAGAGCTGACAAGTGCGAGAATTATCGCACAATCAGCTTAACAGCTCATGCATCGAAGCTGCTTACAAGAATAATATACAGAAGAATGGAAAAGAAAACTGAGAATGCGCTAGGTGACGATCAGTTTGGCTTTAGGAAAAGTAAAGGGACGAGAGAGGCAATTCTGACGTTACGGCTAATAATGGAAGCAAGGTTAAAGAAAAATCAAGACACTTTCATAGGATTTGTCGACCTGGAAAAAGCGTTCGACAATATAAAATGGTGCAAGCTGTTCGAGATTCTGAAAAAAGTAGGGGTAAGCTATAGGGAGAGACGGGTCATATACAATATGTACAACAACCAAGAGGGAATAATAAGAGTGGACGATCAGGAACGAAGTGCTCGTATTAAGAAGGGTGTAAGACAAGGCTGTAGCCTTTCGCCCCTACTCTTCAATCTGTACATCGAGGAAGCAATGATGGAAATAAAAGAAAGGTTCAGGAGTGGAATTAAAATACAAGGTGAAAGGATATCAATGAAACGATTCGCTGATGACATTGCTATCCTGAGCGAAAGTGAAGAAGAATTAAATGATCTGCTGAACGGAATGAACAGTCTAATGAGTACATAGTACGGTTTGAGAGTAAATCGGAGAAAGACGAAGGTAATGAGAAGTAGTAGAAATGAGAACAGCGAGGAACTTAACATCAGGATTGATGGTCACGAAGTCAATGAAGTTAAGGAATTCTGATACCTAGGCAGTAAAATAACCAATGATGGACGGAGCAAGGAGGACATCAAAAGCAGACTCGCTATGGCAAAAAAGGCATTTCTGGCCAAGAGAAGTCTACTAACATCAAATACCGTCCTTAATTTGAGGAAGAAATTTCTGAGGATGTCCGTCTGGAGTACAGCATTGTATGGTAGTGAAACATGGGCTGTGGGAAAACCGGAACAGAAGAGAATCGAAGCATTTGAGATGTGGTGCTATAGACGAATGTTGAAAATTAGGTGGACTGATAAGGTAAGGAATGAGGAGGTTCTACGCAGAATCGGAGAGGAAATGAATATGTGGAAAACACTGATAAGGAGAAGGGACAGTATGATAGGACATCTGCTAAGACATGAGGGAATGACTTCTATGGTACTAGAGGGAGCTGTAGAGGGCAAAAACTGTAGAGGAAGACAGAGATTGGAATACGTCAAGCAAATAATTGAGGACGTAGGTTGCAAGTGCTACTCTGAGATGAAGAGGTTAGCACAGGAAAGGAATTCGTGGTGGGCCGCAGATGACAAAAAAAAAAAAAAAAAAAAAAAAACCTCCGCATTAGTTGTGTGATCTACCCATCTAATCTTCAGCATTCTTCTGTAGCACCACGTTTCAAAAGCTTCTATTCTCTTCTTGCCTAAACTATTTATCGTACATGTTTCACTTCCATACATGGCTACACTCCATACAAATACTTTCAGAAACGACTTCCTGACACTTAAATCTCTATTCGATGTCAGCAAATTTCTCTTCTTCAGAAACGCTTTCCCTGCCATTGCCAGTCTACATTATATATCCTCTCTACTTCGACCATCATCAGTTATTTTGCTCCCAAAATAGCAAAACTCCTTTACTACTTAAAGTGTCTCATTTCCTAATCTAATTCCCTCAGCATCACCCGACTTAATTCGACTACATTCCATTATCCTCGTTTTGCTTTTGTTGATGTTCTTCTTATATCCCCCTTTCAAGACATTGTCCATTGCGTTCAACTGCTCTTCCAAGTCCTTTGCTGTCTCTGACAGAATTGCAATGTCATCGGCGAACCTTAAAGTTTTTATTTCTTCTCCATTGATTTTAATACTGGACCAGAGGACCTAGTCTGTTCCATGCAAACACAGCCCACATTATTATGGAGCCACCACCAAGTCGCTTTATTGGCAAACTGGGGCCATGGCTTCGCGGGGTCTGCACGACAGTTGATTCTGAAATGTAATGTTCCATGCGTCCAGCTCCAACTATCATTCCACGTTCAAAGTCTTTTAATTCCCGTCGTGCGGCCATAATCACGTCGGAAGTTTTTTCACACGAATCACCTGAGTACAAATAACAGCTCCGCCAATACACTGCCGTTTCACATTTTGTTTACGCGATACTACCGCCATCTATATATGTGCATATCGCTACCCCATGACTTTTGTCACCTCAGAGGGTTTATGAACTTTTTTGTGGTGTGTGGGGGTGGGGGGAGAAGGTAGTTGCGAGGAGAGTGACATTAACAAATGATGACAGTCCTTCCCCCAAAAACCAAACGCTGAATCACTTCCGAGCTTTCACATTGGCAATGTCCGTATTTGAGGCAAGGGATGATTAAACTATGGTTGGCTTGCTCAAAGTCTGAAATGTTAAACGGTATTCCTGAAGTCGGTACAGACGAGACTTTTCGGAAAATCCATCGCAGGCTTCCACAGGATGAACGTGTGAGTAGGTGGGCATCCTGAAGAGCTGAGACTTGAATTCTGTGGTTTTTTAGACATTATAGCTGTGGTCCACAAGGGCTAACATTTTCACGATGCAACTGCTTACAGCGAGAATTACTATTCTTTTTACAGCAGCTAATGTAATCGTTTGCAACTCAAACCTTTTAACTTTATCAATGTCAGTTTTTCTCTATAGTGTTCGCTCTGTCTGACAACAGTTCACATCTAAGTGAAGACAGAAAGCTTTGTTTTATTTTTCGTTCCAGTGGTAGCACCTGTTCGATTTGCTGACAAGTTCAGTTCTGTATAGCTCATACCAGTAGCGGAGAAGTTTCAACCACTTTACTCTGTCTCATTAATTAAGGCGAGGCGTGGTTCCAGACATCAGAATCAAACGTGTAAAAGTATGATTAATGATTCAGATACTTCTAGTAAGGTTTCCTTTACTGGTTGTTTAGTTAATTCGCATAGCCAACTCGAGAACAGATTTGTGTTCAACATGGTGGAAACAAACGTTTCAGTTTAGGAGACACTGTGCCGGACAATATGAACCAAAAGTCTGAACAAATACCACGAGGAAAGTTTTACTCATTGAGTAATATCGAAGACTTATTTGTAGGATACACTGTGAAACACCGTGTGTGAGCTTGCCTGATATGCATCCAGAAAAACAGATCGCTCCTTGAAATCCAGATGCCTCAAGAAGTTATGCAATGGAGTTAAATGTAATGCAATTTCGATAATAAGGTGGCCCTAGCATTGAATTCTAAGTACCACAAAGGCAACCGCTAATTACTGAAAGGGTACAGTACCGCCCGACATTGAAAATAGGTACAACATACTTCATTATTTTTGTCAGAACAACACATTTTTTTTGTAAAATAACTCAATTTCAATTAATACAGCGAAGCCGGATACCAGTGTGGGAAAGAATGACAATTTATTTATTTAATTGATCACATGTGCACTCCCACAAAGTAAATCCCTACATCCAGTTTGATGAGATCTGTGAAATGAATGAATGTATGGTCGTCTGCTAACCGCACATAGTGAATGTGAATATATGATCATCTTTGAGTCGATCCTTTGGCCACCTTTGGTGGGACCAAAGAGATGAAATTTACCTGAGCTTTGAGCGCCTGAAATGTGGCTGACCAATACGATAGCAAGGTGCTTCCCCCACCTCGACAGAGATGGGAGATGACCTGGAGAACGGCCATGTTTCGGCACTCTGCCGCTGGATCTTGTGCTGTTAAGACCTGTTTTAGTTGTGCTCCGGAATGACGAAAGAGTGGAGACATGGTATGCATGTGGAATATTTAAGAGTAGTTTGAAATAATAATTTCTCTATTTCAGGAACTTTTGTGGGGAGAATTAAATGTCAGGCCGGTAATATTAAAGGGATTGTAGTAATCTTCGGAAGTGACCAACGGTCACAATGAAACCACGTGTAGCAATAAGTTGAAATACTTCCGTGTGCTTAAGTTAAGCTGAATTACTAGCGTGTGTACAATAAGTTGAAATATTTAAGAAATAGCGTGTGTACCATAAGTTGAAATATTTAAGAAATGGCGTGTGCAGGACTTGAAATTAGAGACGAGTACTTCCACGTGGTGAGTACTGTGTGAGTCTCAATCTGTGTATGAGACAAAAGATAAAGAGAAGTACTCGTCCATGGTATCAGTTGAGGACCCGCGTGTGTGATGTTCTTAATATTACTTTGCGTGATATGATTCCGTGTGACGCTTGATTCAAACTCTGAGAGAGAAGCAAGGTGAGTCGGCCGTCTATCCAGCAACGCCACTTGGCTTGCATTGCACAGGAAGACGTGCAAATATCTCCAGAGTTCATAGTAGGAAAGTAGAATTATGAAGTGGGGCAGTGTCGTGTGAAACTGGGATAAATATTAATTGAAGTGGGAAAGCTGAAAGTGATAATGTTGTGACCATTCTCTGTGTAGTATTTCATGTTGTAGTGTGGTGTATGTCATGTAATTTGGGTATGTGTGGTTTGCATGGGAGAGTAGCGAGGTAGTTTCAAAAGATTAGTGGGTTATGCTTGTTCCTTCGGTACCGCTCGGTCTGGAGGAACGTTTAGTGATGATGATTGTGAGAGTCGAAGTGTGAGGTACAATAAAAGATCCACCATCCTATCCAGAAAGTGCACTGTAGCGTTAAAAATAATTACGAGACCATAATATAGAGATTCACCATTGTAAAGCCATGCCCACTGGGCGGAATTTCTCATGTGTTATTGTTGTAGGTTATAGAATTTGTGTGTTTAGGTTAGAGAATTTGTCGGAATAAATAAGACAGTGAAAAGAAAAAGATTGGCGGACTTTTCCTTCGAATTGTATGTTGTCATAATGTCCCGAATTTATAATGTGTGCGCCATTCATATTCAGTGCGGTGGCCACGTGTTGACAAAAGCCGTTAAATAAAAGACAAAAAGAAAATGTGGTATTGCCAGTGCGTAGTGTACAGTCAGAGTTCTGTAAATTACTGATAGTCAGATGCGTGTTTCCGTTGCGTATTAATCATATAGGAGGATAACTGGTAACTTAAGTGTGAGTACTAGAGTTCATGTTACTCGATAAATAAGAATGAATCCACTCGCTTGGCAGACCACTCATCTTGCAGGCCTGACTGCTTGATGCCACAGTATGAGGAAGGCATGTGGGTGCCTCTCATTACAATGGATACTACATGAGTTGCGAATTCAAGGTAATAGCACCTATGAAGAACTGTGTCAGAAAAATGGTCAACGGAAAGCAAAGTCGCCTTTATAAATTACGACTGCCTTGTGTCGTATTATCTGTTTACGGATGTGCCATCAACCAAGGATTCGTGCTCGCCATGTTGAGCAGGTGACGTCTGCTGCAGCTAAGACAGAGACGTACATTACTCCAGTCTCCTGGGGAGCACCGACTATGGTAAATTTTTCAAGATTTCTTGAAGAAGTACTTGCAGTGTGTCTTATCAGGTAAGACTCTGACATTATGTCTCTTTCAATGTATTCTTCTCACATAAAAAAATTCGGGGCAACTTTCCACAAATTGGATTTGAAAGTTCTCTTGTTAGCCACGAATCCATAGAAAGCAATATATTTGGTGCACAGTGTAACTACGATACTGCAGTGCCTGAATTGTTCAAAAGTACGGTGCAGCTGTACTTTGGAAATGCCTGCACGATCGGCTGAGCACTGCATCGTACTTCTGAACAACACAGACACTGCAATACTGTATTTATCCACTGGCACCGGGCAAGCGATTTTCAATTAAAATTGGGAATATACATAATGGACGTGTGAGTGCAGGTTGTAGACTCATATTTGACGACATATGGAAATTTGGATCTGGCTGTGGGGCGTGCACGTATAGCCTAAATGTAAGGCGACCGCTCGCGATAAACGGAAAATCCAAATTCGACTCCCCGTCCAGTACAAACTTTCTTTGCATCATTTTAATTTGTAGCTGATGGTTGCACATATTCGTAATTGCGTATACATGTCATGCATAAGATAAATGCTCATGATTTGCCACTCGAGACTGAAAAGGTTAAGTTAACCCTTTCCTGGATTACCGTAATGAACAGGTTCATAGGATTTCTTCGTAACTGCTTTCTGTGAGTCTCTCTTTGAGATGTCCCTCGAAGCAGTTCCTGTAGCGCAGTAAAAATACGGGTAGTTAATCTACTTGCAATAAGTAGTGCGACGCCATTACAGTGCTTTTATTCGTGAGTGCTATGAAACAGTTTACAATGTAGTAGTTCAAACAATTTATCGCAAAAAGTTATTAAAAATCGAGAACTTGGTTAAGACGTCTAGTGCAAAGAACGGATCGGAGCGCATCGCCGATTATCACAAAGTACTGGTCCTTGAGTATGCCCTGCTGCCGATTGACGAAGCTGGAGTGCTGCCAAAATCTCTCGCATACTTCGTAAAAGTTCATAGCTATTCGTACATCGCGAGTAGCTCAGCAATACTTATTGGCTTACTGATTTAACTGGTTTACTGCATAGAGGTATTGTCACATTAAAGCTCTGATGACCAAGACCAGCTTAAGGCCCAAGTGACACAAGCCACCGCTTGGGGACCCAAGTATAAAGGGGCTCCAGGGACCTCCAAGTGCAAGATTTGTGTACTGTGCGTGTCACAGTTGTTAGCGAAAACTGACACAGGTGGAAGTAGACAAGGAAAAATGGGGAGGGGAGCCAAATGAATAGTCGCCTTTGTGTAAAAATGTTGTCGAACCGGCCTTGCCGATCACGCGTATTCTCCTCCTAGTATTTTCTTTGCCAAGAGTGGACTTCGATAATTAATATTTAATAAATAAAACTCTCAATTTCACGCGTGAGTGAATGTGGTTCTCCCTGTGCATAGATTGCGAAGCACAATTCCTTATCATGGGTCACCACCTCTCCTCACTCCAATGATTCAAAGCTGCACCTCTTCCTGTACAGGAAACAGCGTCTTACTTGGTGCCGTTGCATTCTGCAGTGCTGCTTAGGGGAGCGAATTACTTCTGCTGGCTGCAGCATCCCAATAAATGTACAACTGAGGAAATAAAATGATGTTAAGAGAAATATTAAGCTCACACAAAGAGCTGGAGTACAATCTCCAAAGGTACATCTTCCAGCATTGAAGACAGGTTCACCTACGCAATTCGGACATTGTGGAAGGATGACCGCTCCCACTTCGCAGTCGCCAATGATTAATGCCAACACACTGAGGCTGAAACAGTGCTGATAGTTCGCTGCCATCACGCCACAGTGATTTGCCATAGCTCAGAGGTGGATGTTATGAAGGTTGCCGATACCACCACTCGTAAAGGTAGCTTCGTCTGTGAATAGGATGGATGACAGAAACCCAGCATCTTCGTGGACCATACTAGGAACCAGCGACAAAACAGCGGCTGTGGAGACATGACCATAGGTAATAAGGTCTTCACGTGTTATAAGTTATTTCGTTACACGCTCCACGGATAGTGGCAGTGATATGGATAGTGTCAGTTCTCGTGGAGCACATTCCACGTGGTTGTCTGGCTTACCCCATACCAGTGTGCCATATTCCTGCTTCTGATATAGGACAGCCGTAAAAGAACTTTTATCTCCATCTTAAAGTGGGTGCACCTCCCTTGGAATATATTTCCGACCAGTTGTCCATATGACTTTTTTGCTCTTTATCCTCTCACGGATCGTTTCCTGCAGTTTGCTCATTTAGCAAAAACTAACTTACGCGACATCAAGGTAAAAGAGACGTCAGGTTGAAGTTTTATGACCTTTATTTCCAAACGCTGTAGTCACGTAGTTGTAGATATTCCAGGCGGGACAACACTACGGATTTCCCGCCTCTTACTGGGACGTGAACGCGTTGTTTCCGGCTGTGCAAGTGCCTGTTTGATAGATGTTCCACAGAGAGCAGCACCTGTGCACACTGAGGACTCTAGTTCGCCGATCGTCAGTTTGTCATCAAAAAATGACACTCTTGTGTTTGTTACTGTGTGGAGCGGACAGAAAATGGAGAGCTATTCGTGGGAGGAAAGCGCAGACACTGTGCTCACTGGGTGGCCAATGTTTGTACTGCCGGCCGCTGTGGCCGAGCGGTTCTAGGCGGTTCAGTCCGGAACCGCGCTGATGCTACGATCGCAGGTTCGAATCCTTCCTCGGGCATAGATGTGTGTGATGTCCTTAGGATAAGTTAGGTTTCAGTAGTTCTAAGTCTAGGGGACTGATGACCTCAGATGTTAAATCCCATGGTGCTTAGAGCCATTTGAACATTTGTACTTTCGGTGGTTTCCGAATCGTCGAGAGCCAGATCCACACATATGTTGCTATCCATAGGTCCTTGCGAGAGAAAGGTCATTTGAGGTACGTTTTCCTTTGACACGTTCTCATAGCGGTACAAGTACATTTAAGACCTACTTCGAAACCCTGCGTATTCATTTTGTGTTATAGGTGCGAGACCTGACGGACGCGGTGTGAACGCACAGTGCGTACACCAGGGCTAGAAGAGGAGACATTAGCATTGCTCGAAATCACACGCTCAACAAGCTCGCAGTGTGTTGCACAGGAAATGAGTGTAAACTGTTTCTCAATTTGGTGTACGTGGCATGAAGATGATAAGCACCCCTACCGCCTTCGGAAGGTTCAGGCCCTCAACCCAGACTATTTTCAACGTCATTGAATTCTGCCAGTGTTTTTGCAAAGGCGTGCCATTCCACCAAACTTTCCGAACCGTGTACCTTTTGCAGATGAGGCATCCTTTACACGAGAGGAGATGTTCAATAGCTACAAGCAACACCTGTGGACTCTGGGAAACACACAAGCAGCCTTTGTTCGTGGTCACCAAGATCGCTTCGCTGTCAATATTTGGGCCGTCTTGGTGGGCGACAATCTGATCGGTTCATGTATGTCCTCCCAGCGACTGAACACAAACAGATACTTAATCTTTTTACGAGAAACTCTGCCAGAGTTGTTGGAACACCTCCCACTCAATGTGCGACAGCGAATGTTGAACCAGCATGGTGGCTAATCCGTTTGGTGACAACTGGATAAGAGGCGGTAGGCCATTGGCATAACTTGCATCTTCCCCCGACATGACGCCACAGATTTTTCTTGTGAAGCCACATGAAAACTGTTGTTTATGTAACACCCATTGAGACTGATGAAGAGCTGCTAGCACGCGTTATGGCAGCCTCCACTTTGCCAGGAGTGTTTGAAAGAATGCGTCAACCACTCCAGCGCCGTCGCAAGGTTTGCATTCAAGCAGGAGGGCGTAATTTCGTGCACTTTTTGTAACTGTTATCAATTAAAGGTTATGAAATATCACCCCGACGTTTCAGTTACGCTGAGGTTATTAATACTCGTACATCAGAAACGTTGCCTGCAGACCTGCTACCACGACGGCTCAGATGATATGTTGTGTGCCTATACTCGCGGCGGCGCGCGACGGTGTTCAACGACGCCTAGCGCGGTACGCTAAAGGTTGCGGACGTGGTTAGCTATGTGAAGTATGCTTGTTATGACCCACTCTACCAGGTCTCTCATTTTCTGCATTCGTTTCAGATACACCCTTTACTAGTAATGAGTGAAATGGTCGTCATCAGTGGCGTCTGCAAAACAGAAGAAAAAGCATTTCTCACATACATAGATCTGTAAAGTGATCCGTAATATAACAGGCAATGAAAAAGATTCCGTCTGAGGGCGTTGCTACAGCACGTATGCAACGTAGGACGAATCCGATGCTGGTATATAAGCACCGATGCATAGGCAAGGGATTAGTGTGGTATTCGTGTCTTTCCGACGTGCTATGGTAAATCCGAAAACGTGAAGTACAGCGACGTTATTAACAAATGCATCTAAACAGGAGCAACGTGCTGTCATTCTTTTCTCGGCTGCCGGGGACAACACCGGTAGACATCCATCTTAGAATGACGAATGTATGTGGGAGAGCTTGTCCGTCGAAAACCACCGTTGCGAAATGGTGCATCAAGTTCCGTGCCGGTCGCGATTCGACGCCCATACCGCAGACTTCGTAACGCAGAAGTTACACCAACCAAAGGGGGAGACATTCGACCAGCCGCCATAGAGTCCTGATCGCTCTCCATCCGATTATCACGCCTTCGGCCCCTTAAAGAAGGTCTTGAAGAGTCGTCGATTCCTGTCGTACGAGGATGTGCAGCAGGCGGCTATCGACTTCTCCATGCAGAAGGACACGGTGTTTTAGGATACGGTGTTTCACCAAACGGGTACCTTCAGCGTGATGCGTTTGTGGGATGATCGCCTCAGTACTCACGGCGATTTAGTCTGATTGGCATACCGATTCTGGACTATAGGTTCTTCGAATGGAAACATAGACCGCCCCTTCTACATAATGTGGTTGCTACTTTTTCAAGTAATTTAACGTGTCCTGTATACTACTTTCTTAGTACAAGACGGAAACATTCGCCAACAACATTCATAAAATTATGAGATCGGAGGAAGGGATGGAGGACACTAGTGTTTGCCGTCCCTTCGACAACGAGGTCATTAGAGATGGAAATTATGTAATAATATGATGGTTTTAATCAGCGTATTCATTTAGATATCATAGATTACTTAATATAATTTCTAAATTGTGTAATCTTTGCTAAAGGAATATCCATACAAAGGAATTAATTTCAGTGCTAAAGATTAATATCAACACTGAGGAACTTTTTGATGATTTTTCTATTTTTAGGTCGTTCTGTTCGTTCAAAATATTGTCAGAATGTTTCCTCCAATATGTGATATTTTCTATTTATTCTTAAATATTTAGCTCTTTACGTCTTTCTGTACCATGTAGGATTGACAGTCTTTGTGTTATGTCGTTAACTGTGTGTTTTTGTTCTTTTAGATGTGAGCTATTAGGCTCATGCCAGTGACATTCAGTTCTCTGAATCTTGTTATGAAGTTTCTTCCTTTTTTTTTTTTTGTCCTGTACATCATTTCTTACACTTAGGCTGGATATCGATTCTATGTCTGTTATGTTACTTCCACATTTTCGTATGCGTAATGTAGTATCTACTGTACGTTCCAATGTTCTTTGACTCAAAGTATATGAAAATAATTGTTCTTGTCTATCGTAAAATTATTTAGTAATAATTCACTTGTGAATATAATTTTCGAAACTGTGTTCCATTTATAAGGCCGTTGTGTTAAAATAATGTGTGCAAAACCGGTTAATGTATAGGTAACGTAGGATAAACTAAAATCTGAGCCAGTAGTTTAGTAAAAGTATAGTGAAAATATTTCAGAAGTAGCATAATCATTTTAGAGGCATTTATGCTCTTTCTAACAAAACTGGAAACAACTTACGAAAACCATAACAGATTAAGAACTCATGTTTCACTTATTCTCTACAGGATGCTAAGAAATACATGCTCTACTTGTAAACAAGTAGTAGTCATATTAGTGAGCATAACAGTTCGATAATCATTTTTATATTTTACTGTTTTTCAGCAGTAAAGTGTTAAAACCACTTCATGTCCAAGTTAGCTGTGCTTCTCCCTTATTAAGTGACTGCTTTAAAACAGTGACCTTCTGTTGCCAAGAAATTTTAAGCTTTTATCTGTTTGGCCAGTTAGTATACAAATGTTTGTTAGATTGTGCTATTGTTTCTTGTCCAGTTTACAAAACAGATTTCAGTCGAAAGTAATGTCACATATAATAGTTAGTTTTCTTGATTAACAATATATTTTCTTGGAATTATTTTGCCTTATGAGGCTGGCGACCGTTTCTCATTTACACGACTAGATGTTTACTTCGCAACTTGAATAACATTGGTTTGATCGCCGCTGGTATAACTACCGCTCCCTGTCAATATGTATTTATCTGGTGACGAAACTTCGTCCGATTAATTCCTTTACATTAGCACACGATCATGCTCAACTTTAATTCCTTTCACAGAAATAAAATTATTAGTGACCTACTAGTGTAGGAATAACCCGTAGTGTTATAAGCTCCCGCTTTCCAACTTATAAACACCTCAATGAGGAAATTTAAAGGATTGTTTTAGGGAATGATAAATTTATGATCATAATTACACATTACTTTCCAATATTTGGAAGCTGCTGAGCCTCACACGTGCAAGACAAACATATTTCATTTTCACTGACGTAATGCTTTACGCGTCATTAAAACGTAGATTATTGTTAACTGAAACTGTTTACGAATAAAAGTTCGTTAAATGTTTTCGGCATAGATCAATGATGACCGTTCTATCTGCAGATCTGAAGATGAGGCGTATCTGTCGAACCTGTGTACTATGTAACTAGTCGCAAGACGCAAGTACGGTGATAAAAAGCAAAAAACTGGATTTCAGTGTTGCATAGGGATAAAACGACAATGACGGGAAAAAATCACAAAACCAAGAAGACGTTTTGGGACATAAACGAAAGTTGGTAGGCTTGTTTCTACATCTGGAAGATGACGCCTATTCAAATTTCACACCAGTGGCCTAAGAGTAATACTACTGTGAGGGTGCAAATCAGGATTGTTTCAATGCTCGCTGTAACGATCGTGAGCATAGTTGCCTTTGACGTGGTAGATGTGATGAGTTGATGTTAGTTAATAATACCTTTAAGGCGACGAGAGGTCATTGTCAGCACCTCATTGAGTTTGAATGTAGTTGTGTGATAGGGCTACGAGAAACTGCGTGTTCCTTCTGCTATATCGCTGGAAGACTTGGCAGGACTATAGCCATTGTACATGATTGCTGGCGGCGGTGGTCACGAGAAAGTACGGTAGCAAGAAGACCAGGCTTCGGACGGCCACGTGGCACAAGCGAGAGGGAAGACCATCGTGTTCACCGTATGGCTTTGGCGCATCGCACTGCATCTGCAGCAGCAGTCTGAGCAGCAGTTGGCACCACAGTGACACAATGAACTGTTACAAATCGGTTATTTCAAGGAAATCTCATAGCCAGACATTCTGCAGTTGCATCCGTCTATTGGGTATTTTGATCAAAGCTGGTTCTACCTCGGTGCCAGTGATGGCCATGTGTTGGTTAGAAGGCCAGATAAGGGCCTGCATTCAACCTGTGTGCGTGCTAGACACAATGGACCTACACCTGGAGTTACGGTCTGTGGTGCCATTTCGTATGACAGTAGGAGTACTCTCGTGGTTATCCCATGCAGCCCGACTGGAAATTTCTGCGTTAGTCTTGTTGTGCTGCCATTCATCAACAGCATTCAAATGGTTCAAATGACTCTTAGCACTATGGGACTTAACATCTATGGTCATCAGTCCCCTAGAACTTAGAACTACTTAAACCTAACTAACCTAAGGACATCACACAACACCCAGCCATCACGAGGCAGAGAAAATCCCTGACCCCGCCGGGAATCGAACCCGGGAACCCGGGCGCGGGAAGCGAGAACGCTACCGCACGACCACGAGCTGCAGGCATGAACAGCATTCCAGGTAGATTTTTCAAGAGGGAAACGCTCGCCCACATATTGCTGTTGTAACCCAACATGCTCTACAGAGTGTCAACATGTTACCTTGACCCGCTCGATCATCAGATCTGTCTCCAATCTAGCACATGTGGGACATCACTGGACGACAATTCCAGCGCCTTCCACAAACAGCATTTACCGTCGCTGTACTGGCCGACCAGGTGCAAAGACGCAACTTCATCCCACAAACTGGCATCCCCCACCTGTACATGCCAGCGGAGTCTTAAGTCCGCTATCAGCGCGTTACGTAATCAAGGTCACTCGTCGCCTATATAAGCGGGCAGTGCACGCCAGCGGAACCATTCCGCTGTGAGCTGTATCTGCAACGGCATTGAAGCACTATGCCCCGTCGACGTGTGTATCGTCAACGCCGCCACCGCATGCCAGTCTACAAACATATTATAAGCCTCGAAAATAAACTTGGATGAAATGGAACAGCCCAAGCTGTCATATTAAACGGACCTATATTCTTTCGTGGCTGCAGGGTTAATTTTACTCTGGATGTTCCTACTGGAAATTCTGGTAGTGGTTGGTTTACCGTAGCCGTTGTTCGTTGTGAAAACGCTTCCCTGCCTGGACTGGAATCTGCATGCACACATTCTTGCTTTCGAGTTTCTGGCGGTTACGTCGTTTATTAATGTAGCAGAAATTTCATTTGAAATGGCTTATCTTGCGCTTACATTAACCTGTGATCTTGCAAGGTTAATCACTAAATATGTTACCTAGACAAATGTATTCACGAATTTTCTTTACTGTTTCTTAATTACTATTTCGGCATTGCGATATTTTTTTCCTGTCAGTGTACATCTGATAACAGGCGAACTGTGTTAATGCAACGGAACTGACATGTTCTCGCCTGTAAAGTGTACAAAGTGCATATTTTAACAATGAGTCACTGAAAATGATGGTAAATAACTGTGAAATACGCTGTGAGTGAAAACTGAAAATTGCTTTCTCCGCTTTTTAAAGTCGTCGCACGCCCTTCAATTTTCTGCTATGTAATTATTGATAAAGTCTCGGTTATGTATTTTAAGGTTGAAGGTACGCAAGTGAAAAGAATGGGAAGAACAGCTCTTCCAGTTCAAAGGTGACATCGGGAATAACTGAAACACCGTACTTGACAATACACCAATAAATTTACTTGTGTTTTGTAGCGTTAAAGAAATGTACATCTTGGAATACACTTCGGATACCGTTAAACTTCCGCTACGTAGTGGACACACCTTGCATTTTTCGTAGTTTATGTACGATATATATGTATAATACAAATAAAAATACTTGTCGGAGCCTTGGCTATTGTCTAAAATACATTTTATGAATGAGCCTTGTCCATTGTCAAAAATACGTTTTCTGAATTTTCCTTGCAGTTTTAGTTTTTGTGATGAAAGGTGCGTCATGTTTAAATATGATGCAAGTCAGTCTGTTACCACAACCGCCGGCCGAAGTGGCCGTGCGGTTAAAGGCGCTGCAGTCTAGAACCGCAGGACCGCTACGGTCGCAGGTTCGAATCCTGCCTCGGGCATGGATGTTTGTGATGTCCTTAGGTTAGTTAGGTTTAACTAGTTCTAAGTTCTAGGGGACTAATGCCCTCAGCAGTTGAGTCCCATAGCGCTCAGAGCCATTTGAACCATTTGTTACCACAACCACCTTCCATAGACATTCATCTTCCTTGGCTCCACAAGCTCTTGACCAAATTATAGCCTTTCACCCTAACCCAGACCTCGCCCTACACTACACAACCAAGATTTCAGAAGAGGAGTGTGTCCAGTATCACGCTGTAGTCAAACATCAAGGCTGCTGTTAGATATCAAGTGTAAATTTTTTCTCATTTTAAATTTGCTTCCTGGTTCACTTAGTCGTCCATAGGTAGGTTATACAGATATAGCATATGAAACGAAGTTCTTAGAGTGAAGTACGAACGTCGCTCAATATATGGCACACGGCTTGGAACCTAAATTTTTTCTCATTTTAAATTAGCTTCTTGGTTCACTTAGTCGTCCATAGGTAGGTTATACAGCCATAGCATGTGAAACGAAGTTCTTAGAGTGAAGTACGAACGTCGCTCAATATATGGCACACGGCTTGGAACCTAAAATGCTACTTTTAGCTGCATCTTGCGACTTCTAGTTGGGATTTGTAAATGAGACCACAACCAGACTCAATAGTTTGACACAAGATTCTTAAAAAGAAGTGTGAAACTCGGCCAACTAGTGGCACACGTCGTCAAATGTTAAATACTCCTTTTAGTTGCTGCTTGTTATTTGTGCAATCCAGTTGTCGCTGAAATCGCAACGAGATAGGCCTATTGTAAACTCGTTATTGCGGTGACTTTTCATTCACTGTGATTTGTAACCGGTACATGATTTCTTGTCTGCCCCTAAGAGGCGGGAAGGCGACCGAGCTGGTGGGAACAGTGAATAGCAATTCCTAAGAAGTCGGCCTTCGATCGTTTTGTTCAGTTTAGTGAAGTCTTCCTTTGGTACGTTTCCTTCTCGAACGATCCACAACTAATATATTTCGAATGACCATCTCTTGACGGCCAAGTTTCAATGATAAATTTTTGGACACCATCAGAATTGAAAGTAGCGTCCGTTAGCGACCTCGGTTACGGAGGTAGTCTTGTGACACTGGTGGCGGTGTTTGACGGTGATACGGTGTTCCGCCAGTCCTGCCCGGCTATACACTGAAATGACAAAAGTCTTGGGGGACCTCCTAATGTTGTGTCGTATCTCTTTTTTTCCCAGCTTAGTGCAGCAACTCGGCATCAACAAATCGTCGGAAGTTCCCTACAGAAATTATGAGCCATGTTGCCTCTATAGCCGTCCATCATTGGGAAAGTGTTGCCGGTACAAGATGTTGTGCGTGAACTGACCTCTCGATTATGTCCAATAAAAGTCGATAGGATTCATGCCGGCCGATCTGGGTGGCCGTATCATTCCCTCAGCTAGTTCAGAATGCTCTTCAAACCCATCGAGAACAACTGTGGCCCAGCGACAGGGTGCAATGTCGTCTACAAAAATTCCATCTTTGTTTGGCTGCAGATGATCTCCAAGTAGTATTTCCAGCCTATGATAGGTTCAGTTAGACTAGAAGACCTAGTCTATCCCACGTAAACACTGCCCACACCATTATGTAGCCACCACCAGTACGCTTCGCACAGTGCCTTGTTGACGACCAGGGTCAATGGGTTCATGGGGTGTGCGCCATACTCGAACCAAACTATCAGCTCTTACCAACTGAGACCGGGACTCATCCGACGATTCTCTGGTTTTCTGGTCCAACCGATATGGTGACGATACCAGGAGAGGTGCTGCAGACGATGTCGTGCTGTTAGCGAAGGCACTGCCGTAGCCCATTAGCGCCAGATTTCGCCGCTCTATCCTAACGGAATCGTTGGTCGTACGTCCCGCACTGGTTTATGCAGTTATTTCACGCAGTGTAGTGTCGCTTGTCTGTCAGCACTGACAACAGTACGCAAACGTCGCTGCTCTCGGTCGTTGATTGAAGACCGTCGGCCACTGCGTTGTCCTTGGTAAGAGGTAATACCTGAAATCGCATTGTTGAAAGATTGCAAATTGTCTAGAAGAAGCCAAATATAAACATTTGCGCTCAATCATCAGTTCAGTTGGACTAGAGGACCGAGTCCACTGCATGTAAACAAAGTCCACACCACTATGGAGCCACCATCAGCTCGCCTTATTAATAACCTGGGTCCATGGCTTCGTGGGACCTACACCCTTTACACTGTGCATCTCGGAATAATGAATTCCCTAACTATTTCCGAAACGAATATTCTATGCGTCTAGCTGCAACTATCATTCCGTGATAAATGTCTGCGGTCGAGCGAGATGGCGCAGTGGTTAGCACACTGGACTCCAGGCATCCCGATTTAGGTTTTCAGCGATTTAGGAAAATGCCGTGATGGTTCCTTTGAAAGGGCAAGACCGATTTCCTTCCTCATCCTTCCCTAATGCGAGCTTACGCTCCGTCTCTAATGACCTCGTTGTCGACGGGATGTTAGACACTAATCTCCTCCCATGTATCGCCTGGATACAAGTAACCGCCATTTCATACCTTGTGTACGCGATGCTACCGCCATCTGTACCTGTGCATATCGCTACCCCACGGCTTTTGTCACCTCGGTGTATAGCGGCAGCGCGGTAGCAGGTAGCGTGTTCCTTTCTCAGACGGGGGACCCCGTCCCTGCGCCGAGCGCCGGCGTCCGGCGCCTTCCTCGCTATTTGTCTGCGGCGAGACGGCGGCGGTAATTGTGCAGATAAATCAGCCACACAGAAATAGCGGACAGCCCTTGTCTGCCGGCCTACCCCGCCCCGGCCCGCGCCGCTCAGCCGGCCGAGGCCTTATTCGGCGCCGCCGCCGGTAGCCGTCCGAGCGCCTCGTATCGCGTCCTTCTAGACCGCCTGCAGCAGCGCCGCGCCTTGTCGACGGCGCACGCGTTCCGAAATTGAGACGGAGCCGACAGGTGGAACACCGCAACACCAGGGCTTTAGCCCCGCCGTAGCGGCGTTTCACAAAGGACTATGGCGGTTCCGAAAGGGACTCAGTGCAGGCTGCTGGTCACCCTCGGTGTTCACTGCGCCTATGTGCAACACATTGTTTTCCCAGAGTGTTGTATAGCCGAACGCTACCTTGTGTCCGTTTTACTACAGCAATTTTTAGGTCAAAATACAAGATATCTGGAAAAGATTACACCCTTTTCAAAAATAGTACAATACTGGCCATTAAAATTGCTACACCACGAAGATGACGTGCTACACACACGAAATTTAACCGACAGGAAGACGTTGCTGTGACATGCAAATGATTAGCTTTTCAGAGCATTCACACAAGGTTGGCGCCGGTGGTGACACCTACAACGTGCTGAAATGAGGAAAGTTTCCAACCGATTTCTCATACACAAACAGCAGTTGACCGGCGTTGCCTGTTGTTGTGATGCCTCGTGTAAGGAGGAGAAATGCGTACCATCACGTTTCCAACTTTTATAAAGATCCGACTGTAGCCTATCGCGATTGCGGTTTATCGTATCGCAACATTGCTTCTCGCGTTGGTGGAGATCCAATCACTCTTAGCAGATATGGAATCGGTGGGTTCAAGAGGGTAATACGGAACGCCCTGCTGGATCCCAAAGGCCTCGTATCACTAGCAGTCTAGATGACAGGCATCTTATCGGCATGGCTGTAACGGATCGTGCAGCCACGCCTCGATCCCTGAGTCAACAGATGGGGACGTTTGCAAGACAACAACCATCTGCACGAACAGTTTGCAGCAGCATGGACTATCAGCTCGGAGACCATGGCTGCGGTTACCCTTGACGCTGCATCACAGACAGGAGCGCCTGCGATGGTGAAGTCAACGACGAACCTGGGTGTACGAATGGCCAAACGTCATTTTTTGGATGAATCCAGGGTCTGTTTACAGCATCATGATGGTCGCATCGGTGTTTGGCGACATCGCGGTGAACGCACATTGGAAGCGTGTAATCGTCATCGCCATACTGGCGTATCACTCGGCGTGATGGTATGGGGTGCCATTGGTTAAACGTCTCGGTCACCTCTTGTTCGCATTGACGACACTTTGAACAGTGGACGTTACATTTCATATGTTTACGACCCGTGGCTCTACCCTTCTTTCGATCCCTGCGGAACCCTACATTTCAGGAGGATAATACACGACCGCATGTTGCAGGTCCTGTACAGGACCTTCTGGATATAGAGAATGTTCGACTGCTGCCATGGCCAGCACATTCTCCAGATCTCTCACCAATTCAAAATGTCTGGTCAGTGGTGGCTGAGCAACTGGCTCGTCACAATACGCCAGTCACTACTCTTGATGAACTGTGGTATCGTGTTGAAGCTGCATGGGCAGCTGTACATGTACTCGCCATCCCTGCTCTGTTTGACTCAATGCCCAGGCGTATCAAAGCCGTTATTACAGCCAGAGGTGGTTGTTCTGAGTACTGATTTCTCAGGATCTATGCACCCAAATTGCGTGAAAATGTAATCACATATCAGTTCTAGCATAATGTATTTGTCCAATGAATACACGTTTATCATCTGCATTTCTTCTGTGTGTAGCAATTTTAATGGCCAGTATTGTGTTTTGGTACCCCGTATATGGAGAGAGGTGTTAGTACGAGGACTACCGTTAGATATACCAAGTTTTGACTGAAATGTCAGCCATTCTAGAGTGCACAATTTTCTGTGTGGCGCCACATTACAAAAGAAGGCATTTTGTGATGTGGAATACATTTTGGTGTCAATCCAACAGACAACCTCTCTATTAAGCTTTGGTATAGACGACTCGTGGAGACAGGTTGCTTATGCAAAGGCAAAAGCACCGCATTCAGAACACACAGTGGGTAAGGTTCATCAATCCTCCCAACGCATCGTCACGAAGCCAATTCGGAAAGCGAGTTGTGGGTTAGCATTATCCTTCTCAGCAGTGTGGGATGTTCTTAGTAAGCGTTTCACGTTCAAGGCTTACGGTGTGTGGGGGTAAAATCACGCGTGGGTAAAATCTGCAAGGACATGTTGAATTGACTGCCATCGATTCCGAAGTTGACCACCTGATGGCCGGTTTGTCTTATTGTAAATTAATATTCCATAAAATTTCGTCCCGGCAGCTCGCTGCAGAGGTGAGAAAATGAGGTAAGTCTTTCTTTTCTTTTTTCCTTTACTGCATGCATGTCACTTTCCGGATGTTTCACTTTAAGGTTTAGCAACGTATGGTTTAGAAAGAAGAATCAACGAATTATTCATTGGCACTACTGCATTTAAGCTTCACTTTGGCGTGGAAATAACTGCTGCAGTTGGTCCCCAAAATCAAGGTTAGAGCATTTGTCAGAAAGTAACGAAAGGGGGCAAATTCCCTCACGTATTTTTGGGTAAATCCCCGCAGCTCCAACAACGTGAGAATTCGTTAACAATAAACCGCACAAAAGATGAAGTCCACACAGCTTGCGTGAGATTTTATCACTTGGGGATATTATTCCGCTGTCTAAATAAAGATTTCGAGGAAACTTTCTGGAAAATCACAGAAATCTGTGCTTCCAGCGTTGCCACACAGTTATGAACGAATGGAAGAAGAACTCATGGAAAAAGAAAAGCTTGCTACTGAGAAGGAAAGCTGTTCCAAAGGGAGAAAAGGGCATGCAGTTGAAACAAAACGACATAAGCTAGATGTCATTAAATAATGCCAAAAAAGGAAGAAAACTGTTCAAACATCCAGCTGATTACTCTTCAGTCACATTCAGACTTCGGACATAATGACAGTAACTAAGATAAAGATATGGGCTTACTATTTGGCGAAAAAGCATCCGAAGCAGAAGAAGAACAAGGGCCTTGGACTATAAATATGAATTAGAGGACCTAACAAACTATCTAGATAACTTAGCCTCAGTAACTGAAGTCTTTAAGGTTACCCTAGTAGTCCACCCTCCTTGGAGAAGAAAATATTATTTTTGTACAAGTATTTCTAAGCATTGTGTTCAGATTTACTAGACATTTCAGTTCAGCATTGTGTTGACTAAGCCGCACCTATGACTTTAAATCGCACAATATTTGAAAATTGCGGTGCTGTACCCCCTCCCCCCCTCCCCCCACTAGTCTTATCTTAACTTATTCACTCATTAAAGACGACAAAAACTGCGCACTGACTTCGTTATAGACACACTGGGATTCCTGGAAAACGATCATTTTATGGGCAGGATAGCCTTTAGTAATGAAGTGACCTTCCATATGAACAGTAAGAGTCCACAGGTATAATAATAATTATACTTTTCATTGGTTCTACACCTACATTTCACTCCGCAAGCCACATAACGGTTTGTGACAAAGGGTTCTTCTGGCACCCTGAACGAATACCCCCTTCCCTGTTCCACTTGAGAATGAGGCGTGGGAAGAATGATTGTCGGTAAGCCTCTACATTAGCTCTAATTACTCGAATTTTCTCATCGTGGTCATTCCACGAGATGTATGTTGGAGGAGGTGAAATGTTGTCTGACTCTTAGCGGAAACTGCTCTCTTGAAATCTGAATAGTAAGTCCCCCTTTATGCAACGCCTCTCTCGTAAGGTCTGCCACTGAAGTTTGTTGAGCATCTCTGTAACGCTCTCGCGCCGACTAAACGAACTCATGACGAAACGCGCAGCTCTTAGTTGGAACTTCTCTATTTCTATCAGTCCTATGAGATAAGGATCACAGACTGATGAACAGTGTTCAAGAATCGGTCGAACAAGCACCTTCAAAGCCATCTCCTTCGTGGATGAGTTACGTTTCCTTATGATTCTTCCTATGAATCTCAGTCTGGCATCTGCTGTTCCTATATTTGTTTTACGTGATCGTTCTACTCAAGGTCGCTCTGGATATTACTCCTAGATATTTTACCGTAGACACTGTTTCCAGGCCTGCCGGTGTGGCCGAGAGGTTCTAGGCGCTTCAGTTTGGAACCACGCGACCGCTACGGTCGCAGGTTCGAATCCTGCCTCGGGCATAGGTGTGTGTGATGTTCTTAGGTTAGTTAGGTTTAAGCAGTTCTAAGTCCTAGGGGACTGATGACCTCAGATGTTAAGTCCCATAGTGCTCAGAGCCATTTGAACCAACCACTGTTTCCAGCAATTTCTTATCAATAGAGTAGTTGTACTGTATTGGGTATCTTTTCCTATGTAGGTGCAATATGTTAAATTTATTCACGTTCATGGGCAACTGCCAGAGCCTGCACCAGTCAGTAATCCTCCGCAGGTCATTCTGCAAATCGATACTGTCTTATGGTGTTTCTACTTTCTTACAGACAACTGTTTCATCTGCGAACATTCTTAAAGAGCTTGTTTCGCTTTCTACTATATCATATACATACACTGTAAACAGTAACGGCCCCATCATTCTTTCTCGGGGTACTCTGGAAATTTTAAGTACGTCGGTTTTCTTCCATTAAGAGTGACCCGAAAGGAAGTCTCGAACCCAGTCAGGAAATCTGGACCGACACTCGGTAACCTGATATTTTTTTCACTAAATGGAAGTGTGAAACGGTGTCAAATACCTTCCTGAACTCAAGGAACACGGCATCAACTTGACAGCGAGCTGTCTTTCGCCAGAGCTCTATTGGCTGAATTTATGTTGGTTTTTGTAGAGGAGATTTCCGTTCTTCAAAAACGTCATAATTCATGCTCATAAAACATGCTACATTATTCTACAGCAGACTGACTTCAACGATATAGACTCCTTCGCTATGGATTTTACTATTTCAAGCAATATAGCAACTAGCCACTTTTTATTTCTTTTCATTTGCGACAGTTTACGTTTCGTGCTGCAACCCGAATTGAATTGGCCTAGTAGGTTCATATTTCACTTTTCATCTGTACATAGTTACAACATGGACAAAAATTTCGATGCTGCAGCTGGCTTTCTACTCTGTACGTTGTTGTTTCGGTTTTTACATTTACGATAGTGACGCAAACGCTTTTTCACTTGTGTCTCGGAAATAACAGCGAGTATTCGCCAGATGGCAACATGGCGGATACTGCGTTAAAATAAAAAAAAAAAAAGATCTATCAGAGTACAGACTTTAGCAGTAAAAGGGGTAATTGTAAATATTAAGAAAATGTATTCTGTGTCGCCAGAACACGTACTATAATTTAGCGCAAGTTACAAGTTCTTTCTATCTTTCCCGCTAAAGTTATTTGTGTTTTTCAAACAGGTAAAATAGCTGTCCGCCTTTATTTGACGACCCATAATCTAACACTTATTCTTATTGGCTGACAGTTACAGAAGAGCAGTGTTCCAGTTTGGCAGCTAGTGGACATGTGTTCATGTTGCTTTTGTTTACACTTGTTTTACTTAAAAAATGGCTCTGAGCTGTATGGGACTTAACATCTGAGGTCATCAATCCCCTAGAACTTAGAACTACTTAAACCTAACTAACCTAAGGACATCACACACATCCATGCCCGAGGCAGGATTAGAACCTGCGACCGTAGCAGTCCCGCGGTTCGTTTTACTAGTTGTTTATATTTACATAGTCATTGTTTTCTTTTTAGTTAATCCTCTCGTTCAGAATGATGCTACACAGGTATATCTCAGACGAAAATGAATTTAAAGTCAGTGAATAATATTTACGTAATTTTTTGCTTCTATGCTTTCATTAATGACAAACCGCTTGGTTATTACTAAGAGTTTTCGGAGAGTGTATGAATCAAGTTCTATGAGTCTTGAGTGCGGGAATAAATAATCTTCATTTTTGTTAAATTCCACGTGGAATTACATTCCTTTTGACTAATATTCAAGTAGCCTCATAAAATAACCTGAAGTCGACAGTGTACAACACTGCTATTAAATTTGCAAATCTTGAAAAGGCTGGAGGCACCAACTTAGAACGTAATATTCATGACGAAAACTAAAACAGCTAAATTTGTTGCAATAGTAAAAAGGATTACGAAAAACACTTGACGTAAGCTTCGACGTCATTAAAAACGTCTTCTTCAGAGCGATCAACGATTGACATTTCATATACAGTGTCAATCAGTCTTCTGAAGAAGACTTTTCTAAAGAAAAAGTCGAAGCTTAAGTCAAGGGTTTCAGTAAATCATTTTGCTATTGCAACTCATTTCGGTGTTTTTCATCTTTTTCCCTACGAGGACTGCTATTAAAATTAGTTCGACATTTCCCATATTCTCACAGGGCCAACGCGACAGTATATATATATATATATATATATATATATATATATATATATTACTTTTTTTATTTTACATGTCTAGTTACGTAGGACCAAATTGAGAAGCAAATCTTCACGGTCGTCGAACGTGTTAGCACATGGAATTACAACAGAAGGGCAATAATAAATAAAATAAGATGTTTCTGAGTCCTAAAAAGATGACAAGCTGTAATTGATATAAACGCGATCAACAACATAACACAGAAATCAGCTTAAATTTCCAAAGAACTCTTCAGTTTCGACTTGAAAGCGCGTAGGTCACTGCTGAGATTTTTTAAATCTTGTGGTAGCTTACTGAAAATGGATGCAGCAGAACACTGCACGCCTTTCTACACAACACTCAAGGAGGTGCGGTCCAAATGCAGATTGGGTTTATGCCTGGTATAAACTGAATGAAAGCTGCTAGTTAGTATGAATAAGCTGATACTGTTAACAAGAAACGACATTAAAAAATACATATACTGAGAGTGCAATGTCAGAATAACCAAAATAATGAGTACTGTTCTAATAGTAAAAGTTGCAGCATTAAGTCTTTGAACAACATCCTGAACATGGGATTTCCACAACCGTTTACTACCTATCTCAACACCTAGAAATGTGAACTGTTCAGTCTCACTAATTGTATGTCCATTCCGTGTAATTAAAGCGTCAGGTTTAGTTGAATTGTGTGTTAGAAGCTGTAAAAACTGAGTCTTACTGTTATTTAGAGCTAGTTTATTTTCTACTGTTTGAAACAGTTCCAGCGTTGCATATAATATCCATTACTATCGAGCAAGTGTCACCAGCAAACAGAAATATTTTAGAATCACCTATAATACTAGACGGCACATCACTCATGTAAATAAGGAACAGGAGTGGCCCCATCACTGATCCCTGGGGCACACCCCATTTAACCATGCCCCACAAGGACCGCACATCATAGCTGTGGAGAATGACTTTAACTGTCTGTTCTTAAAGTAAAAGGTGAACTAATTGTGAGCTGTTTTTCGTATTCCAAAGTGGTCCAACTTCTGGAGCAATATTTTTTGGTCAACACAATGAAACGCCTTAGTTAAATCAAAAAAGATGTCTGGCGTTCGAAACCTTTTGTTTAATCCATCCAGTACCTCACAGAGAAAAGGAAATGTAGCATTTTCAGTTATTAAAACATTTCTAAAGTCAAACTGTATGTACGACAGCAAATTATTTGAAATGAAATGATCAATTATCCTTAGGTATACAGCCTTTTTACATAACTTTAGGAAACATTGATGGCATAGAAATAAGTCTAAAACTGTCTACTTTCTCCCTTTCTCCTTTTATATAAAGCGGCTTTACTTCTGATTACTTTAATCTTCGGTAAACCGACCATTCCAAAAGAAAAAATTACAAATATGGCTAATGTGAGAGTAGAGTAATTTAGTATTCTGTTAGATACTCGGTATCCACGGCAATTCTTAGTCTTCGGTGATTTGATTATAGACTCAATCTCCCCCTTTCAGAAATCAGTCTCGGAAAGCCGTTTTGCAAGCGAATTATATGATTCCACGTAGAAACTAAGTTTTTTTGTAATTCACCAGCTGTGATCAGAGAGTGATTGTTAAATATTGCGCATGTATCTGGTTTACCGGAAACAGAAGTATTATTACTACGAACTGACTCCATATCCTCGACCTTGTGCTGCTGACCAGATACTTCCTTCATGATTGACTATATGGTTTTAATTTTATCCTGAGAAATAGCAATTCTATTTGAGTGTCACATACTGTTTGGCTTCCTGATAAATTTTTTTAGCACCTCACAGTACTGTTTGTAATGGGCTATTGTAACTCGATTGTGACTACTTTTAACATTTTGATATGATTCCTACTTTGTCCTACATGATATCATAATCCCAGTAGTCAAACACCCGGGCTGACTTTTGCTGCTAGTACTTTGTTTTGAACGTTGTAAAGGAAAGCAACTTATAAACAGCATGATACATGTGTTAAGGAAGGCGTTCAATTTGTCATCTATGTTATCAGCACTATAAACACCACTACCGCTCTCGTTGCTGTTGGATTACCTTCCTACATAGTTTTCAATTATATATAACATATGTTCGAGTACAAAAACCTTTTAGTGTTAAAATATGCGCGTCAAGGTCTCAAAGACCATTTACCCTTTTACTAACAGAATGCCCATCTAGTAATGAAGAATGGATAAAAATGTTGACTACGGCTGTGCTACTGTTCCCTGCACCTTGGATGAAAAAAGAAAGTCTGAATCAGACCATATGAACTTAGGAGATCTTCCAAAAACCTTTTTCTTGCACAATCGCATACAAAATTAAAAGTGAAGTCACCACATTCAACTAATTTTCGATACTTCCTATAAAGTGAAGCAACAACCTTCTCTAGCTTGAGCAGAAACGCTCTGAAATCAGAGTTAGGGAACCTATAAATATAACAATTATGAGTTTACTTTCCGTAAATTCAGCTGCCACTACACAACATCTAAATGCGTGTTCAGTCCATTGATTTGACACATTAACGGAGTCAAATGGAACACTGTTTTTACGGACATGGCCGATCCCCCATTCCACAGAGAACTCCTTGGAAAACAACCAGGTAATCCGTATCGTGGTATCGTGGTAAAGGAAGCCTATGAATTGTATGAATTGTCGCATTATCTAAGTGGTGCTCTGATATATCAATAATGTCAGAGTCAACATCTATAAGCAGTTCACTAACTTTATCTCTAATACCTCTTATTATCTGATGAAACATGCAAATTCCTTCACTACTTAGATACAGACTTTCTTTGAAGGTGGTTGCTTTGTTAGAGTGACTTCCTTTAAGGTGGGTACTTATCGGTTGACTTCAGCCTGAAAACGGTGCAGCACTAACATCAACTAATACAGGAATTTTCCCGTGAGTGATCCCGCTTCCGCCCGCTACCATGTCATCTATAAGATTTGCCATTCCCCTTTCCCATACCTGTAGAAGTGTAGGTCATGTCTAGTGAAAACCCATATACTGATAGACTCTAATGGCACCACTACAATGTCAGCCATGCCCTCCGTCATCAGTGCCTTCTCAAGTTCTATGTTAACACGCCTAACAGCAGCATTAAGATGAGGCCGATCATGAAGCTGAAACAATTGCTCGAAGTGCACATTTTTGCCACCAGTCTGAGTAGCTATCATTTACAGGACACCACGCACATCATACTCCGCGTCCCTATCAAGATTATTCCCAGCTCCATACAATCACAACCTGATGCTTTTTCGTAAAATTCCTACATAACTCCCCTAAGTCAATAGTCACCTGATCCAACCCTGCACTGGGCTTCAAAATGCTGGTAACCTGGTACACACTCCCCAACATTTTCTGCAACTGCTGGCCTACATCTCTGCCACGTGGACCATTTAAAACAGAATCTTCTCTCCATTTGAAACTGCAACTGTCTCAGTTAACTACTGAAGTCTGCTGCATGTTTCCTAGACCTGTAGCTGCAAGAGGCTCCACGCCACTAAACTCTGACAGTTTGTCAAGTCTAATGGTGATACGTTAAGTACAACAATCTGAATATCTCCTCCTCCTCCTAGCTGCCTTCTTACCACCTGCCAGTTCCCATTCCCCAGCTCCCAGCATCCTATCTAGTTCCTCCTCAGGGTTTTGTAACCGCACCTGGAGAGCAAAGATCTTACGCTCCTGCTCCTCTATTAACTTATTTCTGCTATAAACCTTGCATTTCCAGGAGAGGCGCTCACTAGAATTCCCACTGGCTTCCCCACTGCATTCCCCTCCCTCTCCAAATGAAAATACTTTGCACAAATCTCACACCGCAACCCACTATTGACAAATCCACGACAAAGCCCGTACTTCTTACTGGTGGTAAAATGTTAAAAATTACTGAAAAAAAGTCTACGTTACCTAAGCTCAGATTCTACAGTAGAAGGACTTAAAGAACTGAGAATACTGATCTTGAATTTCGCTACTAAGGAAGCAACTACTTCTATTAATACTACCAAACCATAAAATCTTCAGGCAGTTTCTTGACTAAAACGAAAAATTTAAGCTTTCACTGGAACACCCGACGAAACCAAACACAGTAAGCGAAAGTTTTTACCGAAATATTTCACTAGAAACAAGAAACACCGGCCGAAAAGTAATGCACTAAATTTAATGTATGATTACAGGGCTCAAACAACTTTATAACACACAGAGAGCGACATTCTGAAATTTATCAAACCGTTATTTCACATGAAACGACACGAGACACCGTTGAAAACTGCTAAATTTAGTAACTGAATATAGTGAACAAACAACTTTGTCAGTACTTAGCTTTAGAACCGCTGCAGCTGCAACTACATCTACATCTACATGACTACTCTGCAATTCACATTTAAGTGCTTGGCAGAGGGTTCGTCGAACCACAATCATACTATCTCTCTACCATTCCACTCCCGAACAGCGCGCGGGAAAAACGAACACCTAAACCTTTCTGTTCGAGCTCTGATTTCTCTTATTTTATTTTGATGATCATTCCTACCTATGTACGTTGGGCTCAACAAAATATTTTCGCATTCGGAAGAGAAAGTTGGTGACTGAAATTTCGTAAGTAGATCTCGTCGCGACGAGAAACGTCTTTGCTTTAATGACTTCCATCCCAATTCGCGTATCATATCTGCCACACTCTCTCCCCTACTACGTGATAACACAAAACGAGCTGCCCTTTTTTGCACCCTTTCGATGTCCTCCGTCAATCCCACCTCGTAAGGATCCCACACCGCGTAGCAATATTCTAACAGAGGACGAACGAGTGTAGTGTAAGCTGTCTCTTTAGTGGACTTGTTGCATCTTCTAAGTGTCCTGCCAATGAAACGCAACCGTTGGCTCGCCTTCGCCACAATATTATCTATGTGGTCTTTCCAACTGAAGTTGTTCGTAATTTTAACACCCAGGTACTTAGTTGAATTGACAGCCTTGAGAATTGTACTATTTATCTAGTAATCGAATTCCAACGGATTTCTTTTGGAACTCTTGTGGATCACCTCACACTTTTCGTTATTTAGCGTCAACTGCTACCTGTCACACCATACAGCAATCTTTTCTAAATCGCTTTGCAACTGATACTGGTCTTCGGATGACCTTACTAGACGGTAAATTACAGCATCATCTGCGAATAACCTAAGAGAACTGATCAGATTGTCACCCAGGTCATTTATATAGATCAGGAACAGCAGAGGTCCCAGGACGCTTCCCTGGGGAACACCTGATATCACTTCAGTTTTACTCGATGATTTGCCGTCTATTACTACGAACTGCGACCTTCCTGACAGGAAATTACGAATCCAATCGCACAACTGAGACGATACCCCATAGGCCCGCAGCTTGATTAGAAGTCGCTTGTTAGGAACGGTGTCAAAAGCTTTCCGGAAATCTAGAAATACGGAATCAACTTGAGATCCCCTGTCGATAACGGCCATTTCTTCGTGCGAATAAAGAGCTAGCTGCGTTGCACAAGAGCGATGTTTTCAGAAACCATGCTGATTACATATCAGTAGATCGTTCCCTTCGAGGTGATTCATAATGTTTGAATACAGTATATGCTCCAAAACCCTACTGCAAACCGACGTCAATGATATAGGTCTGTAGTTAGATGGATTACTCCTACTACCCTTCTTAAACACTGGTGCGACCTGCGCAATTTTCTAATCTGTAGGTACAGATCTATCGGTGAGCGAGCGGTTGTATATGAGAGCTAAGTAGGGAGCTATTGTATCAGCGTAATCTAAAGGAACATAATCGTTATACAATGTGGACCTGAAGACTTGCCCGTATCAAGCGATTTGAGTTGCTTTGCAACCCCTAAGGTATCTACTTCTAAGAAACTCATGCTCGCAGCTGTTCGTGTTTCAAATTCTGGAATATTCCATTCATCTTCCCTGGTGAAGGAATTTCGGAAAACTCTCTTGTCTTTCGGTGAAACAATGTCAAAAGGAATTCAGCCCCTGTTGTATCAATTTGTGTTTGGGTGACACCGTGATTAGCGACTTTGTGGACGGACGAAACAGGTCCATCGTGCTGTTTAACACAGGATTTGTCATTTAAGGTTCCTCGGTTACTCGGCCAATAGGCAGCTAACGATGATAATGATGGAAAATAGTTGTTAAATCATGAGACGAAGATAATGGTTGTTCACTTATATTACATTGGATACAGTGGAAGGGGCCTGACGCAGAATACTGTTTTGTTTTCAGAGTCAAAAATGGCTCTGAGCACTATGGGACTTAACATGTGAGGTCATCAGTCCCCTAGAACTTAGAACTACTTAAACCTAAGTAACCTAAGGACATCACATACATCCATGCCCGAAGTAAGATTCGAACCTGCGACCGTAGCGGTCGCGTGGTTCCAGCCTGAAGCGCCTAGCGTGCGGTTCTAGGCGCTACAGTCTGGAACTGTGCGACCGCTACGGTCGCAGGTTCGAATCCTGCCTCAGGCATGGATGTGTGTGATGCCCTTAGGTTGGTTAGGTCTAACTAGTTCTAAGTTATAGGCGACTGATGACCTCAGAAGTTAAGTCGCATAGTGCTCAGAGCCATTTAAACCATTTTTGATGCGCCTAGAACCGCTCCGCCACACCGGCCGGATTTTTACAGTAGAATCCAGAATTTTGATCTGGGTGGGGGGCTAGGCTCATTGAAATTATGTATCGCTGTGCCATCTGAAAGTAAACGGATGTACACTACTAACCATTAAAGTGTGCTACACCACGAAGATGAAGTGCTACAGACGCGAAATTTAACCGACAGGAAGACGATGTTGTGAAATGCAAATGATAAGCTTTTTAAAGCATTCACACAAGGTTGGCGTCGGTGGTGACACCTACAACGTGCTGACATGAGGAAAGTTTCCAACCGATTTCTCATACACAAACAGGAGTTGACCGGCGTTGCCTGGTGGAACGTGGTTCTGATGCCTCGTGTAAGGAGGAGAAATGCGTACCATCACGTTTCCGACTTCGATAGAGGTCGGATTGTAGTCTATCGCGATTGCCGTTTATCGTATCACGACATTGCTGCTCGCGTTGGTCGAGATCCAATGACTTTTAGCAGATTATGGAATCGGTGGGTTCAGGAGGGTAATGCGGAACGCCGTGCTGGATCCCAACGGCCTCGTATCACTAGCAGTCGAGATGACAGGCATCTTACCCGCATGGCTGTAACGGATCGTGCAGCCACGTCTCGGTCCCTGAGCCAACAGTTGGGGACGTTTGCAAGACAACAACCATCTGTACGAACAGTTCGACGACGTTTGCAGCAGTATGGACTATAAGCTCGGAGACCATGGCTACGGTTACCCTTGACGCTGCATCACAGACAGGAGCGCCTGCGATGGTGTACTCACTGACGAACCTGGGTGTACGAATGGAAAAACGTCATTTCTTCGGATGAATCCAGGTTCTGTTTACAGCATCGTGATGGTCGCATCCGTGTTTGGCGACATCGCGGTGAACGCACATTGGAAGCATGTATTCGTCATCGCCATACTGGCGTATCACCCAGCCTGATGGTATGGGGTGCCATTGGTTACACGTCTCGGTCACCTCTTGTTCGCACTAATGACACTTTGAACAGTGGAAGTTACAACTCGTATGTGTTACGACCCGTGGCTCTACCCTTCATTCGATCCCTGCGAAACCCTAGTTTCAGCAGGATAATGCACGACCGCGTGTTGCAGGTCCTTTACGGGCGTTTCTGGATACAGAAAATGTTCGACTGCTGCCCTGGCCAGCACATTCTCCAAATCTCTCACCAATTGAAAACGTCTGGTCAATGTGGCCGCCCAACTGGCTCGTCAGAATACGCCCCTCATTACTCTTGATGAACTGTGGTATCGTGTTGAAGCTGCATGGGCAGCTGTACCTGTACACGCCATCCAAATTCTGTTTGACTAAATGCCCAGGCGTATCAATGCCGTTGTTACGACCAGAGGTGGTTGTTCTGGGTACTGATTTCTAAGGATCTATGCACCCAAATTGCGTGAAAATGTTATCACATGTCAGTTCTAGTATAATATATTTGTCCAATATATAGTATATATAGTATAATATATTTGTCCATCTGCTTTTCTTCTTGGCGTAGCAATTTTAATGGCCAGTAGTGTATTTTCTAATCTGTTATAATACCAACAACGATAGCGAGAAAATATATTATTATTTTTTTTTCACGTAGAAGAAGGAGTTGTAGTTCTTGCGAGGGCTGCAGTCCAATAGCCCTCCCCTTCCCCAACTCCCCACCTGCCCCCTACCTCCTCGGATTCGCCTCTGTTTGTTTTAGATTTCCAACTAGACCGTCCTGCGTTTTCGTCCGCTACGGCGAAACGGTTCTCTTTGAGTGCATTTGTGTGGGCGTTCGAGCGTTACAGCGATGAAAGATACATGACATCGATAGCTGTGGGTGTGTCAGCTCTTCTCGGTCGGACGCGTTCTGTGATGCGCCCTCGTTTGGCTGTGACGCGGCGTAAGCCGGAGGCTGCGACCCGAGGGCTCGCCCGGACGCCCCGAGGAGGGCGGCCGGCCTCAGACGGAGACAGCGGACAGGGACAGGCCGGGGACAGCGTGTTAACAGCCGGGCCCCCCACGGCGCGCAGATAGCATCTGCTACCTGCCCGCAGGCCCGCCGGGGGACCGGGGACAAGGCCGCCCGTAGATAAGCCAGCTCCCAGCTCGCAGCGCCCCCTGTCGCCACCGGCAGGCGCCGCCTCTGTCTGCATTGCTGCCTCCTTAGGTGGTGCAGCATAGACCGTGCATGACGTCATTATATCGAAACCGACGTCTCGATCGGCTGATTGCAATTTGTACGCGACTTCTCAAATGCTCTTCAGTTTATCCTAACACCTCGGAGACATGTTAGCCCTGTATTTAGCCATATTTGTAATTTTTCCTTTAGGAATGGTCAGTTTCCTGAGCGATTAAAGTACTCAGTAGTAAAGCCGCTTTATAAAAAGGGAGAAAGGGATAATGTAGTTAATTTTAGACCTATCTCTATGCCATCAGTGTTTGACAACTGAAATTGCTATATTCTCTTTTCTCTGTGAGGTACTGGATGGGCTAAACAAAAACTTTCTAACACTCGGCGTATTTTTTGATTTAACAAAGGCATTTGACTGTGTTGATCTCACAATATTGCTCCAGAAGTTGGACCACTACGGAATAAGGGGAGTAGCTCACAATTGGCTCACCTCTTACTTTAGCAACAGGCAGCAAAATGTCATTATTCACAATGTTGATAACGGCTGTGATGTGGGATCTGAGTGGGGTACTGTCAAGTGGGGGGTGCCCCAGGGATCAGTGTTGGGGCCGCTCCTGTTCCTTATTTATATAAATGATATATCCTCTAGTATTATGGGTAACTCTAAAATATTTCTGTTTGCTGATGGCACTAGCTTGGTAGTAAAGGGTGTTGTGTGCAACATTGACTCGGTTTCAAGTAGTGCAGTACATGACCTCAGTTCATGGCTAGTAGAAAATAAACTCACGTTAAATCGCAGTGAGATTCAGTTTTTACAGTTCTTAACACACAATTCAACAAAACCTGACGTTTTAATCTCACAGAACGGGCATATGATTAGTGAAATTGAACAGTTCAAATTTCTAGGTGTTCAGATAGATAGTAAGCTGTCGTGGAAAGCCCACGTTCAGGATCTTGTTCAAAGACTTAATACTGCCATTTTCACTATTCGAACGGGATCAAAAGTGAGTGATACTTCGGCACGTAAATTTGTCTACTTTGCTTATTTTCATTTACTTATGTCGTGTGGTATTATGTTTTGGGGTAACTCTTCCCATTCTATAAGGATATTTTTGGCTCAGAAACGGGAGGCTCGTGCAATAAGTGGTGTGAGTTCACGAACCTCTTGTCGACCTCTGTTCACGAGTCTGGGTATTTTGACATTGGCCTCTCAATATGTATATTCCTTATTGTCGTTTCTTGTTAGTTTATTTCCAAGAATAAGCAGCTTTCACTCGGTTAATTCTCGGCAGAAATCAAACCTCCATTTGGATCGGACTTCCTTAACTCTTGTGCAAAAAGGTGTGCAGTATACTGCTGCATCCATTTTCAATAAGCTGCCACTCGAATTCAAAAATCTTAGCAGAAATCCACGCGCTTTCAAATCGAAACTGAAGAGTTTCCTCATAGGTCACTCCTTCTATTCTGTCGAGGAGTTCGTTGAAAAATTTAGCTGATTCTTATTGTATTGCTGCTAGCGTTTACTTAAACTTATGGATCGACTTTTTTCGGGTTCATGAACATTTATTTTTATCTGTTATTACTTTTATGTTGTAAGTTCATGTGCTGACACGTTCCATGACCTTGGAGATTTGCTCCTCAATTTTGTCCTACGGAACTTGACATGTAAATAAATAAATAAATAAACTGGCCTGTCACCGTGGTTGGTGCAGCTGGAAGACTGCATTTGACACATTGTAACTACGAATTCAATAAATTCGGATATGTGTCGCTTGAAACGACGAAACCTGTTTTAACTATTGGTAAACGGTGGGTCATGAGATGGTAAAACTAGATACGCGCTGTGATCAAAAAGTTATGAGAATTTTTTAATTTCGCCGGATTTATACATCCGATTTTCACAGTGTTTTTAATCTTGTTTGTACATATGAAGGGCTTAATTCAATGGTGGTACAAGTCCATTTTTGTACATATTGAGATACAGAGTCCTAAAGTCAAATGAGCACTGAAAAATCTGCAGTTGAGATACGAGAAATATTCAAGCATATGGCTTCTTGCTAGAGATGAACCTTTCTATCTGTTTCTTTGGCTCATTAATTTCAGAAGCATTATAGACAGAAAATTGGAGGTAATGGACTTGTACCACTATTGAAATAAGCCCTTCATACGTTCGCGATGTATGTTTGCACTTTCAGCTGTTTTGAATATTTAGATTTTTTATTTATTTATTGAAATTTGTGGTAAGCTTCTATGGGACCAAACTGCTGAGATCATCGATCCCTAGACTTACAAACTACTTAATAAAACTTAAACTAACTTACGCTAAGGACAATACACACACCCATGCCCGAGAGAGGTCTCGAACCTCCGACGGAGGGAACCGCGACAAGACGCCTAGACCGTGCGGCTACCCCACGCGACTTTAGTTAATTGTTTACAGCCGAAAAGGTTATATGTGTTTTGAAGGGCTCGGCGAATTTTTACTTTTGAAAAAGATGTGTCGAAGAATTTGCTTTAAAAATGGAATAAAATACTGTACTGCAGTCGAAACATTGACTGTGGCCTTCGACGAAACTGCTATGAGTAATACAAGAGTGGCATAAATGTTTCCAATTGGGTCGAGAATACTTTGCAGACGATGACCCCTGTAGAGAGCATTCAATAAGTTACTTAGAGTGCTATACAAATATGTCTTATTTTTTGAGGTGTTGTCTTACATTGAACGTTTATGGAAAAATTGCGCAGCGGCTTTCTCATTCAGGTATCACTTTTGAAAGACGTTTATTTGTGCTAAAATCGTGTTACGCCTAGTGTAAGAAAGGGAAACTTCTACCAACACTTGCCAAAATTCGACAGCGGCATGATTTTGACACATAGAAAATAGTTGCTGATCGCATGGGTCAGCACCCATGATTGTCAGCCGAATATGGAAGCGATGTGTTCAGGAGGGCCACACTCAACGACGTGAAAGATATGGACGTACTCATGGTAACTGCACTTGAGAGGACAAGCATTTTGTTCACTCGACCGTGCAGTATCATACGTCGAATCAGAAAGTGGACTGTTTACAGCGAGATGTATTCAGCACAGCCAGTGCGACGACCTCTGGAGCAGTCAGCAGGACAACAATTGTTGCGGTTTCCCCTGACAGTTAGGGGAAGAAAAAAACATGAACGATCGTACGACATTATTGGTCGGGAGACTTCGACTGGGGCTGTTCAGCCGCCTTGTGTACGGCGACTTGCTCGTCTTTGTGATGAATATGAGCTGATACGATAAGGGCAACACAAACGTCGAGTTCTTGAGTGAATAAAATCTCCGATCCTGGCGGAAATCGAACCCATGACCATGCGATCCGGGCCATGACTAGCAGAGAGAAGCGCGCTGACACCTCTACGCCCGATCAGAACACAGGACGCAATAGTGGCACCAAGTCATCTGCAGACAAGTTCGGTTCTGCGTATAGCATCTCGAATGACTTCCGGAAGGCGTTCGATGCAGTTCCGCACTGTCGCCTGATAAACAAAGTAAGAGCCTACGGAATATCAGACCAGCTGTGTGGCTGCATTGAAGAGTTTTTAGCAAACAGAACACAGCATGTTGTTATCAATGGAGAGACGTCTACAGACGTTAAAGTAACCTCTGGCGTGCCACAGGGGAGTGTTATGGGACAATCGCTTTTCACACTATATATAAATGACCTAGTAGATAGTGTCGAAAGTTCCATGCGGCTTTTCGCGGATGATGCTGTAGTATACAGAGAAGTTGCAGCATTAGAAAATTGTAGCGAAATGCAGGAAGATCTGCAGCGGATAGGCACTTGGTGCAGGGAGTGCCAACTGACCCTTAACATAGACAAATGTAATGTATTGCGAATACATAGAAAGAATGATCCTTTATTGTATGATTATATGATAGTGGAACAAACACTGGTAGCAGTTACTTCTGTAAAATATCTGGGAGTATGCGTGCGGAACGATTTGAAGTGGAATGATCATATAAAATTAATTGTTGGTAAGGCGGGTACCAGGTTGAGATTCATTGGGAGAGTGCTTAGAAAATGTAGTCCATCAACAAAGGAGGTGGCTTACAAAACACTCGTTCGACCTATACTTGAGTATTGCTCATCAGTGTGGGATCCGTACCAGATCGGTTTGACGCAGGCGATAGAGAAGATCCAAAGAAGAGCGGCGCGTTTCGTCACAGGGTTATTTGGTAACCGTGATAGCGTTACGGAGATGTTTAATAAACTCAAGTGGCAGACTCTGCGAGAGAGGCGCTCTGCATCGCGGTGTAGATTGCTCGCCAGGTTTCGAGAGGGTGCGTTTCTAGATGAGGTATCGAATACATTGCTTCCCCCTACTTATACCTCCCGAGGAGATCACGAATGTAAAATTAGAGAGATTAGAGCGCGCACGGAGCCTTTCAGACAGTCGTTCTTCCCGCGAACCATACGTGACTGGAACAGGAAAGGGAGGTAATGACAGTGGCACGTAAAGTGCCCTCCGCCACACACCGTTGGGTGGCTTGCGGAGTATAAATGTAGATGTAGATGTAGATGTAGATCTGTGTGCGGGGGCTCCTAAGAGAAAGAACGTTGCCAGATTGCTGCACTTTGCTTGATGGTATGGGATACAAATGAATACATAATACAGTCACCTGTGCTTCACACAACTTCTAATTTGGACAACATTTCTGTCGTGTTAGCGCCGGTGGCTGTATCCCATCTTTAAGATCTCCATGACATCATCTTTCAACAAGATAAGGCAAGCCTGCATTTTGCCTTTTCTGCCATGACCAACGTCGATGCGGGTGTTCAACTGTTGCCTTGGCCTGTATGTTCTCTGCACTTCTCACGCATCGGAAACATCTAGTCATGAGTTACCTGGAGACTGGAAAGGCACTATTCGGTAGCCGCTACAACAGATATAGAATTAAAACAGCATGGAGTGACGTACCTATCATTCAAGTTCAATCCTACCATTTCCCCAGCCGGGTTAGAGTCATTGTTCCTACCGTAGACAGCAGCTCTGTGTGCCACATGGTACAGCCACGATAATGTCACCACCACCTATGTTCGGCGTCAACGTGCAGTCACCACTCGCAGACGGCAGGTGGCAGCTCCAGGAGTGGTGGGTACAACAAACGAGTTGGATGAACGGCGGAATACAAGGCAGCCGTTGTCGTAGTGCAGAACTGAAGCAATTTATCTGACGTCCAAAAGGGTAAGATCATTTGCTTTCGGGCCAACGGTGGAAGCATTTCCGAAAAGGCTAAGTTTGTAAACGGTTCGCCTGCTGCCGTGGTTAAAGCATACCGTGCATGGTAAAATAGCGTTATTTAAAATCGGTGCCGAGGCAACTGTGGTGCAGGATGGGCCATAGATGACAGGACTGAACGACGGTTGCGGAGATGGGTACGAGTGAACAGACATGCAACCGTTGAGAGACTGACTGTCCAGATGAAGCAAGGGGCTGCCAACAGTGTCCCTCCAACGACCGTTCAGCAAACGTTGCTGTGTATGGGTCTCCATAGCACATGCATGGTTCATATCCCCGTGTGGACTGCTCGGCGACGAACGCTGGAATTTGCACGCAAGTACTTCAACTGGACGTCCATCAGGTGGCGACAGGTGACTTTTCAGATGAGTCACGTTTTAAGCTCCATCGGAGAGATGGCCGTTGGCGTGTACGACTCTGCAACAATCGTCGGAAACGTTCAGGCCGGAGGAGGGAGGGTTATGGTCTGGGGAATGTTTTCGTGGCATTTCCAGGGTGAATTAGTCATTCTCGAAGGCACAATGAATCAACACAAGTCTGCCTCTGTTGTTGGGGACCATGTCCGCCCCTATCTCTGCGTGATTCAACAAGCATCAGGATGACTTTCACATTACTCCTCTAGCCACCAAACTCCCCAGACTTAACGCTAGTCGATATTACCGTGTCGACTGGGCTGTTTGCGCCATGGATCCTCAGCCAAGAAACCTAGCGCAGTTGACCACGGTACTGGAGTCGGTATGACTTCATGTCGCTATCACTCTTCCTGCACGTCTAGCAGCAGCAGCACAGTGGAAGGTGGTTACTCAGCCTTTTCACAGGGGGTCACTTTAATGTCACCGGACGGTGCAAATCTATTACCCAATACAACGCCAACTCACGCACATATTTAATAATGTTTACTACCTTCCGTTCTGTTTGCTTCCGTTTTACCGGCCGATAGTGAACGTCTCTCGCGCTAAATGAACTAAAGATGTTCCCCGACAACCATGCTTGCCGACAGTCCTGCCCAAGTTGGGGCAGTAAACGGCGACAAATCTGTCTGGTTTGCACCTCTGCAGGGAGAGCGGCAGTCGCTTAGCATTCAGCGGACAAAGCAGGCGGCCGCCTTCCAGAATCCCCGGGGTCTCATTACGGCGGGCGGAACCCCTGCTGTGGGCTCCACCATCACCACCACCACCGCTAGAGGCAAGCCTGGAGGAGTCACCCCGAGTCGGCAGCACCAGCCTAATTCTTTAATCAGACTCGCCGAGGCTCCTTCCGCCCCTCACCCACTCAGACAGGCTGGGATTTGTGGAGCTTCCTACACATTTGCTGCCCCCACAGACAAAACATAAACACACACACACACACTCTCTCTCTCTCATACACACACACACACACACACACACACACGCAGACAGACTCGAGCTTGCTGTATTAGCCAACTAATTCCGTAACAAATTGTCTTTTATTAACTAAATCAAAGTTGATATCAACTTTAACAGTTTGAAACAGCCCCTTAGAAAAATTATAAATTACTGTTCTGGTGAAACTCTTACATTATTTGATTTTCCAACAGCTGAGCAAAACTGAATGTACTCAGACATTTCTCTCTTTACTTATTCTGATCAACAGTAAACTGACACACAATATTTTTTTTAGCGCAACGCAGTCTGACTTTCAATAATTCCTACAAAAGAATGGCCCTGACTAACAATAACCTACACCTTTCATGAATCACTTACCTCACAAAAATCTTCGTTACTCGAACTACTGCAATACAGCGAGCGCCAATACTGCCAGATAAATGAAAGATTCTAACTACGGAAGGCACTAACTACTGATAGGCACAGTTAGCAAATGAAAGATTTTGATAGAGAACAAACAATGTATTTACCTATATATATATATATATATATATATATATATATATATATATATATATATATATATATATATATATATCAGGTCATGACATCCAGTCTTACAAATTTCCTTTTTCTGACGGGCACACGAACAGATCGTCCGCTCTCAAAACTCTGCCATCTCTCTCCCCACATCCACCACTGCTGTCGGCTCACCTCCAACTGCGCAACTCTACGCGCTGTTCACATCCAACTGGCCAACACTACAATAGCGAACATTCCAACAATGTCAACCAGCCACAGATTGCACACAGCACAGTCAGTGATTTTGATACAGAGCGCTACGTGGCGTTACCAACATAAAAACCTAAACAGCCTACTTACAAGTTTAAAACAATCTATTAGTGACTGAAGTTTGTGTAGTGGTAATTCGGACCACAACAGGATTGCATTCTTTTCTAGATTGCAGAGCACTGCAACTTGTTTTAGTGACATGTACCTACATCTATGAATGGAAGGGAAGGTATGACAGCCATTTTGACCTGGTTTGGACTGTGACTTGTAAGTGAATGTTTGCCCTTCACGCTTCCAATTGTGTTTTAGAAATTTCCGTGTTTTTAAACGCAAGATAAGCCGTTAATTGTTAATTGTACGACTTTAAAAACATTTAACCTTGCAGTGTATGTCATTCGCTGCACATTTTCTTTCTCATAATTCTTCTGACTGGTTTGATCGGCGTGCCACCAATTTCTCTCATGTGCCAACCTTTTCATCACAGAGTATCAATCCTCAATTATTTGCTGGATGTATTCCGATCTCTGCCATCTGCAGTTCTTGACCTCTAGTACCATGCAAGTCATTCCCTGTGGTCTTAACAGATATCCTATCAACCTGTCCCTTATCCTTGTCAGTGTTTCATATGTATTCCTTTCCTCGCCGATTCTGTGGAGAACCTCCTCATTCCTTACCTTAACAGTCCACCCAATTTTCAACAGTAGTCAGTAGCACCACTTTCCAATTGGTTAGATGCTCTTCCGTTCCGATTTCCCCACAACTCATGTTTCACTACCATACAATGCAGTGCTCCAAACGTATATTCCCTGAAGTTTCTTCTTCAAATCAGGCTTATGTTTGGTACTTGTAGCCTTCTCTTGGGCAGGAATGCCCTCGTTGCCAGTGCTAGTCTCCTCGCCCCGTCCGTCGAGGGTTATTTTGCTGCCTACGTGTCAGAATTGTTTAACTTTGTCTAGGTCGTGATCCCCAGTTCTGATGTTAAGTTTGGCGCTGTTCTCATTTCTGCTACTTGTCACTACTTCTTATTACTTTCTTCGCTTTATTCCATACTCTATATTCAATAGATTGTTTATTCCATTCAGCAGATCGTTTAATTCTTCTTCGCTTTCACTGAAGCTAGCAATATCATCAGTGAATCTTATCACTTGATATCCTTTCACTTTGAATTTTAATTCCTCTCTTGAAACTTTATTTTATTTTGTTTCGTAATACGTTTAAATCCGTCAGTAACTAGGCTCCATAAAAGTTGTTAACCTCAAATGAGCTGTTGGGACGGAAGGGGACGGGGCGGAATTGAAAGGTGTCCTGTTCTGCCTCGTCATCTTCTTCAGGGAAGTAGATTTCAGACTACTTGTTTCTTTTTTGCCCTCGCTTTTCCAGGTGGTGTGAAAGTATTAGAATGACAGCCGGAAATGGGATATTAAATCAGTGGAAATGGTAGTTTCAGCCGGTTTATCTTCTGAAATGGGAATTCTTAAAGCATCTGAGGAGTTTAACGTACCTTCATCGATTCTGGAAAGATTCATTCCTTAAGCTGAGTATAATCCCAACTACTGAATTAACAAATAAGATAGGAAATTTAAATATGTGTTCACTGCAAAAGCTGATAGCGTACCTAAGATCAATGGAGAGCACACACTTCAGAGCACCGTTCAAACAGTTCATTGCCAGTTCATTGCCCTATCACCTAGCAGAAAGAAACAGCTTGCCACACAGATCTGACTAAGAAAGTTGACTGGTTTAGAGGACGTTGTTTATTCACAAGGCATAAATTACATATGGTAATTAATTGAAACCCTCAGCTTCCGACAGGTGTTGTTGATATACCTCGATGGGGACAGCTGAAAATTTGTGCTCCGACCGGGACTCGAACCCGGAATCGCCTGCTTAGATGGCAGACGCTCTATCCATCTGAGCCACCGAGGACGAAGATAAGTAGCGCGACTGCAAGAACTTATCCCTTGCACGCCTCCCGTGAGACACACATTCCCAACTGTCCACAATCTACATACGTAATTTTCCTAGTAGATATTTGCCCGTCCACTTATTACTCGCGCCAACTAAGGTGACGATTCCCGCAATCAACAACACCTGTCGGCAGCTAAGGGTTTCAATTAATTATCATTTATTCTAGAGAAGCTGCACAGTCATCAATGGTATCTGTTCTTTCGAGAACAGTTACTATCTTTATAAATTACATATGCCGCAAGATCTTAGGGATTCAACACAGCAACAGTAAAAGTAACTTGGTGTTACGCATTAACAGTAATAGTAAATTTTTCAAAATGGCATTACAATATTTTCTTACTGTCAACGATTTTTTTGAAGATTCCGTATTATTTAGTCTAAATTATTCATTAAACATCTTTATTTCTTGGTTTTAAGATGATATTCCTAATACATTCAAGGTTTATCCAACCATTTCACAAAAAAGTACCTTCTATCTTATATGCAAACACAACTTTGATGAATGAACTTTTGACCCTGCAGAGGAGTATGCGCTGATGTGGAACTTCCTGGCAGATCAAAATTGTGCACCGGACCCAGACTCGAACTCGGAAGCTTTGCCTTTCGCAGGAAAGTGCTCAAACAACTGTTTTTTTTATACATATAATTTTTTCGACATCGTTTGTTTCGATTGGTCTGGGTGGACGTCACATGACATCTGTTCTAGTTGATCGTCGATTCCTTCACTGAGTTTCTTTATTACAGAGGACAATCGGCCTCCTGACCAAACACTCTGCGCTATCGTCCCGGCGTTTCTTTCTTTTTTATTATTTTTTTGTCTTTTTTTATTACTCTTTTGCGCCTCCACACCGGAGCGGACAGGCAGTCGGGCTAAAGTCACTGAAAACCGGCGCCTCGCACCGTTCCGTTAGTTTTGAGACGCACGCGTGGTTCCGCACTCGGCTACTGCGATCCGTGCAGATAGGCGAGTTGCGCGACACGACAAGCACTTCGAAAGACGTGCAGTCTAGTCGGTAATGATCCTTCCTCAGGTTCACCTACGGAAACCTTGTTACGACTTTTACTTCCTCTAAGTGATCAAGTTTGGTCATCTTTACGATAGCATCGGCAAAGACAGGGTCGATACCGCATGCCAGTCCGAGGACCTCACTAAATCATTCAATCGGTAGTAGCGGCGGGCGGTGTGTACAAAGGGCAAGGACGTAATCAACGCGAGCTTATGACTCGCACTACCTGGGAATTCCTCTTTCATGGGAGCATTTACAAGCCCAAATGCCTAGCACGAAGGAGGCTCAGCGGGTTACGCCGACCTTTCGGCCTAGGAAGACACGCTGATTGCTTCAGTGTAGCGCGCGTGTGGCCCAGAACATCTAAGGGCATCACAGACCTGTTACTGCTAAATTTCGTGCGGCTAGAAGTCACCTGTCACTCTAAGAGGAAAAGTAATAGCTGACAGCTCGAAGGATGTCACGCGACTAGTTAGCAGGCTAGAGTCTCATTCGTTATCGGAATTAACCAGAGCCGGCCGGAGTGGACGAGCGGTTCTAGGTGCTACAGTCTGGAACCGCGCGACCGCTACGGTCGCAGGTTCGAATCCTGCCTCGGGCATGGACTTGTGTGATGTCCTTAGGTTAGTTAGGTTTAAGTAGTTCTAAGTTCTAGGGGACTGATGACCTCACAAGTTAGTCCCACAGTGCTCAGACCCAATTAACCAGACAAATCGCTCCACCAACTAAGAACGGTATAAAATAAATAAAATAAAATAAAATAAAATAAAATATTAATTATGTATTATTGTATGATAGTGATTGGTTGTAATTAATATTTACGTGACGTTTAATTATTCGGTATCAGACGCTTGACAATGGCTTTTTCGTAAATGTAATGTTATTCGTAGTTGACCGTGAAATAAGACTCAAATAATCGGACTTCGTATTTAAATCGTTTCCAAAGACTGCTGCGGTAGGTGCGGACTCAAATCTAAATCTCAATATTAGAATAATTTGCCAGCCATGTCAATACGTCGTACAGAGGTGACTGTCTACTAAACATAAAAAGTTTACACAGTTAGTTAAATCAGATATATTCAACGAATAAGCCTACAGTTAAATAATTCTACTTACTTTCATAAATATAAATTCTTTACAGATTCGAGTGCCTAGTAAGATTGCAACTCGCAGTGATCTTATATAACATTAAATATGGCGGTGTGCCAGTCAATAAAATATACGTGCTTCCCGCACCACTTATCCAAGACCTCTCTCTCCTTAATCAAACATAAGAGTATCGTAATTGTGTTTTTGTTTTATCAGCGACACAGCGCTGCAGTTCTGTGCCATAGGCTTTATTTATTTCTCACAGATTAATTATTTAATTAAGATTTCGCGTTTCCGAGGAAACTCACGCACGGCATGCAAATGTGCCTTTATATTGCCCCCTGAATTGCGAGGCGAAAGGACACACCTGCAGGCGAGCAATTCACCTAAAGGCACAAGAAAATCTAAGTTATCTACAACTATTTACAAGACTTACATTACACATTATACACATTATATACAAAATTTGAATGACGCGGGTGCGCCGTAAAAGTTCTTATGTTGGCAGATAGAGTGCGCGAATGCGCAGAAGCGTCTGTGTAACTACGGCACTGCCGTTATTTCGTAAATTTAGATCACGCGGCACAGTATTGCAGTTCATATTGTTCGTGTGCGCGCGCATTTCTTAGTCGTTGCACAAAGAAAATATTCCACCAAGATTACACATGAAGACTACATTCTATGACAGGTAACTTAGTTTTAAAATTACAATATTTGTTATAATACAATACAACTTTAGATTGTTGAATGTTCTTAGTTACATAGCATTGCAATGAAATGCTTCAACGAAAAATGTTCTGTTGTTTCAGGTGCGTTGACCTATACACATCGTGTCGTTATTACAGTTCATATTCATCTACTGCACAGTACTGTTTCACAGGTTAGTGTCGTCGTGGTAAAGTTTTTTGATCACAGTAACATCGCTGTATAACAACGTGATTGATACATAAGCATGTCCATTTCCTATTTCCATTATAGTCGTTGTGATGCAGTTCGTTGTGACAAAAAGCATTGTTTATTACAGATCAGACGTGACCCGTCGAGTAATTAGTCCATATGCAGTTCGTTTTCGATATTCCGTGGAAGCTTGGTTGCAGAACCTCGGACGGCACATAGCTGGCGTCGATCCTTGGACAGTCCAGGTAAGAGTGTCCGTCACATTTCGAGAACATTTCATTCCCTGAAGCTCCAACCAAAATTCTTCCACCCGTCGTGTTGTTTTCTGGACAGGCACTTTGTGTCCATTTAATCCAGTTAACATCTTGAAGTTGGGTACTGTAGTAATGTCACTAGACGATGCACGAATTATGCACTTCACATATTCAGTTTTTTTTTTTTTTAAGTTTTTCACATTTTGGCACTCGTTATCGTTCAAATTTTCACACAGTAACAGTTACATTATACATCAGTTTAAAAAAAACATAAGTAATCATACATATACACGTCACATATTTTCTTAGCATAAACATAATACATATGTTTTCATCATTATTACATAGCTATAAATTATTACATTGTGTCACATTTGATTACATGGATTGCAGATATTTACGTCCTCTTTAACGGTTTTGCTGGGATTTTATCGATGTTTTTTGTGATGTCATCTGAAATTAAGATAGGTTAGACACAACATTCATTACATCAGTAGGCAAGACCAGGCGTTTTCACTACTCAATAAATATTCAAAATAATAAGAGACGGAAAGCTGTTAGATTCCTCGCGTTTTGTGCGTGTGTGTATAGTGTCTGTGTGGCCTTGGCTACTGGTAGATGCTTTTCTTGCTGAGAGATGTGCGTCTAATCTATTTCTCGAAGTAAAAGATCGCTTCACAGATGACGTCTGTCGGTTCGTCAAGTGTCATACCAAGTCAGTGGTACCTACAGTCACAAATGTTCCGTGAAAAATTTATATATCATTCACTGCTACGTAATCATAAATTTTACTTTAATATTCAGTCTTCTCGGTGGTGCCGCGGCGTTGAAAGAAAAGTTCTTCTGTCTTCAACTGCGTCACTGGAACCGCTGAAATGAAAATTTCTATACTGCTTATTATCTGTGTTGTAGCAAACAGAGTTTTGCGAGTTGCTTAGCAATGTTTTCATGGGTATGACTTTGACATTATTTGGCATGAAATGCTCTAAGATCTCGGTGTGCGTATAGCCCAATAATTTTGTTAGTTCTAGGATGTTGTAACAGATACGCACCAGGATGCGGTATGTTAACAATTATATAAGGTCCTTCATATAGCAGACGCCACTTAGCGTTGCGTCGTTTGAGTGCTACAGATTTATGATGAGTACGAAGTAGTACAAGCATTCCTACCTTGAATTTTTGTTTTCTTTTTATTATGTTTGTGTGATGTTTGTTTCGTATCTGTGCGTGATGTGTCAGTGTAGTCAATACTTCTTTTATTTTCTGTTCAGGTGTGATTTCCTTGTCTGACAACTTAGGTAATGGTTCTATCCATTGATCGTTCTGTTTGCAACTGAACATGATCTCGTTAGGTGTGTAATTTGTATTGTAAATATTTAAGTTATTGTGTACGTCCTCGAAAAGACTTAGGTAGGACACCCAATTAGTATGTTTTGATGAAATATAGGTCCTCATGAATCGGTTTAGTTCTCGGAAAAGTCTCTCAGTCGCGTTACATTGTGGACTAAACTTTGAAATAAATATACTTTTAATGTTATTGTCCTTCAAGAAATTTCTCCATTTGTTCCCAGAGTAGTATGCTGCATTATCTGACAGAATTGCTTTAGGTTTTCCCACGTGCGTCAGGTAATCACTTGAGAATCTTCGTATTATAGCATTTGCAGTGGCGGATTTTAAAGCATAAAGTTTTACATGTTTAGAAAATATATCGTAAAAAGCTAAGATATATTTGACGCCTCCAGAGCTTGCTGGATGCGGTCCACTGATGTCAGTACACAGAATTTCCAGGGGTTTACTAGGTAAAATAGAATGTAAATCTGTTTTTGTGGATACATTCTGAGGTTTTGATTTTTGACATATAACACATGTTTTTAGTTCCCTATAAATTTTTCTTCTCATATTGCTAAAATAACAGTATGTACTGAGCTTTGCCAAACACTTTTTCGTCCCGTAATGACCCCAAACTAAGTGTGTGTGCCAAATTAGATTACGTTCAGACTCTTTGGGAATGCATACACACCAGTTAGTAGCATTTGGATGTCGGCGGTAAAATAACACATCATTGTGTAACTTGTAATACTTAGTCAAAGGATGGTTGTGTTTTTCTACCAGTAATGTTATTATCTTATACCAGTGAGGATCAGATTTTTGTAATTCAGCCATGTTTCTGCACATATCAATATAATATTGGTGATACTGCTTGTCTTGCATTAAGAGAATCCTGTAGTCATTTATATTTTCTAAGTCACTGTTGGTATCATTCATACCTTGTGGAAGTCTAGACAAAGTGTCTGCAATGGTGTTGTCCTTACCTCTTATGTACTTAATTTCAAAACAGTAGTTCTGAAGTGTAACTGCCCATCGTGATAGTCTAGGATGTACAAGTTTACAAGTTAACAAAAATGTCAGGGCCTGGTGATCGGTGTAAATTACCGTATGTTTTCCAAATAAATAATAATTGAATTTCTTGAATGCCCATACTATGGAAAGTGTTTCTAACTCAGTAGTGGAGTATGTACGCTCACATTCAGTTAGAGTGCGACTCGCAAACCCAATAATTCTTATCTGTTCCTCCTCTTTATTCTTTACAACTTGAAATAAGCAACAGCCCAAGCCAGTACGTGAAGCGTCACAAGTCATACAAAAATCTAAATTGAAATCTGGATGGCTCAAAATGTTAGCATTCACTAAAGCATGTTTAATTGTATTAAAGTCATTCTGGCACTGTTCCGACCAGATCCAAACTTGATTCTTTCTGAGTAGATTTAGCAAATGTTTACTGTTCAAAAGTGGTTGTGGCAAAAAACGCCTGAAAAATGAACATAGCCCAAGGAATGATTTTAACTGCTTTTTAGTTCGAGGGCTAGGAAAGTTTCTGATAGCATCTAATTTACTGGGATCCGGACGTATGCCCTGTGAATTAATGATATGTCCTAAATACTTTATCTCACTGCAACCAAATTTTGATTTTCTTAGGTTGGCTGTGACTCCAGCTTGTGTAAATTTGTTTAAAATTCTTTGAAGAGTGTCAACGTGTTCATTCCAAGATTGTGTAGCTATCAGTATATCATCTACATAGTGTGTGACTGTCTCAACTAAATCGTCGCCAAGCACGGTATCCAGGGCTGTAATGAATACCCCAGAGCTGACATTCAGTCCGAAGGGTAGAACACAAAACTGATAGGTTCGCCCCCCGAACATAAATGCAGTATATTTCCGAGAATCAGGAGTGATACCCACCTGCCAAAACGAATTAGCGAGATCTATTGTGGAAAAATATTTTGCATCTAGAAATTTCTGTAATTGCTCTTCTAAATTTTCAGGTTTTGTGTGAACCGGTAAAATTATTTCATTAATAGCTCGTGCGTCTAACACTAACCTAATGCTTCCATTTGATTTTTTGACAACAAGTAGAGGACTACAATAAGGTGAGGTGGATGGTTCAATGACCTTCCAGTCTAACATTTGTTTTAATTCTTGCCACACAGCAGGTCGTTGAGATAACGGTACGTTATGTGTCTTGTGGTAGAAGATCTTGTGAGGCTTAACTTCAATCTTGTACACATACGTGTTGATAACACCTAATCGTTTGGTAAAAACTTGTAAATATTTGGATAACACTTCCTGTAGTTTTATACGTTCATGTACACTGAGAGCTGTAGCTTCACTTATCTTATGATCAAGCAATGTTTTCAAGTCCATTAGCTCTGTGTCAGATGAGTGTGTTTGCATGTCTTGAATGTCTTTGTCAAGTACTAACTGAACCTTGTACCCTGTACAGTGTTTGTCATGCTTTAGAGTTCTCCTGTCCAAATCAATAATAATTACACTGCCTTTATCATTTAAAATACATTTACCTTTGGAGAAGTCTATAATGCAGTCCTTCTCGCTCATAATATCTATTCCTAATATGCAATTTGTCACAAGGTTTTGTACAACCAGGAATGGCCATTGTACGGTTCCATTACCTATTTTAACGTTTACAAAAACTTGCTTTGTAACCCTACATGACTTATTACCTAGAGCGGTAGTTATTTTACAGTTTTGGGCAGGAAACTCAGGCACAGGCTCCAATTCACACATCTTTTTATAGAAATTAAAAGACAAAACGCTCACAGCTGCACCTGTATCTAAGATAATAGTAGTTGGAATCCCACCTACTACACCAGTAGTAGATGCTAAAACAATTTCATTTGTGTTTAAACGACATTGTGTACTGTCTTGTAAAAGTTCATCTGATATATTGTCATTGTGGTTGTATCTTATAAATAAAACAGGTAGCTTTTGTTTAGAATTATTAGGCACATCAATATTTTGTTGTTCAATTGTGGTGTCAAATAACTGATTAACATTGAAGTCGCCCCCCAAGAATTCTTCAGCCACGACCTGGGGCAAAGTAGTGACTGTTTCTAGTTTGTTGGATTATCATTTGTACTAGGTACTGACACAGATTGGGGTTGTGCATCAGGTGTCATTTCTATTATATTCACATTCGGATATTGCCTATTATGATCTCCAAACTTTTGCGGTTGTTGTTGCTGTTGCGCATTATAACTTACCTGTCGGTCGTAAGGTATGCTCCAATTTTGACCTGGTGGCTGCTGTGGTAAAGCAGTGTTTGAATGAAAGTATTGATCGCTACGAGTCCAGCCTTGATGCTGTCTTGGCTCGTAGTTATTATTATTTCTATTTCGGTTTGTGTTTTTGTTGTTACATTTGTATCCGTTGTTACCGTTGTTGTTATTACCGCGGTGCCTTTTGTATGGATTGCCGCATGAAGTGTTATTACTGTTGTAATTGTTGTTTGTATTGGAATACGCGTGTTGATTTTGATTTCCGTATTGAGACGGCATGTGAGTTTGCTGTTTTTGCTGTACCGCGTATCCAACTGTGGGCGCGCCAGAATTGTGTTGGCAAGCCTGCATGTTTTGCATACCACTAGTGTAAACATTGTGGCTGCTGTTTTGCCGCGCGAAGCGCTCATCTTCAAGTAACATGTCAACCGAATCTAAAGCTGTTAAAAAATAATCTGAATCGTCATCCGGGATATGTAGAAGTTTTTCCTTAATGTTGAAAGGCAATTTGGCCTTCAACGCTCGGAGTATATCACGCGTTGCGACTGGTTCGTCTAAAAAATGTCCCATGTTTAAGTATTTTTCAAAATATCTGCGTAAGTTACCATTTTTACTGTTAAAAGTTTCAGGTTCTAAAATTTGTCTTCTGAGTCGCTCCTGGACGGATTGCGACCAGAATTTGTTCAGAAAAGCACGCTCAAACTCACTGTACGTGGTACATACGTCAGCTTGACTGTATGCCCAGACAGCTGCATCGCCTTGGATGTAACCGACAATATATGAAATCTTTTTCCGGTCACTCCAAGTGCGTGGAAATGCGTTACTAAAAGATTTAAGAAAAATCACCGGATGAATGGTTCGTTTTTCTGGGATAAAAGCCTGAAATTGCCTGTGTTTTATTAAGCTTTCTTCTTCCTTTGCATTATGATATGGATTTGTTCCACTGTAATTACTGCAATGCTCAGCTGGCGAGTAATTACGATAATGTTGCTGTGGTTTACCATGATAATAGCTTGTGTTTGTGGTTGCACGTCGTGGTATGTGTTGAAGTCGTGGTGTGTTTTGTTCTTGTGTGTTTGTCGTGTGCGGTATGTGTGCGTCATACTCGAATGTATATTGATTTCTGAACTGTACATTTTGACTGATATTTTCGTTACATTCAGACTGTGGTTGATCGGTGAATTGTCTCATGGGTGCAGTGACGGATTGTACTGCGTCACTAATCAGCTGTTTGTTATTAGTGATGTATTCCGCTACGGAGTCGTGCACAATTGTTGGTAAATTTTCACGTATGCATCTATCAAAATGTTTGTCTTTGTTCTCTACCCAATCATGAAATTCTTTATTAATATTTTGAAAATGAGCTGTGGCATCAGATTGTAAGATGTCAGTCAGGTGTTGTTCAACATCGTCAAATTTATTCTGCACGTCAGTAATTCGTTTTTCAAGGTTGTCGTGTACTGAAGGATATGTTTGAATTTGTTCAGTAAGAGCTTCACACGTGTCATTAAGGTTTTTTAATTGTGTCTGTAAAAGTGCTACGTCATTTGTAGTCTTTTCTTGTCTCGTATTAAGCTTGGAAAATTTCGTACTGAGTTCAGTCATCTGTTTGGTCAGTGTGGCGTCTATAAGTTCCACACGTTTACACAAAGTGTCATTACATGCCTTGATTGCTATGAGGTCAGATTTAATTTCGTCATTTTGTGTCTTTAAGGTTGCCATGTTTTCCGCGTTCTGTTTCATTAGCATTTGTAACATGTTGGCAATGTTTACTGTTTGCAAGGTCTCTGCCCCCGCCGCGTCATTAGACGTGACGTCATGTATTAACATGGGCTCTGACTGAGACTTTGAAATTTTTGTGGTGGACGGCCTATTGTCAAAACTTCCGTTAACACTTGCGTCAATATTTGATGAATCGTCACTACCGGTTGCTGTCGTAAAGTCATTTTCTAACACTTGTCTCTCGTCCGAGTCGGATTGCGTCTGAATAGTATGTCTTTGCTGTTCCATCTTTGCGTATTGTTTTCTAGTTATGACCATGCCACACGTGATATATATTTCAAGAAATTAATGTTTGACACTGGTTTTAAAATAAAATGCAGTTGAGCATGAATCGCTCGTAGCAACAATGGCTGTTTGTTAATTTAAAAATGTAAACTGAATATGGGATTATTGTTAATGGCTGCTGTCCATGTTACAACGTATCGTACAGAAGTCGGCCATATTGTACACTCGTGTATTGGTATTGTTGCAGAAGTTATTGTTTAAGGAAAAATACTGAGAATGAAATTTATCACTGAAAACTGCTACGCGCGAAAGAAATACTACAGAATCTACTGAAGAGCTAATACACTGAATTATGCGTCTGGTCAAGCCTGCCAATGCAAAGATGCTGCGTCTTACCTTATTTTGCTGGAAGCTTCATTGCGTCTTCCCGCAAAATTTTAGAATTGGAAAATATCTTCAGATCTTTGTTATTTCTCATACATTCACGTCCAGGTCCAGAAAGTTGATTTTTCACATGAAACAAAGAGAACAATGTAACAAATGACAAAATAACCAGTCTGACACGCAGTCGCCAATATAAAATAAATAAAATAAAATAAAATAAAATAAAATAAAATAAAATATTAATTATGTATTATTGTATGATAGTGATTGGTTGTAATTAATATTTACGTGACGTTTAATTATTCGGTATCAGACGCTTGACAATGGCTTTTTCGTAAATGTAATGTTATTCGTAGTTGACCGTGAAATAAGACTCAAATAATCGGACTTCGTATTTAAATCGTTTCCAAAGACTGCTGCGGTAGGTGCGGACTCAAATCTAAATCTCAATATTAGAATAATTTGCCAGCCATGTCAATACGTCGTACAGAGGTGACTGTCTACTAAACATAAAAAGTTTACACAGTTAGTTAAATCAGATATATTCAACGAATAAGCCTACAGTTGAATAATTCTACTTACTTTCATAAATATAAATTCTTTACAGATTCTAGTGCCTAGTAAGATTGCAACTCGCAGTGATCTTATATAACATTAAATATGGCGGTGTGCCAGTCAATAAAATATACGTGCTTCCCGCACCACTTATCCAAGACCTCTCTCTCCTTAATCAAACATAAGAGTATCGTAATTGTGTTTTTGTTTTATCAGCGACACAGCGCTGCAGTTCTGTGCCATAGGCTTTATTTATTTCTCACAGATTAATTATTTAATTAAGATTTCGCGTTTCCGAGGAAACTCACGCACGGCATGCAAATGTGCCTTTATAACGGCCATGTACCACCACCCACCGAATCAAGAAAGAGCTTTCAATTTGTCAATGCTTCCGATGTCCGGGCCTGGTGAGGTTTCCCGTGTTGAGTCAAATTAAGCCGCAGGCTCCACTCCTGGTGGTGCCCTTCCGTCAATTCCTTTAAGTTTCGGCTTTGCAACCATAGTTCCCCCAGAACCCAAAAGCTCTTGTTTCCCGGAGGCTGCCCGCCGAGTCATCGGCGGAACTGCCGACCAACTCAGCTACCCATGCACGACTCACGACCCCTCCGCACAACTTCATATCTGACAGTACCTCGTCTCCTGCCTCCCAAACTTCACAGAAGCTCTTCGGCGAGCCTTGCAGAACTAGCACACCTGGAAGAAAGGATGCTGCGGAAACATAGCTTAGCCACAGCCTGCAGGATGTTTCCAGCATGAAATTTTCGCTCTGCAGCGAAGTGTGCGCTAATATGAAACTTCCTGACAGATTAAAACTGTGAGCCGGACTGAAACTCGAACTCGAGATATTTGTTTTTAACGGTCAGGTGCTCTACCAACTGAGCTATCCAAGTACGACTCACGACCCAGCTCCAGCACACAGTTTTAATCCGCCAGGAAGTTTCATATCAGCGCACATTCCGCTGCACAGTGAAAATTTCATTCTGCTCTCTATCACTGTTTGATGATCAGAGGCGAACTCCCAGCCGTGGGGCGAAGTTTAGAAAATGTGGAAGCGCAGTAGAAAGTACAGTGCCGTAACAGCTATCCACTACAAAAGACCGCAAGACAGCAAGGGCACCTGTCATGTGCACAGAACTCTAACACGGAAGACGGCAGAGTGACACCATTTCTTTGTTGCGTTTTCTTTAGCAAGACTTGGTTTTCTCCCCTTTAACGCGGGCGGTGAATCATATTTCTGGAAGTCGCTTTCTTCCGGGCATCAACCCTTCTCCGACTTGGATTTTGGTTTTGTTGTCGAAACTCCTGGAACATCTCCCTACTTCATAGACGAAATGAGAGCCTACCAATCCGCGTCAAGTCGGTTACACTTTCCGCGGGAACACGCCATCCCTATGTGCTCAGTAAGTTAATGGCTAGCGGCGCCGTGGTGGTGGGTCTCAAGCCGTGCAGATTCCGCTGTGTTGTCTACGGTCTCGACTGCCAGGCGCCGGGTACCACCGTATCTCAGGCTTCGTGACTGTTAAGCTGCTGCCCCTATTCACCGTCGAACTCTGTAATGATGGCTGCCACGGTCCGCAAGTCCTTCCCATAGCTACACGTCTCAAGAACTTCTCAGGAGCTTCCAGGTAGGAAAACGACTTGGTACAAGCATATGCTGCTATTCTTCTACAAATTAGAATCTGTTTGATATCTACTTGTAGTCGTTTAATCAAGTAATTTTGGACAGAAAGGCTCCTCGTAAGGTTTAAAATACTGCCACCTTACAAAATGGCTGAAGTTGTTCAACAGGAGTGCGTACTTGTCGGATGGGTGTGGCTGTACGCTAGAATGAATGTTGCAAAACTATTCACCTTTATACTCAGCACAGTTACAAGCCGTTGAGCTAAAACGGAGGATGCACAGACAGGCCTCTTGAGAGCCATCTTATCGCCGATGACCATGACAAATGAAACACTCACAACACAACTCCTCAGTACGCAGTACATACTCTGGTGGAACTGAATTCCGGTAACAGAGACCAAGAAACTTACGAGATCAATTTTTTAGTATGGAATCTACGAACGGTATAGAGTGTTCCAATAAATAGTGATCTGATTCCACATTAGTTCTATGAGAATTAAGAGTTAATGAAAATGGGGTAAGTTTTAACTTCTGTTCAAGATCATAAAGTCTCGTATTTAAAATAACTATTCGATTTTACAAGGCCGCATATTTTACATCCGTGGAAATACAACCTTTGGGTATTTTTTGAACAATTTCGCTTAGAATTAAAGACTGAATTTGTCTTTCGCATACATTCAATATGACCGTCAGCACACGCACGACGAACGTACTGACGAATGTCAGTACCGCCTCGTACTTCTGTTATCATGCTTGGAGTTATTATGTGACTGCGGTTAATATGTGTCGGCGCATTTCACCAAAAACTGTTAGAAGCGGGGGAGGGGTAAGACATCATTGGAGACCAGTCTTGTAATGCGATTTGATTTCCGTACACCCCTTAAGCTTTCGGAGATTCAGTGATATACTTTTGACGACAATCACGACGCACGACGCCCAGCTGTAACTGAATTACATCTCTTTCAACGGAGAAGGGTAAGGTCCTTTCGTTTTGTGTTGTCGCCATCTCGACTAGATACAAGCGAGCGAACGAGCTAGCTGTGCCAGGGAGAGATCTAACAGAAACGTATGTAATACATTTTTTTTCTGAAAGAAGGTTGGTTTTATTCAAGATTGCAATACACGATATTATTCCCCACTCTTGGTGCTACAAAACACTACTTTTCAATGTAATCTCCATTCATTGCGTCGGCCTTATACCACCTCACTGGCAGGCCCTATAGGCCCACATGGCAGCACTATTGGTAGACGTCGGAGCCAAAGTCTTGCTGCAGAAATAACTTCCTCATCATCCACAGACAGCTTCCCGCGGAGTCTATCCTTCACTGTACCAAACAGACGAAACTCGGAAGGTGCGAGATCTGGGATGTAGGGTGGATGAGGAAGAACAGTCCAATGAAGTTTTGTGAGGTCCTCTCAGGTGCGCAGGCTTGGGCGAAGCCTTGCGTTGTCGCTTAGAAGGTGACGTTCGGTTTCAATTTTGTAGGGACGAACACCCTGAATTTCAACGTTGCGGGAGTCACAGCTGTGTGCGGCCGTCCGGCACGCGGGAGATCGGACAGGTTTGTGCGACCATGTTGCGATGATGACAGATGCCTCACCCAACGACTCACCGTGCTTTTGTTTACTGCCAGGTCTCTGTAGACATTCTGCAAGCGCCTATGAGTATCTGCGATGCTCTGGTTTCCCGCCGAAAGAAACTCAATGACAGTTCTCTGCTTAGAACGCATCTTCGTTACAGATGTGACTTTGAAGGTTACATAAAGCGTCGCCACCAATTGGAACTTCGTGGAACTATTGGGGAGTATTCCACGATGTGCCACAACAAATCCCGCATTTTTTCAACCGAAATTGGCCGAGAATAAAATATTGCATTACTTAGTGAACACGCCTCGTATAACTGGCTCCGAGCTAAACTTACCGACGGAATGGTTAAAATTCATCCTTAATTTCTGTCTTCTTTCGTGTACAAGATATAGTCTTGTGAAATCGGATATATATTTTTCAAAGACCCTATATTACGTCACATTAGTTTTGCGGAGTAGTCCTGCCGGAGGTGCAAAGAAGGTAAATAACAGCTCGCAAAGAAGAATATACGGTCTCATTCTTCAACCTTTCCCATCTTAGTAGACTGACAACCGAATAAGAGGCAGCTGCTGTTTTGGCGAGAGAACACTACTGTCGTAATTCAGAATACAATGTTTCACCGTTTCACTGACCTTGTGCAGGGCTGACCTTGTGCAGGCTGACTGAGGGACAGTCTAGAAGCGTAGGATGGGCAGGACGCGCCATGTAAGTGCATCTACATGTCGTACTCTCTGCCCCGAGGTCGTCCATTGACAGGGCTTTTCACATGCTTCCGTGTCGAAGGAGTGCCTTTATTCAACGAAACTGCCGTGTGGAGCAACGTGTTTTTGAAGGAAGCCTCCGACGACTTTGGAGATTTATGACATCGGTTAGGCAGGTTGCAATACAGTAAACACTTTCCAGTACCTAGCTAGATAGCAGAAATTGGTCAGCCGGACTATCATCCAGAGTTAGATGAAATCACGGAAAACCTAGGTCTGTTGAATCACCATCCTCACGAACGCGAGTCGAGTGTTATACCTATCACTCCCCTCACTAGGTTTCTCCCGTTTATAAATGGAACGTTGGGCGGCGAGCAGCAACAATTAAAGCGTTAAAATCTTTGCCGACAAACGAGTTATATATTTTTTTTCTTAAAAGACATAATAGTCGCCGTTGACTGTATAAAATATTTATTGTTACTACTCCAATTTCGGCCTTACGGCCATTTTCAAGTAACACTGCAACGTTACATTCTGTCAGAATATAAAACTATCTGACATGAGTACAGGTCGTCGTGTTCTTCCTAAAGAGCGTGGGTCGAATGCAAAACTATGATTGATGTAGTTCCTCATTCTTCTCTAATCTGAGTTTGTACCCTCTCACTCCCTTATCCTCTCTCTCTCCTCTCTCTTTCCTCCCTCCTCGCCCTCTTCTCCCTCATTCCTCCCTCGTTTTCTCCCTTCCTCCCTTCCTCCTTCCTCTCACCTCCCTCTGTCGATACCCCATCCTGCCCCTCTCCCCTAACCTTCTCCTCCCTCCCTCCCTTCCCCTCCATCGCCCCTTCCCCCTCCAACTTTCCCTCTCTGTCAACTCCCTCGCTCCCTATCCCCTCCCTCCTTCTCCCCTCCCTCCCTCTTCCCATTTAACCCCATTTTATCCCGTCTCTCTACTTCTCTCTCCCTCTCTCTGTGTCTCCGCCGCCCTCTTCCACTCTCTTTAATAAGGTCACACAAATATCTGATTCTTATAAAACGAAAAAAAACTGTCTACGGTTAGGAATAGGAGTCTAAGCATTTCAGACTGACCTCTGGGATTAGATGACTAGAAACAGAACAAACACAACTGATAACAGATTGTAGATCTGTTTTAATCCTTCGATGAAGTTGCAGATGAGGTTGAAGATAACCAACAAAGTTCGCGTAGACCACGTTCATAATTACACCGAGGAAAATGCGATGCATTAAACCGTGAACACCTTTCCCGAACGCTAGAAAACTCATACTCTAGTATTCCCATGCCTGTAGGATATGTTTTTTAAAATTTTGTCATTATGCGAGCTTGTATTCAGTACTTTCAGTGCAGAAAATATCCCTTCTACGGATCAAGAATGGTGTGTGTGCATGGTAGTTATTGAGGCTGCGCCCGTTTCTAGAACTTTTCAGATGGTGCTCTCGACGTAGCATCTCCAAAAAACATGCACGTGCAGTCTGTCGCTGTCTTTCTGACTTTGGAAAGGGTAGTATCATTGGCATGAAGGATACGGGAACAGCGTACGGCAGGCTGAACAGCAACTGGCTATAGCGTAGTGTGTGAAAAATGAATCGAGAAGTACTTCGAGAAACAGCAAGGCGCGAAGATTAGGCGGATGATAAAAGCTGAAATCCGGGCAGATGTTACAGGTAGAGCGGCACCATGAATCATCGGGAGCCGGCAATAATCTAGAAATATTAACCGTCGTTTACTGCTGACACCAGACCACCGACAATAAGACTTTCGGATGTACACTCAACTGGGACGTTGTGTATCATCCTGTAGTGTTCTTCGATGAGTCTGACTTCTGTTTGTGGCGGTCACCAATCCACCCGCTGACGATCAGTTGTAAGGTCACAGGAAGCGGTAGTTCTCGAGAGCTGGAATCATGGTGTGGCGAACTATTGCATACGAGAACGGGGCTGATTTTGTAACACCACTACGTGGTTTCTTTTTTTCTTGGTCATCAGTCTACTGACTGGTTTGATGCGGCCCGCCACGAATTCCTTTCCTGTGCTAACCTCTTCATCTCAGAGTAGCACTTGCAACCTACGTCCTCAATTATTTGCTTGACGTATTCCAATCTCTGTCTTCCTCTACAGTTTTTGCCCTCTACAGCTCCCTCTAGTACCATGGAAGTCATTCCCTCATGTCTTAGCAGATGTCCTATCATCCTGTCCCTTCTCCTTATCAGTGTTTTCCACATATTCCTTTCCTTTCCGATTCTGCGTAGAACCTCCTCATTCCTTACCTTATCAGTCCACCTAATTTTCACATCTCAAATGCTTCAATTCTCTTCTGTTCCGGTTTTCCCACAGTCCATGTTTCACTACCATACAATGCTGTACTCCAGACGTACATCCTCAGAAATTTCTTCCTCAAATCAAGGCCGGTATTTGATATTAGTAGACTTCTCTCGGCCAGAAATGCCTTTTTTGCCATAGCGAGTTTTTCAAAAAATGGTTCAAATGGCTCAGAGCTCTATGGGACTTAACATCTGAGGTCATCAGGAAACGGCCCTCCTTAAAACGGGAAAACCATTTTCTTGTTGTGCTCTATCCAGTGGCGTTATCGTCGTACGCGGCGCAAATTCTTCCGGCTTCCTCCGCTAGTGTCACGTCTCTGTTGAAATCAAACAGAAAAATATGTCGGAAATGTTCCGATTTCTCAACTTGGCACTCCATTTTCTAGAGTCCATAGCTCCGCTCACTATCTCGAGACGACAAAATAACAATAAATATGAAGATGGTATCTGTACTTTCGGACATCTGCGAAAGAACAGATACCATCTTCACATATAGTTCAGGCTAACCGACCGTTGGCCTTCTTCTTCTCTGCGGATGCACACACATTGCCCGAACTCTTACGGGACTCGGCGAGGTTGTCTGCCGCGAGTAACGAGTGTAAGGGGCAGGGGCACTACGAATGTAGTGTGTGGACATTAAGTTGGGTATATGGGTCTCACGAGGAGCGTGCAAGGGATAAGTCCCTGCAGTCGCACTGTGCTCTGTGCCCTCGGTGGCTCAGTGGATAGAGCGTCTGCTATGTAAGCAGGAGATCCCGGGTTCGAGTCCCGGTCGGAGAAAACAGTTTCAACTGTCCTCGTTGATGTATAATCAACGCCTGTCGGCAGTTTAGGGTCTTGATTTCATTATCATTCAAAATAACAGTACGTGAACTCGAATAGCAACAATGAACTACAGATAAAAAATGATAGTCGACAAATAAACCCGTAGCAACAGGAATACTAGCAAGAGTAACAAAAACTCTGCGAACTTATGCACCAACCTAATAGCTTCCCCCATTCTGTTCCTTACCGGTTCTTCTGTGTTCTGATGTCAAGGTGTCCAGTACTGGGTACCGACTTGGGCGGAAGACTGGTAGTGTTGTTGGCGATCTATGCTAGTGTGGAGATCCTGCAGTGATGGAAGAATTGGGTGAGCCAATTTCTGTTATTTGCCGTAGTGAAGTGGTTAGGTTATTTTCGCATTGATTGTTCGCGAGTACTCTGCAGTTAGGAATGCATCAGAATTCTTATCCATGGTAAAATGGAAGCTTGGAGCTTGTTAATACTTGACTGAATGGAAGCTGATTATGGCAATGTATATTATCTTTTCAGTTCGTTGTGCTGTAGATACTGCTAAAGTTTCGATTATTACCAGCTGTCTATTATGACAATACTGTTAAATTGAAAACAGGAGATATTCGAAATACCACGCTAGTTAATTCATGCATAGATTCACCAATGGAATTAGCAGAAATTTAAAACAATGTAAAATCAGTCACCTTTCCTGTGGGACGGACTTCGTACATCAGTGGCGAGGCTTGAGGAATTCGTAACTATAATCCCTTTTAACAGATTGTAATCATTATTATTATTATTATTATTATTTTGGTATTGTCCGCCCCAGTAGCTGAGTGGTCAGCGTGACGGATTGCCGTCCTCTGGGCCCGGGTTCGATTCCCGGCTGGGTCGGAGATTTTCTCCGCTCAGGGACTGGGTGTTGTGTTGTGTTCATCATCATTTCATCCCCATCCGGCGTGCAGGTCGCCCAATGTGGCGCCGACTGTAATAAGACCTGCGATATGGCGGCCGGACCTGCCCCGCGAGGGGCCTCCCGGCCAATGACGCCAAACGCTCATTTCCATTTTGGTATTGTTTACGTTTATCTGGTATTGTGCCGCTTAACGCCCTGGTATTACAACGAATAATTTCTTACGCTCTCTATTAAAGTACGAGGCTCAGCCTGGTAAGGATAGGCCTAATGAGCTATTCCGGATACTCTGGAAATATCTGTTATGGTGTTTATACGAATAAGGATGATGTTAAATGCTCCGGTACTCACAGTGTTATTTATATTTGAATATAGTTCTGCGATCCTTCTTGAAACCTTCAGTCACGGAGTCGTAGAATGACACTTCTTGTTTCACGGACTTGAACAATCGTTTTTCAGTGGATATGAAGCAAGATGAGGAAGTCTGGTTTGTGACTGTGCATTTAGAAGATACGTTCTGACTATCTCCGATGGCTAAAATGATCTTTCTACCGAAGCACTGGGTGCAGGAATAGTGAAAATTAATTTCGTTAGTTGTGATGCTTCAGGTACTGCTTCACTGAGATCACAGGAACTGAGACATGGCCAATAGTACAATTTATTTTGTTTCTTTACAACCACGTAACCATTTGTATGGAGTGTAGCCACGTATGGAAGTGACATATGGACGATAAACAGTTCAGACAAGAAGAGAATGGAAGCTTTCGAAATGTGGTGCTACAGAAGAATGCTGAAGTTCAGATGGGTAGATCAAGTAACTAATGAGAAGGTACTTAATTGAATTGGGGAGTAGAGGAATTTGTGGCACCACTTGACTAGAAGAAGGGATCAATTGGTAGGACATGTTCCAAGGCATCAGGGATCACCAATTTAGTATTGGAGGGCAGAGTGGAGGGTAAAAATCGTAGATGCAGACGAAGATACGAATACACTAAGCAGATTCAGAAGGATGTAGGTTGCAATACCTACTTGGAGATGAAGAAGCTTGCGCAGGATAGAGTAGCATGGAGAGCTTCATCAAACCAGTCTTTGGACTAAAGACCATAACAACAACAACAACAACAACAACAACAACAACCATTTGTGAGAAAATTACCAATTTTAATGAAGATATCTGACATAATTTTTAGTTACTGTATTTAACTGTGGAAAATTTGGTGTAGGTCTTTCCTGTTTGATCACGTCACTTTTCCCTTCCACATTAAGTCCTCCAAACGGATGTTTACACAGACTTTCCAGCACACATTTGCAATCTGATATGTTTGTATTCTTTAGGGAGCCTTCTCCTTATCAGTGTTTTCCACATATTCCTTTCCTCCTCGATTCTGCGTAGAACCTCCTCATTCCTTACCTAATCAGTCCACCTAATTTTCAACATTCGTCTATAGCACCACATCTCAAATGCTTCGATTCTCTTCTGTTCCGATTTTCTCACAGTCCATGTTTCACTACCATACAATGCTGTACTCCAGACGTACATCCTTAGAAATTTCTTCCTCAAATTAAGGCCAGAAATGCCTTTTTTGCCATAGCGAGTCTGATTTTAATGTCCTCCTTGCTCCGTCCGTCATTGGTTATTTTACTGCCTAGGTAGCAGAATTCCTTAACTCCATTGACTTCGTGACCATCAATCCTGATGTTAAGTTTCTCGCTGTTTTCATTTCTGCTACTTCTCATTACCTTCGTCTTTCTCCAATTTACTCTCAAACCATACTGTGTACTCATTAGACTGTTCATTCCGTTCAGCAGATCATTTAATCCTTCTTCACTTTCACTTAGGGTAGCAATGTCATCAGCGAATCGTATCATTGATATCCTTTCACCTAGTATTTTAATTCCACGCCTGAACCTTTCTTTTATTTCCATCATTGCTTCCTCGATGTACAGATTGAAGAGTAGGGGCGAAAGGCTACAGCCTTGTCTTACACCCTTCTTAATACGAGCACTTCGTTCTTGATCGTCCACTCTTATTATTCCCTCTTGGTTGTTGTATATATTGTATATGACCCGTCTCTCCCCATCGCTTACCCCTACTTTGTTCAGAATCTCGAACAGCTTGCACCATTTTATATTGTCGAACGCTTTTTCCAGGTCAACAAATCCTATGAAAGTGTCTTGATTTTTCTTTAGCCTTGCTTCCCTTATTAGCCGTAACGTCAGAATTGCCTCTCTCGTCCCTTTACTTTTCCTAAAGCCAAACTGATCGTCACCTAGCGCATTCTCAATTTTCTTTCCCGTTCTTCTGTATATTATTCTTGTAAGCAGCTTCGATGCATGAGCTGTTAAGCTGATTGTGCGATAATTCTCGCACTTGTCAGCTCTTGCCGTCTTCGGAATTGTGTGGATGATGCTTTTCCGAAAGTAAGATGGTATATCGCCAGACTCATATATTCTACACACCAACGTGAATAGTCGTTTTGTTGCCACTTCCCCCAATGATTTTAGAAATTCTGATGGAATGTTATCTATCCCTTCAGCCTTATTTGACCGTAAGTCCTCCAAAGCTCTTTTAAATTCCGATTCTAATACTGGATCCCCTATCTCTTCTAAATCGACTCCTGTTTCTTCTTCTATCGCATCAGACAGATAAATCTTCACCCTCATAGAGCCTTTCAATGTGTTCTTTCCACCTATCTGCTCTCTCCTCTGCATTTAACAGTGGAATTCCCGTTGCACTCTTAATGTTACCACCGTTGCTTTTAATGTCACCAAAGGTTGTTTTGACTTTCCTGTATGCTGAGTCTGTCCTTCCGACAATCATATCTTTTTCGATGTCTTCACATTGTTCCTGCAGCCATTTCGTCTTAGCTTCCCTGCACTTCCTATTTATTTCATTCCTCAGCGACTTGTATTTCTGTATTCCTGATTTTCCCGGAACATGTTTGTACTTCCTCCTTTCATCAATCAACTGAAGTATTTCTTCTGTTACCCATGGTTTCTTCGCAGCTACCTTCTTTGTACCTATGTTTTCCTTCCCCACTTCTGTGATGGCCCTTTTTAGAGATGTCCATTCCTCTTCAACTGTACTGCCTACTGCGCTATTCCTTATTGCTGTATCTATAGCGTTAGAGAACTTCAAACATATCTCGTCATTCCATAGTACTTCCGTATCCCACTTCTTTGCGTATTGATTCTTCCTGACTAATGTCTTGAATAGAAACTTTTAAAATGTGTTCCTACAGAAGATTGCCGAAGATTAGATGGGTAGATCACATAATTAATGAGGAGGTCCCGAATGGTATTGGGGAGAAAAGAAATTTGTGATACAAACTGGCTAGACGAAGGGATCGGTCGGCAGGCCACATTCTGAGGCATCAAGGGATCATCAATTTAGTACTGGAGGGAAGCGTGGAGGGGGGAGGGGTAAAAAATCGTAGAGACAGGCCAGGAGAGGAATACAGTAAGCAGATTCAGATGGATGTAGGTTGCGGTGGTTACTCGGAGATGAAGAGACTTGCACGGGATAGAGTAGCATGGAGAGCTGCAGCAAACAAATCTTTGGACTGAAGACCACAACATCAACAGCATGTAGCTGAGCAGTCACTGTGACCTTCCAAGCTGGCGCCTGTTTCACTGACTGCTATTAATGACTGAAATGGAGCTGGGTGAAAATTGCGGTTTACAGGTACGAAGTATGCTGCCAACTAAAACTGTAGAGAAAGTATATACCAAGAATGTTTAAATTTGAAACAACACGCCTCCTTTTTGCAACTGTAACCGTCGATTACAGCAGTTACTACACACTTCTCCGCTGGAGTACGCACGCAACTTACAAGGGCCCTGCAGAATTTCTCCATCCGCTGAGAAAAGCTACCGGGGCTGCTGCGCGCAGCCACTTTTGAGTCCTCCGCTTCCTGTTGCCACCGGCAGACATGTGTGTGCTGACCCCGCTGACCTGCAGACTTAATGATCTGCTCCACACCACACACGTGTCCTGTCGCGCGCCCACACGTGGTCCTCACAGATGCGCCCCTCGCCACGTTTCCTCCAGCCAGGAAACGAAGCTGTGGCCAAGTACTGCCCGCGCTACCTGCCATCCACATAATATTACACGGTCGCAGGTATTGCGAACTATACCCAATTATTGTACATCCGCAGAGATAACAGTAAACTGAAGAAGGAAAGTGGGTATCCTTTCAAGAAAAACAGATAGTTGAAGTTGAGCTGTTCAAATTGATATACGCAAAAAAAGAAAAATGCTACATTTTCCTTTCTGTTTAAACAACAGCAGATAGTAAAGACAGATTTTTTTGGCTAGATATCTCGGAGGAGATAATGTTACTACCTTAGTAATTAGTCGGATCTGCAAGTGCTATCAAGTTAGAATTTGTCGTCTCTTCACCTTTTCGAGTCATACGTCGCTACGGAGGGAAACAAAGTCACTGCGCTTTGCGTATTTGCTCCAGTTGATGGTGTATGATTTCTGTAACTTAACCCTCCACTATGCCGCCTTTTGGTCGTCGCCTCTTCTGACCATTTGGTCAGTAATGAAATACCTCGTACCTGAAAGTGGTGAATCGTTAATTAGTACAATATGACTGAAAGACGTACTCCTTGCTTTCGTTTATCACATGAAAAACCATTGCTCTATTATTTTAAGAATTTTATGATATGCATTCTTAATATGTAATAAAGACAAACGTAGTGACAGCTTCAATTGGAAGAAAAATTTTTGCATGACCGGTTTCGGATATTAGACCGCTCACAAGTCTTCTCAATTGAGCAATAAAAACCCTTTGTCAGGTAGAGTGCTCACGGCACATTCGATGACTAATTGTTGGAAGTTACAAGTAGCAGAAAACTGAAAATTGCTTATCGATCATTTTATTTGTGTTTTCTTCATCATTTTTATCGCTGATATTTTCTGAGACTTATCTAACGACATTTGACTGTGTGAATCTCAGCGTTCTCGTAGATAAATTGAAGTTTTATTGGATCGATGGTCTAGTTAAAAATGGTTCAAAGGGCTCTAAGCATGATGGGACTCAACATCTGAAGTCATCAGTCCCGTAGACTTAGTTAGACCTTCTTAAACCTAACCAACCTAAGGAAATCACACACATCCATGCCCGAGGCACGATTCGAACCTGCTACCGTAGCAGCAGCGCGGTTCCGGACTGAAGCGCCTAGAACCGTTTGTCCACAACGGCCGGCGATGGTTTAGTCAACCAATAGATAATGTCTTATATAACCAACAGAAGACAGAAAGCTGTGTTTGGTAATTCAACCGATATTGTCTGTGGACTTAAGTCTCACTGTGGAGAAATCACGTATTGGGCTCGTCAAGGCTCAATTTTGGGTGTACTATTGTTCCTCAGGCATGTAAACAATTTTCCATGTAATATTCAATAAGCAGAAATATTTATTTTTGGACATGATACTAGTATTATAATCAATGCAAGCATACATAAAGAAACATAAGAAATAGTAAATCGTGGTCTCAAAAGTATGACTGACTGGTTTTCAGCGAATGGTATCACTCTCAATTTTAAAGAGAGACAACATATTCAGTTCTGCTCATCTAGGAGTATTACACTAACCGAGTCTTGCACATGGCAAGGAAATAATAAATAGAATGGAAACTCTTAGGTGTCCATATTGTGAGAATTTATACTTGAAAAAACTTGTTTTGGAACTCCTAAAACAACGTAGTTCAGTCACATCATTGTAAATCTTAGAGAGATATAAATCAGTAAGTTGACATTTTTTGCCTGTTTTCATTCAATAACGTCATATGCAATAATGTTCTGGGGTAACATCTTCAACAAAGAAATTCTTCGTTGCTCAAAAACGTGCTGCAAGAATAATATGTGATGCTCATCTACGATCATCTTCTAGACATCTGTTTAAAGAGTTGGACATTCTGACCCCTACTTCACAGTATATTTATTCCCTCATGATATTAATTGTAAGTAATCCACTACAGTTCAAAAGGAAGAATGATGTGGATAATTACAATACCAGAAGGAAAAATGATATCCACTACTTCACTTGAAGGTTGTCTTTAGCGCAAAAAGGGGCGCAGAATGGTGCAACAAAGCTTTTTGTTAACTTACCCAGTGATATAAAATGTCTGACAGGCAACAAAAATATAATTTTAAAAATAACTGAAAAAGTTTATCATTGACAACTCCTTCTAATCTGTAGAAGAATTTTTACTATAGTAATGTGTAAAAGATGGTGGGTAGGAATTACTAACTGACATCTGTATATTTAAAAATAAAATGTGGTAAATGTTCAGCAGGATGTATTTGCAATGTGGATGTAGAATGACACGTTACATCGTCAGTACTTATTGTGCACGATGATCCATGGATCATGAAACTAACTAACCAACTAACTTAAGGAGGACGACAGTTCAAATCCGCCTCTGCCAGGCCAGATGTAGATTTCCCATTATTTCCCTAAATCTCTCCAGGCAAATACAGGTATGGTTCCTTCGAAAGGTCACGGTTGACTTTCCCCATGCTAGACAAAATACCAGCTTGTGCTTTGCCTCTACCGATGTCGATGTAGACGGGAAGTTAAACCTCAAACTTCCTTCCTACATTCATTTTTCTTCGTGCGCTCCAAGGATTCGTATTTGAGGAGCCCAATACGTGATTTCTCCCCAGTGAGACTTAAGTCCACAGACAATATCGGTTGAATTTCTAAACACAGCTTTCTGTCTTCTTTTGGTTATATAAGACATTATCTATTGGTTGACTAAACCATCGCCGGCCGCTGTGGCCAAACGGTTATAGGCGCTTCAGTCCGGAACCGCGCTGCTGCTACGGTAGCAGGTTCGAATCGTGCCTCGGGCATGGATGTGTGTGATGTCCTTAGGTTAGCTAGGTTTAAGAAGGTCTAATTCTACGGGACTGATGACTTCAGATGTTAAGTCCCATCGTGCTTAGAGCCATTTGAACCATTTTGAACTAGACCATCGATCCAATAAACTATCCCCAGCATTGTCAACATATGTTAGAAGTCAGAGCGACCTCTTTCTCGCAGTGACGTAATAGGTTTTGTCGAGGATAGCTTCCACAGACTGATCCTGATAGGTCTGATATGAGAGCACATTTCAACCTGCCTTTCAACATCTTCTTTGAAAAGCATTCTGAACCAATTGACGTATCACAGACAACACAAAGGGTGAAAACCCATTATTTGTTTCACTAAAACGACAATATTATAATAGATATTAATTAATTAATTAAAACATTGACACAAGTGCATCGATGAGAACTTATACATTTGTAAGATATGGTTAACATTCAATTTTTTGAAATATGCACTGTCCAGTCACATTAATGTGACGACTGTCAATAGCCCGAAAACCACCTTCTGCAGCGTGGACCGCTGCGAGAAGGGCAGGAAGAGAATCAATAAGACTATGGAAGTTAACGGCAGGCAAAAAATATTACAAACCTCTCAAAAATGAGATCGACAGGAAGTGCAAAATGGCTAAGCAGCGATGGCTAGAGGACAAATGTAAGGATGTAGTGGCGCATATCACTCAGGGTAAGATAGATACCACCTACAGGAAAATTAAAGACACCATTGGAGAAAAGAGAACCAGTTGCATGAATATCGAGAGCTCAGATGGAAACCCAGTTCTAAGCAAAGAAGGGAAAGCAGAAAGGCGGAAGGAGTATATAGAGGGTCTATACAAGGGCGATGTTCTTGAGGACAATATTACAGAAATGGAAGAGAATGTAGATGAAGATGAAATAGGGGATATGATACTGCGTGAAGAGTATGACAAGCACTGAAAGATCTAAGTCGAAATAAGGTCCCGGGGGTAGACAACATTCTATTAGAACTACTGACAGCCTTGGGAGAGCCAGGGCTAACAAAACTCTACCTTCTGGTGAGCAAGATGTACGAGACAGACGAAATACCCTCAGACTTCAAGAAGAATATAATAATTCCAATCCCAAAGAAAGCAGGTGTTGACAGATGTGAAAATTATCGAACTATCAGTTTAATAAGCCACGGCTGCAAAATACTAACACGAATTCATTACAGATGAATGGAAAAACTGCTAGAAACCGACCTCGGGGAAGATCAGTTTGGATTCCGTAGAAATGTTGTAACACGTGAGGCAATACTGACGATACGACTTATCAAAGAAAATAGATTAAGGAAAGGCAAACCTATGTTTTTAGCATTTGTAGACTTTGAGAAAGCGTTTGACAATGTTGATTGGAATACTCTCTTTCAGATTCTGAAGGTGGCAGGGGTAAAATACAGGGAGCGAAAGGGTATTTACAATTTGTACAGAACCCAGATGGCAGTTATAAGAGTCGAGGGGCATGAAAGGGAAGCAGTGGTTGGGAAGGGAGTGAGGCAGGGTTGTAGCCTATCTCCGATGTTATTCAATCTGTATATTGAGAAAGCAGTAAAGGAAACAAAAGAAAAATCGGAGTAGGGTTTAAAATCCATGGAGAAGAAATAAAAACTTTGAGGTTCGCCGATCACAGACAGCAAAGGACCTGGAAGAGCAAATGAACGGAATGGACAGTGTCTTGAAAGGAGGATATAAGATGAACATCGACAAAAGCAAAACGAAGATACTGGTATGTAGTCGAATTAAATCGGGTGATGCTGAGGGAATTAGATTAGTAAATGAGACACTTACAGTAGTAAATGAGTTTTGCTATTTGGGGAGCAAAATAACTGATGATGGTCGAAGTAAAGAGGATATAAAATGTAGACTGGCAATGGCAAGGAAAGCGTTTCTGAAGAAGAGAAATTTGTTAGCATCGAGTATAGATTTAAGTGTCAGAAAGTCGTTTCTGAAATTATTTTTATGGAGTGTAGCCATGTACGGAAGTGAAACGTGAAACGTTTAGACAAGAAGAGAATAGAAGCTTTCGAGATGTGGTGCTCCAGAAGAATGGTGAAGATTAGATGGGTAGATCACATAACTAATAAGGAGGTATTGAATATTATTGGAGAGAAGAGAAATTTGTGGCACAACTTGACTAGAAGAAGGGATCGGTTGGTATGGCATATTCTGAGGCATCAAGAGATCACCAATTTAGTAATGAAGGGCAGCGTGGAGGGTAAAAATCGTAAAGGGAGACCAAGAGATGAATACACCAAGCAAATTCAGAAGGTTGTAGGTTGCAGTAGGTACTGGGAGATGAAGAAGCTTGCACAGGAAAGAGTAGCATGGAGAGCTGCATCGAACCAGTCTCTGGATAGAAGACCACAACAACAACACCGGCAGGGATGTGGAGCCGTGCGGACTCAGTGCTATGGCCAGCTGCGCCAGGTGTTTCGGTTGAGGATCCATGGTGCGAAAAGCCCGATCAGGTTGGTTCCACAGATTCTCGACTGGGTTTAAATCCAGGTAGTTTGCTGACCAGGGAACTACGGTGCTCTCATGCTGGTGCTCTTCGAACACGTTCCGTTGTTATGCTTGAAGATGCCATCATGCCAAGGAAAAACAAACTTCATTTAGGTATGGACATGGTCCCCAAGAATAGATGCATCCTTGCGTTGATCCACGGCGCCTTCCATAACTACGAGATCTCTCAAGGAATGACACAGAAATATCCTCCAAACCATAACGCTCCCTTCTCTGGTCTCGCTGTTTGGTTTCAGACGTCTCACGCCGTACACGACAACCACCATCTGTCCGATGGAGAGACGTCTACAGACGTTAAAGTAACCTCTGGCGTGCCACAGGGGAGTGTTATGGGACCATTGCTTTTCACAATATATATATAAATGACCTAGTAGATAGTGTCGGAAGTCCCATGCGGCTTTTCGCGGATGGTGCTGTAGTATACAGAGAAGTTGCAGCATTAGAAAATTGAAGCGAAATGCAGGAAGATCTGCAGCGGATAGGCACTTGGTGCAGGAAATGGCAACTGACCCTTAACATAGACAAATGTAATGTATTGCGAATACATAGAAAGAAGGATCCTTTATTGTATGATTATATGATAGCGGAACAAACACTGGTAGCAGTTACTTCTATAAAATATCTGGGAGTATGCGTGCGGAACGATTTGAAGTGGAACGATCATATTATATTAATTGTTGGTAAGGCGGGTACCAGGTTGAGATCCATTGGGAGAGTCCTTAGAAAATGTAGTCCATCAGCAAAGGAGGTGGCTTACAAAACACTCGTTCGACCTATACTTGAGTATTGCTCACCAGTGTGAGATCCGTACCAGATCGGGTTGACGGAGGAGATAGAGAAGATCCAAAAAAGAGCGGCGCGTTTTGTCACAGGGTTATTTGGTAACCGTGATACCGCTACGGAGATGTTTAACAAACTCAAGTGTCAGACTCTGCAGGAGAGGCGCTCTGCATCGCGGTGTAGCTTGCTCGCCAGGTTTCGAGAGGGTGCGTTTCTGGATGAGGTATCGAATATATTGCTTCCTCCTACTTATACCTCCCGAGGAGATCACGAATGTAAAATTAGAGAGATTAGAGCGCGCACGGAGGCTTTCAGACAGTCGTTCTTCCCGCGAACCATACGCGACTGGAACAGGAAAGGGAGGTAATGACAGTGGCACGTAAAGTGCCCTCCGCCACACACCGTTGGGTGGCTTGCGGAGTATAAATGTAGATGTAGATGTAGATGAACGTGGTTCATCTCACAAGGCCACCTATCGTCAATCAGTGGACGTCCAATTGCGATACTGGCGGCAAAACTTCAGCCAATGAATAGCAGTCAGCATGGATGTCTGCTGCATGGGCCCATACATAGCAACATTCGTTGAGGAGACTCGTTTCATCTGGGTGGTCAGTTGTTCAACAGTTCCTCGTCTATTCGTCCGTACATATTTCTGCAGCCATCGTTCACCCCCGTCATCTATGATCAGAGTTGCCACAGGAGAGTGTCGTAGGACCGTTGCTATTCATGTTATATACACTACTGGCCATTAAAATTGCTACACCAAGAAGAAATGCAGATGATAAACCAGTATTCATTGGACAGATATATTATACTAGAACTGACATGTGATTACATTTTCACGCTATTTGGGCGCATAGATCCTGAGAAATCATTACCCAGAACAACCACCTCTGCCCGTAATAACGGCCTTGATACGCCTGGGCATTGAGTCAAACAGAGCTTGGATGGCGTGTACAGTTACAGCTGCCCACGCAGCTTCAACACGATACCACAGTTCATCAAGAGTAGTGACTGGCTTATTGTGACAAGCCAGTTGCTCGGCCACCATTGACCACATGTTTTCAATTGATGAGAGATCTGGAGGATGTGCTGGCCAGGGCAGTAGTCAAACATTTTCTGTATCCAGGAAGGCCCATACCGGACTTGCAACATGCGGTCGTGCATTATCCTGTTGAAATGGAGGGTTCCGCAGGGACCGAATAAAGGGTAGAGCCACGGGTCGGTGACACATCTAAAGTGTAACGTCCACTGTTGAAAGTGCTGTCAATGCGAACAAGAGGTGACGGGGACGTGTAACCAACAGCACCCCATAACATCACGCCGGGTGATACGCCAGTATGGCGACGACGAATACACGCATCCAATATGCGTTCACCGCGATGTCGCCAAACACGGATGCCACCATCATGATGCCGTAAACGGAACCTAGATTCATCCGAAAAAATGACGCTTTGCCATTCGTGGACCCAAGTACGCGCTCCTGTCTGTGACGCAGCGTCAAGGGTACCCGCAGCCATGGTCTCCGAGCTGATAGTCCATGCTGCTGCAAACGTCGTCGAACTGTTCGTGGAGATGGTTGTTGTCTTGCAAACGTTCCCATCTGTTGACTCAGGGATCGAGACGTGGCTGCACGATCCGTTACAGCCATGCGGATAAGATGCCTGTCAACTCGACTGCTAGTGATACGATACCGTTGGGATCCAGCACGGCGTTCCGTATTAATCTCCTGAACCCACCGATTCCATATAATTCTAACAGTCATTGGATCTCGACCAACGTGAGCAGCAATGCTGCGATACGATAAACCGCAATCGCGATAGGCTACAATCCGACCTTTATCAAAGTCGGAAAAGTGATGGTACGCATTTCTCCTCATTATACGAGGCATCACAACAACGTTTCACCAGGCAACGCCGGCCAACTGCTGTTTATGTATGAGTAATCGGTTGGAAACTTTCCTCATGTCAGCACGTTGTAGGTGTCGCCACCAGCGCCAGCCTTGTGTGAATGCTCTGAAAAGCTAATCATTTGCATATCACAGCATCTTCTTCCTGTCGGTTAAGTTTCGCGTCTGTAGCACGTCATATTCGTGGTGTAGCACTTTTAATGGCCAGTAGTGTATAAATGACCTTGTGGATAACATCGGAAGTTCATTGAGGGTTTTTGCGGATGATGCTGTAGTATAACGAGACGTCGTAACAATGGAAAATTGTACTGAAATGCAGGAGGATCTGCAACGAATTGACACATGGTGCAGGGAATGGCAATTGAATCTCAATGTAGACAAGTGTAATGTGCTGCGAATACATAAAAAGAAAGATCCTTTATCATTTAGCTACAATATAGCAGGTCAGCAACTGGAAGCAGTTCATTCCATAAATTATCTGGGAGTAGGCATTAAGAGTGATTTAAAATGGAATGACCATATAAAATTAATCGTCGGTAAAGCAGATACCAGACTGAGATTCATAGGAAGAATCCTAAGGAAGTGCAGTCGGAAAACAAAGGAAGTAGATTACAGTACACTTGTTCGCCCACTGCTTGAATACTGCTCATCGGTGTGGGATCCGTACCAGATAGGGTTGACACAAGAGATAGAGAAGGTCCAACGGTGAGCAGCGCGCTTCGTTACAGCATTATTTAGTAAACGCGAAAGCGTTACGGAGATGATAGATAAACTGCAGTGGAAGACTCTCGAAGAGAGACGTTCAGTAGCTCGGTATGGGCTTTTGTTGAAGCTTCGAGAACATATCTTCACCGAGGAGTCAAGTAGTACATTGCTCCATCCTTCGTACATCTATCGAAGAGGCCATGAGGATAAAATCAAAGAGATTAGAGCTCAAACAGAGGCATACCGACGATTTTTCTTTCCACGAACAATACGAGACTGGAATAGAAGGGAGAACCGATAGAGGTGCTCAAGGTACCCTCCACCACACACCGTCAGGTGACTTGCGGAGTATGGATATAGATGTAGATGTAGAGGTGCCGGTTTTGGATAGCGTGATTTTACCGTGAACGGTATACTTTAACCAAAGCGGCACGCGAACAATTTGCAAACTTAGGCGTTTCGGAAATGGTTCCACTCTTGGCCCGAAAGCAAGTGATCTTATCCTTTTGGACGTCAGATAAATAGCTCCGTTTCCATGTTATGACAACGACTGCACTGCGTTCCGTGATCTCTCGACACAGTCTGTGACGTCGAACACAGGCGGTGATCAAAATGGTTCAAATGGCTCTGAGCACTATGAGACTTAACTGCTACGGTCATCAGTCCCCTAGAACTTAGAACTACTTACACCTAACTAACCTAAGGACAGCACACAACACCCAGCCATCACGAGGCAGAGAAAATACCTAACCCCGCCGGGAATCGAACCTGGGAACCCGGGCGTGGGAAGCGAGAACGCTACCGCACGACCACGAGATGCGGTGATCACATTAATATGACTGGACCATGTATATGAACCGCATTCTGTTTAATTTTGATCTTGATAGTTTTGTGTGGTTTTCCTTTTTATGTTTTTAGCGTTTCTATCACCATCTCAGGACGGCTCAATCGACGTATTACAAACACAATTTGCTTGCAAACAGAGCCGGCAGTCGGAGAGGGTCGTGAATTATACTGGAAATTGGCCTTCAGCGTCACTGGAAATTGTATAAATTTTCATTTGATTCCTAAGACATTTTGCACTTCTGACGTTTGGCTTTTTTGAATCCACAGGAGTAAAGTCATAAGTCACCCTAATAAAAGAAGCTGCTTCAGCTGAAAGTGGGCAGTTATTAACTAATCCGGGGAGTCTTCATTTGGGCCAGTTGCTTCTGATGACTCGGTTCTTTTAAATGGTATGGGGGCAACACTGGCTACATCATGTTAAACTATTTGACTTTGTTTTGTGCTGAACGCCAGTAAACCAACATTACTACGTCTTGTATCTGCAAAACAGCAAAGTATAGGTACATCTCAATATTTCGTAAGTATTTGTTGTTTGCTTTTGATTTTATGACGTTTTCGACATGTTAGAGAATCTCCTCACTACCGTGTTCTAGACTAACAGTGCATCTTATTTTATACTGTCGTAGAACCGGAAACGCATAGCTCAGGCTACAAAAAGAAGGGAATTTACTTATGGCGTTTTTGCTTCTTGTTTACACATTATACAAACCACTGCTTTGTCCTTCATTGTTAACAGAGGCTGACCTCGACAGAAACTTGGTTGTACATTCTCTCTTGGCAGTTTTCCATCTTTTTTGTATACATTTTTCCTTCGCTGCGTTGGTGTTATTTCCAATTTTTTCAACTTCACGAGGGAAACAGTACTGTAGTTTAATGTGTCCTGCACTATTATATTGTTTATGTCTACTCATTTGTTTTCTGTGTAGGTTGTGAGTGTTGCCAAGCGGTGAATAAATATTTTTTCTGTAGTCGTGTGTGCTGGGGTGGACCAGCTTCCGCACGTGCCACGCGCACTTGCATGGACATGTACATATACACAGACAAACGAATGAATAAACGTAAACATCGTACTAATTGCAGAACACGTCGAACTACAGTACTGTTTCATTTGTGAAGTCGTATAAAAGGGAGGTGAAGCGGAAATAGGAACAAAGCAATTTAAGAAAAAGATAATTAAAAGAACACGAAAGGTGGCCAAGAGTGCATGCACAACCATTCTCCTTTCCACCCCAACATCCGCTAAACAGGATGGAGAATGCAGAGATTTTCAAAATATGTAAATAATAGACAAAAACACCATACGTTTATAAGGAACTACTGTTTTTGACTTATAAATGGCATGATTTATAGACAAATTATGTTTCCAAACTTTAAGACTGGCCGCAGAAAATGCTTTATAAGTGAAACGCGTCTGGTGGAAAGCACTCTCTGTTTTTAATAAGCTTAAGACGGCAAACCAATGATAGTTGATTACCCTGGAAAGTTTGGAAACATTCCGAATGTTGGAAAATCTAAAAAATAATTCGTTGTATAGAAAATTCGTTGAAGTAGGCGCAGTTGGTGCGAGAACCGTTTCATGTCTAACAACGTGTCTGACATGGGTTTAGAAAACATTGTTCCTCTGAAACACAACTAGCTCTTTATTCACATGAAGTGCTGAGTGCTATTGACGAACGATTTCAGATCGATTCCGTATTTATGGATTTCCGGAAGGCTTTTGACACTGTACCACACAAGCAGCTCGTAGTGAAATTGCGTGCTTATGAAATATCGTCTCAGTTGTGTGACTGGAACTGTGATTTCCTGTCAGAGAGGTCACAGTTCGTAGTAATTGACGGAAAGTCATCGAGTAAAACAGAAGTGATTTCTGGCGTTCCCCAAGGTAGTGTTAGAGGCCCTTTGCTGTTCCTTGTCTATATAAACGATTTGGGAGACAATCTGAGCAGCCGTCTTTGGTTGTTTGCAGATGACGCTGTCGTTTGTCGACTAATAAAGTCATCAGAAGATCAATCCAAACTGCAAAACGATTTATAAGAAATATCGGAATGGTGCGAAAAGTGGCAGTTGACCTTAAATAATGAAAAGTGTGAGGTCAGCCACTTGAGTGCTAAAAGAAATCCATTAAACTTCGGTCACACGATAAATCAGCCTAATCTGAAAGCCGCAAATTCAACTAAATACCTAGGTATTACAATTACGAACAACCTAAATTTGAAGGAACACATAGAAAATGTTGTGGGGAAGGCTAACCAAATACTGCGTTTTATTGGCAGGACACTTAGAAAATGTAAAAGACCTACTAAGGATACTACCTACACTGCGCTTGTCCGTCTTCTTTTAGAATACTGCTGCGTGGTGTGCGATCCTTACCAGATAGGACTGACGGAGTGAAACATCCCCTTTGAAAAATTTATGAATGATTGTGCTGATAAACCCCTTACGTTATTTGATTTTCAAACAGCTGAGCAAAACTGAACGTGCATAGACATTTCTTTCTTTATTTATTCAGATCATCAATAAACTGACACACAATATTTTTAGCACAACACAATCTTTCAATAATGCTTCAAAAGAATGGCCCAGACTAACAATAACACGTACTTCACAAAAATCTTCGTTACTCGAACTACTGCAATACAGCGAGTGCCAATGCTGCCAGCTAAATAAAAGATTCGAACTACTGAAGGCACTAACTACTGATAGGCATAGTTAGCAGATAAAAGATTTTGACAGAGAACAAACAATGTATTTACCTTAATAGTGTTCAAAAGTCATTATATATATATATATATATATATATATATATATATATATATATATATATATATCAGTTCATGACATCCAGTCTTACAAATTTACTGTCTCTGATGGACACACGTCCACATCATCCGCTCTCAAAATTCCGCCATCTCTCTCCCCATATCCACCACTGCTGGCAGCTCACTTCCAACTGCACAACGCTATGCGCTTTTCACATCCAGCTGCCCAACACTACAATAGCAAATATTCCAACAATGAGTCCAACCAGCCACAGACTGCACACTTCACAGCCAGTGATTTTCATACAGAGCGCTACGTGGCGTTACCAACATAAAAACCTAAATAGCCTACTTATAGGAGTACATCTAAAAAGTTCAAAGAAAGGCAGCACGTTTTGTATTATCGCGAAATATGGGAGAGAGTGTCACAGAAATTATACAGGATTTGGGATGGACATCATTAAAAGAAAGGCGTTTTTCGTTGCGACGGAATCTTATCACGAAATTCCAATCACCAGCTTTCTCCTCTGAGTGCGAAAATATTTTGTTGACACAGACTTACATAGGGAGGAACGATTACCAAGATAAAATAAGTGAAATCAGAGCTCGTACGGAAAGATATGGGTGTTCATTCGTTCCGCGCGCTATACGAGATTGGAATAATAGAGAATTGTGAAGGTGGTTCGATGAACCCTCTACCAGGCACTTAAATGTGATTAGCAGCCGGCTGGATGGCCGAGCGGTTCTAGGCGCTACAGTCTGGAACCGCGCGACCGCTACGGTCGCAGGTTCGAATCCTGCCTCGGGCATGGATGTGTGTGATGTCCATAGGTTAGTTAGATTTTAGTAGTTCTAAGTTCTAGGGGACTGATGACCTCAGAAGTTAAGTCCCATAGTGCTCAGAGCCATTTGAACCATTTTTTGTGGTTTGCAGAGTATCCATGTAGATGTAGATGTAGTCTTCTTCTTTGCTGACGACTTTGCATTCAAGACTGACCGCCACTTTCTAGAGCGTCCATGGCGAAACGTGAAAAAGTAGAAAAATGAGGATGCTAAGCCGTAATCGTTGTCCTCGTGCATCGCCACCTTGCTGGGAAGTCGTTTTTAATAAAATGCAGCCGATTTCTAGTTACTGTCCAACGCACGAGTAAAACGGAGGCGCAAAGCCCAGAGGGCTCGTTAGTGATTCTAGTCGCGCTTTGCCCATAGATTACCAGCTTCCATTCCGGAGGCGTTATTCAACTGCAGCGCAATTAGCGATTCCGCATCTGTCGCCCGGCTGCGGCCTAGAGCGCGAGGAAAGGCCGGCCGGCGCGCCGTGTCGGGCGCGAGCTGCTCGCCTCTCCAGGCACGTCCGCACATACGTCTGATATCCCAAGGACGGCGCGTACGATACATACTTCATCTCGCAATCACCAACCTAGACCTGCTGGCCTATTCCAGTTTGCTGAAATTCTCTCTGCTCATATCTGACGAAAGTTGGACTAAACCAGCAGAGCATTAAAGCAAACTACCTTCACACCTTAGTACCGGGACCACCCACATCCATCCTATATTCAAACATGTCCTTCGCTCTCTCTCAGCAAAATTGTTCCTTTGTGAGCACGAGCAGTAGCTTCGGCGTGCGTTGGTCTATACATCGAGTAAAACAGGAGTAGCGTTCAGAACGAAATTTTCACTCTGCAGCGGAGTTTGCGCTGATTTTGAAACTTCCTGGCAGATTAAAACTGTGTGCCGGCCTGAGACTCGAACTCGGGACCTTTGCCTTTCGCGGGCAAGTGCTCTACCAACTGAGCTACCCAAGCACGACTCACGACCCGTCCTCACAATTTTACTTTCACCAGTACCTCGTCTCCTACCTTCGAAACTTCACAGAAGTTCTACTCCGAAACTTGCAGGACTATCACTACTGGAAGAAAGGATATTGCGGAGACATGGCTTAGCCATAGCCTAGGTGATGTTTCCAGAATGAGATTTTCACTCTGCAGTGGAGTGTGCGGTGATTTTGAAACTTCCTGGCCGATTAAAACTGTGTGCCGGACCGAGACTCGAACTCGGGCAACGGCTATACCAACTGAGCTACCCAAGCACGACTCACTTCTGTGAAGTTTGGAAGTAGGAGACGAGGTACTGGCGGAAATAAAATTGTGAGGACGAGTCGAGAGTCGTGCTTGGGTAGCTCAGTTGGTACAGCACTTGCCCGCGAATGGCAAAGGTCCCGAGTTCGAGTCTCGGTCCGGCACAGAGTTTTAATCTGCCAGGAGTAGTGTTCCCCAAAGAAGTATTACAGTGTTCTACGGTGCGACAAGTGAAGACAGACTCTAAATAATGAAGAATGTGAGGTCATCCACATGAGTACTGAAAGAAATAAGCCAAATTTCAGTTACGCGGTAAATCACACAAATCTGAAGTCTCTAAACTGAACTGAATGCTTAGGGATTACAGGTACTAATAACTTTAATTAAAATGATCACTTAGATAGTGTTGTGGAGAAAGTAAAGCAAAGACTGTGTTTTATTGTCAGAACAGAAAGTGCAACTGGTCTACTAAAGAGACTGCTTACAAGCTTGTCTGCTCTCTTCTGAGTACTGCTCTGCGGTGTGGGATCCGCATCAGATGGGACTCACGGAGAACATAGAAAAAGTTCAAAGAAGGGCAGTTCGTTTTATATTATCGAGAAGTAGGGGAGAGAGTGCAACGGGCATGGTAAGTGAAATGGGGTGGCAGTCGTTAAAACAAAAGCGTTTTTCGTTGCGGCAGGATCTACTCGTGAAATTTCAGTCACTAACTTTCTCCTCCGGTTGTGAAAACATTCTGTTGGCGCCCACCTAAGTAGGAAGAAATGATAAAAAGGAGAAACCAGAGATCACACAGAAACATTTAAGTCCTGGCAGCAGCCCACAGAAATATAGAAACTGCCGAAGATATCCTTACGAGTGACCTAGGGATTCTCAGCGAGTACCTTAGAAAATGGAGGCTACAACCTAGAGCAACAAAGACGGAAGTATCTGCCTTCCATTTGAACAACAAAATGGCCAACAGAGGACTACATGTATTCTAGACGGGAAAATACTAAATCACAACAAACACCCAAAGTACCTTGGGGTTACCCTAGATAGGACACTGACATTCAAAGAACACCTGACGAATACTGCAGCGAAACTTAAAACACGCAACAACATATTGCAGAAGCTCTGTGGCACCACTTGGGGCTCCACAGCATCTACCTTAAGAACATCCGCACTTGGCTTGGTGTATCCAGTGGCAGAATACTGTGCCCCAGCGTGGCTCAACAGCAAACACACCCACTTGGTAGAGAGCCAACTTAATGCAACAATGCGTATTATATCAGGCACAATCAGGCCAACTCCTACAGTATGGCTGCCCGTTCTCAGTAACGTAGCCCCTCCTAACTTGCGCCGAGAACACGCTCTGGTTAGAGAACTTCAAAAAATCATGACCAACCCTCAATTACAAATCCATGAAGATACTCACGACATCCAAGGAAACCGACTCCGGTCTAGGCATCCTCCACTAAAGACCGCACAGGCGATGCACCAAACCAACTTTAAAATAAATGACCGATGGAAAGAGGAATGGGAGAGCAGGGCAGCAGTAAACTGCCACAGTATGCCACGTATCTTTAGTAAACCAAAAGGATTTGATTGCCCTCGAAAAGTCTGGCCAACTCTTAATCGCATCAGAACCAACTTTGGGAGATGCGCCGACTCCTTACACAGATGGGGTAAACTTCCTTCGGCCGCTTGCGACTGTGGCGCTGAGAGACAGACGGTCAAACACATCGTGCAGGAATGCCCACTAAGGGCGTATGAGGGTGACCCACAGGATTTCCTAATGGCGACCCAAGAGGCAATCGACTATATATTATCTAAGCTGGACGTTTGTTTGTGATTGCTCTTCTGTGAGTGTGAATTTACAGTTGGTGGTGTCCTTATATACAAACTGATATTTATTGCTCTGTTTATACATATGTGATTTTTAAAAAAATCGTGTTGTTTCTGTAATTTTTACTGTGATGTTATGAGCCATACGCTAAATAAATAAATAATTTAAGTCCTCATTTTCCCCCCGCAACGTTCGAGAGTGAAACGGTAGAGAATTAGCTTGAAGGTGGTTCGATGAACCGTCTACCAGGCACTTAACAGTGAGTTGCAGAGTGGTCATGTAGCTGGAGATGTAGACAAGTGGAATAAACTACAAGTTACAAACGTGACATGAAATCTAAGGTGCTGAGAGTGGTTTGTTGTTTACAATGAACGACGCACACACGCAGTGTAAACAGTATGTGTGGCTCACTTAGCGTAAACAACAGGCTCAGCACCTCAAGCTTCAAGTTACGTAAACATCGAGGTTGCGATCAGAGATGCATTTTGTCATTCCACTTGTTTCCCCGTCTTTGGCTTTTGAAGCTCTATACCTCTTTCCTAAAGATCCTCTTGAACGTTGTATGTTATTACATTTTTGTATTACTTTTTCAGATGCCTTCTCCTATGTATCGACGTAAATCTTTTAAATGGCATGTATTTCCGCCCTTTGTTTCACTCTCAAAGCATTGTACTTGTGTCATTATTTACTGATTCCCGCTGTCCACTTTCCCTGCCATGTACAAACACACTCTCTTGCCCTCCCCTACTCTGTTTAAGCACTGCCTCTTCAGATGCCTCACCAGTCACTCCGTATACCTCTACGACTTGTAATGACACATTCCTATGCAGAGACATACAATATCTTAAAAGCTGCGCCAAAGATAAATTGAGAGGCATGTATATTATAATCTTTGTAAAGTTCACATTGGATTCTCTTTTGTTTGATACTCCAAGGAGCTAAGGGACACTTTCGATTGTTGCCTTGTGGAGGATGGACGTGATTTTTGGACTGTGCGGAAAGGCAGCCATATGGTTGGTAATTATGGTTTGTGCGACGAGCACAGCAAGTCTTATTGTGTTGTGAATAAAAAATAGTGAAAAGTATCGAAGTGTTACGAAAATTATTTAAAGCAACGTAGCATTGTATTCCTTGGTTTCCACCGTCTTCGTGAAGTGAACCGATGCCGACTCATGATGGTACACACGGTCAACAAAGAGAAGAACATCGATGGCGATTAATGAATTAATATTGTGGCAGAAGGACTAATTCTACGTCTAAGGTGAGAACTCTGATTAAATCAACAATGACGTGGAATTTAAAATATAAAATGTTTTTTATTTATTTCGCCACACTGGCGACCGCTGACAGGGACAGTGCTGGTGGAACAAAGAGTAAGTACTTCATTGTTGTGCTACAAATGTACTTGTACTAATTACTGTTTCTCTGTTACATGACGCACATGGAAAATGACGAATAAAGTGAAACAATATTAACTGTATAAACGGATGGCACAATAACCAGAAGGAACAAGGACAAGGATTTACAAACCTAACGTAATCGTGAGTGACGCAGCTCAGCCGTAATTAAGGTAGGAAAGCGCAAACGCATGCAGTGGCTGCACCTTGGCTTAGCTCCACTTAAAGCAGAACCTTTTCCTGTCCATATTAAAATCCTGGTAGTGTTTGTGGCAACACACAATTACACTTTGATAATTACTTTTTTATGTTCAACAATCGCAGAATTAGAAGACGTAGTGCGCCATCTTGTAAATTTCCGACGCGCAACAAATAACAATCGCGAGATATTTTTATTAATTCAACTGCGAGAGAATTTAAAGATTTAGATTAACAGTAAAGTACAGATAAAAATAATATCTTCACAATGGAATCGAAGAACTTTAATTTGACAAATGTTCATGGACACGTCACCGATTCTGACAATAGTGACGTAAATGATGACGCAATTAGTTTTTCGGCACAACATAATGTAGAAGTAAATACAATTCAATTGCACTCCACAGGGATTAACAATAACGAACCACTTGCAAATGAAACCTTGTGCACAGTCGATGAAGCATCGATTACCAGATCAGATGAAAATATTTCGCGTGAAGTCAGTGAACCTAGCCCGGTTTCGATTCAATCAGACCGTGGCAGAGAAACAATGGCAACAAATAATGGCATAAATACAAACACACAAGCTTCGTCAGTTACGCTTGAGGCATTATATAGTCTGATGTCAAATGTGAGCGAGAAACTGGCGAATCTAGAAATAATGACAAACACAAAATTGTCAAACATGGAAATTGGGTTCCAACAGCAGTTTTCAAGTGTAAACACGCAATTTGAAAACATACACAGACATTTCGATCAACGCTTAAATAAACTCACCAATGAAATCGATCAAAAGATCGAAGACAAAGTCATCAAAACCGTCAATAGTGTATACAATGTATTGGCAAATGACTTAGAAAAGAAATTGTCAGATCTTACAACCAAACAGGAACAGGAACTGTCAGAAATAGTAGAAACACACAATCAAACACAAACCGTACAAAAAGAAATACATGAAAACGTACAGGCTACTCAATTAAATTTAACAAGAGTACAGTCCGCATGTGAAGAAATACCTGACCAAGTTAATAAAGTTAACGAAGAAGTCGGTTTTCTGAAACAGGAGACTCGACGTATCAACGCGGACATTATCAAAATAAATGAAACTTTAGAAAACGGTAGTGTAAATGAATCGATAACTGACCGGGAAACAAAACTTTTTGAAAAATTAGGTAATGAAATCAAAGTAGCCGAGGACAGAATACGCAAGGAAATTGCTGGTAGACTGAATGCTTCAAATGACTTGCCTACGTCAAGCAACAGGCAGTGCGACACTTATTCGCCCGTGCCAGATTACGATGTCAATAACGCAGAACATCACGCGCCCAGTCCGGCGTATGTGCACGCACCGGCACAGGCAAACAATGGCTATTCGCCAAACGCGGTGCTGCAACAGGCAGTAGGCGTGTCGCCTTGCATCTCGACGATTCTAGTCGATGAGAGCCTGTTGAAACATAGACAGTTTCCAGTTTTCTCCACAGAATCCAGAAAAACTCATCCAGTCGTATTTGTAAGAGCATTTAAAAATGTCTTACCAAGAAACTGGACTGAGGCACAGAAGATTAGATATGTAGTAGGCTTCACACAAGGCGACGCACTTTTGTGGGCCACAGACATGGCTGAACAGTGCGTCACCTACGAACAATTTGAACGGGCTTTCTTGGAGAAATATTGGTCTGCTGGGGTCCAAGAAAGACTGCGCCGTGAAGTATTCAACCCACAACCGTTCAACCTCAAAAACGGCGGGTTGAGAAAGTATTTCGAAAAGTACTTGAATAAGACGCGCTATTGGAACAATCCAATACCGCACGTAGATGTTCTCAAAATTCTGAAAAACAAACTACCCGCGACCTTACTCGAAAAATTGGTAACCATACCGGAGAACGACCTTGAATACTTTCTTTCCGTGCTTGACTCAATTGATCTAATATACGAAGAAGAGCCGAGCACAGGTAATCGGAATGAATATTCCGGAACCAATCAAAACAACGGTAACGGATATCATTTTAATGGCAGTGGACAAAACCCACACAGTAGGAAAGGACAATGCCAAACAAGTTTGACATGGTACGCTTCTTACCAGGAGCTGCATCGACGGGATCGTCCTCCGCCTCGCACATAGTGTGGTGTGTTCTTCGGGGCACATATTCCAATGTACCTCGTCGTATCCAGTCTAAGTACTGGAAGGAACTACAAAAAGCACACGTATACTGAGGTTCGGAAGTCTCGACGGTACCCGCACGTCGGTGTATATTCAGTGCACTGGCGCGCGCATTCAACCAACGTCGCCCGCTAACGGACAACCAAACAATCAGGCGCGCGTATCACCCGCCCATATTCAACACGGGCTAGCGAACAAAGCTCGTTGCCCCAGAATAAATATAGAAAGCAATACAAGGACTTAATTTTCACCTCTGATGAGGAAGGAAACATTTGTATGTAACGTTGTATTCAGTGTATATTTTATTGTACAAACTTTACTACATGATGTCATTTTCTCAGTATTAACCAGAACTTTGTATATTAGGATTAAGGTTTGTAAATATTAGCACAAGTATACCAAAAAACTGACACACACTCAGAAATACCAAAGAATTCACAGTGCCATGAAAATGAGACAATAAAAATGAAGTTTGTAAATAAAAGACCCCCAAACCTATCAATTGCAAGGTCGACTACTGTATCCTGTCAATCAAATAAAATTTTCTAGTGACAGTATACAGTAGGGGGGCAGTTGTAATGACACATTCCTATGCAGAGACATACAATATCTTAAAAGCTGCGCCAAAGATAAATTGAGAGGCATGTATATTATAATCTTTGTAAAGTTCACATTGGATTCTCTTTTGTTTGATACTCCAAGGAGCTAAGGGACACTTTCGATTGTTGCCTTGTGGAGGATGGACGTGATTTTTGGACTGTGCGGAAAGGCAGCCATATGGTTGGTAATTATGGTTTGTGCGACGAGCACAGCAAGTCTTATTGTGTTGTGAATAAAAAATAGTGAAAAGTATCGAAGTGTTACGAAAATTATTTAAAGCAACGTAGCATTGTATTCCTTGGTTTCCACCGTCTTCGTGAAGTGAACCGATGCCGACTCATGATGGTACACACGGTCAACAAAGAGAAGAACATCGATGGCGACTAATGAATTAATATTGTGGCAGAAGGACTAATTCTACGTCTAAGGTGAGAACTCTGATTAAATCAACAATGACGTGGAATTTAAAATATAAAATGTTTTTTATTTATTTCGCCACAGACTGTAGGCTTGTAAGTTCATGTCATAAATGTTACTTTCTGAAACTGTACACGAGTTGCTAAACAACACTTTTTCTTAAGTTTTCTATGTTATCTTCTTTTGATCTCGCTTTTTGTTCCTTCCTTCCCACTTAACGAATTCCATTTATACATGTCTTTTATTTTATTGTTTTGTTCTTTCATCCCTTTTCCCCAGGACGGATGGGCGGGCTGTTTGAGGGTTTACTTTACCCTTTCCAGCCTTCTGCTGTGCAAGTACATTTTATTTCTTTATTTGTTCACATTTCATGTATAAGTGCAATTCATACATTTTGACAATACAAAATTTTGAGTATCATATTGAAATACAATAACATATAATACGTTACAAAGCAATATAAGAGTAAGATTAAAAGTAGTACTATTTAATAGACATCTAAGATAATACAAGTAGGTTTTCCATGTTGATGAGGTAAAAAAAATTAATAAACAAATAAAATAGGGAATTTTCGTCTTTCAGTCGTTAAGGGTTTGACATTTGAAGAAGTACGTAGTTGTTACACACAATATATGTGATTGTTACATATAATTTAGTGACGTTATGATTAAACAATTTATAAGGTTAAGGTTATAGGCTTTTGTTTTGAAGTGAGCGATTTACGCGTTTTGGTGAAAATATGTGGTGTTGCTTTGTTTTGAACGTGTCTGCGTTGGTGGTATTCTCTTAGGCTATCACTTAGACAATTTCTTAACAATGTTGTTCTACTTCATAGTGTTCAGCTATGGTGGGAAGTGAAGATATGATGCTAAGCTTCTCTGTTGACAACGCAATACTCCACGTCTCCATTTACTGTCGAGCCGACTCTTGAGAAACGTAGGGGTTACTTCCGCATTACATAGGGGTATGTTGAGACTTTTCATCAGATAGTGTCTATTACTTGAGTCTTCCACGAACGTGCGTTCTCGGAGTTTTACGCTTTTCTTGTATCCTCTGTTATTGGAGTTAGATGAGCTTGTTCCTGACGCCTGTGAGCTTGCTAAAGCCGCCCTCATACGGGATGTGTTTCTCATCGCGAAGCACACCAAACGTGCCATCCATCATGTTTGTTGCACGCTGTGTCAGAACAGAGACCTCCGTACATCTCACGGAACGTGGTCCTAGTCGTGATTCGTGACCTCTCAGCGCTCTCCAGCGGCAGCATCTGGCGCGTAAATCACACAGCTTCTTACGAAAATGGACGCGTGTAAAATCGCTGTGTCACCACTGTTAGCGACTGTCGAAGAAGAGCGGCGGAAATAGCGAAGGAGACTCTGGTCTCGTCGATGGTTCGAAGACCCATGCTGTACGAGGGTCTGACCTGCATCCTAGCAGAAGTTATTCGTTAACTCAATTTAAACTTCACTCCATTTTCTGCTTTAAATTAAGTATAGTTAAAGCATAGTGTCTAATGTCGGTTTGCACGTGCGTAATAGCCGTATTCTCGATGTTTCATTGATTACTATCACCATGAAGCGACGTACTTCACCACATAGATCTCAAGATTGGGATTCGTTTCGTAGTTTCATTTCCGTGGAAGAGGAGATTTTTCGAACCTGCCAACCATAATTGAAAAAGACATTTACATATTTTACGTATTTTAGACAAAGCTTCATAAGAGGAAAGACTTCCAGTGTGTAAGTTTTTCTTATTTTTTGACATAGAGTGCCAGTTACTTTAAGATTTCTGGCCACTGGGTTAACATTTCGGTCGTTGGCCTTCGCAACAAGAATTGAAGCTAATACATTATTTGTAATAAATGACATATATTCCAGATAAAATATCTATTAAATTAACAAGAAAAACTCAGAATCTTTTTGAAATCAAAAGCTGAAAGAAGTTATTTGGAAGGAGGTGGACACAAACCTGTTACCTTTATTCTCACAGATCTCCACGCTCTAAATTACGCTACGGCACTAACATGGTCCCAAACTCTCCGTTACACGGTGTCCAAATCCCGTACCTACAAATGTCGCATGACTAGGGCCTCCCGTCAGGTAGACCGTTCGCCGGGTGCAATTCTTTCAATTTGACGGCATTTTGGCGACTTGCGCGTCGATGGGGATGAAATGATGATGATTAGGACAACACAACACCCAGTCCCTGAGCGGAGAAAATCTCTGACCCAGCCGGGAATCGAACCGAGGCGCTTAGGATTGACATTCTGTCGCGCTGACCACTCAGCTAACGGGGACGGACTAGCTCCAAATAATATTTGGTAATTAACGACGACAAATTGTACCAGATTGACCCACTTTTGATAGATCGTCATTGTGCCGTAGCATTGAAACTATATGCTTTCAAATCACACAAGTTATAACTCTGAAAACATCAAATACAGGAAGCCTCACCTACCGATAAGTATTTTCCTATCATTTTATCACAACATTTCGTAAATAAAATTAGGCGTTTTTGAGGGATCCGAAATTTGCTGAAGCTCTGAAACAGCTAATACTTACATCAGAAACTCTATGACGACGGAAACTCACCAAATATGCAGTTTAACTCAATACAATATGGCGGCTGCTAACTTCTGTTACTAGTTAACGTAATAACTATGTCTCATCTCAGTGGCCACGTTACTCACCACGTGGCAAAAATCTGACATGACAGATTCTTCACGCTCCTTGGGTAGTGAAACGTGGAATTCCACACTGTGACGTCACCACGTCCTCGTCCACGTGCGTTTTCAGTGAGGGCTTGAAAAGAAAGGTGCTGCTTTTCTTTGAGTCTTGTATATTTCATCTACCAATCCTACCTGGTATGAATCCCAAACTAACAAGCAACATCAGAGCGGACTGTATCGGAGAATTTCCCGGAGTCTAGGAAGACGGCGTCAACCTGGGCACTGGTAACCACCGATTTCCGGGTCTCGTAGACCAACAGAGCGAGCTGGATTTCAAGCGATCGTTCTTTGTGGAATCCATTGAGAGGTAGGATGGCTGTGGTTGTAGTGCGCATATCCTTGAGACGCGAAATATAAGTCCCCTGAATCAGAAAACGGATTGAAGCTCCCTATTCAACCATGCACATTTACTTTTAATAGGTAATGAAACAAGTCGCGCGATGGATAACGCCTTATGAAGTCTGAATTTAACAGGGACAGACCCACCTTTAAAAGTTAATAGTCATGCACGAAATACACAGGTCAACCATCACAAGACAGCACATTTTAGTTAAAGGAGGTATGTAATGATGCATTAAATGAAAATGCACCCTTATAAAAGATGCTATTTATTTCCCCTAACGAGCATTTAAGTGGAGCCGGTCTGAGGCGCTTTGCACGGTTCGCGTGGCTCCCTCCGTCGGAGGTTCAAGTACTCCCTCGGGCATGTGTGTGTGTGTGTTCGTTGTCCTTAGCGTAAGTTAGTTAAGTTAGATTAAGTAATTGTAAGCGTAGGGACTGATGACCTCAGCAGTTTGGTCCCACAGCAACTTACCATCATCTTTCAAGTGGGAAAACCCTCAAATGATAGCAGTGAATGCAAAAGTAGGGAATAGTTTTGTTTAATTTCGATCTAGGTATCAATTTTAGGATCGCGTAATGAATATTGCCAAAGGTCAAGCAAAGAACATATCAGAAATTGCTAATGACAGGTGAACTCGGAAGGACAAACACCGTTCACAGATGTAACGTGCGTCCTGCGAATCAAACAACAAAGTGCGGTCACCAATTACCGAAACGACTAAGTCCGCAAAGTTAACAAATATCGTGCCCCGCTGAACTGTTCCACGAAAGAGTGTTGCTGGCCACATCTCACCAAATAAACTTCCAGTACTCGGGTACGTGCGCGCTGGCTGTGAGCGGCAGTTAATAGCAGAGTGGCCCCATCTTCGCATGCGTGGCCGGTGAGGCTCACAGCAAAACCGACGTTCGTGGAGGCAGGAGATAGTGTGTCAGAATAGAAATTCTTAACTTTTCTCTCCAGCTTTTGGAAACGTTCCAAGTCATCTACAAACGGTGGTAAAAATTCCGAGTGCCGTCCACTCTCTAGCCAAGTTTTGTCGAAACTGCGACCACTGCCCCAATGAAATATCAAGATAGCGCTAGCAAGAGTGAGACTTTTTATTTACTTTGTGGGAGTGGACACGGGCAGAAGCTAACCGTCTCTCTAGTTTCATTCCAGAGTATCCATAGAGACTGTGCCTCGGAGGTTCGAGTCCTTCCTCTGGCATGGGTGTGTGTGTTTGTCTTTAGGATAATTTAGGTTAAGTAGTGTGTAAGCTTGGGGACTGATGACCTTAGCAGTTAAGTCCCATAAGATTTCACACACATTTGAACATTTTTGTGCCTCGGAGTTCCCACAGAAAATTCCAATCACCATTTTCTTTAAGTGAAGGAGACATTTCTTCGTGTAGGCATCGCGCCTTTGCATGAGCACTTTCAAGCCGCCCGGATGATTACCTCCTGTCACGTTAACATGGCCAGCCCCAAGTCGGAGGAAGCGCGAGGCTCGAGGTTGCACCGGACGTGGGGACCACTTACAGCTATACTTTTATGGCTGCTATCCATCTGATGTGCCGAAAAAAACACAGCGTTTCACAAACCGGTCTGAACAGCTAGTTCAATTCAGATCTACACTCATGGTCACAAATTAAGGATAATTGCAGAATGTGGTGCCACACAATGTGGCACTACACAAAAATGGCGCTAATAGCATAGGCACGTAGGGAACACACACGACACAGATCTGTAAGTTGAGTAAACCGTCCCGAAACACATGTGCTACAAAACTCCACTGTTTCCTTCGCATGTACCCCGAAATCAGTATGGGATATGATCACCATGCACACGTACACAGGCCGCACAACAGGCTAACATACTCTGGATCACGTGGGCGAACAGCTGCTGGGGTATAGTCTCCCATTCTTGCACCAGTGCCTATCGGAGCTCCTGAAGTGTCGTAGGGGTTTGAAGACGTGCAGCGATTCGTCGGCCGAGAGCATCACAGACATGCTCGATGGGGTTTAGGTCTGGAGAACAGGCAGGCCATTCGCCTGATATCTTCTGTTTCAAGGTACTCCTCCACGATGGCAGCTCGGTGGGGCCGTGCGTTATCATCCATCAGGAGGAAGCTGGGACCAACTGCACCCCTGAAAAGGCAGCCATACTGGCGCAAAATGACGTCTCGATACACCTGACCTCTTACAGTTCTCTGTCAAACACATGCAGTGATGTACGTGCACCAATCATAATCCCACCCCACACCATCAAACCGCGACCTCCATACAGGCCCCTTTCAAGGACATTAAGGGGTTGGTATTTGGTTCCTGGTTCACGCCAGATGAAAACCCGGCGAGAATCCTGTTCAGACTATACCTGGAGTCGTCCGTGAACATAACCTATGACCACTGTTAGAATGACCATGTTCCGTGTTCTTGACACCAGGCTTTACGGGCTCTCCTGTGACAAGGGTTCAGTGGATTGTACTTTGCAGGTCTCCGGGCGAATAATCCATGTCCGTTCAGTCGTCTGTAGACTGTGTGTCTGGAGGCAACTGTTCCAGTGGCTGCGGTAAGGTCCCGAGCAAGGCTACCTGCAGCACTCCGTGATCATCTGCGGGCACTGATGGTGAGAGAGCGGTCTTCTTGTGTTGCTGTACACTGTGGACGTCCCGTACTGTAGCACCTGGACACGTTTCCTGTCTATTACAATTGTTGCCATAACCTTGAGATCACACTTTGTGGCACAAGGAGGGCCCGTGCTACGACCGGCTGTGTTCGACCAGCCTCCAGTCGCCCTAGTATTCTACCCCTCATAACGTCATCAATATTTGTTCTTTGAGCCATTTTGAACACACAGTCACCATTAGCACGTCTGAAAACGTCTTCAAACTTACTCGCTCCACCGTACTCTGACATGCACCAACACTCCTCTGAGTATGTGGACTACTGCCAGCGCCACCGTGCTACGACCGCAGGTCAAATGCGCCGCATGGTCATACCCCGAGGTGATTTAAACCCGCAAACCGCCCACCAGAGCGCTGTTTCACCATGTATCAGCATTATCCTTAATTTATGCGCATGAGTATATGTGCAAGTACATATGCGTTTTACAAACAGTAAAACGAATCATGAAAAGAACATCGCAGTTATCAACTCATTATGTCAACAGACTTGGGGGTACTACTAGAGTATAAAATATGAATAAAATACGTAGGGTGGCGCTGCATGAACAATTAAGCAGCTTTACTACGTGTTCATTTTTAAAGAGAAATTCTAAATCTTTAAGTAAGTTATACTTATTTCTATACCTATTACCCGTCGCTGCTTTAAAAGCAGCGTTTAGAAACATATTCCACTAGGAGAACAATAGATCCCTCCAGACATTTGGAGAAAAGAGAAGCAGCTGTATGAATATCAAGGGTTTAGATGGAAAACCAGTGCTAAGCAAAGAAGGGAAAACTAGAAGGAGGGATCGGTTGATAGGATATTTTCTGGGACATCAAGGGATCACTAAGTTAGTATTGGAGGGAAGTGTGGGAGGTAAAAATCGTAGAGGGAGGCCAAGAGATGAATACAGCAAGTTGATTCAGAATGATGTGGGTTGCAGTAGTTATTCGGAGATGAAGAGGCTTGCATAGGATAGAGTAGCATGGAGAGGTGCATCAAACCAGTCTTAGGAGTGAAGACCACAACCTCAACAACTTATTTCTAGTATTGATTCCCTGAAGTGAGCTGTTGATTTCAAACTGAGATACGAGGTGCGACAATAAAGTAATGACACTGATTTTCTTTGCAATATGTGGCAACCCTGCAGGCTTGCGTATACACAATATCTTTGACCTTGGCCTATAAGCTGCTTCTAGTTCAAGTGGCACAGTGCTCAGTCGTGAGTTGTGCTGTAATAAGTTAACACACGTTTGTGTCTCTCGTCACGGAAATGGAAACGCATAATAATGCGCAACGGTATGCCATTTCTTTTTGCGTTAAATTGGGTGAAAACGCGACGACAACTTACGGTAAGCTTCAGAAGGCTTTTGGAGAGAAGGTTATGTAAAGAGCTCCAGTTTTTCGTTGACATAAAATGTTTAGTGAAGGCAGAACGAATGCTGGAGATGAAGACCGTAGTGGACGACCATCAACCTCACGGACGGATGTCAAATGGCCAGGATGCGTGAACTCGTGCGATATGATGGAAGATTATCCGTGAAAATGATTGCAGAAGAACTGAACATCAATCGAGGAACGGTTCGTCTAACAATAACTGAAGATGTTGGTATGAAAAGTTTTGTACAAAAATGATTCCCAAAAATCTCACACCACAGCAAAAAACACGGAAAAATATGGCAGCCGATCTGGTAGAGCAAACGGAAATCAATTCACAATTGTTGAGCCGTTTTATCAATGGTGATGAAAGTTGGTTTTTTCAGTACTATTCAGAGAAAAAACTCCAAAGTTCGCAATGATGCTCCAAAGGATCACTCAGATCAAAACAAAAACTCGCATGTCAAAGTCAAAAGTGAAATGCATGCTTGTGTGCTTCTTTGATTCCAAGGGAATTGTTCATAAAGAGTGGGTGCCTCCTGGATAAACAGTTAACCATTATTACTACAAAGGAATTTTAGAAAGACTTCGTAAAAGGAGTTCTTCGTATCCGTGCCGACATTGCTGATAACTGGATTGTGAATCACGATAATGTGCCATCCCATACTGCTCTGTCAGTATAGCAATTTTTAACCTCAAAACAAATTTCAGTACTACCACAGCCACCTTATTCGCCAGATATCACTCCGTGAGACTTTTTTATATTTCCAAGAGTCAAAATGACGGTCAAGGGACACCATTTTCAAACAGCACAAGATGTCCAAAAAGCTGTGACGAAGGTCTTCGAGGATATTACAGAAGATTAGTTCCAGAAATGTTACCATCAATGGCAGAAGCGCTGGAAAAAGTGTGTGCAACCAGAAGGGAGCTACTTTGAAGGAGACAACAGTAAACTTGACTAACAAGGGGAGGCCATGAAGTTTGGAACGCGGATTTACTGCAAACTTCGTACACTCGTAGTACTCAATTAGTACAACAAAATGTATAAGCAATAGCGCGTACTTCTCAAGCGTTATTGAGAAAATCACAAGATAATTTTGGTCGTCAAATATATACACTTATGCGTGGCCATTTTTACCGTGAAGCGCCGGCAACCGAGTGGTTACCGTTCAAGTCCCGTAATCGCTGCGTCGCTGGATCGAGTCCCGCTCGTCAGTCTTTTTTTTTTATTTCTAACACAGTCATTTTCCTTACTGTTTATATTACAGTTGATGTAATGGGAAAAATACGTGTAATCGGATGAACTTTCATTAAATTTACAATGTTATTTGGCAGCCTACAAATTTTTATTATCACAAATAATATAATATTCATAACTACCTACTAGTAAACGACCAAACGCATAAAGTGATACTGGAAATGTATGCTTGTCCGTGTCTTCAAAATTGTTCGTATTTAATCGAAAGAGAACGAGAAATTGCTTCTCGTGAAGACGCTATTAAAATACACTCGATACTGCATGACCAACGATCAGCGCCGATATTTAAGGGAATGCTGCGTTATGCGTGGTTTGCTTCCAAATTATCGGCTGAAAGAGAGGTTTTTGAAAATGTTAAGGTTTGTTTTTCCACGGCAAACCTGAAAAGAACTTGCGTGTGCGGAAACATAGTATTTCTTCAATGCAGCTGGCGCCGTTTAACTTTGTTTTTCATGATTTTACGAAAAATACCATCCCGCAACTTGTAATCGAAATACCGAAAGCGACGATTAATTGTACATCTTTCGAAAGCCGTCTGTGTCGGTCAAAACTTGGAGGTAACAAGTCGTTTCGGGCTTCTTCCAGGTATAAGGGATTTCTCAAATCACGGACAAGCATACATTTTCAGTATCACTTTATGCTTTTGGACGTTTACTAGTCGGTAGTTATGGATATTATATTATTTGTGATAATAAAAATTTGTAGGCTGCCAAATAACATTGTAAATTTAATGAACGTTCATCCGATTACACGTATTTTTCCCATTACATCAACTGTAATATAAACAGTAAGGAAAATGACAGTGTTAGCAATAAAAAAAAAGACTGACGAGCGGGACTCGATCCAGCGACCCAGCTATTACGGGGCTTATACGCTAACCACGGCCACGCGTAGGTGTATATATTTGACGATATTGGACGACCGAAATTATCTTGCGATTTTCTCAATAACGCTTGAGAAGTACGCGCTACTGCTTACACATTTTGTTGTCCTAAAGGAGTACTACGAGTGTACGAAGTTTGCAGTAAATCCGCGTTCCAAACGTCGTGGCCTCCCCTTGTAAAATGGTCAGCAAATTTTTTTTTTTTTTTCACATCAGTCTCATTACTTTATTGTCGCACCTCGTATGTTATTAATGTTAATGGACCAATTTATCGGGAAATAGCGGGTAGTTAGCTCTTGCGGGTAATCCTCGCTACTGGTCCAGAGGAGAGGCCCTCCACAGGCCGCTGGAGCGCGCGCGTGTGTTGCCCCCTCGCTACCGAGTTTTTCCCCGGCGCGCGACCAGAATGCCGCAGCCGCCGCCTCAGATTCCGCGCCTAATTTGAGCGCCTGCCTGCACGGCGGCCATCATTAATCTCTGAGCCGCGCAGCGCCTGGTACGGCACCCTGGCTACACTTGCAGCGCTCGTGTCGACACGTCCCCTGCCGCAAGGACCAGCCTGCGTCTCATTCCGCCCTGCCGACTAATGGACACTCTGCACCCAGTACTGCGGCCTCTCCCCTCTGCAGTGGCGGGGATAACGTCCAGACTACCAGCTGACACGTAGGACGTGTTTCCGTGATGATCATAAACAGTCTCAGTTAACGGTAAGGAAAGAGGAAGTGTAACGAAGAATCGGCGAGGAAAACACTGGCAAGAAGAAGGGGTAGAATGATAAGACATCTGTTAAGTTATCAAGGAGTAACTTTCATTGCACTACAGGGAACTAGAAGGCGTAATGGCACAGGAGTGGAATTCGTGGCGGTCCGCATCCAACTAGTCGAAAGACTTAACTTGGAGTGAAACTTCCTGCAGATTAAAACTGTGTTCCGGACCGAGACTCGAACTCGGGATCTTTGCCTTTCACGGGCAAGTGCTCTACCAACTGAGCAACCCAAGCACGACTCACGACCTGTCCTCACAGCTTTACTTCTGCCAGTACCGCGTCTCCTACCTTCCAAACTCTACAGAAGCTCTCCTGCGAACCTAGCAGAACTAGCACTCCTGAAAGAAAGGATATTGTGGAGACATGGCTTCGCCACAGACTTGAGGATGTTTCCTGAATGAGATTTTCACTCTGCAGCGGAGTGTGCGCTGATATGAAACGTCCTGGCAGACTAAAACTGTGTGTCGGACCGAGACTCGAACTCGGGACCTTTGCCTTTCGCGGGCAAGTGCTCTACCAACTGAGCTACCGAAGCACGACTCACGCCGGGTACTCACAGCTTTACTTCTGCCAGTACCTCGTCTCCTACCTTCCAAACTTTACAGAAGCTCTCCTGCGACACTAGCAGAACTAGCACTCCTGAAAGAAAGAATATTGGGGAGACATGGCTTAGCCACAGCCTTGGGGATGTTTCCAGAATGAGATTTTCACTCTGCAGCTGAGTGTGCGCTGATATGAAACGTCCTGGCAGATTAAAACTGTGTGCCGGACCGAGACTCGAAGGAAGGTAGGAGACGAGGTACTGGCAGAAGTAAAGCTGTGAGGACGGGGCGTGAGTCGTGCTTGGGTAGCTCAGTTGGTAGAGCACTTGCCCGCGAAAGGCAAAGGTCCCGAGTTCGAGACTCGGTCCGGCACACAGTTTTAATCTGCCAGGAAATTTCATATCAGCGCACACTCTGCTGCAGAGTGAAAATCTCATTCAGGAAACATCCTCAAGTCTGTGGCCAAGCCATGTCTCCACAATATCCTTTCTTTCAGGAGTGCTAGTTCTGCTAGGTTCGCAGGAGAGCTTCTGTAGAGTTTGGAAGGTAGGAGACGCGGTACTGGCAGAAGTAAAGCTGTGAGGACAGGTCGTGAGTCGTGCTTGGGTTGCTCAGTTGGTAGAGCACTTGCCCGTGAAAGGCAAAGATCCCGAGTTCGAGTCTCGGTCCGGAACACAGTTTTAATCTGCAGGAAGTTTCACTCCAAGTTAAGTCTTTCGACTAGCTGGATGCGGACCGCCACGAATTCCACTCCTGTGCCATTACGCCTTCTAGTTCCCTGTAGTGCAATGAAAGTTACTCCTTGATACCTTAACAGATGTCTTATCATTCTACCCCTTCTTCTTGCCAGTGTTTTCCTCGCCGATTCTTCGTTGCACCTCCTCTTTCCTTACCGTATCAGACCACTTAATTTTCAACATTCTTCTACAGCAGCATATCACAAATGCTTCGATAGTCTTCTGTTCCGGTTTTCCCACAGTCCACGTTTCTCTACCATACAACGCTCCATCGTACATTATCCACGGCTACGTAGAGAAGTCACTGAAATACCGGGTGGTCAAAAAAGGATAAATTTGAAAACTGAATAATTCACGGAATAATGTAGACAGAGAAGTACAAATGGCTCTGAGCACTATGGGACTCAACTGCTGAGGTCATTAGTCCCCTAGAACTTAGAACTAGTTAAACCTAACTAACCTAAGGACATCACAAACACCCATGCCCGAGGCAGGATTCGAACCTGCGACCGTAGCGGTCTTGCGGTTCCAGACTGCAGCGCCTTTAACCGCACGGCCACTTCGGCCGGCAGAGAAGTACAAATTGACACACATGCTTGGAATGACATGGGGTATTATGAGAACCAAAAAAATACAAGCGTTCAAAAAATGTCAGACAGATGGCGCTTCATCTGATCAGAATAGCAATAATTAGCATAACAAAGTAAGACAAAGCAAAGATGATGTTCTTTACAGGAAATGCTCCTCCATCATTCCTCAACAATAGCTGTAGTCGAGGAATAATGTTGTGAACAGCACTGTAAAGCATGTCCGGAGTTATGGTGAGGCATTGGCGTCGGATGTTGTCTTTCAGCATCCCTAGAGATGTCGGTCGATCACGATACACTTGCGACTTCAGGCAACCCCAAAGCAAATAATCGCAAGGACTGAGGTCTGGGGACCTGGGAGGCCAAGCATGACGAAAGTGGCGGCTGAGCACACGATCATCACCAAACGACGCGCGCAAGACATCTTTCACGCGTCTATCAATATGGGGTGTTTTTTTTTTGTTCTAATAAAACCCCTGTCATTCCCAGCACATGTGTCAATTTTTACCTCTCTATCTACATTATTCCGTGGTTTATTAAGTTTTCACATTTATACTGACTTTTTGATCACCTGGGAATAATTTTAACAGGAAAGAAGAACACATGAAACTCAGAGATATATGGACAGTGGCGTTACAGAATCGATGAGAATTTTTTATCTTTGACGCACTGTGATCGATAGTGATATTTTCTCATTGACAAGGTTTATCTCTGCTGTAACGTGAAATCCAGACCATACCCATTTTCCATGGTATTTAGGCCGTTCTTCGACGTCCGACTCATCAGTCGGCAAGACTCATCAAAATCAGGAACACCTACGAAGATGTCCAGCGTAGCTTTGGACGAAACGACAGAGATAGAAGAGTTCCATGGATCACGGCCATACGACCCGGAAGAATTCTCGGTAGCTGAAACATCCGGTCGAGAAAGCCTTCATTGTATGATCCAACGTACATTCTCAGAAATTTCTTCCTGATATTAAGGCATTCTCTTGGCCAGAAATGCCCTTTTTGCTGATCCTAGTCTCCTTTTCATGTCCTCCTTCCTCTGTCCATGCTGGATTATTTTGCTGCTTAGGCAGCAGAATTCCTTAACCTTGTCTGCATTGTGATACGCAGTTGTGATGTTAAGTTTCTCGCTGTTCTCACTTCTGCTACTTCTCATTATTTTCGTCTTTCTTCCATTTACTCCAATATGTTGTACGCATTAGGCTGTTCATTCCATTCTACAGATACTGTAATTCTTCCTCACCTTCGTTGAGGATAGCAATGTCATCAGAGAATCTTAGCACTGGTATCCTTTCACCTTGAATTTTAATCTCATTGTTGATCCTTTCTTTTATTTACGTCATTGCTTTTTCGAAGTATAAATTGAACAGCAGAGGCCAAAGACTACATCCCTGTCTTACACTCTTTTTAATGCGAACACTTCGTTCTTAGTCTTCCACTCTTATTGATCCCTCTTAGTTCTCGTATGGCCTATAGATTGTGCATTACCCATTCCTCCAAATACCCTACCCCAATTTTTCTCCCAATTTCTATCTTGCGTCATTTTATACTGTCGATCACTTTTTATCGTTGAAAATGCTGTGGACGTGTCTTGATTTTCCTTCGGTCTTGCTTCCATTATCAAGCACAATGTGAGAACCGCCTCCCTGGTGCTTTTATCTTTGCTTACGCCAACTGATCGATACATCACAAATTATCACTTCTCTTCTTGTCAGAAAATTGGATGCATGAGTTTTTAAGCTGACTATGCGATAACTCTCGCACATGGCGGATCCTGCTATTTTCGTAATTGTGTGGATGATGTTTTTCCGAAAGTCTGATGGTGTATCGCCAGTCTCATACATTCTATCCACCAAACTGAGTTGGTGCCCCTTTCCCCATCATTTTAGAAATTCCTGTGGAATTTTTATCGATCTCTTCAGCCTTATTTGATCTTAAGTCTTTGATCTTAAGTGCTCCAAAGCTTTTTTAAATACTAATCCTAGCACTGGAACCTCTATCTCTTCCCTGTCGACTACTGTTTCTTTTTCTACCACGTCACCAGACAAGCAAAGAGAGGTAGAAAAAAATGAGAATAGCGAGAAACTTAACATCATAATTGGTGGCCACGAAGTACATCACGTGAAGGAACTCTGCTTCCTAGGTAACAAAATAACCCGTGACGGACAGTGCAAGGAGGACATAAAAAGCAGTTTGCACTGGCGAAAATGGTATTCCTGGCCAAGGATGTCCAGTAGAATCAAAAATGATCCTTCACTTGACGAAGAAATTTCTGAGAATGTACCTTTGGGGCACAGCGTTGTATGGCAGTGAAACGTGGACTGTGAGAAACACGGGTCAGAGGGAAGAGAAGCATCTGAAATATCGTACTTCAGAAGAACGTTCAAATGACGTTCTCCGCGGAACCAGCGAGGAAAAGAGTGTATGGAAAACACTGAAAGAAGAAGGGACGGGATGACAGAACGTCCGTTAAGGCACAAGGGAATAACTTGCATGGTAATTGAGGGAGCTGTAGAGGAAGACAGAGATTGGAATACAGCCGGCAAATAACTGAGGATGTAGGTTGCAGTTCCTACTATTGGCACAGGAGACGAATACGTGGCGAACTGCGTCAATCAGAAGGCTGATGATATAAAAGAAAGAAAAAAAGAAAGAAAGAAAGAAATCCTGGGGCAGAAGTCATGTGTTGGCTACAGAATGCAGCTGGAGCGTCGGCACAATGCACGACGTTCTCTCTGGTCCCTAACACCTGATAGACATCGTGTGCACCACCTCTTCACTCCTCTGATTGTTTTCACGCTTTGTTCCCACAGAACCAAATATTTGTACAACAGATTCATTGGCTAATTGTCTGGTATTCTGCCATGGTTGCGCTCTATTGAATGGGAATACTGAGACTCCCCAAATGTCCATTTTGCGACAAAATTGAGTTACCTATGATTTTGTACATATAGGCCGATCATGTAGAGAAACCCTATGAGTTACGGTATTTTCTGCGTTGTTATGTAGTCACTGTATCACCTAAGCTGAAGAGAAACCTCACATATACGAAAGAGATAGGCTTTCAAATTTGGGCAGCCACAAGTGGACACGTGTCGCACATGTGAAATGCTTGGTGTAAAAGGCAAAAGTCCATCTCTGATTGATGCTGCTAAAAGGGGAGCAACAGCTAAGTTAATATTACGCTTGAGGCAAACTGATAAATTCTTCAAGAAATTACTGAAACAAACCAGTTGTTTGATTTTATGCCGAACCTACAAGTTGCCCCTGATATCTATACAAGAGATACACAATGTGATCAAAAGTATCCGGGCACCTGGCTGAAAATTACTTAGAAGTTCGTGGCGCCCTCGATCGATAATGCTGGAATTCAATATGGCGTTGGCCCACCCTTAGCCTTTATGACAGCTTCCACTCTCGCAGGCATACGTTCAATTAGATGCTGGAAGGTTTCTTGGAGAATGTCAGCCCATTCTTCACGGAGTGCTGCACTGAAGAGAGGTATCGATGTCAGTCGGTGAGGCCTGGCACGAAGTCAGCACTCCATAACATTGCAAAGCTGTTCTATAGGATTCAGGTCAGTACTCCATTACAGGGATGTTATTGTCGTGTAACCACTCGGCCACAGGCCGTGCATTATGAACAGATGCTTGATCGTGTTGAAAGATGCAATCGCCATCCCCGAATTGCTCTTTAACAGTGGGAAGCACGAAGGTGCTTATAATATCAATGTATGCCTGTGCTGTGATAATGTAACGCAAAACGATAAGGGGTGCAAACCCCCTCCATGAAAAATGCGACCACACCATAACACCACCGCCTCCGAATTTTTCTGTCGGCACTACACACGCTGGCAGATGACGTTCACCGGGCATTCGCCATACCCACACCATGCCACCGGATCGCCAAATTGTGTACCGTGATTCGTCACTCTACACAACGTTTTTCCAGTGTTCAATCATGCAATGTTTATGCTCCTTACACCAAGCGGGCGTCGTTTGTCATTTCCTATGTGATTGTCTGGATAAATGTCTGCCTATTGCACATTACCGAACTTCTTCAACTGTCGGCGGTCTCTGTTAGTCAACAGACGAGGTCGGCCTGTACACTTTTGTGCTGCACGTGTCCCTTCACGTTTACTCTTCACTATCACATCGGAAACAGTAGACCTATTGATGTTCAGGAGTGTGGAAATGTCGTGTACAGATGAATGACACAAGTGACACCCAGTCAGCTGACCACGTTCGAATGTCTAAAGATTACTGATATGGATTACCTGGCAGTAGGTGGCACCACAATGCACCTAGTGTGAAAAACGTGTGTTTCTGGAGGTGTCCGGATACTTTTGATCACATAGTGTATTTTACTTACATCAGCTTTCAGTAAATGTTCCTAATGTGCATGACTTTGTGGAGTGGATGAGCCAGGTTTTGGCTCATCATGAAGGAATAACACAAAAAAGCCCCGATGAAGTCTATTCATTTCTTTCTGATCATATAAATAAAAATGTTGGACAACATGTTAAATACCTTTACTTGTTCTCCGGCTCTTGCGGAGGCCATGGTGCATGCAATGGTGAGATTTTTTTCAATGCTTATGGCACAGGGAAGCTAAAGCTCATCACTCAATACTTTCCAGTAAGAAGTCATTCCTACCTTCCGTACAGAAGAGTTATCAGGATGTGAAAAAGAAAAATTAGAAATATGGATTGTCCAGCAATAAACACTGAGTTAAGTACTGATTTATGATTGTTTATTACAGTTTCCTGAGAAACTTCACATGTTCACAAAATAAATTTTGGCTTATCGCCAAAGAAACGTATAGAGGTTGCCTGCACTGTATTCATATTCATCCTCATTCACTGGCTACCGTGCATTAAAATTCTTCCCTCTGCATTCAATTTAATGAAAAATGCAGAATTTTAAGACTTGGGATTCGTATCTCCTGAAAATTTTAGTTTTTTTTGAAATTATGGAGCTTTTCAATATTCCCATACAATTGAATTCTGTACAGCTGAACACACAGTGTTGTTCAAAAGAGCAGGCACCTCATATATATATTGTAAGATGGCAAGAACTGTGCCACTTACATGAAGTCATTAAAGATCACCTAACTCACGTTGAGCGAACAGCAGGGCTGAACAGAATGACTGACAAGGCACAATGCATCTTGTAGAGGGTATAGTATGGACGTATTGGAATAATTAATGTCGGGTGATGGTTTTAAAGTAATTCACACGACATGAAAGCTTTGTGGAAACGAGTCGATTTACTGGACGGTAGTTTACACCAGGCTGGCTCTGAGCACTATGGGACTTAACATCTATGGTCATCAGTCCCCTAGAACTTAGAACTACTTAAACCTAACTAACCTGAGGACAGCACACAACACCCAGCCATCACGAGGCAGAGAAAATCTCTGACCCCGCCGGGAATCGAACCCGGGAACCCGGGCGTGGGAAGCGAGAACGCTACCGCACGACCACGAGATGCGGGCAGTTTACACCAGGGAAGTATTTAGAGTTGACTGTGGCTGGCTGGGGAATGGCGAAGGGAAGCGACAATAGCCAGCTTAGGGCGGCTCAAGCTCTGAGAAAGCGGTAATGCGGCGCGGCCTCCAGCCGCCTTAAGATGAGTAACAGTGACTCGGTGGTTGACCCCATGCTGTTGTACCGGGAAGCAGACGGAGATCTTGTATGCTGTTGATAAATGTCCGTCGTCCCATTTTCAGGGAAACATGCGAGAAAGCCGCACAAAGCTACAGTGGAGCGGTCAACAGAGGTCAAAATATGCGTGTTCGTGACTATAGCAACTTCACGCTGAATTCACGGTCCGCAGAGTCTGAAGCAAATCAGGTGAAGAACGACAGAACGAAATACGCCGGCCTCCGATGAAAATGTAGGACCAAGGAATTTGAAGTACTCTCCTGGGAGTCAGAATTCCGGAAAAATTGGTGTTTGTGCAGACGTTAACCTTGATGGGTGGTCTGGGAGGAGCCAAAATAGAGGAAGTTGAGAGGATGGGAAATTTTGTGGGAATTTGTTCACTTACCAGAGCAGGCATTGGTCGGTACCGGGAAGCGACACATAATTAACGCGACTTACGCTGCAATTGGCGTAAGTGATTTTGCTGGAGGGGAAACCGAGGCGACGAGCGGACTGGGAGAAGTCTCAGTAGAGGTCTTCCGTTTCCAGCTTGCCTAGAGTGCGGACGTGGCATTCTTTACTCAGCTTGCCTGAGAAAGAGTGAGCATTTCTGCAGTTTAGGACTTGAAACGATTGAGCTTGGAGATAGAAAGTTTTGGTTCAGCTATGTACTGAGCAAGATAGCTAGGAGTGAATAGATGAGTGCAGCCTTGCAGCACCACGAGGTCGGGCAACGTCCGCACAACGACACCGCTCCGCCACGCTGAATTCAGTGATATTGCGCCTGCTCCGGCCACTGATTAATTTGCTGGATCACGTCGGCAAAATTTCCATGAGGGTTTCATGGGCCGTGTATTGTAGAATTCTTCTCGCACTTCGCACTACGCCTGGGTCAGTCGATAGGAATTACTTTTGATTTATCGAGCTTTACTCCACGCAAACGCAATTTATTACCACTGCCAGTTAGGAGAGTCATGTAATATGATGATTGAAGGTCGGGAGTTAAAATAAATTTGTGCTAATCGACTGCATCTGCTTTCAATCAAGTAGTTGAAATCCCAAGTCACTTTCTTTATTAATTTCATGTTCACCATTTGTATCTGGTGTTCAATAGCTGAATACAACATCAATGTGCACCCTTTTTTAAATTAAAAGTGATCAATTCTGAAGAAATTAATGTCAACACTACCACCACACTTCAATCAGGAGTCACAGGGCCATATTACTTTTTTGCGTTATCCGATATTGCGGCAGTTTTGCACTCCCTGTTGATCTGTTAGTCAATTAGTGGGGGTGAACACACGCCAAAACCAGCTAAGTGACGGGTGGGGTGTCTTTTTTTTTTTTTTTTGGTTATCAGTCTACTGACTGGTTTGATGTGGCCTGCCACGAATTCCTTTCCTGTGCTAACCTCTTCACCTCAGAGTAGCACTTACAACCAACGTCCTCAATTATTTGCTTGATGTATTCCAATCTCTGTCTTCCTATACAGTTTTTGACCTCTACAGCTACCTCTAGTACCATGGAAGTCATTCCCTCATGTCTTAGCAGATGTCCTACCATCCTGTCCCTTCTCCTTATCAGTGTTTTCCACATATTCCTTTCCTCTCCGATTCTGCGTAGAACCTCCTCATTCCTTACCTTATCAGTTAACCTAATTTTCAACATTCGTCTATAGTACCACATCTCAAATGCTTAGATTCTCTTTTGTTCCGGTTTTTCCACAGTCCATGTTTCATTACCATACAATGCTGTACTCCAGACGTACATCCTCAGAAATTTCTTCCTCAAATTAAGGCCGGTATTTGATATTAGTAGACTTCTCATGGCCAGAAATGCCTTTTTTGCCATGGCGAGTCTGCTTTTGATGTCCTCCTTGCTCCGTCCGTCATTGGTTATTTTACTGCTTAGGTAGCAGAATACCTCAACTTCATTGACTTCGTGACCATCAATCCTGATGTTAAGTTTCTCGCTGTTCTCATTTCTACTACTTCTCGTTATCTTCGTCTTTCTCCGATTAACTCTCAAACCATACTGTGTACTCATTAGACTGTTCATTCCGTTCAGCAGATCATTTAATTCTTCTTCACTTTCACTTAGGGTAGCAACGTCATCAGCGAATCGTATTATTGATATCCTTTCACCTTGTATTTCAATTCCACTCCTGAACGTTTCTTTTATTTCCATCATTGCTTCCTCGATGTACAGATTGAAGAGTAGGGGCGAAAGGCTACAGCCTTGTCTTACACCCATCTTAATACGAGCACTTCGTTCTTGATCGTCCACTCTTATTATTCCCTCTTGGTTGTTGCACATATTGTATATGACCCGTCTCTCCCTATAGCTTACCCCTACTTTTTTCAGAATCTCGAACAGCTTGCACCATTTTATATTGTCGAACGCTTTTTCCAGGTCGACAAATCCTATGAAATTGTCCTGATTTTTCTTTAGCCTTGCTTCCATTATTAGCTGTAACGTCAGAATTGCCTCTCTCGTCCCTTTACTTTTCCTAAACCCAAACTGGTCTTCACCTAGCGCATTCTCAATTTTCTTTTCCATTCTTCTGTATATTATTCTTGTAAGCAGCTTCGATGCATGAGTTGTTAAGCTGATTGTGCGATAATTCTCGCACTTGTCAGCTCTTGCCGTCTTCGGAATTGTGTGGATGATGCTTTTCCGAAAGTCAGATGGTATATCGCCAGACTCATATATTCTACACACCAACGTGAATAGTCGTTTTGTTGCCACTTCCCCCAATGATTTTAGAAATTCTGATGTAATGTTATCTATCCCTTCTGCCTTATTTGACCGTGAGTCCTCCAAAGCTCTTTTAAATTCCGATTCTAATACTGGATCCCCTATCTCTTCTAAATCGACTCCTGTTTCTTCTTCTATCACATCACACAAATCTTCACCCTCATAGAGGCTTTCAATGTATTCTTTCCACCTATCTGCTCTCTCCTCTGCATTTAACAGTGGAATTCCCGTTGCACTCTTAATGTTACCACCGTAGCTTTTAATGTCACCAAAGGTTGTTTTGACTTTCCTGTATGCTGAGTCTGTCCTTCCGACAAACATATCTTTTTCGATGTCTTCACATTTTTCCTGCAGCCATTTCGTCTTAGCTTCCCTGCACTTCCTATTTATTTCATTCCTCAGCGACTTGTATTTCTGTATTCTTGATTTTCCCGGAACATGTTTGCACTTTCTCCTTTCATCAATCAACTGAAGTATTTCTTCTGTTACCCATGGTTTCTTCGCAGCTACCTTCTTTTTACCTATGTTTTCCTTCCCAACTTCTGTGATGGCCCTTTTTAGAGATGTCCATTCCTCTTCAACTGTACTGCCTACTGCGCTATTCCTTATAGCTGTATCTATAGCGTTAGAGAACTTCAAACGTATCTCGTCATTCCTTAGTACTTCCGTATCCCACTTCTTTGCGTATTGATTCTTCCTGACTAATGTCTTGAACTTCAGCCTACTCTTCATAACTACTATATTGTGATCTGAGTCTATATCTGCTCCTGGGAACGCCTTGCAATCCTGTATCTGATTTCGGAATCTCTGTCTGACCATGATGCAATCAAATTGAAATCTTCCCGTATCTCCCGGCCTTTTCCAAGTATACCTCCTCCTCTTCTGATACTTGAACTTGGTATTCGCTATTACTAGCTGAAACTTGTTACAGAACTCAATTAGTCTTTCTCTTCTTTCATTCCTTGTCCCAAGCCCATATTCTCCTGTAACCTTTTCTTCTACTCCTTCCCCTACAACTGCATTCCAGTCGCCCATGACTATTAGATTTTCGTCCCCCTTTAGATACTGCATTACCCTTTCAATATCCTCATACACTTTCTCTATCTGTTCATCTTCAGCTTGCGACGTCGGCATGGATACCTGAACTATCGTTGTCGGTGTTGGTCTGCTGTCGATTCTGATTAGAACAACCCGGTCTCTGAACTGTTCACAGTAACACACCCTCTGCCCTACCTTCCTATTCATAACGAATCCTACACCTGTTATACCATTTTCTGCTGCTGTTGATATTACCCGATACTCATCTGACCAGAAATCCTTGTCTTCCTTCCACTTCACTTCACTGACCCCTACTATATCTAGATTGAGCCTTTGCATTTCCCTTTTCAGATTTTCTAGTTTCCCTACCACGTTCAAGCTTCTGACATTCCACGCCCCGACTCGTAGAACGTTATCCTTTCGTTGATTATTCAATCTCTTTCTCATGGTAACCTCCCCCTTGGTAGTCCCCTCCCGGAGATCCGAATGGGGGACTATTCCGGAATCTTTTGCCAATGGAGAGATCATCATGACACTTCTTCAATTACAGGCCACATGTCCTGTGAATACACGTTACGTGTCTTTAATGCAGTGGTTTCCATTGCCTTCTGCATCCTCATGTCGTTGATCATTGCTGATTCTTCCGCCTTTAGGGGCAATGTCCCACCCCTAGGACAAGAGAGTGCCCTGAACCTCTATCCGCTCCTCCGCCCTCTTTGACAAGGCCGTTGGCAGAATGAGGCTGACTTCTTATGCCGGAAGTCTTCGGCCGCCAATGCTGATTATTTATCAAAATTTAGGTAGTGGCGGGGATCGAACCCGGGACCGAAGACGTTTTGATTATGAATCAAAGACGCTACCCCTAGACCACGTGTACAGCGTTACAAAATATATATATATATATATATATATATAAAAATGAAGTCCCACACTCCGTGTCAGAGCGTAGGGGAACGAAGAAGGAGACCCGCACCGCCGTACTGGGCAGGGTCCTGGTGGAGGTGATTTGCCATTGCCCTCCTCAGATATGACCAGTGATGTTTTCAGTGCGGATGCACACCAGGTTCGAGCTCTTACGGGAATCTGTGAAATGCCGCGGGTAATGGCGATAATGGGCTAGGGGCCTTCATTAGCAGTGCGTGGACAAGAGTTGAGATGTTGGTTTTGACGGGAGACGTGCAGTCGCGACAACCGCTGCATCCGGATGCCACAGTGGTCAGCTCATCTGCCTACTAAGCGTGAGACTCGGGTTCGAATCCAGGTGCGGTACAATTTTTCGACTTTCCCCATTGATTTAAATCAATGCCCCACTAGCAGCTGATGTCAGTCTTTTAATTGTGTCTGGAAATCTTTTATTTAATCAATAACTTCCTCTTGAAGCTCAGATGCTAAATCATCCTCAGCAGCCATTGACACCCGCACAGCACATCTCTCGTATGATGCGGGCTAAAGGAGCCGAATACAATTTTTAAAAAATTCTGCAAGCATTACTCTCTTCCGTTTAACGCTTGTCCTTTTCGATCTCTAACTCGTCGTACGCCCCTCGTCGGTGTAAGAACCTTTTCGCTAGAAGGCAGCCGAGACGGACTTTCGTTCTCAATTCGTCTGCCCCTTGCATCACGGGCATCGTCACAGAAGCGAGTCTATGCCTCCCAACTTGGGTATCGGTGCCGCAGTCGGGCGTGCAGACAACCTGCCATAACAGAGGCCTGTCCAGTGCAGATCACGAGGCGAAAGTCGGCTCGCTGCGTGACCGCGTGCGATCCGCTCTGCTGCCCCACGTATCTGACTTCTCTGCTCTAGGAGAACCACGTAAAGCGTGAACCACAACCGGTGTACATGATGGATATGAGTTTTAATATTACCCACAACTAGATTCCTTCAGTGTTAGAGAATTGTTGTTTAGAACGCAGAGCGCTAAAAGCGTAGGTTATTGCAGCGGTCTACGTGTAGCGTATTTGACTACTAATCAATACGACCTGGGTCCTGGGTTCGAATGAAACCACTGATCCAATTCTGAATAAAAAAAAAAAAAAGAAATCAGTAACGGCGATCGAACAATTTCGCTGTAAAGAGTCAACTACATTCTAAGAGTCAAAGATTGAGGAGGAGCGGACAATTTTTCGGAGCACCTCTTGTTCTTGGGGTGCGAAATTACTCTTAAGGGATCAAAGGGATGAGGATGCAGAAGACAGTGGAAATGGCTGCATTAAAAACACTCAATGTGTATCCTATAACACCCCAATTACAGAAACCCTAATAAACAACCCTTTGTTGTAAAAGAAGTAGGAAAATTAGTCATCCTGACAGTGACGGAAGCTACTGACGACAACAGTTACAATTGTGATAATTTGATTAACAGGAATGTCATAATATTTATCATGAAGTAGAGACTAAATGACAGAGTATGATAGGTTACGCAACAAAAACATCAAACAAAGAATTGCAAAATAATTAATAACGAAGGTTAAAGGGCAGATGGTAAACTGGCCAAAGATTACATTTACCATAGAAGAGAGTTGTAGACGCATCGAAAAGGAAGTTCGATGTAACTACAATGTTACTCGGAAATGGAAATGTTAGCTTCAGCTGCCATCTAGTCGCTCTCTAGTACTATTGCGATAGTAGCATGCATGTAACCGTTATTAGACTGTTTTAAGCTAATCGGAAGTTTGAATGTATTGCGACATAGACTGAAGCATTATTCAGAAGTCATACTAAAGCAAAGTCATCTTTACCGTTAGCAAGATAACGGGTTACGGAGATTGGCGACGAAATTAAATCGTGTGAGATTTGTGATGGGACTTAGCCTTCGTGATACTGAGTAAGCACGAACAGCCGGCCGGAGTGGCCGAACGGTTCTAGGCGCTACAGTCTGGAACCGCGCTACCGCTACGGTCGCAGGTTCGAATCCTGCCTCGGGCATGGCTGTGTGTGATGTCCTTAGGTTAGTTAGGTTTAAGTAGTTCTCAGTTCTAGGGGACTGATGACCTCAGAAGTTAAGTCCCATAGTCCTCAGAGCCATTTTGGAGCACTAACATTCAAGGACCTTGAAAAGGAAAGATCTCCGACAGAAAAACAATTATTAATCTCGAGTAGACAACAGACAAACGCAAACACGAAGAACGTACAATTGCGCCGAGTTGCCAGAAGCTGTCATCAACGACAGGATTACTGATTCAAACGGAAGCAATTCCCTGAGTGGGAAATCGGTATGCTTGCTCAGCGTAGGGACAATTAATTACAATGAACAATAAAATTCGATTCAAACTTTAATTCTTCGTGTCGCCTACATAATTGAATAGACATTATCGTGTGCATTAGTGACAATTAATTGACTATTAGAATATTATGAAGTGAAAAGTGAATTCATGGTTAATTAATAGTGAACAGTCATCGATTTGTCCCAAGATTATGCAACAAAAAAATGGTTCAAATGGGTCTGAGCACTATGCGACTTAACTTCTGAGGTCATCAGTCGCCTAGAACTTAGAACTAATTAAACCTAACTAACCTAAGACATCACACACATCCATGCCCGAGGCAGGATTCGAACCTGCGACCGTAGCGGTCACTTGGTTCCAGACTATAGCGCCTAGAACCGCACGGCCACTCCGGCCGGCATTACGCCACATTCTCAACATTGATTAAGTATATGTTATCTCTGGAATTACGTCGTGTAGTTACTGAACACGCAACATGGCGACGTCTTGACGGCAGAACAACAGTTTATTAACTTAACATCCTCATAATTCCATAATGTGGCCACGACTTGGGTGATGAATAGAAGATTCAAGACTTTATATTATTATTAGTATTGAACATCCATTATCTAACCGGGCATAATACCAAGAAGAACTACAGTTAGCCAGTTCGCGCAAGCTGAAAAGTCTGTCGCGGACTCACAACAAAAGAAAATCACGCAAGGTGTTTGTGTTTTTCTACTAGTTACAGGGTGGCGTTGTCGTGAGCGACGGACGCCGTTCCACGCCATACCGACTGAGACAACCATCACCACCGAGTCGTGTCAACTCTAAGGAGACGCAGACGCCACAATCGGTAGAACATGTCGTCTGTAATTGGAAAAAAGTGTCACAGTTGCCTCTACGGGGCAAAATATTCTGGATTTGTCCCCCATTCGGATCTCTGGGAAGGGCTGCCAAGAGGGAGTGACCTCTAGAAAGAGATTCAACATCCAACGAAAGGATAACGCTTACGAGTGGGAACATTAAATGTCAGAATGAGAATGAGGTTAGGAAGATAGAAATATAAATTGGGCAATACAAAGGCTCAATATGGGTATAATGGAGGTTAGTGGGGTGAATACACGATCCACTCACGTTAATGTGACCACGCCTTTTTTCGACGTCAACGTTCAACAACCACTCACAGACGGCAGGTAGGTGGCAGCACTAATGTTATTGGGTACATAAAGCGTGTTTGAAGAGGGGGGGGGGGGGGGGGAGGGACACGGAAAAACAGTGCAGTCTTTAATGAAATGATAATTAAATCGAAACCCTTAGCTGCCGACAGGTGTTACTGATACATATCAATGGGGGCAGTTGAAAACGTGTACCCCGACCGGGACTCGAACCCAGGATCTCCTGATTTCATAGCGGACACTCTATCCATCTGAGCCACATTTTTTTTCCTCATTTTGTTCGATTTTGTTCGTTGCATTTGTTCGGTGCGGATGTCCCATGACACCCGTTCAAGTTCAGTGTTGAGCCGTTGCCTCAGTTCTTTTATTACAGAGGGCAGCTAACCCTCTGACCGAACACGCTGAACTGCCATGCTAGACGAGGGCACAGAAGATAGTGTGACTGCAGGGACTTTATCCCTTGCACGCCTCCCGTGAGGCCCACATTCGCAGCTGTCCACAACCTACATTCGTGGTGTTCCTAATAGATATTTGCCCATTCACTCATTACTCGCGCCAGACTAAGCTGACGAGTCCCGTAAGAGTTCGGGCAAAGCGTGCGCATGTGGGTCTCAGGAGAGGCGTGCAAGGGATAAAGTCCCTGCAGCCGCACTATCCTCTGTGCCCTCGGTGGCTCAGATGAATAGAGCGCCTGCCATGTAAGCAGGAGATCTAGGGTTCGAGTCCCACATTTTCAACTGTCCGCATTGATATATATCAACAACACTAAGGGTTTCCATTAAATTATCATTTCATTCTAGAGAAGCTGCACGTTTATCAATGGTATTTGTTCTTTTGGGAACAGATACGATGCAGTCTTTGTCGCAATGCGGAAGCGGAGTGATTTATATTACGTCCAAAACGAAATGATCATTGCCTCTCGGGCCAAGCGTGGAAGTATGTCCAAAACGACAAAGATTGTAAACTGTCCGCGTGCAGGCGTAGTTAAAGTAAAACGCCGTACGTGGCAAAAAGGCGCTATCCAAAATTAACGCCTAGGCAACTGTGACGCATCAGGGGCCAGGGCTGAACGACAGCGGCGGATATGTGTACGGGTGAATAAGCACGCAATTGTTGAGTAACTTTAGCCAAAACTACCCAAAAGATAACATTGGCCGCTTGTGCGCAGAACGCTCAATTGCCAACTGTACTTGGAATGTTATGTTGAAGTTGAAACTTCAGCAACTTCGTTAAACAGTTATCATCAAATAAAAGTATATTAGACAGCCAACGGAAGGCAGGCTGTCCAGACCAGAGAGAGTTCAGTCTTGTAACCTACTCCGACCGAAAGGCGAGAGCCGAATCCCCTCAGCACCCGTACAGGCCGAACACAGAACATTCCCGCCCCCACGACAGTGGCCGTGGTTAAACGTTCCAATCAGCAACTCGAAAACCGGCGGAAAATTCCACTCCATTGCCGGAGCACTACCATTCCACCAATGGAGATTCTTGGTGCCAATTTCTGCGCTGATTTTGCTACGTCACGGAGCTATGCCCTGAGCAAGCCAATCACAGTTACTATTTTGCAGAAAGCGCGGGAATTTTCCCGCCACAACTGCCTGGGTACACAAGTCATTCCCACGCCTCGCTGGTAGCCCACCAGAAAGTGTTTTCGCTAAGTTTCTGCGAAGTAACGGAACCTCTAGCCCAGCCGCTACTTCAGGCCCCTCCGGGCGTGTCTTTTGACAATGTCGGCGTCTGGAAAGCATTCACTCGACTCCCTCACATCCGTCGGCTTACCCTTTCAAAATCAGCAGTGCCCGCCTGTCACCAGACCACCCGGGTGACGAGAGACGCTGCGTGGGAAGTCCGCGTGTGAAGGAATAGCAACTTTCCACCACATGCTATTAGAGAGGAGAATTGTAAGATAGAAATATGAGAGGGGGCTCATGCCACCTCTCATTGCCCCTACGCCATTTTAGATTGTAACTGGTGAGTGGTTGGCTCACTTAGGAGCAAGGTAGTGAGTCAATCGCCCAAGAACAATCTTGCAAACTGACTCCACATGCCGCACTCTATAAAGAAAATCACTGCAACTGAAAAATGCAGCTCATAGAGGGAGGATTATTTATGATGTAGCCAACATCACCTTCTTAATATGGAACTCTAACACTCACATCACACATCCATACCCAGGGAGCCCCTTCCAAACATCGATTCACACAGGCATTCACATTCTAAATATGGCATGGGCATGTGAGCCAAATATGGAGCAGTTTATTCTTTACAATCAGAGTTGGAGTGCTCCGCAATTAAATGCCCAAAATATTACAACAATTTGTACCATTAAACTAACCTGAACTCACTCACACATGATACTATTTAAGTTAACAATCTCTTTGTAAGCTTTCAGAATCTAATTACAACCTCCGATTCATTCTGTCTCCCTGCAGAAAGAATAACCTTTACAAAATGTTCCCTGAACTGATGATCCATTCACAATGACAGTGGTGGTATCTGCTTCAGTTTATGGGGACGTCAGGCACACTGTTTGCATACACACAACAATAAATACAAAATACAAAAAAAACAACATGGTGTGGAGAACAATATAGTAATTTGTAATTTGTGCGCCCTACTCTATCACTTACATAAGAATTACAGTGAAAAACACAAACACATATAAGGTATAACATACATTACAAAAACAACACTAGAGAAAGAAATTTAAGAAAAAAAACAAGGTTCATGGGGCATCAAATTGTGCGTGCACATTGCACAATGTTCACGACTGTGCTGAGAATGAGGCACTAAATCACATTGTTAGAAATATTCGAAGCACTTCACAAATTCCACAGTACTGACATCACATAGGGCTAAACGTCGGGTGTTGTTGCTACGTTGTTGCAACAGCAATAGGGTGTGCTGGAGCATCTGCAGTACTCTGTTGATATTGCAGCAAGACCCACGGATATGATCACGGCAGTACGGTAGGAAGACACAGTGATAGGCTCTCCTCACATCGATTAATTGTCTCTGAGGTCTACTTGTTGAGATACATCACTAGTCTAGGTCTCTTCTCTCGCTGGACAGTACATTACATTTCCAAATATTGCAGTTCGATGAGGGATGATGGCACGTGGAGTGATTCCATAAGTGTGTGAGGTCATCCATACAGGATCGAACTAGTAGCGACGATTGCTATAACTGCTCTCTAATAGAGAGGAGAAGTTAGAAATGAGACAATTCATTTGTTAGAGTTTGTGGCACGATACTGCTTTGTGTATGCAGATCGGCCAATGCTAGTGAGCTGTAGAAACCCAAACAGGTGAGTATATAGCGTCCCATTGTGTCCTGAGGCACATGAGATGCCGGTTATGACACCATATGTTATCTTCTTCGTGTACTCACGACAACGTGGTCTGCCACAGGGAATCCCTCCAAACGGCTGCCGCGTCCGGAGAGCTAGCTGGCTGTTGCGTGTTGGTCGCGTGTCAGAGTCAACGGCCAGCCTCACTTTCGCTTGTGGCCCGGCGAGGGCTGTCTGCCGCCTAATCCCTCAGGTATACGGCCCGGTGACTGTCAGCTTGTAGGACCGGATGCTCTCGCACCCTTCACGTCAGGTGGCGCGCTGACGCTCTCCTTCCTGCAGGTAGCCGATGACCTCTTGTTTTTGCTCCGGCTGGCCTCTGCATTGCCATGATACCCATCATCTGCACAATTCTGACAAAAATCTTATGCCTAACTTTTTCCCATGACCTTCTATGTTATAATAAATTTACATAACGACACATTGATGGTCTGTCATTTCAAACACTCTTATTTTACTTTTATAGTTATTAATCTATGGCTATCATTATAACAAAATCTTGGTGTATCTAATCTAGACATGGAAATGATTTATCTTGATATTTGTGTTGAGACCGATCTCACTATTGTATATGGTGTGTGACAACTGATGCCATGTATTGGATGAACAACTAAATGTGCGGGCCCGCACTAATATTACTATTAATTATATATATCGACAGTAGACATGCTCAAGAATTAACTACCATTTGCCAACGATCTACGTTCTATGTCTTTTAATTAAATTATGTTGTTATGCAGGTCTAAGTTTTTCTGTGCTATAAAGAACATGCAACTATTCTACTTTCGCTCGCCCGTCGTCCCTCCATCTCCGGTCTGTGGTTTGGTGACCTGAAAAGTAGCATCCCAACAGGCGCGCGCCAAACACTTGTGGTAGAAAACCGCCACAATATTAAGGATTTAGTTATTGTAAAATCCTATAGTTTAATTTATCCTAGTATATGGTACTCTCTCTATTTTTTTTTACCTTATACAACACTCTTACATAATTCATGTTACGCTGAGATGTCTCGCTGCTCGCCGCTATTGGCGACAGTGATGTGCGCGCCGTACGACATGGCCTCCGAGTTCTCACTACGCCTCACTGAAACTCCAGAGACTGGGTTAGCCATGGCTATACAAGACAATAAATTTATAGTTGCAACTTCTTTTTCTATGTTATGCAGTATTCGCGATCAAAGCACAGCTTTCCAGAGGCAATGTAATATGACCAAGCTAGGACTGGTTCCTGTTGAGGATTCCGTCGCCCACCACACACCAGCTACACAGTATGTCACGAATTTCCAAGTATAATTCCTTGGTTATTCATCTGTGACAGTCACAAGCAGCACGCTAAATCCCCAACCAGCACATTGGCATGGTAGGCTTTATGCCCGCATTTCTACCGTCTAGGCCCTAGGGCACCATTGGAGTCAAACGCTCACAGGTTCACCCCGACTTGCAAGACAACGATGCTGGCGCATCACTGTAAAAACTATACTGCCCATGTTCATCCTCGAAATCACGCAATATACCACAATCTTGCAGTGCACTGACGCGTGCCTGCAAGCATTGGTATGAACGTCTCACGAACTGGTTGTGGCCGCTATGGAGCGTATCACGACTTCTCAGAACGCTTCTGAGAGCACGTTCTTGTATGCGCCCGTTTGTGCGACATCTCCTCACTCATCATTATCCCTCAACATGGATACCAGACAGGAAAGGACTAAAACATTGCTCATGGAAAGATAGTGTCTCCTACTCCACCGACATTGGAAGTCGCGAACAGAAACAAAAAAAGGATAGCAGCAGTAAATTCTTATGCGAGACAACGAAGCGTGTTAATACTCGTACTTTAGCAATCTTAATCTATTAATGCAACGATTATCGTTCCCCGAAGAAAGGTTCATATATTTGCCTATTCTACTATGTACACCACTTACACTACTACTATAGCAAGGTTCATGTATTTGCCCATTCTACTATGTACACCACTTACACTACTACTAGTCCACGAACTCCTTTATGTGAGAGATGTGGTGGAGTCCTATGGACTTCTTTCCTTTCAGCGTCTCCAATTCATAAGCATTGTGGTGAGCTGCTCTCCTTATACTGTAGGGGCCGTTGTAAACAGAATAGAATTTTTGGCATTTCATTTTTTGTTTGTTCGAAAGTCGGAAAGACTTCACGAGCACCTTTTGTCCAATTTGGAAGTGTCGTAGACGAGCTCCCCTGTCGGCACGTCTCTTCCTGACCTCTGCTGCAGCCCGTATCCTCTTGAGAGCCAAATCCACTATGGCTTGGTGCTGCGTTCGCGCCCTTGGTGGGAAGTTTACGACCTCGGGTATCAGGTCCTTAGGAATCCGGTTTTTCAGTACTGTAATGGGTGCCAATTTTGTTATCCCAAGGGGTGCCTCATTGATCACCTCCTGGAAGTCTTTAAGGAAAACGTCCCATGTCGTGTGCTGTTTGTTGCAGTACAATCGGAACAAGTTTCCGAGTTCCTTAATAACCCGTTCTGCAGCATTCGAGCTCGGATGGTGTGAAGATATAAAAATGGGATCAATTTTACATCCACGCAACGTCTCCTTCCATGTTTTTCACTTAAACTGTGGCCCGTTATCAGAAATAATTTTACTCACATGACCAACCTGTGGTAGGAAATCCCGGATTAGGGCTCGTGATACAGTTCGTCCTGTCACCCTCTTCAGTGGCGTAAAGGTAACGTATTTGGACGTTAGTTCAACAAACACTAATACGTGAGTATATCCTCTTCTTGTTCTTGGCAAAGGTCCCATCAAATCTGTTGCTGCTAATTGTCTTAATTTGGTCGGTACGATTGGGTATAATGGTGCCTGCATGCTCACAGTGGTGTGCTTAGCCTTTTGGCAGTCTTTACACACCGACAGTACCCTCCGAATTCGACGCTCCATGTTTCGAAAGTAACACATGGTCCTTAGCTTGAGATTGCACTTGCGTGGTCCGAAGTGTCCATAACTGAGGTGAGTATGCCATATAATCTTGTTTATTAGGTGTTCAGGGATGCATACCCCCCATTCAGTGTCATTGGCATAATTTCGGTGGAAAATTATGCCTTTCCGCAAGAGGTAGAACTGCCTGATGGTGGCGTGTCTTCTGTCTATCCATTTCTGTTTCAATAACACTAGGGCAGGGTCCTTGTCTTGCTCCTTCTTGATGTCCTGCATACTACAGGTAATAAAAATTTCAAAGGCTACTTTCTGCATATAGAAAAGGCAGTAGTGATTTTCCTCCAGATCTTCTTCCACGTTGTGCTCAAATCCGATCGGTGACCGTGATAAGGCGTCTGCAATAATGTTCTGACTGCCGGGAATATATTCTATCGAAAAGTTGTACTGCTGCAGATATGATGCCCACCTAATGAGCCGCCTGTGATTAAGCTTTGCAGTCATCAGGAACTCGAGTGCCTTGTGGTCTGTGTAGACCCTCGTCTTGCGACCAAACAGAAGGTATCTGAATTTTTCAAACGCCCATACAATAGCCAGCGCCTCTAACTCGGTTACTGAGTAATTCCTCTTACTCTTGGCTAGTACTCTGCTACCAAACGCAATTGTCTTCCACACCCTGTTTCCTTCATGTACATAGTCTTGGAACACCATGACACCCAGACCTGAGTATGAACTGTCCATTACTATGCAAAGCTCTTCTGCTAAATTAGGATGTGAGAGGATCGGTGAATTAGGATGTGAGAGGATCGGTGCTTGTAATAATGCGAATTTTAATGCTTTCCATTCGGATTCGGCCGCCTCATCCCATTCCCAAGGAATCTTCTTTCCTGTAAGTTGATGCAACCTAGGACTGCTCTTAGTTTTAACATGTATAAAGCGGTTGTAAAAATTTATGATCCCCAAGAACCCCCTTAACCGCTTCTTTGTCGTAGGAATGGGAAACTTTTCAATCGCTTCGATCTTTTCGGGATTTGGCGCAATGCCCTCACCCGTGATGATATGTCCTAGAAATTTGACAGAGGACGTCCCAAAGTTCACCGAGGACCGCATTGTGCTCTCCCCAAGATTTCTCCGCGATCAGCAAATCGTCCACATAGCTGGTGACATGACGTTTCAAATAATCGCTTAGTATGCCGTCCAGCCCCCGAATGAATGCGGCAGACGAAATGTTCAAACCAAATGGGAGACGACGAAACCGGTAACATCTTCCAAATGCTAAAAAGGCTGTGTACTGTCTGCAATTTGGATGGAGGTCGATCTGCCAGAAACTCGATTTTAGATCATCTGATGAGAAGATTGACATTCCATGGAAGTTTTGTAAGAGTTCCTCTAATCGTTCCGGTCTGTCTGTTTCGGGTTCTATTATGGTATTAATTTGTGGCGAGTCCAAGACTAAACGAATACTACCATCTGCCTTCTCGACTACTCTTAACGGGTTATTATAGGCTGAAGCCGTAGGTTCTATTATTCCTTCACTCAGCATTCGCGTAATTTCAGCTGCTACTTTCAGTCGATATGCGAAGGGGATTGGATAGGGTGGCACACGAAACTGGTTGTGCGGACGTACACGAAATTCATATTGGAAGTTCTCTATTGATCCTGTCTTGGGGAGGAAGACCTCCGCATTTTCTACTAGTTATTTATGAAGTTCTTTGCGGTGGTCGCACCTTATATTCTTTATTGCTTCCACTTTTTCTCCTATTTTCTCCTTTATTTCTCCCATTATTCCGACTTCATTCTCATCCGAGTCCTCTCCCCTACCCGCAACGTCGACCTGTTCTTCCTTTCTGTCTTTCAGACACGCATAGTTTATCCGTACACAGTTAGACGGTAGTTGAGCTTGGATCAGCTGGTCGTCGAACTTAGTGTGGACGGGATTCCCTTTCCTCAAAACCACTTCACCTCGTCCTAGATCAACTATCGCTTCATGTTCATTTAGGAAGTCCGTTCCTATTATCACGTCGATCGCCAGATTTGGCACGATCCAGAAGCTAGACTCTATTTTGTGTCCTTGGCAGGAGAATTCCAGTCTTGTTTGTTGGGTGACCTCCGTACATTTACCCGCTAATGCCCCTTTTATTTTGGTTTTCTTAACCGATAGGACAGGCCAGTCCATCTCCTGAGAGCACCTCTTGTATGCTGCCTCAGATATTGCTGTTATGTAGCTTCCACTATCTATTATCGCATTCATACTCTTTTCAGCTATTGCTACTGTGATAAGAGCCTGCCGATCTTGTCGAGGAGTTGTTTTATGTTCCTCGAGCAGGATTTCTGATAAATCTTCGTAATTTATCATCCGTAGTTGGCCAGGTCCGAAATTACGTGCGAAATTCCGGCGGCCTGTGTTCGCACTAGTCTGGGGTGAATCGCTTGTTAAGCTCCCCCTCCTCTGACGTGTATTAGGATTTGCGGGTCTAGTTTCAATCTCCTGGTTCCACTGTTGTCCTTGGTTTCGCTCTCTCCAATTACGGTCGCTTTGCCGTTCGTTATTCCTCCTATCCCAGATTCCTTGTCTAGATTGACCCTGCTCCCTGACGTTCTGGTTTCCGTGTCTTTTGGTTTCCGTGTCTTTGGTTTCCATAACCTTGAATAGCGTAACCTTGACTTCTGTAGCCCTGGTTTCCTAACTGACCAGAGCGATTATGCGATCTGTTGTCGTCTTCCCTTCCTGGCCCGTGGTATTTGTTACTTTGCCCCTTCTTCCTGTCCTTTGCGTCTTGTTTATCAAAGACTACTTCGAGTTCGCGCAATAGACTCTTGAATGCTTCTATGTCAGATCCACACTTCCCGACAAGTGTCTGTTGGTACCTAACTGGCAATTTGGAAAAGCAAAATTTAATGATTTCTCCGTTGCTATATGGACTATCTAAAAATTGATTCTTCTTGTGTAAATCATCAAGAAATTTGGCTGCGCTCCTATGCCCGGACACTTCCAGTTCAGGACAAAATATTATTTCCTCTTTAATCCTGTCTTGCGTTTCCTTTGACCAGTAGGGCCGCAGGAATGCGCCAACAAATTCCTGATAAGTCCGACACGTCGCTGCCACACCCCGCATCTTTTCCGCGGCTTGGCCTTCGATGTGTCCACACATGAATTCTAGTTTTGCCTGGGTTGGCCATGATACCGGTAATGAATTTGTAAACTGCATCACCCAGCTCTTCGGATGCATCGACCCTCCATTTTCTTTGAACATCTGGAATTTTAGTATAGACAGGAAGTGATCGTGATCAAAATCCTGTCTGATCCTCGCACTGGTGTTGTCATTCGTTTCCGATACTTGCACGTCTGCTGAGTGTCCTGTTCTATCTTGCTGATAACTGTGATGTGCTACCTCTGTATCACAGTGGAAGTGGCACTCAGAATTCGCTCTCCTAAGTGGGCTATAATTATTGGAGCTATTACTCGCTGTTTCTGCGTGTGCATTGTTAGTTCCGCACTCGGTCATTGGGCTAGAGCACGGCGGGCTTTTCCTCGGAGACACAATTCTGCGTATTCCATCATTGGTATCCGAACGCGCAGTGCTCGTGTGCCCGTTTTGCTCTAGTTTTGCTATCCGACTCTCTACTTCTTCCATTCGATTCGTGGTGTTCGCAACCGCGATATTACCTTGAGTTTTTAAGAATGCTAGGGATTTTGAGTGGGATTGTGTTGTACGTCGCAAGCGCCCTGCGAGTTTAGAAGTTGCTTCCACGACTTTCATTGCCCCTATTGCTGCCGTTTTGGCCAGGCCTGCTACTTTTTGTGCAGCCATTGACATTTGTTTTACTTCTCCACATTCTTTCTTTATTGTTAGTAATTCCCCACGAATTTCCCCTATATGCGAAATTATTGCCTCAGTGTCCTTCTTACGCTTTTCGTCAGCTTCTTCCTTCTTACGTTGTTTCTCCTCTTCTCCCTTCTCCCTCTTACGCTGTTCTTCAGCTTCTTCCTTCTCCTTCTTACGTTGTTTCTCATCTTCTTCCTTCTCCTTCTTACGTTGTTTCTCATCTTCTTCCTTCTCCTTCTTACGTTGTTCGTCAGCTTCTTCTTTCATTGATCGTAGGAAGCTCAGTATTGGGTTTACATAATCTTTTTGATCCTCTTCAAACGTAGGAGATGTAACTCTGGACACCTGGGCGCTACAGCTCTGAAGTGGCCGAGCTAGTCCCTGTCTGCTCTCGTTCGTTTGATTATAAACTTTTGCTACCGTCTCGACCTGTGTGCCTGTCTCTGTTTCATCCTCTACTTCACTATCATAATCACGGCCGCAACGCTGCTCTGAGATCGCGTCCAAATCACCTTCCTCATCAATGACCCTGGCGTCCTGTCCTGCTAAAAATGTGACCATCTCATCTCCGAACCTATTCCCGTCAGTAATCTGCTCCTTATCCATTATGCTATCCTCTTTTGTTTTAGCTTCGCTCGATAATAGTCGTGCCTTACTTCTCGTTATCATTCATGAAAAACAAATTTATCTAAAATGCACAATAAAATTAACCTACTCCATATATTTTTACACATAGACATAAAATTTCAACAACGCCTCTCCAACGCTGTAATTATACGCACGATTTGTTGTGGTACAGAAACCGCACACAAACCCGACAAAGTGTGATGTGGTACGGATACACCATCAAAGGAACACAAAAACAATGAACAAAAGAATATATACACTGAAAACAAAAACTGTAATCATGCGCCGCTACTTAAAACTAAACGCGGAACTACCAGAAAAAAACTAGGGTATAATCAATAAAAAATTAAGCAAAAAAAAATTCTGAGTGTCCCTACTACTAATAATACTTGCTTATCAGCGATTCACAGGAAAGATCCGAGGCTAAGGGTCGCTATTTTATGCGAGGTGCCGGGGCTAGCAGTGTATTTAACACTAAATTCTTCTAGAATCTACAAATGTAAATGATGCTCTAAGCCCCCCCCCCCTTTTCTAACTCCGACTTTTGCTGCTGCACATGGATCAAAAAGATACGCGAACTGACTGTAACAAACCCTGTAAGTGGAGTAGAAAAAGATTTTTTGGACACTTGCAATAATTTAATTTGATAAATAAGTTAAATAAAGGAAGGTTTCATTAACGTAGTGAGAAATGATAGGGTTGCTCTACCGATTAACAGAATGAAAGTTCTGTCCAAAATAACAACATGATTTATTAAGACTAAACACAAAATAATAAACATAAACACATGAAACATTTACAATACATCAAATTGGCTCAAATTGGATACTCAAATAAACGCTGTGAAGGTGAAGTTGTCCCTAAACTAGACTGTGACGTTTATGATGAAGTGGTATGTGGAGCCAATTCCTTGCAACTCAAATCTTAAAAGAGACACACAGCTAACCCAACATTAATTGCTGCTACGTTAGTGAGAACTCAGACAATGAACATCCAAGATAGAACAAAGTTAGAAAAGACGAACAGGCGCGCTCTGCTGAGCTCTGATTATCCCGTAGGAAAAATGCCTGCTGTGCCGGTGCTGCGGACGTACATTACCAAGCTGTCTTCTTAGCTGCAAGGACACGATCTGGCGTACTGGAAGCGATGGCTGGTTGCTTCGACGTCCTGTCGTGGTGATGACAATGTCGCGAGTATAGCCCGAAACAAATTGTCCTGGTCTGGTTGTTCCAGACTAAAGACTTCCTGCCAATACAAACGTGCCTCTGAGGGAGACGAAGAAGGCTCGCCACACAATCACTGACGGTACAGTGATTGATTTTAACAAGTGAAGTCACACAGTAATACCGATACAGTCAACTTTAGCCAAAACTGCCCAAGACAGACAACATAGGCCGCTTGTACGCAGAACGCTCAATTGCCAACTGTACTCGGAATGCTACGTTGAAGTCGAAACTTCAGCAACTTCGTTAAACAGTTATAATCAAACAAAAGTTTATTAGACAGCCAACGGAAGGCAGGCTGTCCAGACCAGAGAGAGCTCAGTCTTGTAACCTACTCCGATCGAAAGGCGAGAGCCGAATCCCCTGAGCACCCGTACAGGCCGAACACAGAAACATTCCCGCCCCCACGACAGTGGCCGTGGTTAAACTCGAAAACCGGCGAAAAATTCCACTCCATTGCCGGAGCACTACCATTCCACCAACGGAGATTCTTGGCGCCAATTTCTGCGCTGATTTTGCTACGTCACGGAGCTATGCCCTGAGCAAGCCAATCACAGTTACTATTTTGCAGAAAGTGCGGGAATTTTCCCGCCACAACTGCCTGGGTACACAAGTAATTCCCACGCCTTGCTGCCGGCCGATGTGGCCGATCGGTTCTAGGCGCTTCAGTCTGGAACCGCGCGACCGCCACGGTCGCAGGTTCGAATCCTGCCTCAGGCATGGACGTGTGTGATGTCCTTAGGTTAGTTAGGTTTAAGTAGTTCTAAGTTCTAGGGGACTGATGACCTCTGAAGTTTAGTCCCATAGTGCTCAGAGCCACTTGAACCATTTTTGAACGCCTCGCTGGTAGCTCGCCAGAAAGTGTTTTCGCTGAGTTTCTGCGATGTAACGGAACCTCTAGCCCAGCCGCTACTTCAGGCCCCTCCGGGCGTGTCTTTTGACAATGTCGGCGTCTGGAAAGCATTCACTCGACTCCCTCACACACATCGGCTTACCCTTTCAGAATCAACAGAGCCCGCCTATCACCGGACTAGCCGGGTGACGAGAGACGCTGCGTGGGAAGTCCGCATGTGAAGGAATAGCAACTTTCCACCGCATGCAATTAGAGAGTAGAATCGTAAGATAGAAATATGAGAGGGGGCTCATGCCACCTCTCAAATTGTCTCATTGAAGCTCATTGGCCTGGTTATATATATATGGAAATTTGGAAGCAATTGAGTTTGTATCTTCTTCTTCCTTCTTGAAGGTGTTAACCGTGTCCGATTGTCAGAGTGTTCTTAAAGATTCCGAAGATGGAATAAAACTAACAAATATTACTGGAATACAGTATATTCAGTATGAACAGAGAAGTTGACGTCTTACTGAAGTAAACTGCATCTACAGGAATTGTTGTCGATGTGAGATTACCGTGTACAGACTACTTTCGTGAAGTCAAGAGCCACTGCTAACAGCAATTGCAGCTTATGTGGCGTGTGTCCCAAAAAACCAAAGTTGGACATTATGCGGCATTACAACATCAAATTACTACAATGCCGTGGTTTACAAAAAAGCATTTTGACAGATATACGATTTCGACCATCACTCGACTCCGCTTTAACCATACCTCGTTGCTTTTACATCTGTACAGAATCAACATTTACGATTGCCCTGGATGTGAGTGTGATTCCGAGTCAGAAGCTGATGTGCACCATATTTTGTGTTCGTGTTCCAAATCTGACAATGAACGATTGAAATTTCTGAATATTTTGATCAATATGTTTTACCTTCTGCCTTAATCAGCGTCGTCTCTTTTGGTTTCTAAATACTTTCGTCTGTATAAACTGATTGTCAATTTTCTTAAGTGTATAAGGAAAAAATCTGTATGGCTTATATTTTCATTTGTGCGTATCAGTTGTCATTAAATTTGAGAGGTAATGTCAATTGATTACATAAACATGTCTAGTTTGCTTATCAGTCGATTAATTAAACATTAGTTGTAGTAAAAGCTTGAGATTTCCATTCTGTAACTACGCACTTTTGTATTTCCTTTGTACAATTATGTATTCTGTGCAAACATGTATTCCGGCTGGCTAAATAGGGCGTAAACTCTGGAGGCAAAATAGAACGAAACAAAATAAAAAATATACTCCATTATTAAGCAGGAGCCAACTGTGCAGGCTGCAGCTGTGTCAGACAAGCACACTGTTGACAATCAGCATTGTGACGCCTGTTCAGTGGTAGTAATTCCTGTGATCCTGTTTGGTCGAAATGACACCGTGACAGCAACGTACTTTTAAAGAGGCCGGTCGAGGGCCAGGCAGAAGACTGGAACACGAGGAGTAGGGGAACTCACGTACCTCTCCCAGGTTCTCTTAAATCTGTTTTTTTTTTTTTTCGCTCTCTCTGTGCCTGCGCACTTGGGAGGAGGGGGCGGGGACCTATCTCGCTGAGGCCTCGGTATGGCCCAGGAAATAGGGGACAAAGTGTCTCGGATATGACAGAAGAGGCAGCTAACTTTGACGTGGACGCGGGCAGGATATTCGACTTCACGAGAGAGAGCGCCGTCAGCACACACGGGACGAGCTGGCAAACGTCATTTTCTCTCTTAGCGCTCTCCAGCAGGCGTTGTCGGCTTTATTTGGCTCGTAGACCACGCAGGTTATTTGCGACAATGTTCACGAGAAAAACAACTGCGCTAACTCTCTTAGCGATGATCAAAGAACAGCGGAGAAAATTGCGAAGAAGATTCTGGACTCACCGATGGTCTAGACAGCGAACTGCTGCTATAGGAAGATTGCGTAAGGCCGTACAACTATCTGAGATACGTACTAGTACAAGTTATACGCTAATTCAATTGCATTATCGTCCCATTTTCAGTTTTACATATCTACAAACGTCATCAGTTGATATTTAATATTTAAATTGTACCAAAAAAGACTTACTTTTGATAGTTTATCAACGGGCCGTAGCATTGAAACGGTACACTTTCATAGCACACAAGTAATAAGACTATAAACATCAACTATAGGAAACCGTTCGTTAGCTACTGACATGCTGTTTCCTGTCATTTTATTATAACAAATTGTATCTAAAACTACTTGTATCTCAGAGATCCTCAATTTTCTGACGCTTTGCAATAGCTTAAACAGTTTATATTCGTACGACGTGTTCTATCGGAAAGAAAACTCACCAAATATTATATTTAACCATATAGAATATGGTAGTTCCTACGTTCTGCTTGGGACGTAAAACGAAGTCGCATCTCATTGGCCACGCTCCTCTCCACGACGGAAACATCTAACATGCCAGATGTTTTATTTCACCTCCGTGCATTAGGGGAACGTTGAATTCCACGCCGTGACGTCACCAGCTCCACGTCCACGTGTATGTCCACGTCCCGTGGACAACGGCTTTAAGATATTACTCATCAAAACAACTGCGTTTATTGGCGAAACGTGAGCTTTTGTAGAAATTTCAATCATCAACTTGCTACTCCGAATGCGAAAATATTTTCTTCCAGACATATACGCAGGAACAAATAATGGTTACAATGAAATAAGAGAAATCAGCGACTGTACAGAATGATTTAATTGTTCGTTTTCTCCTGAGCGTCGTTCGAAATTGGAATGGCACAGCAATACACTACTGGCCATTAAAACTGCTACGCCACGAAGATGACGTGCTACAGACGCGAAATTTAACCGACGGGAAGAGGATGCTGTGATATGCAAACGATTAGCTTTTCAGAACATTCACACAAGGTTGGCGCCGGTGGTGACACCTACAACGTGCTGACATGAGGAAAGTTTCCAACCGATTTCTCATACACAAACAGCAGTTGACCGGCGTTGCCTGGTGAAAGTTTGTTCCGATGCCCCGTGTAAGGAGGAGAAATGCGTACCATCACGTTTCCGACTTTGATAAAGGTCGGGTTGTAGCCTATCGCGACTGCGGTTTATCGTATCGCTACATAGCTGTCCGCGTTGGTCAAAATCCAATGACGGTTAGCAGAATATGGAATCGGTGGGTTCAGGAGGGTAATACAGAACGCCGTGCTGGATCCCAACGGCCTCGTATCACCAGCAGTCCAGATGACAGGCATCTTATCCGCATGGCTGCTACGGATCGTGCAGCCATGACTCGATCCCTGAGTCAACAGATGGAGACGTTTGCAAGACAACAACCATCTGCACGAACAGTTCGACGACGTTTGCAGCAGCATGGACAATCAGCTCGGAGACCATGACTGCAGTTACCCTTGACGCTGCATCACAGTCAGGAGCGCCTGCGATAGTGTACTCAACGACGAACCTGGGTGCACAAATGGCAAAACGATGAATCCAGGTTCTGTTTACAGCATCATGATGCTCGCATCCGTGTTTGGTGACATCGCGGTGAACGCACATTGGAAGCGTGTGTTCGTCATCGCCCTTCTGGCGTATCACCCGGCGTGATGGTATGGGGTGCCATTGGTTACACGTCTCGGTCACCTCTTGTTCGCAATGACGGCACTTTGAACAGTGGACGTTACATTTCATATGTGTTACGACCCGTGGCTCTGCCCTTCATTCGGTCCCTGCGAAAAAAATGGCTCTGAGCACTATGCGACTTAACTTCTGAGGTCATCAGTCGCCTAGAACTTAGAACTAATTAAACCTAACTAACCTAAGGACATCACACACATCCATGCCCGAGGCAGGATTCGAACCTGCGACCGGAGCGGTCGCTCGGCTCCAGACTGTAGCGCCTAGAACCGCACGGCCACTCTGGCAGGCTCCCTGCGAAGCCCTACATTTCTGCAGGATAATGCACGACCGCATGTAGCAGGTCCTGTACGGGCCTTTCTGGATACAGAAAAAGTTCGACTGCTGCCCTGGCCAGCACATGCTCCAGATCTCTCACCAATTGAAAACGTATGGTCAATGGTTTCCGAGCAACTGGCTCGTCACAATACGCCAGTCACTACTCTTGATGAAGTGTGGTATCGTGTTGGAGCTGCATGGTCAGGTGTACCTGTGCACGCCATCCAAGCTCTGTTTGACTCAATGCCCAGGCGTATGAAGGCCGTTATTACTGCCTGAGGTGGTTGCTCTGGGTACTGATTTCTCAGCAGCTATTCACCCAAATTACGTGAAAATGTAATCACATGTCAGTTCTAGTATAATATATTTGTCCAATGAATACCCGTTTATCATCTGCATTTCTTCTTGGCGTAGCAAGTTCAATGGCCAGTAGTGTATTCTGAAGTTGGTTCGATGAACAGTCCGCCAAGCACTTAAGTGTGAAATGCGGAGTAGTTTGCAATGTAGATATAGACGATAGAAAAAAGATACGAAGAAGTTAGTCTGGCACTGTAGGAGCCGCTGCAGCCCTCGGTCCCTTTAACTGTGCTGTAATTGCACCTGTCGGCTGTGGGCTTCCCTGACCTACGCCGGCGTGTGACAGGGAGGCGGTGTGCGCCGCCCACTGTGTCCGCTCCCGCCCCCGCTGCCGCCCCCCGCGTCGCAGGCGCGCCGGGCCGCGCTCTCACGACGCCTCGGAGCTTCACGCCGCCGGAAACAGCCCTCTTTTTCCCCGGCGTTTTTCCGCCTTCGCCTCCCGGCGCGTTTCGTGATTTATGCGTTAATTACGCACCCTGCTCGGTTCGCACTCGCCGCGCTTCCCTACACTTCTGGCCGTCGTTCTTGCACCCGTCTCATCTTCTTCCTCCTCCCCCCCTCCCACTCTCTCGTTTTACTCGTGTGTATGTGTGTGTGTGTGTGTGTGTGTGTGTGTGTGTGTCTTCCTAAGACTGAGCACTCCGCCACGAGGCATTAGCTGCCGGCGGGCCGTGATGCGTGCGCCGAAGTTACGCCTCGAGGCGTGCTGTGGAACACGTGCTTCGCACCGAGTGCGTCTCTCGTTAGCCTTCCCTCTTCTTGCTTCCTACCGAGGCATATGTCATTTGCAACGTGCCTGTGTAAAACACCATTGCTGGGTGGGGCAGCCTTTGAGAACTTACTATGAGAACACGGCATGTGCCAAACCCGATTTCTCGGGAACTGCGCTCAGTGGAAGAAGAAGCAAAATAATCGAACTCGTGTCTCGCCTTATCCGTAGCTACTCAACCATTTCTGAGAAAACGACGGTCAAAGTTTTCGACGTAATTTAGATGCCTTTTAGCGGGCGGTAACTTCGACACAACTGGTGGCATAGTGGATAGGGTCGTGGCCAGTAACTTTTCGGTTCTGTGTTCGAAACCCAATTATTGTTTGTATTTATTTTACTTCATTTCATTTTTTTAATTTTTGTTATTGACCTAGCCATATTCTTAGAACGTTACTACACGAATGCTTTTTTATCAAGTTAGGGGACACAAAGGGGTTATATTAATTGTAAAATTACAACTGGCTCCACAATAAATGTCGTATATTTATTGTACGTATAATATATCTGCATGCTATTTCCAGCAGTTGGAATCTTCTTAAATCCTTATATTCTTATATTTCATTCTTATATCACTTCCTAATTCTTAAATTTTATTCTTCAGGAAGCTTCGGTGCATTCCGTTTGATCATACCACTCTTAGAAACGATCTAAATATAAAAATTCCGAGCACCATGAGCATCGCTCAAAAGAGGTTTGCCACTGTGACATTTCTTGATATCAAGCTCACTCGGGTAGGAAATGTCGTTAACATTGGTCAGGATTTTGTGTTTGTGTGGATCTGCAACCTCCAGATGGTTAATAAACGTAAACATTGTCATAAATGAAAAGCACTTGTTTGATTTCGTTCTACAAAAGGTGCTTTTCATTTATTATAATGCTGTTCTAGCAAGAACCGACGGAAGATTCTGTTAATATGGTAAACATTGTCGGTAGTAGGCTGCAATGCGATGTTTATTTGATAGCGCGGTTAGCTAATTTCGATTAGGCGTCATTATCAAGCACCTGTAAAATCAACATTGAAAAGCAATACATTGCCTGCATTCAGCGCCATGTATAAATAACACTTTGCACGCCTCACACTATGATAAGGCACTACTGTACAAATTTCTTATTTACATTTTTAACATGTGCATAACGGATCACTTTTACGGAAACTAGCGCTTCCAGTTAATTGTGAATCAAGCTACACTGCAGGAATTTCATCGGAAACAATTGTAAATAATTATTTCCATTCATTTATTTTTTTAAATTCATTCCCTAAACGTACAATTACTACACCAATAAGAACAATGTTATTTCAATATACGTTGTAAAACATTCGTGTAGTAGTAATCGTCCACAAACAAGGGTAGATAGATGAGAAACAAAAATAGAAATAGTACACCCTGCTCGAAAGACTGAAGCCTTGACCCTAGCCACCGTGCCACCGATTTTGTTGGGCTATTCATACTTTCGTTAAAAGATACATAAAACAGCTCGAAAACTTTGTCGCTGTCTCAAAAACGGTAGAATATCTACGGATAAGCTGGAAACGTGTTCGCTTATTTTGACCCCTATTCCTTTTAGCGAAGATTCTGGGAAATCGGGTTATGATATTTGCAGTGTTCTCTACGTTAGTCTCGCAATGGGCTACAGAGAACGGGGCTAGTCGCATTGAGGTTTTTCATGGTTTCCCAACGCACTGCTGCAAACTGCATGAAAGGTCTCTTTAAGAGACCGACCGCCGATTTCTATATCCACGCTCTATAAGCCACCTTGCGGTGAGTAGCGGAGGATACATTGTGTACCTCAGTCATTTCCCTCCTTTTTCTGTATCAGTCGCGAATAGTTCGCGGAAAGAACGATTGCTGGTAAGCTTCCGAGTCTCTCTGATTATTTCTTCACTATCTTTTCGCGAGATAAACGTAAGAGGAAGCAATATATTTAACGACTCTTCTAGAAAAGTACGGTCTCGCAACTTTAAACCACAACGTGATGCTGGACTCCTCTTTTGCAGCTTCAGCCACTCGAGCTGGGTAACCGTTTCTGCAACAATTTAGCGCCTTCTTCAAGAATTCGTAATGAAACTACCTGTTCTTCTTTGCATCTTCTCTGTTTGCTCCATCAAGCCTTCCTTGTACAGATCCCATACTGGGGAGAAATATTCAAGCATTCGTGGAATGAGAGTTTTATAAGATACTTCCTTTGTTCAGGGATTCTTCCAGTGGATCTGTCTGGCATGTACCTTACTCGGAACTTATTTTATGTAGTCATTCCACTTCAAATCGCTCCGATGCATACTCCTAGATATTTTTCGGAGGTAGTGCTTCCAGTGATAGTTCTGAAATCGTGTAATCATAGAATGACTAGTCTTTCTGTCTTTGTATTTACAGTACGTTACATTTGCTTGTGTTGAGAGTCAATTGTCACTCTTTGCAGCAAGAGTCGATCTTCGGCAGGTCTTCCCCCATTTAACTACAATTTCCTAGCGTCGTCACTCCTTTGTGAATAACAGGGTCTTTCGCGAAAAGCAGGGTGGAAGATGAGGTGGTAGGAGCCAGAAGTGGCGTAATGTTTGAGGCCGTATATCATAGATGGATTAAAATCGGTAATGGTGACAGAATTTGAAATGCATGTCTTGGGTGGGTGAAGTCGATGTTGTGGTTAGAAGTGGAGATCAAGAGACGGGGTGACTGAAATGATTTAAAGTGTTGTTGGTCTCGAGCCGCTGTTTATAGTCGCATACAATCCCCGGATCTCCCTGCGCCATTTGATGCTCTTTTCTTTTTCAGAGCTGGCACTGATATCCCGTGAAAGATAAATTCTCCTAGTAGTTTCCTTCTCTAGTCAGTGTGATTGGAGGCGACATTTTAACAAACTGAGCGTCGGATGACAAGCGTTATTTAAATTGAAATTATTTAAATTATTTTTAACTGAATTAAATTGAAATATCGTGGTGCAAACGCCAAGTTTCTGGGGCAGCGTAACTGAGGAGTCTGACGAAGTAAAGACAGAAAACCTTATAAACAGTAACAGAGGTTTCAATGCAAATAACGCTTGGAATCCCCGGACAGGAGTCCAGGCAGCGAGTACACATAACAGCAAAACTCGCAGCGCCTAAGGGAGACGATTGAGTGCGTCGTCGAAGTATTGTGCATGAAATGGAAACAGTAACCCGACGAACACGTGGAAGCTCACGATTAATCAGTCACCCGGAGGAAACGTGAGAGACCGCAGCATGAGAACCAACAGTCTCGAAAATGTTAAGGAATTATAGCACAGGACACTTTCAGTTGCTTGCGTGAGGGCCTGGCTGGTAATTTTCGGTCCATACAAAGGCGCGCTGACCGCACCTGTGCCGAGAGCAAATCCGACGCGCTTCGTGAGTCGACTGGTAGAACTTTCAGAACGCAGCAAGCTGACTAACGAAAGACAGAAAGGGCAAGGCCATCCACTAGGGTAAAAATTTGCAGTGCGAAACAGCATGATTACAATAATGATATACAAGTGCTCTTTACACGATTTCTGTTTCGTAACTCGTAATGCACTCATTTCGGCATACTGCCATCGTCGAGTGTTCTGTAAATACATTAGTATATATAAACTATAACTTATCTAAATGTGTTACACATTCGACTGACGCTTTTATCTTACGTGCTACCATATGATGTCTTTCTTGGAATTTGTATTTAGACCTTACTTGGACATTCGTCGTAGACGTAGTGATACATCTGATTTTTATATGTATATTAATCGATTTTCGTGCTTTATTTTCCCTCTTGACAGCTTGCATGACAGCGGATCAGCGATGATGTGTGGACATTCGGTTATGTTTTGATTATGCTTACAAAATATGAAAGAGAAGAACATATATACTCATGAACCCTAGAACACCAATGTTCCACGGACGCCCTAAGGTACCCAAACGATCTGTTCCTACACATCTTGTAGTAGACAAACCTAGCCCCACATACTAAACAAGCAAGAAATTAAACAATCTCCTCAATCAATGTTACACATATAACAAAAAATATACAGGTGGCTGAAAACATCAAAGGCAAGATTTGTTTCTTTCGACATTACTATCCTATACACGAACATCCCAATCCAAGAAATAACAGATATTATTGAAGAAAACCTACTGAAATACATACAACTAATAAAACTAGCCTTACACAAAAATTATTTCGAATTTGACAATATGATATGCACGCAAAAGAAATGGTGTCGCTATGGGATGCAGCATTGCTGGAACCATAGCTGACATATTCCTTAACAGCATGAATGAGAAATTCTTCAAAACGTTAAACTTGACAAATCAAAAAATCATATAGTACTATAGATACGTAGATGACACTGTAATTCTTGTAGAAGGTAGTCTCACTGACACAGCTGAAAAACATATGGCACTCGACCAATTAGACCACAAAATGAAATTTACCATATAACTAAACTAGTAAAACAATTAACTTTCTCGACTTAACTATTCGAAACGTCAACAACAAATTATTTCCAAATTTCCAAAATTCTGTAAATTATTTCCAAATTTACAGAAAGCCTACCAAAACGAATTGTTTTCTCAGCGCACACTCATGTCATCACAAAACCCACAAATTCACATTTTTCCACGCTACGCTTAACAGAGTGATAAATGAACCAATAGAAGGCAAAGAAATCCAGAAGAAAATGAAAATAGAATACATAGCCCAACGTAACGATTATGAATCCAAGATTGCTCCAAAACTATAAGGCAATAAAGCGCAGCCAAAAAGCCTCAGTATACATGAAGACATAATACTAAACACACATACACAAAACGAAAAAGCAGAAGGCAACATAATTAACCGCAGATTATGTAGGAAATGTCTCAAGTAAGATTAACCAATTATTCAAAAAAATCTGCATCGTCTTTAAATATCAAGACAGACACATCATCAAACACAAAATCTATGAAGGCAACTCGACAATTCCCATACATAACAAACCTGGCATTTATAAAATTCCATGTAATGTATTTCACAAACTCTACGTAAGACAAACTGTCAAAACTTCAATATTGGATACAAAGAACGCACCAGAGACGGTGAAAACAACCCATCCACGTTCTCCCAATATCTGCAGACCCTAAAACAGGACGTAAAATCCAAAAATGAAGCACTGGAAACCCTCTATATTAAGCAAAAGGAAGCAATTATGAACACTCTAGAAGAAACAGAAATGTATTCACATGCACACAATAACCCTCTAATTTTACTGAACGAACAAACCGATCTCAAGCACAAAAAATACGCTGAAAACTTCATTGATACTATAAAGCAGAAAAACTGGGGAAAAAAACAGAGGTAGTAAGTAACACACATCCATAGTAACAGCATAAACACCATACAACAGACACATAACGCCAATAAAAACATCACAAATCATAAACTATCCAAAACTTGTTAAGTAAAAATAAAAAGTTAAAAGTAAAATATAATGATTTCAAAACAAACCAGACGTAATTTTACGAAAACACATAATCAGAACCAAAGCCAATAAAACAATCGAAACATAACCGAATTTTCGCACATCCCCTACTTCTAGTGGTAACTATGTGAACATGTGATATCGTCGATCGACTGTCACCCAAGCTGTCAATAGGGAAAATAAAGCACAAAAACTGACTGTATCTAAAAACCAGATAAAATAGTTCATCTACAACGAACGTCGAAGTAACGTCAAAATGCAACTCGAACAAAGAGAGCATATTGCAGCATCGTTATCACACGCAAGATAATCTAATGTATAATACCTTTATAATCATAGATACAGTTAACAATAGTAAGATTATCCCCTATTACTGTATTTACATAACATCTGACGATACCAATACGGTGATATGAGCTCATTGTGATTTACGCTATAAAACTCCTACAAGGAGCAGTGTAACTGCTGTATCATTATCGTAGCTGAAAGAAACAGCATTCTTCTCATTTAAGCGCACGTATAGCCGTAGTTTACCGACTAGTGTTCACAATCGTAGTGTTCTGCGAAATATAGGTAACTGTAAATGCATACTTCGATTTTAGATCGTATAAGTTATGTGAGAGTCTGTTGTAGATTTAAAGTTAGTTGTGTGACACATGTATTTCTCCAGTTTTCTGACTTATGATTTTCATAAGCTACGTGCTTCTGAATTGTAATTTCATGGACATTATGCTGCAGCCTACCTGCTGTTCACTTATGCAAGAAAATTATTATTACTGAGGTAAAATATTTTATATATTTTATGGCAGCTAAACAATTTATTATATTAAAATATTTATTATATTAAAATATTTTATATGTTTGATTGTTGTTGTTGTTATTAAAATCATACACGTCTAAGGAGCGTTAAAAGTGGAGGTGATGGCAAGTTATTGTTGAGAAAGAAGTGGCGAGAGGCCCAGACAAAGACAGAAAGAAACTGAGAACCGTCCACTCCCTCTTTCATCCCCCCCCCCCCCCCCCCCACGACCCTGCTCCCGGGACAGAACCTAGGACTCCCCCTCCCCTGGGTTAACTGGCAATTTGAAGGTAAGATGAGAGTTTTTTATGGTTATGGCTCCATTTTATGACAAACAGATGATTTGTCTCACAATACGTAGCTGTGAATTAACTGACGTGTGTTGTCTGTTGCTTACATGTAACAACAGCTATCATTTAATACGGACTGAATATATTCTCATAGATAATATGTTCTGTTATGTAAAGGTTTTCAGGGAAGTCGCTGAAAGAAATATCCCCATTGTGGAGAGCTACGTCAATGGTATGCTGAAGTCATATCTCCATGTGGCCAAAACTTTTGAGTCGTTTCTGCCAGAAATGAACCAGCGAGTCCGACACGTGCTCGAGAGTGCAAATCTCGCACAACAAAGCGCGTTTACTTTCTAATCGTAGTTGGATACCAGGCATTAGGCATCAAGCAAGTTATGCTGTTTAGAAAAGCTGAAAGAGCGCACACTTATTCTGGTTACAAGTTGAATACGAATACGAAAGACACAATTGATGATTATTTTTCATTCCTAAACACAAATCACATCTACTAGGAAAAACATGCTCTCCACGATGTTTATAGTAGTGCTGGAATTCCTTATATAAAACATTTATGTGAACACGCTAGAAAAATTAACTCCATCCGAACAGATCTCGGAAGACCCAACACTACCGACCGACCGCCTTGTCATCGTCAGCTTATAGGCGTCACGGGATACAGATAAGTGGCGAGCGTGTGGTCAGCTGGGTGTATCCCACTTGGCAATGGTGTTCGGCAGACCCGCCAGTCACCCACCCATCGAAGTACTTGCCTAGCCCGACAGCGCTTAACATGAGTGATGCTGGAATCTGGTGTTACCACTGCAGCAAGGCCGTTGACCTGTGTTGACATACACGTGTTGATAAACATAATCCCTTCTTAAAGACTTATTTATTATGCTTTATAACTCGTTATTAGAGCCTCGTAAGTCGTATATTGCATGTTAGATGTCCCATGCTTGTGTAGATGGACTGTGTAGATACATGAATGAAGTATTAGGTAAATTATTCGTTAGTATAATTTGTAATACGTTGTTTAAGAAAACTAAGCAGAGGGAAGACGGCAGTAGCTTCGTGGAAGCGTAAAGGAAAAAGTTAAACAACTTATTTTGTAGTCACTTGTGTACGCTTCATTCTTGTTACTGTAAAATGCAGCTACCACCTATCAGGAAAAGGTCTGTGCCATTGGAGGGATAAGGAAAATTCTGAGCATAGGCTGATGATTTAGTTACCTTTCACACATATATTTTCTTCAGCTAAGTGCCTTTCATGCTTCCTTACAGTCCGTCTTCGTATCGTTCACTATTAATACAAAATCCGGCATCAATGTTTTTACGTTTTACTACATTGTGCTGCATCGTATTTATGTGGAAAGGCATCAGAGTTCCTCGAGGTTGCGTTGATTTACATTATTCTTGGTTATACTAAATCCCTCTAGTGAACTCCTAATAAAATTCTATGTAGAAGGCTCTCAACGTTTTTTTTAAAAAATTTTCTTTTTGTTGCGAAGATCATTCTGCGTAAGACATTCGCATTTACTTTTTTCAATTGTTGTTTAGTTTTATCCAGTAACCTCAGTTCACCTGCACAGCTGTATCACAGAATTTGTTTTTCTGTTTGCAAAGAAATGTGCGCTGATTTGAAAATTCCTGCCACATTAAAATTTTGTTACGAAACGTGATTCGAACCAGGAACTTTTGATGCGAGAGCAGGTAACGGACAGCGCTTGAATAGCACAGAAAAAATAATAATAATAAAAAAATAAAAAGCAGAGATAGCACTTGCCCCTGAAGAAAAGATCCCGGTTTACTTCTCGCTCTGACATACAGTTTCAATCTGTCAGCTAGTTTCAGAACTTATTGTCATGCTCATTCACTTAAAATCGATTTCACCAGTAGGGCTTTTTCATCTGATCAACAGGTAGCATATGTGTCTAAAAATCTAAAGATGTAAGCCCCACGAGTCTTCGTCCAGAAAGTTCTTTTTCTTGCTGCTGTGCGTCGATGTTATGAGGATCGCATTGCACACTGGACGTTAGTTGATTTCCTTATGGCATCATCTTGTAATGTAACAAAGCTGCTGTACTTAGGGACAGATGATCGTAGCAGTTAAGTCCCATAAGATTTCACATACATTTGAACGTTTTTTGCTGTACTTAAAGCATTGGGTTTTTAGGCACGTCTGGTATCTGATGGTGAGACTGTATGGTCTTCAAGCCGACTAAAACTTTAAATGAACGTTAAAATAAACTGTGTAATACAGATGTATGGACAGACTGACAGTGTTACTGGTATTAAAAAGTTATACGGTATTTTCCAACTGATTTTCTGCTTCACTTCTACCATGCTCCACTTCTATTTCTTTCAGTATCGACGCGTCGTTGGGTCTGCGGTAGGGATAGAACACAGTGGGTGCGGATGCGTGAAATTCTCCTTTCAGTAGTGGGTGTTAACGAACAAATACATATTATGTCACTAATTTAGAGGCCGGCCGGAGTGGACGAGCGGTTCTAGGCGCTAGAGTCTGGAACCGCGCGACCGCTACGGTCGCAGGTTCCTTAGGTTAGTTAGGTTTAAGTAGTTCTAGGGGACTGATGACCACAGCAGTTAAGTCCCATAGTGCTCAGAGCCATGTGAACCATTTGAACTAATTTAGATCAAATGTTTCAGCGGAGCGAAACTCCCTAGCAATTACCCAAAGGACTTTTTTCTGAAATTTCACAGCTAAACGAAGAGACGGAAATGGACAAACTGGGTATTAAATTACAACCGTAGGTCTAGTTCTGCGATAAAAACGTTTACTTGCTTGAAAGCAATCAGGCTAACTAAGGAAAACTTAATTTGTGATTTGAGGGGAAATTGAAATATTTCAGGAGCAGCTACTGCTAGCTATGTAAATGAAGTGCAAAAAAGAATATCTTTTCAGAGTCTAGCTATTCACCGCATGAGAATTTACACTGATGCAGAAACTGTGAAATTCTTTCTTTCATACTGAAAAGTAAAATAAATACCACGTTACTGCATAAAATGATTGTTCTCTTCTTTCTCTTGATCTATGCAGGGTGTTCGGAAAATCACGGTAAAAACTTCTAGAACTTGTAGAGGAGAGTGATTACATAACATTTTGGATAGGAACTCGGAAACATACCGTTTCCGTTGCACGCGATTTCAGTTTAGATGTGTACATGCCCACATCTACCCACATCTACTGACAGAAAGAGAAACGTCACAGAGTTGCGTGTCCTGGTATGCAATAGGATGGACAGGATAACGTTTACTACATCACATGGTCACCTGATGTATGTATGCGAAGCTTAATTTGTGAGGCTCCAGTAGAGACAGAGGAAGATCTTCTGGCACGAGTTCTGTCCTCTGCACTAGAAACTGAAGAGACACCAGGTGGTAAGTCGAGTGTGTCCAAGAGCATGCTTCGTAAGAACAACGCCTGTAACAACGTTGGTGGTCACCATATCGAGCCGCTGTTGTAATGCATCAGTGCTGTTCTCTACTTACGATGTGGTGGGTTCTTTTTCGTTTTGGGATAATGTAAACACATAGTGTTTAAGTGTTAATACAAACAAATGTGATGAAGTGATAAATGGATGTTTCGTTACGTTTCCTTTAGAATTGTCACCTAATAATTGTTCTGCGTCGCGTGATTCAATTCCTGAAGCAGAAGCGGATGAGTGAAACATCTGAATTGAAACCATTGCAGAGTGGAGACAGTAGCTTTCCGGACTTGGGTTCCTGTTCAAAATATTGTGTACTCACTTTCCCCTACAAGTCCTGCAGGTCTGTGGCGGTAATTTCCGAACACCCTCTATGCTCTTAATAATAAAGAGAATGATGGTGATGAGGTCCCATACTGCGGGGAGCGTGAGACCCGCACCGTCGACTAGGCAAGGTCGTAGTGGAGGTGCTTTGCCATTGCCTTCCTCCGTCCGTAATGGGGATGAATGATGATGGTGATGAAGAGAACACAGCAATACCCAGTCATCTCGAGGCAGGGATAATCCCTGACCCCGCCGGGAATTGAACCCGAGACCCCGTGGTCGGAAATCGAAAACGCTACCGCAAGACCATGAGCTGAATACAGATCGGTATTCAAATATATTAATTTCATGATTTCTGAAAAAAAATTGAAAATAAAAAGTATGAACAAAGGGTCACATGTTTTGTGAAATGATTTATCTAAAAGCAAGAAATAAAACAGATTAAAAAAATTCGATGGTCCTAAATTGATTTACATGAATTATAGCATCATTCAAAGGTGTGTCAAATGTTACTCTTATCTATTTTATTTTTTACTTTTAGACAAATTATTTCGCAAAATCTTTGACTGTTTTTCTTTTAAATTTTTTTCTCTGTAATGCATTTTTACAGAGGATGCCAGTCCTTGGATATCGAAGAAAAATGTGAAAAATCGATAACTTCAGTGTCCAGATACCCTATTCGCTACAATGTTGGCATACACCCTCGACCATAATGGCAGTTTGAGCATCGGCACTTCAACATCGATCACAGAGTATACAATTGTTATCCTTACACACTGCCATAAGGGTTGTCGCGCGCTCGGCGTAAATCCAGCGATCCATAATTTTTGCCGCGCCTTGTTTATCAGTTGTGAAGCAGATGGTGCACGGCTCCCGGCATGTGGAATGCTTCTTGGCGGCGGAGCGGGGAGGACAAAAAAGCGCGGCGATCATTAATAAAGATGCAGTTATGCGCCTGCTCTCGACTCAATGAAAACGCAGAATGCAACCGAGTGCGTGTCGTCGGCATGCGAGGGGGAGTGCGTACGGCTGCGTGCGCCGCGTGGCTTCGCGTCGTCTTCTTCTCGTCCCAGGCGGGACGCATGTGCTGCGTTCTGGACCGGAGAGGAGCGGCGGCCAGCTTCATTGAGAACAGAGCGCCACAAAAACGACCCAGCTCCTCCGTCACCGCTTTCCGCTCCTGTAACATCTTATTCTCCCTTTTTTTTCCCCCTCTCTTGCTGCGATCGCGTGATATCGTCCTGCTCCGCGCTAAAGTCTTACGCAACGATCCGCGCAAAAGGCGTGGCGGGTGCGCTTCCGGGCTCTTGCACAGTAACTGGAGGGCAAATATAAACTACAACAAATCATTGTTCGAGCAAAAACTTTAACTCGTAGCGGGAACACAGCATCCACGTCACTTTTCAGCTGCCGGAAACATACAAGCCCAGTGGATAGCAGTCAAGCGGATCTACCCAACTTTTCTGAAACTGGTAAAACCGAGTCCATAGCTTACAGGCAATGCAGACTCATTAATCGTGTCAATATTTCTATAAACTATTAGCAGTGAAACTTTGTAAAGTTGTAGCAATTGTGAACAAACATGTATATTGCAAAGGAGCGTTACACGCTTGTTCATCCTAAGACCATTTTACAATGATATCAGACATCTCAGCAGAATGCAGGTGTCCCACATAAAACCAGTACGCCTCACGCCCGAGATTCAAGTAACATTCAGCTAACAATAAAACAATAGATAATAGTAGCGTTAAAAACAAGTTACTTGTTTAAAAGAGATACTGGAAGGGGTGGCATCCAGGCATCGCTGAGTTCATGTGATGACGTTACCAGTAACACGCTGTAATTCTGCCGGCATGATGTTGTTAATTACTGTAGTAATGTTCAGTTCAATATCATCTATCGTGCGAGGACTGTCAGCATATACTTTGCTTTTGAGTGTTCCCCATAGATAAAAAATCACACGATTTTAAGGCCGGGGACCTAGGGAGGCCAGATGCCTCTATTGACAAGTCTATCTTCAGGGAACATCCTCTGTTTGGATGTGTGACCGGTTGATCCATCATGTTCGAGGGCTGCTTTGAGCTTCTCTGCATATCTTAATTTTGCGTAGAAAGTCCCAGAGATCTCTGGAGATGAAAAATGTGTGACCAATAGGCGCATGTCGGACAACGCACAAAACACCGATCTTCTCTGAGTGGAGAGGTACTTCACACAGAATATGTGGCCTGTCTTGCGACCAGTACCTGCCATTCTGGGAGTTAACATAACCTGACAAACGAGACCAGGACTCATCTGATATGAAGTAAAGCAATGTGTCCAAATAACTGTTAGCAACTGATATTAACAGCCACTTAATACATCGAAAAGCTAAAGAAATTTTTGTGGACTGGCAAGACAGCCAATCCACGAGGACGGGAGGCCGAAGGGCACGCGTTTAGCTCACGCAGGCTGGCGTGAGGTCTGGAACAGGTCAAGGTCTTATAGTAGCAAAAATAGTACGTAGCTTCTGGAATACTTAACTTTAATCCACAATTGGTGAACATCGGTCTGACGGTACATGCATCACAAGATAAATAGCAATTGATAATGGCGCCTTGCTAGGTCGTAGCAAATGACGTAGCTAAAAGCTATGCTAACTATCGTCTCGGCAAATGAGAGCGTAATTTGTCAGTGAACCATCGCTAACAAAGTCGGCTGTACAACTGGGGCGAGTGCTAGGAAGTCTCTCTAGACCTGCCGTGTGGCGGCGCTCGGTCTGCAATCACTGATAGTGGCGACACGCGGGTCCGACGTATACTACCGGACCGCGGCCGATTTAAAGGCTACCACCTAGCAAGTGTGGTGTCTGGCGGTGACACCACAGAAACTGTTACACCTCCTAATATCGTGTGGGGTACCAGCGAGCACGCAGAAGTGCCGCAGCACTACGTGCCATGGACTCGACTAACGTCTGAAGTAGTGCTGGAAGGAATTTACACCATGAATCCTGCTGGGCTGCCCATAAATCCGTAAGAGTATGAGGCTGTGGAGATCTCTTCTGCACAGCAAGTTGCAAGGCATCCCAGATGTTCAAGTCTGGGTAGTTTTGGTGGCGAACGGAAATGTTTAAACGCATAAGAGTGTTCCTGGACCCACTCTGTAGCAATTCTGGACATGTGGGGTGTCGCATGGTCATGCTGGAATTCTCCATGTCAGACGGAATGCACAATGGACATGAATGGATACAGGTGGTGAGACAGGATCCTTACGTAAGTGTCACCTGTCAATGTCGTATCTAGGAGTATTAGGGGTCCCATATCACTCCAACTGCACAGGTATCACACCATTACACACCCTTCACCAGCTCCAACAGTCCCCCGCTGACATGCTGGATCCATTGGTTCATGGGGTTGTCTCCATACCCGCACACGTCCACCTACTCGATGCAATATGAAACGGTACTCGCCCGACCAGGCAACAAGTTTCCAGTCATCAGCAGTCCAATATCGGTACTGACGGGCCCAGGCGAGGCGTAAAGCTTTGTGTCGTGCAATGATCAAGGGTAGACGAGTGGGCCTTCTGCTCCGAAAGCCCATATCGATGATGATTCATTGAATGGCCCAGAATTGAAATCTGCAGCAATTTGCGGAAAGGTTGCACTTGGGTCACGTTGCAAAATTCTCTAGAGTCGTCGTTGGTCCCGTCTTGCAGGATCTTTCTCCGGCCGCAGCCGTGTCGAAGATTTGACGTTTTACCGGATTCCTGATATTCGCGGTACACTGCGAAATGGTCGTACGGGAAAATCCCCACTTCATTGTTACCTCGGAGATGCTGTGTCCCATCATTCGTGCGTTGACTATAACACCACGTCAAACTCACTTAAATTTTGATAACCTGCCATTGTAGGAGCAGTAACCGATCTAACAACTGCGCCAGACAAGTGTTGTCTTATATAGGCGTTGCCGACCGCATCGCCTTCTTCTGCCTCTTTATGTATCTCTGTTTTTGAATATGCAGCCGGTCGGAGCGGCCGTGCGGTTCTAGGCGCTGCAGTCTGGAGCCGAGCGACCGTTACGGTCGCAGGTTCGAATCCTGCCTCGGGCATGGATGTGTGTGATGTCCTTTGGTTAGTTAGGTTTAATTAGTTCTAAGTTCTAGGCGACTGATGACCTCAGAAGTTAAGTCGCATAGTGCTCAGAGCCATTTGAACCATTTGAATATGCATGCCTATACCAGTTTCTTTGGCTCTTCAGTGTATAATGAACTCTTTTTTCCTGATCCTCAAATTTCAATTTTTGCGCCACTCTCATACGACAAGCATTTAATTTCGTATCTTTTAGCAGACGATGGCACGATGTACGAGATAGACCAACCAGCTGCGGTAGCCTCCTCACTTGTGGGGGCTTCTAATAATGTTCATGCGCCTTCTGTTTGTAGTTTCAGGTGTCCTCACTGTCGGCCGCCTCTTCCTCTGCACATTCTGAACGGATACTGCAGCCCTCCATTTCATTTACAGATCTTGAATAATGCTGGTCGTGGGGAGATTCCTAACGATTTATGTGGGGCACCCTGATGGAAATGTACCGTAATTAAAAAATAGCAAACAACTAACTTACCGGTCAACTTAGTTCCAAATCAAATGCTGCACTATGTAGTGACATCTCCAGTCACACTGCGCATTTCAGTCAAGCTTAGACTTCCATCAGGGCCATAATGCTACCCTTGCCTTTCTATTAAAGTCCTCGTGCGTTCGTACTTGAAAAGCTGAATCAGCGTTCCGGCAAAAGAGAGACTTCTAACTCAGGGACATGTTTCATCTATTTTAGTTTTACCGACGGAATTACTTTTAATAATCCCTACTTTGTGTTATTTAAGGAATCCTTCACTGTATACTTCGTGTTATTTAACTGTTTGGCTTTAACATGTTGGTTTTTTGTCGAAGAGATTTCGGTATTGCAGCTAGAAGATGTCGAATTTTTGGCGCCATATTTCGGATGACAAGCGGGCAGTCATCTTCGCTTGACTTTGACAACAGTAAAATTCTTTTTCCACAGCATTTTGGTTGAAAACCATACAGTCATCTCCAGGGAAAAACAGTAGACGTTGTTAGCCGAAGTATCGTGGCAAGAATTCAGCACCATCCAACAGCAATTCCGAATCCTCACAGAATACTCGTTACATCTAGGAAATGTCGAGGTACACGTTTTGAAGTATATATACAGACTGAAGTGACGAATGAAAATTTTTACCAATACCAGGATTCGAAGCTAGGCCTCCCGCTCATTAGGCTTGTGGGATAATAACTACGCCACCCTGGCAGAATGGCTACGTACTACTGCATGGAGTATCCTAGCTCCTGTCCCTCCTCAGTCCAAATTCCCATTCACACCTCAGCCCCCTTGGTATTCTCCATAGTGGTTAGTGCATCTGCCTAGTGTGTACAAGAACCAGGCTCAAATCCTGGCGTTGGAGATGGTTTCAGTTTGGTTTCTTATTGTTTGGTTATACATTATCAAAATGTGAACTCTTACAGTAGTTCATCACATCAGTCTGCATACACACACTACAGAGGTTTGACATTTGAAAAGATATCTGGAACTATATAGTATTATTTGACAAGTTCACAAGTTTGTTTTCGTAATTTCTTTCATTTACTTCAGAACACTATTATATTGTAATTTTTTTCGCTGCTGGAAAATTCTGTTTTGTTTTTTTTTGTTTAATTTTGCCTCATGGCACATATAAGTTAAGTCTGACACTGGTACCATGTTAATGAATAGAGCTGTTAGTGGAACAATTACTAATGCTTTTTCTTAATGGACAGAATGCATTCGTAGATGTGCGGGGTGTTCAAAAAGTCTCTCCGCAGTGCCGTATGCTTGTTAGGCGCGCGTGCCGTATGATGGTTCGCCTGCCTGGGTTACTTCCCTTCAAGTGCACTCTCCCAACATTCCACTGTTTCGTTTATCTCAGCCAGCGTCAGTAGTATCGCTGGAGTGTGTCCTTACGTTTTGACGTGAACGTTTAAGTTTAGTCCCTTTGTTCGTTTGTCTCGTTTTTGTCACTGTTAAAATGCTAACGATTGAAGAACATGTGTTTTTAGTCGAACAAGTGTTCAAAGCTGACGGTTAATACACAGTTTCAGTTGGTCAAACACTTAATTCAGTTTTCTCGGAGACAACACTCCCACACCACGATACTGTGCGACATTTGGTTAAAAAATTTCGAAGTACGGGTTCAGTGACAGATGCACCTAGAAGTGGTCGTCCTAGCGTATTCTCTGAGGATAAACTACTTAATATTTCCTGTAAAATGTCCATGAGTCCGAACAATTCAGTAATGAAACTCGTCCAGGAAATCGATGTTAGTGTCGGAATTGCCCACACAGCTGTAAGGAAAAAATTAGAACTTTTCCCATACAAAGTGACAGTCGTGCAAGAACTGAAAAATGCTGATAATGGCAAGAGACTGCATTATTGTAAGAAATTCCGTTCAACAAAATGGAAGGGACATTCTCAATGAAACGTTTTTCACTGATGAGGCGTGTTTTCATTTACACGAACTCGCAAAATTCTCGTATGTGGAGTACTGCAAATCTATTGTGTATTCATGAGGAACCACTTCATTCTGTGAAAATAGGAGTTCGGATTGCAATTTTTAGACGTAGGATTGTGGGTCCCATATTTCTTCAACAAAACAATAAACACACAACGATACTGCAGTGATATTCTGTACCCTTTCATAGGAGAACTTGTGTTAAGTGAAATACTGAACGATTATTTTCAACAAGACGGTGCAATCGCGCATACAGCTCGCGTTTCAATGTCACTGCTTGCTGATGTTTTTGGTGATAGCATAATTTCACAGGGGCTTTGGCCTCCACGATCGCCTGACCTAACACCACCTGATGGTGGTGGTGGTGGTGGTGGTGGTTAGTGTTTAACGTCCCGTCGACAACGAGGTCATTAGAGACGGGGCGCAAGCTCGGGTTAGGGAAGGATTGGGAAGGAAATCGGCCGTGCCCTTTCAAAGGAACCATCCCGGCATTTGCCTGAAACGATTTAGGGAAATCACGGAAAACCTAAATCAGGATGGCCGGAGACGGGATTGAACCGTCGTCCTCCCGAATGCGAGTCCAGTGTGCTAACCACTGAGCCACCTCGCTCGGTAACACCACCTGACTTTTTCAGCGAAAGCAAGTGTGTATAAAAACCGTCGAAAATCCATCGATGAATTGAAGACTGCATTATCCACTTTCACTGCTTCTGTTACAGAAGAAATGTTACAGCTTGTGTTTGGAAACATGATTAGACGAACTGAATTGTGTATTGAGCAACAGAGGGGACACTTTCAACATTTAATGTGAAAATCTGTAAGTAAAAATGAGTATTCAATAAATTAATAACTAGTATTTCATTTCACTGAGTTTCATTTCGGTATATGCATTGCGGCATATGGGACACGCGGTTAACAATTGCGGCATATGGGACACGCGGTTAACAATCATACGGCGCTGCGGAGAGACTTTTTGAACACCCCGTATTATGCTAGAGCAGTTAAAATCTCCGATCATTCAACGGTACTGTCAGGATGACTTCTATTATTGTTTTCAGCTATTATTCTTATGGCGTTTTTCTGTAGTTTTAATACTGTGGACGTATTTTGTGCTCTTGACTCCCAATTATACTACTCGTAATATCTGAGTACGCACACAATTATTGTGTAACTACGAGACCACTATCTGCTACACTCGTATCACAAAACTTTAAGGAGGAAACATGCTGATGACATGTTCTTTCCTAGTGTCATTACGTGTGCATACCACTTCAGCTCATAGTCAATAAACATTCACAAATGTCCGCCACCGGTAGCTGAGTGGCATGCCGGCAGCGTGATCGGTCAGAGGATTATCAACCCTCTGTAATAAAAAAAACTGAGCTAATCGATGAACAAGGAACTTAAACGGATGTCTTACGACGTCCGCCCCGAGCAGATGCAACGTACAAAAGCGAACAAAATGAGATTAAAAAAAAAAAAAAAAAAGAAGTGGTCAGCGCGACGAACTGTCAATCCTAAGGGCCCGGGTTCGATTCCCGGCTGGGTCGGAGATTTTTCTCCGCTCAGGGACTGGGTGTTGTGTTGTCCTAATCATCATCATTTCATCCCAATCGACGCGCAAGTCGCCGAAGTGGCGTCAAATCGAAAGACTTGCACCAGGCGAGCGGTCTACCCGACGGGAGGCCCTCGTCATACGCCATTATTATTTAACATTCACAAATAGTTTATGTTTGTTACACACTTCATGGAATTACCACTAACATTTAACGCGCCAGTAGTGTAATCCTCCTCAACCTGGTTTGTTTTCTTCATGTACAATGTTAGTTTTTTGCTGATTGACCATTGCAAAAATCACTGAGGGTTTCACTTCGTTTTTCCATTAAGAGTTCTCGCCTTTTATCTGTAATTTCGATGTTGTCGTCATCCACGAAGTATATTCCTCCCCACTGCCCCCAGAACACTATGTGAAAGTTGTGGTTTTCTTGTTATTAAAGTCTCGTGATACATAGACGGTGAAATACACATCCTGCAGCGTCATTTCAGTGAGAACTGTTGCAAGCCAGGTAAGAGCATCATCAGCACCACGGGAAGTATCGTGCATTTCCATCTTTACTCCCCCCGCACCTCTAGCAGGGTCTTAATTAGCGGGCACGGTACTTCCTGAGCTATGACACGGCTCGTTTCGTCTGTCAACCGCTTGCGCTTTCCCGACGATTTAATATCGTTTTTTGTTCCGCAAGCACACCTAATTTAAAACAATTACGGCTTTGCGCGTCTCATTAAGCGCTATCCGCAGAATCTCGCCGCTCGGCGCGCGGCCACGGACGACGGGCTGCAAATTGAATTCTCCCACTCAATTAACGGCGGGCGCCCTGTCCAGGTAAGCCGGCGAGCCGACGCAACTGCGCTTCCTCATTTATACGGCCCGGGAACGCGAGCCCTCGACAAGACGGCCTGCGTCCTCGCGAGAAAGAAGTGCGCCGCGTTCCGATAGATTTGCCGTAGCCGAGGACAGTGCCACTGCGTACCAGTCGAGTCTATCTCGCAACGGCGCTACGCTGCACCAATCCACGACACAAAACATCTGACATTTATGTGACCTCGGTGGACTAACACGTGTTCTGGTGCACGGTCATTAAAAGTAACATACACTGCTTGACAAAAAGCTTGAAGCACCCCTAAGACATGGTCGGATGTCTGTTGAGTGGTACTTAAGATAGGTAAATAAATTAGTGAAATCAATGTAAAGTGAAGTAGAAATTAGAAAATAAATGAAAGACTTAGTTTAGTTTAGAAGAATTACACACTGGCAAACAGCGGGCAAATCAGCGGTGACAAACGGCCGGCGCTTGCAAGTCAGCGCAGCACGTTCAGAGGAAGCCATCGCCCTCCCCACATAAGCGGAAGCTGTCGATTCAGCCGTCAGGGCATCGCCCGACCGGCTCACGTGTTTCTCAATTGACACATGTGATCAAAGGCCTTCGCCTACATTCCAAGAGCCAATGACCGACGTTAAGAAGATTCTTCGAGAAGCTTTTCAACGTGACAGAAGAGGCAATGACCGTGAAGTCGTTCACCTCCAGCGAACTGGAAGTGAATAAATACGCGAGACGCAGTGGGCCCAACAAGAGGAGTAGTTTCCAGTTCAGTTTCGGTGCTGAAGACCGTCACGCAGGAAGAGACTACATCGTACACAGAAGCACCTAGTCCGCCACTGTAATGGAATAGCAAGCAGCAGCCTCGCCGCCTGAAGACAGAAGTTAGAACGAATTTGAAGACTGATTTTTACGTACCCGGGTGACTCGTGAGGACGGGAAGGAGACGGCCTCACATCAGCAGTCACCTGTGAGCTGGGGTGAAGATCTGACAGCCGAAGACTGGCAAGCTGGATTCCGTTGTTCGAGTCCGGGACACTGGCCTTCCCCCGCCGCGCCGCTCCGCTGGCCGACGCACAACGCTGTCACACGTGGCCTCAGAGAGAAGAGGAACACTGGGACGCCACATCCAAGGTATCACCATCGGATCCACGACTTCGTTCTCAATAATTAAACGGGCCGCTTCATGGTGCGCGTCTCCAGTCAACTGGGCGAGACGGCGACACGAGATACACGCCGCCAGGCGTAATCAGACGCCGCCGCTGCCGCAGCAGAAGGCTTCGCAAACGACACAGCTGCCGCTCTCCCAGCCAGAACATCCAGTAAGGAAACAGTTGTACAAAACCTCCAATAAAAGTTATCTTATGTAAAAATGCTGTTTCTTTCTACCTCATACCCGAGCCAAGGAAGAACCCATCCTGCCCACATGTTGTTAAAGAGAGAAAAAGTAATTTATTTAGTGTTTTTCGCCCTGACATAATGCTTTAGAATCAAATGCCTCTTGCAGTAATGCTCATCCTGACAATTGACTAGCATCAAAAGAGAAAACCGAGTTACATGTCAAAGTAAATTCATACACGTACACAACATCTGAAGTATGTAAATAAAGCGACAGGTGGAGTGGCCGCCGGAGTGCATTAGTGTTAATGAAACAGAAATTTTATCTCAGCTGCATACGACTATTGCATTAAGTGCAACAGCGACATATGTATATCTGTGCTGGACCCGGACTCAAATCTGAATGCTCCCGTTCTCCATAAGGGTTGCCTCAACCTCCTCTGTCATCCAAACACGCCTACCGTACAGCCCAAATTCCCACATGCCGCACACTTACATGTATAGTGTCCTCCGTCCATTTTTCCCTAATGCGACGGCACGTAACAGTTACTGCCGAGTAGTTGCCCTTCCAAAAAGCAGTCCATACGAGCAAACCAGTTGAGACTTTGCTTGGTATTGTTCGCGCCATAGGTAGTCGGGTTATGCATTGCTCTATTTAAAAAAGAATAGCTCGATGTAATGATTTTATCTTGGAACTCTTCCATTTCGTCCGCGTTTGCATAGAAAAACAGTAAAATCAGAAACTGAGTCCGCCTTGATGCAAAACACCTTGTTATTCGTTTATTTCTTTACGCTCCCAAACTAGTTTCGGCGTCAGATATCACCATCGTCAGAGGGTCTTTTTTAATCTAAAACATGCAGAAAATAGCATGGTTATACAAACACATTAGCACATTATTACATTTTTACTATTCGTTTTTTGAAATATAGTTTTCTGTGGATTCTTTCATACTACCTTATGTATTGTATGTTACAGCGTGTTTTAAGTAATTATTGGCGCTGTTTGCGACATATTTTCTGTGCGCTTCTTTTCTGTTGCCGTTTTTTTCTTAGCGAACATCATGTCATCTGCAACCATGTGAGCGGCTGTTAGTAAACAAAATACCAAAAGGTGAACTTCGTATGTCAGCAACCCGGCACAAATCACAATTACTTTGATTTATTCAGATACAGTTATTGACAAAACGAATGATAAACAATGACAATTTTCATATAATAAGGCCTTGATATACCTGACTTAGGGGTCAGGGGGAAGGTACTAACAATCGTGCATGTGAATTAATTGTAATCACGACGTGCCTAATGACTGTCATCTTCATTTTAATTGAAAACAACTGTACTGCAGGCGAGAACACCTCATTCCTGTGGTCAAAGCTGAACGTACACATCATCTTGTGGCTGCGTTTCGATCTCACCATAGTATTGCAGGTGGGAGCTGAAGTGGCTGCAGAACCAGTCATTGTCAGAACCAACGATCCTAGCCATCCGATGGGTGCAGATTAGCCAGAAATTTTTCTCCGAGTCGTCAGTACATCGGTTCCGGCGAGCAGGCCAGTGGAGTCGATGGTGAATCTCAGCGCAGAAGTCTGGCAGCAGAGGCTCCGCAAGATCGAGTGATTTTGTGATCGAATGTTTATTAAAAAGAAACCTCGCTTTCCTGTGTTTTGCGTCTCCTACGAAATTCGTATTGGCTGGGTTGGCTCTGAGCACTATGGGGCTTAATTTCTAAGGTCATCGGTCCCCTAGAATTTAGAACTACTTAAAACCAACTAACCTAAGGACATCACACACATCCATGCCCGAGGCGGGATTCGAACCTGCGACCGTAGCGGTCTCGCGGTTCCAGACTGCAGCGCCTAGAACCGCACGGCCACTTCGGCCGGCTCATATTGGCTGGCCTCCGTATCTTTCGAGCACCGACTAATAAAAACGCCGCCCCTTCGAAAACACCAGGCCCCTTCCTGTAGCCGGTTAACCAATAACGTATGTGCCTACCATTTTCTACAGAAAACAGTCGCTTCAATCTCTCTCTCTCTATCTTCGTTGTTGCTTCTGGATCACGGGATCTCAGGTTCAATTTCCGGAAACGTCGTGGATTTTCCCCGAGCGGGGTCTGGGTATTTGTGTTGTCCTCATCATTTCACTAGCATTCAGGAAAATTGTGGGACTGGAATTACATATTCCAGTAAAGATTGCTTGGGCTTTTGTACGGGCGCTGATAACCAGCCGTTGGGCGCCCCACAAACCAAAATCATCATCATCATATCTGACCTAGAGTTTATTTACATTAACCAATGAGGACGGTTGTTGTATTTTACTGTGTAGTATTGTATGGTACTGTGGACCTAGAAACGACGGAGAGGCTTCGTCCCTGCTGTAACCCTCAGTGGTACGCAATCCCACAGCAGGCTACAGCAGTCCACTCAATCCCACCGCCGCCCCACACCCCCGACCCCCTACCCCACCCCCGGAAAAGCCTCACACCAGACGAGTGTAACCCCAATATTTGCGAGTTGGAGGAATGATGGTGTATGCATATGTAGAGAAAAATGTTCAAATGTGTGTGGAATCTTGTGGGACTTAACTGCTAAGGTCACCAGTCCCTAAGCTTACACATTACTTAACCTAAATTATCCTAAGGACAAACACACACACCAATGCCCGAGGGAGGACTCGAACCTCTGCCGGGACATAGCCGCACACTCCATGACTGCAGCGCCCTAGACCGCTAGGCTAATCCCGCGCCGCGTACGTGGAGAAAGTGTTTGCACAGAAATCGCTAACATAGTGTAACTGAGGCGGGATAAGGGGAACCAGCCCGCATCCGCCGAGTCAGATGAGAAATCGTCTTAAAAATCATCCACAGACTGGCCAGCACACCGGACCTCGACACTAACCCGGTGGCCGAATTCGTCGCGGGGACCAGCAAAAATTCCCACCCGGAAAGCAGTGCGTTAGACCGCACGGCAACCTGGCGGGCGTTTGTTATATCGTGTCACCATTTACTTTTCTTTTTTTTTTTTTCTTGCAGAGTCGTTATGTTCAGCGATGCCTCACATTTACAGAGGCCCAATACTGTGGCATCACAATATGTCTTCGAAAAGTTCATCTCCAGGATACGGTGCTTTCTGGAGAAGCATTCAACTTTCTATATTTGAGCACAATAGTGCCTCATGCTCCGTGTTTGCGCCGTGGAAGACACCATTTGTGTTCGTTCAGAACGAAGCTCGATATCCCTGCGCGTCGCTACAAAAGCGTGACCAATGGCTGGTGAGCTATTGAGCCTCACCTCTCCCTCAGTAGGACTTCCACGAATTGGCTCTGGCAGTGGCGACCGACTCTATTGTTCTTGGTGATGTTCTTGCTTTTTCCTCCTTTGAGAATGCTTTCGACATTCTCTGACTTCTACAACACATGCTAATCCGAATCAAGACTAAAAGAGGAGTAATATTGCCTTAGTCGGCTTCTGACTATCACTAGTGCTGCTGTTTCTTGTGTTCCTGGGCTTTTAAATGTTGTAAAAATGGTTCAAATGGCTCTGAGCACTATGGGACTCTACTGCTGAGGTCATTGGTCCCCTAGAACTTAGAACTAGTTAAACCTAACTAACCTAAGGACATCACAAACAACCATGCCCGAGGCAGGATTCGAACCTGCGACCGTAGCGGTCTTGCGGTTCCAGACTGCAGCGCCTTTAACCGCACGGCCACTTCGGCCGGCTTTAAATGTTGTAGTCAGGTGATTCTTACATTGTGGATTTGCATACATTATGTGACAGTTCCCAGGTAAACGGTCGGGTAACACCACCCAAGAAACGAGTAATGAGGTGCCAGCAGCCGTGGCCGATCCGGTCTAGACGTTTCAGTCCGGAACCTCGCTGCTGCTACGGTCGCAGGTTCGAATCCTGCCGCGGGCATGGATGTGTGAGCTATCTTTAGGTTAGTTTAAGTAGTTCTAAGTCTAGGGGACTGATGACCTCAGTTGTTAAGTCCCATAATGCTTAGAGCCATTTGAATCATTTGAGTAATGAACTTCCTGCAAAAAAAATGTCAGTAGTTAGAGGCTAACAGCTGACCGACAAGGACCATGCGTAAGCTGCCATTAATACCACAATACAAATGGCTTGGTGCTGTGACCGGAAAGCATGAACTGCTGATAAATGGTTTCAGCGATGAATGATGGTTCTATTTTACCCAGGATGACCATAGTCGTCGAATATGATGGTGATCTGGGGAGAGATTCCATTATCGGAACTAAATCGACAGATACTAAACTAAACTCCGTCCGAACAGGCCTTGGAAGGCCCAACGGTACCGACCAGCCGCCGTGTCACTCTCAGGCCACAGGCGTCACTGGATGCTGATATGGAGAAGAATGTGGTCAGCACACCGCTCTCTCGGTCGTATATCAGTTTCCGAGACCGGAGCCGCTACTTCTTAATCAAGTAGCTCCTCAGTTTGCCTCACAAGAGCGGAGTGTACCCCACTTGCCAACATAGCTCGGTTAAATCGACAGACTTACAGGTAATATTCGGAGTATCACAGGGAAGTGTGATAGGATGGTTGCTGTTTCCAATCTACATCTACATCTACATCTATACTCCGCGAGCCACCTTACGGTGTGTGGCGGAGGGTACTTATTGTACCACTATCTGATCCCCCCTTCCCTGTTCCATTCACGAATTGTGCGTGGGAAGAACGACTGCTTGTAAGTCTCCGTATTTTCTCTAATTTCTCGGATCTTTTCGTTGTGATCATTACGCGAGATATATGTGGGCGGTAGTAATATGTTGCCCATCTCTTCCCGGAATGTGCTCTCTCGTAATTTCGATAATAAACCTCTCCGTATTGCGTAACGCCTTTCTTGAAGTGTCCGCCACTGGAGCTTGTTCAGCATCTCCGTAACGCTCTCGCGCTGACTAAATGTCCCCATGACGAATCGCGCTGCTTTTCGCTGGATCATGTCTATCTCTTCTATTAATCCAACCTGGTAAGGGTCCCATACTGATGAGCAATACTCAAGAATCGGACGAACAAGCGTTTTGTAAGCTACTTCTTTCGTCGATGAGTCACATTTTCTTAGAATTCTTCCTATGAATCTCAACCTGGCGCCTGCTTTTCCCACTATTTGTTTTATGTGATCATTCCACTTCAGATCGCTCCGGATAGTAACTCCTAAGTATTTTACGGTCGTTACCGCTTCCAATGATTTACCACCTATGGCATAATCGTACTGGAATGGATTTCTGCCCCTATGTATGCGCATTATATTACATTTATCTACGTTTAGGGAAAGCTGCCAGCTGTCGCACCATGCATTAATCCTCTGCAGGTCCTCCTGGAGTACGTACGAGTCTTCTGATGTTGCTACTTTCTTGTAGACAACCGTGTCATCTGCAAATAGCCTCACGGAGCTACCGATGTTGTCAACTGTGTCATTTATGTATATTGTAAACAATAAAGGTCCTATCACGCTTCCCTGCGGTACTCCCGAAATTACCTCTACATCTGCAGATTTTGAACCGTTAAGAATGACATGTTGTGTTCTTTCTTCTAGGAAATCCTGAATCCAATCACAAACCTGGTCCGATATTCCGTAAGCTCGTATTTTTTTCACTAAACGTAAGTGCGGAACCGTATCAAATGCCTTCCTGAAGTCCAGGAATACGGCATCAATCTGCTCGCCAGTGTCTACGGCACTGTGAATTTCTTGGGCAAATAGGGCGAGCTGAGTTTCACATGATCTCTGTTTGCGGAATCCATGTTGGTTATGATGAAGGAGATTTGTATTATCTAAGAACGTCATAATACGAGAACACAAAACATGTGCCATTATTCTACAACAGATTGACGTAAGCGAAATAGGCCTATACTTATTCGCATCTGATTTATGACCCTTCTTGAAAATGGGAACGACCTGCGCTTTCTTCCAGTCGCTAGGTACTTTACGTTCTTCCAGCGATCTACGATAAATTGCTGATAGAAAGGGGGCAAGTTCTTTAGCATAATCACTGTAGAATCTTAAGGGTATCTCGTCTGGTCCGGATGCTTTTCCGCTACTAAGTGATAGCAGTTGTTTTTCAATTCCGATATCGTTTATTTCAATATTTTCCATTTTGGCGTCCGTGCGACGGCTGAAGTCAGGGACCGTGTTACGATTTTCCGCAGTGAAACAGTTTAGGAACACTGAATTCAGTATTTCTGCCTTTCTTCGGTCGTCCTCTGTTTCGGTGCCATCGTGGTCAACGAGTGACTGAATAGGGGATTTAGATCCGCTTACCGATTTTACATATGACCAAAACTTTTTAGGGTTCTTGTTTAGATTGTTTGCCAATGTTTTATGTTCGAATTCGTTGAATGCTTCTCTCATTGCTCTCTTTACGCTCTTTTTCGCTTCGTTCAGCTTTTCCTTATCAGCTATGATTCGACTACTCTTAAACCTATGATGAAGCTTTCTTTGTTTCCGTAGAACCTTTCGTACATGATTGTTATACCACGGTGGATCTTTCCCCTCGCTTTGGACCTTAGTCGGTACGAACTTATCTAAGGCGTACTGGACGATGTTTCTGAATTTTTTCCATTTTTGTTCCACATCCTCTTCCTCAGAAATGAACGTTTGATGGTGGTCACTCAGATATTCTGCGATTTGTGCCCTATCACTCTTGTTAAGCAAATATATTTTCCTTCCTTTCTTGGCATTTCTTATTACACTTGTAGTCATTGATGCAACCACTGACTTATGATCACTGATACCCTCTTCTACATTCACGGAGTCGAAAAGTTCCGGTCTATTTGTTGCTATGAGGTCTAAAACGTTAGCTTCACGAGTTGGTTCTCTAACTATCTGCTCGAAGTAATTCTCGGACAAGGCAGTCAGGATAATGTCACAAGAGTCTCTGTCCCTGGCTCCAGTTCTGATTGTGTGACTATCCCATTCTATACCTGGTAGATTGAAGTCTCCCCCTATTACAATAGTATGATCACGAAACTTCTTCACGACGTTCTGCAGGTTCTCTCTGAGGCGCTCAACTACTACGGTTGCTGATGCAGGTGGTCTATAGAAGCATCCGACTATCATATCTGACCCACCTTTGATACTTAACCCAATATGTATAAATGTTTTAGTAGAAAGCGTCGGATGCTCTTAAAGGGTATTCGCAGATGATGCAGTTGTTTATATCAAAGTAGCAACGCCAGAAGATTGTAAGAATTTGCAGAACGACCTGCAGAGGACTGATGAATGGTGCAGACTCTGGCAGTTGACCCTGAACGTAAATAATTGTAACATATTGCACATACATAGGAATAGAAATCCACTACTGTTCAGCTACACTATCGATGACAAACAGCTGGAGGCAGCTTCTGCCGTAAAATATCTAGGCGTAACTATCCAGAGCGACCTTAAGTGGAATGACCATATAAAACAGATAATGGGAAAAGGAGACAGAAGACTCCGATTCTTCGGAAGAATCTTAAGGAAATATAACTCATCTTCGAAAGAAGTGGCTTATATGGCGCTTGTTCACCCGATTCTTGAGTATTGTTTATCTATCTGGGATCCCTGTCAAGTAGGACTGATAGAGGAGATAGATAAGATTCAACAAAGAGCGGCGCGTTTCGTCACGGGATAGTTTAGCTGGCGAGAGAGCGTTACGGAGATGCTAAACAAACTCCACTGGCAGACGTTACAGGAGAGTTGTTGTGTATCACGGAGAGATTTACTCTAGAAATTTTGGGACAGCACTTTTCAGGAGGAGTCAGACAACATATTACTTCCTTCCACATACATCTCACGAGGAGAAAATTCGAGAAACCAGAGCCAATACAGAGGCTTACCGACAATCATTCCTCCCACTCACTATTCGCGAGTGGAACAAGGTTGGAGGGATCAGGTAGTGGTATCGAACGTACCTTCCGCCACACGCCATTAGGTGGCTCACGGCGAATGATGCAGATTTAGATTATTGCAATGTTTTGGACAGTCATAGCGTTGTTACTCCCGGCATCGTGGTGCGTCAGGCATGAATTCAGGTCAGCTCTGGTAGTGATTGAGAGAAGTCTGACGCCACAACACAACTGCACGGCCATCTTGCGTCCGTATGTGTTAGGTCTCATGTGAAAGTATCGTGGTGCCATATTTCCTTAGACAACGCATGTCCACATGTGACACGAGTCTGTACAAACTCCTTTGGCTAGAAAAATCCCCCGGTCAGTCCCTGATAGAACATGAATGAGACCACCACGTATGTATAGTCCTTCTCAGTGCCAGTATCCTGGATGTCAAGGACCAGTTACAACAGAATCTGTATGTCCATCTTTGTGATGGGAGGTCTGAGAGACTTCGGCCGTTCACTTAAGTAATAAAATTGAATACCCACAGCCGTCCATACGATGTCATTTATTATATGACTACCAGTTTCGGTGCTTCAATGCACCATCTTCAGGCCTTAGCTGACACTGATGGGGTTTAACTCCATCCGTAGACATGATGCATCAGTGGCTACAATCTATAACTGGTTTTCGCAGACTACCTGTAACAGGGATTTTGTCTCTCCATCAACTATCAACTGACTTAGGAGTAGTCGGTAGTTGGTGACTGTAGACACAACATCGTTGTTACATGTAGTCTGCGGAAACCTGTTGTAGACGTCGGCCACTGATGCATCGTGCATATGGATGGTGTTAACCCCCTCAGCTTCAGCTAAGGCCTGAAGATGGTGCACAGAAGCACCGAAACTGACAGCCATTCAAAAAATGACATCATAAGAACGGCTGTGGGTGTTCCATTTTATTACACACTTACAATAGACGTTCGCTAATTTATTTTAGGAAAAGAGACGATAACCTTATAGCACTCTTCCCATCCATATCAGTGCATACATCCAGGTCAGATGGTGCGCAATGGCATTATGGCACGTGGGCTCATACTGCCAGTTTCTTTGTAAATGCGGTTTGACCTTTTAATCTGTGAAATAATCATATGCCCTCTTTGACCCGCGAATGAAATAAATCTTATATTAGACAACTCTCCTCCATAGCAAGGGTAACATCCTGCATGTGAGCACCTTGGATAGATGTTTTTCTACTTCTTTCACATACTGAAGCCATGAGCCTTCGTGTTCAATGGAATGTTTGCACTCTAAGCACATTGTTGAACCTGTGGCACCGACATTTTCAGTTACAAACGCACTGGGCATGGGACCATCGAGTTTGGACTGCGGAGCAAAGGAAATTTCTCACCTGTTTGGATGAATTATGTTTCTTGTTACACCAGGTCTATGGTCAAGTTTTTATATGCCATCATCCAGACGGACTGCTCCTGGAAACCTACACCGCGCCACAGATGCAGTAATGTGCTGTGGGGGAGGGACGGAGGGACATCCACCTGGCTTCCAGATGACCTGTGGTAATAATCGAAGGCACCATCACAGCTGGCGACTACCTGTACATTACAGTAGACTGCCTGAATTCCTTCATGACTGATCTCTTCCCTGAAGATGATGGTATCTTCCGACAGTAAAACTGTCCGTGTCACAAGGACAAAATCGTGCTACAACAGTTTCAGTAGCACGATAACCACGATAGCGAATTCAGATTGATGTCTTGGCCAGAATTCAGCCTGATATGGCCCGATTTAAGATACCTTGGAAGTTATCGGGGGTCAGATCTGTGCCCACAAACCACGGCGTGGGAGGGGTGGGTGGGAGGGGGGGGGAGAGTAATTCACAGCAATTACGTGACCTGCAGGTCACAGCAATAAATTAGCTGTTAAATACGCCATATTTTAATGTCTTGATCATGGCTGTGATCAGCAACCGTAATTAATTACGTCACAAATTTCCAGCCAACCGGTTGCAAATAGAATTTAAAATTCTTTAACTAGTTTTCACCGCTAACTAGGGGCGCCTTCTTCAGAAGAAACTGTTACCTTGCCTAACAATATCACAGGAAGGTACATTAATAGCTTGTAGGCATTAGAACAAACACTTAATATTTACAAATTTAATTACATAAAAATGTGGGTAAAAGGAAATTTGAGCGACATCGCTCTAGTCAAAACATTAAAACCGCGTGAATACATAACAGGTATAGTAAAAATTTTAAAACAACGTGTAAATATGCCACTAAGGGCACTACAGTGGTATAGGACACAAGTGAGCAACAGCGACTGCGCGAACGGGCCGTAGCAAATGACGACGTGAACATGATGCAGCTCGCGCCATCTAGCAGTAGAATTTACAAAGGTTTAATAACATCTATACGAAATTAATATAATAGTGATTGACAAATTAACAGGATGTAAATAATAAAAGTAAGGGAGAGGAAAACAGTATTTAAGGGCCTAACAGGGAAGCGGATAACCAACATTAGCTGCCAGACATCTTCAAGTAACGGCTTTAAGCCACTGAAAAAATTTTTATTACGTGACTGCAGTTGTTCATTTAATATGAGGCCATCATTCAGAGAAAGATGTTTGAAGATCTGTAACTCGTCCAAAGTATTTAGTCTAAAACCTTTTCTTTCACAGTGCAAAATTCCGATGTCATGAATTTCTATAGGTTTGTGGCCTGTGATCAACAGGTGGTCGGCAAATGTTGAGTTATGAATGTTAGAACCATTTTTCCCTAAAAGATGCTCCTTGTATCTAGCAGAGAAATTAATATAATAGTGATTGACAAATTAACAGGATGTAAATCATAAAAGCAAGGGAGAGGAAAACAGTATTTAAGGGCCTAACAGGGAAGCGGATAACCAACATTAGCTGTCAGACATCTTTAAGTAACGGCTTTAAGCCACTGAAAAAAATTTTATTACGTGACTGCAGTTGTTCATTTAATATGAGGCCATCATTCAGAGAAAGATGTTGTTGTAATTGTCTTCACATGTGTCACAATTGATTTTATAGATTCCTGAGTTCTGGAGGGGAGACCGTTCTGATTTTAAATTATGTGTAAGGTTGCTATGCAAGCTGTTGTTAGTAGAAAAGGCTACGTTGCAGTTATATTTGTTCCTGAGTAATCGATGAATCCTGTAAGTTACTGGCCCTACATTCGGAATGGAAAAATATCTTTTTGTTCTCGTCAACTTCGTTATTAAAAGGAGTGCTGACAGTAGTAATTCTGGCTTTAGTCTGATTTCTGAAGATTGTATCTACTATAGTCGGCTTATATTCGTTATTAAATGCAATGGTCTTTTGCAGATTTACCTCAGTTGCAAGATTTTCGGCAGACCGTGGTGCGGTGAAAAAAAGCTTTTTTATGGGATTCAGGATGCGTTGAAGAGGCTGGTACAATCTGGTCCGTGTATGTTTCTTTGCCGGAAATGTTAAAGGATAGTCCATCGTCAGGTATCGTTACAGTAAAATCCAAGTAGTTTACTAACGATGTTCATTTTCGCGCTCACATGTGAACGTAATTTTTTCGTGCAGATTTTAAACAGATGGTCAATATCAGATCCAGAGCCTTTGTAAATACTCAAAATGTCATCAATGTATCGGCAATAAAATAAAGTACCTAATGTTGAGCCTGAAAAATTTTTAAAGAAATTTTCTTCTAAGGAATTTATGAAGATATCGGGTAAGACACTTGCTAACAGATAGCCCATAGCGAGTCCATCATGTTGTTGGTATAACTATCCATTAAATTCGAAATAATGATATTTCAAAGCGATATGTAGTAAATTCATAACATCGGTAATTTGCTCGTCAGTAATGTCTTCTTAAAAGACCGTAATTTTTTTTTCTACAGTATCTGAGGTCGTGAGTACAGGTACATTCGTATATAAATTCTTAATATCAAGAAGAAGACGCCCCTAGTTGGCGCTGAAAACTAGTTAAAGAATTTTAGATTCTATTTGCAACCGGTTGGGTGGAAATTTGTGCCACTGGGATTTCAAGATGCAGTTGAGCATCGCTTTAAAGCCCGAAATGACTGTGTGAAATAAATGAACAGTTAACAATGTAATGGCGGAAATTTCTTTCAAAAAATTTATATGACTGTGCTCTCCAACGAAGGAAAGGTCATTAACGTACTCAAAGTTTCAAGAGGCACCGTATCGAAGATTTATACTGCATGTAGGAGAAGCGGAAAAGCATCATCCGCTAAGTCACAACGCAGACACAAGTGTGTGCTGAGTGATCGTGACAGACGGTCACTGAAGAGGATTGTGACAAAGAGTACGAAGACGCTGAAAAAGTCTCTGCAGAACTGAATGTCACACTCTCGAACACCGTCAGCACCCAGAGGTCGCTACATAAGCAAGGAATTTCGGGGAGAGCTGGAAAACCAAAACCATTCATCAGTGATGCAAATTCCCGTAACAGGAAAACGTGGTGCCGAAGCTTCAGGATCCAGACTATGGAGGAATGGAAGAAAGTCATTTGGACGGATTAGTCTTGTTACCAACTTGTGGCCGAGTTTACGTCCTAAGAGTGAAACATGGCTGGGGTTCGGTGATGGTTTGGGTAGCAATATGGCGGTATTCCAAGGTCGCTTTGCCCTTTAGGCTGATCCATACCAAGATACAGTGTTTGTTCCCCTAAATGTGATGCTGTATTTCAAGATGACAGTTGCCCTGTTCACACAGCTCGCATCGTCCAGGACTGGTTTTCTGAGCACAAGGATGAACTGTCGAATCTTTCCTGGCCACCACAGTCACCAGGTCTCAATATTGTTGAACCACTGTTGTCTGCTTTGTTGAGAAGGGTGCGTGGTCATTATCTACCTCCAAAATCGTTACCTGGCCTCGCCACTATTTTGTGGGGTGAATCGTATAAGACTCCCTTGGAAATCATACAGGACTTGTATTTATCCATTAACCCCTGTATGCTTCATGTTGTTGGTGGCCTGCCAGGGTTTAATGTTTTAACTATAAAAAAGATTTGCTAGCGTTGTCGTGAGCTCTCGTGACGCGCTCTGCTGTCTTCATCGTCAGACTTTCCGACTGTTCCCGGGTAGAGGAAGAGGGCGAGAGAGGAGCTATCTGGTCTGCTCACACCGTGGCTCACTGTGAGCCGTTACCAGGCTGTTCTCGTAATTGACACAACTGCGCTGAGCGATATACGAGCGAGTAAAACGGATACGCTGGCGGCTGCAGCAGTGGAGCAGGGTGGGAGGGGGAAGGGAAAGGAAAGGAAAAACGTCGTTTTCCGGCCTGGGCCGCTTTTTGCTGCTCTGCGTGGCGCCGCGTGTCGTTTCTTTCGCAGCCATTCAACAAACAATTATCTCCTTACACTGTTACCGGGTTGCGCAACATATTTATTAGGTACTCGCTGCCTCCCCTCTCTTGCAAGACTGCAGGGGAGATGCGTTCACGTGCTCGTGTCTTATACAAGTCCCCTGGACTGAGACACACCTACTGAAATTTTCCTTAAAACTTTTTACCCTCGATCTAAGTTGCAGGCTGTCAAAATGTCAGTTGACTGTGAGAGAGCTCGCCTTGACACGGCTCGCTCGGCTCCCCCCATCCCCCCCCCCCCCCCCCCCTGTCGGAGGTTCGAGTCCTCCCTCGGGCCTGTCTGTGTGTGTTGTCCTTAGCGTAAGTTATTTTAAGTTAGATTAAGTAGTGTGTAAGCCTAGTGACCGATAACCTCAGCAGTTTGGTCCCTTAGGAACTTACCACAAATTTCCAAATGAAATATCTTGTGTATGAAATTGCTTATTTTCATCTGAGGTGAAATGACCACATAGCATCATTTTATTTATTTATTTGTTTAACTTGATCAGAGTAGGGCCATCGGGTCCTCTCCTACATAGAACCAGGGTTTCACACATACAATATCTGTTACATCATAATTACCTGAGAACTACGTTTCCACGACTAAACCGCTGAACCGATACCCATGAAATTTGTTATGAGATAGCTTTAACCCTGGGGAAGAACATAGGCTGCTTTACACAGTATGTAGGACAAAATACTTATTGATTTGAATAATATTACGTGTATTAAGAAAAAATATTTACTCTTTGAAAAAGCTGTTTACTCTTTCAGTTTTGTACTTTATCGTAACTGTGAAAATATTTTTGTTCATTGGTATGTTCTACGTAATATGATTCAACGTAATCAATAGAATGCCTATTGAATAGACAACACGTTTAATCCATACTTCCGTATTAATACCAGTATTATTAAATGCAAAAGTAAGTCTGCCTGTTACATTTTGACGACTCTACCGCTGAACTGATTCCGATTAAATTTGGTATGAAGATAGCTTGAACACCGAGGAAGATCATAGGCTACTTTAGAAAGTGTTCTATTTTTTGAGTACTATTAACATTTTTAAATGCTGTATACGTGAATGGGATGCAGAAGAGGCTGGCGCGATGAACGGCGACTCTTAGTGTTTCTAGATTATTCCGTGACAGTGCGAATTTTACGAGTGGTTTATAATATTGAGCTGCTACAGCACCTGACAGAGCTGGAGAGTTTTTGTACAGATACAACACAGAATGCAACGGTAAGCCCGAGAACCATATTTAAAACTATTACGATAAGGCTAATGTAGCGAATGGTTCTAAGAGAGCTCGAGCTGCGAAGTTACTCGAATCCAACAAACCTTGAAGCAGCCTCAGGTCCAGCATAACTTGGATGCTGAACGTCAGGTACCCGTAGGAACTACAGAAACAGTAGAACACTCAAAATTCCGTCTATTTTAGACACAGAGCGTCACCTATCTGTTACGATTTTCGAGGCGCTTGAAGGCCCCTGCGATAGAGAGGCATCCTACCTTTCCTTGTGGAACGTGACAGGCTTTTGGTAAGGCTGCACTTGATTATGATCTGTTGATGCACTATGTTAATAAAAATTAGTCATCTAAGGGGGATGGATAAAAAGTATAGGCACTGTAATGCATTGAAATGGAAGAAAGAAACGGTTCGTGTGTGTTGCTCTGGTAGCAAAATGTTACATCCAGTACTAGATTTTCCACAAGAACTCACAAAAACTCTACTTCTGTACGAATGTGATAAATCGAGGGATCTTTTAAATATCGTCAGAAAATATGATGCATGCTTTCAGATTCCTCATACAGGAGAAGCGCATTTGTTATGTACCGGTACAGCATACATTTTTTATACAAACGTCTCTACACCGCTATACAGGGTGGACAAAAATTGTGTCACGAAATTTTAACCGTGTCTAGCCGGTGGCAGTAAGAACCAAAATTCTAGGCGCGCAGTCAGGAACCGTGCGACTGCTACGGTCGCAGGTTCGAATCCTGCCTCGGGCATGGATGTGTGTGATGTCCTTAGGTTAGTTAGGTTTAAGTAGTTCTAAGTTCTAGGGGACTGATGACCACAGCAGTTGAGTCCCATAGTGCTCAGAGCCATTTAAGAACCAAAAAGACTAATGTTGTGTCGGTCGACAACGTACAATTTTTGCATTGAACATATGGTGTGTCGTGGGGCGATCACTCTGTTTTTAAAATAATTGAAAAGCCACGATCGTTTCAATACCGTTTGCTAGATGACCGGTTTCCGCACTCTGAAGGTGCCATAATCGGATCTGTAAAGGTATAACATAACAGGTTTGAGGAAGGGCTTACACCAGTTAACTATATACATTACAATTATTACAGAACCACATACCTGAATCGTGGATTAACATTTATAAAACCATATGAACATCATGGCACATGAGGCAGCCATCTGATAAAAATCATTGTCACAACCAATAAAAAATAATTAAAAACTGCTCTCGTGGTCTTTCTTTCCATAAAATATAAAACTGAAGTCACCAGATGAAACTACCACTGTTCGTGTAACACCGGTCGGCTTCATCACTGCCCTATTCCGCGCAGGCTTACCTGCTGTGATTCTAGTGGTTCACAACCGGCCACCAGATAGCGCTGTCCAAGCAGCGCATACACAGTCCCACGGTATAACCACTCACTACTACTAAAACACAACTTTACTATAACCGCTTGTCACATACCCATGCAAAGCCCACATTTGCTCATACATTTCCTGTACTTACTATAATCACTATAAAGTACGTCAATTACAAAGTGAAAGCGACTGAGGCACAGGCATCCATTAGCGCCTTACAAAACTACAAAAAAAAATGGCTCTGAGCACTATGGGACTCAACTGCTGTGGTCATAAGTCCCCTAGAACTTAGAACTACTTAAACCTAACTAACCTAAGGACAGCACACAACACCGAGCCATCACGAGGCAGAGAAAATCCCTGACCCCGCCGGGAATCGAACCCAGGAACCCGGGCGTGGGAAGCGAGAACGCTACCGCACGACCACGAGATGCGGGCACAAAACTACATATTATAATTTACCTTTATTCAGTTTCATAGTTGATTCGTATCTTGCTCATAACGAATGTTTAGATGGTGAGAGACATTGTAGTAAGTTAATACGTTCTTTTTTAGCGCTTACAATACCTAAGACCATAGTGCCTAGACAGGTAAAGCCCAGCATACAGGTTTTAATTGCTCGTCACATTGTAACTAAGTCGTGTTATGAAGAGCGTTCTGTGTGCATATTCCTGACGTCCTTATATGAATAAAGGTAAATTATAATATGTAGTTTTGTAAGGCGCTAATGGATAATGTCTGTGCCTCAGATGCTTTCACTTTGTCATTGACGTACTTCATAGTGATTATAGTATGTACAGGAAATGTATGAGCAAATATGGGCTTTGCATGGGTATGTGACAAGCGGTTATAGTAAAGTTGTGTTTTAGTAGTAGTGAGTGGTTATACCGTGGGACTGTGTATGCGCTGCTTGGACAGCGCTATCTGGTGGCCGGTTGTGAACCGCTAGAATCACAGCAGGTAAGCCTGCGCGGAATAGGGCAGTGATGAAGCCGACCGGTGTTACGCGAACAGTGGTAGTTTCATCTGGTGACTTCAGTTTTATATTTTATGGAAAGAAAGACCATGAGAGTAGTTTTTTATTATTTTTGATTGGTTGTGACAATGATTTTTATCGGATGGTCTGTCTCATGTGACATGATGTTCATGTGGATTAATAAATGTTAATCCACGTTTCAAGTATGTGGTTCTGTAAGATTTGTAATGTATATAGTTAACTCATGTAAGCCCTTCCCAAAACCCAGGCGATCATTGTAGGCAAAACCACCCCTTCTTTCCGCCTCCTTGATTTCTATCTCACCATCTATGGCCGTCCTATCGCCCTCACCCCCACCCTTAAGTACCTTGGCGTCACCCTCGACCGTCGCCTCTCCTGGACTCCCCATCTCCGGACAATCCAAGCCAAGGCATGCTCCCGACTCCATCTCCTCAAGCTCCTTTCCAGCCGTACGTGGGGTCTGGACCCCTCCACCATCCTCCACACCTATAAATCCCTCATCCGCCCTATCCTTTGTTACGCCCATCCGGCCTGGATCTCCGCCCCCCCCCCCCCCTACCTTTTATAAATCCCTCCAAATCCTAGAACGCTGGCAGCAAAAATGATTCTATGAGCGTCCAAGGTAAATTCTAGGGGGAATTTCATCTGTACCTGATGCCTTTTCGTTTTAACTGGCCTTATTCCTTTTGGTATAGCGCGCGCAGAATAGTGTGGTCGGTAAATGCACAGACGGCAGGGCAGGTGTGGGGAGAGTGGTGGTGGTGGTGGCTGTGGGCAGGTGTTGTAGGGGAAATGCCGAGTGCTGGAGGGGAAGTGCCGTTCTAAACTGAAGCCCACGCTCCCTATTTCTGTAAATATTAAGTGGATCCCCTCCATGCCCACACTTGCTTGGTGACCATTCAAAAACATGTCTGACCTCTGCTTTGACTAGTACCTAGAAAGAATTCCCGCGAAAACGCAGCGATTTATTTTCGCCCAGCTTGTTAAGCATTTGTAACTTTCAGATAAGCGTCATGAGTGGCGAATTTTGAGTAAAACCTATAAATTTCTCTTGTTGCCATGTTAAAATTTACTTCTTTTGCCAAAAATCAGTGGAGTATACGCAGTCTCACCTCACTATCATGTTGCACAGAAACAGCTGTAATAGAATTCTGAAAAAGTGGTTTACTAAATTTATTAAGTGAGGAAATGAGGAAAAATACGGTCAGTATCTTATGAAGAAGCACATTCTCGGTACAAAATAATCGTGTAATGTCTTCACTTATGTTGTTCCAAAACACATAGCTATTCCCGTTTCATTAGCTATCGATGGCCCTTAAAAATTACATTATTTCATCTGCACTTAGTGGAATAATGCAGTGGATCATGAAGTTTTGCACAATAACCATACGGAAAAATACCCTCCTCCTTGTTTGCTGCCATTTACTAAAACCTCATTTCGATACCCCAAACCGTTTATGAAGTATGAGGGATGTTGTGGACATTTCTCTCTGGCCTTATTTCTGATGCGGCGCGGTCACAAACGAGTGTGCTACATCGCATCAGTTTACTCAATATTGGTGACAGATAGAGATCTCCACCCAAGTCTAAAGAAATATTCTACATTTTAGCCAAATCTCATACGTAGTAGTATAATATGTAATATGAATGAAACGATCATAGCATCCCTATTTTTCATTGAAAACTTTCTCGAATTTCGCACAGGGTCTTACTTCCACGTAAAAATCACAATAACCATGTCCATTAGCGAAACGATCGACACATCATAATGAACCTGACATATAAAACTACAAGAAAAACATAAGTGAAATATTTTTACCAAATAGTTTCTGTAAAATCGTTTGAGAAAGACTGCATGTCGTGCACTTCGATTCTATCGTTGCTGACCAGCCGAAAGGTGATAGACAGCGCCTTGAACGAAAATTGGTCACTGCGCTTCGGCCACTGTATCCTGCACGGCTCTACTGAGAGTGAGTTAGGGTGTATGACGGTCAAAAATTGGTACAGTTGAAGAATCAATTTGGGTGAAAACATTCTTAAACGTAGAATTTAATGTTATCTGTTTCTGTCTGTGTGTTGTCGCCAGTTTGAACACTACCCAGGTCTAGGAGAGACTGGTGAGATCATATAGCAGAACTTACTAGTCAGTTTAGTATATTCATGAAGACCCCAAGAACACCCTCTTATAGAGTTTCAAGAGCCAGTGAAGGAGTGAGAAATCTGGAAATGTGCTGTAGCACACTATGTACCAGTCTCCTAATGACTGCAAAATTGCGGCGTTCATAGAGGCATTTAAGCAGTTTGCACTTCACATGAAAATGTAGCAAGAAGAATAGTATGTTATACAACAGGAAGCCTCATCTGCCGTAAATTTCACAGTGGTCTGTGAGACCTGGTGATCAAGGAAGGCGGGATTCGGTTACGATTGTGGACGGGGCCGTAATCAGTTCATATTGGTTGGCTTTTCTTTTAATCACACACAATTTATTTAAAATCAAAAACAAATTAAAATAATGGAAATAATTTAAGAATTATTTCACGGCTGAAGGCCTTAATGGCAATAAATTAAGAATTGTTTCACAGCTGAAGGCCTTAATCGCAATAAATAAAGAATTGTTTAACTTGTTGCAACTTACAAACTACAGTTATTAAAATATTGACATCAAATCACCAATGTTTTAAAGGTTAGCTGCTAAAATACAATTGCCACATTAGAATTTTAAGACAATTAGCGTCAGTCACGGCTGAATGCCTTTAACGCCAGGAATGGCAGTTATGAAAAAATTTAACAAACCCTCTGTCTACAGCAAGGCAATAGCAAAAGTTAATTTGAAAGACAGGTAACCGATCACCAAGCAAGTGAGACAAAATGATAGTAAACTTGGTAGCACAACCGTTTAAACTTGCTGTAACGACAAGAATGGCAATTATATTAAAAATTTGGAAACATACAATAAAACAGCAAATATAATAACAAGGTTAGTTCAAAAGGACATGCAACTGATCACCAAACAGGTGAGACAATGATGATAACTTGGTAATACAATAATAAAATAATAACACAATAATAAATCATAAGGGCTAGTCACAGATGGTGCTCCAGGAATGGACCTCTGAGTAGGTCAGGCCAAAAACAGTTTCGCGAGCGACGAGAAAGGCAGCCAAGAGTTGTATTCACTTCACAAGATGATAACTCAGACTAGTGGCGGCCTAACGACTGACTAATGATAATCTGCTGGAGTTACCTAACGTCCGATAACCAATGCAATGTTGGAACACCACGCCAAAGCCGGAACCGCCGGTCAGCACTACGTGTTCAGAATGCTGTATTGTGGCCTGGTGACATGACACTGTCGTTTGGTAACATGAAGTACATAATGGCTACAGATGGTCTCCAAGCAGCCGAGTATATCCATTTCCAGTCGATAATTTGCTCAGTTGGACCAGACTACCCAATCCATTCCATGTAAACACAGCCCATATCAATACGATGCCACAACCAGCTTGCACCGTGCCTTGTTGTCAACTTTGGCCTGTGGCTTCGTTGGGTCTGCACCACACTCGAACCCCACTATCAGCTTGTATCAACCAAAATCAGGATTCATGCGACCAAGGAACAGTTTTCCAGTAGATGTGGTCACAATCTCAGGAAAGGCGCTGTAGATGGTGTCTTGCCTATAGCAAAGGCACAACTTCGGTTGTCTGCTGCCGTAGCCCATTAACGCCAAGTTTTGCCGCACTGTCCTATGGGATACATTCGTCGTATATCCCACATTGATTTCTGCGGTTCTTCCACGCAGTGTTGCTTGTCTGGTAGTGCTAACAATTCTCCCAAAACACCACTGTTCTCTGTCGTTAAGTGAAGGCCGTCGGCCACTGCCTTGTCCTTGCTGATAGTTAATGACTGAAATGTGGTATTCTCCCCACACTCTTGACAGTGTCGATCTCGGAATATTGAATTCCCTAAAGATTTCCGGAATAAAATGACTCATGCGTCTACTTCCAACTACTATTCCGCGTTCAAAGCCTGTTAATACCCGCCGTGTGGGCCGTAATCACTTCGGAAACCTTTTCACGTGAATCACCCATGTGAAAGTGACAGCTCCGCCAATGCGCTGCCCTTTTATACCTACTGCACGGTATACTACTGCACATCTGTATATGTGCATATCGCTATCCCATGTCTTTCGCCACCACAATGAATATTACACAGGGTGTTTGTTTGAACTTCAGACAGCTACATATCTCGAAAACTACGTGTCTCACGAAAAAAAGGTTCTAAGTTGGGAAGTTAATATCAGTTTGTGCTACAACTGGCCATCCTGCATGGGCGGAGTCAGCTTTGTGTTTTCAAATGGGACTCCCCTCCCCCTTTTTAATATACATTCTCATACATGCCAATATTTTTCATTCGTGGTAGATGACCGTATAATGGCAAATATCAAGTATACCTGTTTTTGCAATTAATAACCGATGCATTTCGTTCTACATTTGATCTACGATGTAAATTCACTGAAGAACCAAAGAAACTGGTACACCTGCCTAATATCGTGTAGGGTCCCCGCGAGTAAGCAAAAGTGTTGGGACACGACATGGCACAGACTCGACAAATGTTTGGAGTAGTGCTGGAGGGAATTGACACCATGAACCCTACAGGGCTGCCCATAAATCCGTAAGAGTACGAGGGAATAGAGATCTGTTCTGAACAGCACGTTCAAGGCATCCCAGATATGCTCAATAATGTTCATATGTGCAGAGTCTGGTAACCAGCGGAAGTGTTTAAACTCAGAAGAGTGCTCCTGGAGCAGCTCTGTAGAAATTCTGGACGTGTGGGTTGTCGCATTGTTCTGCTGGAATTGCCCAAGTCCTTCGGAATGCACAAAGGACATGAATGGATGCAGGTGATTTGACAGGATGCTTACGTACGTGTCACCTGTCAGAGTCGTATCTAGAGGTATCAGGGGTACCATATAACTCCAACTGCACATGTCTCACACCATTACAGAGCCTCCATCAGCTTGAACAGTCCCCTGCTGAAATGCAGGGTCCACGGATTCATGAGGCTGTCTCTGTACCCGTACACGTCCATCAGTTCGATACAATTTGAAACGAGACTCTTTCGACCAGGCAGCATGATTCCAGTCACCAAGAATCCAATGTTAGTGTTGACGGGTCCAGACGAGGCGTAAAGCTTTGTTTCGTGCAGTCATCAAGGGTACACGAGTGGGCCTTCGGCTCCGAAAGCCGATATCGATCATGTTTCGTTGAATGGTTCGCAGGCTGACGCTTGTTGATGGCCCAGCATTGAAATCTGCAGCAATTTGCGGAAGGGTTGCATTTCTGTCACGTTGTACGACTCTACTTAAGTCGTCGATGGTCTGTTCTGGCAGGATCTTTTTTCGGCCGCACAGATGTCGGAGATGTGAGGTTTTACTGGATTCCTGATATTCGTGATACACTCGAGAAATCGTGAAACGTCCCCTTAGAAAAATTATAAATTACTTTTCTGGTAAACGTCTACGTTATTTGATACAGAGACAGCTGAGTAAAACTGAACGTACTCAGAAATTTCTGTCTTTACTTATTCTGATCATCAATAAACCGACACACAATATTTTTAGCGCAACGCAATCTGACTTTCAATAATCCCTACAAAAGAGTGGCCCTGACTAACAATAACCTACACCTTTCATGAATCACTTACCTCACAAAAATCTTCGTTAATCGAACTACTGCAATACAGCGCCAATATTGCCAGCTAAATAAAAGATTCTAACTACGGAAGGTACCAACTACTGATAGGCATAGTTAGCAAAATAGAGAACAAACAATGTATTTACCTTAATAATGTTCAAAAGTCGTCATATATTTATCAGTTCTTGATATCCAGTCTTACAAATTTCCTCTTTCTGACGGACACACGTCCAGATCGTCCGCTCTCAAAACTCTCGCATCTCTGTCCCCACATCCACCACTCCTGGCGGCTCACCTCCAACTGCGCAACGCTACGCGCGGTTCCCATCCAACTGCCCAACACTACACAAGCGAATACTCCAACAATGAGTCCAACCAGCCACAGACTGCACACAGCACAGTCAGTGATTGTCATACAGAGCGCTACGTGGCGTTACCAACACAAAAACCTGAACAGCCTACTTACAATCGTCGTACGTGAAAATCCCCACTTCATCGGTACCTCGGTAATGCTGTGTCCCATCGCTTGTGCGCCGACTATGACACCACGTGAAACCCACTTAAATCTTGATAAAATGCCGTTGTAGCAGCAGTAACCGATCTAACAACTGCGCCAGACACTTGTTGTCTTATATAGGCGTTGCCGACCGCAGCGCCGTATTCTGACTATTTAAATATCTCTGTATTTGAATAAGCATGCCTATAACAGTTTCTTTGGTGATTCAGTGTGCTCGCTAGTTTTAGTACGACAGGTGTCGGCGTCTGACCGAAACCTGTATTATAAGCAGTGTGGAGCAGGCCACCTACACTCTACCAGCAAATAAAGTAGAAGAAATACGTCGTGAAACGTGCCGTGCGCTCACCAGGGCCACACCACTGAAACAGAACATCTTGAAGAAGGAGAGAGCGGCCATCCGCTAGTTATGCAGCGATCCTGAGTTGGTGGTCTTGCCTGCTGACAAAGGCAATGCTACAGTACTGTTCCTGCACTCAGAATATAAGAGAAAAAGGCACGTACTTTGTAATGTCTCTTGCAGCGGTCTCTCGGCGATATTTTCAGAAATTTTATAAATTATATAACTCAGTATATATCTCGAAATATCTCTTCTTATCTTACCGATTATCAATGCAAAGTAGTTTCAAGCCCAATTATTCCTTGGAGCGTCCATTTACCCCATGGAATAGCTTCTCTGCTATCTATGCTTTCTCTTGGGAAAAGAATGAAGGACTTCTTGCCGATTAGACGTGAAAGAAGGATGTATATGTATGTATTGTTGAGCTAGTCGCCATCTTGATGAGATTCTGTATGAGAAGGAATTTAATACATGAACAAAACTAAAGTAAGTGTGTTCGCGTATTATTTAACTGATTATTATTGACAGTGTCTGCTTACTACACTGTGTTGCACGGGATCAGTGGGGAACGTCTGATTTACACAGGACGAACCTGCTGTTTTGTATGCTCAAGATATCCAGTTACTTCAAATAAATAGGCTAACACGGTCTTACCAGCACATCTCCGGTCTTCCCCATGTGATCACCGAAAGTTAATAATTATTACAAATGTTTTCAGGAGATCGACTGACAATTTTCGTCGCACCGAGACTTCAAAATGGCTTCACTGCCTTATGGAATTTAAGTTAAGCTCAATTTAATCAGGATAGAACAGTATTGAACTGTGTGAATGTGATAAGCCTGCTTTGTGAATGAAAATTCCCTTAACATACGCATGTTTTTACTATCCTGATCAGTGAAGCTAAATCAGGCCGGTGTGAGAGAGGTTTTTAAATTGTAGATCCCAAACAAAATATATTAAAACTTCTCGATGAAGTAGCGTACAGAAGGATAGAAGGAGACCCGACAAGTCGCCTTCAAAGAGGAACCGTTGAACGTCTTCGCAGTACCTTTGATGGAAAAACTGTCAAGAAACTTCGACCACGAGCGGCTGCACCGTTACGACTGTATGGACTACCAAAGGTCTACAAGGATGGGACACCTGTGAGTCCAATAGTCAGTAACATAGGAGCAGCAACCTATGAACTGGCGCAAAACCTGAGGGGACTCCTCAGTCCATTTGTGGGAAAATGCGAACACCACATCCGCAATTCCATCCACTTTGTGCAACGTATACAAGAACGTCGGCCCCAGGATAGCGACTTGTTAGTGAGCTTCGACGTAGTGTCCCCCTTCACTAGGATACCACTGAAAGACTCCATCGATCTGATAAGCAAGAAATTCGACAACAACCTAACAAGGCTCTTCGAGTTCGTGCTCACTTCAACATACTTCCTGTTCGACGGAAATTATTATGAACAGACAGATGGCGTCACCATGGGATGTACGCTTTCACCGGTTGTAGCCAACTTTTTTATGGAGAATTTCGAGGAGAAGGCACTCAGAAAACCTACACACACCGATTTGTACCAAAATGACTTCAGTTGCAACCACAACTCCCAGCGTGGAGGAGTTTTGCGCACGCTTGTTCACAGGGCACGATCTATCTGCCATCAGGAGAGCCTTCCAGCAGAATTGCAGCACCTCGAGACAACATTTCGGAAAAATGGGTACAACCAGAAGAAAATGAGACACGCACTCAGACAGACTGCGCCAAGAGAACAAGAAGGAGAAACAGAAGAACACAAGTCATTGGCGTGCATTCCGTTTGTCGGAAACACCTCAAGAAAAATCGGTAGAATCCTGGGGAAACACAATGTGAAATGTGTATTCCGACCCCCTGCTAAAACCTTGACTCTACTGGGTTCAGTGAAAGATGACCTAGGCCTTCGAAAACCAGGCGTTTATCAAATTCCCTGTCAGTGCGGAAAATCATACATTGGGGGAAAGTCCGCACTTTAGAAGAGAGGTAACGCGAACACAAGCGCCATACAGAATTACGCCAGGCCACTAAATCAGCCGTGGCTGACCACTGTATAAAGACTGGCCGTACTATGGACTATGAAAAAACAAAAATACCCTGTCAGTCCTCCTACTTCTGGGACTGCGTTACTAAAGAGGCCATGGAAATTCGACTGGAGGACGACCTAATTAATAAAGACAGCGGCCTTCAATTCAGTCAGCCTTGGAACCCTGCACTCAGCCTGGAGAGAAAGATGCGGGCCCAGAGATCGAGGACCGCCTCCGACGACGGCAGCGGGGAGACTGCAGTTCAGACCCAGGCGCCGCTTCCCCCACCACCTCCAGTAGCTGTCGCGCCGGCCGCACCGAAGACATCAGGAGAGGAACGGTGGAGGGGGTAACGTCTAGTATATATAGGGCGCCGAGAGGAACAGCACAGCATTCGTCAGCAACCAACTGAAGATGGCAGCGTGTACGTCTGCCGAAATATTGTGGTTCAAATGGCTCTGAGCACTATGGGACTCAACTGTTCAGGTCATTAGTCCCCTAGAACTTAGAACTAGTTAAACCTAACTAACATAAGGACATCACAAACATCCATGCCCGAGGCAGGATTCGAACCTGCGACCGTAGCGGTCTTGCGGTTCCAGACTGCAGCGCCTTTAACCGCACGGCCACTTCGGGCGGCGAAATATTGTGGGGAAATTACGACACTACCTGGTCGGATACCCGAGGACTGTTCAAACCTGCATTGCCGTTGCCAACTCTGAGACGCCTGTGGGGTGGTATCAATATGTGATACCACAGGAGAGACCCACTTCCCTGTCAGTACCGAGTCCTGGGCCCGCGGCTGCTTTGAAGTAAATGTTCAGTGCGCCATTTCTGGGTTGCCCTGTGTTCCAGTTAATAGTACAGTGCTGACTGGCAGTGCCGACTCGCGGCTGAGGCGCCTGCAGACAAATCGCAGGGGACGCGGCGACAGCTGGGGGCGTCGCCGGCTGCAGACAGCTGGGCCCATAGCCTGCCCGCTGCCCGACCCTTTATTTATGGGGACCTGGCCGTGCGGCGCCGCTAATAGATTCACCACGGCTGCCGATGGCCGCGATAGCGCCGCCGATATATTCGCCAATGCAAAGCGGCCGCTCTCGCTCCTTTTTCCCGTATTTCCGCGGCCTTTCTTTTCAGCTGTCCCCGGGACGGAAATTGGCCGCATTTCTTTCTTGCGCTTAGCTGCCACGGCGCTCGCAGGGAGCGCCAGTGGCTCCGGAGACAAACGGGCGCCCATTTCGCAGTCCAAATTCCTCTGCTTCCGACGCTTTTCCGCGATGTCACCGCCAGTAACGCAACGCTGCATTTACGGACAGAGGACGATTGATTGCCATTCTGCGCTCCTCAAATGTAGGACTCAAGATTTTAGACTAACGTTTCAAACTTTTCGGAAGATAAAATCATCAGTTTTTGTCCATTTTTAGAGTATCTGAAACGTAACGTCAGCCTTTTTCTTTAGCGAACAATTTACAGCAAACGCTTACTAATTCGGATGCTCTAATTCGGAATTTGTAATAGTTCGGACTGGCTTCTGTTGTGAAGTGAAACGCCACCTTACTATACGTGACATCAGTCGTACCCAATTCATTTCATTGCCTGTTGAAGAAAATTCACGGTAAACGCAAGCGTCTATTCACATTTGGCACAACTTTGAAACACGATAAGGTCTTCAATACATAGTTCTTTATTAAGCGTCGGGCGCTTCAAAATTTCATCATCAGACAGAAGCTGTGGGATGAAGTGTAAAAAGAATTAACGATAGTAAATATGAGGGTTAGAACTTTAATAGTGGCAAATATTTATTTACAGTTCGTACAAAATAGATACGTGTTTCAAAGTTTTACTCACATTCAAAGTAGCCACCACTATTGTGTATAACCCGTTGCCAGCGATGTGGAAGTCGTAGGATAGGATACTCTTAGAAGTGCTAGTTGTGTTGACAGTTCGAGCGGCGTGGTCTGTTGCCCGACGAGTTTGTAACAGTTCTGAAGCGAATGCCGTGAAGTGTTTCCTTCAGTTTAGACATCGAGTTGAACTTACGAGGGCTTAAGTCAGTGGAGTGCAGTAGGTGGTATAGCACTTACCAGCCCCATCAGTCAAACAAATCAGTAACAGATTGCACTGTATGTACTTCAGCATTGTCCTGCAAAATGATTGTCAGGTCCTGCAGAAAGTGTCATCACTTCTGTCTCTAAGCTGGTCGTAGATTGTGTTCCAGAAATGAACAGCACAGAGGCAGAAGTAACGACATTTTCTGCAGGACCTGACCATCATTTTGCAGGACAATGCTGAAGTACATACAGTGCAATCTGTTACTGATTTGTTTGACTGGTGGGGCTGCTAAGTGTTATACCACCTACTGCACTCCCCTGACTTAGCCCTCGAAAGTTCAACTCGATGTCTAAACTGAAGGAAACACATCACGGCATTCGCTTCAGAACTGCTACAAATTCGTCGGGCAATAGACCGCACCGCTTGAACTGTCAACAATTTTTACATAGCATGAGAAGTGCGACGTAAGGTAACATTGTGAATAACGTAACACAGATAATGTTAGTCAATAAACAAACCAGAATATATATATTTGCAACGTTTAACTAGTGTAGAACAATGTACATCACAAAATAAAATGAAATATAAGTTATGGAAGACTAAGTTTACAGTCATCAGAATCTAAAATTTTACGTGAGTACGACTAAATGCAGTTATATTGCAATAGTGGAACATGTAATAAATGACATAAAAGAGAACCATCTAGAAAACATTTACAATCACCACAAGCTAAAATGGTACCAGAGTATGACCAATGTGATCATATTGCGATAATCGAACGTATAATGAATGGCATACAACACAACCATTTAGGTAGGCATGACAACAGCTTGAAATAAAATAAAGTTAATATTACAATTAAAAGGATGTAAATATTTTTAAAAAATCCTGATGATATAATATTGGACCGTTGTAACAGTTTAGCTGCTGTAAGTTTTCAACCATGACAGGCTAAAATGTTACATGAGTAGCGGTCTATGACCAACTGTAGTCATACTTCAATAATCGAAGATAGTAGTTGACATACAACAGAACCACATGTCTAAGCCTAGATGAGTGGCAACAACTTGAATTAAAATAGAGTCTAATATTGCGACTGAAGAAATTTTTTAAAAATCCTTTTATTAAAAAGCATAATGGTATCAGATTTTAGGGAATAGCAGACTGGGTTGTGGTAGCTGCATATCAAGGTTAGTTATCAAAAACTGATGGTTCGGTATGCATAATGCTGAAAAAGTGTTCGTACTATTTCGAAAATAATTCTGTTTGTACATGTTATATGCAATGTTGTGTAATGCGAACGTATATAACAGTGTAGCCATATTAAAGACGAGAAGTAAAAATTTATTGTGTCCATAATGTTAAATCCATGGAATAGGAGGGTACGCGTATTGCGATGAAATTGTAAACTGAATCAGATGAGCAGTATGAAGTCTTAATGTTAGCGAAATGCAAAGTACAGATGCGTTTGTAATTAATGGAACATCGCATCGCTACTTTGTATTGTGAGATCAAGACCTTTCCATATTTCAAAGTTTGTCAAACTCATTTTTTGCAAAGTGATGCCCGCCTCGATAGCTGAGTGGTCAGCGTGACGGATTGCCGTCCTACGGGCCGGGTTCGATTCCCGGCTGGGTCGGGCATTTTCTCCGCTCAAGTATTGGGTGTTGTGTTGTCTTCATCATTATTTCATCCCAATCCGGATCGCAGGTCACCCAATGTGGCATCGAATGTAATAAGCCCTGTTCCGCAAGGGGCCTCCCGACCAATGACGCCAAATGCTCATTTCCATTTCCATTGCAAAGTGATGAACGCATCCTCTCCTTCTCCAGTAGCTTCACCCATTGCCGACACTAAGTAATAAGCACGCAACCGGGTTGGCTTGCCGTCGCCCACATGACGAGCTGCAGTAAATTTCTTCTGTTTGATCGCTTAAAAGTGTATTAACGTATCATAGCGTGCCAAGTGCGGCACTATTTTTCCTGGGATTCGTAGGTTGGCACTACTTCCCGTGGTTCACCGCTGGATAGAGTGGCGTGGCTCTCTGGCAGATGAACGGGTTTTCTGTCGACGCAGAGGGCTGAGTGGAAGACAATGAGCGGAGCCGTGAGTGTTGACGGCGCTGGTCGGCTTCTGGCAGAAATTTGGCCGCAAGTCGACAGCCGGCTAATTTATGTGAGGTCGCCCACATGCACAGTAGTCTTTCTGCCCCTGTTGATCTGTGCAGACATGAGGCGCTGAAACCTGTGGCTTAAGTATAATGCAACAAATGTGTTCTCAATTACGAATGTCATCAGCGTCCAGTTTCAAAATGTACCGGTGAGAAAGAAAACTTTTACTGGATCGGCGATCGCACCCAGCTGTCCTGCTTTTACGCGAGCTGTCGCCTTAACCGCTTTGGCCAACTGAGTCCGCTTTCCGCTCCAGTGTGTCTACATCCTGTACTTGCAGAGCTTCTGTGAATCCTGCACAGGGAGAGAGTTATGATTATTGTTGCGGCTTTGTCGTGGTATTGTAACACTTATATCGATTAGAAGTAAGTTTACATTATGTAACTCTGTAATTACGAAGTGGGTATCCTTTGTTGATTAAGGTTATTGATTTGTGACAGGAAATTTAAAGTATTGTAATGTATAAATGGAAAAAACCAAATAATGTTTAAAATAATGATATTTTATAATATGTGTATATTTAGAAGAAAACGTAGTGTATTGGATGCTGCTTCATGCTTAGGGCACTTGTACTGTAAAATGTAAAAGATGTAGAGAAGTCCCTCCGCAACGGAAGTGGCTCTGCGCGATGTAAAAGGTGGTTTCGACGGTCGAACTGGGCGGCTCCTTGGTGTGAACGGCACGCAGTCAGTGGCTAGCCGTTGCACGGTATACATCGACGGTGCCAAGAGAGGCAATTGGAAGCCGCTTTGCAACGAATTTGGCCTCGGATGTGGATTTGGCTGGTGCATGGTACTCTCAGCAATAATAAATGGCTCCAACACGTTAAAAATCCATCGCCAAGAAGAAATTTTATAGAGCATTCAGACATCAAGAGCCGTGAGTACAGTTAGCCGCCAAGTCGCTTGACACCTCAGCTTCGCCAGTGATCCACCAACTTCATGCATACAGATATGTATCAGAGCATGGACCAGCTAATTTGTGTGAGTGATTTTAATAATAATCCAAGTGCTATAAACCTGTGTTTAGTACCATAACTTTTATCCTGATCATGAAACTATGCAGGATTCGCTCCTAAGAGTTTATGAAACCGAGTATCCTGTTTCAAATGCTCTATTATTTTTTATTTATTCTGAAGTGTGGGGTTGATCTGTTATTCTGCGCAACGGATTAATCTGAGATGTACCCTTTACCCTGTGGCTCCTGCAAGATGCAATTTCCACCTCCACACTACTACAGACGTCAGACAGACGCTCCTAACGTTCTAAAGAGAAATGCCTGAAAAACTCTCAGCAATAAATACCTTCTGGAGTCGTCCGCTGTAAGGAAATGACACAAAAATTCACAAAATTTCTTACGTAACTAGTGGGATACTTCGGTACTGGAGTAGTGATAGTGTGAAAAAAAAAATGAAACTAACGAAAGTTATTATTTATTTTGCAAAAATTCTGAGAAATCACAATGGCACTTTTAGCTATGAATTGAACAAGTTATATCCCGGTTCTTTTTGGAATGTGAAGTTGCCTCTCAAGGATAGGATTCGCTAATGAAATTTCTATACAAAGTTTAAGATGGTTGTTGACTTGGCAGAATGGCTCAGAGGCGCGCCTACTCAACTTGAATAATTATCGTTAGGAATGTTTCTAGGTACAGTTGAGGCTGTCGCGTGTGAAATGCAGTGAAGCGTACTGTTGTGGAGGAAATATGGGGCTCGCAATAGCTGTAGCACACAATACCATAAGCTGCGATGACTACTGTCTGCGCGGCTCGCTGCTGACAAATAAGATAACTCTCGTTCTATCTGGATTGACCTTCGCCAATCAAACTTTCCCTATGCCTTGATGAAGTCAAGGATTCCTATTCGCCGCTAGTCTAACTATTGGCGTGGTACACCGGTCAGATAACCAGTCCACCGCGATGCCACTCAAAATTCGCTCGCAGGCGTTTAACTATAACTCTGTCCGTTCATACCGCACAATAAGTGTGTCGGCCAACACAGTGAACAACACTTAATTGCAAGGACTAAATATAGAGTAGCACTTCGATTTGCTCTCAACAGAGGTGCTCTCCCAGTGAAGTACTGAGAAGAGACTTGTTCCTCCCTCCTCGATCCGAATTCTCACTCCCGCTTCAGCCCCTAAATTCGAACAGCAATGTACAGGCTCTCAAACTGTATCGGAATAGCACCTCAGCATCAAACGGAATGCGGGACCCTGCCTGAAACCCAGGTATGGGTGCTTTAATCAAGTGAAACAACATGGTTCCAGAGATCTTTTCAAGTCTCAAACATCTATGATATTTTGTATACTAATGAAGCGACGAATGAAAATTTGTACCGAAACTGATTCGAACCCAGGTCTCCTGCTCACTTGGCAGATGCGCTAACTTCTGTGCTGCTCTGGCACAGTGACTTTCCACATCTGCATGTACTACCTTCTCTGCACGATAGCGATGGAGATACTATCGAAGACAGTACTGCCAAAGCCGAGTTACTAAACACAGCCTTCCGAAATGCCTTCATAAAAGAAGACGAACTAAATATTTCAGAATTAGAATCAAGAACAGCTGCCAACATGAGTAACGTAAAAGTAAATATCCTCGGAGTAGTGAAGGAACTTAAATCACTTAACAAAAGCAAGTCTTCTGGCCCAGACTGTATACCAATTAGGTTCCTTTCGGAGTATGCTGATGCATTAGCTCCATACTTAACAATCATATATAACCCTTCGCTCGAAAAGATCCGTACCCAAAGACTGGAAAGATGTACAGGTCACACCAATATACATGAAAGGTAGTAGGAGTAATCCACTAAATTACAGGCCCATATCGTTAACGTCGATATGCAGCAGGATTTTAGAACATATATTTTGTTCGAACATTATGAATTACCTCGAAGAAAACGGTCTATTGACACACAGTCAACATGGGTTTAGTAAACATCGCCCTGTGAAACACAACTAGCTCTTTATTCTCATGAAGTGTTGAGTGCTATTGACATGCGATTTCAGATCGATTCCGTATTTCTGGATTTCTGGAAAGCTTTTGACACTGTACTACACAAGCGGCACGTATTGAAATTGCGTGCTTGTGGAACATCATATCATGTTAGTTATGTGACTGGATGTGTGATTTCCTGTCAGAGAGGTCACAGTTCGCAGTAATTGACGGAAAGTCAGCGAGTAAAACAGAAGTGATTTTTGGCGTTCCCCAAGGTAGTGTTATAGGCCCTTTGCTATTCCTTATCTCATCATCATCATCATTTAAGACTGATTATGCCTTTCAGCGTTCAGTCTGGAGCATAGCCCCCCTTGTACAGTTCCTCCATGATCCCCTATTCAGTGCTAACATTGGTACCTCTTCTGATGTTAAACCTATTACTTCAAAATCATTCTTAACCGAATCCAGGTACCTTCTCCTCGGTCTGCCCCGACTCCTCCCACCCTCTACTGCTGAATCCATGAGTCTCTTGCGTAACCTTGCTTCTCCCATGCGTGTAACATGACCCCACCATCTAAGCCTGTTCGCCCTGACTGCTACATCTATACAGTTCATTCCCAGTTTTTCTTTGATTTCCTCATTGTGGTCACCCTCCTGCCATTGTTCCCATCTACTAGTACCTGCAATCATCCTAGCTACTTTCATATCCGTAACCTCAACCTTGTTGATAAGGTAACCTGAATCCACCCATCTTTCGCTCCCATACAACAAAGTTGGTCGAAAGATTGAACGGTGCACAGATAACTTAGTCTTGGTACTGACTTCCTTCTTGCAGAAGAGAGTAGATCGTAGCTGGGCGCTCACTGCATTAGCTTTGCTACACCTAGCTTCCAGTTCTTTCACTATGTTGCCATCCTGTGAGAATATGCATCCTGAATTACCTCGAAGAAAACGGTCTATTGACACACAGTCAACAAGGGTTTAGTAAACATCGTTCCTGTGAAATACAACTAGCTCTTTATTCTCATGAAGTGTTGAGTGCTATTGACATGCGATTTCAGATCGATTCCGTATTTCTGGATTTCCGGAAAGCTTTTGACACTGTACTACACAAACGGCACGTATTGAAATCGCGTGCTTGTGGAACATCGTATCATGTTAGTTATGTGACTGGATGTGTGATTTCCTGTCAGAGAGGTCACAGTTCGCAGTAATTGACGGAAAGTCGGCGAGTAAAACAGAAGTGATTTCTGGCGTTCCCCAAGGTAGTGTTATAGGCCCTTTGCTATTCCTTATCTCATCTTCATCATCATTTAAGACTGATTATGCCTTTCAGCGTTCAGTCTGGAGCATAGCCCCCCTTATACAGTTCCTCCATGATCCCCTATTCAGTGCTAACATTGGTGCCTCTTCTGATGTTAAACCTATTACTTCAAAATCATTCTTAACCGAATCCAGGTACCTTCTCCTCGGTCTGCCCCGACTCCTCCTACCCTCTACTGCTGAATCCATGAGTCTCTTGCGTAACCTTGCTTCTCCCATGCGTGTAACATGACCCCACCATCTAAGCCTGTTCGCCCTGACTGCTACATCTATACAGTTCATTCCCAGTTTTTCTTTGATTTCCTTCACTACTCCTAGGATATTTACTTTTACGTTACTCATGTTGGCAGCTGTTCTTGATTCTAATTCTGAAACATTTAGTTCGTCTTCTTTTATGAAGGCATTTCGGAAGGCTGTGTTTAGTAACTCTGCTTTGGCAGTACTGTCTTCGATAGTATCTCCATTGCTATCGTGCAGAGAAGGTAGTACATGATATGGGAGACGATCTGAGCAGCCGTCTTCGGTTGTTTGCCGCTGTCGTTTATCGACTAATAAAGTCATCAGAAGATCAAAACAAACTGCAAAACTATTTAGAAAAGATATCCGAATGGTGCGAAAAGTGGAAGTTGACCCAAAATAACGAAAAGTGTGAGGCCATCCACATGAGTGCTAAAAGGAACTCGTTAAACTTCGGTCACACGATAAATCAGTCTAATCTAAAAGCCATAAATTCAACTAAATACCTAGGTCTTACACTTACAAACAACTTAAATTGGAAGGAGCACATAGAAAATGTTGTGGGGAAGACTAACCAAAGACTGCGTTTTATTGGCAGGACACTTAGAAAATGTAACAGGTCTACTAAGGAGACTACCTACACTACGCTTGTCCGTCCGCTTTTAGAGTACTGCTGCGCGGTGTGGGATCCTTACCAGAGAGGACTGACGGAGTACATCGAAAAAGTTCAAAGAAAAGCTGCACGTTTTGTATTATCGCGAAATATGGGAGATAGTGTCACAAAAATGATAGCGGATTTGGACTGGACATCATTAAAAGAAAGGCGTTTTTCGTTGCGACGGAATCTTCTCACGAAATTCCGATCACCAACTTTCTCCTTCGAATGCAAAAATATTTTGTTGACACCGACCTACATTGGGAGGAATGATCACCATGATAAAATTAGGGAAATCAGAGCTCATACGGAAAGATATAGGTGTTCGTTCTTTCCGAGCGCTATCCGAAATTGGAATAATAGAGAATTGTGAAGGTGGTTCCATGAACCCTCTGCCAGACACTTAAATGAGATTGGCAGAGTATCCATGTAGATGTAGATACTACCGTTGCGTCCTCCCTCAACGGTACAAATTCCCATTCATGCCCCAGCCCGCTTGATATCTGAGAGCTGAAAAGTCTGTTGCTGTTGTAGTCTTCAGTCCTGAGACTGGATTGATGAAGCTCTCCATGCTACTCTATCCTGTGCAACCTTCTTCATCTCCCAGTACCTACTACAACCTACATTCTTCTGAATCTGTTTAGTGAATTCATCTCTTGGTCTCCCTCTACGATTTTTACCCTCCACGCTGCCCTCCAATACCAAATTGGTGATCCCTTGATGCCTCTGAATATGCCCGACTAACCAATCCCTTCTTCTAGTCAAGTTGTGCCACAAATTTCTCTTCTCTCCAGTTCTATTCAATACCTCCTCATTAGTTATGTGATCTAGCCGGCCGAAGTGGCCGTGCGGTTAAAGGCGCTGCAGTCTGGAACCGCAAGACCGCTACGGTCGCAGGTTCGAATCCTGCCTCGGGCATGGATGTTTGTGATGTCCTTAGGTTAGTTAGGTTTACCTAGTTCTAAGTTCTAGGGGACTAATGACCTCAGCAGTTGAGTCCCATAGTGCTCAGAGCCATTTTTGAAGTTATGTGATCTACCCATATATTATTCAGCACTCTTCTGTAGCACCAAATTTCGAAACCTTCTATTCTCTTCTTGTCTAATCTATTTATCGTCCATGTTTCACTTCCATACATGGCTACACTCCATACAAATACCTTCAGAAACGACTTCCTGACACTTAAATCTATACTCGATGTTAACAAATTTCTCTTCTTGAGAAATGCTTTCCTTGCCATTGCCAGTCTACATTTTATATCCTCTCTACTTCGACCATCATCAATTATTTTTCTCCCCAAATTGCAATACTCATTTACTACTTTAAGCGTCTCATTTCCTAATCTAATTCCCGCAGCATCACCCGATTTAATTCAACTGCATCCCATTATTCTCATTTTGCTTTCGTTGATTTCATCTTATATCCTCCTTTCAAGACACTGTCCACTCCGTCCAGCTGCTCTTCCAAGTCCTTTGCTGTCTGTGACAGAATTACAATGTCATCGGCGAACCTCGAAGTTTTTATTTCTTCTCTATGGATTTTAATTCCTACTCCAAATTTTTCTTTTGTTTCCTTCACTGCTTGCTCAATATACGGATTGAATAACATCGGGGAGAGGCTACAACCCTGTTTCACTCCCTTCCCAATCAGTGCTTCCCTTTCATGTTACTCAACTCTTATAACTGCCACCTGGTTTCTGTACTAATTGTAAATAGCCTTTGGCTCCCTGTATTGTACCGCTGCCACCTTCAGAATTTGAAAGAGAGTATTCCAGTCAACATTGTCAAAAGCTTGCTCTAAGTCTACAAATGCTATAAACGTAGGTTTGCCTTTCCTTAATATATTTTCTAAGATAAGTCGTAGGGTCAGTATTGCCTCACGTGTTCCAACATTTCTACGGAATCCAAACTGATCTTCCGCAGGGTCGGCTTCTACCAGTTTTTCCATTCGTTTGTAAAGAATTCGTGTTAGTATTTTGCAGCAGTGGCTTACTAAACTGATAGTTCGGTAATTTTCACATCTGTCAACACCTACTTTCTTTGGGATTGGAATTATTATATTCTTCTTGAGAAAAGTCTATGGAATCATATACTTACATTTCATTAAAGCACGTATGTCTGGGTTTCAAGCAGGATATCCCGTTTCGTTCGATGCTGATGTGCTATTCCGACACAGAGAGCCTTTGCAATGCTGTTCGAGTTTAGGTGGATTACAAAATGGGCTGAGGCGTGAATGGGAGTTTGAATTGAAGAGTGGGATGTGCTAGGGTAGTCTCGGAGTTTGTGCGCACTGTGCCAGGGTGGCGTAGTAGTTAGCACGTTTGCCCATTGAGCAGCAGATCTGGGTTCGAATCCTGCTCTCTATAAAAATTTTCACTCGTCGCTTTAGTCTGCACTTATACATCGTAGATGTTTGAAACTTAAGAGTGTCTCTGGAACCACGTAGTTTCATTTTTTCTTTTTCTGTAGTGGGTACTTGTAAATAGCAGGGGCGAGGAGGAACTTAATGTGAATGGGACTGCATTCCGAAAACATAGTCAAGAAAGAGAACTGCGCTCCGTTGGCTAGGTAGCCTGGCAGACGAATCGGTCCAGAAGTTCCAGACGTGAGAGCCCAATAACACACGAGGCCGAAGCAATTGCTGGTAGTAGGCAGAGCTATCGGTGGGCGTACCAGGCAGGGCGGGAGCCGAGTGGAAGCGGCGGCCCCTTGCTGGAGCCGGCAGTCCAGACGTATGGGCGGCCGCGGCCGCAGTCGCCGACAGCGCTCCTCCATTTGGGAGGCGCTTTGTGCTCGCCGCCAATCGCCGCTGTGGCCAACCAGCCGCCGCGGATTCCTTCTGCCCCTCTAATGAGCTCCGGGAAGGCCGCACGCGCCTCCGCTGCTCCTACAATGCCGAGAAAAAAGTAGTTCACTCTTTTAGAGATTTCCGGTTCACTCAGAGCTGTTGTTGCAATAGAGCATAGTGGAGCACATGAAATGATTACATTTACAGATCAACAGTACAAGTGGTTCTGAGCTACCACTTGCCGACCCAAGTTCAAACACACATATTAGTATGTTGTGTATCCTCCACGGGCGGCAATGCAGGTACTGTCTCTGGTTCAAATGACGCTGAGCACTATGGGACTTAACAGTTGAAGTAATCAGTCCCCTAGAACGTAGAACTACTCAAACCTAACTAACGTAAGGACATCACACACGTCCATGCCCGAGGCAGGATTCGAACCTGCGACCGTAGCGGGCGCGCGGTTCCAGACTGAAGCGCCTAGAACCAATCGGTCACACCGGCCGACCACTGACTCTGGCATCCAGTATATTGTTCAAATGATTACTGTTTTGGGATACGTAATGCCACAACTGCTCGATCTGTTCACGTAGTTCAGTAAGAGTTGTTGACTGAGAAGTCGTACGGGTCACTTCTCAGCCATCAAATGGTTCAAATGGCTCTGAGCACTATGTGACTTAACTTCTGAGGTCATCAGTCGCCTAGAGCTTAGAACAAATTAAACCTAAATAACCTAAGGACATCACACATCCATGCCCGAGGCAGGATTCGAACCTGCGACCGTAGCGGTCGCTCGGTTCTAGCCTGTAGCGCCTAGAACCGCACAGCAACTCCGGCCGGCTTCTCAGCCATCGTATCTCACACGTACCCGATTGGAGACTGGAGGTCATGCTGACCAGGGTAGTTGCTGCAAACCTCGCAGAGCACCTTCAGTTTCAAGGGCAATGTGTGGACAAGCGTTATCCTGCTGAAACAACACACCACCTTCGTGCTGCAAGAACGGCAAAAGAAAAGGTCTAATAACATTCTGCACATACCGAGCGCTGGTTATCATCCCCTCCAGAAACACCAAAGGTGAACGACAGTTATACACACTACTGGCCATTAAAATTACTACACCAAGAAGAAATGTAGATGATAAACGGGTATTCATTGGCAAATATATTATACTAGAACTGACATGTGATTACATTTTCACGCAATTTGGGTGCATAGATCCTGAGAAATCAGTACCCAGAACAACCACCTCTGGCCGTAATAACGGCCTTGATACGCCTTGGCATAGAGTCAAACAGAGTTTGGATGGCGCGTACAGCTACAGCTGCCCATACAGCTTCAACACGATACCACAGTTCATCAAGAGTAGTGACTGGCGTATTGTGACGAGCCAGTTGCTCGGCCACCATTGACTAGACGTTTTCAATTGGTGAGAGATCTGGAGAATGTGCTGCACCAGGGCAGCAGTGGAACATTTTCTATATCCAGAAAGGCCCGAACAGAACCAACAACATGTGGTTGTGCATTATATTGCTGAAATGTAGGGTTTCGCAGGGATCGAATGAAGGGTAGAGCCACGGGTCGTAACACATGTGAAATGTAACGTCCACTGTTCAGAGTGCCGTCAATGCAAACAAGAGGTGGCCGAGACGTGTAACCAATGGCCCCCCACACCGTCATGCCGGGTGCTATGCCAGTATGGCGAAGTCGAAGTCGACAAACACGGATGCGACCATCATGATGCTGTAAACAGAACCTGGATTCATCCGAAAAAATGACGTTTTGCCATTCGTGCACCCAGGTTCGTCGTTGAGTACACCATCGCAGGCGCTACTGTTTGTGATGCAGCGTCAAGGGTTACCGCAGCCATAGTCTCCGATCTGATAGGCCATGCTGCTGCTAACGTCGTCGAACTGTTGGTGCAAGTGGTTGTTGCCTTGCAAATGTCTCCACCTGTTGACTCAGGGATCGAGACGTAGCTGCACGATCCGTTACAGCAATGCGTATAAGATGCCTGTCATCTCGACTGCTAGTGTTACGAGGCTGTTGGGATCCAGCACGGCGTTCCGTATCACCCTCCTGAAACCACCGATTCCATATTCTGCTAACAGTCATTGAATCTCGACCAACGCGAGCAGCAATGTCACGATACGATAAACCGCAATCGCGATAGGCTACAATCCGACCGTTATCAAAGTCGGAAACGTGATGGTACGCATTTCTCCTCCTTACACGAGGCATCACAACGTTTCACCAGGCAACGCCTGTGAACTGCTGTTTGTGCATGAGAAATCGGTTGGAAACTTTCCTCATGTCAGCACGTTGTAGGTGTCGCCACCGTCGCCAACTTTGTGTGAATGCTCTGAAGAGCTAATCATTTGCATATCACAGCATCGTCTTCCTGTCCGTTAAGTTTCGCGTCTGTAGCACGTCATCTTCGTGGTGTAGCAATTTTAATGGCCAGTAGTGTAGTTTATCGCACCCCAGACCTAAGGACTGGGGTGAGGACAGTGTTTCCTGGACGAATGCGCTTCGCGAGGCAGCGCTCACCATGTCTACGTCGTACGAGTATGCGACCATCCCTTGCATGGAGGGAGACTGCTTTCATCGTTGAAGACAACGGCGTGCCGTTCCATCTTCGAAGAGAGCTTCAGACAGCACCAGTCGAGCTGCGCACGTCGATGCTGTGGCGTGAGTGGAAAACAGGCTAGAGGCGTGCGTACCCGTAGTCCCAATCCTAGAAATCGGTCCGCAACATTTGGTATTGGCACGTGAGGGCTCACAGGCCCTTTTATCTGTGCTGTGGTAGCTATAAAATCTTCCACTGCTGCCCTTACGATGCAACTGTGTTGGCGGTCGTCTGTCCTGCGTGAAAGTCCAGAATCTCGTCTGCAGGTGTGAGAATGTTCATGTGATTACTGATACCGGCATCGTTGCACAACTGTCGCAGCACATCCAGTTTGCGTGGTAATTCTCCATTAGGATCATCCCACCACTCGGAATGTGACAGTTTGACCCCTTTAAAACTCGCTCAGTTGGCTGTAGGAAGCACGAGTGCGGCTCCATGGCATGGTTGCCTACTTCCCTCACACGTTTGCACCACGCTCTGGCTTCTTGCTATGAACACTTCCTATTAAAGGCTAGACGCAAAGGGCGTTTTGGTTGCTATGCAGCTACGGTGTCTGCTGGACGGCGTTGAAACCATTATTAGTACAGATACTGTCCCGCAGTTGGCATACGCCGTCATCTGATTAACATCGACGTCGTCTTTGCAGGTGGACTAATTTTGTCGCGAGAGTGTATATTCGCCATTCACCATACTCTCCCGTTCGACTGTAGCAGTAAGGTTGGAGTTTATCTTCGAAACCATGTGTTTTTCGTTCTATTTTTTTCCCATGCCCGTTTAATCCGTCTGTTTCAAAAATAAGCGGTTTTCTCTTCCTGCTAATTCCTTAGGTAAACGTGGAAATCGAACAAAACCTGAAAAATTTTGACTTCCTCAGTTTCCTCAGTTTCTAGAATAAAAACATAAATCTGTGTGCATCTGCATATATACTCCATAAGCCACCGTACGATGCATGCCAGTGATTTCCTTGAGCCGCTACTGGTCATAAAACAACAAACAACCAAATAAAAGATAACCTAGTCCGTCTATCGTTCGCTGCTTCTCTCGAAAAGTGGTAACTGATTGAATCACCAGGATGCCCCTCTTAATTCCAATTTTTGAAACTCCGCTCAAAAACCATGTTGTGATCGGGAATCATACCGCTGTTTGAGCATTACGAATAGCCATTGCTAAAGGGTGAACTCTGATGCTGAAGAACTCTTTTTTCTTTTCGTGGTAATCTGTCCGTCTTCAAAGGGCTACCAGCAGATAAAGGCATATAATGTAGACACACGCAACAGATCAGCTTTAAGTTTTTAATTTATTACTGTCACCGTAATTTCTTTCCTCTTTTAATACTTCTCAGAAATAACGGGCATATCTTTAATCTATTAAAGCAAATGAATCATTGTACTTCCTTGCTACGGCCCTCCGTGAAAATATTTGCAGCCAAGGACTGGTGCCATTCTGCAGTACAACAGATGTCTGGGAACGACGACAAGGAACAATAGTATAGGCCAGGTTGGGAGTTGGTCTGGTGCACTGCACCTACACGCTTACCTTCAGCCACGACACACGGCAAAAGGGGCATTACTCTCTCAATAGCACTAGTACCAGTTCTTAGACTGTGTATTTGTCGCTCGTTTCTGTCGCCATTATTTTTAAAGTAGCATCGTTCCCTTTTCCCATTTTCATTTCAAACCAATGCAAATTTTACGAATAAAAATTACTCCTTTTCTAAAAGAAGGTTTATTTAAAAACAAAAAGTTTTAGCTCTGCTGCTGTAGATAATTGACATTTGGTTTTTTTTATTCGATTGCAAGTAGAAACAAAAAACACCTTTTATCACCGAGACCAAACAAATACCGAAAAACACCGGTTACTCAGAACTAAAATAATACTATCGGTTTTAAGCCGTCGGTTTTTCCCATCCCCATGCTGTAGCTGTGGTCACATCATTGTCTACGACAAACAGTTGCGAAGCTCTACAAGTATAGGTCAAACAACTGCAGCGTTTTGACAACTGAAGCGATGCTAGCGCACGAAGCGGCTACATTACTGATAGAATGGGATTGTCAGGATCAGTAAACAATGCCCTTGAATATCTGAAACTAGCCTTTACAAATAGCTTCAGGTACATGAATATGTCACTCACTTCACCAAAAGAAATAACTTTCATAGTAAAATCTTTAAAAACAAAGTGTTCTAGTGGTTACGATGAAATATCAATAAAGTTAATTAAGGCATGCTCTTGTGAGTTTACTACAATTCTAAGTTACTTGTGTAACCAGTCAATTATAACTGGGATCCACAAGGCTCCATCGTAGGGCCATTGCTTTTTCTTGTGTACATTAATGATCTCTCATCAGTTACACTGTCAGAAGCAGAGTTCGTTTTGTTTGCAGATGACACAAGTACTGCAATAAATAGTACGTCGAGTGTAGTTCTAGAAAGATCTGCTAATGATATTTTCATGGATATTAATAAATGGTTTAAAGCCAACTCACTGACATTAAACTTCGGAAAGACTCACTATATGCAATTCAGAACCTGTAAGAGGTTTCCACCCAGCATATGCATAAAGTATGTAAAAGAGCAGGTAGAAGAGGTTGACAGTCTTAAATTCCTGGGATTACAACTTGATAATAAATTCAGTTGGGAGGAGCGCACCACAGAACTGCAGAAACGCCTTAACAAATCTGTATTTGCACCTCGAGTGTTAGCAGACATAGGCGACATAAAAATGAAAAAGTATGCATACTTTGCCTACTTTCATTCCATAATGTCATATGGTATAATATTTTGGGGTAGCTCTTCAAGTCAAACAAAAGTTTTCAGAGTCCTAAAGCGTGTAATACGTATAATTTGTGGAGTAAATTCACGGACGTTCTGTAGAAACCTCTTCAAAGAACTAGGTATACTAACTATTGTCTCTCAGTATATTTACTCCATAATAAAATTTGTCCTAAATAATATATCTCTTTTTCCAACAAACAACTGAGTTCATAAATACAATACCAGGAACAAAAATGAACTGCACAAGGACTTAAAAGCACTTACTTTAGTTCAAAAAGGAGTCCACTACTCAGAAACACTCATCTTCAATAATTTGCCAGCAAACATAAAAAATTTTGTTACAAATAAATATCAGTTTAAAAGGAGCCTGAAAGACCTACTAGTGGCCAACTCCTGCTCCATTGACGAATTTTTTAAATAGAAACAAATGATGTATTGTATATACTCATACTATTAGTATTGTTATTTCAGCTTTTAAAAAATGTAAAAAATGATGTGTTGTATATACTCATACTATTAGTATTGTTATTTCAGCTTAAAAAAAAGACATGTTCCACATTCACGAGGATCTCCCCAGCACGGATCTATGGAACGAAAAACTAACCTAATCTAAGCAATGTAGTAACAGAAGAATGGCATGACAGTAACTCAGAAATTGTTATTTTTAATGCTGTTACTTCTGTATTTCCCGAACGGGGCTGTGATTTTTCCACAACGAATAGCAAAATGCAATTATACTAACATACCACGACCTACTAATGTCAACGTACAACAATAAAATTCAGGTGCAGTGTCGTATATAGGGTTCACAGTGGCCGAGTCGTAAACACATCATCGATAATCCTGTAAGACGAGAAATGAATAGAGGAGAACACAAGCAAATGGGTATATTGCCTCTTATTCTAGTTTCGAGAAAACTCAGTTAATGTCCACAAGCTTTTAGAATTCTCTTGAGACTGCAAAATGGAATTTCAAATTTTTTATGTATACTACACATAAAAATAGTTGGTAGAATTTTTTGTTCGCATGTTAGATTAACAGGTAAGTGCGAATGGTAAGTTTAATATCATAATTCGTACAAGTCTGTATGTACTTGTATCCCTATGCTTCCAGAAAATTGTGACTTAGAATAATGTGATTTATATTTTCTCTATAATGCTTTATTATTGATGTTTTCAATTAACTTATTGCTAATTAATTGATACTTAGTGCTATAACAAGATAATATGCATCAAAATGTATATACAGTGTGGACATAAACAATCTGAAAAACTTGGAAAGATATTGCAGGGTAGATTGTGCTGCGACCTAATTGTTAAGAAAAAAAATTCGATACGTTGTTCCTTTTCCAAGCTAATCAGCATTCATGTTAGCCAATCAGACCGTTCCGTGCGCAAATTCAGGCGGCCCGCCGGGTACATTTGCCAAATTGTTCTCATGTTATACCTCTGCATCAGAGTTTGACAGTTATTACCGTCCCACGTCCAATTTTTGTACCGTTCTCTTATTCGGTTGTAAGAAAAACTGGAAATGAGCGTACGGCATTCTGGGCCGGGAGTCCCCCATTCGGTGGAGTTCGGCCGCCGATGGCAGGTACTTAATGCATTCGGTGGCAGGAGGAACAAGACTTTTGGTCATGTGAATACAGGGTTATAAACACAAAATCAAATAGGGGTAATGCAGGAGTAGGTTTAATAATGAATAAAAAAATAGGAGTGCGGGTAAGCTACTACAAACAGCATAGTGAACGCCTTATTGTGGCCAAGATGGACACGAAGCGCACGCCTACAACAGTAGTACAAGTTTATATGCCAACTAGCTCTGCAGATGATGAAGAAATTGAAGAAATGTATGATGAGATAAAAGAAATTATTCAGGTAGTGAAGGGAGACGAAAATTTAATAGTCATGGGTGACTGGAATTCGAGTGTAGGAAAAGGGAGAGAAGGAAACATAGTAGGTGAATATGGATTGGGGCTAAGAAATGAAAGAGGCAGCCGCCTGGTAGAGTTTTGCACAGAGCATAACTTAATCATAGCTAACACTTGGTTCAAGAATCATGAAAGACGGTTGTATACATGGAAGAATCCGGGAGATACTAGAAGGTATCAGATAGATTATATAATGGTAACACAGAGATTTAGGAACCAGGTTTTAAATTGTAAGACATTTCTAGGGGCAGATGTGGACTCTAACCACAATATCTTGGTTATGAACTGTAGATTAAAACTGAAGAAACTGCAAAAAGGTGGGAATTTAAGGAGATGGGACCTGGATAAACTGAAAGAACCAGAGGTTGTACAGAGTTTCAGGGAGAGCATAAGGGAACAATTGACAGGAATGGGGGAAAGAAGTACAGCAGAAGAAGAATGGGTAGCTCTGAGGGATGAAGTAGTGAAGGCAGCAGAGGATCAAGTAGGTAAAAAGACGAGGGCTAGTAGAACCCCTTGGGTCACAGAAGTAATATTGAACTTCATTGACGAAAGGAGAAAATATAAAAATGTAGTAAATGAAGCAGGCAAAAAGGAATACACACGTCTCAAAAATGAGATCGACAGGAAGTTCAAAATGGCTAAGCAGGGATGGCTAGAGGACAAATGTAAGGATGTAGAAGCTTTTCTCACTGGGGGTAAGATAGATATTGCCTACAGGAAAATTAAAGAGACCTTTGGTGAAAAGAGAACCACTTGCATGAATATCAAGAGCTCAGATAGAAACCCAGTTCTAAGCAAAGAAGGGAAAGCAGAAAGGTGGAAGGAGTATATAGAGGGCCTATACAAGGGCGATGTACTTGAGGACAATATTTTGGAAATGGAAGATGATGTAAATGAAGATGAAATGGGAGATACGATACTGCGTGAAGAGTTTGACAGAGCACTGAAAGACCTGAGTCGAAACAAGGCCCCAGGAGTAGACAACATTCCATTAGAACTACTGATGGCCTTGGGAGAGCCAGTCCTGACAAAACTCTACCATCTGGTGAGAAAGATATGTGAGACAGGCGAAATACCCTCAGACTTCAAGAAGAATATAATAATTCCAATCCCAAAGAAAGCAGGTGTTGACGGATGTGAAAATTACCGAACTATCAGTTTAATAAGTCACAGCTGCATAATACTAACGCGAATTCTTTACAGACGAATGGAAAAACTAGTAGAAGCCGACCTCGGGGAAGATCAGTTTGGATTCCGTAGAAATATTTGAACGCGTGAGGCAATACTGACCTTACGACTTATCTTAGAAGAAAGATTAAGGAAAGGCAAACCTACGTTTCTAGCATTTGTAGAAAGCTTTTGACAATGTTGACTGGAATACTCTCTTTCAAATTATAAAGGTTGCAGGGGTAAAATACAGGGAGCGAAAGGCTATTTACAATTTATACAGAAACCAGATGGCAGTTATAATAGTCGAGGGGCATGAAAGGGAAGCTGTGGTTGGGAAGGGAGTAAGACAGGGTTGTAGCCTCTCCTCGATGTTATACAATCTGTATATTGAGCAAGCAGTAAAGGAAACAAAAGAAAAATTCGGAGTAGGTATTAAAATCCATGGAGAAGAAATAAAAACTTTGAGGTTCGCCGATGACGTTGTAATTCTATCAGAGACAGCAAAGGACTGGGAAGAGCAGTTGAACGGAATGGACAGTGTCTTGAAAGGAGGATATAAGATGAACATCAACAAAAGCAAAACGAGCATAATGGAATGTTGTCGAATTAAATCGGGTGATGCTGAGGGAATTAGAATCGGAAATGAGGCACTTAAAGTAGTAAAGGAGTTTTGTCATGTGGGGGGCAAAATAACTGATGATGGTCGAAGTAGAGAAGATATAAAATGTAGACTGGCAATGGCAAGGAAAGCGATTCTGAAGAAGAGAAATTTGTTAACATCGAGTATAGATTTAAGTGTGAGGAAGTCGTTTCTGAAAGTTTTTTTATGGAGTGTAGCCATGTATGGAAGTGAATCGTGGACGATAAATAGTTTGGACAAGAAGAGAATAGAAGCTTTCGAAATGTGGTGCTACAGAAAAATGCTGAAGATTAGATGGGTAGATCACATAACTAATGAGGAGGTATTGAATAGAATTGGGGAGAAGAGGAGTTTGTGGCACAACTTGACCAGAGGAAGGGATCGGTTGGTAGGACATGTTCTGAGACATCAAGGGATCACCAATTTAATAGTGGAGGGCAGCGTGGAGGGTAAAAATCGTAGAGGGAGACCAAGAGATGAATACACTAAGCAGATTCAGAAGGATGTATGTTGCAGTGCGTTCTGGGAGATGGGGCTTGCACAGGATAGAGTAGCATGGAGAGTCGCATCAAGCCAGTCTCAGGACTAAAGACCACAACAACAACAACCAAGCTCAGTTAGATCCTTAATCATTCTTGATGACATTAGCAATGCTAAAGTTCTATGTTCACCCAAACCACTGGTGAAGCCTATCTCCTCTATCTTCTTTACAACACTCGATAATAATAGTTAGTCACTATTTCTATACTCTATGTCACTGATTAACTATTTCAATTTAAAGGTTTCTATCACTACACACACAGTTTATTGTTATGTTCTTTACGAGCGTTCATTTTGCTTTTGGCACGACCAACAACGGGGAGCAGTATGGGCTTGTAGAGGGTTCGATCAAACCCCATTTCAACATGCGATCTATTTCTTTTTGAACTTGAGCCTTTAACCTCCAGGGAACAGGATAGAAAGTTCTACAATACGTTTCGTGTGGCTTAACGTAGAGATGGCATATGTATCCCTTAATAACTCCTGGCCTTTCGTCAAACACGTTTTCATAGACTAATAATAATTCTTTGAACTGCTTCTTCTGCTCTTCAATAATGCAGTCGGATTCATTTAACTTCTCATACACTAATTGACCGAAGTCTCCTTTGACTTGGAACTCATTATTTACGTGCTGTTTAGAATTTTGTGCGGTCCTGATTACTTGCACACTGACCCCACTATTATATTTTCTGGTAAGGCTTTCCTTTTTCAACAAGTCCAACTCAATTTCTTGTTTATTTACATTTAACCAAATTTTTCCTGTTTTAAAATCTATTCTGCATCCGTATTGACGTAGGCTGTCGACTCCTATAATGCAGTCTACCACCAATTTTTTTACAACAAGGAATGTGCTTAATATTGCTACATTTCCGACTTCTACACTAAGTAGTGACTGAACTTTTACATTAGCCGATCTAGCCCCAACGGCGCCTATTATTCTGCAATTTTGAACTGGAAAAATTGGTACTCGTCTTATATTTCTGATCTTGTTGAATAGAGCCTCCGAAATAACATTCGTGGTTGCAGCTGTGTCCAAAACCGCCACTATAGGTACAGTCTCCAAAATGACTTGCACTTCGGCTACTGCCACCTGTTCCTTATCCTCATCTTGGAGTTCTAAGTCCTCGGTCAATTCATCTGCCAGTAATCGTCCATCATTATACGTTAGCATGGGTACACTTATCCTGTTGCCCCTCAACCAATTGTTGACCGCTCCTCCGGGGCACGAGTGGGTCCTTACAAGTTTGTTGGATTTTGATTCGCCTGGTGGTTGACATCGTCCGTCACTTCGGTAATTACCGGTTGATTCGTAGATGTCTGTCCCCACTGATGTTGGTTATTTGAATCTATTCCCCCCGGTTGATTCCACTTTCTATTACTGTTATTGTTCCAGGCTTGCGGTCGAGCTTTCGAAATGTTGTGCTACAGAAAAATGCTGAAGATTAGATGGGTAGATCACATAACTAATGAGGGGGTATTGAATAGAATTGGGGAGAAGAGGAGTTTGTGGCACAACTTGACCAGAGGAAGGGATCGGTTGGTAGGACATGTTCTGAGGCATCAAGGGATCACCAATTTAATACTGGAGGGCAGCGTGGAGGGTAAGAATCGTAGAGGGAGACCAAGAGATGAATACACTAAGCAGATTCAGAGGGATGTATGTTGCAGTGCGTTCTGGGAGATGGGGCTTGCGCAGGATAGAGTAGCATGGAGGGTCGGATCAAGCCAGTCTCAGGACTAAAGACCACAACAACAACAACCACGTTACACCTCTAGCTTAATTCTTATAGACATTAGCTTCTATGGTACTACCATATGACGCCTCTTGAATTGCTCCTCCATAGAATGCACAACAACGACAACAACCACGTTACACCTCTTGCTTAATGCTTATAGACATTAGCTTCTATGGTGCCACCATATGACGCCTCTTGCAGTACTCCTCCATAGAACGCGAAACTCCTACATTGCACTACTTTTTTTTTTTTTTTTTTTTTTTTTTTTTTTTTTTTTTTTTTTTTTTTTCGTTTGTGATATGTTACATTACAGCATCACCGTTCTATTGCGGTCTAACTGTGTTGGTGAGGCAGTAAATTTCCACAGGGCAGTGACTGCATCACTGCAATTCACTTTGGAGGTGTGGCGGTGGGACTTGTAGTCCCGTACCACCCTCTGACGGTGACAGTACTACATGAGTCAGGCAGAAAAATTTAGCCTAACATGGGCAGGTATGATTGGAAAGTATTGGACGTAGAATGGGGGCTAGTCCCGCCAAAGGATGCGTCCGTGGTGGGCGTGCCAGACCTATCGTTAGCCATGGTCGGAATCCGTTTCCTCTAGGATGGTTAGTGGAACCGGATGTCGATGCCAGCGGCGTGGAAGTGTGGTCCCAACGTGGCGTAACCCATGGACAGTGTCCCGCAAGGCATCCACTTTCTCATAGAGCCGCCGCGCGTTGTTGCGTATGGTCGTCTTTAGGGGGACGATATCTGCTTCCTCGTGGAGAGTAACAATTCTCGTGAGTGGCGGGGCGTTCAGGCTCCACCTGAGCACCTTGTTCTGCAGGCGCTGCAATGTCCGCATCCTGGTGACACTAATCGTGGCCCATGCAGCAGATCCATACGTGAGGGCAGGCAGGATAACTGTTCGGTAAATGCGGAGCTTGGTATGCAGGTTAAGATCCCTACTGCGAAAGAGCGGGTACAAAGCCCTGGTTAGCTTTTGCCCCTTGGTGGTGACATACTCCGCATGACAGTGGAAGAGCAACTTGTGGTCCATCTGGACCCCGAGATAGGTGGTTGTCGGGGACCAGGGCACCTGCACACCTGCAATTGAGATATTGCGGCGGAGGACTGGGCGCCGTTTCGTGAAGTAAACTGCCGTAGTTTTGGCGGCATTGAGAGCTATTTTGTTTGTCCGGCACCAGGTGATAGTGGCGTCCACCTGTCGCTGGAGGCGGGCGACGACGGCGTCAGTAATGCGACCAGTGGTGTATAGCGCTGTGTCGTCAGCGTATTGTGCAAGGTGGCACTCGGGGATGACCGGCATATCATTGACATAGATATTAAATAGGATGGGAGATAGCACCGATCCTTGCGGAGTGCCTGCCGACAACTGGCGAATGCCAGAACGCATTCCCCGTTGAGCCACTAGGAAAGTCCTACCACGGAGGAAGTCATCCACGATCTTGACATAAATATCCGGTATAGGGGTCTGTGTCAGCATCTTGTGTACGAGGTTGTCTTGCCAGATTTTATCGTAGGCGTTTTGCAAGTCCAAAAAAACGGCAGCTGTCGACTTGGCAGTGTTGAAGCCTTTGCTGATGTGTTCAGTGATCCGTAGGACCTGAAGTTCCGCCGAGAGGTGCGAAGTGAATCCAAACTGTTCAGGACGGATCGTCCCAGCTGCTGCAAGAGGTTGGGAAAGTCGGTGAAGGATCACAGATTCAAGGACCTTCGCCATAGTGTTTAGGAGGCTGATGGGCCTGTTGTTGGTGGGGACTGTAGGGTCTTTGAACCTCTTGGGGATCGCAATCAGCTTGGCTTGTTTCCACTGAGGGGGGAAAAGGCCAGATGTGAGACAACAGTTTAAAATCTTGGTGAACAAGATGAGTGGTGTGCGGGGAAGGTGGCAAAGATGTTCATTTAAAATTCCGTCCAATCCAGGGGCCGACCGGCCACGTTTCCGTCGAAGGATGCGCTGAATTTCTGCCATGGACGTAAGAAGGGGAGCAGACTGGGGTGGGCGGTTGCGGAATGCAGCAACAGCTGTCAGGACTTCATGTTCTTCCTGTAGTTCGTTCGGAGAAAGGTCCTGGACCAGAGGGCAGTTTTGGGCCTCGAACGCATCTGCCAGCGTTTCGACAATTTGCAGGGTATCATATGACAAGCCCGCTGCTGTGCGAATAGGATGGGCAGTCGCTGGCTTAGAACGCCGCAGGGTGCGAATTACAGCCCAGTCAGAGTTTTGGTGGAGTAGGAAAGTGGACATCCTGTCCTCCCACTGTTCAGACCTCCATTCGGCGAGCCGGTGGCTGAATTCGCGTTGGAGGCGTCTCATTTGGCGTTTGTCCTGGGGGTCACGAAACTGCTTCCACCTCCGGCGGTAGCGGTTCTTTTGCACCTTCAGCTCTCGTAACAGAGGGGGCAAGTCGTCCAGGGATGTTAAATTTCGAGGTGGAGTGGAGGTGGAGAGTTTCACTGCTTTCTGTATTTTGGTGGTAAGGTAATCCACAGCACGGACTATATTGGCCGGTGTTGTCAAATCGAGGTCGTGTCGAGTGGTGTTATTAAGAACCCTGGTAAACTTGTCCCAGTTGGTGAGGGTCGCAGTGGAACGAGCATCAAATGAAAGGGCAGCATTGGTGAGGTGCAATAGTACTGGCTCATGGTCAGAGGCCAGTTCGTGGATAACTTCCAGCGAAAACTGAGCAGTGATGTTTTTGAAGATGGCCACATCCAGAATGTCTGGCTGGCAGTTAGTACGGACTGGGATATGGGTAGGTTCGTGGGGGCCATAGACTGATAGTGCTAAAGTATCCTCCAGGTCAAGGAGGAGCCGGCCTTTGGGGTTAGACACGCGAGAATGCCAAGCTGGGTGCTTGGCATTGAGATCTGCCCCAATGATAAGCCTGTCAAAGGATGACAATGTGCGTAGGTCTGCTTCCAGCAGTGGCTTGTTTGGGCTCAAATACGCTGCTGCAAAGGTAATCGCACCAAGGCGTGTGGAGATGGTAACTGCTGTGGCCTCTATGTGTTCCATTGGCTGGAGAATCTCTTGGGTATGGACAAGAGCTTTGTTGAGGAATACAGCTGTGCCTCCACCACGGCGGTCGAGGCGGTCAGAGCGGTAACACACCATATTGCGAAGGCGGAAATCGTCTGCCGGTTTGAGGTGTGTTTCTGTGACCAGTAAAACATCCACACAATAGTCATGGAGGAAGGTGTTCAATTCCGTCTTCATACGTTTTATGCCATTGGCATTAAAAATGCAAGTGACAAGATCCCGAGGGGGCTGGTGGTGGTGTGGAGGTCCATTCGCCATTACAACAATATTTGACTAAGCCCCTCCACTAGGGCGATGACCTTGGAGAGCCCGTCCTCCGACTGACGGATTTTTTGTGCAGTGTCACGAATAACAGCCCGGATGTGGGGTTTCGTGAAAAAGGAGATGACCTGGAGGATTTCACGCATATCCGCCCGAAAGGACGCATCAGTCTCCACCACTGGGGCAGGGTCCCGGGTGGTCTGCTTGCCCCTACGGCGCGCAGGAGCAGGTGTAGTAGTAGGCAGAGTGGGGGTAGGGGCAGAGGGCTGAGACAGAGCCACAGATGGACTGGAGGGAGCTGCAGCTGGCTCCTGTAGTTGGTGAGCAGTGGGAGCTGTCACGGAAGACAGACAATGAGGAGGAGACCGGGCTGCAGCAGCAAAGGATGTCGTGGGAGTCTGGGCAGGAAGGGGCACAGGAGCCACCGAACCATCTGGTGCCTGAGTGGCTGGTACCAGAGTGGCTGCTGAGGACAGTGCACCAGGCTGACCCCGCAAAACAGGGTAGTTGGTCATGTCCCGTACCGGTGGGGGAGGTCGATTTGTTCTTGGTTTCTTTTTGGGTGGACGAGAAGACTTCAGTGCCTTCTGGTAAACAGGGCACCCCCTCCAGGATGCCATGTGGTGGGGATCGTGCGTCGTTCCCAAACATCTGGCACAGGTAGGTTTCTCCAAAGCAGGGAGTGTGCAGTTCTCCACTAAATGTGGGCCAGCACACTTAACACACCGCAACGGCAGGGAACAGTAATTCCCAGTATGTCGTAAACGTTGGCATTTGCGACAGATGGCTGGCCCGTTGCGGCCCTCGTACGATTCAATCCGGACTTTCGTGTACAGAAGATACCGGATTTGGTAAATCCGCTCTATGTCCTCCCTCCGGGAAAGGGAGACGACGTGGGTAGGGCAGGGGATCAACGCCTTGGTCTCAGGATTTCTCTTGCTATACTGGTGGACCAAAGGATCTTCGAAATCGAGTCGAAGCAGTTCCTCCTTGACCTCCTCTGCCGTAACCTCTGGTGGCAAGTCCTTGATGACGATTTTGGTGCGGCGATTACCCGACGTCTGGTGGGTAAAGTAAGGCATCGCCTTTGATTTTACGAAGTCGAGAATGGTAAGATAGTCGTCCCTACTGTCAAGCAGGTATTTCACATGATCGTTTTGGTAAACAGCTCTCAATTGGCCGACAATGAGCCGCTGGAGCTCAGTGTTCAGTTTCGTGTAATTAGTGACATTATATACCACAATGGGGGGTATCCGCTCTTTCTTCAGAGGGCTTGACGGGATCTCTTGAGAAGGAGGGTCGGGAGCATGAGTCATTTCCTCATCCACAGGACCATCCGGTGCGGCGTCCCCCGGCAGGGGGGTATCGGAGCACGATCCGCTGCCACCACAGCCCGCGTGGGCGGAGGGACGTCTGGAGCGACGGCCAGAGGACTTTCCGACTGGGTCTGGGTGTCCCGAAGACTCGCCACGGTGATTGCACTACAGCAACGTTGGCTGTTTTATAAGTCATATAAGACTAAAGCGCCTGCGAGAGAAATTATCGCTGTTGTCCGCCAATGAAAGTGAAGTTATAGCATCCCGGTCGCCTAAGCTGGCAGAAACGAACAATCGACACGGAGTATCTGCCTCTGCGTGGCCGAGTAAATAGACTGTAGTTTTTTTAAATGAGATAAAACGGGATTCCGCATCATAATTAAATGATACCTCCTGTCTTTATCGCCGAGCGATGTGGCGTAGTGGTTAGCACACTGGACTCGCATTCGGGAGGACGACCGTTAAAATCCCTGTCCGCCTATGTAGATTTAGGTTTTCCGTGATTTCCTTAAAACGCTGCAGGCAAATTTCGGAATGGTTACTTGGTCGATTTCTTTCCCCATCCCCGAAACAGTGCGAGCTTAGGCCCCGTTTCTAATGACTTCGATCTCGACAAGATCCTTTCTACTTGTCTCTGTCTGCAAGTCTAATTTCAATAGTTTCCTTTAACACATAGTCCCAAAAGTGAGAGGCAGTAGCAGTTATCTTTGTCTCATCATGCATTATTCTGTGCCGTCGTTTAGACAGTGCTCCGCCATCACATTTCTCCATTTTAGTAATAGTGTGGGGCAATCAATGGTGTTCAATACGTATTACGTACGACGTGAAACGCGCAAGTCATTTGGCCAATAAACGTTTCCACAAATTTCCTGAGAGATGTACCAGAGACGTCTAGATCAGCTAGCGCAGGCGCTAAAAGGTATACTGCATTACGCACTTGTGTTTTGGTTGACAGTACCTTCGGTTATGGCTGATCAAACTATTGCATCATTGGAGCTTGTGGCTGTCGGACAATGTTAAACGTCTAATACACATACGAAAAATAAATCGCAATATCAAAAACTAATTCATGTAGAGTAATGAAATTTCGGGAATACATTTGTATAGGTAACATACAGGGTGACAATTATTGAACTATGTGAACAAAAACGTAAATTAGTTACAAACCACGGGGTGAACACACTTTATTCAACATGTAAACGTCGCTACAAATATTCGGATTTTGGTTATGACATGTTCGACATGGCTGCCATCATTGGCGATGATGTGACGCAGACGAGTAGCGAAATTGTGCATGACCCGCTGAAGTGTCGGAACATCGATGCTATCAGTGACCTCCTGAATGGCTGTTTTCAGCTCAGCAGCGAATCGGCAGCCAGGCCAGATAATGGATTTCCTGGCTACAAACATGCAGACAAATCGAAATAAGAAAGTTTTAAAAATGGACTTTTTCAGGGTCAGATTAAGAGACTTGGCCCTTCAATCTGAGTATGCCATTTGAGTATAGAAGATATTAGCCTAGCTAAAAGCGAGTACCTATCTAAACTCCTTGTAGATAATGATATTAAGGTAGTTCTAATTCAGGAAACACATGCTCCAACTATGGAAGACCTGTGTAGAAGAGATAGGACCCAGGGCTACGATCTTATGGGTGCTACATATCACAGTGTGTATGGTGTTGGCACCTAAGTAAGGAGCAATATCGAGCATGCTCATCTCATTTCAACAAATTCAGAAAATGAGATCCATTATGCCTCTACGCAAGTGGAGGAAACCATTATAAATATTATTTACAAGCCACCAGATGTGCCATGGCTACGGGATGTTCTGCCAATTACTGCCCATCCATCGATTTATGCTGGAGATATTGATAGTCGCCACAGTCTCTGGAACTATGCACGTGACAATGAGTGTGGTATTGCACTCAACGACTGAGAATGAAAATGAAAATCTATACCTGGTTTATGATGCCAAGGATTTGGGAACTTTCAGATCGGCCGCTTGGCGGAGAGTTTACAACCCGGATCTCTGCTGCGTGTCCTGGGACTACAGAGGGCACCCAGTGTCTATATCCAGAGAGGTCTTACCTAAATTGCCACACGGCCAGCAGAGGCCAGCAATCCTCGATATGGGGCTCTCTGTCCCGATAGCGAGATCTGTACCACGACCCACATGGAATTTACGCAGGGCTGACTAGTGGAGTTTTGCTGACCATGTAGATAAATATATCTGTTTTATTGCACCAGAACCTAAAAACTACGCTAGAGTCGTCGGTGCTGTTCTTACTGCTGCTAAGAAGTTTTATTCCTCGTGGGTACAGAAAGGGATATACACCAGGCTGGAATGGACATTGTGAACAACTTTATGAACAGTATAGCGAAACTGGGGACAGCGAAGTTGCAGACGACCTCCTCCAAAGTCTTGACGCTGCTAGAAGAGTACGATGGTGTGATATGGTAGAAAAAGGAAACCAAAAAGTAAACTTCAGACATTCAAGTAGAAAGGCACGTAGCCTTCTTCGTAAGCTCGGCGGAGCTTCCAATAAACCCGGGCAGAAACCTGGTGTTTCAGGTAACCAAATCGCTAACCATGTAGCTGAAACATCTACATCATCTCGTGACAAACAACACACATCTAAAATAAACCACCAATTCACCTCTCTAAAAGCTCAGTGCCCGAATGAATACAATTTCTCTTCACCATTTACACTGACTGAGTTGGATGAGGCCATGAAACAAACGAAACACGGCAAAGCACCTGCTCTGGATAATATACCCCCGGAATTTCTGATAAACATGGTTAATGGTGGAAAAAATGGCTGGTCCACTTCTTCTCCAATATCCTAGATAGTGGATGACCGCCCAGCGAGCTAAAGAGAACAAAAATAGTGGCAATTTTTAAACCAGGTAAACCAGCTGACCAACCTCAAAGTTTCAGACCAGTTTCCCTTTTGGGCTGTGCTTAAAACTCTTGGAGAGACTCATCTATAACAGAATTAGCGGCTTCATTCTGGAATATATCGCATCTGAGCAAGTGGTTTTCAGACCACAGAGAAGATGCTGCGACCAGGTACTGGCCCTAGCAACTTTCATAGAGGCTGGTTTCCAAGAAAACGTAAAGACATCTTTCGCATTCTTAGATCTATCCGCAGGATATGACACAGTCTGGAGAGAAGGAGTGATATAAAAATTACTAAAAACAGTCCGATGCCGAAAAACTGTAACTCTTATCAACACCATAATAAACAATAGATATTTCCGTGTTTGCTTGGGAGAAAATGTGAGCAAGGAGAGGAAATTAAGTAATGGTCTACCACAGGGCTCCGTCTTAGCCCCCCTGTTATTCAACCTATATCTCTCCGATCTCCCCAATACCAGGTCAACAAAATTCTGCTAGGCGGACAATATTGGCTCTAAGCTCTATGGGACTTAACATCTGATGTAATCAGTCCCCTAGACTTATCCTGGTCCTACTATAGGAAATAACTGTGTGAGTTAACGAGAATTTCGCTCTCATTTAAGTATACAGCCGAGAGAGTCAGCCTTCAGGAATTGTGAAACGAGCCCTATCGTCGAGGACTGTGTGCTACAAAGAGCGCAGATTCGCCACGAGATGGGGAATTTCTCAGGCGCCTATTGTGCTGTAGTGTGCGAGTGAGACAGACGAGAACGTACGTCACAGGGAAACTCCGTAGAAGCCGTTTGTGGCCAGAGAGACGTAGCAGTGTTAAATATAAGGGGCAACATTTATGAAAACTATTTAATTCAGTAATAATGCAGGGAGTGAAGCAACAGTAATTTTAATCTACCATCCTTCATAAGTTTTCAGGATGATCCCAATAAAACTTGAATATCGATCATATCGATAGTAGTTTAGGATTTACTGTCAAAGTGAAATTCATAAGTTTTGTAACAAAGACCTGAATGCTAAAATCTGAACGCTTTAGTCAATCATTACGATCGACATTTCATATAGAAGCGCATCATTAAAATGACAAATGTTGTAACTATCAGCTGTGTAACTTCATTTATTTAAAAGATACAGTAAATTTAAATTACGAGTATTTTCAGTTAAGTATCAGATCTTCATTTCCTCAACACAAAACACATTGAACGATGGCAGCATTACACCTTATTGAATCATTGGGAAATAGAATATTTGTTGTAAAGTTTAATGCATAATAGTTAATCCTGTTCTTTATTTATTTATCAGAAAGCACATTGGTGCAAGGCTAGTGGCCGTGACATTCAAAGTAAAGAAGGAAATTGTATTGGTTTTATGTAAAAGAATTTAACAATGGATATTACTGTTACTGGTCAAGATTTGGTTATTTAAATATGTTGAAATGTAAAATAATGTAGAGTAAGCTGTAGCCAATTAGATGGATTGCCTCAGGAAAAGGAACTGCCATAGTCAGATGAGCGGGTATGCTCAGTGCCCAGGAAACGCGGCCGGGAACGAGCAGAGGGACAGTGCTGGCGCAGACGCGAAAGAGGACAGACAGTTCGGCTGGAGACACCAAAGGGTACAGTTCGGACTGAGACGCGAAAGCGGACACGCGGTCCTTAGGCAGCCAGGATGTGAAACGACTTAGAAAATTTCGCGTTGTGTGGTATCGCGGGTCTTAGTCTCTGAGCAGTGAGCAGCCAAGCGCCTGGTGTGAACTCAACTTTTCGCATAGTTAACGAGGTGCAGTATCGAACTTTTAATTCACGATGAGATTGTGAATGATCGAACTGTGTCAAATGGATATGCGCTCTAGTGTAATAGTAATTCTAAATACGACCACTTTCGCTATTAGTTTTCTTTCTGAATAAACATTATTCTAACCAAATCGCAACTGTGTGGCCTACGCCATTTATGGGTCGTTAATTTAGTTCCCGATATTATTATTCCTGCTATTATGTATTACATTAACTTTGTTTCATACCATTTCGCAAACTTGCCGTCAGCCAGACAATTTAACCAAAGGATCACAGGTGACTAATTTAGGGCGTCTAATGCGACACATGTGGGTCAACCACTAGACGAGTTTGAACCTAGACATTTCGACGAAGAGGAACCGCATGTGAGCCGAACATCTTTGGGATGTTAGTTTGCAACCTGGAGATTGTATATATTAATCACTCATTGATTATGAATTAGTAGCGGTATTACTCTCAATATAAATTTTACTAACAGGAAGAATATCCGCTAGTTGATCCGACTCGTAAATTTTCTCAGCACTCGTGTTATTAATCAAAACTGGACCTCTTGAGAATCCAAGTGTTGATCCTATTGACCCTCTCCAGCCAAGTTCTATGTTTTGTCCTTTTTAGTTCTGTTTTAAATGGATTAACATTTAGAAGTAAACGAAAGCCTTTTATTGATCGTTTCATAATTGCACCTGATTTTCGTACGAGCCAGGAGGACTCTCCATGGCCTTGTTGCCTGCTAGCCGAAGTTCATTGTTCAACTCGATGATGTCTGGAATCCTGTTATGGGTTTCCAGCCAATTGGTGCAATGCTCTACTCATTCTTGCTTTGATGTATTGGAGTGAGGCGGAGGGGGGAGGTATTTGCACTTGATACAGATGAGCACTCTTGCAGAGTCCTCACAGGCTCAGCTGACGTGGTGATGTGCATGCTGCTTGTTTTAAGGATTCATCAAGAGAAAAATTATACGTAAAAGCAACAGTTCTTCTGGTGGGCGTAAATACCCTTACAAATGGCTCTGAGCACTACGGGGCTTAACATCTGAGGTCATCAGTCCCCTAGGACTTAGAAATACCTAAACCTAACTAACCTAAGGACATCACACACATCCATGCCCGAAGCAGGATTCGAACCTGCGAACGTAGCGGTCGCGAGGTTCCAGACTGTAGCGCCTAGAACCGCTCGGCCACTCCGGCCGGCTGTTTTTAGGAGTATTAACTCCACCAAACCAGATGCCTGCTCAAGCTCCTTGTCTCTAAAGTGGATGGTGCTCTTCGTTAAGCATATAGGTAGCTTTGCCAGCATATATAGCTGATTTCGACTCTCCCCATATATATTTCATAATTCATTAGGACTCTGACATTTGATGAATTCGGAGATAGAGTTCAAATGGTTCAAATGGCTCTGAGAACTATGAGACTTCACATCTGAGGTCATCGGTCCCCTAGAACTTAGAACTACTTAAACCTAACTAACCTAAGGGCATCACACACATCCTCGCCCGAGGCAGGTTTCGAACCTGTGACCGTAGCAGTCGCGCGGTTCCGGACTGAAGGGCCTAGAACCGCTCGGCCACCGCGGCCGGCGGAGGTAGAGTATCTTTTTCTTTCTTTGACATTTTCTCTTCTTCTTCTTCTTCTTTTACTGCCACCTGACGCTGTAATTACGAGTGAAAACTGTTTAATAATTTCTGTTACTGGTCTAAACGTTTCAGAGACTGTCCCAGTTTTAAGAGTCACAGTTTGCTACGAACGGCTTTCCAGGCCTCTACGACCTTGCGTTTTGTCATTATCCCGCATACTGATCACTACCCCTCATTCTCTCTCGCATACTGATCGCACTTCAAGGGAGTGCGCATCTTGTATAGTTTCGTACACAGCTTTCTCAAGCTTGTCAGTCTTTCCATGAGTAACCTCAAAAGAGTTTCATTGCCTTCTTCTCGAGCTCTTCTTTTTGTAATATCTTTTACAATGTTTTTTGAAACTTTACAGTAGCCACAAGAGCCTCGTTGAGTTTTTCGTTTGTCGCCTCGATTATATTCTATCATTCAAGTGCCGCGTCTGAGATTCACCTCTCGTAGCTGCTGCCTTGATAATGCCATGCAATTCAGTTAAGCTTGTGTTGATTGGTTGCTCACTTCGCTGGTTTCTATCACTCAGTTGAGATTCGCCTTTTGCAGCCGCTGCCTTGACGCTGATATCCAACTCCGTTACTCTTGCATTTTTCTTTCGACGTGTAAATACATGTTTGGTTTATACTTCGTCCTATTGGGAAGAGCACACCGCATCCATGAGAATTTGCCCATAGCCTACGTTGTACTGCTTGAAAGCTGTATTAAATTATGCATCACCCCGGGTCAGCTGCTTTGGGAGTACGTCTGGCTCAAATAAATTTATAGACGAATACAGAAACATTTCTTGATTTTATCCTGGTTCTTCACTGCGACGTCACTAAATATGAGTACACTGTTTGATTTCACTTTTCAGTACATCGCTGCTTTCGTTGAATATCTGGTGCGTCACCGCCCTCAGTGCTGGACAATATCTCTTTGAAAAGCTGATATTTTGGCTGAAACATGTTTTTTAAAAAAAGCTCGAAGGGACCTCTTTAGAATGTCTTAGAACTAAGTTAGTTTTTCCATAACGTGAAGAACCCATAATTAAAGAACGTAGGTTATCGGGAAGTAATGAGCCACTCTTCCTCTTCCTTCTCCGGTTTCCAGATCACCATTGCAGGACCAGTTGGTCACCAGAAGACTCTTGTGTTTCGTCCACTACATTATGACAATAACTAATCGTCCTCATTGCCAAACAGGGCATTTTATAGGGAACATATTCTAGACTATTTTATAAATTCTTACACACCGCAGGGAATATAGAAGCTTAAATATGAGCGCAGTTCTATGCCCATATCTGGCACACTTGGCTCATGCACTTCCACCACCATTCTGGTGCAAAATGAATCAAATAAATGAGGAGCGGTTTCCTCCGATGGACTCAGAGTTCAGCAAGCAGACTCCAAAAGCTTACTCCACAATGCCTTGCAGACTCGGCGAACGTATGTTTGCCGCCTTAGTCAGCAGTGTGCATCACACTTTACGCTATGACTTGTGTACGTTACATCCTTGAACGTCTGTTCCCGTAGATGTCTGCACTCTGCTGTGAAGCATTTTAGTTGTTACAGGGAAGTCTCCTACTGTGGTGTTATTATCCCTCAGCATTACTGACGGCGAACGAACGTTGCCGTGCAACAATGCGGAAATATGCATTGCTGTATCACATGGTCGATGCCACTCATCTCCGAATAACGGCACTTTAACATCACAACATCTTGGATTTTCAAAGACGATAACTGGATGGAACTCTGGATCAGATATCATACCGCCATATCATACCGTCACTGATACATTTACACCTGTGGTGTTTCAACTGTAGCTAACGTTAAACGATATAATTACCAAATCATGTGGCTTTTTACCTCAGCTACTACTGCCATACACCTCGACACCTTCGCCCTCTGCCAGCGCTCTCACGACTGGGTGAACTAGTCATCGACTGCTGTTTATGTACAATTTTTGCACCACGGTGACCACTTTTTAAAAATAAAGTCCTTGTATAAATGAGGGATACGCCGTTCTTACAGCCTGTTCACAGTCAGGATGAACAAGGTAACGATGGTTTGTGGAGCAACTGCGCTCATCATTAACTTAAATGAGGGCTGTGAGTGTATACAGCAAGTTATATCAGCTGATATGTCTGCCGTTACATAGCTGTTTAGGAATAGCAGTGACTGCACAGATTTGATGTATTCAAGAAGACGGCTTAACCTAAACGTTCTGGATATTCATGAATGTGTTACGACAATTCAGCTGGAGGATTGTGTGTTCAAAGAGGATGACGATTCACTTACAACTGCCTATTCCATGCTCAAGCGGTTGAATACGCGAAATATTTGTAAAGTGCTTTTGGTTATTTATAGGAAACTTTCTGAAAGATGTATCAGTTTAAATGCAGTAGACTATTATACAGCGTGTCTGAAAAGTCTTTCCCTGATTATATAAATTGATAACTCAGGCTAGAAGTAAGATACAAATATGAAACTGGTGTCTAATTGTTTACAAACTATCAAAGTTTTTTTCATACATCAGTAAACTCCTACTTCCATTGTTTCCCAATGACAGTACACGTCGATATGACTTTGCGGTCGAAATGCTATCACGTATTGAGGACGATGATGGTTATCTCAGACGAATTGCCTTTTCCGACGAAGCGACCTTTTTTGTCAGTGGAGTAGTGAATCGCCATAATGTGCGTATTTGGGGTTCACAACCCCCTGGCGAGGTCATGGAGTGCACCAGAGGCAGTCCAAAGGTGAATGTTTGGTGCGCGCAATTGCACGATCGAATTGTCGGGCCATTCTTCTTCGCTGAGGCTACCATCACATCTGCAGTGTATCTGGACATGTTGCAACTGTATGCTGTTTCTCAGCTGCTTCAGTATCCCGCCTCATTGGGGTTTGAACGTCCGTGCCTATCTCGATATGACCGTTCCTGGGCGACGGATTGGTCGTGATGGGCCAACGGTTTGGCCTCCACGCTCTCCTGACATAACCCCATTAGACTTCTTTTTATGGGGTTATGTCAAGTACGAGGTCTACTGAAAACGTGTACCAGATCTTGAAACCCTGCGGCAACGGATAACCACAGTCGTTTAATAAATCCCTCCAGTGATGTTGGCTAATGTGTGGACGGAAATTGAATATCGCCTGGATGTGCTACGTGCTACCAAGGGTGTTCATGTGGAAGTTTACCGATGTGTGAAAAAAGATTTGATAGTTTTTAGACAATTAGACACCAGTTTCATATTTTTACCTTACCTCTAGCCTGAGTTATCAATTTATGTAATCAGGGAAAGACTTTTTGGACACCCTGTATATTCACAAAACAGTTTATACCTTGGCTGTATGATATTTCACACATATTTAAGTTAAAGCCTCAAGTGTTAAACTACATTTTGTTGTAAAATGGAAAACAATTGATGATTTGTTTTCCTACTCAGTGTATTTATTGAAGATGCAGAGGTTTACCAAGCCACAACAAGCCATTATAGGCAGCTAGGCCTCACCCGCTCCAACCATTACAGCCAGACGTATGAGCTGTTCACACATCGCAGGCCGTTTGTCAGAGGCCTGATAAATGGCTTGCACTGCGGGCTCTTCATATCTGATACTGCCCGCCCCGATAGTTCAGTGGTCAGCGTGACGGACTGTCGTTCTAAGGGGCCCGGGTTCGATTCCCGGATTTATCGGAGATTTTCTCCGCTCAGGGACTGGGTGTTGTGTTGTCTTCATCATCATTTCGTCCCCATCCGGCGCGCAGGTCGCCCAATGTGGCGTCGAATGTAATAAGACCTGCACCAAGGTGGCCGGACCTGCGCCGCAAGGGGCCTCCCGACCAGTGACGCCAAACGCTAATTTCCACATCTGATACTCATTCAGTGCTGACTAACTTGGTGAGAGAGGCCGGTCCAGAGGCAGTGACACCCTGACAGGTGGAACTGACACCTCTGGGTGCGGTAGAGGCAGTGAACAACGGTCCAGGGCTGGCGGCAGAGGGTTGCAGCCTGGGGGTGGCAGTGAGAACGGCGGCAGCGCCATGATTCGTGATATGACGAAACTGTATATCCTTTTAATAGGTCGTCGGATAGGACATGTTTCTGTCGGGAACTGCGACTGAAACAACATCTCTTTACACGCGGCAAGCCTTATTCACTTTAGTTACAGTACGTAGTAGCAGCACAAAGTTTCGAAAATAGCAGCCACCTGTACGTCTTAAACTTGGCCTGAATGGTGTTCAAGCCAACTGGCAACATTACCCACACAGGAATTCCGCCAGTGAAGTGTTTCTCTACAGTCTGTACAGGTCCTACAATAACACAGTTTGGCACAGGGGATATGCAAGAATTTATACACTGCCCGTTGTAATACCGTTTTGGTTTAAATAGTACACAAATTCATAGAAAGCAGCTCTTACATGTGGCTGTGAATGACACAATATTTCTGTGTTAATCATTATTGCACAATAAATATCATCTAATTACACAACATTCAAACCCATGAAGTTAACGCCAACATGGCCTCATAATGCATATTAACTATAGTGACTCTACGGCCTAGCATTCAAATCTCAATCGGAGTATGGAAAGCATAATTCTAGAATGTCACCTTATTTCTTATATAAACCATCATATTGCTTACATACTCCCATTAGTACCATGAACTTTGAGCTTTGGGATCAACAGGTTCCGAAGTTTCAATTTCAGTAACCATAGCAAAGTCATTTTCCGGTTTCAGACCCACATTTACTCGTTTAGATCCACATGCAATGACTTTATGACCTAGCATTTGAATGTCAATTGGAGTGTGGGAATAATCACACTCGTCCATCATCCTGTTCTTTATGTAACTAATCATACCTCTCATATATTCCAATTTGTACCACGAATATTGAGTTTTGTAATGAACACATTGCGCGATTTCAATTTCAGTAACAACAGAAAAATCATTTTCCAGATCCATATACATATTGATGTGTCGACAGAAGTGCCGACACAGTGTTATTTTGAGGGGGCCGATAGGCACGCTATCTAACGCAGATGGGCGTGAAGTCTGGAACAGGATAACTATTGAATGGTAGCAAGAAAAGTACGTAGCTGGAATATACTTAACTTTATTCACTCCTTGTGATACATCTCTCTTGACTATACAAATGAGACTCGTAAGATACATGCACTGTTACAATTGGCGCCTTGCTAGGTCGTAGCCATGGACTTAGCAGAAGGCTATTCTAATTGTCTCTCGGCAAATGAGAGGAAGGCTTCGTCCGTATTGTCGCTAGCAATGTCGTCCGTACAACTGGGGCGAGTGCTCTATCGTATATCGAGACCTGCCTTGTGGTGGCGCTAGGTCTGCGATCACACAGTGGCGACACGCGGGTCCGACATATACTAAATGGACTGCGGCCGATTTAAGCTACCACCTAGCAAGTGTGGTGTCTGGCGGTGACACCACACATATTTACCTGTTTACATCCACAAGCAGTCACGTTATAGGAGATTGCAAACAGTGGTACTCTTGATGGAAAACTTTGCTACGCTTCTGTGATCTGCGGCAACTCTGGCGCTGGTGGCGACTGCTGCTGCTGCGGCTGCTTTGGAACTAGCTGCTAGGGCTGGTGCTGTACACTTGGAAGATACCAGGTCAGATAAACTAGGAAGCCCATCTGAAGACTGCTGATTGATGTGGGTCAGGAGAGTGTTGTGCTGCTGGAACAATAACCAGCCATAAGTGTAAATTCCAATGTATTTGTTAATGACAATAGCAATAATTATATTATTATTAGATACTTACTTTCACATGTAACAGTCTTATTCCTCTTGTTCCTGGGAGCACTGGCCGGCCCTTTCTGCAGGCACTTCATCATCCTCCCACTATGAAGTTCAGACCTCAAATGACGGATGGCGTTGGCTGCTGGATTCACAACATAATAAAGGGAGTGGAGGGGATAGTTGTGCTCCTATTGATTCACTGGGTTTCCCCCGTTTTATTGTGGACAGTTCGACTGAGAGGGGTTATTGCTCTTTTCATGTGATGTGACACGATTGCTTACGGCCTGTGGTAACCTTGCCTTGAATTTAAGTAATCCAGGTGTGCAATCGCGTACAAGTTCTTATTAATGAACCATCCTGAAATAAGGTTGTTATCTGGGCAGGAACGTACACTGATATTATACTGACTGGTAACCGACGGACAGCTATTTTGAGTCTCATTTTGGTAGTTATTTTTTACTTTTTCCATGTTCTTTTTTTTCCATCCAGTTCGAATACCAGCGTCTTTTAAATATATGATTCATCAACTATATGCAAATATTTGCTAACAAACACACATAAGATTGTCATTTTCATGAAAAATGCATGTCTTCCTATTTATAATTACATATCACACAAAAATCCAATTTCCATTGCAAATATAATTTTTTTTCATCTATCCTTTATAAAAGATGTTAGTAATAATTGTTAGAATTAAAAGATATTACAAATTAATTTTTTATCTTTACGTATTTTACACTTCACAGAAACGCTTACAGAACCTTTGTTTGAAAATATACCAATGCCACGAATCGAGCGCTTGCTGCCCAAAGGTCAGACAAGAATTCCATCACAGAGTCACGCGATCCGTCGAAAAGACGACAATGCTTTAGGGCATTAAACAAACATCGATTTCCTCGAGAATTGTTGAGAGTTGCACCGACATGCTTTGGGGGTTTATGTTTGAGTCCTGATCTCCACAAACCATAAATATAAAATATCTTCGATTGCCTTGTCAGTAAATAACGCCTCGGTTGGATCACACAAGGTTCAGTCCATCACATAGTAGTTCTCCCACCAAGGAGAAAGATCCGTGGCAGTAGGCCTACGAGAAAGCGAACCCGTGTCCTCCGCGTAAGCACCCAAACACACTGACCACTGAGCTATGGAGAACTAGAGCTAAATGGTGTCATTCACGGAGCGCAAACGGTCTGCCTGCGAGATAATTGTGAATCTGTGGTTTTGAGTCGCCACTAATCTCAGTATGACTACTGTCCTAGTTAGCACAAATGTACCTGAAATGCAAATTTATCAGTTGTAAGTCCCCAATGTAACTGAGCTAAAATTTCAACCCTGACCCACGGGTGTGGAATCTGGTACATGCGCAACATCTCGTTTTAATGATGATAAACGACGGCATCTACCGTGCCAACACGGCCATAATGGACAGAACGAGCACAGCATTTACCTTGGCCTCCATGGCCATCTCACCTTAATGATCGGCATTTTTCTCGCTGAGGTCATCTCACAAGTGAAGTGTACAGAACTGTCACTAACAGTGTCGAAGAACTGGAGCAGTGACTGGTACAGTCTTGTGAAGATTACGAGATAATGAGGGGGTATTTAAAATAATTGCTATCTCATTGTAGAAACAAGTGCAGTATTGGCTCCAAATGTGACGACGATCCTTCAGCAGGCACAAGCGTCCAGAACATTATATCATGCAACACAGTAAAGTAGAATTTTACTTCTTGTTAAGGTAATCCTTGGCTGCAATTTGAACCAAAATAGATGGGGAGTTTATCAAAAAATCCACATTTCAGATACAATCATACTAACAAGGACATTAGTAGATACTGAAGCCAGTGGCGGCTCGTATTCACACATTTGCAATCTCCTCACAGACGGATCGTTCGTGCACCCATGCTTAGCTGAAATCTTTTGCTTTTACTATGACGTGTTTACAGCCGTGTCACTTTTCGCTACTATGATACAGCCTGTACAGGAATTTTGCACTTGGCACCTCTCTCAACCCAAACTGGCTACTTGTGTCGCTTGCGGCATAAAGCGGCCCTTTCACATATCCGCCCGTCGTGGGACGGTGGGCTCGATCCAGCATGAGAAACACGTATGGAGTATCAAATGGTTCAACAGTAGGAGAAGGCAGTCCAGCAGTGAAACCCAACGCATCAAGCACATGCTGGATGGGATTTACGTCGGCGGAACAGGCAAGGCAGACCATTCCCTGAATATCCTTTCGTCCCAAGAGCGCCTGCAACCGCTCTCTTCAATGGGGTCGATCATTTTTATTCATACAAATTAATGAAATGGGACTGTATAGTTCCAGAGACGTTTCAAGTCTCAAGTATAAATATACAGGGTGGTCCATTGATCGTGACCGTGCCAAGTATCTCACGAAATAAGCGCCAAGCGAAAAAACTGCAAAGAATCGCTTGATACGGGCAAGTCTTCAGGTCCAGATTATATACCGACTGCGTTCCTTTCAGATTACGCTGATACAATAGCTCCCTACTTAGCAATCATATACAACCGCTCGCCCACCGATAGATCTGTACCTACAGATTGGAAAATTGCGCAGGTCGCACCAGTGTTTAAGAAGGGTATTAGGAGTCATCCATCGAACTACAGACCTATATCATTGACGTCGGTTTGCAGTAGGGATTTAGAGCATATACTGTATTCAAACATTATGGATCACCTCGAAGGGAACGATCTATTGATACGTAATCAGCATGGTTTCAGAAAACATCGTTCTTGTGCAACGCAGCTAGCGCTTTATTCGCACGAAGAAATGGCCGCTATGGACAGGGGATCTCAAGTTGATTCCGTATTTCTACATCTCCGGAAAGCTTTTGACACCGTTCCTCACAAGCGACTTCTAATCAAGCTGCGGGCCTATGGGGTATCGTCTCAGTTGTGCGACTGGATTCGTAATTTCCTGTCAGGAAGGTCGCAGTTCGTAGTAATAGACGGCAAATCATCGAGTAAAAATGAAGTGATATCAAGTGTTCCCCAGGGAAGCGTTCCTGATCTATATAAATGACCTGGGTGACAATCTGAGCAGTTCTCTCAGGTTGTTCGCAGATGATGCTGTAATTTACCGTCTAGTAAGGTCATCCGAAGACCAGTATCAGTTGCAAAGCGATTTAGAGAAGATTGCTGTATGGTGTGGCAGATGGCAGTTGACGCTAAATAACGAAAAGTGTGAGGTGATCCACATGAGTTCCAAAAGAAATCCGTTGGAATTCGATTACTCGATAAATAGAACAATTCTCAAGGCTGTCAATTCAACTAAGTACCTGGGTGTTAAAATTACAAACAACTTCAGTTGGAAAGACCACATAGATAATATTGTGGGGAAGGCGAGCCAAAGGTTGCGATTCATTGGCAGGACACATAGAAGATGCAACAAGTCCACTAAAGAGACAGCTTACACTACACTCGTTCGTCCTCTGTTAGAATATTGCTGCGCGGTGTGGGATCCTTACCAGGTGGGATTGACGGAGGACATCGAAAGGGTGCAAAAAAGGGCAGCTCGTTTTTTATTATCACGTAATAGGGGAGAGAGTGTGGCAGATATTATACGCAAGTTGGGATGGAAGTCATTAAAGCAAAGACGTTTTTCGTCGCGGCGAGATCTATTTACGAAATTTCAGTCACCAACTTTCTCTTCCGAATGCGAAAATATTTTTTTGAGCCCAACCTACATAGGTAGGAATGATCATCAAAATAAAATAAGAGAAATCGGAGCTCGAACAGAGAGGTTTAGGTGTTCGTTTTTCCCGCGCGCTGTTCGGGAGTGGAATGGTAGAGAGATAGTATGATTGTGGTTCGATGAACCCTCTGCCAAGCACTTAAATGTGAATTGCAGAGTAGTCATGTAGATGAACGAAACTTGTCTAGCTTGAAGGGGGAAACCAGATGACGATATGGTTGGCCCGCTAAATGGCACTGCCTCAGGTCAAACGGATATCAACTGCGTATTTTTTGAATAGGAACCCCCATTTATATTACATATTCGTGTAGTACGTAAAGAAATACGAATGTTTCAGTTGGACCACTTTTTCTGCTTGGTGAAACATGGCGCTGTAATAGTCACAAACATATGGCTCATAATTTTAGACGAACAGTTGGTAACAGGTAGGTTTTTTTAAATTAAAATACAGAATGTACCTACGTCTGAACATTTTATTTCAGTTGTTCCAATGTGATACATGTACCTTTGTGAACTTATTATTTCTGAGAACGGATGCTGTTACAGCGTGATTGCCTGTAAATACCACATTAATGGAATAAATGCTCAAAATGATGTCCGTCAACCTCAATGCATTTGGTAATACGTGTAACGACATTCCTCTCAACAGCGAGTAGTTCGGCTTCCGTAATGTTCGCACATGCATCGACAATGCGCTGACGCATATTGTCTAGGCGTTGTCGGTGATTCACGATAGCAAATATCCTTCAACTTTCCCCACACAAAGAAATCCGGGGACGTCAGATCCAGTGAACGTGCGGGCCATGGTATGGTGCTTCGACGACCAATCCACCTATCATTAAATATGCTATTCAATATCGCTTCAACCTCACGCGGGCTATGTGCCGGACATCCATCATGTTGGAAGTAAATCGCTATTCTGCCTTGCAGTGAAAAATCTTGTAGTAACATCGGTAGAACATTACGTAGGAAATCAGCATACATTGCACCATTTAGACTGCCATCGATAAATTGAGGGCCAATTATCCTTCCTCCCATAATGCCGCACCATACATTATCCGGCCAAGGTCGCTGATGTTCCACTTGTCGCAGCCATCGTGGATTTTCCGTAGCCCAATAGTGCAAATTATGCCAATTTACGTTAGCGCTGTTGGTGAATGGCGCTTCGTCGCTAAATACACTCCTGGAAATGGAAAAAAGAACACATTGACACTGGTGTGTCAGACCCACCATACTTGCTCCGGACACTGCGAGAGGGCTGTACAAGCAATGATCACACGCACGGCACAGCGGACACACCACGAACCGCGGTGTTGGCCGTCGAATGGCGCTAGCTGCGCAGCATTTGTGCACCGCCGCCGTCAGTGTCAGCCAGTTTGCCGTGGCATACGGAGCTCCATCGCAGTCTTTAACACTGGTAGCATGCCGCGACAGCGTGGACGTGAACCGTATGTGCAGTTGACGGACTTTGAGCGAGGGCGTATAGTGGGCATGCGGGAGGCCGGGTGGACGTACCGCCGAATTGCTCAACACGTGGGGCGTGAGGTCTCCACAGTACATCGATGTTGTCGCCAGTGGTCGGCGGAAGGTGCACGTGCCCGTCGACCTGGGACCGGACCGCAGCGACGCACGGATGCACGCCAAGACCGTAGGATCCTACGCAGTGCCGTAGGGGACCGCACCGCCACTTCCCAGCAAATTAGGGACACTGTTGCTCCTGGGGTATCGGCGAGGACCATTCGCAACCGTCTCCATGAAGCTGGGCTACGGTCCCGCACACCGTTAGGCCGTCTTCCGCTCACGCCCCAACATCGTGCAGCCCGCCTCCAGTGGTGTCGCGACAGGCGTGAATAGAGGGACGAATGGAGACGTGTCGTCTTCAGCGATGAGAGTCGCTTCTGCCTTGCTGCCAATGATGGTCGTATGCGTGTTTGGCGCCGTGCAGGTGAGCGCCACAATCAGGACTGCATACGACCGAGGCACACAGGGCCAACACCCGGCATCATGGTGTGGGAAGCGATCTCCTACACTGGCCGTACACCACTGGTGATCGTCGAGGGGACACTGAATAGTGCACGGTACATCCAAACCGTCATCGAACCCATCGTTCTACCATTCCTAGACCGGCAAGGGAACTTGCTGTTCCAACAGGACAATGCACGTCCGCATGTATCCCGTGCCACCCAACGTGCTCTAGAAGGTGTAAGTCAACTACCCTGGCCAGCAAGATCTCCGGATCTGTCCCCCATTGAGCATGTTTGGGACTGGATGAAGCGTCGTCTCACGCGGTCTGCACGTCCAGCACGAACGCTGGTCCAACTGAGGCGCCAGGTGGAAATGGCATGGCAAGCCGTTCCACAGGACTACATCCAGCATCTCTACGATCGTTTCCATGGGAGAATAGCAGCCTGCATTGCTGCGAAAGGTGTATATACACTGTACTAGTGCCGACATTGTGCATGCTCTGTTGCCTGTGTCTATGTGCCTGTGGTTCTGTCAGTGTGATCATGTGATGTATCTGACCCCAGGAATGTGTCAATAAAGTTTACCCTTCCTGGGACAATGAATTCACGGTGTTCTTATTTCAACTTCCAGGAGTGTAGAACGCGTGCAAAAAATCTGTCGTCGTCCCGTAATTTCTCTTGTGTCCAGTGGCAGAACTGTACACGACGTTCAGAGTTGTCGCCATGCAATTCCTGGTGCATAGAAATATGGTACGGGTGAAATCGATGTTGATGTAGCATTCTCAACACCGACGTTTTTGAGATTTCCGATTCTCGCGCAACTTGTCTGCTACTGATGTGCGGATTAGCCGCGACAGCAGCTAAAACACCTACTTGGGCACATAATTTGTTGCAGGTCGTGGTTGACGTTTCACATGTGGCTGAACACTTCCTGTTTCCTTAAATAACGTAACTATCCGGCGAACTGTCCGGACACTTGGATGTTGTCGTCCAGGATACCGAGCAGCATACATAGCACACGCCCGTTGGGGATTTTGGTGCCAATAGCCATACATCTACACGATGTCGACCTTTTCCGCAATTGGTAAACGGTCCATTTTAACACGGGTAATGTATCACGAAGCAAATGCCGTCCGCACTGGCGGAATGTTACATGATACCACTTATACGTTTGTGACCATTACAGCGCCATCTATCACAAAGCGATGAAAGTGGTCCAACTAAAACATTCGTATTTCTTTACGTACTACACGAGTATGTAATAAAAATGGGGGTTCGTATTTTTTTTTTAAAAAAGCAGTTGATATCCGTTTGACCTTGGCAGCGCCATCTAGCGGGCCATCCAAAGCGCCATATGGTTACCCCCTTCAAGCTAGACGAGTTTCGATCTTTGTACGTTTTTTCGTTTTATGCTTATTTCGTGAGATATTTGGCCCGGTCACTAGACTGAAACGACGAATGGAAATTTATACCAAGGCTTTGGTTCAAGGCTGGGTCTCGTACTGACTTGGCAATGTGCTAACCACTACACCATCCTGATACAGTGGTTTTGCACAACTGCACGGGCTACTACGACACACCTCCTTCCTCGTTCCAAGTTCCCATTCACACCTCAGCCCACTTGATAGTTCCCCTATACTCTAAAACTGTATTCGTGATGAGCAGGTGCTATTCCAATACATTGCAGAGCCTCTGCAATGCTTTTCGAGTTTAGGGGAATGCCAAAGGAGCCGAGGCATAAATGGGCATTTGGACTGAGGAGGGGGGTGTGCCGTGGTAGCCCGTGCAGTTCTGCAAAGCCACTGTGCCAGGGTGATGCATTGGTTAGCACATTTCCTAGAGCAGGATACTCGGGTTTGAATCATGACCTAGGTACAAATTTTCATTCGTCGCTTATTGGGCGATCTGGGTGGCCGTATCATTCGCTTGAATTGTCCAGAACGTTCTTCAAACCAATCGCAAACGATTGTGGACTAGCGTCAAGGCACATTGTTATCCAAAAAAATTCGTTCGTTGTTTGGGAACATGAAGTCCATGAACGGCTGCAGATGGTCTCGAAGTAGCCGAACATAACTATGTCCAGTCAAATTGTTCCAGTCAGAGATGGACTCACTTGGACCAGAAGATCCAATCCATTCCACGTAAACACAGCAAACACCATTATGGAGCCACTAAGTGCTTGCGCAGTGCCCTGTTGATAACTTGGGTCCATGGCTTCGTGGAGTTTGCACTTTTGTATCCAGCCTGGAAGGCGGCGCGTGGGTCGGTTCCTGTAAACTGAAGGGTAGGCCGAATTTAGGGAGTGAGTAGGAGCAGGAAAAGGTGATACCCTCTCGGTACTGCTCTTAGAAATGGTTTTACTATACCACAATATTAACTGAATACATAACTTTGCACTGAGGTGCGAAGCCTGAGACCCGTCGTAAGTAGTACATAGTCTCATTAGCAAGCGAAATGTCCCTGCCGTCTACTCTTGATCTGATGGGCAGAATCTGGAGTGGAGCTCGTAGAGCTCTCCCGCTCCGGCTCGACTGCGCTGTCGTCGGTGTCTGTCGTAGTGCCAACCTAGCAGAGCGCACCTACGTTGTGGCATCGTAGCTATCGATACCACACGCACCACACTCGAAACTTTCCATCAGTTCTCGCCAACCAAAGTTGGGACTCATCTGACCAGCCCATGGTTTTCCAGTCGTCTTGGGTCCAATCGATATGGTCACGAGAGCAGGAGATGCATTGCACGTGAAATTGTGCTGTTAGAAAAGGCACTCGCGTCGGTCGTCTGCTGCCATAGCCCATTAACGCCAAATTTCACGACACTCTCCTAACGGATACATTCGTCGTACGTTCTGCAGTCATTTCACACAGTGTTGCTAGACTAGCAACAGCTCTACGCAAACGCCACTGTTTTTGATGGTAAAGTGAAGTCCGTCGACCATTGCATTGTCTGTGGTGAGAGATACTGCCTGAAATTTTGTATTCTCAGCACACTCTTGACACTGTGGATCTCGGACTGTTGAATCCCCCACGAATTCCAAAATGAAATGACCCATGCGTCTAGCTCCAACTACTATTCCGCGTTCAAAATCTGTTGATTCCCGTCGTGTGGCCATAAGAACGTCGGTAAACGTTTTACACAAAAAACCAAAGTACAAATGATAGATCCGACAATATAATGCCCTTTTATACACTACTGACCATTAAAATTGCTACACCAAGAAGACATGCAGATGATAAACCGGTACTCATGGGACAAATATATTATACTAGAACTGACATGTGATTACATTTTCACGCAATTTGGGTGCATAGATCCTGAGAAATCTGTAGCTAGAACAACCACCTCTGGCCGTAATAACGGCCTTGATACTTCTGGGCATTGTGTCAAACAGACCTAGAATGGCGTGTACAGGTACAGCTGCCCAGGCTGCTTCAGCTCGATACCACAGTTCATCAAGAGTAGTGACTGGCGTATTGTGACGAGCCAGTTGCTCGGCCACCATTGACCAGATGTTTTCAGTTGGTGAGAGATCTGGAGAATGTGCTGGCCAGGGTAGCAGTCGAACATTTTCTGTATCCAGAAAGGCCCGTACAGGACCTGCAACATGCGGTCGTGCATTATCCTGCTGAAATGTAGGGTTTCGCAGGGATCGAATGAAGGGTAAAGCCACGGGTCGTAACACATCTGAAATGTAACGTCCACTGTTCAAAGTGACGTTAGTGCGAACAAGAGGGGACCGAGACGTGTAAGCAATCGCACCCCAAACCATCACACCGGGAGATACGCCAGCAAGGCGATGACGAATATACGCTTCCAGCGTGCGTTCACCGCAATGTCGCCAAACACGGATGCGACCATCATGATGCTGTAAACAGAACCTGGGTTCATCCGAAAAAATAACGCTTTGCCATTCGTGCACCCAGGGTCATCATTGAGTACACCATCCCAGGCGCTCCTGTCTGTGATGCAGCGTCAAGGGTAACTGCAGCCATGGTCTTCGAGCTGATAGTCCATGCTGCTGCAAACGTCGTTGAACGGTTCGTGCAGATGGTTGTTGTTTGACTCAGAGATCGAGACGTGGCTGTACGATCCGTTACAGCCATGCGGATAAGATGCCTGTCATCTCGACTGCTAGTGATACGAGGCCGTTGGGATCCAGCACGGCGTTCCTTATTACTCTCCTGAACCCACCGATTCCATATTCTGCTAACAGTAATAGAATCTCGACCAACGCGAGCAGCAATGTCGCGATCCGATAAACCGCAATCGCGGTAGGCTACAATCCGACCTTTATCAAAGCCGGAAACGTGATGGTACGCATTGCTCCTGCTTACATGAGGCATCACAACAACGTTTCACCAAGCAACGCCGGTCAACTGCTGTTTGTGTAAGAGAAATCGGTTGGAATCTTTCCTTATGTCAGGACGTTGTAGGTGTCGCCACCGGCGCCAACCTTGTGTGAATACTCTGAAAAGCTAATCATTTGCATATCACAGCATCGTCTTCCTGTCCGTTAAATTTCGCATCTGTAGCACGTCATGTTCGTGGTGTAGCAATTTTAATGGCTGTGTATGCGATACTAGCGCCAACTGTACACGTGGATGTCGGTATTGTAAGTAGGCTGTTTAGGTTTTTTTATTGGTAACGCCACCTCTGTATGAAAATCACTGGCTGTGCTGTGTGCAGTCTGTGGCTGCTTTGCATTGTTGTAATTCTCGCCATTGTAGTGTTGGGCAGCGGCAGCTGGATGTGAACAGCGCGTAGCGTTGCGCAGTGGGAGGTGAGCCGCCAGCGGTGGTGGATGTGGGGAGAGAGATGGCGGAGTTTTGAAATTTGTCATGAACTGCTATATTTATATATGATGATATCAAGGTAAATACGTTGTTTGTTCTCTATTAATATCTTTCATTTGCTAACTATCCCTATCAGTAGTTAGCGCCTTCCGTAGTTTGAATCTTTTATTTAGCTGGCAGTAGTGGCGCTCGCTGTATTGCAGTAGCTTGAGCAGCGAAGATTTTTGTGAGGTAAGTGATTTGTGAAAGGTATAGTTTAATGTTAGTCAGGGCCATTCTTTTGTAGGGAATTTTGAAAGTCAGATTGCGTTGCGCTAACAAAATATTGTGTGTCAGTTTAAGCACAGTCATGTATAAATGTTCAAAAGGGGACGTTTCATATGTCGACCCTTAGCCGAGGATACCTCACTGGAATCTTCTGATTTTTTCTTGTAGTTTGTGTAATTAGTGTAGATTTTGTTTATTGCTAGCGCGTAATTATAGAGAGAACTTCCTTTGTAGTTGTAGTTTTTCATTGTTGTACAGTAAAACAGTTGTCGCATGCATGTAGATTTGCAGCAAGTTTTTGGCAGCTGCGCTTGCAATTAACTAAATATTATTTTCAGTGCTATGTTAATGTGTTCTCTTATTTTTGCTCTTCAAATTGTGCTTTTCTGTGTTGTCGTGTGAAATATTGTGACAATAATGGCGTGTGAAAAACGTAATACTAGGCTCCAAAGTAAACTGAGAAATGACAGTGAAGACGAAAGCAGTGTGATAGCGCCGCAGAGTAATGAATTAACAGACATTCAAAGTAGTAATTTGGTAACTGTGCATAGGGAAATGGAGCAGGCGGCAAACAATTGCGTGGACAATGAAACAATTAATGAAGAGGGACGCACTATCGATCGATCGGTCGGCAACAGCTTGCCTCAGGAATCGGGAATGACAGGACACAATTTTGCAAATACTGTAGACTCAGGTTTTGGGTTCTCACCGTTTTCTCAAATGAGTCAAGACACATTTTCTGCTTGTCAAAATGTGAATGTTGGCGGTGCAACTTCACTGCCGAAAAGCACTGAGGAACATGTTTCAGACACCAGTGCATTGTTATTACAATTAATGAAACAAATGGGACAAAAGCTTGAAAAGTTAGACACAATGGAACAACACCAGAGACAAACACAGCAACAGTTAGACACAGTGGAACAAAATCTCAAAAAGTTAGACACAGTGGAACAAAATCTCAAAAAGTTAGACACTACACTTGAACAAACACGTGAAGATTTAACCACTGAGTTACATAACATCGAATCGAAATGTCAACAGGTCTGTAATGACGTAAAAACACAAATTTGTGAGCATTTCCAACCTATTTTTTCGCGTCATGAAAATGTAATACAGAATCACGAAGCAGCCATAAAAGAACTGCAGACTATTGTTCATGAAAATCATGAGACCTTGCAAGCTAAAGTTGACTCAGTTGCATCTACCGATTCGGTTACGCAACTTGCAAGAACTCAGGAAAACTTAAAGGACACAGTAGATACCCTGAAAATTGGTTCAGAAAGACACATGGAGGAAATAAGTACACTATCGGAGAAAGTAGCTGAACTTTCGGATCAGGTCACTAACTTATCTACAAAGGTAGATGATGATCTGAATGACACAAGACCCGTAGCCTTCACTGACACAGAAGAGTATGAACAAATTAGAAAATTCAAACAAAATCAAAATCAAATCAATACACAGTACAAAAGAGAAATCCGGGAAGTACAAGATCAGTTGACGCAGGTAATACAAGAATTACGTATTTCAGAGGACACTCGCGCTCCAATACGGGAAGAGGGACATAGAAATACGGAACAAACACAAAATAATAACACAGGACACTTCGGAAATTATGAAAGAAATTGGCAAGGCGCATTGGATTTTGAGATGGAACCGCCGAAACGAAGTAACAATGACCGACATGCGACTCGCCGACATGACGATTTTGACTATAAGCTGTTCATTACTACACGTAAATTCAAAACATTTAAGAATTCTGGCAACGACATTCATCCACAAGCATGGCTCCATCAATTCTCTCATTGTTTTCCTCCCAACTGGTCGTTAGAACACAGATTAGAATTTATGTGTGGCTACTTAGAGAATGAACCAGCTGTAAGAATGGGATCGGTCATTCACGATTGCCACAGTGAAGGAGAATTTTACCATGCCTTCCTCTCAGCATATTGGTCTTAAGCCACACAAGACCGAGTAAAACATGGCATCATAATGATGAAACATTTCGAAAAATCTGAATTTTCCAGTCTTGTGAAATATTTTGAAGACATGTTGCATAAGAATCAGTATCTTTCAAACCCATACAGCCCCTCAGAACTCGTCCGCATTTGCTTGATGAAATTGCCTGAATATTTACGACATATTATTTTTGCAGGACGTTGCAAAGACGACATTGAAGCATTTCAGGGACTTTTACAAGAATTAGAAATTGACACTGACAATCGCGGAACACGAAACCAGGAACACAACAATTACAGGTCACATCCGTCGCAATTCCGCGATGAAAGAAGTAATAACTTGACACGACAAGGCTATTCTCACAACACAAATCGTGACCAAAACAGACACCACTCATATGACACCCGCTGGCAGAGTAATAATAGTTACAGAGAAAGATCGCATTTCCGTAGTAATGACTATCACAGAGACAATAAGAGAAACAGACAATATGGGAACCAAAATAAATACTATCAAGGGAGACAGAATAACTTCAGACGCAACAGTTCAGCGCGGAGTTACGATTCAGGGAGAAATTCTCCACCACATGACCGACAAACAAGAAACTATGTAAACTACCGACAAAACGACAGACCTGAATTGCATCAGAACTGGCGGGATTCAAACAGAGCAGGGCCCTCTCGTCACGGTGAATTTGTAGAAGTTAGGTCTCCTAATCCCAATAACGGCGCGCGCCAACAAAGAGACAGACAATGACTCGCACAGCAGGCAGCCGCGTGCGCCCGCTGGCTCCGAGAAAAATAACATAAGACGCTAACCTTGCGAAAAATTATAGCTCTCCTTACCGACGTATACCGCATGATAATTCCGTTCAAGTTGAAACTCTGAGTACAAGGAAGAGTAAAGGTTTACACCACATTTCACATGTAAAACCGTTTATTGAAAGATAATCTGCTTTTTAACTTTGTCTTTGCCATAAAACTTTTCACTTCACATTACTAGTATGCTTTGTAAGACTTAAGAAACTGTTAACATGCAATAATGTTTGAAGTTAAATATCCAGTCAAGAACCAAGAGAACTTATTGAAACAGAAATGATGAATGCATTGTTATAGTGAACAGACGTCACAGTGTTATTGTGTGTGTACATTCTTGCTTGTTAGTTGCACGATTATGGAACGACTATAAGGCTTACATACTTAGAACATTTACCAGTACTCCTAATGAGATTTTAATGCAACATTTTGGTTTACTTGAAAATACATTCTGGATTTAAAGTACTTTCAGTGAGATACCAGATGGCACAGTGGTTAGTTTATGTGACAGCTACACGATTTTATCACGATGCTACTAAAGAGTGACAATTTACAATGTTGCTTTTGCGGTGTATCTGTTTTATATCTGCACAGTTTTTCTGAATTCTTCTGGAAAGTAAAACAGGTTTTAGTAGTAACTTTTGTAGTATAGCTACAATGAGACAGGGTTTTCCATAACACAACAATACGTTACAATACAGTACTTTCTTCATCACAACATTAAGCCTAATAACTACGATATCTATACACAAAGCATTTCACTTTTGTTTATCATGAGGTAAGTACATTGACTTCTGCAGAACTTAGCTTTCGGAGGACGATAACTATGACACTTCCACAGAGATTATCTTACAGCAAGACGCACATTTAGCGCTACAGGACACGTATTTGAGTGATTAATTTTGTACTTAAAACATTTATTTTTAAAGATTTTTGAATTACAAAGAAAGTTTTCCGTGATACATTTCATTCCATTGCTGTAATCTGTAACACCTGAGGGTATAATTACAATAATCCTCAGGGGGGTACACGCTTACTTTGTGTACCATGTGTGTGGCAACCACAAGGAACCCTAGCTAATATGGTATTTGCTTATACAACTTTACACATCGGTACCATATTTCTCTAACACACAAATTACACAGCTATCTGATCATGTAACTGAGAGAGACAAACATTTATTTTACTATATCAGTGACAGATGTTTACGTAATTACATAGTTGGATAACTTCACACTTATGAAATTGTATTTTGTCTGTACTTTGTAAACTGTTCATATTTTTTCGGAATCATTGTGATACTATGAGAGCTTTGAATGATGTATTTGGTAAGGGAGCATGATTTTAAAGTACGTTTGAGGAAGATGACACTATTGAAATGAGCAGAGAATTTTTTTTAGGTTTTGAAATTATTACAGAAAGCTACGACGTTTTTGAGAGTTGACTGAGGTGTTATGATGTTATTATTACGATGACTATGTGTATTATGCTGTTGCAGTATGTTTATGATCAATAAGCTGATGCTATATGAGGAATTTGGTTATGCTATGTATTTATTATGGTGAAATATTGAAGTGTCGTCGCAAGATTGACGTGTCGACGAATATATATATGTGTAATAAGGTAAGGAGTAATGAATAGTGATTAGGGACTCTGACTTATGGAAAAGGATGTTGGAAACCAAGAATCATACTTTAGAATTATAAAATGTGTGTACATGTGTGAATCATGTGTGAATGTATCACAATGCCACTGAAAATTTTTTTGGACACTGTTATATTCATAGGATTTTGTTTCTACCCATTTGCAACGTAAATTCTCGACCTGTGAAATTTTTATATGAGACTGTCACTGTAGCGGAAACTGCTGTCGTAAATATTTCCGTAAGAAAGTTAAGTGACCACCTGCACGTAATGCATCGCGGGCACCCACCTGGGCGACAGCCGCCCGAAAAAAAAGCCATTAGCCTTTCAGCGGCACAGGTAGAAAAAAAAAAGGGGAGGCCATTATCCTCGCATTTTTATGCTTTGGTTTGCGTAATTGCTTATTTCATTTGACATCTGTTTTCCAGCTGTGTTGCAGCATTGGTTTCATAAAATAAAATTAAATGCATTTGCTAATGTGAACAATTTCTGTCAACAGATCTATTAAATAATAATTTTGTGATCCACATTCTTCAAAAAAGGAGCACTTGGAAAGGAAAGAACAATAAGAAGGGACTAGTAACAGTAACTGCATACATAATATTCTTTTCAAGTACATGGTAATATTTCTTTTACAATAAGTTTTTGTGGTGCACCACTTTAATTAAATAGATATTAAGATGTGAATATACATTTCCCTTATCTACATTGTTGTTTTTACTGTAATATTTTTTCTGCTTGAGCTATGTCATGTTTAGGTATAAGTTACTGCTGTTTGCCAGGCATAGTGTTACTGAATTTGACTTTGTGTTACTCTGCTAAGCCAGTTTTACTACTGACTTATTTTTCTTGTTACTGCACATTGGCTCATATTAGTTCTAATGTTGCATTGCTTGGTAATTTATATTTACTGTAGCTTGCTTTGCAATTTTCCATGTTTTTGGCCATTGCTGTTTGTGTTACTTATTTTGTGCTGCTGCATTGCCTCGTCCCTTAGTTTAGCATCTGAGCTCAGTAGATTTAAGTTAGCTTAAGAGGAGTAGACTATATAAGAAACTAACTATTATAAATTTATAAGAAATGCATTGAGAAGTTATCAGAAAATGGTCTGGCAAAATAAAAAGGATACTGTACAGTGGAGAAAAACTATTATTGACAGAGGATGTGAACAGAATACAGAAAGCAGGGAGAAAAACTATTTTTGACAGAGGATGTGAACAAAATACAGAAGGCAGGCTTAGATAGGATTTTTGGGCATAATGAGGAACGAAGGGAGATCTCCATGCAAAATACTGCAGTAAAACAAACCCTGTCCTTTCCCTTTTGTGTTATCCCACTATATGTTGTGTACCCTTGTGTATATATGTTCTTCCTGTCTTTATATGTTTACCTCATAAGACTTATGTTGTAGAATTTTTCTCATACTCAGCTACATGAACTATGATGAGGAATACTGTTATCCTCAAATATAATTTGCATTAATAATATGTTATTTACTTTGTAAAGATGTTAGACATTATTAATTCCGTTCTGTTTAATGCTCATGTTGATGTTTCAAAACTTATTCTGATCTTTTATGTATGTACTTATGTCATAATTCCTGTAACACTGATGTATGTTTATTTCTATTCTTTTGTAAAGCCTGTGTTACTGCAAATGTTATCTGTATTGTTATGTTCTTTAATGATGTATTTTGTACCTTTGTTATTGTATTCTTATGTTATAAAATTGTAATTGTCACCAGTTCATGATATTATTAACTTGTTAGTTACATTTCACTCCACACGTTTCTGTTGGTCATAGCATATGGACAATATGTGAGAAGTAGGGACTGTTAGTGTTTGCACGTGTGTTAATAACTCAGCAAGGGACTGGATAACAGCATTGCTGGTTCTAAGGACAATTCCAGAAACTTTGTGAGTACACAAGTGGTGGTTTATGGACTTGCTATATTGTCCGCAAGACTCTTCGATGGTGATTGTGCACCTGCACATTTGCAACAGATGGCTGCTGGCCGTCTCTACAAGGACTACAGTGGGTCTGCGTCTTTGCTGACTCACCAGTACCATTATTTCTACAAGGACTGCAGTGGGTCTGCGCCTGTGGTGGCCCACCAATACCGTAATCTCTACCAGGACTACAGTGGGTCTACTCTGTGATGACCTACCTACCAATATTCTTCAAAACTTCGACTGACTCTGCTGTGGGTTAGCTCCGTTGTGGCGCATTACCTGTCTGCATGTAGAGAGTCAGCCATGTCTTTCCGTTGGAAGCACAACACTACTTCTTCAAGACTGCATGGAAATCCAGTACTTCTGTGTGCAATTTCTTTTACTAATGAGACTTTGTGAAAAAAAACTGTAATTGCTATTATGATGAATGATCAGGACTGTCTTTATGGACTGTGAGAAAATTTTAGCTTTTGACCAACATTGTATCAATAAGTGTGTGCCTTTGATTTCTTTGTTATTGTAATTGTGAAAAAAATTTTAACAAATATGTATTGGCCAGTGCCCAAAAAAATTTGTAAAATTTTTTGTGGGGAGCATGGGGGCTATGTAAGTAGGCTGTTTAGGTTTTTTTATTGGTAACGCCACCTCTGTATGAAAATCACTGGCTGTGCTGTGTGCAGTCTGTGGCTGCTTTGCATTGTTGTAATACTCGCCATTGTAGTGTTGGGCAGCGGCAGCTGGATGTGAACAGCGCGTAGCGTTGCGCAGTGGGAGGTGAGCCGCCAGCAGTGGTGGATGTGGGGGGAGAGATGGCGGAGTTTTGAAATTTGTCATGAACTGCTATATTTATGTATGATGATATCAAGGTAAATACGTTGTTTGTTCTCTATTAATATCTTTCATTTGCTAACTATCCCTATCAGTAGTTAGTGCCTTCCATAGTTAGAATCTTTTATTTAACTGGCAGTAGTGGCGCTCGCTGTATTGCAGTAGCTTGAGCAGCGAAGATTTTTGTGAGGTAAGTGATTTGTGAAAGGTATAGTTTAATGTTAGTCAGAGCCATTCTTTTGTAGGGAATTTTGAAAGTCAGATTGCGTTGCGCTAACAAAATATTCTGTGTCAGTTTAAGCACAGTCATGTATAAATGTTCAAAAGGGGACGTTTCAGTATCCTATGACTTTTGTCGCCTTATCGTATAATTGGTTGGAGTGTGAGAATTTGGTTGTGCCAGGAAGTACCATCTCATCGGTGATTACAGTGTATCCCCCAAAATGTGATGCGGGGCAGCGCGAGTCTTACACCTGCTACGTATTGCTGGACGTGGCGGTCGGCTCGAAAGGCAGAGCGGCAGCGAAATTTGTCAGCGCGGTCGCCCGGTCGGCGAATCCGGCAGTCGGCGGGCAGCTGTCGCTGCCGGTTCTGCCGGGTCCCTGAAGGGCCCTGCGCAGTGCCGCGGCTATCGCGCGCCATCGCACTCGATAGTGGCCAGCGGTGCGGCCCGCGCTCTGCGTCACAGCTGCCGGCCGCTCGCTCTGAATACAATGCGGACCCGGCCGGCCGGCCCTTATCTGCGCCACCCTTTTGTCTCTGCGTCGCATCCGTCTTCCTGCGCACCGGGCACGCGTTTCCGATGATATGCGGTGCGTCTCTGCCGACTACGTTCCGAAATCGCTGTCAGCCTCGAAAACCTCTCAGAACCATAAGCACTGGAATGGTACTACTACTACTACTACTTGATCAGGCCCAGTGGACCGCACGCATCTACAAGTTTCCTCCCCCACTGCATTCTGTCCATTGCTGCTATCCGCCATCCGTTCACATCTATTGATGCTTGGTTTAAATCTTCATGGACCCCATCCCTCCAACGCTTCTTGGGTCTCCCTGGCGCTCTCTTTCCTGTAGGTGTGAAATCCAGGAGCTTCCGAGGCCATCTGTGATCCTCCATCCGGGCCACATGGACGGCCCACTGCATTCGTTTGGCTTTGACAGTTCCTGCTATGTTGGGCTGCTGGTATAGTTCCTCAAGCTCTTCGTTGTATCTGATCCTCCATTCCCCTGTATCTGCACCCAGAACCGGACCGAAGGTCTTCCGAAGCACTTTTCTCTCAAAAACAAGGGGCTTATGAAAGTCCTGTTTCCGCATACTCCATGTCTCACAGCCATATAGTACAACAGGCTGGATCAAGGTTTTGTACAGTCGAATCTTAAACTGTCTGGAGAGATATTTGGACCGAAGCAGTTGTGGTAGGCTGTCTTAAGATCGGTTTCCTGCTAGTATTCTGGCATTGACCTCTGCTTCACATGACGAGCTCTCAGTGAAAAGTGCCCCTAGGTATTTTAATTCTTGCACTCTCTTGTAGGAATGGTCGCCAACCTGCAGTGGTTGTAGATGATCAGCAGTCTGACAATGACCACGCTAGGTACTCTGTCTTGGCTTCGTTTATGTTTAGCCCAAATTTGCTGGCAGCCTCCGTTAGTGCTTTGGTCATTTGCTCCAACTCCTCTTCCGACCTAGAGAGTAAACAACGTCACCTGCATAGGCTAAGTATGACAGTCTCTTTCCTTCGATTTCAATCCCTTCGTTCTCTTGGAAGGTCTCGCGTACGACCTTCTCGAGGGCAAAGTTGAACAGGATAGGGGACAACCCATCTCCTTGCCTGAGTCCTGCCACAATTTCAAACTCCTCAGTAACGCGATTTCCCATCTTCACCTTTGCACGTGTTTTGTTCAGACAGATCTTTATTAGGTTGATGAGTTTCTCTGCTATCCCAAACTCCTTTAAACAGTTGAGCAGGCTATTGCGATGTATGCAATCATAGGCCTTCTTAAAATCAACAAATAAAATATGCAAATCTTTACCATATTCACCCAGTTTTTCAGTGAGCTGCCGGAGTCTGAAGATGTGATCTGGAATGGTAGCAACATCAATTAATCTTTGCCACACACCTTAAGTTAGCTTCCTGAGTATAGATGCAAATTTAGGTGTAGACGCAGATGTAACCAGAAATGTAACATAGGAGGCTTTCCCAGAAGGCAAGCCGGTCGGAGTGGCCGAGCGGTTCTAGGCACTACAGTCTGGAACTGCGCGACCGCTACGGTCGCAGGTTCGAATCCTGCCTCGGGAATGGATGTGTTTGATGTCCTTAAGTTAGTTAGGTTTAAGTAGTTCTAAGTAGTAGGGGACTGATAACCTCGGAAGTTAAGTCCTGTAGTGCTCAGAGCCATTTGACCCACTTTTTGACCCAGAAGGCAATACACCGCATTCTTTTATTTCAGCCGAAAACGATTCCACGAATGCGAAACGTTAGGTATGTATTACTTGAAGTCCGTGAGTGAGCACGCCAAGTTTCCGTCACTTTCAAAATGGCGTGTATAGGTGATGTACGTTACAAGCAACGTGCCGTCACTGAATATCTCACTGCAGAGAAAGAAACTGTGGGGAATATTAACAAACGCTTGTGTAAAGTCTATGGAGCATCTGCTGGTGTCGACAGAATTACAGTTAGTTGCTGGGCACGGAGGGTGAGGTCATCAGAAGGTCGTTCGGCGAAGCTGCACGGCTTGCAGCGGTCGGGGAGACCATCCACGGCTGATGCTGTAACTCGCGAGGACAGATGCATTACGACTCGGCAGTTGACGCTGCATCTGTCAATCAGCAAAGGAGGTTCGCACAGTGAAGCACTGACTCCGCCACAAGGACAAGGATTGGTACCGACAGGGCATGCACGCCCTTGTATCTCGCTGGAGGAAGGCCATAGAATGGGATAGAGATTATGTGGAAAAATAGGGCGTGTACATAAAACACCATTCTTTCGTGTGTGTACTTGTCATTTCGTTCAATAAAGACTCGCTCTAGAAAAAAATGCGGTGCATTACTTTCTAGGCAACCCTCGTAGTATAACTTAAGCTGAATTTTCTGTCGACGCTAAACGAAAGTGACAATGACATCAAAAAGGTCTTTCCTGATGTGATGCAAAATATTATTTATCTAATCACAAAGCTGCTTTCGGCTTCTTAATCCATCGTCAGGTGACAACTGAGTATCGTTAACGACAGAAGATAAAATGACGTGCTGTTTATCCAAATATTACTGACACAGCTACAGAAAATATAAGAAATTATGATATTCGTAGTGTTTACAACGGAAAATGGTTCAAATAGCACTGAGCACTATGGGACTTAACATCTGAAGTTATCAGTCCCCTAGAACTGAGAACCACGTAAACCTAACTAACCTAAGGACATCACACACATCGATGCCCGAGGCAGGACTCGAACCTGCGACCGTAGTGGTCGCGCAGTTCCAGACTGAAGCGCCTAGAACCGCTCGCCCACACCGGCCGGCTACAACGGAAAAAATTACATTTTTATGTTATCCAGAAACTGTTACATTTAACAAGAAATGAGAAACAAAGTCGAATTTGAAATTACAATCTAATATTTGTAAAACGAAATTTCAGTTTAACAGAAGGCGCCGGGCCGCAGTGGCCGAGCGGTTCTAGGCGCTACAGTATGCAACCGCGCGACCGCTACGGTCGCAGGTTCGAATCCTGCCTCGGGCATGGATGTGTGTGATGTCCTTAGGTTAGTTAGGTTTAAGTAGTTCTAAGTTCTAGGAGACTGTGACCACGGCAGTTAAGTCCCATAGTGCTCAGAGCCATTGAACCATTTTTGAACAGAAGGCGGCAAAGCAAGTTATGTTTGCTCATTTACAACTAAACTGGCATTCTGTGTCATTAGTTTATTGGTTTCCAGTGAAACTTGCCTTTGTAAACACCTTGTACGTCATCATGTAATGTATCTTCTTTATCTGTATGACTAACATATGTGCAAGCTGCACGATATCTCAACTATGGTTACGACATTCGTGTGCCGCCTTACGACAGTCTAACAAAGTGGAAATCATTTCATGAGCAGATATACAATATTTTCTAGAACATCCCGGAATCATTTCATAGTCACTGTCATAGCATATTATGGCTAAATAATTCACTCTTTTCCGTGCCGTAGGTACGTTTGAACATTTTATTTACCGAGCGAGGTGGCGCAGTGGTTAGACACTGGACTCGCATTCGGGAGTACGACGGTTCAATCCCGCGTCCGGCCATCCTGATTTAGGTTTTCCGTGATTTCCCTAAATCACTCCAGGCAAATGCCGGGATGGTTCCCCTGAAAGGGCACGGCCGACTTCCCTCCCCATCCTTCCCTAATCCGATGAGACCGATGACCACGCTGTCTGGTCTCCTTCCCCAAAACAACCCACCAACAACCAACATTTTATTTCGGCTGTTCCAGTGCGAAACATGTACCGTTGTGAACTTATCATTTCTGAGAAAGCATGCTATTACAGCGTGATTGCCTGTAAATACCACATTAATGGAATAAATGCTCAAAATGATGTCCGTCAACCTCAATGCATTTGATAATACGTGTAACGACATTCCTCTCAACAGCGAGTAGTTCGCCTTCCGTAATGTTCGCACATGCATCGACAATGCGCTGACGCCTGTTGTCAAGCGTTGTCGGTGGATCACGATAGTAAATATCCTTCAACTTTCCCCACACAAAGAAATGCGGGGACGTCAGATCCGGTGAACGTGCCGGCCATGGTATGGTGTTTCGACGACCAGCCATCTGTCATGAAATATGCTATTCAATACCGCTTGAACCACACGTGAGCTATGTGCCGGACATCCATCATGTTGGAAGTACATCATCATTCTGTCATGCAGTGAAACATCTTGTAGGAACATCGGTAGAACATTACGCAGGAAATCAGCATACATTGGACTATTTAGATTGCCATCGATAAAATGGGGGCCAATTATCCTTCCTCCCATAATGCTGCACCATACATTATCCGGCCAAGGTCGCTGGTGTTCCACTTGTCGCAGCCATCTTGGATTTCCGTTGCCCAATAGTGCAAATATGCCGGTTTACGTTAGCGCTGTTGGTGAATGACGCTTCGTCGCTAAATAGAACGCGTGCAAAAAATCTGTCATCGTCCCGTTATTTCTCTTGTGCCCAGTGGCAGAACTGCACACGACGTTCAGAGTCGTCACCATGCAGTTCCTGGTGCATAGAAATATTGTACGGGTGCAATCGGTGTTGATGTAGCATTCTCAATACCGACGTTTCTGAGATTTCCGATTCTCGCGCAATTTGTCTGCTACTGATGTGCGGATTAGTCGCGACAGCAGCTAAAACACCTACTTGGGCATCATCATTTGTTGCAGGTCGTGGTTGATGTTTAAAATGTGGCTGAACACTTCCTGTTTACTTAAATAACGTAACTATCCGGCGAACAGTCCGGACACTTGGATGACGTCGCCCAGGATACCGAGAAGCATATATAGCACACGCCTGTTGGGCATTTTGATCACAAAAGCCATACATCAACACGACATCGACCTTTTGCGCAATTGGTAAACGGTCCATTTTAACACGGGTAATGCATCACGAAGCAAATACCGTCCGCACTGGAGGAATGTTACGCTATACCACGTACTTATACGTTTGTGGCTGTTACAGCGCCATCTATGACAAAGCAAATTGATCCAACTAAAACATTTATATTTCTTTTCGTACTATCTGAATATGTAATAAAAAATGGGGGTTCCTATTTTAAAAAACGCAGTTGATATCCGTTTGACCTATGGCAGCGCCATCTAGCGGGCCAACCATAGCGCCATCTGGTTTCCCCTTTCAAGCTAGACGAGTTTCGTTCTTTGTAATTTTTTCGTTTGATGCTTATTTCGTGAGATATTTGGCCCGGTCACTATCAGTGGACCACCCCATATACTACACATACACTTACACAAACACACATACACACACACACACACACACACACACACACACACACGGACACACACCCAGACAGAAACAGAGAGATAGAACTTCAGACAGCTGAAATGTCTCGGAAATGGAATCGAGGCTTCGTACTGAAGAAATGTTCTGGGCGAAAAGTTAATAATAGTAAAGGGGACACCCGTCTGTGCTACAACTAAGCACCAGCTAACCACGCCCTCCTGTGTGGGCGTTGTCAAATTTATATTTTCTAATGGAAGCCCCTCTCCCCCCCCCCCCTCCCCCTCCACATTTCATTGCACATTCGGATTCTACGCCAAAAAATACTTGCGGATTACTAAACCATTGTTTTCAATTCGTGGTATATGGCGCAGTAATAGACACATATCTATTGTGCCTGTTTTCGCAATAACGAATCGACGCATCTGTTTCAACATTTCATTTTCTACGTAAATATAAGCTTTTGTGTTTTAACGGTAACTTAATAACAACGAAATACTCGATTGAAAATACCATGGACTTAATTAATCAGTAAATGGAAAATTCATCTCGTTAGATATCACTAAGTTCCATTGCTGTAACGTTAAACATTGTAAGAAATAACCTTAGTAATATTGGGCAAGATTAACCTACTAGAAATATATGAACTGATCAGTCATATAAAAAAGTACTATCCATAATTACTTCTATTTTTGAGGAGAAATGTAAAGGCAGAATGATGTGTTGGTTTTGGAAAGTTGCCTTGCAAGAACCCTGAGAATTATCTTCCTAGATGTCTTAGAAAATAAATTTCTCAGAGAACAGATCCAATGGGCTGGTAAAGTCACCAATTACCGAGAACACAATTGAACCATTAAAATGCCAAAAGTTTTGATGAAACGCTGTGGTGAAGAACATCAATATGTAAAAGCTTCAAAATGTTATGGTGTCTGGAACTTCTTAAGTAAATGGTTTTTAATATATGTTACTTAGATTGAATGACGCCACTGGGCTACAGTGACACTTTCATTGGTACCGAATGAACCTTCTCGAGATGCAGATCAAGTTGTTGAGTAGATAGAGGGGGGGGGGGGAGTAGAGTTATACACATATTCTGACTATCTGTATTTATTTGCATATCAAATGTTGGACAATGATAATTAATGGAAAACCAGAATTTTGATACTTAATGCTTCATGCTTATAAATGGCAATCTATGATAATTTCTTAATGAACATTGGTTAATGGCTACCTATTCAAAGCAAATCTCATAAATGTTACATGAGGGTCAGGGCGAAAAACTGAAAATAATTGTGTAAGTATATAGTGATCATTGTGAAAATAGTTAATGTACAATGGAATAGAAGACGTAGGGCTATTGAAGGTAATACATCACACCTGTCGTTGATTCTGCTGGCAAACTGTTCATGATTTCACAGGGGAAATCTTCAGAGTGATGCACTGAATTGGTAATATTACAAATGGACTCGAAAGTCTCTATGTCTCACTCAGAAGTGGCTTCGTTTCACCACAAGTAGCTGTTGGTGACTGAAGTACTGAAATATCTGTGTCAGTGTCAGCGGCTCTCGCCTACGCTTAAGCATCAGATGGCTTGAGACCAGCCCGTGGCTGAAGCTGAGGAAGACAGCGGATCGTGAGTCGAAGCTACGAAGTTACGAGACGAAGTTAGGAGATGAAGTGATTTCTGACCAACTGCATCCGACAAGGGAACTTTGCTGTCCTGCGTTTCCTGTTTAAGATTAATCAGATTGACTGGGATCTGAATCTTCCGAGTTCCAACCGATCGCAGTACTCCTTAGAGAGCTCATGTCCCCTTCTCTAGCCCGCATCTCGTGGTCGTGCGGTAGCGTTCTCGCTTCCCGCGCCCGGGTTCCCGGGTTCGATTCCCGGCGGGTTCAGGGATTTTCTCTGCCTCGTGATGGCTGGGTGTTGTGTGCTGTCCTTAGGTTAGTTAGGTTTAAGTAGTTCTATGTTCTAGGGGACTGATGACCATAGATGTTAAGTCCCATAGTGCTCAGAGCCATTTGAACCATTTTCCCCTTCTCTAGGGTATGTTTTACTTGGTTGTCCAACAATATTCTCCTCTGAAAAAGTCGCTCCTCACTATTCCTGTCTCTCTCTTCACCCAATGAGTCAGCTTTCCTCTGGCATTGTTCTGCTCTCCATCCGGAAAAAGTTTAGATAAACCAATGTTCACAGTTTTTACGTCCATAAACAACGTTTTTTGTAAGAGCTGTGCGATCGGCGGCGTCTCACGGTTTACAAGGCTTATACTGTGGTTCCCTCCTTCGGCAACGTACTGATCTCCAGCGTCCATCCCAGAAGTTAGCTTTCTACACTCGACAGACGAGAGTGCCCCTCACTAAAAATTCTCCTTTACTTCACCTTGTAAAGCATTTGCAAGAACGGTCTCTACAGGACATCTTAACTGTTCTCTACCTGCACGGCAGCTCTCTGGGTTGACCCAGGGGAGCGTGCAGCCCTCCAGCGGCAGTGGTCACTTCTCATCACTGGACGTCTCATGAGGATGCGGCAGGGTGCCTAACAATTATGGCACTTTGCTCTGCACTTTTGTCAGCCAGTGTGCCTCCAAAACATTTCTCTTATTTCCAGCTAGCATGCAAATCTGTTTCAGGCTATTAATATTCATTTGATTACTCCGATTGCAAGTAGTTCTTGAGATCTATGGTCGATCTAATATGAGATTGCGTGAATTTGCATATGTTGCTGGACTGTTCCAGAAAACAGACCCGTAACAATCGGTCAAAACTGACTCAGAAGTGAAGTCAAAAACAGTGCGCAACATAAACGACTTCGAAATTAGTGGCCCTAACAAACAAGTCAAAGGTGTGGTCCTTTCCAAAACCAGTAGTAATAAATGGAGTTACGGGGTTCATCTGTTCACTGAAATCAAAGATTAGTCGACTCTGACTGTAGGTTATTGTTATAAAATGGAAACAGATGATTTACAAGTGATACAATAACTTCTCCAAACCTACAGAGGTAAGAAAAACTTAAAACACAAAATCCTTACAATAAATTCAATTAGATGCGATCACTGAACGGCCAAGTCCAGAGGGAAATAGTGGAAAGAAATGTGGCAATTAATCCACGCTCTTCCAAAATAAATCAAATACCACGTTGGACGTGACGATTGCAGTGATCTGCTGTGGGCTAAAGGTGATCACATGCAAACGTGTGTCACCCATGGAACAAGAAGTCTAATTCTTAACAAGATTCCGTTAACTTTAGTAAGAACCACCCGTGCGACTGTCTCGTCATTCTGATTCTGCTGTAAGAGTCCGGTCTCAGACTCCTAAAGCCGTCAGAAGAGAGCGAGGCGGGGTGCGGTGGTGGGATCCTAGTTATGCTCGAGAGCTCCAAGAAAAAATAACTGACAATAATAGAAAATTAGGTAGTAATAGAGGAACGTCTTCCAAAGCGCCGTGCCTCACCCAGGGCAACAGGACAACGCCTCGTCAGCAGTGGAAAGCCAGTATGCGCACGACTTGTAGTAGTGCCAGCACAGCCAAGCATCAGGTGGCGGCTGATAACATCACAGCCGGCTGTCGACCCTATGAATCGATCTCCAAAGTGCCCTCGTAGATGTCGAACATTTGCACTCAGGTGTTAAGCTACAGGTCCACATGAAGTACTCGCTGACACGCATGGGTCTGCTGTCAGCCAGCAGCATCGGTGTCTGCCACAGGAACTGGATGAGAAGTAGCAGTGCCAGCCCTCTCGTAGGCGGATGACGTACAGCATCCAGATCGCACAGGTCAAGCCTACAGCAGGCCTGCGCCGGCCGGGGTGGACGAGCGGTTCTAGGCGCTACAGTCTGGAACCGCACGACCGCTACGGTCGCAGGTTCGAATCCTGCCTCGGGCATGGGTGTGCGTGATGTCCTTAGGTTAGTTAGGTTTAAGTGGTTCTAAGTTCTAGGGGACTGATGACCTCAGAAGTTAAGTCCCATAGTGCTCAGAGCCATTTGAACCATTTTTTTACCGCAGGCCTGCAGGGTGACGGCAGCCTCCACACTACATCAGTGTTGCCTCAGAAGTTGGTGAGCTGTGCCAGATCGAGTCTAATCTTTGTCTGATGTACTGACATCTCGACAGGTGATGTGATGGTAGTGTAGCGTCTCTAGGCTGATCGTTGCCCTGGCGACGTGCAAACAAGCCCTGCGCGCCCGCCGGGAGTTCGTAAGAGCCGAGTCCTGGAGTACGACTCTGACTGGCCGCGGTCAGCTCTTCAAGCCCTGCCCACCGAGAGAGACAGTGTGTGACTTGCCGTTATTGGTGTAGAGAGTCGTCTCCAATTTTACTGAACTGCCGTAATTGCAGATTTGGATGTCCTTTTGTTCACTGAAAATTTAAGTGCTTGGATTGGACAGCATTTCTTGTGAACGGTCGTTATTATTTATCTGGCTTCTCACTCGGTTCGTGCCGTGCATGGCTCTCTGAGATTTGTTGCAGTTTGATTTGATGGAACAGTTACCATACGGTTTATGCAGAGTGCGTTGTTGTGTATCTAGTTCACCTTATGTGATTTTGGGAATTATGAGCTTTTATGGGCCAAATTGTGCCGTAAAATAGGAAGATTAATGAGTACTTAGGGATAGTTTTAAAATTTGTTCCATCTCATTTATTACTTTATAGAGATACGAGTTTTTCTTGAAATTTTTTGATTTTAGAGGCCATTGTTAAATGTGTTTAATTGTTTTAGACCCTGTTGTGCAAACTCAAGACTTTGATACGTTCTTGGGGGCTGAAGCTTTATGCTAAATACCATCAATTTAGATGTAAGGCATTTCGACCGCTTAAGACACTGGCTCCATTAACAGACCTTTGCCGGATCTGTACCGGCAAGACCTTACGTTTAAAGTATGTTTTCTGGGCTTTAATTTGTTCACTTCGTTTTGTTTGGTTCGAGTTAGCTTTGTTCTCTGAGATACATTGGCGAGTGGTGTAAATTTTTCTTTTTTTAAACTCCTTGTTATGCTAAAATTTGCAAAGGTACTTTTGGATGCGTAACTGACTAATTTTCTGGCTTCTTAGCATTAGCTTCTAACGAGCATTTTGGCGAGTAACGTTAGAAGACGCTTGAAGTATCTTGGCTTTGTGCATAAGCTACGGTATTCTTGTTGACAGCTCTTGCTAATTGTGTTCCTGAAATTGGGGCCCTCGCGTGATTGTAGCGTGCTTGCCGCGAGCGGAAGGCCCGTTGATGTGTTTTGGGGTATCGGCTTGCATCTGGGGCGGCGAACCGTGGTGCGAAAGTTTACATCGGCTGTCTACAGATTAAGTTCAGTTTTACCAGCCATTCTCTTTCCCACCTGAAGGTCATTATTTTAACTCGTGCCTGTATACGTAGAGGCCATGTTGTCAAGTTGTTGTGAGCTTTAAATTCAGTCAGTTATACAGAGTGTTCCACTCAAACCTCCCTGATTTCAAAGACCCAGGGGGAAAAAAACACAGTAGATACGACAATGAAAAATGCACCACATTCTAGAGATCTCAAAGAATTTATTTATCACCAATACACCTCTACATATGGACCATTTGTTGCACGAAGAATATCGAGTCTATATTCAATTTCTTGCCAAGTTCTTTGTAACCTTTCCTCTGTTATTGTTGCAATTGCATTAGTGATACGATGTCGCAACGTAGGAATATCGTCCACTTTGGTCGCATACACGCCGTCCTTCACATATCCTCACATGAAGAAATCAAGCGCCGGCCGCGGTGGTCTCGCGGTTCTAGGCGCGCAGTCCGGAACCGCTCGACCACTACGGTTGCAGGTTCGAATCCTGCCACGGGCATGGATGTGTGTGATGTCCTTAGGTTAGTTAGGTTTAAGTAATTCTAAGTTCTAGGGGACTGATGACCACAGCTGTTAAGTCCCATAGTGCTCAGAGCCATTTGAACCAAGAAATCAAGCGGCGTAATGTCGGGCGAACGTGGTGGCCGGGCAATGGGTCCTACATGTCCGATCCAACTATTGAGAAATTTCCTATCCAGAAGACAGCCGTTGACCAATGTGGTGGAGCCCCATCTTGTTGAAAAATGATGTTGGTTTGCAAGTCTTGTATCTGAGGGTACACAAACTGGTCCAACATATCCAGATGCGCTGACCCATTGAGTGTTTGTACCGCAAAGAAGAACGGTCCAGCAATCCTGTCGTGCATTAGCCCACACCAGACGTTTAGTTTAGGGGTATCATGAACATGTTCAATGACAACGCGCGGATTTTGCGAACAAAAAATCCGAACTTTATGCCTATTAACCCTTCCTGATACGTGAAGGGTTGCCTCATCTGAGAATAAACATCTTTCCAGGAAGCTGGCATCCATATCAATACGCTGCACCATATCCGCAGTAAATTATTGTCAGCGTGGTTTTTCGTTCGGCGCCACATGCTGCAGAATATGCAGTTTATAAGCACACATACGAAGACGCTGGTGAACTACATGATGCAATGTTGATTGAGGTACATCAGGTTGCCTAGATGCTTGACGAATTGACTTCCGTGGCCTACTGAGAAATGTTTGTCTGATGTCCTCAACTGTCTCTTCTGAAATTAATTTAATTAACATGCACCGCCAGAATGTTTCAGAACACTTCCTGTTGCCAGAAACTTCCTATACCATTCTTTAATTGTTTCCACATCAGGTGGATCACATTAATACACACGACGATAATTTCTTTGCCCAGTAATCGGCGATTTTGTTTCTGCAAACCACACTACCGCTAGCGCGCGCTGCTGTGGAGTTGGCATTTTCACTTCATGCGACCATGCTGCACTGTGGCGACGATACTTGGCGCTTCTGACGTGGGAGTATAAATTCTTTGAGATGCTTTACAATGTGGTGCATTTTTCATTGTCATATCTACTGTGGTTTTTCTCTCCTGGGTCCTGGAAATCAGGGAGGTTTGAGTGGGACTCCCTGTACTTATTTCACTTTGGTTGATAATTACAATAAGTATCCTACGACAGTGTCTTACATACAAAATTTTCCCAAAATCTGAAGGTTGTTTTTTTAAGTCCCAATTTTTAGCAAATAATGTTTTAACATAATGTCACCTCGATTCATGTAAATATTATTTAGTTTTTGAAGAAAATGTATCCAAATTTAGATCGTTTGTTAAGGATATTTGTATCTACCTAACATAGTGCGAAGACTGCCTGTTGGCGGCTTGGGGAATATGTTTTACCGAAATCTTTTATGTAACTTTCATGAAATATTAATTGTAAAGTTACAGCCTCAAGAGCTGAGATAGTTTAATATTTTTTTAATCATCATATCTTTTTTAAAAATTCCATTATGGTGCTATTGGTTGTAATTATTAGTTAATCTTAAGTGATGAATTCCAGAGCATATTTAAACTGGCAGGTATTGTTCATGCACTTTGTTAAAGTACTATCTTTATTAAAAAATAAATATGAATTTGTAAATGACAAATGATAACTGTCGTGGGCCTGTCCTTCCAAGTCTTGGTTTCTCATCCCATCCTGTGTTAAGGGATTTCAGTTGGCAGAGCAGCTGGCAGGAGCAGTGCCTTTTCAGCTAGACTCGCGGTACCATAGACGATCAAAGACAGCTAGGCCTTCTGACATTGACCTCAACAACCTCTCCTTTTACTGGATAAATGCAACTGACACAAGGGCTGAGACTACGTACTTGCCAGTCGGCAGTCAGCAGTCAGTCATTTGTTAAGAAGGGTGGAGTATTTATTTATGTTAGCGCTTCCCGTTCGCTCTCCAATGCCGGGGATGACTATGACATCATATGACCTGATTTTCCCTACCCTGCCAGCTCTTCTAGTAACCTCAGACTTTGGCAATTTTCTGACCGCGGAGGCAGAGCTGTTCTAGGCCCTTCAGTCCGGACCGCGCAACTGCTACGGTCGCAGGTTCTAATCCTGAATCGGGCATGGATGTGTGTGATGTCCTTAGGTTAGTTAGGTTTAAGTAGTTCTAAGTTCTAGGGGACTGATGACCTCAGATGTTAAGTCCCATAGTGCTCAGAGCCATTTGAACTATTAGAAACTTTGGCAATTTCACTTTTCAGAGACTCTTATCTACTGGAGACTTATTGTTGCGTTGTACCTAGTCTTCTTCCTTACGAAACTCAGCCTTGTCAGTAGTGTGACGGTATCTCTCGGCTTCCATGATGACATTATGCTTCGTTTGTTGACCTGAGCGCTTAGTCGTTCCTCCGCGCTGGGATAGTTTCTGTGTTTACCCCAACTCGCTCAGCATTTTCGCCCAGCTGACAGCATACTGGTCATTGACACAGGTGGTTCGACGCTGCCTGGGTAGCACTTGGACGAATTTTTAGTGTCTGCTGGCGATACTAACCTGGGGCATAACATCTCTTCCTTCGTTCAGTAAATTCGTCTCGAATTTTGCGGGTTTGAAGTACCTGTAATAACCTTGCCCTAAATATTTTGTTGCAGTAGCTACACATTATACAACTTTAGCCGTTCTTCCATTACCATACAGCTCATTTACGTGATTTTCAACGGTTGATGCACTGAAGAGTCAAAGAAACTGGTACAGTTGACTAATATCGAGTAGCGACCCCGCGAGCTCGCAGAAGTGCCGCAACACGACGTGACATGGACTCGACGTCTGAATTTGTGCTGGACGGAATTGACACCATGAATCCTGCAGGGCTGTCCATAAATCCGTAAGAGTACGAGTTGGTGGAGATCTCTTGTGAACAGCACGTTACGAGGCATCTCAGATGTGTTCAATAATGTTCATTTCTTGGGAGTCTGGTGGTTAGCGGAAGTATTTGAACTCAGAAGAGTGTTCCTGAAGTCACTCTGTAGCAATTGTGGACTTTTGGGGTGTCGCGTTGTTCTGCTGGAATTGCCCAAGTCCATCGGAATGCACAATGGACATTAATGGATGCCGGTGATCAGACAGGATGCTTACGTACGTGTCACCTGTCAGAGTCGTATCTAGACGTATCAGGGATCCCATACCACTCCAACTGCACCCGCCCCTCAGCATTACAGAGCCTCCAACAGCTTGAACAGTCCCCTGCCGACACGCAGGGTCCATGGATTCATTAGGTTGTCGCCATACCCCTACACGTCCATCCGCTCGATACAGCTTGAAACGAGACTCGTGCCACCGGACAACATGTTTCCAGTCATCAACAGTCCAATGTCGGTGTTGACAGGCCCAGGCGAGACGTAAAGCTTAGTGTCGTGCTGTCATCTACGACGCACGAGTGGGCCTTCGACTTCGAAAGCCCATATCGATGATATTTCGTTGAATGGTTCGCACGCTAACACTTGTTGATGGCCCACCATTGAAATCTATAGCAATTTGCGGAAAGGTTTCACTTCTGTCAGGTAGAACGATTCTCTACAGTCGTCGTTGCTCCCGTTCTTGCAGGATCTATTCCCGGTCGGAGCGCTGGTTGGACATTTCGTGTTTTCCCGGATTCCTGATATTCCCGGTACATTCGCGAAATGGTTGTACGGGAAAAATCCCACTTCATCATTTTCTCGATGATGCTGTGTCCCATCGCTCGTGCGCCCTCTATAACATTACGTTCAAAATCACTTAAATCTTGATAACCTACCATTGCAGCAGCAGTAACCGATCTAACAACTGCGCCAGGCACTTGTCTTACATAGGCGTTGCCGAGCGCAGTGCCGCTTTCCGCTCGTTTACATCTCTCTGTATTTGAATACGCATGCCTACACTAATTGCTTTGGTGCTTCAGTGTATATCGGAGCTGTAATTTAGGTATTTGCAAAAGTCGTTTCTCACCCACTAAAAGAATTATTCATATACATATAGGTTCATTTGTTAGTTTACACATAAATTGCTTATTATGTCTGAGCTTCATTTACAATCTAATCAAAGGGTATTTTGTGCACTCGTAGATCTGAGACGTGCACTGATATTCGTTAAAAAGAGAAACCGATTACACAAATCACAATAAGAACAACTCCAGCCCTGGTAGATCACACTTACAATCGTGATCCCACGGTGATGTCTATCGTGGTATTCTTGTATGTGCTGGAACATTTGTTTGGTTGTAATTATCCCTTTTTGCGTTGCTACAACTTCGTCTAGTGAGCGTAGAATGTTTGGATTCTGGGTACTATTTAGGAATGTTAGGTGATGGGTGGGGCTTCTCGGGCCAATACAACACAGGTAGCTGGTAGAGGAAATGCCGCGCCTGGTAAGTCACAAGTCGTACCGTTTGTTATTATTTCACCATTCCATAATTCCACTCTGTTCCTACCTATTTGATTCCCTTGTTCGTAACGGTTTACTATGAGCACTTCCAATGAAAAAATTGAGTAGGCTCATTGGGTGCCTCCTCTCTGGAAATGTAGATACGACGTTAACACTTCCGTTTGACATTAACTTCATTCGGCTTCTCCCAGGAATAATTGGACCTCACATGCCTGTACGCCTGTCTGTACCATCCTATTTGGGCAAATCGTAACACTTTCCCTCTGGAAACTCTGTAGGTCCTCCAACAACACTACAGCGTAGCCATCTCTTTGCTCTGAAATTATTAATACATCTTTGGTCTGTACATGCACCGGTGTCGGTATGTGACCGGAGAGAAGGAACCATAATCATTATCTCCCACTCCCTTCAGAAGGCGAGATTACCCAGTCAACTATACGCACATATACAAAAACAACATTCTATAGATTACATGATAATTAGAAATAAAAAACACTTTAAAACATACCATAAATAAAACAAAATAAAACTGAAATTCTTCCTGATAATCTACACAAGAACAAACGAGGCATACAACAATCTCAAATATTATCTGGTCTTAGGGTTTAATGCTTTTTAGACATACTGTGGTTATCAGTCGCCTGTTTCTTCTTTGTTCCACGAAACTTCGCATTCTGTACTTCAATGCTGCTGGTATCTGTGGCAATCCAAATGGCTCTGAGCACTATGGGGCTTAACTTCTGAGGTCATCAGTCCGCTAGAACTTAGAACTACTTAAACCTAACTAATCTAAGGACATCACACACATCCATGCCCGAGGCAGGATTCGAACCTGCGACCGTAGCGGTCACGCGGTTCCAGACTGTAGCGCCAGAACCGCTCGGCCACTCCTGCCGGCTAAGGCTGTGGCAATCCATAGACAGCTTCTGAAAAGGCTTAATATGTTAAACGTGAATAATTGAAGTCTTCGTTGGTTCTGCGTTTAAACACTGACGGGTAGCATTATTTCCACTACTTGGTATGGTCCATGGTAGCCGGCCAATAATTTCTTTGTTTTGCCTATTGGTGTATATGGGTTTGTTACTAACGTCCATTGGCCAGTAACTGCAGTAACTTCCCTACGCATTGTCCTATCTGCTCTTGCCATTCTAAGGCTTTCGTATTTGTGCGTTTTAGTGTTGTTAAATGTCTCGTAATTTCTTAGCAATCTTTTTTACTGATTCAACGTCGGATCAAAGCTTCGGCTTCATCACTTGGAAAGGCGAGTGCACTTTTCTCCCATATATTATCTCGCATTATGAAAGACCAATAGCCGTATTTACTTTAGAATTACGTGCAACGTTTACAAACTTTAAATATGCATCCCAATTTCCATGATTTTGCTAACGTAACAGATCAACATATTCGAAATCCTGCAATGAAGTCTCTCTGTTCTCGCTTTGGCTTGAAGGTGGAATGGGCTTCATAAGTATCGAAGCAGTTGCTTCATAAGATCGAACATGAAATTGGTACTCTGATCTGTAAAACGCTTGTCTGAAATGATCAACGTGAACAACCAATTATTTACTAACGCTTGAGCACCAGCACTCGCTTTTTGGTGAGTAATAGCAACCATTAGTATACAGGGTGATTCAAAAAGAATACCACAACTTTAGGAATTTAAAACTCTGCAACGACAAAAGGCAGAGCTAAGCACTATCTGTCGGCGAATTAAGGGAGCTATAAAGTTTCATTTAGTTGTACATTTGTTCGCTTGGGGCGCTGTTGACTAGGCGTCAGGGTCAGTTGATGCTAAGATGGCGACCGCTCAACAGAAAGCTTTTTGTGTTATTGAGTACGGCAGAAGTGAATCGACGACAGTTGTTCAGCGTGCATTTCGAACGAAGTATGGTGTTAAACCTCCTGATAGGTGGTGTATTAAACGTTGGTATAAACAGTTTACAGAGAATGGGTGTTTGTGCAAAGGGAAAAGTTCTGGACGGCCGAGATCGAGTGATGAAAATGTAGCATGCATCCAGCAAGCATTTGTTCGCAGCCCAGGAAAATCGACTCGCAGAGCTAGCAGAGACCTGCAAATTCCACAATCAACTGTATGGAGAGTCCTACGAAAAAGGTTAGTTATGAAACCTTATCGTCTGAAATTAGTTCAAGCACTGTCTGCAGCTGATAAGATTAAAAGAATCGATTTCTGTGATTTTATCCTTGCTCAAATGGAAACAGATGAATCTTTCGTTTCAAAGATTGTGTTTAGTGATGAAGCAACTTTCCACACTAACGGGAAAGTCAACCGTCACAATATCTGTATATGGGGCACTGAGAATCCGCGGGAGACAACTCAGTATGAACGTGACTCGCCTAAGGTGAACGTTTTCTGTGCCATTTCAGCCAAAAAGTTTTTGGTCCCTTTTTCTTCGAAGGTGCTACTGTAACTGGACTACAGTATCTGGAGATGTTAGAGAATTGGCTGTTCCCTCAGCTCGAACAAGAAGCACAACAATTCATATTTCAGCAGGATGGAGCGCCACCACATTGGCACTTATCTGTCCGTAACTACCTGAACATCAACTACCCGAGGCGATGGATCGGCCGCCAGGCAGCCCGTGACAGAGCACTTCATCACTGGCCTCCAAGAAGCTCTGATCTTACCCCCTGCGATTTTTTCTTATGGGGGTATGTTAAGGATATGGTGTTTCGGCCACCTCTCCCAGCCACCATTGATGATTTGAAACGAGAAATAGCAGCAGCTATCCAAACTGATATGCCTGATATGCTACAGAGTGTGTGGAACGAGTTGGAATATCGGGTTGATATTGCTCGAGTGTCTGGAGGGGGCCATATTGAACATCTCTGAACTTGTTTTTGAGTGAAAAAAAACCTTTTTAAATACTCTTTGTAATGATGTACAACAGAAGGTTATATTATGTTTCTTTCATTAAATACACATTTTTAAAGTTGTGGTATTCTTTTTGAATCACCCTGTATAACACAAGGAATGGTCAGTTATAGTCAATATGTATTTCTTTCCTGCTGGTGTTTTATAAAAGGCCTGAAATGTCCATCCCCAGCGTTTGAAATGGTTCAGATGCTTCCAGCATACGTTGTAACGGATTTGGTCAGTGGCTAAGATCAGCTAGTTGCGCACTAGGTACGCAGTTCCTGACATATTGCTCGACATCTCGTTTTCTAGTCCTCGACCAAAACTTTTCAGCAATTTGTCTATCAGTTGCTCTTTACCCACCATGGTCTGACGACATATGGTCATGTGCCTGTGGCAACACTTCGTTCTAGAAAACTGCAGGTACTGCCACTCGTAATCCGCATTTTGCTATTCTCCACAGTAAGCCGTCGTGCGATTTGGACTGTGGTTGTTACTCAACAGCTGACAGTCAGCATCAGCGCCCTGAGCCTTCTGCCATTCAATAACGCTCCTACCCAGTGCCTGCAGAACACAATTCAAACTATCGGTGTTAGGATGCCTTTTCGCTGACTTGTGTATCACCTCGTAATAAGATTTACTCAATCTCTTAGCGCCCACCTTGTTAATTTGTTGCAAGCGTCCTTCAATCATAATAACCATTTGAGAGCAGCGTGATCTGTCATTACCGTAAATGTAACAGAGGAAGTATGTAACACCATAGATTACTGCTCTCATCTCCTCGATTGTGGAATATTTGTTCTCTGCTGTGTTCAACTGTTAGGACGCGTGCGCTATAGGAAGCTCTTTACCATTTATATTCTGTCCTTGTACAACCCCCAGAGCTATATTACTTCCATCACAAAACAGAATAAATTCTTTTTAAAAATAGAGGAATATCAAAACTGGGTCTGATGTCAGTGCTCGCTTTGAAGTGTCGCACACAGTCTGATATTCGGTAGACGATTCAAATTTTGCTCCTTTCCGTAATAAACGGTTTAAAGGTCCAGAAATTTCAGCAAAGCCCTTTACGAATCCACAATCATAATTACACAGAATGACTAAACTCTGCAGATGTTTAATTGTTTTTCATGGTGAAAAATTTCGAACTGCTGAGATCAAGCGAGGATCCGTTCTCACGCCTTCCTTGCAAATTATATGCCCCAGATAATTTACTTTCCTTGTTGCAAAATATTTATTGATGCTTAGATGTAGTCGTGCTGTTCTCTGTCTTTTGAATACCTCCTCCAGCCGAAGTACATGCTCTTCCATGTGCACTGAAACCACTATTGTATCATCTAGATCGATTAAACACTGTTTTGCTTTCAATCCCCATATAGTACATCATTCAATAATCTCTGAAATATGTCGCATGGATTCTTAAGCCCAAATAGCACTCAACGATATTGGAAATGACCCATGGGAAGAAGCTGTCTTTGGCCAATCGTCTGGTGCTCCTTCTATTTAATGATATCCGCTTTTCAAATACATTGTAGGCAAATAGTTACAATGACCCAAGTTGTCGAGAGTCTCAGGAACGTTTGGTATCAGATATGCATCGGTGATAGTGAACTATCGGTAGTCATAGCAAAATCTGCATTTTTAGTGCCCTCTGATCACACTTTCGAGACCAAAATCACGGGTGCCCTGTTTATGTCATCCTCCTCAAAAACATCCAGATTAGCAATTAGTGAACCCTTTGTCATACACACTTCATCCCTGCGAAAAGCCGGCCAGAGTGGCCGAGTGGTTCTAGGCGCTACAGTCTGGAACCGCACGACCTCTATGGTCGCAGGTTCGTATCCTGCTCGGGCATGGATGCGTGTGATGTCCTTAGGTTAGTTAGGTTTAAGTAGTTCTAAATTCTAGGGGACTGATGACCTCAGAAGTTAAGGCCCATAGTGCTCAGAGCCATTTGAACCATTTGAACCCTGCGAAAATTATCAAGAGTGACTGGAACCATGAAATCTCCATCCAAGTCACTGACGCATATTATACTTCCTCATACAAAACAGTGTTACTTACACAATTCTTCGTTAGTTGCCAATAGCTCTACAACATATAATAAATCCTTAGTTAGGTCCATATCTGTGATGAGCCAGGTCAACTTTCCTGTATCCTCCGATATCGTATCACGCGAATTAATCTTTAGTGGTTCTGTCTGCAGTTTATTGGGTACCATCTTCATGATCGGTGAACCGTGCGACAGTGTAATACTTCTCGCTGTTGCACCTAGCGGAAACAATGTCCCATCAGATTCAGTAGTACAGTGCAAAAGCTCAGTTTTTGCTGATGTTTAGCAAAGAAGTCGAGTCCCAGGCAATACTAGCGCATGCTCTAGAAAACTCTTATTTCTCACGTTAAAACTGAAGAGCGTAGTCAACAACGACTTCATATCGTTATCACCTACGCCACATAAAACATTCCTACTCCACATAACCAATACTATGACAACCTCAGTCTCTTTTTGCCCAAGAGATCCAGATTGACTATTGGAAAATCAGCCCCTGTGTCCACCAGAAATTTATGTTCCGTATCGTACACTTTGCCTACCAAACAAAACTGCGTTTCTGCATACATTTATGCAGTCTCGAGCTCTACTGGGAATGTCGTCCGAAAAATGAGGCACCATCGTTTTCTTTTAACGACAGATTATTAGGACGTTTCTTGTCCCGTGCTTTCTTCTGACAATCAGGTCTTAATGGCCCACCTTCCTTTATTGATAACATCGGGGCTGACGACATTGTTTCCTGTGACCCTTGTGCCCAAATCTAAAGCACTTCACCTCAAAATAAAAATAAAAAAATCAACGTGATCACTCTGTCTTCGTGTAGCAATGTAGATCTCCTTCAACGGTTTATAAATCCTAATGGCAGCAAATATGTCGTTTTAGTCCTCCTTTCTGGCCCTCCTTGACGCACCATCAAAATTACCTCTTAGAAACTTACCCAGTGTCCTATTCTCTGCCTCACGCAGAATCGCTCTATCCGCCTCCATCCGATCTGCGTGAGTTCAGTTTCCTAATCCTGCCAGAGAAGGATTCCACTGATTCGCCGCATTTCTGTCAAATTCCATTGAGTTTTCCCTAAAGAACTTCGCGCTGTTCTGCTTCGAATAGCGCTGTAATAGACCGTTAGCCAGTTCATCAAATGTTTGAGCCTTACTGACGGTCTCATGGTACATAACACAGGTTTCCACGTCATCCACCACTAATCTTAATTTAGCCCTATTCAAGGAAGTTTCTTCTGACCATTTTCCCAACTTGTCGACAGCCTTTATGTTACTAATAAAAATAAATGGGTACTCGGTTGCTTTCCTTCAAAATAACGCTATGAGGTTAGCTGCTGTGGGATCGATGGAACGGATGGGTACTCTCAACAATGCTTTATTTTCTTCTGAATTAAGGCGTCCTTGGCCCCCAACGGCTTCCCATTGCTCTATTCTCCTACACAATGCTTCACTGTATTGTCCTAGTTGCGTTGTAGTTCGTAACAACGCTGCTATCTGCCCGTTCATAGCTTCCACCAATTCATTCAGAGTCGCTGCTCATGTTTCTGGCATTGGTGTAAATTCCATCTGCTGTTACGCGCAATTGAATGAAACTGCACACACAACAAGCAAAAACAAGGAATTGAACTACAATTAATATTTACGTAGTATCATAGACCAACGAGACTCTGCGCCATGGTGTGCTTCTTGACTAATGCTCCTACACATACCACGTAAACAGCTTGAACACATGGCAAGCCAAGTCCAGATAAATTGCAGTACATACACCTCAATGGCTGCAAGTAAACATCACTAGTGTTCCAACGGATCTGTAGGTTCCTGCGGTCTAACAAACGACAGTTTTAACGTACTCTGAAGGTCCCTATGGCTCGACATCGCTATGCGAAAATGCAGAAAAAAATGGTTTAAATGGCTCTGAGCACTATGGGACTCAACTGCTGAGGTCATTAGTCCCCTAGAACTTAGAACTAGTTAAACCTAACTAACCTAAGGACATCACAAACATCCATGCCCGAGGCAGGATTCGAACCTGCGACCGTAGCGGTCTTGCGGTTCCAGACTGCAGCGCCTTTAACCGCACGGCCACTTCGGCCGGCGAAAATGCAGAACAAGCAAGCAAGAAATATCAATCACACACCACACCTAATCATTACTAACTTCAACTCGTAGCCTTTTTTCTCACTCTGGAGCTGCGTAGATGGTCAGCTGCTGTCGTCCTAGATGGGTGGGTGTAGCACCACTGCCAACCATTTGCTGACACCAGATATAGGAGTCCGATCCCAGACTCCTACAATCGTCAGTAGAGAGCTGAGCGGATAAGCGGTGATGAGATCCTAATTATACTCAAGAGTGCAAAAGAAACATCACTGACAATAACACATTTATTAGGCAGTAAAACAGGATTGTCTTCCAAAGCAGCACACCTCAGCTGGGCTCGCGGAGCAACGCCTCATCAGTAGTGGAAAACTGGTGAGCGCTCGACTTGTAGTTTGGGCAGCACAGCGAAGCATCAGGTGGTGGCTGCTACGTCACAGGCTTCGATCGACCCGCAGCCTCTCGAATAAATCACCAAAGTGCTCTCGTTGACGTGGAGGATTTGCAATCAGAAGTTATGCCCCGGGCCCACCCATGCAGGGGTTGGCTCAGCACCTGTTTAGGACACAGGAGCCAGCAGCATCGGTGTCTGCCACAGTAATGGGATGAGCAGCAGCCACCCCTCTCGAAGGCTGATAATGGACAGCATCCAGGTCATGCCTCCAGCAGGCATGCTGAATGGCGGCGGCCTCCAAGCCCCATCAATGTTACCTCGAAGATGGCGGAGCAGCTGGTACCAGTAGTGTTCTTCCAGCCAGACTTGTGGTTCCAAAGACAATCTAACACAGCTAGGCAATCCAAGGGTCAACCCCCAACCTCGGGTCCCACGTGACAGATGCAACTGACAAGGTGGTTGAGACTATGTACTGGGCAGCCAGCACTTAGCACTCAGCAATCAGACATTTGTTAAGAAGGGTGGGGTATTTATGTGCTGCCGTGCGCTTTGCGACTGTGGAGATGACTAGGACATCATGTGTCCTGGTTTTCCCTCGCTGTAAGCTCTGTTGGTGGCTTTATACTTTCGTAACGTCACCTTTCAGAGGTTTCTCCTGCTGGCTTGGCAGTTGGCATCTCGATACTTACTGCTGGGTTGTACCTAGCCATTCTTACGAAATTCCACTTTGTCATTAATATGATGGTATCTCTAAGCTTCCTCGCAGACCTGGGCGCTCAGTCATTCCCCCGCACAGCGATAGCTTCCGTGTTTGCAACTCGCTCAGCATTTCCCCTATTTGACAGTCTACAGGTCAGTGACACAGATGGTTCGATTTCCGGGAGCTGCCCAAGTATAACCCAGACGAATTTTTAGTATGTGCCGGGGATACTATACAGGGATGTAACGCTGCATTCACCTTGGCAGCTAGAACTTACCATGATTCTTCATCACAAGAAGGTGGACTGCCACCACCACCTGGAGAAACGGACTCCAAAGCCGAAACCTGCAGAGCAAAGATGACCTCCCGTCTCCAGGTCTCCAAGTCTAAGTCAACTCTCTCTTTCCTAGCCTGTGAGCTAACAAGTGATCTGCAAAATGACGCTTCCCCAAATTATATGAGGAGAAGTCGCCAAAAACAGCTGTTTGACAATCAGAAAGTTTGTTACGTGCACTTCCAATGGAAAGCTACATAACAAACCCCTCGCTCTCTCCTTCAAAAAGTTTCACCCGCTAGTCTGTCTCGTATGTTTTCAAGTTAAACAAAATCCTTACAATTTGGCATCAAACTCCCACTCAAGAATAGTTGCAGCTCAGCCCAATGTGATCAAACCTCCGGTTCCTTTTCTTGGAAAGTGGTGATGATCATCACGTGTTACATTCTCATCTCCAGTAATGGGATCAAAAAGCCTATGGCCTAACCACAGAAAGCCGCTCCAGCTTTTTTTTCAAAATGGGGTCAACATTTCACAAGATTTTATCTCGCATGGACATGGCAAGATGCTAGCTGCTGTTCCGGCCACCTGCACTGTGTACATTTATGACCAGTATCCGACCTGTGGTTGTCAAGCTCTGCGGTCGGCAGTTTGGTTGTATAAAGAAACGCACGGGTCTCCTGTTAGTGCAGCTATTTTTTTCTTCTATATTCTTCCAAGCTATGTATTTGTGCAACCTGTACGCCAGACCCCTGTACAGTTACTCGAAAAATGTCTCCCAGTTACACAACCATGGCGTCTATGGTACACAATGGTCAGTGGAGCAGCGACGGATCTCCGGGACAGGGCTCACCAGAGGGCAGGGCAGCTGGCACATGGAAGCAGCACAGGCTTTAGAACTCGGGTTAGGCTGTCTCTTGGGGGCCTTCCCCATGCGGCTGGCAGGACGCCCGTTGCTACGGTGGCTCACCAAGAGTCGCCTGATTTGCCAGACTAGTACCACACGCAGACCAAATACTCAGTTAATAGGATTTGCTTTATCAGAGGCATGTTGTGACTGCTACAATTATCTGCGTCCCACACGAGCATGGAAGCTAGCATAAGAAAAAGAAACCTATTACATGATCGAAGAATGAATAATAACAGTAATAAATGAAATAACAGACTGACTCCATCCTTAAGTGTTTCAAGATAAAACAATATAATAAAAACATTATTTATAAAATTGTAACTGAAGGTGACACTTCTAGGGTATTGCATTTTCTGAAAGTCACTATTCAAACGTACAGCTGCTTAAGTTGGGGAACCACACTGCTATTCCTTTGGGCGTCTTCTTTGGTTGATCTTGATGCACCAGCCGGTGTGTGCAGTAGTGAAAAGCAAGCAGGCAGCAGGGAGGCTGAGTGTAAGAGTTTCAGATGTCCATATGAGCCTCTGCTACTGTTGGAACAATGGCTGAGAAGGCGTCTTGGAGGATCGTATTAATTAACTCAACCAGAGACCTGCTAAGACGCGTAGAATTTTTTGTCACAACTTACTTCGATGGCAGATCAAGAAGAAGGCAAGACTTTTATATTATTTGTTCTAGATAGATGTGTTACGGAATGTCAGTCATCTTAGTGCAAGTATTGGACAAAGTTTACTTGGAACAATATAAATTTTATGTTCTCAGTAGGTCTAAATTTCACTGCAGTAAGGCATTTGATGATCCTATGTCCTACGTAAAGTTCTGATTCATGATTTTTGTTAAAACTACCATTTCGTACATTGTACTTGCATAAATCTACAATGTCTGTGTTTGACACATATAACAAAATGTTAACTTGTTACCTCAGCAGCAAAGGATTTTAAATATTGCATTGGTTGCTTACGTTAATTTTTGTGAAATACCTATCAGGTTTCAATAGATTATTATCAGTAATTACTTGTTTTCAAATTTCAGAAATGCATACAAAGTAACAATATTGTTTCCATACATCTTATTTCAAGTGTTACTACATTCCTAAATTAAATTCTGCTTCAAAGCCATTCAATATAGTTCAGAACAATAAACCAAATTAGCTCATCGAGAGAGATATGTGGAAAAAGTTTGGTTGAAATCGATGTCGTCGTTTAGGAGGAGATATGGAACGTACTTACAGACATGCAATGATTTTTATAAATATTTACCAAAGCTATTTATTAATTAACCTTCGACTGGCCTTTAAAAAAAGAAAAAAGAAATTTTTTAAAAAAAATCTGTTGTTACATCTTGACTTTGCTTCTCTGTAGAGTCACCATCCAAATTCAAACACTCCTCGTTCTGTGACACAAGCTTCTTTAAACCCCGTCAAAATGATTCCGACTGGTGTTTCAGCCAGCTGTTGACAGCTACTCTGAGCTCATCGTCGGTCGTTAAGTGCTGGGAAGACAGCCAGGCCTCCATATTGAAAAGAGATAAAGGTCGCTTGTGTCAAGTCCAGATTAAAGGAAGGATGTTGAAAATTCTCCCACCCAAAAAGTCCGGATTTTTTCTTCATTTTGTTTGCAGTGTGGGGTCGTGTATTGTCGTGAACGAGAATGATTGGTTCGACAATCATCCTACCCCGCTGGTTTTAGACTAACGTTCGAAAATTCGTAAGAGTCTCTCAATTAATCTATAATGTCACAGTATCCTCATGGATTACTATCTTGAACTCTGTTGTTAAAACTCCTTTCCTATTCCCAAAAATCGTAGCCATCATTTCCTATTGTGTTTTGACAGCGTCCGCGTGAATATTTTGGGCTTATCTGGAGAATGAGTACTGTTTGGACTGGCCCTTAGTTTCAGTGCTCACGTACTGCACCAACGTTTCGTCTCTAGTCAAGATTCTGTTCAGAAATTCCTCCCGATCTTCGTGGTAGCACTGAAGGAATATCAAGGCCGAATCGATTTTTTCACCTTTGTGATCATCTGTTTGACATTTTGGTACCCGCTGTGCACAAAACTTGTACAAACCTGTCTCCTCTGTGACAGCATCAAAGGGAGTTGTCCTTGAACCTCGGAAACGTCGGATATGGTGAACCAACATCACAAAGAATAGTTTCGTCAACATGCTGTACAAGTTCATCAGTGACGTCTGAATGTCTTTTTCGACCACGTTGATAACACACATCGCTGTGACCGTTGTTGAATTCTGAAGCATGGTAAGTATTTTCTATGCCTGTTTTTGATGTTATAAAACACGATTACTGGCAGCAGTGCGCCCTGTGTAATTTGCAAGTATCTCTTTATTAACGTAGTGACGGTTTTTAATAGATTATATATGATGATGGGGTGCGTGCGAATGTGCATATCTGTGAACTTGAGACAGAGCAGCTGGAAACGCTTGGGCCAAGCTGGTTGGTGACCACTGGACGGAACCGCACCCTGGGTGATGTAAGACTCTTGGAACTGAAGTCGGTCCAGAACCCACAGGGGATGGCAAGCATTGCCCCCCCTCCCCCCCCCCCCCCCCCACCCCACACACACACGCAGAACTGTTTGTGGCTAAGGTCCAGCCAAGTGTTGTGCAGCGCCATGTGCAGGAGTCAGAGGAGCCTTTTCATGTTTTCTGAGTTCTTTTGAAGATAAGCATCAGCCGCTTCTCGAAAGTGCAGACCACAGAAAACGAACTTTAGCCTCTCTGTAGAGGTCGAATGACTGGAGTGAGTTAGTTACAGGTGCGAGTTTTACAGTAATGAATTTAGTTAAAATGTAAAGTAATACTGGGAGCCAGGACTCGTATGTGCGTTACATTCTGTTGCGCAGCACAGTGCTATGGTATAGAGACACAAGTGGGTGGGCGGAGCGCCGAGTTAAGCAACACAAAGGAAAACGCTGTGTCACTGACCAGTGGAGGACGTGACAGGAAGCAGATTGCCTCAAGGCAGAGTGTCTTTATCGAGGACGATAATCCGGTCAGTTACGCCAGCGAAGCAACACCAGAATATTCCACCGACCTGCTGGGGATGAAGAACCGCAAACATCAGCAGTAGAAAGCTGTATTTAGGACCAGAAGCCAGCTCGTCACCATCGGCCGCAGTGAAGCGTTGGAGTGATGCAGAGCCTGTCACACAATGCCGCCAGCAGTTCGGCGTCGTCGCTGTCATTGCACTCGTTGTAATACTCACTATCGTTATGCCAGTCGTCGCTTAGGAGGCGCCAGAGTAACACCACTGCTGCAGTCATCACCGTCACTATCATGGGACGCCATCAACAGGCAGCTAGCTGTAATAGAAGTCCTCTCCTGGGGTGCGATGTGGTAACACACTGTCGCCATCATCCTGGGACGCTGCCTTTACAACCAGTGTGACTAGGGTCGAAGATAGGGACCCGGCCCGCCGACACTAGACATCCGCCGCCGGGAATGGTCGCTGAGACAGGGCACTGACCTAAACCACTGCCGCAGCCGCCCAGCCGTCCCCCCCCCCCCCCCCCCCCTCCCACGCTATCACAACAGATGCCCACGGCGTGTGGTTCCAACCGCCGCGGTATGACACAGCACAACTGTAGCGCTGCTGCCAAGGAAGTGGATTCCAGTTGTGCCGGCGCAGCTACAAATTATTGGAGTTTCTACATCACCTCAACTCCATTCATAGGAACATCCGGTTCACCATGGAAATACAGAAAAATGGTTGTTTGCCTTTCTAGGATGTCCTGGTTCGAAGGAAGAATGATGGTTCTCCAGGGCATTCAGTTTATCGGAAGCCCACTCATACTGATTTGTACCTGCAAGCATCGAGTTGCCCTCACGCGTCGCAAACCATGAGTGTGCTTAAAACACTTGTTCATAGAGCTCATACTGTCTCAGATCTACATAGCCCGCCTCAAGAACTCGCCCATCTAAAGATTGTACTCAGCGAAAATGGGTATTCTATCCGGCAGATTAACAGGGCACTAACAGTTAAAACTAAGAAGAGGAAGTGGATAAAGAGGAGAACATGCCGGAACAATCTTTAGCTTTTCTTCCTTTCGTTGGCAACACTTGGTTTAAAATTGCAAGAATCCTCCGAAAATTTCAGACAAAAGTGGTTTTCCGCCCACCATCGAAGACTGCGGACATTGTGGAATCAGTAAAGGACAATCTGTTACTACGAAAGGCCGGAATTTACAAGATACCGTGCCAATATGGTATGGCTTACATAGGTCAAACCACACGCACCGTGAAAGAACGCTGCAATGAACATCAACGTTACACCCGCCTTTTGCAGCCAAAAAAGTCCGCTATTGCTGAACATCGTATTTCCACGGGACGTTCAATGGAATATGAGAAAACAATGATTTTGTCTACACCAACATCTTTCTTGGACTCCATTATTAAAGAATCCGCAGAAATACGCCAGCGAAAAATCTGTTGAACCGCGACAGCGGCTACCAGCTGCACAGTGCTTGGAATCCCATCTCCACGATTTGCTGAAGTCGAAGACGACAGAGTGCGCCGACGGCCGCGGCAAACAGCGACTGAGTTCTGCTATTCCACCGGCGAGGGCGCTGCCGGCCGGCAGTGTAGTCCATCTATCAAGTCTTCGACGCATACGCAGAATAGTTACAGCTTGCTATATATTGCGGAACGATGGACGTTTTCGCCAGTCAGCAACGAACGGCTCACCTGAAGATGACTGGCACGTGCCAAGTTGAAATATCGTGCGAGGTATTGAACGACGACCACCTGCAAGCCCGAAATTTGTTGGAACATACGTATGAGCGTCTGCCAGCCGCTTTTGTCCCCGCTTAGAATATTGCGAGGAGAAGCAAACCTCGCCCAGAGGGCCAACAACTGATGCATTGCAGTTGAACAACAAATGTTTTTATTCTGTCATCTGGAGCCATTTATGGACAGACCCCCACCACCCTCTTCGTCACTCCCAGCAGAGAACCCACTTTCGAATCCGGCGACGTTCAGTGGAGTCCCATGCCTGTTTACGTCTCTGAATTTCTCGAACGCAATTATGCAGCTATGAACATTTGCGGGAGAAAGTGCGGTTGATGTAAAGGTGTGTGACCTCAGATTGCAGCCTTGAAATAAAAGATTTTTGGTAGTATGGGAGGGTTTAATATTGTCATTTGAGGCTGGAAAAGGCACACTACGTTAGGCGGGATTCCCTTTTGGAGGGAAACCTTATGATTGGGCCGCATTGGTTCGCAATTTTGCGACAGGCAACTGATTTCTTTTGGTGGCAGGGAATACGCAAGGTGTAAGTAAGCACCACATGAGAAGCACTCGGTTTTAGGATGCGAGAGCGTCTACTTTAACGCTACGGTAGGACGCAAAGCTCTCCTTTCGACTTGGCGCAGCAGCGCAGCTGATGCTTCCACATCTTGGAGTTCCGCAAGGTTGCTGACGACTTGTCTTCACATATGGGCCAGCACATCCGCAGTGTACAGCTTTCCACAGCCCAGTCATACTTATGGTGAGCACTGTTCGCTGCACTGGCAGAGTAGTTCAGTTTGATTTCACACTTGTGGAATCTAGGAAGATCGTCTGCCTCATCTCATTTTGCAATGGTAATGAATGTATGGACTTTTGGGTTTTAGTCACCATCTTCTACTCACTGTTTCGATCCAGAATCACAGGATGAAATAGTTGTCCTGTATCGTGAAGTTTAGGAGACGATAAATTCTTTCGAGAGTAAAAAATACATGGTTTTCCATTTAATCCTCATGCAAATTCGGATAGGTATAATTATTACAGGTTTTTAATTATTCATTTTCTAGGTTCAGTGGGGAACGCTGAACATTTGTGCCAGACTGGGATTCGAAACCAGGTCTACTGCTTACTAGGCACACGCGCTCACAACTGAGCCATCCGGACACGGTGGTCATAACACCTGCGTGGACTACCCTAGCACAACTCTAGTCAGAGCCAAATTCTCAACTTTTCCGCACAGTACTGACGCAGAGCCCCTTGCCCATTACCTTCATTAGTTGCGGCATCTCGCCGATTCACGCAAGTGTTTGAGATTGCTGTGCACCAGTACTGAAGTGATCATGTCCGAAAGAACAGACACCATTTTGATCCTGCAGCAAATATAAATCAAGGCACAAAGAAATTAAAGACATTAGCTGCCAGCGGGTATTGATTTAAGTCAATAGGGAAAGTTGAAAATTTGTACTGGCTTGGGATTCGAACACAGAGCATGTCTGAAAAACCAGACACCATACACATAATTCAGGTGAGTACGAACAATGTTTCCTTCTGACTGGATGCAAATCAAACTCGAACTCTTCCGGGAATCTGCGACTAGCTGCTAAAAATGACGGTAATGTGTAAAGGAGACCCCATCGGTAGTGTGTGGCTAAGTTGAGAATTTCGGTCTGACGGAAGGCATGCTAGGGTAGTTCGTGTAGGGTTGACGTGGTTGTGTTCAGATGGCACAGTGGTCAGTGCATCTATTTCATAACCCCTGTCCGGCACAAATTTTCAACTTTCTCCATTGATTCAAATCATTATCCATTGGCAGCTAAAGTCTTTAATTCTTTTGTGTTCCTATTACGTGTTACATGTCGTAACTGTAAAATGAGAAGTCGCTGAAATTACTGATAGCACAATTTAAATAAAGATCGTCTATGTTACAGCGTACTACTGATTCTGATTTCTTTTATTAAGCATCTGGGAGCTGTAGACCCTCACCAAAAAAAAATAAAAAAAGAGTAAAGGTTACTTCTTAAAGAGGTTGCCTGTCCACATTTAGTTTTGGAGGGTTAACAGAAATTCTACACTGCAGGGTTTTGCAGTTTTCTGCACCTCTACCTCACAACACCAACACTCATAATTCCATCCCCACACACTTCACACAACAAACGATCTCGACTTGTTATGTTTGGGGGCAGTGAGTAATAGAGAGTACCTCAGAAATGGCTGTAGATGCAGTAACACCGTCCATTGCAATGGCTTGCTACTTACATACTGATGAACACAAAGGAGCTGACTCAAGCAACTTTACCTTCAAAGTCTCCATTTCCAACTACACAAGCATCATGATTCAGTAAGCCATTGTTTAATTTTGATAGCTAATCGGAAGTTAAATTATGAACAGCCCTCGTAGATACACTATGTGATCAAAAGTATGCGAACACCTGGCTGAAAATGACTTACAAGTTCGTGGCGCCCTCCATCGGTAATTATGGAATTCAATATGGTGTTGGCCCACCCTTAGCCTTGATCAACGCTTCCACTATCTCAAGCATACGTTCAATCAGGTGCTGTGAGGTTTCTTGGGGAATGGCAGCCCATTCTTCACGGTGTGCTGCACTGAGGACAGGTATCGATGTCGGTCGGTGAGGCCTGGCACGAAGTCTGCGTTCTAAAACATCCCAAAGGTGTTCTGCAGGAATCAGGTTAGGATTCGTGCAGACCACTCCATTACAGGGATGTTATTGTCCTGTAACCACTCCACCACATGCCGTGCATTATGAACAAGTGTTCGATCGTGCTGAAAGATGCAATAGCCATCCTCGAATTGCTCTTCAACAGTGGGAAGCAAGAAGGTGCTTAAATCATCAATGTAGGCCTGTGCTGTGATAGCGCCACGCACAATAACAAGGGGTGGAAGCCCTTCCACAAAAAACACTACCACACCACAACACCAACGCCTCCGAAGTTTACTGTTGGCACTACACACGCTGGCAGGTGCCGTTCACCGGGTATTCGCCATACTCACGCCCTGCTATCGGATCGCCATATTGTGTACCGTGATTCGTCACTCAACACAACGTTTTTCCACTGTTCAGTCGTCCAATGTTTACGCTCCTTACATCAAGCGAGGCGTCGTTTGGCATTTACCGGCGTGATGTATGGGTTATGAGCAGTTGCTCGACCATGAAATCCAAGTTTTCTGACTTCCTGCCCAGCTGCCATAGTACTTGCAGTGGATCCTGATGCAGTTTAGAATTCCTGTGTGATGGTCTGGATAGATGTCTGCCTATTACACTTTACGACCCTCTTCAACTGTCGGCGATCTCTGTCAGTCAATAGACAAGGTCGGCCTTTACGTTTTTGTGCTGAACGTGTCCCTTCATGTTTCCACTTCACTATCACATCGGAAACAGTGAACCTAGACATGTCTAGGAGTGTGGAAATCTCTCGTACAGACGTGTGACACAAGTGACACCCAATCACCGGGCCACGTTCAACGTCCGTGAATTCCGCGGAGCGCCCTATTCTGGTCTCTCACGATGTCTAATGACTAATGAGGTCGCTGATGTGGTGTACCTGGCAGTAGGTGGCAGCACAATACAGCTAATACGAAAAACGTATGTTTTTGGGGTGTCCGGATACTTTTGATCACATAGTGTGTAATGTTCTTTAAAATATAATTAGTTAATGTTCTTTAAAAATAATTGTGCTTCTTATCCAAATTTACTGTGTGTTCTGTTGTTGAGAAAATGGTGTGCTTAATCAGTTTTACGGTAATCCAAAGAAAAATTAAACAATTTAATCCGGAAAACTAGTATTTGATGCCTATAAAGAAATCTGTCTCAAAAAACTTTACTCAGTCTCGTGAACACCGCGTTCTGTGGCCCTGTGCAATAAACTTATAAAATTCCCTATGCAAATAAACAATGAAATACATTTTTCTTAGCTCCGGACTCGCAACGGATGTAATCTTGGTATTCTGTTCTCTCCATAGTACACGTACAAAATATTCAATCTTGGCTCAGCGAAGTTCAATGCCAGCCGTAAAATAGCTTCATACAAACGTTAATACTTTTCTGAATCCGGCACATTAATTTTTTTCTGACTCTGATTGAAAAATCATTTCTTTTAAAAAATAATCATTGGGTTTAAATATACACAATGTGGAAGACGATGAGGTACTGATAAGGGGATATGCTAAGACCGAATGATTGAGTCTGAAACTTGAATTCAAAATAAAGTGTCTCCTTCACAAAATCTGATATAAAACTTTTAAGTTAACATCAAAATCAGTGAACTTCTCAACTGTTGTACATTACTCGCTTACTGACGTAGTTAACAGTACTGGGATAGTTACACGACAAAAGGTCTTACATCGTTTGACACAATAGATTCCAAAATTAACTTATCTGTATCAGGATTACAAAATACGCAAAATATTAGAAATCGGGTATACCTGTGTTAGAATTAGCAAAATCCACATTGCGTTGCTGCATACTTAAAACTAAATATACCAAATTTCATTACCACTATCCTACCTGTCTTACTGCTTCCCACCTTCCATCATCCAATTTTCTCCCTCTGCTCATGGCATTGGAGCTATTGGAGAGCAGCATTAATACTTCAGTGTGGCTTTGTAGAATAGGGATCGATGAAGAATCTTCAATTTCAAATGTACTGAGGATGATGATCATCGCAATACTGATGTACTGAGAACAATCAACTTTGGGTGTTGGTAAATATGGTGCCACGTACCAATTGCACCTTTATATTAGAATGACACTATGGTGACTTGTTTAACTGTTCTTGGACGGTGGACGAACCTACTACGGCTAATGTTCAGATGTGAGACTGCAAATAATTGGACTTTATAATGCTGTCACGTCTATATGGCAATAAGCTTCAGCCATGCAACAACTTTTCCTTAACCATTTTCTTGATGATTAGGGATATACTTTACTCTTAGCTTCACTAATGTTGTGCATATTCTAACAACATGATTTTAGAACATTATGTGTATGAGATGAGAGACTTTACGTTTGCAACTTATGCACCAGAGCACCAGCTTGCTCAAGAGCTCAATGATTTGTACTGTCTTTAGGATTATATTGTAATGATTATGTAATACCAATTATCCATACTGTAAATACTGATGTAAAAAAATTGCCATACAGTTGGTGTCCAGTGCACATCCAAACGGTATGGCAAATTTAACAAATCCCACTGGAGCCCGATTTTGTAATATTTTTCATGAAAAACGACTTGAAATGGCTGTCACATGTAGAACAGATTGTATGTTTGACACCACTGACCCAAAGATGTTACCTGAGTGGCAGAATCGATTGTAAGCAGGGGCGCGCAGAGTGCAGTAGCAGTTTCTGTTGCATTCTGTTAAAGGTAGAATGTAAGACTTTAAGCTAGTGGCTACCAGTGAGAATTTAGCCGTTGGCCTATGGAAGCAGCATAATACAGTTTTGTAAGGTAATGAAACTTGGTATATTTAGTTTTAAGTATGCAGAAACGCAATGTGGATAAATGTAGGAAATGTAGCAAAATGTCTATTTAAGTTCTAAATCAGCCTATACTGAGTGTTGCAACATGACAACATCTAATAAATGTTGAAACAGTGAACAGTAAAGTTGCAATATCCAAATAAAACCATGAACTGGACTAAGGCATAGTGCTGTACATTATGACATGTCAATTCTATACAATATAACGAAACAGTCTGCCTGTACGTATAATAATCCTCAAGGAATGCGGCGTCAGTCTGTCTGTCAGTATATCAATATTAGGATATAAGCTAAATGAGCAAGACATAAAGATTTAAGCAAACAAGGAAGACAATATTATTGGTAATGGATAATCCTTCATAATGACCTACAATGGCCTATATACCTATCATAATGCATATAGCAGTGGTTAGACATATTAGAAAAATAACGAGATGGCTACATGCAATTAGCAGTTCCTGAAAAATAGCAAGAAAATTTATACGAAGCTGAAAGGTAAAAAAATAATTTAATAGCAGTAGTATAATGTCTTCAGAATGCAAGACGTCGAACTAAAAAAATAATTTCGTAGAATAAACGCCGGAAAATTTTCTTTTCAAGTGAGTGCTGCTGAAACATGCGTGCATACAGTTTAGTTCATAATGGTAGCCGTATTCTTGGCGCTAAAACTTGCCTTATAGGTATTTCAGTTATTTCTCACTGTTGCTATATGATGGAAATAGAAATTCAGTACATCTTCAGTACATATTCAGGTGATGCATAGCTACAAAAGACATAAAAGGAAATGGACAAATTCTGTGTGTCAGTGTCAAAATCTTGTGTAACGTCGTAGTCTGGAAAAGCAAAATCATATAAAAATTAATTTACGTAATGGTAGAATGTGCTATGTTGACTTTGCTTAGCGCAATGTAATTGATCCAACTCTGTGTTTGGCTTGGCATAATATTTTTGCGATGAATGTAGGTGTGCTTACTTTTCGAAATCGATGTTTTCAAATAAATCTGCTTGACAGTTTGGTGCCGGTGATATTGAACTCCGGTTATTTTGCTGTGGACTGATTTGCTACTGATAATTTGGAGATTAATCTCATAGGATCTGTGCACCGCTGTTAAATCAGAATGGCATTGCGAGTAAAAGAAAGTAGCTTTGACGTCAGTGGGCCTGATGTATGTGGAGCAGAGTTTTGTTTTGTTCGGCGTAGCGCTACATTGCCTTGAAGTTAAGCTGTGGCGTGCCGCTGTGCTACCCGACAGTACTGTTGACCGCGTCGCTGGTGGTTTCAAGGACGGCATGGCACTTACCTGTTGCAGATATCATACTTCTTCTGTACGTAGCCTGTATGTTTTCAGTTGGCTGGGCTACCCACTGCCCTTGACCTTGACTAATTTGTATCATAGGAAAAATCTTAGCGTTATCAGAGCTGCTTTCAGTTTGTATAGGATGACTGTGCGGGGTCGGCATATCGGAATCTGTATGTTTGCTTGTATTAGATAAATGGTGAATTGAATATGAAATATTTTCTTCCCCTTGCGTAGTCTGTTGCGTAGATAATTTCGAACTTTTTTTGGCATTGCCCTGACGGGCTGTCTCGTTAGATGGAACTGATTGATCGTAGATAGTGAAATCCTTTTCACACAAAATGACATCTGCATCTATACCGGTCTTCTGAATATGCTTCCTACGACGTTGCTTTCGTGGCTTAGGCTTTTCTGTGCTGGTGCTGAAAGTATTACTCTGAGCGGTTTCACAAATTTTATCTGAAATATCAGAAATGTTGCTTGACAATGTAAGGTCAACTGTGCCTGCTGTTAACTGCAGTTGCCTAACGTAATCAGAGTCAATATGCTGTTCGTTAAAATTAGAAGTGGGCTGTTGAAATAAATTCGAACTGTTGTGACCATCATTCTTACTGGCTGTGACATCAGATTGGGATGGCTTATCGTTGATGATAAAACTGTTTGCTCAAAATAATATCTGCATCTGTGCTGAAATTCTGAATGTGACTTCCACTAAGTTGCTGGGTTTTATTTTCTGTAGTAATGGACATTAGTAATGGACACGTCTTGTTGTAGCTGTCAATTTTGAGTTCAGACTGTGTGTTGTCACGATTGTACATATCTGGTTTGAAAGAGATGAACGGAATGGTGATATAGTGCGTGGTTCCACAGGAATCCGTATCAATAATAGATCGAACAGAAGTGTTGTTAGAAAAATTTTGCTCCTCAGAATGAGTTGCAAAGTATGTTAGTGGTCTGTGAACGGTGTACATAGTTTGCTTTTCCACGGTATTAATTCCACAATCCAAAGATTCAGTGTAAGGGAAATCGTCTTGTTCTTCAAAAAATTTTGCGTTGTGACGCAGTGACACTGTAATATTTCTTGTATGCGTCACGGAAGGAAACAAACCCTGTTCATTGTTGAGACTGAATGTGGCATCTTAGGTTTGATTGTTGGCATCATTAATCTGAGGGAAACAAAAGTTATTTCTTAAGGTTTGACTTTGCTGTAGGAACCTGTTCTGAAAATCGATCGGTGGGGAATAGCATTTATCAGCACAAAGGTTGACTGAGGCAGAAGTGTTCGCAGATGATGAAGCGGAAAGCTGTGGTGTGAACGGAAGGTTTTCAGTACAAAGGGTGGTGTTATGTGTACCATTTTTGTCTTGATAGAAAACTTATTTACAGTTAGTGTCATCATGATTAATATGGGCCATGATAACTTCACTATTAACTGTTTCAGACGGTGTGGATGATTCAACAGAGCGATCATGTGCGTTACTCCAGACGGTATTGTCGTCAGTATCAATCGAATGTAATGAAATTTCTGACGTTGGAAACTTGCCTTGCCATCAGATTTGGTGAGCACATTGGGTTCATTAATGATTTCCGAAATTATCAAACTACTGTCGCTGACGGTACCGTGGTAGGAGAAACTGGCAATGTCATGCCGTTTAATATAGGTCATGGTTAATTTCTCAGTAAAATTTTGCTTTCTATTGTCGAAGTAATTTTCAATAAAATGTGAGGTTTGCGACTTCGCAACTTTTCTAAGGGCTGTATGGAACTATTTTCAATGGCCTTAATAATTGCATCTATCTGTTTGACACGGTTATCAGTCGATTCTGTGTACAATTTAGCTCGTTACGTTTGATGGAAAATTGTTCATTGAGTTGAGTAAACCGTTCATTCATCAGAGTAATGAAGGCGTATTATTTTACTTGTATCTCTTGTCTTAACTGAGTATTCAGGTTAATCATCATTTGCATGAGATTTTCAAGCGTCGCTTCTGTATTGTTTTCAAGTGGTGCGTCGGGTGTCGTCTGTTTAGTGTTTTGTGGTGTCGAGACGTCGTCTACAACCATGGACGTCTCGTTTGCAGCATGCTCTGCACAATTACCGTTAATAAAATCTGACGGATTTTTAAGAACTGACTGAGTACTGTGCGCTATTGCTTCCTCTGACATACTGTTGGCAATCTGATTAATTGTGTGAAAAGTAGGCAAATCACTGACCTCATTCGTTAAACAATCAAGTTTTGAATTATGCACATCAGCCATGTCCAGATCAGCAGCGTCCGCAATACCGGAATGTACCGTCTGACTACTAGTCAAATTAGTGGGTGTAATTATAGTGTCAGGGATTTGTTCATTATTTGGAGAAGCGGAACCCACGTTTTCTGTGGTGCTTTGCAACTGTTGCGCGGCAGAATGGTCACTATCATTCTCAACATTGTTGTCAATAATAGGAAAATCATTCTGTTTCGGTATTTGTAATTGTGAGAACGTTAACAATTTTAAGCGGCATCGTAAATAAAATACAGGGTACAAAATCAAAGACAAAAATATTGACCAATACAATCAATGGAAAGCAAAATGGAGCATAAGAATAACGATGAACTGTGCAACATTTTTATACAAGTTAGTAAACTGCATTGCACCAAAAAAAAAAAAAAAAAAAAAAAAATATAACTACTATTATTGCTACAGAGTGGTTGTGAGAATAGAATATATATCCAGAATGAGATTTTCACTCTGCAGCGGAGTGTGGGCTGATATGGAACTTCCTGGCAGATTAAAACTGTGTGCCGGATCGAGAGACGAACTCGGGACCTTGGAATGTAGGAGACGAGGTACTGGCAGAAGTAAGGTTGTGAGGAGGGGGCGTGAGTCGTGCTTGGGTAGCTCAGTTGGTTAGAGCACTTTCCCGCGAAAGGCAAAGGTCCCGAGCTCGAGTCTCGGTCCGGCACACAGTTTTAATCTGCCAGGACGTTTTAGAATATATATGTCTGACTACAAAGCAAGCGACTGGCAGAGCTGTTGCCCAGTGTAACGTTCTTTAAAATGTAGCTTAGTGTAACATTCTTTCATAATAATTGTGCTTGTTATCCAGATTTACTCTGCGTTGTGTTGTTGAGCAAATGGTGTGCTTAATCAGTTGTACTGTAATCCAAAGAAAAATTAAACAACTTAATCTGGGAAACCAGTATGTGATGCCTATAATGAAATCAATCCCACTGAAATTTACTCAGACGCATGAACACCGCGTTCTATGGCCCTGTGCAATAAACTGATAAAATTCCCTAGGCAAATAAACAATGAAATACATTTTTCTTAGCTCTTGGTATTCTGTTTTCTCCATAGTACACGTACAAAATATTCCATCTTGACTCTGCGAAGTTCAATGCCGGCCGTAAAATAGCTTCATACAAATGTTAATACTTTTCTGATGCTGGCAATTAAATTTTTCTGACTATGACTGAAAAATCGTTTCTTTTAAAAAATATACATTGGATTCAAATAAACACGATGTGGAAGAGGATGAGGCACTGATAAGGGGATATGCTAAGACCGAATGGTTCAGTCTGAAACTTGTATTCAAAATAGTTTATCCTTCACAACATCTGCTATAAAACATTTTACGTTACCTTCAAAAACAGTGAACTTCTCAACTATTGTATAATTGTCACTTACTGACGTAGTTAACGGTACTTGGATAGTTACGTGACAAAAGGTCTTACATAGTTTGACAATATAGATTCCAAATATTCATCTTGAGGTTGACAAACTGTAAAGAAAAACAGACACAGTAAAAACTTTAAACAGCAGGAAAACCACACCATGTGGTAAGCAGCCATAATAATAATAAAAAAAAAAAACACTGACGATGCTGCAACGGCAGTGAAACGTGTCTGGGACAAAAAACAAAATTGTGTTTTCCTAAAGGCGGACACCACCCAAAAACATATGTTATACACTACTGGCCATTAAAAATGCTACACCAAGAAGATAACGTGCTACAGACACGAAATTTAACCGACAGGAAGAAGATGCTGTGATATGCAAATGATTAGCGTTTCAGAGCATTCACACAAGGTTGGCGCCGGTGGCGACACCTACAACGTGCTGACATGAGGACGTTTTGCAACCGATTTCTCATACACAAACAGCAGTTGACCGGCGTTGCCTGGTGAAACGTTGTTGTGATGCCTCGAGTAAGGGGGAGAAATGCGTACCATCACGTTTCCGACTTTGATAAAGGTCTGATTGTAGTCTATCGCGATTGAGGTTTATCGTATCGTGACATTGCTGCTCGCGTTGGTCGAGATCCAATGACTGTTAGCAGAACATGGAATCGGTGGGTTCAGGAGAGTAATACAGAACGCCGTGCTGGATCCTAATGGCCTCGTATCACTAGCAGTCGAGATGACAGGCATCTTATCCGCATGGCTGTAACGGATCGTGCAGCCACGTCTCGATTCCTGAGTCAACAGATGGGGACGTTTGCAAGACAACAACCATCTGCACGAACAGTTCGACGACGTTTGCAGCAGCATACACTACCAGCTCGGAGACCATGGCTGCGGCTAACCTTGACGCTGCATCACAGACAGGAGCGCCTGCGATGGTGTACTCAACGACGAAGCTGGGTGCACAAATGGCAAAACGTCATTTTTTCTGTTGAATCCAGGTTCTGTTTACAGCATCATGATGGCCGAATGCGCGTTTGGCGACATCGCGGTGAACGCACATTTGAAGCGTGTATTCGTCATCGCCATAATAGCGTATCACCCGGCGTGATGGTATGGGGTGTCATTGGTTACACGTATCGGTCACCTCTTGTTCGCATTGACGGCACTTTGAACAGTAGACGCTACATTTCAAATGTGTTACGACCCGTGGCGCTACCCTTCATTCGATCCCTACAAAACTCTACATTTCAGCAGGATAATGCACGACCGCATGTTGCAGGTCCTGTACGGGCCTTTCTGGATACAGAAAATGTTCGACTGCTGCCCTGGCCAGCACATTTTCCAGACCTCTCACCAAGTGAAAAAGTCTGGTCAATGGTGGCCGAGCAAGTGGCTCGTCACAATACGCCAGTCACTACTGTTGATGAACTGTGGTATCGTGTTGAAGCTGCATGGGCAGCTGTACCTGTACACGCCATCCAAGCTCTGTTTGACTCAATGCCCAGGCATATCAAGGCCGTTATAACGGCCAGAGGTTGTTGTTCTGGGTACAGATTTCTCAGGATCTATGCACCCACATTGCGTGAAAATGTAATCATATGCCAGTTCCAGTATAATATATTTGTCCAATGAATACCCGTTTATCATCTGCATTTCTTCTTGGTGTAGAAATTTTCATGGCCAGTAGTTTAGATTCCAAAATTAACTTGTCTGCATCAGGTTTACAAAATACACACAATAGTACAAATCTGGTGTACCTAATCGACCTATACATTAAATCTGATGGAAAATACTTGGTTCCTTCATAAAAGGGACGGTACTGTTAGAATTAACAAAATCCACACTGCGTTGCTGCATACTTTAAACTAAATATACAAAGTTTTATTACCTTACAAAACTGTATTATGCTGCGTCCATTGGCCAACTGCTAAATTTTCACACTTAGCAACTAGCTTAAAGTTTTACATCCTACCTTTAACAGAGTGCAACGGCAACTGCTGCCGCGCTCTGCGCTCCCTTAGTTACATTCGATTGGGCCACTCAGGCATCATATTTGGTTCAGTGCTGTCAAAGATACAATCTCTTCTACATGTGATAACCATTTCATGTCATTTTTCATGAAACATATTACAAAATCGGGCTCCACATACAAGTGGACCCCTCACAAGTGGAGGTGTCCTTTATTAATAGCCGAGAACAATTAGAAGGTACAAACAGAGGCGGTGTGGGGAGGCTCCGCTGCTGGCGTACATTGTGGGTTCTTCAGAGTGACAGCTGGCGGTGGCTGTCTGCGCAGATTACAGGTGCAGGCCAGGGCAGGCTGGTGAGTTATAGCGGCAGATGAGGTGGCGGATAGGCCGATAGCGGTCCGTCATTAAGGGACAATGGCGCGCCCGGGACGGGCTGAGCAACAACACGTCACACACACACACACACACACACACACACACACACACTACTCACACGTGGGCAGCTGCGTCCGTACATAATTCCACAAGGCGCCACCTGGCTGTGTCAGCTACCGGTGTCGCATAAACGTGTTGGGACTGAATAACTGGTACACTACAGCGGCTTAACGAAGTTTCTCGAATATCGCCATTATCCTTATCGCTTCCTGTTTCTCCAGAATCTTCCTCTCGACCTCCGCCTGCCGTTCGTTATCTTCCTCCGCCAAAATACGCTAACCTGTGGTAGTTCGATACATGTCGCTCGCTTCGGATGTGGTGTTTCTGGTTTATTTACTCTTTTGTAATCCTGAAAACATTCGTAATGAAGTCTCTTCATTGAAGTCTCTGGTGTGTGTACCTAAGCTTGCTGGTACACCTGTCCATTGCAATGAATATGAGAACGAAAATACTTGGTGGAGTAAGTTTGGTTCGGTTAGTGAAAAGTATGAATTTTTTATGGCCTAATCGGATGTGATTTAAATATTTGACATGTCAGCTCTCAGCGGAATTTTCGCAAACTGTGTAAGGTGTATTCAGTGCAGTCAAGCCGGTCTGGAACACTCTATAAACATCACGTAGGACTTGCCAGTGAAACTGAACTGAAGTGTGGCAAGTGTTCATACATCACACCTTTTTCGGAACAGTGTTGCAGTAACTCCAAATGAAGAAAATGGTTGCAAAATCTACGAACGCCACATTAGATTTGTTTATGCCTTGCGTCCAATTGGTAAAGTTGCTACAGCAGGTGCAACCAAACTTACGAACTATAATAGGTTTATAGGGTCTAAAGTAGAAGATGTCTGTGTAGAATCTATGAAGAAAGCTGTGGAAGAGGCACTAATAGACAACAGTGATAATAGAGACTGGACTGCAACATTCGATGGTATCTGGCGTAAACGGGAACACACGTCTCTTCATGGTGTAGTAACTGCCACCAGTATCTATACGGGGAAAGTTTTAGATGTAGCAGCAATATCTAAATATTGTAGGTGTCCACAAAAAAATAAAGGTACACAGGCAAATAATTACACAGCTAACCATAGTGGCAGTAGCGGAGGAATGGAAGTGGCTGGTGTTGCTAGCATTTTTTCAACGTTCCGTTGCGTTTGATAAGGTGTGATACGTGAATTACCTTGGTGACGGTCAAATGGTTCAAATGTCTCTGAGCACTATGGGACTTAACTTCTGAGGTCATCAGTCCCCTAGAACTTAGAACTAGTAAAACCTAACTAACCTAAGGACGTCACACACATCCATGCCCGAGGCAGGATTCGAACCTGCGATCGTAGCGGTCGCGCGGGGTGACGGTCATTGTAAAGGCTTCAAACATATTCACGAACTGAAGCCCTATGGTAATGATGTCGCAGTGTGGAAATTAGAGTGTAATGGGCACGTACAGAGGCAGCTTCATTTCTCGTCAAGCCATCCATTCCAGCCACTAATTAAGAGACTAACGATTATGCTACCTTTGCACGGTCAAAATACCGCGGCTCTTTAAAAATCCGCTCAGTGAGCAGGCCAGACTTCGACGACTGAAAGCTTCGTACAAAAAACAAAAACACCGTGATGGTAAAGGGTATGATGGGAAGGAAAGGTAGTGTAGTTGACAAAATACAGAACTATTAAGGAATGACTATTAGGCAAAACACAAGTAGTGTCTATGAAATGAAATAGGGCTCTTTTTTTCACATTCTTTCAACCGATGAAAGTCCCCATCATTACTTGTGTCCCAAAGGAGAAAACAGTTGGTGTAAGTACAACTAGGGATTGCTAAAAGGTGAAGTGTACACTCATAAACATAGTCTGCCTGATGCGATAATGGAGGTGATAAAACCTATTTTCAAAGACTTAGCAGCAGCTGAACTGTTGAAAAAGTGTGTTCATGAAAAAACTGAAAACCCCAATGAAAGTGTAAATAGTGTTATATGGCCAATAATCCCCAAGATTGTGTGTGGTGGAATAGAAACAATTCACTCCGGTGTGTATGATGCTGTTGCTGCATTCAATTAATGCAACCTTCTATGGTGCAAAGTATTTCGAAATAAGGAAATGAAGCATTGTAAACTTTAGACAATGAACGTCTTCAGGCAGCTGACAGGACTGTAAATAGCCTAGAAATAGAAGCAAGAGTAAACAGGAGGAGGACAAAGAGGAAGCTGGAGGAGGAGTTTGCAAAAGACGAAGGTAATCCATCCTATGGACCTGGAGTGCACTAAAAACGTAATCCAAACTTTTTCGCTCCGTTCTGAAAACTTTTATTTTTTCATACAAATTACATGTTTTCTCAGAACCTATCAAACCAAATTGCTTCAAATTTTCCGCAAATGTTACACAGTTCTTTCTGAGTGACTTAAGTAACCTTTTTTCCAAAAGCCTGCATATTGTTGAATTTATAAACAGAAATGGAACAAAAGTAATGAATTTCCATTACAATAGAAAAAATTAATCTCTAACAATTGTGTTTATTTTTTAAAAACAATCCCTGTGTTAAGTTGTAGCCAATACTTCAATATATAACCTGTAAAAATTTCAACTTCCTATCTCAAATACTTTCTGAGAAAACATGCAATTTATAAGTGCTATTTTAACAATGGAAAGATAGCGCTTTCCGGAGCCCCTTAAGCCCCGGTCGTGTGTCGTTGAGTGCGAGTTAAAGAAGCCTGCACATGTCTTTAATCAAGACATACTGTGCTTTTACCTTCTTATAATGATAGCTTGTTAACTTTGGTTTCAGTTACCTCTTTTATTGCTATAAATAGCTTTGATTCTTGCTAGTTAACTTGTTAATACAGTGAGAAAAAGATTCGTGCCAATTTCTCGGTACTTAAGGTACTGTTTGCTAATGTAATTGATGTTAGTTTGCCAACCGTGTGCGTCCATCCAAATCGTGTTGATTTTCCGTCTTGAGTGGGGGCTCCTTGTTACCGTTACGCCATCGGGCGCTGTTTTGAAACTGAATTGCAGTTGGCGGGTGCACTTTATCACCTTGTTGAGATTTTTGTGCGTGTTCAGTAATAGGGCTGAGTCTTTTTTTTTTTTTTTTTTTTTAAATACTGAAGCGCTTGGTTTCTGCCCCCTTTACTGGTATGTGGGGGTATAATTACGCTCTTAGCCATATTGTGTCCTGTTTCATGATTGAGGAGTTAACGATCATTTATGATTTAATTATTTGTTGAACTTAAAAATTCTTTTTCTTGCCAGGGAATACTAGCAGTTTCTCCAGATTTCCAGGAGGTGTCTGATCTGATATAATCGAAGTAGCTACCCGGGTGCAATCGATTTCATTGTAAAGTCGCGGATTGCGCTGCCTCTTGATCAACAGTACTCACGTAACAAAAAAAATCCTTGACACAACATTGTACCTGTCTACATACAACACGAGCCGTGTACCTCCTTCTTCTTGGAATGACTGGAATTGATCGGTTGTCGGACCTCCTCCGTCCAATAGGCGCTGCTCATGCATGGTTGTTTACATCTTTGGGCGGGTTTAGTGACATCTCTGAACATTCAAAGGGATTGTGTCTGTGATAGAATATCCACAGTCCACGTCTATCTTCAGGAGTTCTTGCAACCGGGTTGATGCAAAACTTTTTTTGGTGTGTGTAGGAATGCGTTAACGTGGAACCACTTCACGCTGGTAAAAAAAAATTAATTCCAATTTTAGGCACCACTTGCCGATCTGGCTCTGTACAGATTCTCGTAGGCGTCTCCGCTTCTCATATTGAACAACTTGTGTGGAGTCGAAGAATCTTTGATAGTCAGTAGTGGATAGCTGCGGTGTGCAGGACGCACCGTCGGAACTACGTTGAGTTGCAGATTTATTACGAGGAGGATTGATGTCTCAGAACAATGGCTGGATAGCATATGGACATAGAAAAGGTTTTGAAATGAAGAACAAGGTATTATGTGATGAGGTAAAATGTTTATTTCTATTTTTGTAGACTTGTATTGTTGGTCCACTTCACCCTCGTCACAGTCGAGTTTTTGATACTTGTTCTAACGACTGATGTTCTGAGTTAATTTACTGTACCATGGAAACCATTAGACTAAATGAATTTTCATATTAGAGTCTAGATATTTTCTTTGATGGGTTCCTTCCCAACTGAAATATCTGTGCTTGACGGTTACGTTATGTGTTTGATTGGCATTCTGTGTAAGTTTTTGAACCCGGTTTTCCTGGACCAGCTGCAGTTAGCTTTTGGCGGTTTTTTTTTTCTTCGCAGTCATGCTGTGTATCTGTTTCTGCCAGTACTTAATTTTGCCCGTGAGATTCATAATATGTGACTGCTTCGTTTCCTTTGTGCAGTGTTGGTTCCGTCGATTTCTTTGTTTTACCAGGGCTATACGTCAGGGGAGAAATTTTCATGTGTTTCAGGTTACATTCTTAAGCAGATCGGCATTACAGTTTTTACGCGGTCAAGTTTTTCTTCTGACCAAGTCTGCTGAACGTGAATTTATTGATTTTTCTTTTCAGTTTCATGTCAGTGATATGGCATTGTACTCAGTAGCACATTCAGGTTGTCAGCTCACATTCCCAGAATTTTATTTACGATAACACACCCACAGGTAAAGGCTAGTCACTCCTGTACCTAATCCACTGCATCTCGAAATAGTCCTAAACGTCTTTCTCGCATTGACAGCGCCAGATTTGTACCTGGTGGCTAAAATTGAAACTAATTTTTTTCCAGCGTAAATCGATTCCACATTAACACATTAGAATACCTACCAACTTTCGTTGCCAAACGTCAATTACAGCCCAAACTTTATTTCTGTGAGCAGCTCCACTTCAATTACGAGTATAACCACGCTGTGGATACATGTGAGGAAAGCATGAATAGTGTAAAACATGTGAGGTAGATACCTGTTCACTCTCAGGAAGAAGGAAATCAGGATATGCACTACGCTGATGATAAGAGATAAACCTTAAATCACCTTTTAAATACTGAGTAGTTTTCGATAAGACGCAGGTTGCTGGGTGGTTTGTTCCACAGTCGTATCGCTGGAATGGAGAAGGAGACGGAGAAAGATTTAGTGTCACACACTGATGCAGTCAAGACGTTGAACGTATCCGATCTCGTACTGCACTGGACTCGCATTCGGGAGGACGACGGTTCAATCCCGTCTCCGGCCATCCTGATTTAGGTTTTCCGTGATTTCCCTAAATCGTTTCAGGCGAATGCCGAGATGGTTCCTTTGAAAGGGCACGGCCGATTTCCTTCCCAATCCTTCCCTAACCCGAGCTTGTGCTCTGTTTCTAATGACTTCGTTGTCGACGGGACGTTAAACACTAACCACCACCACCACCTCGTACTGCAGTTACGGAATGGATGATAGGCCTCTGATACGTGAGGAGAGCTTCAGAGTAAACCAGTGAGAGGAACGTAAGCTCCACCGTCTGCACGATTTCATAGGCAGCAAGTGTAACATCCGCTATCCTTGGATCTTGTTTACGAGCAAGAATCCCGACATGCCCTCAGCACAAATACTTCCAAGTGTTTCTGAAATGCTAGAAGGTAAAAGCAGTATCAACACTGAGGAGTTATCGCATTCCTCCATCTTTACTGTGCCTCCACGTTGGACTACGTCTTAATTAGCGGAGCGGGTGCTTCTGAAGCTAAGTCGTGGCTCGTTCCGTTTCGCCTGCCAGCCCATTGCATTTCTCGACACATTTTTCGCATAGAGATCGTAATCGCGCGATAAGAGAACTCGATGCAAGGGCATCTGCAGTACCATCGACGACCGGAGGTGACCGCAGGGCGGTGGCACCATTCAGACCTGGCGGAGGTGCGTTTTAGGTGACAGTGATAACGTTCTCAGCGCATTTTACGCAGTACCATCAACACTTCACTACAGCCAGTGACTCAGGATGAGCAGGATATTAGAATCACGAGCATTCCGAGCTAATTGTCGTGGCATTTAAGTTGCTTCGAGCACCAAAATTCTCGTCGTTCTACATTTTCTCTGAGACGTTTAGTGCCACAGCAGACTTGAACAACAGTCTAACCTACTCGTTTATTTTTGTGCTCTCTCGCCATAAGGTTTGGTCGCGTGGAGCAGTGACTGATGAATTCAGCAGAGATTACCACAACCAATAAATAAAGCAAATTCATGACAACGAGCTGTTACAGTATCTGGTCCATCATATTTCGGGCTTGCAGCCGGATCACGTTGACATCTTGGCACGATATTTCGGCTAACAAACATGCAGCCATCTTCAGGTGAGTACGAGACTGAAGATTACTGTTTTTTTTTCTTTATTGTGATTTTAATACCAGTATAACAGGTAGGCTGGCAGCAGCACAATACGCCGCTCTTCAGCCAAAGATAGTACAATGATAAAACAGAGAAGACACTTGGGTTGGAACAAAACGGCGGGAGAAAAACAGTAGACACATGAAAAAAAAACAACATGAAGCCGTTCACACTCGAAGACAATGCACATTACAAACTGTTGACACAAGGCACAAACACTGAAGATGTCGATGGCACTGATGAACGATGGAGTGTGACAGTGAACACTAAACATGACGGCACACACGAAACACTGATGGCGGTGATCTCCGGCGCGCGAATGTCCACTTAGGGTGTGCGAGTCCGGGGACCTGCCAAGAGGGGAACAGGGGTGAGGTGTGGGAGAGGGGAGAAAAAGGATGCCAATGGCTGAGGAGACGGGGGCAGGAGGAGAGGTACAGGGGAGGGGAGGCCCGGGGGAGGAGGGGGGAGAAAAGGAGGAGGGAGGGAAAAGGGAGAGAAGGGAGGGAGGGTGTCCAGAGGAGCAAGCACAGGAGGAGGGCAGGAGGATCAAAGTTGGTAGGAGGGGTAGATGGAGGGGAGGAGGGCATCATCAAGGAGGGGGAGCTGGCGGAAGCCACCTTGGGAGAGGGTAAGGAGGGTGGAGAGATGAAGACCGGGTGGGAAGTGTGAATACAGGCGCGGCAGTGGGCGGGGGTGGGAGAGGATCGGGGAGACGAGCGGGTGAGGAGGATCGAGTTTGCGGGAGGTGTACAGGATCCGTATCCTTTCAAGGAAATGGAGGAGGTGGGGGAAGGGGATGAGATCGTACAGGATCCGCGTGGGGGAGGGGAGACGGATGCGATAGGCGAGGCGGAGAGCATGACGTTCAAGGATTTGTAGGGATTTATAAAAGGTGGGGGGGGGGGGGGTGGAGATCCAAGCCGGATGGACATAACAAAGGATAGGGCGGATGAGGGATTTATAGGTGTGGAGGATGGTGGAGGGGTCCAAACCCCATGTACGGCCGGAGAGGAGCTTGAGGAGACTGAGTCGGGAGCGTGCCTTGGCTTGGATTGTCCGGAGGTGGGGAGTCCAGGAGAGGCGACGGTCAAGGGTGACGCCAAGGTACTTAAGGGTGGGAGTGAGGGCGATAGGACGGCCATGGATGGTGAGATAGAAATCAAGGAGGCGGAAGGAAGGGGTGGTTTTGCCTACAATGATCGCCTGGGTTTTGGAGGGATTGACCTTGAGCAACCACTGGTTGCACCAAGCGGTGAACCGGTCAAGATGGGATTGGAGAAGGTGTTGGGAGCGCTGTAGGGTGGGAGCAAGGGCAAGGAAGGCGGTGTCATCGGCAAACTGGAGAAGGTGGACGGGGGCTGACGGCGGCGGCATGTCCGCCGTGTACAAAAGGTACAGAAGGGGGGAGAGGACAGAGCCTTGGGGCACACCGGCAGAGGGGAAAAAGGTGTAGGAATCTGTGCTATGGATGGTGACATAGGAAGGACGGCGGGAGAGAAAGGAGCCGATCAGACGGACGTAGTTAATGGGAAGGGCGAAGGTTTGGAGCTTGAAGAGGAGACCGGAATGCTATACGCGGTCATAAGCACGTTCGAGGTCCAGGGAGAGGAAGATGGCGGAGCGACGGGAATTAAGCTGTTCGGAAAGGAGATGAGTGAGGTGAAGGAGAAGGTCGTCGGAAGAGAAGGACGGCCGAAAGCCACACTGGGTAACGGGAAGGAGGCGGTGCTGGAGGAGATGCTGGTGGATGCGTCGGGTGAGGGTAGATTCCAGGACCTTGCTGAAGACCGAGGCAAGGCTGATGGGATGGTAGGAGTAGACGGCGGATGGCAGTGTGCCAGGTTTAAGGAACATGAGGATACAGGAGGTTTTCCACAGGTCGGGATAGTGACCGGTGGACAGGACTACATTGTAGAGACTGGCCAGGGTGGAGAGGAAAGAGACAGAAGCTTCACGAAGGTGACGGTAGGTGACACGATCGTGACCAGGAGCGGTGTTGCGTTTTGTGCGGAGTGTATCAATGAGATCCTGTGTAATGATAGGGGCATTGAGTTCTGTGTGTGCAATGTTGTCCAAGTACTGGAAACCAGGAGCGAGGGGAGGGACAGAGGTGTCAGTTCGATCGCGGATATCCGGGAAGAGGGAGTAATCGAACTGGGGATCATCAGGGATGGAAAATACATTGGAGAGGTAGGAGGCAAAGTGATTGGCCTTACTAAGGGTGTCAGGGAAAGGTTGATCATCATGGAGAAGAGGATAATAGGGGGAGGGTTTAGTTCCGGTAAGGCGAGTTGATTGGTAGGGTAGCATTTAAACGGGTGCATGTCTGTCGCCAGTCCCAGCGTTTCTTAGCCGCGAGCAAATTACGAATGTGTTGCTGGAGTTGCCGGTGGCGTCGTAGTGTGTCCAGGTCACGCGTGTGGAGGAAGCCACGGTAGAGACGACGGGATTCATGGAGGAGGAGGACGGCCTGTGGGGGTAAGGTAGGACGGTGGGGGTGGACGGCGACAGTAGGGACGTGAGCCTCCACGGCCTCAGACAAGGTCTGCTGGAGAAAGGAGGCGGCATGGGTGACATCGTCAGGATGGTGGTAGGTGAAGGGGTGGCTATCGACCTGGGTGGAAAGGGTATCCCGGTAGGCATTCCAGTTGGCACGGGAATAGTCATGGACGTACTTAGGGGGAGGGTCATTACGAGCGTTGGGGCGGGGGCGACGACCGTGTGAGACGGTGAGGAGGACAGGGAGATGGTCTCTACCAATAGGCTCCAGGACATCCGCCGTTATGCGGCCAAGGAGGTTGGGGGAGGAGAGGATAACAGCAGGAGCGGAGTTGGATTCGGGACGGGTGTGCTGGGGGATGGGGATGAGGTCGCCTTGAAGGGAGGAGAGGAACCAATGTCACCGCCATAACTGGGCAGCGGAACGACTATGGATGTTGAGGTCGGCGGCAATCACGTAGGAGGAGAAGGTACGGTCGATGTGGGAGAGGAAGTCGAAAGGAATAGGGGCGTTGGGGCGGACATATATGGTGGCGCAGGTAATGGCAAGGCCGGGGAAGAAGAGACTAAGGATCAGGTGTTCGGTGGGGTTGGGAAGGAGAGGTTGGAGCCAAACGGGGATCTGGCGGTGGTGACCAATGGCAACTCCGCCACGCGCAATTGGGAGGGGATTATCGGAGCGGTGGAGGAGATAGGGTGAGGTGTGGATGTAGTGTTGGGGTTGGAGGAAGGTTTCATTGAGGAGGAAGGCATCCACGCGGTGGGTGGCGAGGGTGTGCAGGAAGAGGTTCTTGTTGGCGGGAAGGGAGCGGATATTGTTGAAAAGGATACGTTGCTGTCGCGCCATGATAGGGATTTAGACGAGGGTGTCAAGACGGGAGAAGGTGAAATGGGCCTGGTTGTTGGAGTAGAAGATTACTGGTGCGCCTCGTTCTATATATACCGAAAATTGGCGCGGCGGCGCCTGCGCAGTGGAGAAGGCTAATACCGCGCCCCCTATCTAATTTGGCGCGCTCTGCAGCAGAACCGGGCCGCGCATGCGTAGTGGTGTACCTACATTTGCGCTATCTGTCGTAAAGCGCCTTCGCTCAGCTGAGGCGCGGTAGTCGAAAGTATAAAATCAATTTTCGTCAGCCGTCGCACTAGATGCAGACCCATGTCTCTGTGAAGCGATTAAAGAAATTACAGGATCCCATGCTTTAACCATCTGAAAGCCGCCGTCTCGATTAATAAGATCTTTTGCCAATCGTATCTCCACGGACTCCTTGATAATTGATTCCCAAAAAGATCTAGTTGTCACTAAAATTTTTGTTCCACAATAATCCATGGAGTGTCCCGTCGAATTACAGTGTTCTGCTATGGCTGATTTGTTAGGCTGTAGTAGACGTGTGTGGCGCTCATGCTCCACGCATCTTTCCCGTACTGTGCGAGTAGTTTGGCCAATGTAGGATTTGCCACATTGACAGGGGATCTTATAAATACCCGCCTTCCTCAGATCCAGATCGTCCTTCACAGAGCCAAGCAAAGCCGATATTTTCGTAGGTGGTCGGAAGATCACTTTAACACAATGCTTCTTTAAAATCCTTCCTATGTTACAGTATCTGTTAGTACATCTGCGAAGTAGGTTTGTCAGATGTCACAACAGTCAAAGGAATAGTATGGAGCCAAATACGCCGTACATACCTGGTGATCAAAAAGTCAGTATCAAGTTGAAAACTTAATAAACCACGGAATAATGTAGACAGAGAGGTAAAAATTGACACACATGCTTGTATTGACATGGGTTTTTATTAGAACCAAAGAAAAAAACAAAGTATTGTTAGATGCGTGAGAGATCTCTTGCGCGCGTCGTTTGGTGATGATCGTGTGCTCAGCCGCCACTTTCGTCATGCTTGGCCTCCCAGGCCCCCAGACCTCAGTCCGTGCGATTATTGGCTTTGGGCTTACCTGAAGTCGCAAGTGTATCGTGATCGACCGACATCTCTAGCGATGCTAAAAGACAACATCCGACGTCAATGCCTCACCATAACTCCGGACATGTTTTATAGTGCTGTTCACAACATTATTCCTCGACTACAGCTATTGTTGAGGAATGATGGTGGACATATTGAGAATTTCCTGTAAAGAACATCATCTTTGCTCTGTCTTACTTTGTTATGCTAATTATTGCTATTGTGATCAGATGAAGCGCCATCTGTCGGACATTTCTTGAACGTTTGTATTTTTTTGGTTCCAATAAAACCTCATGTCATTCCAAGCATGTGTGTCAATTTGTACCTCTCTATCTACATTGTTCCGTTATTTATCCAGTTTTCAAATTTATACTGACTTTTTGATCACCCAGTGTATACACTGAGGTGACAAAAGTTACGGGATACTTCTAAATATCGTGTCGGACCTTCTTTTTCCCGGTGTAGTGCAGCAACTCGACGTGGCATAGACTCAACAAATCTATGGAAATCCCCTGCTTAAACATTGAGCCAAGCTGCCTCTGTAGCCGTCCGCAATTGTGAAATTTTTAGTGGTCTATGGAATTAACGTCGGCCGATATGGGTGACCAAATCATTCGGTCGAACTGTACGGAATTTTCTTCAAAACAATCGCCAACAATTGCGGCCTGGTAACATCGCACATTGTCATTCATAACAATTCCATCGTTGTTTGGGAAAATGAAGTCCACAAATGGCTGCAGACGGTGACCAAGTAGCCGGACATAAGAATTTCCAGTCAATGATCGATTCAGTTTCACCAGGGGGCTCAGTCCATTCCACGTAAACACAGCACACATTAATATGGATCCACGAGCAGCTTGCACAGTTCTTTGTTGACAACTTTCGTACGTGGCTTCGTGATATCTGCGCCACATTCGAATCCAACCATCACCTCATACCAAGTGAAATTGACCCTCATCTGACCGGGGCGCAGCCGGCCGTTGTGGTTGAGAGGTTCTAGGCGCTTCAGTCCGGAACCGCGCAGCTGCTACGGTCGCAGGTTCGAATCCTGCCTCGGGCATGGATGTGTGTGATGTCCTTAGGTTAGTTAGGTTTAAGTAGTTCTATGTCTAGGGGACTGATGATATCAGATGTTAAGACCCATAGTGCTCAGAGCCATTTGAACCATTTTGACCAGGGCACGGTTTTCCAGTCGTCTAGGGCTCAATCGCCGTGTTCTCGAGACCAGGAGAGGCACTGCAGGCGTTGTCGTGCTGCTAGAAAAGGCATTAGTGCCTGTCGTCTACTGCTATAGCCCATAACGCCGAGTTTCGCCATACTTTAACCGATACGTTCGTCGTACGTCCCACATTTATTTCTGTTATTTTAAGCAGTACTACTTGTCTGTTAGCACTGACAACTCTACGCAAACAACGTTGCTCTCGGTCGTTAAGTGAAGGCCATCGGTGAGAGTTAATGCCTGCAATTTGATATTCTCGGCACACTCTTGATACTGTGGATCTCAGAATATTGAATTCTCTAACGATTTCCGAAATTGTATGTACCAAGCGTCTAGCACCAACGACAATTCCGCATTCAAAGTCTGTTAATTCCCGTAGTGCGGCCATATCACGTCATAAACTTTTTCACATGAATCACCGGAGAACAAATGAAAACTCCACCGACGCACTGCCCATTTTTACCTTGTGTATGCTGTACTGTCGCCGTCTGATTACGTTCAGATCGCTATCCTCTGGCTTTCGTCACCTCAGTGTATATTACCGGAAAAAAGTAACATCCTAGTTCAGTGGTACCAGAGTATGATACGTGCGTGCTAAGTGGTTATAGAGTTATTGACTCATTCGCCACGATCATCGGCAATTAGAAGGCGCTCAGGACGCCTGTCAGTACACCCTCTGTTTTTACTCTGCAGTCAGCACCTGTGCCGAGTTTAGAGGTGAATAGTGTTTGCAACCTTCATTCCATGGTACAACCACGTATGTACTCCCACTGAACAGTTTGAACCATGTGAACGATGTCGCGTTGTGGGCGTATGGGAAGCTTGATAGACGTGTCGACGGATTGCTGCACATGTCAGGCAGTGTACCGGTTGTGTGTCGCTGCTGTCATCAGAGGCCTGTGGAACATTACCAACTCTGTATACCGTATTTTGGATGTTCTTCTAGTACAGTCAACATCATCGCATTGTGCGAGCAGCAACAGCCAACCGAACATCAAGCGGGATGAAATCCGTGCGTATGCTGCACTTACCGTGTCATCAGTTGTCGTTGGGGATATTGTGGACCACCTGTTTGCAACAGGACTAAGGTCACGTGAGCCTCTAGCCAGTCTACAGCTGACACCAAGACACGGGCAAGCATGGCTACTCGTGTGTTGTGAGAGTGGATTGGCCCTGTTGTAATCAGCTACGAGAGTAGGTTTTGCCTATATGTGAGCGACGGACGTTAACGTGTATGACGTAGACCCGGTGAGCTGCGTTCTTTCATGACATTCAAGATCAATTCCAGGCTTCACAATGTGGGAGGTGTGGCGGAACCGGTTTATAGTATTTCGTGACTTTAATTACTTATAAATGATATTTCAGATAGACCAAAAAAATATAAAACCAGTTACGTATTGTCAGCGTAACAATCAGTTTGATCTCAAAAATGATTATCCCGGCTAAAACACTACTGGCCATTAAAATTGCTACACCAAGAAAAAATGCAGATGATAAACGGGTATTCATTGGACACAAATATTTCACTAGAACTGACATGTGATTACATTTTCACGCAATTTGGGAGCTTAAATCCTGAGAAATCAGTACCCAGAACAACCACCTCTGGCCGTAATAACGGCCTTGATACCCCTGGGCATCGAGTCAAACAGAGCTTGGATGGCGTGTACAGGTACAGCTGCCCATGCAGCTTCAACACAATACCACAGTTCATCAAGAGTAGTGACTGGCGTATTGTAACGAGCCAGTTGCTCGGCCACCTTTGACCAGACGTTTTCAATTGGTGAAGGATGTGGAGAATGTGCTGGCCAAGGCAGCAGTCGAACATTCTCTGCATCCAGAAAGGCCCGTACAGGACCTGCAACATGCGGTCGTGCATTATCCTGCAGAAATGTAGGGTTTCGCACGGATCCAATGAAGGGTAGAGCCACGGGTCGTAACACATCTGAAATGAAACATCCACTGTTCAAAGTGCCGTCAATGCGAACAAGAGGTGACCGAGACGTGTAACCAATGGCACACCATACCATCACGCCGGGTGATATGCCAGTATGGTGATGACGAATACACGTTTCCAATGTGCGTTCACCAAGATGTCACCAAACACGGATGCGACCATCATGATGCTGTAAACAGAACCTGAATTCATCCGAAAAAATGACGTTTTGCATTCGTGCACCCAGGTCCGTCGTTTAGTTCACCATCGCAGGCGCTTCTGTCTGTGCAGCCATGGTCTCCGAGCTGATAGTCCATGCTGCTGCAAACGTCGTCGAACTGATCGTGCAGATGGTTGTTGTCTTGCAAACGTCCCCATCTGTTGACTCAGGGATCGAGACGTGGCTGCACGATCCGTTACAGCCATGCGGATAAGATGACTGTCATCTCGACTGCTAGTATACGAGGCCGTTGGGATCCAGCACGGCGTTCCGTATTACCCTCCTAAATCCACCGATTCCATATTCTGCTAACAGTCATTAGATCTCGACCAACGCGAGCAGCAATGTCGCGATACGATAAACCGCAATCGCGATAGGCTACAATCCGACCTTTATCAATGTCGGAAACGTGATGGTACGCATTTCTCCTCCTTACACGAGGCATCACAACAACGTTTCGCCAGGCAACGCCGGTCAACTGCTGTTAGTGCGTGAGAAATCGGTTGCAAATTTTCCTCATGTCAGCACGTTGTAGGTGTCGACAGGGGCGCCAACCTTGTGTGAATGCTCTGAAAAGCTAATCATTTGCATATCACAGCATCTTCTTCCAGTCGGTTAAATTTCGCGTCTGTAGCACGTCATCTTCGTGGTGTAGCAATTTTAATGGCCAGTAGTGTATTAGCACAACGCATTTAGGCAGCGTGCTGCCAACATCAGGTGCATTATACAGTTACTTATACATCAGTGATAGGTTATGTACATTAGCTGTGTGTGCCAGTGTAGTTAAGGATCGAAAAATAAACGTGTGTGGTAGGATAAATCCGTTATTTCTTCAAATACTTCTCTGACATTAAATGTTTATTTCATTGACAGAATAGTTTTCATTAAGTATTCATGTAACATCCTCCATATTGCCAATACATCTAGATAAAAGTCCTCATCTTCACTACTGGTATATATTACTGTTTTTTTGAAACTGTAAGCAGTTTAGCTTACATCCTGTAATCTCTGGTAAGATGTTAACAGTCTTTTAAATTGTAAGTAATTTATCTTAGCTTTTAAAACTCTTTAGAAAGATGTAAACAGATGTTTGTGAAAATGGTAAGTTGTGTTTTACCTGTTACTGCGCTCTGTGTGCCAGAAAATAAAATCGCCAACAGACATGTAAGTAAACATATTAATATATTACTTAGTCATGCTATTCACGTAATGTACACACTGTAACAGATTTATCCTTTCACACAGGTTTATTTTTCGATTCCTAACTCCAATGGCACACACAGCTAATGTACATAACCTATCAGCTGATGTATAAGTAACTGTACAATGCACCTTATGATGGCAGCATGCTGCCAAAGTGCATTATGCTAATAAAATATTAGTAAAAAGGGACTGCATCAGTATAACTTATACCAGACAATCTTATAATAAAGTCGGAAACCTCGAACAACATCCATATAACGGATAAATTTAAATTTAAAGATAAATAAACTGCCGGAAAAAAATAGTACATCTGATTCGATGTCGATGACCTGGGGGATAGTAGATGTACTGGGTTAAACGACGTCCGCTAACAGATAGGGTGCACCAGTGATCTGTGCCACCCTTTAACTGGGAATGCTCACAACCAGAAGGCTGTGTGTGGTGCAACAGTGCGAAGCACTCCTACTTCCTACAGCCAACTGAGTGAGTTTGAAAGGGTTCAAACTGTGGCGACGTCCTACGTCAATTGTTCAACGATGCCGGTATCAGTGATTACGTGAATATTCTCACACCTGTACACGAGGTTTGCAATGTCCACGCAGCACAGACACCCGCCAAGATCGACGTATCGTAAAGGCACCTGTGGCAGATCGTACAGCTTTCGAAGCACAGATAAGAGGGCTTGTGAGTCTAGACGTATCAACACGAACAGTTGAGAACCGGTAATTAGCAGTGGGACTACGGGCACGCAAATCTTTAGCCCGAGCTCCATTCACGTCACAGCATTGACGAGCCCAGTTTGGCTGGTACTGTCATAGGTTCACCTGGAAGACGGAATGAAGCGCTGTGGTCTTCAGCGATAAAAGCAGGCTCTTCCTGCACGCAAGTGATGGTCGTTTGCCTAGTGGAGGAGCAGGAGGAGCAGGTGATTATCACATAACGTCCCGCCGACAACGAGATTATTAGACATGAAAACAAGCTCGGATTAGGGAAGGACAGGGAAGGCAATCGACCGTGCCCGTTCAGAGAAATTCAGGGATATCATGGAAAACCTAAATCAGGATGGCCGGACGCGGGTTTGAACTGTCGTCCTTCCGAATGCAAATCCAGTGTGCTAACCACTGCGCCATCTCACTCGATGTAGATCTGGTGAGCGGTGTCTCGCAGAATGCATTTGTCGAAGACACAGTGGCTCTACTTCAGACCTTATAGTCTGGGGTGCGATAAGCTACAACTCTCGTTCACCTTTAGTATTTCTGGAACAGACTCTAACCAGCACTAGTTCATTCAGAATGTTGATAGACCATTTTTCTGCCGTTCTTGCAACCGGAGAGTGATGTGTTGTTGCAGCAGGATAATATGCGTCCACATACAGCCAGTGAAACTCGTCGTGCTCTGCAAGACGTTCAGCAAGTTCCCTGCCCGGCACGATCTACGGACTTGACTCCAGTCGAGCACGTGTGGGATGTGATGGGACGAGAAATCACTCGTGCATTTCGTTAAGGGGGTAGGACGTGAAACGGGCAGACTTGGAGCAGGAGAGGCACCACAGGACATTTTAATTTGCACTGTCTATACTTTTACAAATAAATACATAACACTTCGTTGGCATGACCAGAAAGGAGTAAGAATTCACACTCATAGCAGAAGAAGTTCAAAAACGCAACAAAACAAATTTTTTTTGCATGTGAAATTTCATCATTTTTTCACTTGGTATTGGCTGCATTTGTTGCTGTTGGTACACTTTTCTTCATAAGTAAGAGAGATTCGTCGATGAATTTTGCACAGCATACAAACCATACTTACAGGTGTATGAAACTCTAGAATTTCCCAAATCTGTTAAAAACTGTGGTAAAAATTGAGATAATCAACTATAAAATTCGAGTTTTCTCTAAACACGAAGTTTAAAACGTAACAGCCCATTCATTTTTCCACAGATTAAATAAATTCTAGAGTTTCATACACCTGTAAGTGTGGTTTGTAGGCCGTGCAAAATTCATCGAAGAATCTCTCTTACTTATGAAGAAAAGTGTGCCTATAGCAACAAATGCAGCCAACAGTAAGTGAAAAAAATCATGAAATTTCACATTTAAAAAATATTATTTTTTCGTGTTTTTGAACTTCCACTGCTATGAGTGTGAATCCTGAATCCTTCCTGGTCATGCTGTCAAAGTTTTATTAATTTATTTGTAAAAGCATAGAGAGTGCAAATTAAAATGTCCTGAGGTGCTCTCCTTCTCGAAGTCAGCCCGTTTGGCGTCCTACCCCCCTTAACCAACAACGCTCATAGAACTATGTGAACAGGTCGAGCAGGTGTGGCGTAACTTATCCCAGGACAGTATTCGCCGTCTGTACGATCAACTAAAAGCCAGAGTCGACGCCTGCATTGCCGCCCGTGGACGCTACGCCGCGTACTTATATGGGTGCTTCACCATGGGTCGATACCGGGTACCTCAGAACGCCTTGTGCTATTGATCAGTAAATGTATCATTTCATGTACTCCATATGCACTTTGTAACAATAAATCGTGCGTTAATGGGAAACCTCTAAAAGGGAGTAATAATTCTTTTTTCCGATAGTGTGTGTTCTGAGAAAAAATTGCGGGGAATTATTTACTGAACGATCGTCTTAGTTTTCGTTTACAATCAACACGTCAATACTGGTACATTTCTAGCTCGACAATCGCTGCAGGTCCTGGGCCCTGACTTTCTTGGAGCTGAATCATGGTTATCATCGTACTGCTCCCAAATTAAAGAATTCCCGCAAATATGACGGCAGTTGGTTGATGATTATTCTTTTCTTTAATCTCCGTATATTATAGCAAGATCGTATAAGGCAAATTGGCTCTTTCGGGAAAACATAACTGCTCTTTTGACATCATCAACAGTTTTCCATATTCAGTTTTGAAGTGCGTATTGCACAAAGACATTTAAAAAATGGTGGTACATGATTTCTTGTTTGATGATATGTCCGTTGTTATGGCAGTGATTTTAAACTTGATATTACGGTCGGCGGCTGTGGCCAAGCGTTTCTAGGCGCTTCAGTCTGGAACCGCGCGACCGCTACGGTCGCAGGTTCGAATCCTGCCTCGGGCATGGATGTGTGTGATGTCCTTAGGTTAGTTCGGTTTAAGTAGTTCTTAGTTCTAGGGGACTGATGACCTCAGATGTTAAGTCCCATAGTGCTCAGAGCCGTTTGAACCATTTGATATTACATTTGGTGGTAACAGACTTTAGCCAGTTTAAAATACTTTCTGCATTTCCCCCCCCCCCCCCCCCCCCCCCAGATTGGAAGCATTCTGTATAAGGGATTTAATTGAGTCTTCGCATGTACCAAAAGTGCTGTGAGTGCTTACAAACAAATATTATTTATAGTTCTCCACCTGTCGCTGACTTTGCAGCGGTCAAGTCATTTTTATTTTGTGATGTTTGAAATTTTCCCGGCGTACTGATTGTTCCGTAAAAACACGGGAGAACTGCCGTAAGTCAGTAACATCTTGCCACGATATTTCGGCACAAAATCCTTTGGCCATCTTCAGGTGAGTACAGCTGGTGAAGTACTGGCGAATACGCGCTGAGCTCTGCTATTTAAAGCCAAAGGGGCTGCATTGCGCATGCGCTGCGCATGCACTGTTTAGCATGCGCGTTCACAACTCCGTGCGCTGCGCCTGGCGCCCTCCGCGGTGAAAACTTGGCATTTCGATATCAGATCGATCTTCATCTTTATACCGGTAACTACGTTGACTACGAAGTTTCTCTACAATGGGATTCCAGGCGGAATTTAACTGGTAACCGCTATCTCGATTGATAAGAGTCTCGCTGTCTGACAATTTTATTTCTATGGATTCATTTATAATTGAACTCCAGAAATTTGATGTTTGAGCCACAATTTTTGTATCATTGTAATTCATAGAATGGCCAGTAGAAATGCAATGTGTAGCGATTGCGGACTTGGTGGGTTGGAGAAGGCGAGTATGCCGCTGGTGTTCCACAATACGTTCCTGCACCGTTCTTGTTGTCTGCCCTATATACGACTTGCCGCAATCACACGGAATCTTGTAGACACCTGATTTACGTAGGCCCAGGTCATCCTTAACGGATCCCACCAGTGATGATATTTTAGGAGGAGGGCGAAAGATGACTCTAACTTGAAGCTTCCTTAATATTCTACCTATCTGTGACGAAATGTTCCCAGTAAAAGGTAGATAAGCCGTTGACCTGAAGACCTCTTCTTCTTCCTTGTTGCGTCGTTTGTAGGACTGCATAGCTATGAATTACAATGATTAAAAAAATTGTGGCTCAAACATCAAATTTCTGGAGTACAATTATAAATGAATCCATAGAAATAAAATTGTCAGACAGCGAGACTCTTATCAATGGAGATAGCGGTTACGAGTTAAATTCCACCTGGAACCCCATTGCAGAGAAACTTCGTAGTCGACGTAGTTATCGGTATAAAGATGAAGATCGATCTGATATCGAAATGCCAAGTTTTCACCGCGGAGGGAGCCAGGCGCAGCGCACGGAGTTGTGAACGCGCATGCTAAACAGTACATGCGCATCGCATGCGCAATGCAGCCCCTTTGGCTTTAAATAGCAGAGCTCAGCGCGTATTGGCTTCTCCAGCTGTACTCACCTGAAGATGGCCAAAAGACTTCGTGCCGAAATATCGCGGCAAGATGTTACTGACTTACGGCAGTTCTCCCGTGTTTTTATGGAACATTTTTATTTTTATCGAATCACAGGGCAATATAAGGTTTCGTAACGTTTTCTAATTTATAAATTATGATTTGTGAAAAGCATAATCAGAAATTTTCTAAAATGTTGTGTATGTAATGTGATAACTTTATTAACGTAATCGGCTTTGTAACATTGATTTGTCTATGGTTTGTTGAAAAAGCAGATCGAGAAGGCGTGAGGGCATTTCAAAAGAACGTAAATCAGTATCTGGTCGTGAACAAAATGATAACTGCAGGCTGGATAATGATTGGACCCTCATCGATTTCCTGGAAGAAAAATTTCTTCTAATGTGGAAACACGCATCGGTGACGACCATTCGTAAGAAACAATGTCTCGAACTTATGCAGAAGAGCCGGCCGAAGTGGCCGTGCGGTTAAAGGCGCTGCAGTCTGGAACCGCAAGACCGCTACGGTCGCAGGTTCGAATCCTGCCTCGGGCATGGATGTTTGTGATGTCCTTAGGTTAGTTAGGTTTAACTAGTTCTAAGTTCTAGGGGACTAATGACCTCAGAGGTTGAGTCCCATAGTGCTCAGAGCCATTTGAACCATTTTTTTTATGCAGAAGAATTATTGGTTGATTGTGATCTTGCTGGATTTCGTGACCCACACCATTCCAAAAGTACTGTTGGATACTTCGACTTTAAGCGTCTCTTCAGATCTGATGAGAAGCCAAAAAGCAGGAGGTCATCTGGTGACAGTAAAGAGATTTAAATTTTTGACCCAGTTTGATGAAATTACACATACGAGTGTACCGTTTCAAGCTCTCTTAGGCGAGGTTTTTTTAAGAGTTGGAGCACTTCCACGCCCACACCGGCATTATGGCCAACACAAAAGGTCTACTGCCATCTCTGCATAAGGGTTAGTTTTCACTAGAGTGAGCCGGCCGGAGTGGCCGTGCGGTTCTGGGCGCTACAGTCTGGAACCGAGCGACCGCTACGGTCGCAGGTTCGAATCCTGCCTCGGGCATGGTTGTGTGTGATGTCCTTAGGTTAGTTAGGTTTAATTAGTTCTAAGTTCTAGGCGACTGATGACCTCAGAAGTTAAGTCGCATAGTGCTCAGAGCCATTTGAACAATTTTTTTTTCTCACTAGAGTGAGGTCTCACTGGATGTGGGTAATGCGATGTTTGCATACTTCTGGTTAGGGATAACCATTAATACGCGCTCATCTGGAGATATATTGGGTCGAAAGTTGAACGAAGGGTAGCGGTGAGGACGACAGGGTTGACTTATATCCTGAAACACTGAAATACATAAATTATGGAGAAAGTAAAATACTTCCTATTAATATGCACGTTTTTGATAGCAAAAACTTAAAATTAGAAGAAATTATGTGTTCTGTTCATGCGTAATTAATTATATAATACACAGCCCATTATTACATTGTCCAATCACATTGTGACGGTCTCTCCTTGAATAAGCACCTTTTGCAGCGCGGAAAGCGGCGAGACGCGCAGGAAGAGAGTCAGTGAGGTAAGGGGAGGCAGCGACAGGGATGTGGAGCCATGCCGACGACTCCAGTGCCGTGGCCATCTGCACTAGGCTGCCCGGTTCATGATCCATGATGCGAACAGCCTGATCGAGGTGATGGTACGTTTTCTCCATTGGGTTTAAATTTGGATCTTTTAGAAGCCAAAAGAGTATGGTACACACATCCTTGAGCTATTCGAACCTCGCACATACACTATAAGCTGTGCGATACATTGCATTGTTATACTGGTAGATGCCATCGTGGCGAGGAAAAACAAATTGCATATAGGCGTGGACATGGTTCCCAAGGATAGATGCATACTCGTGTTGATTCATTGAGCATTACAGAATGATATCACCCAGGGAATGTCATGCAAGCATTCCTCAGACCGTAACGCTCCCTCTATTGCTGCAGGGTGTTTGCTTACAGGTAGCTCACGTAATACATGTCAACGGCTATCTGTCCAATGGAGCATGAAACGTGGTTCATCTGAAAAGGTCACCTGTCGCCACTCAGTGGACGTTCAGTTTCGGCACTGGCTTGCAAACTCCAACTTTCATCGCTGATGAACAGTAGTTAGCTTGAGTGCATGAATGAGGCACCTGCTGGGGAGGTCCATACGCAGCAATGTTCGTTAAACAGTCGTTGAGGAGACACTACTACTGTAACCTCTTGGTTCATCTGGGCAGTCAGTTGCTCAACAGTTGGACGTCTATTCCCTTATACAAATCTCCACAGTTATTGTTCAGCCCTGTCATTCATCGTCTGCAGTGCTTCAATTGTGTAGCATTCTGAGAATGCAGCATCCTTTAGGCACTGTATATGACACGAGTGGACAGGACTCCACAAAGAGTACGCTTATATACCTTGCTGTTGTGAACAGTTTTTATCAACCTTGAAAAGAATTGAAAGCAAACATGTGTCAGCTCTTTAGAAGGCTGTGTTAACGCTCAAAACACATTCTCGTCTTTTTATTTTCTGCTAATGATTTGAAAACATGGCTTGCTAGCAGCTGCAATGCCAGCTCATTCGATAGTTCACTGCGACAGATGATATGTGGCGTAATGAAAGGCCTAGGCAACTCAATAGGAAGCGAGCTGCAAGGAACTGACTCACTGTCCCTCACTGAGGAGTCACCTTGCTCTCGGCGCTCTTGGGATCACTCACTCCTTTAGTTTCCAGCAACTGCTCTCTGCTCCCCTACTGCTCCCAGTTCCCACTCCCCTACTGTCCACTGCTCCACTACCACTCACCTCTCCCAACTCACTTACTGATTTACCTTGCAGTGGTCTCGGTTCGTTCATTGATTCAGCTCACAGATCCCATTGATTCTATCTTGACTCTCCATTGGAGTTTGGCTTGCTGTACATATTTTTCTTTCACATTCCAGTCACATTAATGTGAGCACTGCCTGTGTTCCACACCAACGTAAGATAACCACTGACAGACGGTACATGGCAGCACTAGCAATGGAGGCTATATAAAATGTGTCACAGAATGCAGTTGTAGTAATGTTGAAATGGAGCAATTTATCTCAAGTCCAAGAGTGCATTATAATTTTGTTGGGGCAAAGAGTGGAAGCATTTCCGAAATGGCTACACCTGCAAACTGTTTCCATGCTGCTGTGGTTGAAGTATACCATGCATGGTAAAATGGCACTATCCAAAACTGGCGCCAAGGCAACTGTGGTGCACCACAGACGATGGATGACAGGGTTGAACGATAACTGTGGAGATTTGTATAAGAGAATAGGCGTCCAACTTTTGAGCAACTGACTGCCCAGATGAACCAAGAGGGTACAACAGTGTCTCTTCAATTACTGTTTAGCGAACATTGCTGCGTAAGGACCTCCCCAGCAGGCACCTCATTCATGCACTCAAGCTGACTGCTGTTCATCAGCGATGAAGGCTGGAATTTGCACGCCAGTACCGCAACTGGACATCCACTGAGTAGTTTTATTTCAATAAAGCAGATTGACAATACCTAACTTTGTATTTAGAACAAGTGTCATCAGCGATGGGCGACATGCAAACAGTAATGTTCTTCGGTATAGACAAAGTCCAAACAAGCAATGGATATGGATCACTAATAACTGATATCGTAGCACTATCTGCTAGGCCATGCTAATATCGTCCACTAATATCCGGTCGAGGCTGGCAGGAGTGGCGCTTGTATTCTAGGCCGTGCTAAAACTGTCCACCAGTATCCATCCAGTTGAGGCTGACAGGAGCGGCGCTTATATTCGCTTCTTGCAGAGATCGCTCGTGTCGTGGCGCGGTCCTCGTCAGCGGGCTATTGGCTGACATCGCCTCACCACCTTCTCTGGTCTTGCATTCTTCCTCTTCGTTCTGGCACTTGTGGTTAAGCCAGAACACACTTCATTTACAGCATTCTTTCCTGCAGCGTGGTCTATATCATAGAGACTAATTCAGCGGTTTTCATTGGACACTTCTGTAGCAGCCTGCTGTAGAATCATGTCTCCACTCAATGAGGTCACTGGAAAGAGATTTCTGATCCAAAGAGCTACCGCTCCTTTCTTCTTAGTCACCAGTCACTCACTCTGCAGATGGACCTAGCTCTTTGAACCAGCCCTGGAGCAGTATGTTCATCTCTGCAAAGGATGGCAAGGCTCCTCCACAGCATCATATGGTGCTCAGAGTCCGATTTTGGAGCTTAGGAAAGCTACAAACTTACAGTTTGGGTAAACAAATTCCATTCCGGGAGCAAACGGGTGGCGGCAAGAAGGGCAGTTTATGGTGTAAACACAGTTTAAGTTAATGTCATAATCATAGAGCTGCCACTGGAGAATGGTATGGTCGAGGATGGTGGTGATTACTTTTTGAATAAAAGTCTGTATCCATGTACATACCTGCAGGTGTATCTGCGTATATCAGCAGTAATAATTACGTTGAGGATAAAAGTTAAGACACTGTCAGTATTATGATATTTATCTATTTGCATTAAATGCAGTCGATGATGATGATGATGATGACAATAATAATAATGATTGTTTAAGTCACTTCTATTACCCATTTGGAATGGAGTGGCACTACATTGGCTTCAACGTGCAGTCTCATAGAAACAGCACATTGTATTGTATTGTATTGTACTGTATTGTATGTTAACCGGGGACCTAGAAACGACGGATACGCTCCGTCCCGGCCGCAGCCGCAGTGATCCACAACCCCACGACGACTACCGCAGTCCACTTCACTCCTCCGCCGCCCCACACCGAACCCAGAGTTATTGTGCGGTTTGGCCCCCGGTGGACCCCCCAGGGAACGTCTCATACCAGACGAGTGTAACCCCTATGTTCGCGTGGTAGAGTAAAGGTGGTGTACGCGTACGTGAAGAACTTGTTTGCACAGCAATCGCCGACATAGTGTAACTGAGGCGGAATAAGGGGAACCAGCCCGCATTCGCCGAGGCAGATGGAAAACCGCCTAAAAACCATCCACAGACTTGCCGGCTCACCGGACCTCGACATAAATCCGCCGGGCGGATTCGTGCCGCCGGGGACCAGGCGCTCCTTCCCGCCCGGAAAGCCGTGCGTTAGACCGCACGGCCAACCGGGCGAACAGTAGATGCTTTGGTTATACCTGAAAGGCAGTTGTTTCTGTATTTCTGTAAAATTATGCACACAATCAATTTTCATATAAGCCAGAAGCTGCTTCGCACGTACTTTTGAGTCATTCCAGTTTCGTTTGTAGTAACAGAAGTCGCTCGTGCAATTCATGAAAGATGCCAGATATCTACCTGAAGGCATTTCTAGGATATTCCTTGTTTTCGAATCTTCACTTCATGTTCAATAGCACACTCAGCATCGTCAGTCATCTAGTCTAGGTCTTCGCCTACAGTTTTTCTCCTCTACAGCGTCCTCAAATACCGCGGAAGATATTCCTTGGGGTCTTAACCCCATCCTCTCATCGTATACCTTCTTGTTGTCAATTTTATTCACGTATGACTCCTCGTCGAGAACTGCTTCATTTCTTATCGTGTCAGTCGACTTAATTTTCAGTATCCTTCTATAGCATTTCTTGAGAAACGCTTTGATTTTTCTTTCTCGGCTTCTCCACAGTCGAATGCAATGCTCTGCTGTAAAAGTATATTCTCACAAATTTTTCCTCAAGTAAATGCCGATGTTCGATACTATCAGGCTTCTCTTGGGCAAGAATGCCTTTTTTCCCGTGTTACTGTGCCTTTTAGTTCCTCCTTGCTTTTTCTATCAACGAAGCATAGTAGAATCCTTTCACTTCCTTTACTTTGTGGTGCTCAAGTTTGATGTTAAGTCTATCGCTTACCTCATATCTGCTTCTACTGGTTATTACTTTCCTCTGTCTGCTGTTTATTCTGGATTCGTAGTGTGTGCTCATTAGCCTGTTCACGTCATTTAATAGGTCCTCACATGCGTCACAAATAATGTCCGGTATTCGTATCAAACGTATCTACAATTACAAAATGCAACGTTTATTAGGATGAGAAGTAAAGCATGTTAACATTACTTAACATTATGCTGAATTAACGTACAACTGATAAATGAAGTAGATGACTAACTTTACGCAGCTGCGCACGTGGTTCGCCATGCCACGGTAACACGCCACTTGTAGGTTTCGGTGAGCCATACCGCCCACGAATCGAATCCACCCAGTGGATAAATAACGAGGGTCGACATGCCAACCAACTGAATATCGGGTTGGTAGCTATGTCCCACTTCAGACACACGATTCGCAAACATTTAGAAAACGTTCGCACACCTCCACATGGGATAAGGCTACACACTTACAGTTTGGGTAAACAAATTCCATTCCGGGAGCAAAAGAGGTGGCGGCAAGAAGGGTATCCGAATCCCTCTACCACTAACATGGCGAAATACAATTATGAACTCGTTGACAATGTGGATATTGGGGGTAAAGGCCAGGAAAAAAGACGAAGAAGAATAACTTCAAACAGTAAGGAGATGTAACGGCAACTTGTAACAAGTCATTTGTTGAACTAACGTTCTGAGAACATTTAGCAAAAAATCTTACATCTTTATCGTTCATTTTGACAGCATGCAGACTGTAGCAGGAATGGCATAGGCTCAGTGGTACTAAAATGTAGTTATGATCGGCCTCCACGTTCTTCAGCAGACAATAATTTAGATCATGCGTCGCCAAACAGGATCACGGGGGTGAATGCACTGATCGCGCTCCTGCCTAGAACTCTGAGCTCAGTGCCGAGTGGTGCTGAGGGGTGAGGAGGAAGAGGAAAATGGAGGCTACAGCTGGACACCGCTGGAGCAAGGCAGCCGGCTTGTCACAGTTCGCTAACAATACTAATTGTGCTGTATTAAATTTACTCTGTGCATTGGGAATACCATGTCAACCATGCACTTGTCCAAAACAAGAAAAAGTGGAGAAGTCACATCATTCAGTTCGGAATGGAAATTGCTTTAGTTTTCTTATTTCTCAAAAGCCATGGAACATGCTTAATACGCCACCACACTGAAAAGACTCTCATTGCATCATCATTACTAGTCACAAACACGGTATGATTCACTTGTCTTCTGATCAATGAGAGTGAATGCTGGCTGCACTTAAGAGAGCCTGTAGAGAAAAACTGAGTTAGCGTTATATAGTGCAGTGACAAACAATTATGACCAACATTACCAGTTATTTGAATTCGTTAAGTGTGTTAATGAATGGGGAGAATCATTTGGTAAAAGATAAGGTGGGCTTGATTGATGGTATTAAACAAAAATTAATTTTATAAAAAAATGGGCTTAAGATTCATGACACGGAACATTTCCCGGCACGCAAGGCACTAATTTGTGGATCGGATATGACTGACTATTTTTCAATATTTTCAAACATTTAATCGTGCTTCCTCAAAAAGATTCCAAGAGGCAGAACGTTGAAGACTGATTTCGATTTATTTGTCAGGCCATTCTCACTTTCGGGTGCTGATGTACCTTGTTATTGCCTTGTTGATAGCTGTACAGTGGAGCACAGGGCTCAGTGAAACCTTTGTCCAGCCCATTTTACAAAATGTTATCCCAAGAGCAATATCCTTCACTGGATAGACAAGCCACTGAAGTTACTTCAATGTATGACTCAAAGTGTTTGTGTGAACGGTTTTATCTGTTGCGAAATTGACAAATTCCAGCCAACATTGTGTTTTAACAGGTTTTAATCTGGGTAGCTAAATATGTTTGACTAAATGACGAACCATAGTTTCAGGTACATGCCATATTCTAAAATCCAAATGTCTAAAAATTTATGAACATCACGACTTAATGTTAAAAGTCTGTATGTAAAGCCTTTTGTAGTTAACCTCAATGTGTTATCACGGTACAGTATACTTACTGAATTAAGTAGTAAGGTTATTACTTTGGCAGAAAAATGAAAAGTTCAACATAAATGTGAGTGATACAATACTGATTATAAAAGTATGCTGTAATATTCACCTCTTAGAAGTAATAGCTCTGTGCTGCAAACACGCCTTTCTAAGTGTCCTGCGTGTACGGCGTACAGCCATTGCCAGACAGCTATCTCACTCGCACGCGTGCTCACAATAGCCCAGTGGTGGATGAGACTCGGCTGCTCTCGCAGAGAGCGGGCGCGCTCCAGGAGCGCAAATCTTGGTCAGGCTTGAAGTACGCCGAGAGCAGACTCACTGTTGGAGATCTGGCGTACCGAAAAAATTAAAGCGCTTTACAAATATTTAACACAATGCCGTCCGGCGACACCACAGTGGTGTCGTGCGCGAAATAGTAGTCAACAGCCGGCGACACCATAGTGGTGTCGTGACCATAGCATCGTTCAGTGGCCGGTGACACCACAGTGGTGGTGTGAGCACAGTATATCGCAGTGGCCGGCGACAGTACTTTAGTATCTTTTGCATTCTGTTGGTGTTTGTTTTAGGTTACAATAAGTTACACGCGTCATCAAGTACGTAACCTTTCATGATGGCAGACAAAAGAGACGATACGACTATTTACGATGAATGCGCGGACATCTAGTCTGTCGTTTCGGACGAAGTGGCCGAGTGGGAAGAAGACATTGAACATCAAAAATATGAAAGTGAAGCAGAACTGTTGGCAGATAGTGAAATACGTCCAAGCAGAATTCGGCGAATGCTGCAGTTTCCAACTGATTCGGATAGATCAGAAGAAGACGACAGTGCACAGTGGTCAGACTTTGATTTATTGACGACCAATAATAAATCTGAAGGATCGCCGGGTCCAAACATATTTCCCAGAGATACACAGAGCGTCGAGGTTATCGTAGAATCGTATACTGGGAACGATCTATTTGAATATATTGGCAACTAAACCAACAAGTACTACCGTCAAAATTGCAATAGAAGAAACTCGATAAAAAATGCCACATTTGTCGACGTTACGGGACCCGAACTTATTAAATGGTTTGGGCTTGCTATCCGTATGGGAACTGTAAAAAAAAGCAAGGATCGATGATTATTTGTCAACAAATCCGTTGATATACACAAATATTTCGCAAAACGATGTCCTGCAACCGATTCAAACAAATGCTAACATTTTTACATTTTTGAGACAACAATAATCTGGATAATGCCAATCGGCTTTTCAAAGCGCAATTCGTAACTGATTATTTTTCCAAAAATTTTAAAGAAACCTTTAATCCAAGTCAAAACATCTCAATTGATGAAGGAATGATACCATGGTGTGGACGGTCAAATTTTAAAGTTTACAATCCGTAGAAAATTACGAAATATGGCATATTCATTCGGATGCTGTGTGATTCGAGTACGGGATATATTTCCTCATCCAAGATATGTAGCGGCGCTGGACAGCCTTTAGCAAAAACAGAGATGGAACTATTGACACCTTCTTATGGAAACTGGCATCACCTATACATGGATAATTATTACAACCGTGTAGTACTTGCAGATAAGTTACTTGAAAGAAAATTCGAGTTTGTGGAACGATACGACAAAATATAGGAATTCCGGAAAATTAAAGCGCGCAAAAGTCAATGTGTTTGTCGCTTGTCATCAACGGAAAGGTGAATCCTCGCACGGGTATGGAGAGCTTCGAAAACTAAACCGATAAGAATGACATCTACAATACATAACGCCACTTTGACTGACACACAAAGAAAATGTAGAAAAACCAATTACACAATAAAAAAACCTGAAGGTGTATTAGACTACAACAAATACCTGAAAGGAGTGGATCGGGCAGACCAATATTTGAGTTATTACCCTATATACAGAAAAACTATAAAACGCTCAAAAAAGGTTTGCATGTACCTCTCTAATTGCGCATTACTTAATGCGTTCCGTACATGGCAATATTTCAATACCGACCACAAGAGTCTCCGATTTCACGATTTTTTATTAAAAGTATCTGATTCATGGATAAAAGACCATGTACCTGCTTCTCAGCAAAACTTGGGGGTTGTCACTACCTCGCGTACGTGTCATCACGATCCGGTTGGCAGACTTTCCGGTCACATATGGCAACACCAGCTAATACTTATTCCCGAAAATAACTAATGAAAACGAAGGAACTGCCATGTATGTTCCAAAAACAAAAAAAGGAGAACAACAAACGTAATGTGCAAGTCTTGTGGAGTTGCGTTACATCTTGGAGACTGTTTTGCTGCATATCGTACGAAAAAGAAGTACTAAGTACCAAAGGATATGCAAATACACAAATATGTGGAACAAAAAAATTTTGTATTTGTGATGCTTCAGTTTCTCCCGGCGTATTTGTTGCTCGAACAGTCCACGAGTATACTGCCGGTTCATAGAGTCCAACGGGCACAATATTTCTACTCAAGGACGCGCATCTACCAGAGGGGGACGCCAAGAAATTGTCACCTCAAGGACCTGTGCCACCAAGACTTTATGGACTCCCTAAGGTTGGAGCCGGTTGCGACACCTGCAACGTGCTGACATGAGGAAAGTTTCCAACACACAAACAGCAGTTGACTGGCGTTGCTTGGTGAAACTTTGTTGTGATGCCTCGAGTAAGGAGGAGAAATGCGTACCATCACGTTTCCAACTTTGATAAAGGTCGGATTGTAGCCTATCGCGATTGCGCTTTATCGTATCGCGACATTGCTGCTCGCATTGGTCGAGATCCGATGACTATTAGCAGAATATGGAATCGGTGGGTTCACGAGGGTACGGAACGCCGTGCTGGATCATAACGGCCTCGTATCACTAGCAGTCGAGATGACAGTCATCTTATCTGCATGGCTGTAACGGGTCGTGCAGCCCCGTCTCGATCCCTGAGTCAACAGATGGGGACGTTTGCAAGACAACAACCACTTGCACCAACAGTTCGACGACGTTTGCAGCAGCATGGACTATCAGCTCGGAGACCATGGCTGCGGTTACCCTTGACGCTGGATCACAGACAGGAGCGCCTCCGATGGTGTACTCAACGACGAACCTGGGTGCACGAATGGCAAAACGTCATTTTTTCGGATGACTCCAGGTTCTGTTTCAGCATCATGATGGTCACATCAGTGTTTGGCAACATCGCGGTGAACGCACATTGGAAGCGTGTATTTGTCATCGCCATACTGGCGTATCACCTGGCGTGATCGTATGGGGTGCGATTGGTTACACGTCTCGGTCAACTCTTGTTCGCATTGACGGCACTTTGAACAGTGGACGTTGCATTTCAGAAGTGTCACGACCGGTGGCTCTACCCTTCATTCGATCCCTTGCGAATCCCTACATTTCAGCAGGATAATGCACGGCCGCATGTTGCAGGTCCTGTAGGGGCCTTTCTGGATACAGAAAATGTTCGACTGCTGCCCAGGCCGGCACATTCTCCAGATGTCTCACCAATTGAAAACGTCTGGTCAATGGTGGCCGAGCAACTGGCTCGTCACAATACGCCAGTCACTACTCTTGATGAATTGTGGTATCGTGTTGAAGCTGCATGGGCAGCTGTGCCTGTACACGCCATCCAAGCTCTGTTTGGCTCAATGCCCAGGTGTATCAAGGCCGTTATTACGGCCAGAGGTGGTTGTTCTGGGTACTGATTTCTCAGGATCTATGCACCCAAATTGCGCGAAAATGTAATCACGTGTCATATCTAGTATAATATATTTGTCCAATGAATACCCGTTTATCGTCTACATTTCTTCTTGGTGTAGCAATTTTAATGGCCAGTAGTGTACATTTGTACGAGACAAGCGCACGGCAAAGTGTTAATATTCGCAGCTGCAAATGTGGCTCTCATCTCGCTTCACTGCACAGACCTCTTCCTATCGCCGACAGACTCGGAATGGAAGTTCCTATGCAAAAAGATGTGTTAGAGATAGCACATGAGAAGTTCCTGTCTGATGATGAAGTCAAAGCTGCGACGATGTCTCAAACGGCGCGAGAGTTGCCACATGAGGCAGACGTCCGTGTTTGAATTGGAGATAGGTACAAAGTCTTAGCCTGTCTTTATTGTAGTGTAGCAGTTGCTTCACAAAGCGGTGACTGCGGTGCTGGTCCACTGTGCTTGGACGGCCAAGCCAGGGCAGGGCAGAAGGCGGCGCCGGCAGTGCCAGCAGCGGCTGAGCCGACGCCGAGCTGAGTAATTGGCGTCGGGCGACAGATGGACGCCGCGATAGCGGGACAATAGGCAGGCGGCTGGCGAGAGGCTGAGAGCCAAAAGCGAGGCAGCGGCGGCCACGTCTCCACCTGAAACAACTGCTGAACACACACACAGCTATACCAGGAAGCAAGATTCTTCTAAATAACACGTCGTAGGGCTTGATTCAAATTATGATGCAGGTATGAGGCATCTACTTTATAATTATCACATAGATATGATACTGCGTGAAGAGTTTGACAGAGCACTGAAAGACCTAAGTCGAAACAAGACCCCGGGAGTAGACAGCATTCCATCAGAATTACTGATAGCCTTGGGGAAGCCAGCCCCGACAAAACTCTACCATCTGGTGAGCAAGGTGTATGAGACAGGCAAAATGCCCTCAGACTTCAAAAAGAGCAGGGGTTGAAAAGATGTGAAAGTTACCGAACTATCGGTTTAATAAGCCACGGCTGCAAAATACTAACACGAATTCTTTGCAGAAGAATGGAAAAACTGGTAGAAGCCGACCTCGGGGAAGATCAGTTTGGATTCCGTAGAAATGTTGGAACACGTGAGGCAGTACTGACCCTACGACCTATCTTAGAAAATAGATTAAGGAAAGGCAAACCTACGTTTCTAGCATTTGTATACTTAGAGAAAGCTTTTGACAGTGCTGACTGGAATACTCTGTTTCAAATTCTGAAGGTGGCAGGCGCAAAATACAGGGAACGAAAGGCTATTTACAATTTGTACAGAAAGCAGATGGCAGTTATAAGAGTCGAGTGGCATGAAAGGAAAGCTGTGGTTGGGAAGCGAGTGAGACAGGTTTGTAGCCTCTCCCCGAAGTTATTCACTCTGTATATTGAACAAGCTGTGAAGGAAACAAAAGAAAAATTCGGAGTGGGAATTACAATCCATGGAGAAGAAATAAAAACTTTGAGGTTCGCCGATGACATTGTAATCCTGTGAGAGACAGCAAAGGGCCTGGTAGAGCAGTTGAACGGAATGGACAGTGTCTTGAAAGGAGGATATAAGATGAACATCAACAAAAGGGAAACGAGGATAATGGAATGTAGTCAAATTAAGTCGGGTGATGCTGAGGGAATTAGATTAGCAAAAGAGACACTTAAAGTAGTAGATAAATTTTGCTATTTGGGGAGCAAAATAACGATGGTCGAAGTAGAGAGGATATAAAAAGTAGACCGGCAATGGCATGGAAAGCGTTTCTGAAGAAGAGAAATTTGTTAACATCGAGTATAGATTTAAGTATTAGGAAGCCGTTCCTGAAAGTATTTGTGTGGAGTGTAGCCATGTATGGAAGTGAAACATGGACGATAAATAGTTTGGACAAGAAGAGAACAGAAGCTTTCAAAATGTGGTGCTACAGAAGAATGCTGAAGATTAGATGTGTAGATCACATAACTAATGAGGATGTATTGTATAGAATTTCGGACAAGTGGAGTTTGTGGCACAACTTGACTAGAAGAAGGGATCGGTTGGTAGGACATGTTATGAGGCATCAAGGGATCACCAATTTAGTAATGGAGGGTAAAAATCGTAGAGGGAGACCAAGAGATGAATACACTAAACAGATTCAGAAGGATGTAGGTTGCAGTAGGTACTGGGAGATGAAGTAGCTTGCACAGGATAGAGTAGCTTGGAGAGCTGCATCAAACCAGTCTCAGGACTGAAGACCTCAACAACAACATGGTGAAGTCAATGATATTTTGTCTTTGCCAAGTTGCAGCATGTCTCAATAATGTACCACATATTAACTGAAATCATTACCTACTGTGTTGGAAAAGTTTTGGAATTTTATCAAAGAAATTATCAAGATGTCATTAGAAGTAGACACACAGGGTGATTCAAAAAGCTGCGAACAGCTTGAAGAAACTGACAGAGGAGTCTAAATACAACTTGTGCTCTCAGAAGTAATCGTGGACCACTGAAAGCTTTGGAATGCTTAGAACAACGGGGATAATCAGTGCACACGCGCCGTAAGTTTGAACGGGTGTCTGGTGGCCAGGTGAAACTACTCCCTTGCTTTGAGTAAAACCTGTTCTGAAGATATGCGCCACCCCAGGAACTTTCACTCTCCCTGTAATGTGCTAAACATATCTGAATGCAAAAGAATATACTGGTCCCTGTATTTAATGACAGTTCATGGGTTGACCCCTTCACATAATTTACAATGCATTGAACAATGTCTCCAAAAGTGTGATTAAGTGCAGGGTGTTCTAATTTCGTCCTGTAATTACTGAAATCATAGCAGGATGTAGTATCCCAATGACATTTATTGATTTAATGAACAAATAAATCCAATCTTCAAACATTTTGACAGTCGTGGCTCGTCGAATACATAGCTGAAACCAGAATCCATGAATAATTAGTTAACGAAGTTGAAATGGCGGCTGATAATGTGATTGTAGTACCCTTTCATCTACTCTTAGTTAGCTGATTATCCTAACAGACTGCTAATTTCTTGAGGTAGGGTGATCGAATAGCAAAACTCAACTATAGAATCCCACATGTAAATTGGCCTGCTGTAGGCACTGTCTGGGCAGGCACAGTAAATAACTGAGTCCATATTTTGCTAGAGCTGTCAAATCCTTTATGAAACGCTGTGCTCGGTTCGTGCAGAGTCAGCTAACAGCGATGGGCTGCATTGCAGGCTGCAATTAGGACTGGTGACTGATCTTACAAGCTGTACTCGTGGTCGATGTTCCAGTAGGTTGCGAAATCGAACCCAGGTCATACTGACCGGTATGCTGACCACCGGTCCAAATCGGAGCTTACAAAAACTCCTTCCGGGCTAAAGAGACAGTGAACTAACTCACCCGATCACCAGGTCTCTGCTTCACGTCTTCTTTCTCTGGGAGTCTGGAACGGAGTTCGCTGAGAAGTCCTGTTCTCTACACGAACTCTGAAAAAATTTAAGATGCATCATCCTCACCAAGTCGCGTGGCTACCAATAATGACTAGTCGTGAAGCTTAGCTCCAATCACAAGTGCAAAAATCGCCACAGCCAACCCCTTCAAAACACCACGAAAAATCCTATTCCGAACAAGAGCCTTGCCACTAAAAACGAGCACCTTGTTACATCTGCAAGGTTCGCCACCTATCTGCCAGTCGGCGTGCTCTTTTAAAGCATGTGTGGGAAGACAGAGCGAAATACCGTACGTCGTGAGGTACCGGTTTGGCAGACAGTCTGCTGTAACCGAGTCGCAGCTCTTAGAATGCAGCTGGTAGAACCACGCAATATCCTCATTGCCTTCCCTCCAGTTGAGGGAAAGCCGAGGGCTTCTTTGAAAGAATGCACCCTCATCCACCCCTCGCCCCCTCCACCCCCCAAGGGGGCTCGCCACTCTTTGGTGGGTTGGTGCTTGGCTACAACAGGGCCCCAGCCTTTGCAGCATTTTTTCCCTTCCGTGCTGCATTTCTACCTTCTAGCTATTCTTTTTCCACTCCCTTGGGGAACATGTCTGGGGTATTATTGTGAATGTTCACCATTGTTTTTCGCTCCCTTTTCTTTTCATTATTTCCCTTCTCCTCTCGTTCCTCCGCTTCAGTGATTGAGGTTCCTGTTTCCTTCTTCCTCCCTGTGCGCTTCTGAAGGCCGGCCCACGCGTCTGACACGGAACAGGTGACTGCGTAATTCGTAATTCCCAGCCCTGGGTCGACAGGTAGGGTTTGCACGTGCCCCCTGGTACAGGCCAAGCCCAGGGAGAGGTGTTTGCCTGAGCAACTTTTCCAAATTGCCAATTGGTCCCTCTGTCAGGTGTTCGGGAGGTGTGAACAATCACCTAAGGCGGTTGCGCCCTCTTGTGAAGGGGGCCACATGCTATCGGAAACGCTGGCAATTATGGGGGATTTTCTCTCAATGAGTCAGTCATCTTCACAATCAGTGTCTACGAAATGTAAACGTAATGAGGCTAATGAATCAAAGACCCTTCCAGCTGTGCACGGTTCCTGTGCATATTGAAGATGGTGAGTCCTTCGCCACAGTAAACCCATTTATTATTCAGAAAGCTGTTGATGCAACTGCTGGCCCTGTGAAAACCATTTATGGAATGGCACATTGCTTTTGGAGACTACTTCTGATTCTCAAGCACAACAACTGCTTGCTGCCTCACTTCTCCACGGCTATCCTGTTCGTGTCGAGGCCCATAGAACTCTGAATTCTTCCTGTGGCGATATTTACATTAGGCTGCTCAACGGTCTGACTGACGCCGAAATCCAGTTTATCTTCCTGATCAGGGTGTCACTGCCGTCCATCAGGTGATGAGAAAGGTAGATTCCACCTTAGTGCCCACCCACACTCTTTTTCTCATGTTTGATAGAGTGGTGCTTCTATCCAAGATCAAAGCAGGCTATGAAATTATCACAGTCCAACCGTACATTGCAAACCCAATGCGCTACTACCATTGTCATCGTTTCAACCACACTATAACATCTTGTCAACACCCAGCCAAATGTGTAACCTGAGGTCCGCACATGAAGGAGATTGTCCGCCTCCTTCTCCCCACTGTATCAACTGCAATGGCGGCCACGCTGCCTCCTCTCTGGTTTGTCCCATATGTCTTGATGAGCGGGCTGCCCAGGGGATCTGGGTAAAGGAAAAAAATGCCTTGTCCAGTTGCTCGCAAGGTATTGGCTAGTCAAAAACCCTTCGTTCTCTCATCTGACACCTATAGCTCTGTTCTTGTTACCTCTCGCTCCATGAAGGACATGACCACTCAGACATGGCACCTCAAATTCAGCTCTGAGATTGTGAAATCGCCCAGTGTCAAGGTAGCAACGCCGTCACCCTGTCCAACTGTGCAACAAGCCATCAAACTCTCGCCTCAAGGCGAGACAACCAGTAGACCAGAAAGGAGAGGAGTACTCCTATGAAGACTTCCTACGTCCCTCCAGCCAAACAACACCCGAGTCTTCCTCTAACCGGAAAGGCTCGAAGAAGTCCACCAAAGGCAAACTATCTTCTTCTTCGCCGGCTCAAAGATCCTCTTCGACGGTATCGCCAGGTAACATCTTAGCCCGGCTGGCCTCCATATCGTCGGTGTGCACCACCAACCGCTTTTCAGCGTTGGGCTCCACAGACCGATCGCATAAGCAAGCCGATGCTCCTGTGGACCCCAAGGAGCAGGATACTCCTGCATCTGTGCCCTGTAGTAGCGACTCTTCACAGGCTGTCACTCGGCAGCTGCCGAGGTGACGCCCCTACATATCTTCATCATAACTCCCCTCCAATGGAACGTTCGCGACCTTTGGTCCCACAAAGAAGATTTACGGCTTCTTTTAGCATCGCAACGTCCCCTTGTACTCTTCCTTCATTAAACGAAATTGCGCCCTCATGACCGCTTTGCCCTTCCACATTTTTTACTGGTTTGTTTTGACCTTCCCCCAGAGATCGGCATTCCATCTCATGGGGGCGCCATGCTGCTCATACAGGATGACACTCATAGTCAACTCATCTCCATGACTACCCATCTTGAAGACTTCCTTCAGCTTATTGGGCAGCTACCTCCGCCATTTTTGCTACTCGGCAACTTTAATGTGCATCATCCCCTTTGGGGTTCTCCCAGGACGTGTCAGAGAGGTGCCCTCTTGGTTGACCTCCTTAACCAACTTAACATCTTCTGCCTTAACACTGGAGCACCCACTTTCCTTTCCGACTTCTCACACACCTACTCCCGTTTGGACCTATACTTCTGCACTGCCCAGCCTGCCCATCCTCTTGAGTGGTCCGTACTTTCTGACACCTATTCGAGCGACCATTTCCCATGTGCTATCCGTTTGCTGACTCCTACCTGTGAGGTAACATCCCAAAGATGTTCGGGCTCACATGCGGTTCCTTTTCGTCGAAATGGCTTGGCTCAAACTCGTCAAAGGGTTTAACCACATGTGTCGCATTACACGCCGTACATTAGACACTTGTGACCCTTTGGTTAAATTTTCTGGCTGCTGGCAAGTTTGCGAATTTTTATGAACCATTCAAAGTTAATATAAGCTATACAGCAACAGTAATAATAATATTGGGAGCTAAATTAACGACCCATAAGTGATGTAGGCCACACAGTTGCGATTTGGTTAGAATAATCTTTATTCATAAAGCAAACCAATAGCGAAAGTGGTCGTATTTAGTTACTGTTACACTCGAGAGCATATCCATTTGACACAGTTCGACCATTCACAGCCAAATCGCGAATTACAAGTTCGATACTCAACCTTGTTAACTACGCAAGATGCGCGGCTGCTCACCGCTCAGAGACGAAGTCCCGTGATACCACACAACGCGACGTTAACTAAGTCGTTTCACTTCCTAGCTGACTAAAGACAGACTGTCCGCTTTCGCGTCTCAATCCGAACTGTACCCTTTGGTGTCTTCAGTCGAACTGTCCGCCTTCGCGTCTGTCCCCGGCCACGTTTCCCGCGCGCCGAATATCTTCGCTCAACTGACTACGGCAGTTCCCTATCCTGAAGCCGTCCATCTGATTGGCTAACGCTTATCCTACATTACTTTACATTTTAATCTACTTAAATCATCAAAGCTTGACCACTTTCACGTTATAAATCAAGTAAAAATAATATCCATTACATCTACTAAATTAAAACTACGTCCGAACAGGCCTTGGAAGGCCCAACGGTACCGACCACAGGTGTCACTGGATGCGGATATGGAGGGGCATGTGGTCAGCTTACCGCTCTCCCGGCAGTTTACGAGACCGGAGCCGCTACTTGTCAATCAGGTGGGTCCTCAGATTGCCTCACAAGGGCTGAGTGCACCCCGCTTGCCAACAGCGCTCGGCTGACCAGATGGTCTCTCATCCAAGTGCTAGCCCAGCCCGACAGCGCTTGACTTCTGTGATTTGACGGGAACCGGTGTTAGCACTGCAGCAAGGCCGTTGGCAATATCCGTTACATAATAAACGTTAAATTCTTTTACATAAAACCAATATCATTTCCTTCTTGGGTTTGAATGCCATGGCCAGTAGACTAGCACCAATGTGCTTTCTGATAAATAAATAAAGAACAAAAGCATGTATTACGCACTAAACTTTACAACAAACATTCAATAAGGTGTCATGCTATCATCGTTGAATGTGTTTTGTGTGGAGGAAATAATGATCTGATGCATAACTGTAAATACTGATAATTTAAATTTACTATATCTTTTAAACAAATAAAGTTACAGAGTTGATATTTACAACGTCTGTCATTTTCATGATACACTACTGAATGAAATATCGATCGTTAAGATCGACCAAAGCCTTCAGATTGTAGCATTCAGGTCTTTGTTACAAAACTTGTTAATTTCACTTTAACAGTAAATCCTATACTATTGTAGACATGATCAGTATTCAAGTTTTATTGGGATCACCATGAAAATTTATGCAGGATGACAGATTAAAATTACTGTGGCTTGATTTCCTGCTTTACTACAGAATTAAATATTTTTCATAAATGTTTCCCTTTATGACCGATCTTAGGTCCGCCGTATTTAACACCGTTATGTCTCCTTGGCCACATAGGGCTTCTACTGGATTTCCCTATGACGTAGGTTCTCGTCTGTCTCACTCGCACACTACAGTGCTTAGGCCTCCATAGACAATAGATGCCTGTGAGTTTCCCCATTTTGTGTAGAATCTGCGCCCTTTGTGGCACATGGTCCTGGACGACAGGGCTCATTTCACAATTCCTGTAGGCTGACTCTTTCGGCCATATGTTTAAATGAGTGCGCAGTGCTCGTTAACTCATACACCTCCACTTCGTAGCATGTTGGCGTGCCATATATGTAATGAAGTAGCACCCAAATTTACAAGACACAAATTCATAATACAATAACATAAATACTCTAAGCGCTAGATCAATAGTGTAATTATTTGTAGTGGTGCTGATGCAGAATGCTTTAATTTTAAAGAAACTTATATCTAACATAAATTATGAATTGCAGAGTATTAATTAGATGCCACATAAAACTATTCTTTTATCAAAATCGACTGTCTATTGAAATTCTGCAGAAATATCAGCGCCACTCTGCTCACTTTCACATAACCTTTTTGTCACAATGAAGTCTCCAGTGGTGTTCCACAAATTCGGAGCCGAGTACCCCACCGAAATTCTGTATGGCTCTGCATTCCATCGCCAATGTTTTTCGGGAACAAGTCTGTTGAAAATCGATCGTGTGTAGATTCCAGGATCTGCACTGACCGCTTCCCCAAATGCAATCGATATGAACTGATATAAACTACACGGTAAACAATTAATTTACAGTGTTTGCAAGATGATCGTATATTCTTCAATGATTCTGACTCGTTATTCACATCCCACTAGAGACATGCATCTTGTGACAGAGTCCCAATAGACTTAACCGGCAAATTAATATTTTCTTTTAATTTAAATAGCTCTCTTAGATTCAAAACTAAAAACAAATATGAACAAATCACATTCCTCGTTTTATTCGGCGCAGTGAAGCTGCATACACAAATCGTTACTAGATATAAAAATAAATTATTCCCCCGAAATATTCTCAGATAAGTAGATAAACACACATCTGTCGTCCTAGGTAAGCATTATTCATTTTCATTTTTCCAAATTTCTCCAACCTTCATGCACCCATATTGGCGTGACCATAAGTTATAATTTGGAAATTACAAAAAACATAAGACCATCTAAAAACTTAAGTCTGACACAGAAATACAGATAAATAAATCCCTCACATACCCCAAAAACCTAATTTCTTTACCTACTTTTCCCTTCTCTTCCATCTCTAGACTAGAAATATCCTATTCGATCCACCCCTCAATTTCGTACTCGTCCCAAAATAATTCATTAAATGCTTCTTTCGCCCCAATTTCATTTTTTCTCCCCTCTAGACCTCTCGCTATCCTAAGCTTCTCTGGAGTCCACAAATGAGGCAATAACGATCGTGATGCTCTACTGTACAATCGCCAATTAGTTACAGTAATATCACATTCCTCCTTAAGATACCATTCTGTCCAAATATCACTTTCTATGTTAGAATCAAACTCATTGTGCTATCTCTTAAAATTATCGACATTAGCAGTTAACATCAACATTATCACGAAATAAAGCATTACTTTTTACTTCCACGTCATTACAAACACCTTCACAAACAACACTTTCAACAGCCACTGATACATCTTACAACTCGCTACATAAAACCTCATTTACCGTCGTCAACAAATCACCAATATAAGAATTCTTCATAGTTTCACCATCCTCTGCCGTTACATCACATAAATTGTAGCTATAGCGTCGTGCAATTTCAGAATCAACAGTACCATTAAATTCCGCTGTGTTTTGATTTAAACCTGAGCGTAATACCTTTTCCTCTCCTACACACTCCTGTGCCACATTCATTTCAGATCATACATCAAATTCAGATCCACATTCATTCTCAAACATGCATTGAAGATCCACAGATCCATCGAGAATTTCGTGTTCACCTCCATTAGCAGGAAGATACGCACACATTGCTTCCTCTGAAGTAACAATACTAGCAGCTTCAACTTCCGTAACTTCAGCACATAAAACATCATTACTACCTTCCTTCAAAAATAATTCACCAATATCCGCCGATACACACACAAATTCATTAACAGCTGACGAGACTAATGCTACGCAGCCCTTATTAACCTTCTTAACAACTTTTGCGGTCACAGTGTCACCTGAAACATCACCACCTATATTACTATAATCGTTACCGCTGATTAGTGCCTCTTTAGAAATTTCTGTACCATCTAACTGCACCAAATTCAGCTCCACCTCAGCCTGCTTTAGGCACATAGAATCTTTCATTGTATTAACATTCACACACTCTTTCGTCTCACACTCATAAAACAAATCATTTATCCCTAAGTCGTCGTCATCGTCTTTATGGTGCTCTTTGATTCTCTTAGGATTAAATCTTTTACATATGGTCTAATTTGAAAATTTACCTATTTGGTTCTCATCTCTTCCTAATTTCATTTCAATATTTTGACGCCTTTCTGCCGGTTTATTAACACCTAGCACATCCTCGCTTCCTATTCATCGCCATCTCCGGACCTGAGATGCGGTGAAAATTTGTTTCCCGATGTCCCATTACGCTGGATCATTTCGCCAGGTGCCGGTTCTTCAAATCTACTTTCTTGGTATCGATTCCAGTCACGAAATCATCCGTACCCATTACCCCTTTGAAATTTATCACTGGATGTGTTCCTGTTACCGTTTCCCTTATCAAAACTGCTGTTTGTGTTCCGTTGATAACTTCCCGGATTTCTTTCATAGTAATCACTCGGACTGTAGTTATGATTTCCTCTCTGAAAACTGTTTGTCTGCTTACTTGGCGGTTTAAATTTCAACACCCGTTCTAATTTTTCTACAAAGTCCAAAAATTCGTCTCTTGAGTTGTTAGGACTGAAAATTTTTCGGTAACCGCCTTATTAACGTCTTAATTTCAGTGTGCAAGCAGTAAAGGAAACAAAAGAAAAATTCGGAGTAGGTATTAAAATCCATAGAGCACAAATAAAAATTTTGAGGTTCGCCGATAACATTGTAATTCTGTCAGAGACAGCAAATGACTTGGAAGACCAGTTGAACGGAATGGACAGTGTCTTGAAAGGGCGATATAAGATGAACGTCAACAAAAGCAAAACGAGGATAATGGAATGTAGTCGAATTAAGTCGGGTGATGCTGAGGGAATGAGCCACTTAAAATAGTAAAGGAGTTTTGCTATTTGGGGAGCAAAATAACTGATGATGGTCGAAGTAGAGAGGATATAAAATGTAGACTGGCAATGGCAAGGAAAGCGTTTGTGAAGAAGAGAAATTTGTTAACATCGAGGATAGATTTAAGTGTCAGGAAATCGTTTCTGAAAGTATTTGTGTGGAGTGTAGCCATGTATGGAAGTGAAACATGGACGATAAATAGTTTGGACAACAAGAGAACAGAAGCTTTCAAAATGTGGTGCTACAGAAGAATGCTGAAGATTAGATGTGTAGATCACATAACTAATGAGGAGGTATTGAACAGAATTGGGGATAAGTGGAGTTTGTGGCACAACTTGACTAGAAGAAGGGATCGGTTGGTAGGACATGTTCTGAGGCATCAAGGGATCACCAATTTAGTATTGGAGGGCACCGTGGAGGGTAAAAATCGTAGAGGAAGGCCAAGGGGTGAATACACTAAGCAGATTCAGAAGGATGTAGGTTGCAGTAGGTGCTGGGAGATGAAGCTTGCACAGGATGACATTGTAATTGTAATTGTAGCATGGAGAGGTGCATCAAACCAGTCTCAGGACTGAAGACCACATCAACAACAATAACAATGGACGTTTCACATGCATTAATCTCGCAAGTTCACGTTTACAAAATACTCGCATCGACCCGTTCCCATATTGAAATGTTGGCCCGTTTAGATACTCATTTTGGAGTCGCGTTTGCTTCGCTTCACTGCAGAACTTGTTCAGGAAACTGGTTTCAGATATTTCGTAGGTAGTGAACGTATCACTGAGTATATTTTTCCACGATTGCGGCTCATCTTCCAAATGGCTTTCCATTAATTTTACCTTCGCCTCATCGGACATTCCCCTTATAAAACCATCCCTGCATGCTGCTAGAAAATTTACTGGGTGATATTTCCCGTCGGCTCCAAAACACTTGACCGACTTATTCTTTTCCTTTCAACTTGTAAGAACAGAATGATTGTAACACGATTACAAGCTTACATTGATATGTACATTTCATTACAGTTATATTCTTAACGTTATAGGCTTCAGCAAAATTACAACAAATGCGATGTCTAAACCTTTTAATGTTAGACTGGTGACAATATGATACTAACTAACAAGCCACCTGCACTTCCTTCACTATCTGCTATATTTAGAGATGCGTAATCAGTACTTGCATGACCGTCAACAAATGGACCACAGTCGTCATCGGCAAAAAGCCGTCTCTTTGCTCAGGATTTCGATATCACTGGCATACTGACACTGTGGCATTGCACTGTTTTCATCCAAAGTCAGGAACATAAATATGTTAAGACAAGGAAAAGTATGTATAGCAGACAGCGCTTTCAAACGATACGAATGGAAATTCATGTTGCCAGGATGTACAGCAGTTGGAACCACAGCAACAGCATTATCAGACTAATGCCACTAAATATGCGGTTCGCAGTTCCTTCTTAATTATCACAAATATTTAACGGGGGAAAAGAAGCTATAAAATATAATTACTTAGCGTTTATGAATCATACTCGGAGTTAAGCTACAGAAAACCCCCGTCTACCAGTATAAGGCTTTCTACAGGCTTCAGTAGACCTCAAGCTGATACTTGTTTCATTCATACCTATGCACAGAGCGAGGTGGCTCAGTGGTTAGCACACTGGACTCGTATTCCGGTCGACGGTTCAAACCCGCGTCCGGTCATCCTAATTTACGTTGTTCGTGATTCCCTATATCGCTTCAGGCAAATGCCGGGATGGTTCCTTTGGAAGGGTACGGTCGATTTCCTTCCCAGTCCTTTTCTAATCCGAGCTTGTGCTCTGTCTCTAATGACCTCCTTGTCTCCTCCTGAAACCTATGAATCAAAAACGGGGGAGGGAAAGCACATTCTCTTACAGCAGCGTGAGAACCGCATACTAGTGCAAATGTAATGACGATGATGATGTATGATTTGTGGGACGCAAAATGTGCGCGCTTATTAGCGCCCGTAAAAATTCCCAACCTTTGCTTAGTGCAGACTCCCCACTTTCATGAATGATGAGGACAACACAAACACCCAGTCATCTCGAGGCAGGTGAAAATCCCTGACCCCACACGGACTCGAACCCGAGACCCCGTGCTCGGGAAGCGAGAACGCGACCGCAAGACCACGAGATGCGGACTAGTGCAAATGTAACTTGCATTGCATGTTGTGAGCCGGCCGCTGTGGCCGAGCGGTTCTACGCACTTCAGTCTGAAACCGCGGGACCGCTACGGTCGCAGGTTCGAATCCTGCCTCGGGCATGGATGTGTGTGATGTCCTTCAGGTTCGAATCCTGCCTCGGGCATGGTTGTGTGTGATATCCTTACGTTAGTTAGTTCTAGGGGACTGATGACGTCAGATGTTAACTCCCATAGTGCTCACAGCCATTTGAACGATTTTTTGCATGTTGTGAGACTTTTGAAGAGAACTGAATTCATTGCCGTGCCCTTGAAGGCTGAGCATTTGAATCTTGGGTCGATTTATTTTACTATTTTTGCGACCATTGTACATTCAAGAGGAAATAATGCGTGAAAAAGTCATCAGGAATTAATTAACTCTGAAGTGCTTCAAACGAGGTTTTCCTTAATTAATCCGTTTGTCTCTGTATACAGGATAGGGCTATCGTATTTAAAAGTTGCACTGTCAAAGTGTATCTCATTCATAACATTATTTAAATCTCACGTAATATTTCGGCCATGTAACATACCTCTTACCAGCACATCAATCTGTCGTCGTATTTATTGTTAGTTGTATTCTAGGATTCTTACTCATTTCGAAGGAATATGGTGTCGATACCTATTTCTATTACTATTATGAAAGGAACCATTTGAATAGACATGTTTGATTTCTCGGGAGAGTTAAATGACGTGGAAGAAGTGAGGTGGCAGAGAAAGACCTCTGAATATGGAGAATCCGGCGACAGAATGGCGCTGGAGCCTTTGATGAGACCAGTGGGGCCCACAGCGCATGCCAAGTCACGCGCCGCGCCGCACCGCACCGCAATATCGCCACCTCCGTGATAAACGGCCGGAGCCCCACCCCACGAGACAATGGCCCACAGTCAGCTATGGCCACCATTAATGATGGCAGGTTGAATGATCGCTGGCTGTTGCATCTGCCCGAAATGAGATCGCCACGGAATGGAGCGAACCTTCTCGTAATAATCTCTATTATTACTGGCCGCATTGCATAATTTATTTTACAGCGATAGCCACGTCATAGCTATAGGGAGCAATAAAATACTTTGCAAGCAAAGGAACTGTCTTCTGCAATAATGGTTACACAGTACTCTGAGCTGAAAAAAGTCGTGGGATGCCTCTTGATATTGTATCAGACCTCTTTTTGCCCGACGAGTGCAGCAAATCGTGGTGGCATGGAGACAAAGATCGTTGGAAGGCAGCTGCAAGAATATTGAGCCATGCTCCCTACATAACCGTCCATACTTGAGGAAGTGTTGCCGCTGCAGGATATTCTGCACCAAACGACCTCTCGATTACGTTCAATAAATTTTCGATGGGATTCAAGTCGGACGATCTGCGTGGTCAAATTATTCGATGTGATCGTCCAGAATATTTTTCAAACAAATCACAAACAATTTTGACCCAGTGACATGGCACGTTGTCTTCCATAAAAATTCCATCGTTATTGGGGGAAATAAATTCCATGAGCGGCTGCAATTGACCTCCACGTAGCCGAGCATAACCATTCCAGTCAATTATCGGTCCAGTTGGACTGGAGAGCGCAAATCATTCCATGTAAATACAGCCCACACCACTATGGAGCCACCACCAGCTTGCACAGTATCTTGCTGACAACTTGGGTCCATGTCTTCGTGTGGTCTGTGTCACATTCCAAACCTACCATTAGCTCTTACCAACTGAAATCGGGACTCATCCGACCAGGCAACGGTTTTCCATTCTTCTAGTGTCCAATCAATATGATCACGAGCGCGAAAGAGGCTCTGCAGACGATGCCGTGCTCTTAGCAACGGCTCTCGCGCCGTTCGTCTGCTGCCGTAGCCCATTAACGCCAAATCTCGCTGTACTGTCGTAGCGGGTATGTTCGTCATTCGCCCGACATTGATTTCTGAGTTTATTGCACACGATGTGGCTTGTATGTTAGCACTGACAACTCTACACATAGGTCGTTGTTCTTGGTCGTTAAGTGAAGGTCATCGGCAACTCCTATGTCCACGGTGAGAGGTAATGCCTGAAATGTGGTTCGACGCAGTCTTGACACTATGGATCTCTGAGTACTGAATGTCATAACGATTTCCGAAATGGTCTGTCCCACGCTCCAACCACAATACCGCTTTCAAAGTCTCTTAATTCCCGTCGTGCGGCCATAATCAAGTCGGAAACCTTTTCACATTAATCATCTGAGTACAAATGGCAGCTCCGCCAATACACTCTCCTTTTATAGCTTGTGTACGCTATTCTGTCCGTATGTGTACATGTGTCTAACGCTATCCCATGACTTTTGTCACCTGAGCGTGTATGGCGAATGTCAATACAGCTCCTAGACGTATGGGAAAAAGGTAAAATTTAGAAGCTAGAGAGATTTAATTACCTAGGAAAATGGACGGAAACTGGTCCGACATGAAAAGAAGCTAAACGAGTAACAATAAATCAGTTTAGCGTAGATTTTAGCTATGAATATCTTCAGTGAGAACGATAGTTTGATGATTGTAAAATTAATATATCTTCAGATAGTGCTCCATCCTGAGGCTTACACGCAGTGCAGAGTCTGAACCACGTAAGAACAGGATTGTGTAGGAAAGGAACGATATATTCTCAGGAGGATACGGGGAGTCGAAGAACAGGAGATGGTCAGTACAGAAGACGAGCGAGGCAAGAATTGTACACCCAAATTCTGATCTCTGACATAGTAAGAGAAAGACGCATAACTTTCTTCGTACGCGTCCTTAAAGTGGACCAACTGGTGAAGACCCAACGTTCTTTCTTTGTGAAGAAGGTGAACAAATTATGCAGGATCCAAGAGGTACGTAGTATGTAGAAGAAATGGGAATACCGAAGCAGATTTATAATAGAATACTTTCAAATAATCTTCCACAAAACCAAAAGAAATTTTGTCGCATGTAAAGGCTTTTAGTGACACCAAAGTTAGCGTCCAGTCACTCATGGACGAGACGGGATCTGAAGTTGAGATAGCAATACAAAAGAGGAAATGCTTAACTCCATTTTCAAATGTTTCTTTACAAAGGAAAATCCAGGCATATTGCTCCAGTTTAATTCTCGTATCGCTGAAAAGATGAATGAAATAGATATTAGTATTAGTGGCATTGAGAAACAGATGAAATCGTTAAAATAGAACAAAGCTCCTGGGCCCGATGGAACCCCTATCAGATCCTACACGCAGTTTTCGGCTGAGCTAGCCACTCTGCTAACTATAATCTGTCATAAATCCCTCGAACAAAAAACTGTGCCCAGAACTCGGAAAAAGGCACAGGTTACATCTGTCTACAAGAAGGGTACCAGAAGTATACCACAGAACTACGGTCCAGTATCCTTGACATATATTTGTTCTACAACCTTAGAAAATGTTCTGAGCTCAAACATAATGGGGTTTCTCGAACAGAACGACGTCCGCCTTGCCAACTAGCATGGGTTTCGGAAACACAGATCATGCGAAACTAACTTTTCTCAGATGATTTCTTAAAAGCCGTCCACCAAGGTAGACAGACACAGTTTTTCTCGATTTCCGAGAAACATTTGACTCAGCACCACATCTATAGTTATTGTCGAGAATACGATCATGTGAGGTGTCAGATGAAATACAGGGTTATTACAAATGATTGAAGCGATTTCACAGCTCTACAATAACTTTATTATTTGAGATATTTTCACAATGCTTTGCACACACATACAAAAACTCAAAAAGTTTTTTAGGCATTCACAAATGTTCGATATGTGCCCCTTTAGTGATTCGGCAGACATCAAGCCGATAATCAAGTTCCTCCCACACTCGGCGCAGCATGTCCCCATCAATGAGTTCGAAAGCATCGTTGATGAGAGCTCGCAGTTCTGGCACGTTTCTTGGTAGAGAAGGTTTAAACACTGAATCTTTCACATAACCCCACAGAAAGAAATCGCATGGGGTTAAGTCGGGAGAGCGTGGAGGCCATGACATGAATTGCTGATAATGATCTCCACCACGACTGATCCATCGGTTTTCCAATCTCCTGTTTAAGAAATGCCGAACATCATGATGGAAGTGCGGTGGAGCACCATCCTATTGAAAGATGAAGTCGCCGCTGTCGGTCTCCAGTTGTGGCATGAGCCAATTTTCCAGCATGTCCAGATACACGTGTCCTGTAACGTTTTTTTGGCAGAAGAAAAAGGGGCCGTAAACTTTAAACCATGAGATTGCACAAAACACGTTAACTTTTGGTGAATTGCGAATTTGCTGCACGAATTCGTGAGGATTCTCTACCGCCCAGATTCGCACATTGTGTCCGTTCACTTCACCATTAAGAAAAAATGTTGCTTCATCACTGAAAACAAGTTTCGCACTGAACGCATCCTCAAGCGTTTGACTTTGTCATCGGGTGTCAGGGCGTGTAGCAATTGTAAACGGTAAGGCTTCTGCTTTAGCCTTTTCCGTAAGATTTTCCAAACCGTCGGCTGTGGTACGTTTAGCTCCCTGCTTGCTTTATTCGCCGACTTCCGCGGGCTACGCGTGAAACTTGCCCGCACGCGTTCAACCGTTTCTTCGCTCACTGCAGGCCGACCCGTTGATTTCCCCTTATGGAGGCATCCAGAAGCTTTAAACTGCGCATACCATCGCCGAATGGAGTTAGCAGTTGGTGGATCTTTGTTGAACTTCGTCCTGAAGTGTCGTTGCACTGTTATGACTGACTGATGTGAGTGCATTTCAAGCACGACATACGCTTTCTCGGCTCCTGTCGCCATTTTGTCTCACTGCGCTCTCGAGCGCTCTGGCGGCAGAAACCTGAAGTGCAGCTTCAGCCGAACAAAATTTTATGAGTTTTTCTACGTATCTGTAGTGTGTAGTGACCATATGTCAATGAGTGGAGCTACAGTGAATTTATGAAATTGCTTCAATCATTTGTAATAGCCCTGTATGTGACTGGATTGCAGATATATTGGTAGGTAGGCTGCAGCACGTTATCTTAGATTGAGAGACATCGACAGATGTAGAAGAAACTTCAGGTATATCCCATGGAAGCGTGTTGGATTCCTTGCTTTTCATGTTGTATACTAGTGACCTTGCGGGCATCTTAATAATATTCAAATACTTTTCGCAGATCATGCAGTTATCTACAACGAAATCCAAACTGAACGAAACTGTCCAAATATTCTGTCAGAGCTTGATAAGATTTCAAAGTGGTGCAATGAAAGGCAGCTTGCTTTAAATGTACGAAAATGTAAAATAATACACGTCACAGAACGAAAGAACAAAATAAAAACACAGTCGCCTGTGAATATAATATCGGTGATTCATACTTGGATTCTGTAAAGTCATAAAATACTGGGTATAACAATTAGTAGGAACATGAAGAGGAACGATTACCTAAGCTCTGTCGTGGGTAAAGCAAGTAGCAGACTTAGATTTATTGGTAGGATACTAGGGAAACAAATCCTAATAACCGACACACTGGCACGTACCCTCTGGAATGAACTTCACGGTTACCAGACTATAGATGTAGATGTAGAAAGAAACTTTCAAATAAAAATCACGACAAAATTAGACCCAGGCTGAAAACATTACGCTAGTTGTTTAATGTGGTGACTCGGTGCAGCAGTCAGGAATTTGAAAATTTGCACCATAATCGTCAGTTGTACAAATATATTTATTTTCTACGGATTTCGGATGTAGCGACTATGTTAACAGGAAGACTATTTCAGGAGAAACAAAGGAACAATATACACACAGGGTAAAACAAATAAGTTGCCAAGTTTATCAAGGTAAAGATTTGGAGTACTTACAAAAAAAGCTCTGCATTAGATGGGCATGCAACTCAACTTTCAATTGAATAAACTGAAAACCATAAGAGTAGTAAAATGCTTACAGAACCGCGTATAATAATTCATGCGTTCGATATTACCACAAACCCGACTTCATTAGATTACACGGGACTACCACTACCATAGTAATATGCTGATAGACCTCTGTTGACATTAATATATCAAACGAATTATGTACATTTGTGAAATCTGGATACCTTACAGTGTGAAGATCATTTTTCAGTAATCGATTTGTGATACATACAAAGGTATATATTTTCAACGATCAATAATACATTAAGGTCCGTCTCTGGAAGTACCCCGTGGTTATAGTTAAAGCAACTACTCACGGAGGCCAAGTGCGGGCTGAAATTGTTGTATGCAGCGAAACTTGGTAGATATGTTAATTCGTTAATGCGGAACCGATTTACACCGAAAAAAATTAATTCCAGTTTTGGCCACAAAATGCCAGTCTGGAGCTGTACAGCATGTCGGCGGTGTCTCTGGTGCTCACATTGAACAAATCGTGTAATCAGCGGTTGATGATATCATTATTATACCTTTCTCACTTGTTTAATCTTTTCTGCCTAAGTCTCGTTCCTAATCATTTTGAAACGCGTATGTATTTAGTACAGCGATGGCGAGGCATGACAGAATCTCTGACCAGAGAGTTATTTATCGTTGCTAGTCTCTGCTTGACCGCGCGAGAGTTCAGTTGCATGTAGGGAGTAGGCAGTTGCAGTTGTGGTCGAGTTGCGAGAGAGTTCAGTTGTACGTAGCGAGTCGCGAGAGCATGTAGTTGCGCGCGAGAGACAGTCGCTGTTGTGAGTGAGGAGTCGGCGGGCGTCGACATGGGGCTCTGGTCAAGATTCAGGACGAGGTATATTTTTTAAATAAGGTAATGAAGCAGCATTGCGCTCATCCGATAATGTAATGCATCTTGAGTGTAATTAATTTGTTCAAGAATCGCCCCAATAATAATTTTGTTTTCAAACCAAGCATTTTTAACAAAACAAACATTTTATTCGAGGTAAATTTCCCATGCATTTCCTTAAAGAAAAAATTTACTTAAGTTCAAAGAATTTTTGCGATGCATTTCCTCCAAGCTATGGCGAAAATAAGAGCAGATGCAGTTTTACTGAGGTAAGAATTTGAGTTTAATTATTTGACAGGGCCTAAGTTCGACATTTCGGTCTATTTGCGTTTTCATTGTCACTGAGATTTCATTATCATTGAATTGTCTTACATTTTTGTGGGCAGCTTACATTTGGTTCAGATTGCTAGTTCACACATTTATTGTCATTGATTTACATATTTTTGTGGGGAGGTTACACTTGGCGACATCCGGCCAGGATCGTATTTCTTTGGGAATCTTCTAAGAAACAGTCTGCTCTTATTTGCTTAAATATAATTAGCATTTGGCGCAACGCTTTTACTAATTTTGTGAGTTTCTTTCCTCAGATCATCGGCAATCCCTTGCTCTGTTGTATTTGTGTTTGTTGCTTTTTGCATTGTGCTTATTTCTTTTGTAAATAATTTTGACTATTGTAAAAATGCCGCGAAAGACTGTGAATAGTGTATCGCGAAGTATTATGTACGAAATTACCGACTTAAACAACGTGACCGATAGTAATTGTGACACGCAGTGTAATGATGACAATCCTGCGTTCACTTACAATCAGTGCGTTCCAACCACTAATGATGATTTTTGTCTTAATAATGAAGAAACGAACTCGGTTATGGCCTCCGTTGATTTGACGACAATCGACGACGCGGGGCGCCCTATTGTAATGAGTGCTGCCCAGCTTAACACACCAGGTTTGAAAAATTCAAGTAACGTACAGACAAATTTTTCTAACGAAAATGGACAGTGTACTGAAAGTACGAAGGATACATTTAATTCCGAAATAGCGACGCACAGTAGAGATTCGATAAGCAGACCTTTTTGTGAGTCACAGAATATCCAAATGGATGCACAAAACTTGACAATTGCAGATACACCATCAAACAGCACAGATAATAGAAATGCTAGTTTTGGCTCGGATCCAATTATGGCAATGTTGCTACAATTTAGTCAAAATTTCAAACAGCTTAATGAAAATTTCAAACAACAGAATAAAAAAATAGACAATAATAACGAAAATCTCAAACAACACTAAACTGAAAAATTAGACAACAATTCCAGACAGTTAAAGGAAAAATTAGAGAACAATTCCAGATTGCTTAGCGAGCAGATTGCAGCCGTTGCCGCGCAGTGTCATGATACTAAGGAACAGTTATGCGAGGAAATTGAGGCTTGTTCAAAGAAAAGTAGCGAAGAAATTAGATCTGTTGCTCAAGAATTAAGGGATATGCAAACAGTTACAACAGAAACACTTAGGGAAGAAATTAGCGCAGTAGGTAAACAATGCTCTGAAAAGGCTACACAATTACGCGACGAGTTTAAAGCAAAGACAGCAGAACTTTCGCGTACAATGGATGCAAAGATAGACGCGAAATTCGACCAACAGAACTCTCAAAATGACGAACGTTTTAATCTTCACATACAAAACAGTGATACGCGTTTCCGCAAATTTATTCAGGATCAAAATAAAGTAAAACGTCAAGTAATGGAAACAATCACTGCACAGAGACAGGAAGACAAACGTAAATTGTTCGTGAAAGTGAAGACATACGTAAACAACAATATTGCTACAGTGTCCGACGAAATTAATACCGTCAAACAGTCGAACACCGAATTACGTGACGAAATTTCCGATCTTAAATCAAAAACAGACACATACACAACAGATTTTCAAACAGTGACCGACAGACTCGAACAATTAGAACTAACACAGGATTCCGATGTCGTCAAAGCTGACGTCAAAAAACTGAACGACACTACACGTAAGTTGCAAAAACAGATTAATCCCTCTGATTCTAAAACCGATGATCAGGTAAAAATACTGACTGAAAAATGTGATGAACTGGCCAGTCGTATTGATGTTATCGAAAGTACTAATGACAATAAATCAGACGATACTGCACCGGTTTCATTTAATCAAACACCTGAATTCCAAAATTTACAGCAGACAATTAATGAGATCGATTCATCTAATAACACGTTGCGTAGAAAATTGTCAAGTTTACAGCAAGAGGTAACTGAGATGAAAAATATTTCAGTTAATAACACATTACAACAGACGCCACTTTGCGAACATTTGTCAGACCCACGCAGTGCGTATAATTTAGGTAATCATCAGAGAATATACGACTTAGATTCCGAACAGACACAAACAAATAGATTCTCTTACAATACAGAACCTGTTCCGTCATACAGAGATGATAATTTTGATTACAAACATTCTCTATCAGTGAGAAAATTTAAAGTGTTTAAAAATGACAGAACACAGATTCATCCGCTAGATTGGATACAACAATTTAGCTTTGCTTTTCCACCGACTTGGCCCGTAACACACAAACTTGAATTTATTTGTAGTTTTTTGGAAGGCGAACCGGCAACTCGTATGAGACCGATCGCGAGGCAATGTTACTCAGTAGAAGAATTTCAGAATGCTTTTCTGTCAGCGTATTGGTCGAAGACGACACAGTGCGGAATTAAAGAGCAGTTAATTAGCTTACCAAATTATGAGAACTCAAATTTTCCCAGTGTGACGCAATTTTTTGAGCATATGGTCCAACAAAACCAGTATTTAAGTGAACCTTATAGTGAATCTGCACTTATACAATTATGCATTTCTAAATTGCCACGATCATTAAGAGTGTCACTTTTAACAGGTCAACAAAAAGAAGACATTTCGGCATTCAGAGATCTGTTACAGCTCTTGGAAGTACAGCAATCTGATTATTCCTTTGTAAACAAAAATTTTTCATATAATAACCAAGGTCAACAAACATACAGTAATTACGATCAGTCAAGTAATTTCGATAGTAAAAGTAACAGATGCTTTAGGCACGACAACTACCAGAACTTTAACAGCAGACAAAATTCTAATTATCAATATCGTCAAAATTTTCAGCAACAGGAACCACATTTTAGTAACAATAGACGTTTCCCACCACAACAGCATGAAAGTCAGCCGGTTGGAATACCTAACCAACAATGTAATGCACAAGGTCAACCTAACTTTAAAGTTTTTTGCCGCGTGCACGTATAGTCCCAGATCGAACAAATAGTAACGCACGGCAGCAAAGGAACAACTACGTACAGAAAACACAGTATTTCAATTCCTATCGCAATGCACCGTATGGGAATGACTATCACGACAGACGTAAAAACGATGAACACAATTATCAGCGTACATATAATAACAGTCGGTCTTACCAACAGCAAAATCATCCGCAAGAACATACACTCCTGGAAATTGAAATAAGAACACCGTGAATTCATTGTCCCAGGAAGAGGAAACTTTATTGACACATTCCTGGGGTCAGATACATCACATGATCACACTGACAGAACCACAGGCACATAGACACAGGCAACAGAGCATGCACAATGTCGGCCCTAGTACAGTGTATATCCACCTTTCGCAGAAATGCAGGCTGCTATTCTCCCATGGAGACGATCGTAGAGATGCTGGATGTAGTCCTGTGGAACGACTTGCCATGCCATTTCCACCTGGCGCCTCAGTTGGACCAGCGTTCGTGCTGGACGTGCAGACGGCGTGAGACGACGCTTCATCCAGTCCAAAACATGCTCAATGGGGGAAAGATCCGGAGATCTTGCTGGCCAGGGTAGTTGACTTACACCTTCTAGAGCACGTTGGGTGGCACGGGATACATGCAGACGTGCATTGTCCTGTTGGAACAGCAAGTTCCCTTGCCGGTCTAGGAATGGTAGAACGATGGGTTCGATGACGATTTGGATGTACCGTGCACTATTCAGTGTCCCCTCGACGATCACCAGTGGTGTACGGCCAGTGTAGGAGATCGCTCCCCACACCATGACGCCGGGTGTTGGCCCTGTGTGCCTCGGTCGTATGCAGTCCTGATTGTGGCGCTCACCTGCACGGCGCCAAACACGCATACGACCATCATTGGCACCAAGGCAGAAGCGACTCTCATCGCTGAAGACGACACGTCTCCATTCGTCCCTCTATTCACGCCTGTCGCGACACCACTGGAGGCGGGCTGCACGATGTTGGGGCGTGAGCGGAAGACGGCCTAACGGTGTGTGGGACCGTAGCCCAGCTTCATGGAGACGGTTGAGAATGGTCCTCGCCGATACCCCAGGAGCAACAGTGTCCCTAATTTGCTGGGAAGTGGCGGTGCGGTCCCCTACGGCACTGCGTAGGATCCTACGGTCTTGGCGTGCATCCGTGCGTCGCTGCGGTCCGGTCCCAGGTCGACGGGCACGTGCACCTTCCGCCGACCACTGGCGACAACATCGATGTACTGTGGAGACCTCACGCCCCACGTGTTGAGCAATTCGGCGGTACGTCCACCCGGACTCCCGCATGCCCACTATACGCCCTCGCTCAAAGTCCGTCAACTGCACATACGGTTCACGTCCACGCTGTCGCGGCATGCTACCAATGTTAAAGACTGCGATGGAGCTCCGTATGCCACGGCAAACTGGCTGACACTGACGGCGGCGGTGCACAAATGCTGCGCAGCTAGCGCCATTCGACGGCCAACAGCGCGGTTCCTGGTGTGTCCGCTGTGCCGTGCGTGTGATCATTGCTTGTACAGCCCTCTCGCAGTGTCCGGAGCAAGTATGGTGAGTCTGACACACCGGTGTCAATGTGTTCTTTTTATCATTTCCAGGAGTGTATTCTCATGAATGAACCCGACAGTAGGTATCATCCAGAGCGTAACACGTCTGGAAGAAATAATTGAACAGTTCAAATAGTCGAAATGCCACAGAATCGTCCTGACAATAGTAGCACGTCAGATAGAATTTGACTAAATACAGTACAGATCGCATCTTGCAGTAACACAAGCACTACTTTAGACACGCAGAATGCTGTTCACGACAATGTTATTACTTTTGACGATATCAGAGACACTCTTTTGCAGGAAAGACCAGTTGTTCAGAAAACCATTTCACACCCTGTCATCGAAATTAAAATTGGATCATCGAAATTTTCAGCAGTAATCGATTCTGGATCACCTATGTCAGTTATAAATGAAGAAACTTTCAACGAGTGTAACAAAGAGAATACCTATCCTACATTACCATTAGGCAAAACGAAAGTGAAAGGAGCAGTATCGAGTAAAGGTGTGGACGTTAAATTACAGACGCATTTATCATTTTGTATTGCAGGTCACACATTTCACTCAAATTTTTGGATTGTTCCTTTATTGACAACAGACATTATTTTAGATACGAATTCTCTGGTACAACACGACGCAGTGGTTGATTTTCAAAATTCCTATTTAATGTTGGAGGATGAAAATGTGCAATTGGCTTTAGAGTTTCAGCATTCTTTATCTGCGGAAGAACAAACAATTAATCGTACAGAGGTCATTTCCGCAACACGTAACATAGACTGTAATTCCACATTGTTCACTGATACGTACGTACATAACTATAACACTCCAGACGAAGCTGACTACGACGTAATACAGATGATTTCTGATAAAGTTAAACAAAGCAGTGCAAATACAGACGACGAACGCAAGCAACTACGCAAAATTCTTTTACAGCAAGCTCCAGTTTTTGACAACATTCCTGGTACTATGTCCGGATTTATGTATGAATTTCAAGTCAAACAGCACGATACATTTGAAGCTAAACATTATCCCATTCCGTATATCCATAGAGAACAAGTTAAGAAAGAATTGCAAGATATGCTTGACCACGGAATTATTGAACCAGCAGTTAGTCCGTACGTAAACCCGCTACATATTGTTAAGAAAAAAGATGGCTCACTTCGCCTCGTACTCAATTCACGTCACATTAATGACATTATTATTAATGAAACAGATCGACCACAGACATTAGAGGAACTTCTACAAAAATTTCACGGTACAGCTGTTTATTCCACACTAGATTTGAAATCGGGATTTTGGCAAATTCAACTTCATCCGATTTGCAGAAAGTACACAGCTTTTCTCTGTTTTGGTGACTGTTATCAATTTTGTAAATTACCGTTCGGCTTAACTATTTCTTCTGCAGCTTTTATTCGCGGTTTGAACACAATACTTCCGACAGAACTTAAGGACAGAATTACGACGTACGTAGACGACATTCTTATCGCAGAAGCTAACTGGTCTGAACACAATATGATACTCGAACAACTGTTGCAAACTTTTCATGCACAAGGACTCACAGTTAATCTCAGTAAATCGCACTTTGGGAAAACTTCTATAAAATTTCTTGGACACGTAATTTCAGCAGAAGGCATTGCGCCTGATCCGGAAAAACTTCAAACTCTACGTGACATTACTGTTCCTACAACGAAGAAGCAATTACGCAGCTTTTTGGGCTTAATTCACTTTTTTCGTAAATTTATTCATCACTCTGCTTTAGACACACCTAGATTATGCCAATTAACAGGTAAAAATTCTATTTGGTCCTGGGATAAGCAAGCACATTCTGAATTCATGAACCTCAAAGAAGCCTTGTTGAATGCTCCACTTTTATCGCACCCAGATCTTACCAGAAATTTTTCCATTGCCACCGACAGTTCTAACACCGCTTTAGGCGTACATATTTTTCAGGAGATTGAAGAAGATGGCTCTACAGTAATTAAAAACATCGCATTTGCAAGCCGCACTCTGTCACCTGCTGAACGAAATTATTCTGTTACAGAATTGGAAACATTATGTGTTGTATGGGCTTTTACGAGATTTCGGCACTTTCTTTATGGCAGACATACCACCGTCTACACAGACCATAGAGCTATACAATTCTTACTTTCAGCTAAATTCACTCACGACCGATTAAGCAGATGGAAACTTTATTTACAGGAATTTAATTTTACGATTGTTCACATTCCCGGCACACAAAATGTTATAGCAGACGCACTATCGCGTTCTCTCAGCATCAATCAGCAAGACGTAGCAACCAACTTCTGCAAAGCAAATTTCAGTGTCATGTACATTCAGCAAGTTGCATTTGAAAATTTTATTTCATCGTCATTACAGGACATAGCAAAAGAGCAAAATAAAGACAACGTGTGGAAAGAAATTAAACACCTCTGGCAAAATAAGAATAATATTACGATTAGAAACCATTACACTGTACGCAATGACATTCTATTTCGCCGCTCTCATTCTGACAGCAACAATTGGTTATTATGCATTCCTGACGAACTGGTTAACAAATTAATCTGGTACACTCATTTAAGTTATGCACATTACGGAGCCAGAAAATGTTTTCTTATACTGAGACAGAACTGTTATTTTACCAACATGGAAAAACGTATACGACGAGTTTTAGCGTCATGTAAAATATGCCAGAAAGCTAAGTCAGACACCACTTCACATATTCCTCCATTATATCCCATTGTACCTGTTAAATTAAGACATACGGCCGCAGTAGACATTTTTGGTCAAATTTCGAGAACTAACAGAGGTTTTTGCTACATCTTTGTCGCTGTTGAACTCACTTCAAAATTTGTTACTTTCACTCCGTTACGCAAAGCTACTACTAAAACTGTTTCGAAAGCATTTGTAAAACATTTCATGTAGGGCATGTGATGAGAGTAATTTCCGACAATGGATCGCAATTTCGTTCTGCTACATGGACACGTATGTTACGAGTTAGAAACATTTCTCCGATCTATATATCCAAGTACCATGCTTCTTCGAACCCTTGTGAACGATTAATGAAAGAAATTGGTAAACTGTGTAGAATATACTGCCACAAAAGACATATTGACTGGGATACACACATATTCTCCTTCCAAGATGTAATTAATTCCATACCAAATGAATCCACTATGCTATCTCCGTCTGTTATACTGAAAAATGCTGAACCACCTAACAAAATTAAAGAATTAGTAAACTTTCCTACATCTCGTCGATTACGACACCACGAAATAATTAACATTGCGCTAAACAACATCAAACGTGCCGCACAGCGCCGGAGAAGACACCAAAAACAGGTATGTACACGCCGTGACTTTCACATTGGACAGAAGATATTAGTACGTACACACTATTTATCCAGCAGAATAAAAGGTAAGTGCAGTAAATTTGAACTTCTATACGCAGGTCCATATCGGATTCGCAGCATTCCTCACCCCAATGTTGTAGACGTCGAAACTTTGAGAACCAGGAAAAGTAAGGGCAACCACCATGTGTCGAACATTAAACCATTTATTGAATGAAATCACTTTATGATTTGACATGCTATGATGCCATTTACTAATTTTTATGACCACTTATGCAATTATATTCACATGACTAATTATTGATGACGATCGTATTTTTTCTTGGCAAGTGCCCGGCAAGGTTGCCTTTCTTGTGGTTACACATCAGACCGTACATATTTTTCCAGACAAACTTACGTATTTTATGAATAATTATGCAATTCTATGTAGTGACGTATTAATTTTATCAAATTCTCTCTCCATTAAAGTCTTTAATTCTCGCTTCTAATAACTACACTACATACAAGCTGAACACAACTAACGTCACATTTTGTCTTTCTTATGTATGTACGATTGTTTTCATGTTTTGTTTGTATGCACTGTGACATAGTTAAGGTATAACACACACCAGTTGACTTTGACATTTTTTGCCCTATGATATCTCAACATCGTGACTGTTTTACATTTTTCTTTTTTTGCTGCTGCATTGTGATATTCTCTGTACATTTTTGCCTTTGAACACTGTCTATGTTTTTGACATATTACGTTTTCTGTCATGTTATGCTGTATGCTTAATTATGTCACCATAAACCAGTCATTATTTAGTGGGTATATCATTTAAATGCAAGACATTAATCTTTGTTCATCAGTTTCAGAAAGAAATGATGCGTGAAAGAAATAAATTAAACAGAAATGGGAATTTAAACTACGGAATAGACGAAAGAAGATACAAAAACCTTATGAGGAAGAGTAAATGGATCAGAATTAACAAGCATTAACAAGAATATACTATACATCGTAGAATAGCAGCCTTAACTAATTTTTTTCTTTCAGAATACAAGGCGATTGATGCAGGCTGTCAGACAGAACTACACATCTTAGTTTTAGTGATGAAATATGCTAGAGATAAGGAATAGTTGTGTAATGAGTAATGAAGTGATTTTTTGCAGATGATAATGAGTGCTGATGAAGAGTAATGATGAAGAATATGCTACTATGGACAATGAAGTTTTTCTTTACAGGTGATGATAATAATGAAGTTATGATAATATGGATAATTAAGTGATGGATAATGAAGTTTTTTCTTTACAGATGAGGATGATGTTGAAGTTTATGTATTTATGCTATGTAGTTATTTAAGTATTTGTTGCAGTTTGTTTTGACAGTATGTTTTATATCGTATGGTATGATGACTGTAGGTTTTGGAAAGGACAGCTATGGAACACATTTTTTATACACATTTCACTACCTGTTAATTCGGAGTTCACTACTTTTCAGCATAGTATGCGTTTCTTCTTTCAGCTCAATAATCCATTTTGTATTTTTTCCACAAGAAGCCTTTCATGATACTTACTAAATTTGTTACTTATTAAACCTATACTAGCACTTGCATTGTTTTTACCCAGTTGTGTCACAACCTTGCTACAGCTGACTCATGACGAATGACGTTACACATTTTTCATTTACAGGAACAACCCAGAAGCAAATTTTTTTCTTTTTCTCTTCTTGCTTTCCCCTATAATTACCCAAAGCAATGTATTGCTAACAAAAAAAATGTATCACCAGTTCCAAATAATGCTACCCATTTAAGAGAGTTCTGAATAATACTGAATGATGAACAATGTTTTGTACTATCCAATACTTGCTAGCCACTGAGTGCCAATAATTAGTTTAACTAAATGAATTACGTTAATACTATACCATTCATTAGCTTCTGTTTTTAATGATGACTTTTGATGTTTTTTAACTCGCCACTGAGTGCCAATAATTAGTGTAACTAAATGAATTATGTTAATACTATACCATTCATTAGCTCCTGTTTTCAATGATGACTTTTGATGTTTTGTAACTGACCACTGAGTGCCAATAATTAGTGTAACTAAATGAATTATGTTAATACTATACCATTCATTAGCTCCTGTTTTCAATGATGACTTTTGATGTTTTGTAACTGACCACTGAGTGCCAATAATTAGTGTAACTAAATGGATTATGTTAATACTATACCATTCATTAGCTCCTGTTTTCAATGATGACTTTTGATGTTTTGTACCTGGCCAATGAGTGCCAATAATTAGTGTAACTAAATGAATTATGTTAATACTATACCATTTATTAGCTCCTGTTTTCAATGATGACTTTTGATGTTTTGTAACTGGCCACTGAGTGCCAATAATTAGTGTAACTAAATGAATTATGTTAATACTATACCATTCATTAGCTCCTGTTTTCAATGATGACTTTTGATGTTTTGTACCTGGCCACTGAGTGCCAATAATTAGTGTAACTAAATGAATTATGTTAATACTATACCATTCATTAGCTCCTGTTTTTAATGATGACTTTTGATCTTTTGTAACTCGCCACTGAGTGCCAATAATTAGTGTAACTAAATGAATTATGTTAATACTATACCATTCATTAGCTCCTGTTTTCAATGATGACTTTTGATGTTTTGTAGCTGGCCAAAGAGTGCCAATAATTAGTTTAACTAAATGAATTATGTTAATACTATGCCATTCATTAGCTCCTGTTTTCAATGATTACTTTTGATGTTTTGTAACAGGCCAATAACTGCCAATAATTAAAAATGTTGTACTATTCAATACTTGCTGGCCAATGAGTGCCAATAATTAGTATAACTAAATGAATTATGTTAATGCTATGCCAATAATTGACTCTCCTTTTCAATGATGACTTCTGATGGTTTATAATTGGCCAATAAGTGCCAATGTTCACTATAATCAGTTAATTTTATGAACATTATGCTGTCATACTAAATATGCTTTGTAACTGGCCAAGGACTGCCACTGTTTATTGTAATACGATTAACCCATGATGCCAATAATTGCTATAATCAGTTAATTTTATGAACATTATTCTGTAATACTAAATACATGGTACAGAAATGTTCAATAACTGGGCTATGAATGCCGCAAACTACTACTGTAATTCTCAATGAAGACTACTATGTGACTTAATGTCCTTCACCTTCTGAGCTAACTACCCTGAATTACTGCAATATCCATTTGTCCTGTCCATCCTCATGATCATGGAGCACTATATTTGGTTTTTGCACTAATTCTACGTTGGTGTGCCTTGTAAGAGCGTGGTGTTGACACGACATGCTGTCCACCACCGTCAGCGATGAAGACGTTATTATGATCCCACTGTTTGGTGTACCTGATGTACTGCCAAAATGATAACAGGGAATATTACTACGACATTTCAGTGTCTTGGATACGCTGATAAATACTTCTGGGAAAAGAACTGCAAATTGTCTCACTTGGTGTTGTATTTCCGTGGAAAGATACGGACTTTCAGTGCAGCTGCGTGCAACCTAAGTGCTACAACCATGACGCAATCCTTCCTATTCCTTCCCTAATTCTTGTAAAATGAAAAAGTCACATACAGTGCGTGTGCACTTCCTTTCATTTGTTAATAAGATCAGTTATCCTGAAATTACTAAAGACTTCTATAGTGCATGTGCACTTTATTACACTCCTTGATTTGTTTGTTTGTTGTAGAAAAATACTATAGAGTACTACAGTGCGTGTGCACTTTTGTCATTTGTCAATATGATTTGTACTCATTAGGTTTATTTGTCGTAAAAATATTAGAGTTTTTCAGTGCATGTGCACTTTATGCCATTTGTACTCATTACGTATACATTTTGTGGTTTTCTGATATGTTCTGTACCACAGTGCGTGTGCACTTTTGCCATTTATTAATACATTTTGTGTTTTGCTGATATATTCTCAACTGCAGTGCATGTGCACTTATGTCACTTGTCAACATGATTTTTTTACCACTGCGTTTATTTGTTATGAAAATGCTAAAGAGTTTTTCAGTGCATGTACACTTATGTCATGTGTTAATATGTTTTGTGCTGAACGTCAGTAACTGTGCACTTATGTCATATGTTCTGTACTCATTGTCATTGTCTGAAATGTTTTGTACTCGGTGCATGTGCACCACATTTAATTCATGTACTACATCTGAATATTCTGTAAATTGTAAAAGTTAATTAATTGAAAAAAAAATTTGTTGCTCATGGCAAGTCCAAATGACTCACCATCGCTGCCAAATCTAATCTACATATGTGTAAAACGAGATAAATGTATAAAGAAATCACAAAAACGTATTATGCCTTTCTCTGGAAGAACAAATATATCTAGAGCATACAGACTATACCTCTGCCACCGCACAACCTGAACCTCAGATACTGATCACCTAGATAACAAGCGCCGTATAACCTAGACGGCTCTTTTTATGACCTACCTTGAGTGGACGTTGCAGTCGTGTGCATCTAAGAATTAGTGTTCAGAGACTGACACTACTTTGTGGTGTCACCAGCGAGCTCTACCTTTGCCACTGTCTCACACGCTCCAGCCGTTGTCTACCATCTGTCTTGAAAGTGAAGAGCGACCAGACGAGTACCCACTCTCTCTCTACCCAGCTAAATCACATGAAGTACATACAGGCTATTACACAATCTGCTCAAAAGTATCTGGACACCCATATGTAACGAGAAATCGACTACTAGATGCCATGACAGGAGGATGGGTCGGTATAAAAGGAGATGGCGACTATTCTGGTGTCAGGGCAGGAGCAAAGAAAAGGAGTAACAGCAGAATGTCGATCAGGAGCGCTCAGAGATATAGAAACAAAAACCAATCATTCGATGCCACCTGTGTAACATATCCATCAGAAACACGTCAACCTTTCTATAGCTGCTCATGTCGAGTGCTGATGATGTGACTATGAGGTGTGTAAAGCCTTGTACCATAGGGAAGCAAGGGAGAGGATTTTGTTCTGGGTTGCCAGTATCCTCTTTCTACAACACAAAGGCACACTGGATTAATACTGCTGGCCGGCCGAAGTGGCCGTGCGGTTAAAGGCGCTGCAGTCTGGAACCGCAGGACCGCTACGGTCGCAGGTTCGAATCCTGCCTCGGGCGTGGATGTTTGTGTTGTCCTTAGGTTAGTTAGGTTTAACTAGTTCTAAGTTCTAGGGGACTAATGACCTCAGCAGTTGAGTCCCATAGTGCTCAGAGCCATTTGAACCATTTTGATTAATACTGCTCTTTATTTACAAGAAGCTGCTACTTAACTTGAACAGAGTCCACGTTCGTGGTACAAGCTCATCAGCAATAGTCCTCTTGCAGACAATATCTATACTCTTGCTATTATACTAATCTGGTCACTACATACTGTTGTACTTTGTTACTAAGCAAGGCCGCTCTGAGAATGTACAGCCGCCAAACTAGAAGTCATTTATTGACTGAGGCACTCCGGTTAGTGGCGACGGCGGCTAAATACATACTGTCGAGAGGGCGTTGGCGCCATGGTGTTTGTCAGTGTGTCTCTAGCCTCTCTCATGATAGGCGCGCATCATCCAGGGCCTACTGTCGATCTTCGAGCTACATCTTTAGCGACTGGTTTGCTGGCGATAACCCACGCCATCACAAAGTGGAAACGTGAAGCAACAATCATAACTAAAACAAGACCAAGCAGACCACATGCATTGACAGACAGGGACTGTCCTGCTTTGCGGAGGACGTTTCTATAAAGTAGCAAAAAAATCGATGGAAGAAATCATATGTGTGTTCCAAAGTGCTACCGGCAGTAGCAGACCAACTCGTACAATGCCTGTTAAAAAGAATGGGGATAATGGTCGAACACCTCCTTATAAGTCACACATTTCTACCCTGTGGCAGCAATCCAATGGAAGGGTTTGTGTTTGGCCAGCCATCATATGCAATACCAGCAGCAAAGTATGGAGGAGATATTGATCTAGTGTGAGGGTGTTTTTCGGGCTTGGCTTGAGGACACTTTGTAGCGCTTAATAAAACTCTAAATATGCAAGGTTATGAACATATTTTAAAGCGCTCAGTGTTGTATGCAGTAGAGTAATAGTTTGGTAAACGGTGAAGCAACTATAAAATAAATATTTGTGGACAATGACATCCATGAACCGGACTAGCTGTCTGGAGTCTCGACCTGAACCCAATGGAACATCTTTAGAAGGAGTTTGAACGTCGACTTCGCTCCGGACCACAGAATCCAACATCAATACTTCCCTGGTTTTCTGTCTTGAGGGAGCAAGGACCCCCATTCCTACCCAGACTTTTAGACACCCTGCCGAAAGTGTCCCCAGCAGAACTGAAATCGTCACAAACACCATGTCTGCGTACTTTAGTTCATATTGTTTGTTACATAGGCCTTTTTGCCGTGAACCTTTTAAATGAATGGCAACACATCGCTCAGGCACGCCTATAAGGATTTATTTTCCACTAACCATGTTAAACATACAGAATACAGAAATTAGTGATATAGCTAATGCAAGAAATTCACTCCAGATAACCATGCGCTGCACTGTGCTGCTAGGTAGGAAACTGATTCTTAGGTACAGGGTTCTTCAGGAGGGACAGCGGCCTTGCCGCATTGGTAACACCGATACCCGTCAGATCACCGAAGTTGAGCACTGTCGGGCTGGGCTAGCACTTGGATGGGTGACCATCCGGTCTGCCGAGCGCTGTTGGCAAGCGGGGTGCACTCACCGCTTGTGAGGCAAACTGAGGAGCTGCTTGATTGAGAAGTAGCGGCTCCAGTCTTGTAAACTGACACACGACCAGGTGAGCGGTGTGCTGACCACATGCCCCTCCATATCCGCATCCAGTGACGCCTGTGGGCTGACGATGACACGGCGGCCAGTCGGTACCGTTGGACCTTCCAAGGCCAAATTGGACGGAGTTTTAGTTTAGGTTTTTCAGGTGGAGGCTACTTCCCAGAATACGAGCACTGCCCACTCACCAGATTACCAACTATAACTGGTGAGCCGAAACCAGAGAAGTGGTGATGTTGGATGCTGTGGGCTGGAGCGAAATTGACGTTCTAATTCCTCCTAAAGCACTTCCCTTGGGGCAGGTCATTTCAGGAATGTTATTATCCACAAAACATTGCCTCATACATGCTGCTATATGAGAGGGTACATTGCCATTCTGCTGTATGAGAGCCGACCTCGGTGGTCTCGCGGTTCTAGGCGCGCAGTCCGGAACCGCGCGATTGCTACGGTCGCAGGTTCGAATCTTGCCTCGGGCATGGATGTGTGTGATGTCCTTAGGTTAGTTAGGTTTAAGTAGTTCTAAGTTCTAGGGGACTGATGACCACAGCTGTTAAGTCCCATAGTGCTCAGAGCCATTTTTCTTTGCTGTATGTGAGCATGCATTATCATCCTGATACAATCTTAGTCTCCAGACTGTAACTCTACTTTACTCAGTATGCATTGCTGTAAAATGTGTTCATATCCTTTTGTATTTAGTATTTTCTTTAGCATCCTAACGTAGAAAGAGATCTCCATAAGTACGACCACCTCCTGTTTACTGCTGACAGTTCAGCTGATGGCAGGTAACGTCCTTCAGGCTATAGCCAAACCCAAACCCTTCCATCGGATTGACACATGGCATAGCATAGTTTAGCAATCCTAGTCACTCGTTTCCAGTCATCCACGGTCAAGTGGCGTGTCTCTCTGTATCACCTCAAGCGTCATCAAGCACTGACTACTAACGTATGTCGTATATTATAAGCTGCTCAGTAGTTGTATTCCCTTCTTTTTAACTCCCTATGCACAGTCACTGTGCTAGCAAGACAACTGGTAGTATTTTTTATCTCACGAGTAAGTCCCTCTGCTGCTTTCATGCCATTTTTAGAAGCCCTTCCCTCCACAACGCGACAAGATCCCTGTCTGACAGTACATAGGGTTGCCTGTTCTTGACTTAACTGTGAGTGTTTCTTCTCATTTGCACTTGATAGTCATATCAACAACATTCAACATGAACTGTTTTGAAAGAGACATGTCTCTGGTGGATCTGTTACTCAGGTCACATCTATGTTTGGAATCACTGAGTCTCCTGACCGAGCCATTCTGCTGCTACCGTGTCTCTACTGACAACACTGTATTCTCTATCTCCTTTTATACTTGCGGGTCCGCCTCAAGTGACATCTGGTGGCCAATCCCACATTACGTATGGATGACTGCATAATTTTGTTCAGATGGAATGTGTTGGGAAAACTATCGCTGTCACCTCTTAACGTGTATGTGATGCAACATACGATGAACATTAGAGGTTAAATACCCTAATCATACCCAAACTAACGGTAAATGTTCTACGTGCACACTTACATAACGATACAGACAGACGTTAGTGGAATAACGCTGTTGGCTGGATCGTCACGTGATACACTCCCCATTGCCTCTGTGCACAACCCACAACTGGCCAGTTGATGTGCACACTACTATACAGTGAGGTGATAGTAATCATGGGGATACATCCTATATTGTTTCGGACCTCCTTTTGCCCTGTGTAGTGCAGCAGATAGACGTGGTAAGGACTCAACAAGTCGTTGGAAGTCTGCTGCAGAAGTACTGAGCCGTGCTGCCTGCGAAACCCTTGCCGGCACAGGATTTTGTGCGCAAACCGAGCTCTCAATTATGACAGTATTCAATGGGATTCACGTCAGGCGATCTTGATGGCCGTATCATTCGCTCAAATCATTCAGAATGTTCTTCAAAAGAATAGCGAACAGTTGTGGCTCGGTGATATGGCACGCTGTTGTTCTAGAGCATGATGTCCAGGAATGGCTACAAATGGTCTCCATGTAGCAGACCATAACTATTTTCTGACAATGTTAGTATCAGCTGGGCTAGAGGACCCAGTCTATTCGCCGTAAACACAGCGCACACCTTTATGGAGCCCTCACCAGCTTGGAAAGCGCCTTGTTGACAACTTGGATCCATGGATCCGTGTGGTCTGCGGCAAACTCGAACCCTACCACCAGTTCTTGCCAACAGAATTCGGGACTTATCTGACCAGACCACGGTTCTCCAATAGTCTAGGGTGCAATCGATAACGTCACCAGCCCAGGAGATGCGCTGCAGGTGATGTCGTGCTGTTACTAAAGGGCCTAGCGTCGGTCGTCTGCACCCACAGCCCATTAACGCCAAGTTTCGCCGTACCGTCCTAGCTGATACGTTCACAGTACATCCCCCATTGATTTCTGCGGTTATACCATGCAGTGTTGCTTGTCTGTTAGCACTGACAACACTGCTCAGATGCCGTTGCTTTCGGTCGTTAAGTGAAGGTCGTCGGCCACTGCCTTGTCCATGGTGAGAGGTAACGTCTGAAATGTAGTATTCTCGACTCATTCTTGACACTGTGTATGTCGGAATACTGAATTCCCTAATGATTTCCGAAACGGAATATCCCACTTTAATAAACATTTTTGGTACAGTGATCAAAAATTTTTAAAATTTTTCTTTTTAAAATTTAGTCTTGATCACACCACGTATAAGAAAATAGACCGGTTTCGGTACTATCACATAACTATCATCAGACCCATGGCACCCTTCGAAGATGGTAGGTGGAGCATTCTTCTCAGCTGGTGTGATGTCAACTGGTTGGGCCCCTACGGCGCGGCGCCACGTGGGTCGACAGCGCCTAGTAAAGTCACGTATTTTCGAGCCTTTCGACCCTCGAAACAGGTTTTGAACCTTACACCTAAATTTCAATGCAGCCATACTAAGGAGAGCATCTGTTTCAGTCTAGTTTTAAACATAAACAGTCACAGCTGTATTTATATTTATTTCTTAGGCACAAAAACAGTGTAATATTGACTGGAATGCTTGTTTGGCACTGATCTGAACACGTCCTTTTTTGCTCTTGCATAAATGCCGGCCGGAGTGGCCGTGCGGTTCTAGGCGCTACAGTCTGGAACCGAGCGACCGCTAAGGTCGCAGTTTCGAATCCTGCCCCGGCCATGGACGTGTGTGATGTCCTTAGGTTAGTTAGGTTTAATTAGTTCTACGTTCTAGGCGACTGATGACCTCAGAAGTTAAGTCGCATAGTGCTCAGAGCCATTTCAACCATTTCTTGCATAAATCAAAACCTTGCTTCTGCATAAATAAAAAGCAATGAATGAACTAGTTTTATGCTATTATATATGACCAAACAGATAACTACAGAACCATCTGTAATATTTTCAAACATGTCTAATGAGACACGTATTATGATGAGAGGCTTCTGACACAAATAATACCTACGAAATGCTAATTTACAATCAGCAATTGTGAAATGACAAATGCCTGTACCATGTAAAACAGGAAAAAATATTAATACTGTAACAAAAATAAAGTCTCGGAATAATCAGCTCCAAAAGCAATGAAGTGATAAACTATTCATATTCAGTGTCAGTAGTTTATGAAAGCAATACTAAGAAATATTAAGACTAGAACAATTACTACTGCTGGAAACAGTGCTTGTGGGAAAAGCAAGTTTTGCTGTCTGATACGGTGAATCTGTTAATTACACTCTGTCTGCAGAATAAAATTTGAAACTACTAACTTAACAAAGAGAAAATGGAGTTTCATTGTGACCAGTTGATATCACAGCAGCTGAGAATAGTGCTGGACCTACCATCTTCGAAGGATGCCATGGGTCTGATGAAGGTCATGTGATATGACCGAAACCGGTCTATGTTCTTGTAACATACGTGGTGTGATGAAGACTGAATTTTAAAAAGAAAAATTTTGGAATATCCCATGCTTCTTCGTTAAACGGTAATGGAGTTAAATCGCACGTGCGTTTGAGTTGAGAACTATTAAGCTCGGGAAAAATCCGCCGTCGCGCAGCCTCCCAGCTTGTTGGCGGGACAGAAACGAGCGGCGAGTAGCCGGCTGCGGGCTACACTCTGCAGGCTGACGTCCGGCGTCCGCGCCGTGATGTAGGACGTCGGCTTTGCGCGGCCACGACGGCGTTTGTGTTCGGGCCTGCTGCGCTCCGCCGTTCCGTGCCGTGCTGTTCTCTGCTGCTCGGCGAAACGCCGCCGACAAAATAAAAGCAGACGTGTCGGCGCTACCTGCTTGTAGGGACACAGGAAAGCTTTTTGGAGCTGCCGGGTCCTCCGGCCGAAGATACGAATCTCATATTTATGGTGTCCTATTGAGGCCGTCTGACGCGTTGCGCCAGAGGTCTGTAAATAAAGGGGCAAACGGCAGCGCGGTGGCGATTCCGCGCGCTTTCTACTCGCCGGCCGCCGACCAGTAGGAGAGTAACGCCGAGGCGGGTTCTTATGAGTAGCGCCGGAAGGCCACCGGGTTGTCATTTCACTGCACGTCCAGCGGGATGGACGGCTTACCTCAGCTACCAGTTTCCTGCTTTTTTTTTTTTTTTTTTTTTGTTGCTTTACGCTAGTTCGATATTTAATCAGTCTTGTACAGCCCAAACCTCTAGAGGTTCAACCGCCTTAGACTGGTGCAACCCATCAGCCACGTTTCGTCTGCAAAGCGTGACTGTTGTGTTTTACGTAACTGCTTTTGCGCAGGTAACTACGCTGAGTGAGTATGAAGTGGAGTGTCGTGTTCCTTATTGGGATGTTGATAAAAGAGAAATGAGAAGGTGCAAATCGATGCCGAAGAACAGACTGTTCCTCCGAAATAGCACCAAGGCGGTCAACGAGTAAGACGAATCACCGTCAAAATTGCCGTAATAAAGACAAAGGCAACTTTGAGAAAACTCAACAAAAGTAGAAGTTTCGTGCTCTAGAGGCTCCCCCACTTTATTGTCTGGTCGAACCCATCAGCCACCTCTCGTTTGCAAAGTGTTGCGGGCAACTGCGTTAGTTGACGACGACGATGATGATGATTTTGGTTTGTGGGGTGCTCAACGTTGTGGATATTAATAACGAATAAAGGAATAACCTGAGGAACGTCATATTTGATGTACATCCTTCTGTTGTGAAAACAAACAATATGTCAAAGTCGGAGATCAAACTTTTGGAAGTTATTAAAATTAAAAAAAACGTAATTTTCCGACAGTCAAGAATTTAAATAAATACAGTGATGTAATAGTTCACCTTCAGTGACTATGTACAATGATCTGATAACACTTTCAGTGTTCATATATAAATTTGGAAAGTTTTCAGTTTCAGAAAACCTCTGTAACTTTTCTATAAGAATAATTTCAAGAATTCTAAGTAAATATGTGTATTGTGTGTTAGGGTGCGTGTGAATGAGAATGCGTGCGTGAGAGTATGTGGGACGTTCGGCATTATTAAAAATCATTCATGTAATTCTCTACAGGAACTGGCAAGTGTTCCAACTCTGTAACGTGGGAACGAATCCACTAGTGGTTCCCCTGCTAGTGAATGTCGGATGTCCAAGTATGTATGCTTATGTATAAGACAGCCAGAACATTCGCCACTACATAATAAATTTCCAGATGTAGAGTAAAGCTTATAGTTCATTTTGTTTTGTTTATTTAATTAGGGAGTTTTGTGGTAATTTGATGACGTCAATGAGCCTAGAGAAGTGGTTGGTGCTTGTTAGATTTTGGCGCGAGCCGCGCCCTAGAAGTGAGTTCTCATTGGTCGTAAGTGCTGACAGCCAATGAGAAGCGAGACGGTTGGCCGCCTAGCGAGGAGATAAGAGTTTTGAGCGTGGGAGAGCGAGAGGAGAGTCGCGAGCTAGCTTTGATTGGAGGCGGTTATGCTGGATGTGACTTTTCGCATTATGTGTAAGATGAAGTCTTGGGATGACTTCCGCGTTATGGTCCAGTGTTAATGGTATCTGGTAGTGACCAGAAACTGTTTATGAAAACTTTAGAGTGTTGTGATAATTCGTTCCGACAAAAATTGCGAGTGAACTTTGAATTATATAGCGTGGCGGTACTGAGTATATTCTTACTGAGTATTTTATGGCGAGCATAAACTTTAACTAAAGACAACCATTGAATATCGTGTGCAGAAGTAATTGGCAAATCATTGACTGTATTACAAGTAATTGGTTTCGGAATTTGGTAAGGTAAAAGTTCTGGCTGTTTTAGGTATGGTGATAACTGTGAGCAGAAACTTTAGTAATTTTCGTAAATGTGGGCTGATGATCTTGCTTAACGGCAATAAAGATCTATTGAAGGTTTAAATTTGAACTCCATGTTTAAAGTACGAGTGATATCCCCTTTCCGAATCATTTCTTTAAAGTATATAGAAAATTTTCAGAAAGTTTTACTTATAGCGGCCTCCGGCGTGTAGCTATGAGGTTACAGTTTCCTCATCACTGCTTTTCTGTGATCTCGTAAGTAGCTGCAGTCAGGAATTTACGTGCGAAGATCTAGCGCTGTAAAGAGGTAGGTGAACAAAAATTATAAAAGAAATTGCATTGCAGCAGCAACGTATAATCCGTCGCAACTGGTGCATCGCACCTACGCGCGTAAAAAATCCGTCGCAAGCGTCCGTACAAATTCCCAACCTTTTCACTGACGAGTCTCGCCATTTTCCCGAATGGTGATCAAATGATGAGGACAACACAAACACCCAGTCCCCGGGCGGAGAAAATCCCCAACACGGGACCCCGTGATCCAGAGGCAGCAACGCTAGCCACTAGATCACAAGCTGTGGACAAATGTGTTAGTGTAGGTAACTGCTGAGTGTGTGTGAGGAGGGGTGTCATGTTTGTCTTGGGGCTGTTGAATAAAGAAAAAGAAGAAACTGAAACTCGCTGCTGAAATACAGTGTGTTATCCCCATGTACCACCAAAGGGGCCAAAGAGCTAAAATTCACCATCCCTTCAACCAGTCGCTGTCAGATGTGCTGCAATAAAGACAAACGCAGCTCCGAGACAATTCAACAAAACTAGAAGAAATCCAAAACGAACGTTTTAAGTCTACTCGTGAGCTGTGCTCAGACAATGCTTTTGGTAGGCTACTGCATAAGTACAGCAGGGCTATACGTCTGTGTCCTGGTCATATCAGAGTTACGTGACACAAATTTTTATTCTATCGAGTACTCCGCTAGAGAATAGGAATACGCCTTTTCCACTTACAATGAACACATTTATTAAAACAGATGCTTGCTGCACTAAACAATCATGTTCCCCTTATGGCACTGAGCCAGATGCAGTCGCTTGCCCTCTTCCATAGTGAGACTCTCGATCCGGAAGGTTTGGCCATTCACGAAGGGTGAGTTTACTGGTAGCTGGGAACTCCATTGACAGGCGCATAATGGGGTCCCTTAGGGCACTGACTGCCAAGGAGGGGAAGAAATCCAGTGTGAACTCAGTGTATACACCAGATGTGGAGCGAGTGCTTCAGGATGTCATGAAGAGCACAGGGTCCAAGTAACTGCAGGTCGATACTGGCGATGCGTGCCGGTTTCGACCAGAAGAGATTCTTTATTGTTCCGGGTGGCTAGCTGAACTGATAGTCGGGCAATCATGCTTACGAGATGAAGGCAGAGCTCGCTATCTCTAGCATCGTCGACAGGAGCGACTGTGGACATTTGGTACAGATCCGAGGGGAGGATCTGAATCAGAGGTTTAGACGGTTCTGCGACAGTTTAATTTGCAGGTTTCTGGACTTTCCACATAGGGTGGTGGGCTTTCGCATTCCGCTTAATACATCAGATGTCCACTACACACAGGAAGTGGTTAAACAGGTAGTGGGAGCTGTGTGGGGTGAACTGGGCGGTTTTTTAGGTTAGAGGGTCTCGGAAAGGTGCAGAAAGGGGTTCAATCTCAAAGAGTGCAGGACGAACACAAGGAGCGGGTAGACATACCAATAATCAATATTGCAGTTGTACACTGTCGTGGCTGCGTTTGGAAAGAACCAGAATTCCAATCGCTAATAGATAGCACTCGTTCTCAAATCGTTACAGATACCGAGACATAATGCCGGAGGTATGCTCAGCCAAAATTTTTACATGGGACCTAACAGTGTTTAGAAATGATAGATTAAATACAGTTGTTGGTGGTGGGGTCGTTATTGTTGTTAGAAGTAGTTTATATTGTAGCGGAATCGAAGTAAATATGTCCTGTAAATTAGTATGAGTAGAGGCTATACTTGACAAACATAACAAAATAATAATCGATTCCCTTTACCGATACACCAACTCAGGAGATACAGTTGCTGAAAGGCTCAAAGAAAACCTGAGCGTAAATTCAAACACATACGCGACTCACACAACTATAGTTGGTGGCGACTTCAATTTACCCTCGATATGTTGGGGAAAATACATATTCAAAACCGATGGTAGGTACAAAACATCGCCAGAAATTGTCCTAAATGCTTTCTCCAAAAATTATTTCGAACAGGTAGTGTAGGAGCCCATTTGAAGTGCTAATGATGGCGAAAATGTACTTGACTTCTTAGCAACAAATAATCCTGAGCAAATAGAAAGCATCGCGACGAATACAGGGACGAGATTGTTGTTGCAAATCCAAAAAGTAAACGCTAAATATATCTATTTAAAAAAAGGAGATGAAAATTAGCTTGACGATTCCGATAAACAGCTTCCACTCATTCCCAAATAACTGCATAAATGTAGAAGAGATGTGACTTAAATTCAGAGAAATAGTATCTAAGGTATCTGAGAGATTTATACCAAATAAATTAATAAAAGATGGTGCTAATCCACCATGGTACACAAAACAGGTCAAAACACTGATGTACAAGAAACGAAAGAAAGCATGTCAAATTTAAAAGAACACAAAAGCTTCAAGATTGGCGATGTTTCACTGACACTTGAAACTTAGCACGGACTTCAATGCGAGATGCTTTTAATAGCTCCCACAATGAAACTCTGTCTCGAAATCTTGAGGTGAATCCAAAGATATTCTGGCCCAATGTAAAGTACACCAGCAGCAAGACAATCAATACCTCCACTATGCGATACCAATTATTGTACTATAACAGGTAACAGCGCCGCTACAGCGGAATTATTGAACATAGTTTTCCGAAACTCCTTCATCAGGGAATGTGAAGTAAATATTCCAGAATTCGAATCGGTAAGAGGTACAATATGAGTAACTTAAAAGTAAATATCCTCGGTGTAGCGAAGCACTTTATAAGGGCAAGTTTTTCGGTCCAGACAGCATATCAGAAAGGTTCCTTTCAGAGTTAGCTGATACAGTAGTCCCATACTTACCAATCATGTACCACCGCTTGCTTGACGAAAAATTCGCACCAAAATATTTGAAAGTTTGCATAGGCCACACCAGCACTAAAGAAGGAAACAGGAGATATCAGCTGAATTGCAGATTCATATCACTAACACCCAACTGCAGTAGGAGTTTAGAACATATATCGTGTTCGAACATTACGAATCACCTGGAAGAAAACGATTTATTGAGAAATAGCCAACACGGATTCAGAAAATATCGTTCTCGTGAAACAAAACTAGCTCTTTAGTCGCACGAAGTAACAAGTGCTTTCAGCAGTGCATCTCAAATTCGTCCCATATTTCTAAATTTCCAACAGGCTTTTGACACTGTTCCTCACAAGACGCTTTTAATCAAATTGCGTCCGTATGGAGTATAGCTTAAGTTGTGCAACTGAATCCGTGCTCTTCTGTCAAAAATGTCGCAGTACATACTAATCGAAGGCAAAGCATCGAGTAAAACATAAATGATATCTGGGGTTCCAAAGGAAGTGTTATAGGCCCTCTGCTTTTCCTAATCTATGTAAATAACTGTGAATATAGTCTCAGCAGCCCTCTTAGACTGTTTGCAGATGATGCTGTCCTTTGCCGTCTAGTAAAGTCATCAGAAGGTCACAACGAATTACGAAATGACTTAGATGCGGTATCTGAATAGTAAGAAAAGTGGAAATTGTTTATCAGTAAGGAGAAGCGTATGGTTATCCAAATGAGTACAAAAAGAAATCCATAAAATACCGATTACACGATAAATCACAGAAATTTAAAGGCTGTCAATACATATAATTTGGCAGAATTATTAGAGGAGATAAAAAAAGAAATACTATTGCTCTGTGACACTATGACACAGGTTCTCCGCTCTACCGCTTGGGGTCCTTGAAGGCTTTGACACTAATCTTCCTTTAGGCTAACGTTCACAGTTGTTTTGACTGCTTCTTACGCAACAAGATGGCACTGGAGTCCGTTTTGTAAAACGCTACATCTTACGGCAAGAAAGGCGAAGTTTTCATTGTTCCTTGCAGTGTACTGCACCTCTGGATAAAAATTAAAGTAATATTGTTTATGTTGTATTATGTGTATTTGAAAGTTTCTACTGATACTTGCAGATTCTTTATGGCTGATTACATTCTAATTGAGGCAGCTGACAGGTATCTGATTTATGGGGAGACACGAGCAGCAAGGCGCCTGTTTTGCAGAACGATTTCCGGGGAGGAGGTTACCAGCTCATGTCACATTTCAAGACTTGATGGCCGTCATCGTGAAACAGGACCCCTTAGAGAGGACCGATGGAAAAATGGCAGTCTTCGCAATGTGCGAACTGTTCAGTTTGAGAAAGCTGTATTTAAGCAAACTAAGGAGACGAGGCATTCAAGCAAGAGAAGGTACAAGACCTATCAGCTGATGACTTTTCCCAGCGCGAGAAATTCTACTAATAGTACCTACAACAAGTTCTAAACATCCCTGATTTCCAAACGTGTATTTTGTTTCCTATAAAGGCCGCCTTTACTATGGAAGGCATGATCAACAGCTACAAGAGCCATGACTGCGAGATGGAAATGCGTAAGTCTATTGCGTTCCACTATTTACAGAGATTTACCATAAATTTGAGGACTAGTATTGTTCCGACTATCTGATTGGGCCGTATTTTCTGCAGAGGAAATTACAGTGACGTACCAGGTGGCTGTAAATAAAGTGCAGCATTCAGGCCACTCCAGAGTGAGCTGTAAATATCGTATGCCAGTGAAACATGGTAAATATTCTAAGGCATAAATGCAGAACCGATTTACGCTGGAAAACAAGTTACTTCCAATTTTGGCCACCAGGTGCTAATCTAGCGCTGTGAATGAAAGTAAGACGTACAGAAATGTTTCCACAAGTAATGGATTAAGAACGGGACTTGTGCAGAAAAGATCAAACATATGAGAAAGCTATAATGTTGATTTTATTATAACCCGCCGCTTGCACAGTTTGTTCAGCAGTAGCACCGGAGACGTCGATGAGACGCAGCATCGGTAAAACGACCTGATCAACAGCCGCTCGCAGCAGTTCTGGTGGAATCTCAGCTACGTACTCCTGCACACCAGCTTTCAGATCAGGTTGAGATTGAAAGTGTGCCTGGTAAACGCGTTCTCTTAGATATCCCTAGAGAATGGATTCAGATCAGGTGATCTTGCAGGCCAATCATCTGGAATACCTCTGGAGTTAACACGTTCGTGCAAGGTTGCATTAAGCCAGCAACAATTGATGTCACCTCATTTTGCATGAAAACTGTGGTTTCCACACTTTGCGCTCTTCCAAAGCAAGAATCGCCTGCTGTACAAGGTGGTCTCATTAACGAGCGGACGTCACGGTACACGTGGGAGGCCCTCAGGGTGTAATTTTTTCGAGGAAGGACGGACCGAGAATGAAGGTGCATTTGGATCCACATCACACAGTCACATACGGCGAGCGCAATGGCCCTTAGTACACAGAACGCGGCTTAACAGCACCCCTGTATTTATTACATCTGTCACTCCAGAGAAATTTGCCCGGCCACACGTCATCAACTTCGATCCCTGCCAGAAATCGAAGAGCAAATTCAGAACGTCGCTGCGAGTCATGAGGTTTCAGTTGCTGCACTGCCTGATCTTATGCGGGTACACTGTAAAGTAGACCGCAAAACTTTTCACGCTGTTAACCGTGGGGTGGACAGTTCTCGTGGCACGGCACGAGCACTAGCTCTATCCGGGGCACGTGTTCGATGGTCAGTTACAACAACATCGACCTCGTCAGTAACTTCCACCAGATAGGACTCCTTCACCTTCCAGGTTCCACACCAAGCTCACCCCTGTTTTTGAATTTCGATATCATCTTCTTAAAACCACTTAATGACATCACGCTTCTACTCCGACCTTTCAGTGGGCGATACTCTCTCAATGCAGCATTGTAATTGCTACCGTTCACATAAAACAGTTTCACTAATAGCGCATGGCCTCTCTCCTCGACGGCCATACTGTTTACTCACGTTATGACTTGTCAAGTGACAGCGTGGATGTCATTTTGACGTGCAAACAGTGTACAGCGCCAGATGCCCAAGTGGTGACCAATATTGGAACTAATTCATTCCAAGGTAAACCAAATCCGCAATAACACTTTAGCATATCAACAGTTTCGCTGCCATATGATAATTGCAGCCCATATGGGACTTCTGTGAATAAGTGTAATTTCATTATAACCACCCGACACTTTCAGTAATGGTGGGGAATGTACTTCTAGTCCTCAGGCAACGTTTACGGTTCCAGCATGACGAAGCCGCACCACATATTGCCGTTCGTATCAAAGAACATTGAGACAATGTTCTTCCCATTTTTTTGGCTTGGGAGGGCTGGGCCAACACCATGACCACCTACTTCTCCAGACCTCACCCCTAATGATTTATTTTTGTGACGGAGAAATGAAGCGTTTGGTGTGTGAGACACTGATAGGCACTCCAGAAGAACTGGTGCCCAATTGGCTGAAGCTGCAGCCATTATTGGTGAAACAAGTGATTATTTTGGCCGTGACAGACAACCATTAGTATGCGGATGTTAGCAGGTTGGGCAATAACAAAAAAAAAAAAAAAAAAAAAAAAAAAAAACGAAATTTTCAGCAACGTGTCTAAATAGTTCACCACTAGCATCACTAACGTCACAGCCTTCACGGTCAATTAGAAGGTAAACGGTACACCTGTGACATATTTGCCACGTAAAAAATTGTCTGTTTATGTATCTCCTTTAAACATTAATTTTGTGTATGAAACCCTATAACCTATGACCACACATTGCACTATTGATTGTATTTAAGTGGAGGCTAAGGTCTGATGTGAATAAAAATTTCTGAAATGGATGACAGCTACCCACAAGGCAAGTATTATTTACACTAAAGATAAAATTTAAAAAATCACCAATATTCAGGGGGACTAAATGGACACTTAATACTCATCTGTTGAAAACACTTACCCACAAAAATACAATAGAAAAATATATGTCAACAATACAACTACATAAGATAACAATCTGCAAAACATATATGAAAGAAGTCGTTCCACCCTTTTATTGTTAATTCCCTACTAACATTTATATCTTCTTTAGCCTTATTCAGTATGCTACTGAAGAAAAAGAAATGGCACATAAAATCAGTTTACGTAAAAAGCGCGTGTATGAGTTCTGCACCATATCACTTATTATTTTCCACGCAAATTCATTTATGTCTCTATACCAGCCACTTGCAAATAATTAGGGGTCTTACTGATTTGCCTTCAAAACAGTTACTGCAGTATCATGGATTTCATTCAAAATATATTTTGCATGAAGAGGTTCCACCTGAAAAAAGCTGTAGAGGACTAGACAGTCAAATGACAAAATACGTATCGTAGAAACAGAGATGACTGCAAAACAACTTCATTTCCAGTTCATAATGAAGCACTTACGCCGTAATCATTTAACATGCTCTTCAGTTGTTTAGTACACTATCCAAACTTGTTGTAGTCTGTTGTCATAGTACACAGCACCAAAATCGATTCTACTTATTGACCTTCAGTATTCTGGCTCTGGACAGCTCCAATTCTCTGCGCATATACATGAGCACAAATTAGCCTCAAATGGTTTAAATGGCTCTGAGCACTACGTGACTGACAGCTGAGGTCATCAGTCCCCTAGAACTTAGAACTACTTAAACCTAACTAACCTAAGGACATCACACACATCCATGCCCAAAGCAGGATTCGAACCTGCGACCGTAGCGGTCGCGCGGTGCCAGACTGAAGCGCCTAGAGCCGCTCGGCCACTCCGGCCGGAAACTTAGCATCCACTCTGCAACTCACTACTCATCACATTTATCTTTCACATTTACTCTATCAATAAAATTTAAAAGAAATTGCAATTTTAAGAAAATGGTCTGTAAACTGGTCAGATTACAAAAGGAAACTGAGTTGATGGAACAATATTTACGGCAAATAGTTCTGTGCTTGCTGTGGAGGATGGCCAGACAAACAATCTTGTTAATATAACAATGTTTATTTCAATGCTTTAGCTCGGGATTTGATCTCCGGACTAATGCAAGTGGTGATACAGTAAATTCGTCCAGTTTACTTCCTGACCACATATCACATAAAGAAAGGTACTGAAGTTAAATAACAGCAATTCCAAATAAACGAAGCGTAGTCATTAACAGCTATAACTATTCACATGACATCAATGCTACCGCTCATACCTCATCACTCATCACACGGAAATATCGTATTCTAATCTCACGTCAAAATTTTCGGCGCGTGTTTTGTAGCACTGCAGAATAAATAAATAATCATCACCCTACGGATTATGAGAACAATAAATGCTACCCCGAAATTTCTTCAAGAAACTTTCCACATGCAGCAATATAATGTAACTTCCTAAAAAAAAAAAAAAAAAAAAAAAAAAAAAAAAAAAAAAAAAAAAAAAAAAAAAAAAAAAAAGCAGGCGAACAGATATAAATAATAAAACACTGTAATCATAATTCATTCACACTCCATCCGTACTAAAAAACTTCATCATTCACTGATCTAGTATACATCTTCAGCCCACAAATTTTCTTCATCCTAGCAGCCTTTTGGATTGAGGATACTTTATTTTATAAGCATTGGTGTGGACTACGGCAAAGTTAAAAAGAATCTTTATCGATGTTAGATGACCTTCGTGAAAATATTTAGATATAGACGTCTTTCTTAAGTGCTAAATAAAACTTGGAACTTAGTGTCAAACTTGGTCGGTTTTGATGTAACTCTTCAGGCTTTCCCGGCGATCTAATGACATCTTGGGTTGTCGGGTGTTCTGCCGGATATCAGCGTCGTACTTGCACGATATTTCGGTCACGTAGCTCGTAACCTTCATCAGGTGCGACCTGTTTTACTTACTTTACTGCGGTCTGTTTTACTTTCTCAGCATACGTTTTGTTCGTTCCTAAAGCTTCAGAAAGTGAATTTCTTAAAACAATTTTTATAAGCAATTTTCTGCAGCGACTGCATTTTCAAATTATAGTAGAGTCTTGATTATCCGAACTTCGGTTATCCGACCTTCTGTGTTACCCGACCCTTTCACCGCGCCGGCCGTGCGCCAGCCGACGACAGGTCAGTGACTAACGTGTTGTTTGTTGATACTCAGTTCATTGTCGCCGTCTGCTGCTCCTCACTCCTCAGTGCTAACTTAGATCTGTAGTGGAGTGGACGTGTTGCACTTTGTTTATTGTAAAAATTTAGGATGATGGCCTCAAAACGGAAAAAGGTGGTCGTGTCAATGGAAGAAAAACTGAAAACTTTAAAAACAATAGACAATGGTGAAACTTTATTAAAAGTGGCGCAAGATTATAACGTCGGGAAAACAACAGTTTGACGCTGGAAAAGAAACCTCAATGAAATTGAGAAGTGGTGTTCTCAGCGAGCAACCTCGGCTGTTTTGGAAGATCGGAAAATCATGAAAAAATGTGATTATGAAAAAGTAAGTGAAGCTTTGTTCCTATGGTTTACTCAACATAGAGATAATGGTGTACCCATGTCGGGACCTATTTTGCAGGAAAAAGCCTTAAAGTTTCGTAACGAACTAAACGAAGGTGAATCTGATGTGTTCACAGTTAGTGTAGGCTGGCTCGATAGATGGAAGAAAAGATAGGAATTTGGCAACTTAATGTCGGTGGTGAAAAACATTCAGTAAACTTTGGAGCTGTTCAATTGTTTAGGAATGACTTCACAAGGTATTGGACAAGGAAAACTTAACAGACGATCAAATTTTTAACTGCGACGAGGCTGGTCTCAATTACAAAATGTTACCGGAAAAAACATTAGCGTCAAAAGCCGGAAAAGCAGCGCCAGGCTACGAACGTAGCAAAGAAAGAGTGACAATTACTGCACGCAGTAACGCCACAGCAAATTTGAAAATGAAACTGTCTATGATAGGAAAGCCAAAAAAACCGAAAGCAATTAAAAATGTATCTAAAAATGCATTGCCGGTGAAATATTACATTCAAAAAAATGCTTGGATGAGCTCAGACATTTTTAAAGAATGGTTTTTTAACGAGTGCCACAAACTGAAAAGTTTTTGAAAGCCAACAACTTGCCCCGCAAAGCACTGTTGCTTCTAGGCAGTGCCACTTGTCATCCTAATGAAGAAGAACTTCAAGATCAAGATACAAAGGCCATGTTTTTGTCTCCAAATGTCACATCCTTATGTCAGTCTATGGACCAAGGGACCTTAGAGACACTGAAAAGAAAATACCGCAGAAACTTGCTTTCCTCTTTAAATAATGCTATGGACAAGGGAGAAGACATGCTAGAGCAGTTGCCCCATATTAATTTGAAAGACGTAGCTTATGACGTGGCCCAATATTGGGACAGTGTTGGAGCAAATGCAATTGCAAAATCGAGGAAAATTTAGCTACAGGAAAATCAAAAAAATTCTCCAGTTGATGAAAATCTACAGCAGCAGACCGAACCAGAAAATATTACACTGCTTTCATTGTTACGGAAAGTTCCGGGATGTGCTGACGCCACAGAAGATGACATAAATGAATGGATTGTCCAAGATGAAGAGTTTGAAGTGACGGATTAAGAAATAGTCAACATGGTAAACGAAAAAGAAGAAGACGAAGAAGCGGATGTAGTGAGGGAAAGTGCGCCCAAGATTTCTCATAACGAAAGACACAAGGCCTTAGAAACTACTTCAAAATATGTAGAGCAACTGGAGGAAACATCGTCTACCGAGGTTTTACTTCTTAAGAGACTACGTGCTTTAGCGGCAAACAAACGGCAAACAGCAGGCAAACAAAAGACAATTACTAACTTCTTCACACAGTAAATATCTATTCAGTCTAATTTGATTTGTATTGTATTAAATGCTTAACTCATTTGGCCTACTTTAGTTTAATTTTTGTGTTTTTTTGTAATATTTTCCGTGTCATCCGACCTTCCCGCTTATCCGACCTTGCCGTGGCCGGTTTAGGTCGGATAATGGAGACTCTACTGTACCATAAAATAATTTAAGTCCCCTGCCATGGCGTATGCTGTCTTACATTCCACTGCAGATGAATTATTTGCTGATAATAGAAGTCTACGACATTTATGAATATAACGTAGGCTCCGACGTGACAGTTCAAATTTATTAAACTGAAAGAGACAGTGAATCATAATAACTATATAGTATCGAGTATCAGACTTCGATGTATTGGTCACAGGACCGAACGGTGCCTGGATGCCGGGATACCATAGAAACAAGTCCTTGAAAAAAAAAAAAAAAAAAACAACGCAGTAGGGAGGAAAGAAAGAAAATAAAATTTTTCGAGTTGACATGGTATGTGACGTTATTTCAGTGATTGCAAAACTGAGCCAAATTTACAAAGAATTTGGCGGTATGAGCCCTCGAACTACTTTGGTGCCACAGCGCCTCTGTCGTGGATACACGCACTGTTTCAACTGGAAAGCGTGTCAGAAAACTATTGTATTCTGTCCTGAGGCAAAATTTTCCAAAATTACTGTTGCAACTGATCAATGATATCCTTGATACTGGCGCTCGGACGGGTTCGACATCCAAGCTGGTTCCAGACATGTTCTATCATGAACAGTTGTGAGGATTATACTTGCTATGGGAATACCTCAACATCACGCAGGCAATTTTCAGAGACGAGTGACATGTGTAGGCGAGCACTGTTTTGTTTAAAAATAGCATCACAATACTGTCGCAAGAGAGGTAACACAAGAGGACGAAGTATATGCGTAACATACCGCTGAGGCATCGATTCGTTCAGTCACCAAGTGCCCCGACATGAAGTCATACCCGATGGCTCCACCCATCATCACACCAGGAGGAACAGCGCTGGGGCTGTCTATAACATTGGAAGAACGGGATTTCTCCCAGGTAGCCGCTATACTCGTCGACAATGGTCATTCCGGGTAGTAAAGAACCGTGATTACTTTTTCTCGGATTTGTTATTTTTATTTTCGAGTCCAGGACATAAAAAATTACAAAAACTAATAAGTATAGATTCACATAACGAATTTGCAAAATTAAGTATGTACAGTAGTATTTATGACACAGATTCAATAATATATACAAACAAGCAGCACATAAACAAGCAGTAAGATGATTATATTTTTTGACGAGCCCAGCATTCAGCGGTTATCACAGCGGTTTGGCTGGCTGCAGCAAGATCACAGATAGTGCATGCAGCCGGTAGGTTCCTGCAGACTAGCAGATGATGTTCGTCCTGTACATCACCACACTGACAAGTTTCCTCCTCATTACTGAAGCCCCACTTCCTGAGGTTGGCTTTGCACCTTGACACCCCCAACTCGCAGTCTGTTTAAAGTCCTCCAGGTCACGTATGACAGTTGTGAACATTCGGCTATTTCCTCCTTGACCGTTATGTGATTGTCTTCAGCTTGGGAATCTTTACCAAAGCTCCTCTCTGCGAGTTCTGGGAGATGAACGAATTGCCATAGTTTTCTGTTGGAATCTTTTTCTTGGCATCAGTCTTGGCTGTTGAGGGTCATGTCCGAACGAAGGATGTCTAGGGTCGATTTCTTGTTTTTTCTTCTCCACTTCTGTTGCAGCTTGCCTTCGAATGCGTGGCGATGCTATACCCATAATTTGGTACAGCTTATTGAGAGGAGTAGGTCTTAAGTAGCCTGTAACAATGCGTCCTGTCTCGTTCAGGGCTGTATCTACACGTTTAGCATGTGCAGAGTTTTGCCAGACAGGTGTTGCGTATTCTGCGGCGGAGAAACACAGTGCCAAGGCAGATGTTCTAAGCACTTTTGGATGGGCACCCCAGGGGGTTCCTGTAAGTTTGCAGATGGTGTTGTTCCGCGCTTTTACTTTGAGGCTCGTTTCTTCACAGTGGGCTTTGAATGTGAGGGAACGGTTTATCTTCACCCCAAGGTGTTTAGGAGTTTCGCAGTGGAGTATTTGTTCTCCTCTTCAAGTGATGTTCAGTTTCCTTTTGGCTTCCCTATTTCTAAGATGGAATGCACAGACTTGGGTCTTTCCAGGTTTCGGTTTCAGTTGGTTTTCATCGTAATACTGATGGCAAGGGGTTACGAGGGCTTGGTGCACAACACGGCAATCTTCGCTTCTGGTGGTCAGACACGGTGGACTGGGACATTGACGATGAGTACGCGGCTTGCCCTCACGTTCGTATTCAGTCCAACACTGGACCACTGTCTCATCCGTATGCCCCGCAAAACCGGACATTGCACGATTCAACCTGCCGGCCTACCACAATGAAGCCCCCTTTAATTTTGTCGAGTGCTGATAGCGCTCTCTCACAGTAGTACGTTGCATCTTCGTGTCCTTCACAATGGTCACTAAACGTCTGATATTGTTCACAGCCCCTATACGAGGTGCTGTCAAAAACTGAGAAACGATTTTTTTTGTTTTTTTGTTTTTTGTTTTTTTGTTTTTGTTTTTGCATCAAATGCTAACGCAACTTTCATTTGCTGTAATTTGTCCAGTAGCCTGATCCGTTGAGACAGGCAGCGGCAAGTTGGAACACGTCCTGACTTGACAGTCAGTGTACAGAGACGCTTGTGTGAGATTGTGTTCACCGTTATAATTCCGTAGGCTTCCGCGCCCAGAGTCAGTCGACATAAAAGTTTTCTGGGTTTGGTACCGCGTCATAATGTAAAAACTACTGCTGCTAGCAGCTGTATAGCAGCAGTAGTTTTTACATTATGACGCGGTACCAAACCCAGAAAACTTTTATGTCGACTGTGTTCACCGTGTTTATCGAGCATTATAGATTTCGAACAACGTGTGAATATTTAAGGTCCGGTTCAAGTTGCAAAAGAAGCGTCAAAGAAACTCATGAAAGGTTGAAACTGGTGTATGGCGATAATGTTGTAGCTCTGTTTTCGAGTGGTATGAGCGATTTAAAAGCGAAAATGAGTCGATAGAAGACAAGAAATGTTCGGAACATCTATTAACCTCAATAACAGAAGAAACGTTCAGAAAGTGGCGAAAACTGTTCGTTCTAACAGGCATATAACTATTCGGATCTTACTGAAGAACTTAGCATTTCGTAAGGCCCGTGCAAAGAATTTAATCGATAATTTGCAAATAAGACGAGTGAGTGGAAATTTGATCCCAGACTACTGAGTGTCGAACAGAAGGAATATCGTGCGTCAGTTTGCACGGAATTTAATGATCGTCATTCAGATCCGGGCTTCTTGTTCAAAATTGTAACTGTATATGAAATTTGGCTCTATGAATATGACTCTGAGAAGGGAATTGATAGTTCCCAATGGAAAACCATTGAATCTCCTGACCCTAAAAAGATCTGTCAGTGAAAATCGAATTTCATGCTACTTGTTTTTTTTCGATATTAAGTATATAATACAATCACATTCCAATGAGAAAAACGACAAATGAGGAATTTTACACGGACGTATTGCAACGTTTGCGAAACGATGTACGAAGAAAGAGACGAAAAAATAGGACAGTGGCTTCCTTCTTCGTCACAACAACGCACCATGCCTTACCTCGTTTTTGACCGGAAAAAGCGTTCCTGTCTCTCCACATCCGCCTTACTCACCAGATTTAGCACCATGCTACTTCTGGCTCATCCCAAAAATTAAAGTCGTGGTTAAAGGAAAACATGTTGACACCATTCCTGACATTGAGAGGGCCACACCAAAGCAGCTGGACGCCCTTCCAAAAGAAGGCTCCCAGAATGCATCCAGTCATTGCTTCAACGTTGGGATAAGTGCATTGCTAGTCAAGGACAGTACCTCGAAGGAATACAAGTCATATTGCATGTAAACTTATTATTTTGTTTCTAATAAAATTATTCAAAAATGTTCAAATGTGTGTGAAATATTATGGGACTTAACTGCTAAGGTTATCAGTCCCTAAGCTTACACACTACTTAACCTAAATTATCCTAAGGACAAACACACACACACCCATGCCCGAGGGAGGACTCGAACCTTCGCCGGGACCAGCCGCACAGTCCATAACTGCAGCGCCTTAGACCGCTCTGCTAATCCCGCGCGGCAATAAAATTATTCACGGTATTTTTGGATCATACCTCATATACTCCACCAAACCTTGTAACGACAGGAAAGACGAACAACACTGATGTACTGTGGCAGCTGTTCCAGTTGTCACAGAGAATTCAATTTTACAATCACACCCGCCGATGGTGTATGCGTGTACGAAGATACGCTGATATCCGACCATGCCTTCTGGGTGCCTCAGTTTTTTGTCGGACAGTATGTATTCTCCATGAACTCTTCGTGTTCAGTATGGACACGCTAGAGACAGTAGAGCAGGATGGCTACATCCCCGGCTATACGGAGTCCTACAGAGCGCGGGCCCGCCTCCCCGCGGCTCCACGTGCAGCGAGCGTCGCGGGGATAGGGCGGCAAAAACCGCCGCTTCCGCAGCGGCTGCTGCTGCCGCCGCCGCCGTCGCCTCCACTGCCACCAGCGTCCCGCCGTCCGCTATTATTTAGCCGGTGATTTATCGCGCGCCAGCCGGGGTAACGAGCCACACGTGACAAACCCACTCTCGCAGAAACCCACTCTCACCCGTATGCAGGGCTCACCCGCCCTGAGGCCCGCTCGGCAGCCTTGCGCCACAAGAGCGCTTCGTCAGGTGCACACCCGCACAGTACAGTACGCAAGAGCTTCAGCTAAGCTCTCCACCACAAATACACTTCCTGAAAGAAAGTTAAACATCCAGAAGACGCAGTTGGATGTCAGTGGAACTTCGTACACGTACCCACCACTGGCGGGTATGTACACTACTGGCCATTAAAATTGCTACAACAAGAAGATATGCAGATGATAAACGGGTATTCACTGGAAAAATATATTATACTATAACTGACGTGTGACTACATTTACACGCAATTTGGGTACACAGATCCTGAGAAATCAGTACCCAAAACAATCACCTCTGGCCGTAATAACGGCCTTGATACGCCTGGGCATTGAGTCAAACAGAGCTTGGATGGCGTGTAGAGATACAGCTGCCCATGCAGCTTCAACACGATACCACATTTCATCAAGAGTAGTGACTGTCGTATTGTGACGAGCCAGTTGCTCGACCACCATTGACCAGACGTTTTCAATTGGTAAGAGATCCGGAGAATGTGCTGGCCTGGGCAGCAGTCGAACATTTTCTGTATCCAGAAAGGCGCGTTCAGGACCTCCAATATGCGGTCGTGCATTATCCCGCTGAAATGTAGGGCTTCGCAGGGATCCAATGAAGGGTAGAGCCACGGTTCGTAACACATCTGAAATGTAACGTCCACTGTTCAAAGTGCCGTCAATGAGAACAAGAGTTGACCGAGACGTGTAACCAATGGCATCCCATACCATCACGCCGCGTGATACGCCAGTATGGCGATGACGAATACACGCTTCCTATGTGCGTTCACCGCGATGTCGCCAAACACTGATGCGACCATCCTGGATTCATCCGAAAAATTGACGTTTTCCCATTGGTGCACCCAGGTTCATCGTTGAGGACACCATCGCAGGCGCTCCTGTCTGTGATGCAGCGTCAAGGGTAACCGCAGCCATGGTCTCCGAGCTGGTAGTCTATGCTGCTGAAAACGTCGTCGAACTGTTCGTGCAGATGGTTGTTGCCTAGCAAGCGTCCCCATATGGTGACTCAGTGATCGAGACGTGGCTGCACGATCCGTTACAGCCATGTGGATAAGATGCCTGTCATCTCGACTGCTAGTGATACGAGACCGTTGGGATCTAGCACGGCGTCCCGTATTACCCTCCTGAACCCACCGATTCCATATTCTGCTAACAGTCATTGGATCTCGACCAACGCGAGCAGCAATGTCGCGATACGATAAACCGCAATCGCGATAGGTTACAATCCGACCTTTATCAAAGTCGGAAACGTGATGGTACGCATTTCTCCTCCTTACACGAGGCATCATAAAAACGTTTCACCAGGCAACGCCGGTCAACTGCTGTTTGTGTATGAGAAATCGGTTGGAAACTTTCCTCGTGTCAGTACGTTGTAGGTGTCGCGGCCGACGCCAACCTTGTGTGAATGCTCTGAAAAGCTAATCATTTGCATATCACAGCATCTTCTTCTCGTCGTTTAAATTTCGTGTCTGTAGCACGTCATCTTCGTGGTGTAGCAATTTTAATGGCCAGTAGTGTAAATACACTGCTGGAAAAAATTAGCACACCTGGAGAGTTGACGTCGATTTTCATCCGATGACGGCATATGCCACCTGGCGGATAGTACTTGTACCGATAATGGTTTCAAAGTCGTCCGCCAACAGATAGCAAGAGGCACAACTAACAGAGCGCCGTCTGTGTCTACTCCTTAGTAGGAACTGTCACGCCAAAAGGTTCAGTGTGGTGCAAACGTTTGAAGAAAGTAGGCAACCATGCCACGGGGACGCAGTCTTGATTCCCACAGTCAACTAAGCGAGTTCGAAAGGGGACAAATTGTGGCCTTCCGAGTGGTGGTATGGTCCTTTCGGAATGCACAAAAGTTGGATGCGCTGCGTCAGTTGCGCAACGATTCTGGTATCAATAGTCACGTGGACATTCTCACACCCAGAGACGAGGTTCTGGACTTCCACGCAGCACAGACCCCCGCCAGGATCCTCGAATCCAGTGGCATATCGTACAGCTATCACAGTAGAGACAAGAGAGCTTATGAGCCTAGACGTTTCAACCGTAACTGTTGCAAACCAGTTATTAGTAATTGGACTTTGGGCAAGCACATATCTAGCCCGCCACAGCATCGACGTGCATGGCTCGATTGGTGCCGTCAGAGAACCACTTGGAAAATGGAATGGCGCACCGTGGTCTTCAGCGATGAAAGTAGATTCTGCCTGCATGCAAGTGGTGGCTGGTCGCGTGTAGGACTTAGATCTGCTGAGCGCTGTCTCGTAGAGCGCATTCATACAAAAGTCACTGGCTGCACCCCAGGCCTTATGGTGATGGCTGCGATAAGGTACAATTCTCGTTGACCTTTGGTGTTTCTGGAGCAGATACTAACCAACGCTCGGTACGTGTAGAATGTTGTAAGACCCTTCCTTTTGCCGTTCTTTCACTCCTGTGCACGCCCTGCAACATTCTGTGGCTTCCACACCATCGGTCCGATTGGACTACGGAATCACCACCCCTGTGTAGGCTTCCATTAAGACAACAGGAACGGCTGCGTTTTGAGTACTGCTTTCACCCGTATCCATGCACTGATGATGAATCTCTCTCAGTGTGTTCAGCGATGAATCGCAGTTCTGCTCCACTCCGGATAACCATCATTGGCAATTATGACGGTGACATGGGAAGGAGTCCCGTTCTTACAATTTTTTGATGCTACCATCATGATGTAGGGGCCCATCGGGTGTAACTGCCGGTGACAGTTGCTAGTGACTGATGCACAACGGTACGTCACGGATCTCTCGGGTCCTCAGGTGTTACCTCTCAAGTGACAGTATCTTGGTGCCATTTTTCATCAGGACAGTACTCTTCCATACATGCCACGTGTCTCCATGAATTGTCTGCATCATAGCCAGGAATTCCCGTGGTCAGCAAAATTGCGAGATCTGTCCCCACTAGAGCATGTGTGGGACCAGTTCAGATGTCAACTCCATCCCGGTGACAGTAACCAGGATATCAAGGGGCCAGTTCCAACAGCTGTAGGCCAGAGTACAAGGGCTTTATGAGACCCTTCCCATCAGAATCAGTCCATTTATCCAGGCCGGACGGGTTACAATGTCATACTAATAAATGAGCTCATACTGCCAACTTCTTTGTCAGTTTGCTTATGTTTTGTTAACTCCCCAACAAAAACAGTTACCTTCACACCCTGTGAAGTTTTATTTCATTTCATCATCCTCTCCTGTGTTGTGCTTCAGTTTTTTTGTCTGGCACTGTATTTTCGGAACGGTTAAACCCATTATCTAAATGAGTTGTGTGAAAGTCCTTAGTCTTTTCATAGCTATATTCATTGCAGAGATATTAGCACCAGCTTCATTTCTAAAATGCAACTTTGGTAGTTTCTACCGCTAGTATCGTAATTCCAAAAGAGAAAAAAATCAATAGCGTTTCACACTTCAAAACCCGATTATTAATCTCGGTGCGATTACAATACTTAGAACTAACGCTTAGTCTGTTTTGAACTGTTGTCTTATGCCGAAGTTATTGATTCCGTATCCAAATACGTATACGAGAGGATCGCGAGTAGTTTAGTCCTACACGTACGGGTATCCCAACAGGCGGGGTCTAACACGAATGTCATTTCAGAGAATGTAAAAAAATTGTTATCATAAGAAACTGAAACACTACTCAGAGGGTAACGAATAAGCTAGGAAAGAGATAGGCGAACGAAATACGGTAAATGTTCTGCTGGTGTTGCCAACACTCCACGTGTTACACCCGAGAAAATGCGAGTGCCTCTGGTATTAGTCAACCCGGTTTTGTTCGCATTTTGCGTGCAAACAGCTTCCATAGATCTTCAGTCCGCCCAGTAACTGCAAACGTGTATTGCATTAGACGATTGCACTTCGAATATTTAATACCGTAAATGGAATTTTAGGGAACAGTTTTGTTTAGTGACTTCATTTTTGTTGTGTACCTGAAGCAAAATTTGCGATGTAAGTAGGTATCTTACATTAATCTAATGATGCGAAGTTATTGTTGATCAACCTTTACATCTCAACTTTCTCCTACAGATCCATTCAATATACGATACTTCCTTCACAACTCTGGCAGAAAAAAGAGCAGATACGTTACCGTAGTTAACAGGTGAATCACTCTTAGATGCAACGCCCTCTGATTTCCAGTTGATTTGATAGTCACACCACACGTAGCTAGCTGTGATTAGTATCAGTATTAAATTAAGCTTCTTTCAACAATTCCTCTTTTGTGAGCAGACCGTCTTGGCGGCGTCAAGTCTGACGCGACAGTTCATGTAACAACATGAACTTCTGCATAAGGCAGCAATTAGTTTTTTAATTCAAAACAGAGAATTGTTCAATTATAAATAATGTAATTATTTCGAAATTACTAATCTAATTTTGTCTCTTTTTGATTACGTTACTAGCAGCAGAATTTACCACACTTCCATTTGAAAACCCTAAGTTAATATTGGTATCTGGTTACACGACAATAACATTCCTGTAATGGACTGGCGTGTGAAGAGTCCTGATCTGAATCCTATAGAACACCTTTGGGATGTTTTGGAACGCCGACTTCATGCCAAGCCTCACTGACCGACATCTGTATCTCTCAGCTACATCCACATCAACGTGGATACTCTGCAAATCACATGTAAGTGAGTGCCTGGTAGAGGACTCATCGAACCACCTTCACAATTCTCTGTTATTCAAATCTCGTGTAGCACATGGAAAGAACGAACACCTATATCTCCTCAGTGCAGCATTCCTTGAAGAATGGGCTGCTACTTCCCAAGAAACCTTCCAGCACCTGACTAAACGTATGCCTGCGAGAGTGGAAGCTGTCATCAAGGCTAAGGGTGGAGGAACACCATATTCCAGCATTACCGATGAAGTGCACCATGCACTTTTAAGTCTTTCCACCGAGGTGTCTGGATACTTTCGATCACGTAGTGTATAAGGTAAAGGTGAAACACTTTTGAATTACGATTTTCCACGCGAATTGTATCCTGAATGCGTATGTAAACTTAAACGTGGTAGTAGTGCATTGCTATGGTTACCACAAAGTGACTGGTAGGAAGCAGTTCATTATTAAAATTAATTTTTTGACTCTGCCACGGATGTGAATGTAACAGAGGTAGATGTAGATACAGAAACATGGCAGTATGACTGCATATTAGTTCCTAATTATGTAAATCGTTAGGATCCACTCCGTAGCCACTGTCTCTAACTTGGTGGAGGGCAAACTTCTGGTGGGTGGAAGACACTTAAATAGTCGTTATTTGTCCAGCAGGGGTATGTGAGATGATTGCGTACAGTTCTTCATCACCAGGATTTTCGCCAATGACGTAAGTTAAATTTCAAACCTCTCAATGGCGCCTCATGAGATGAGGGCATGATTCACTTTTGATGGGGATTTGTCAGTCGGATAAAGATACTACGAGTATATTCGGCAGTCCCCTTAGCACCGCTTGCGTGGAAGAAGCTAAGAAGGAAGTCCTACCAGGTTTGCGATGCCCTTGGTTTCACTCAGCACTTATCCATAAGACTTAAAACAGTTCGCTACGTTGCATAAGCAGTTACTGTACTTTTCCACACGAGACGTCTATACACATTCGCACTTCTCTTGCAAGTTGGAGGCAATTAATGGAAAACCACTCCTACCAGTACCTCGCCAAGGGAATTACGTCAGCTCCTCCGAGTTGCCACAATAGAAAGATTGGTAAAGTGAGATGCGTAAATTTAGAAGCTGGGATAGTATGGTAGATAGACTCAACTTTTAAACTCCAGTTACAATGAAATCAGCAACAAAAGCAGATTGAGCTGGCAATAGAACAGGAAAAGCAAACATCAGTTGTAGCGGCAGTTGGCGACTGCAAGAACAGCACCTGAAACAGTATTAAGAGCAAACGTAGTCCTTGTTAACCAAAACATAAGTTACATCGCATTCGGCTCTGTCATTGTTGTTTATCTTCACTGAAGTTTTATAGGAATGGGAGATCTACCCTCACCGCTTGCAACGGCATTTTCAGGCTTCCCTGCACTTAATTTTCGTGTTTTTTTTCGTTTTTTTTTCTTATTATGGAAACTGAAGTCAGTAGCTATCCCAAAGCATTTCAGAGATTTCTGATTTGTTCACTGCACACTTTTCATGCCAAAATATGATGTGCTTACGCGTTCCAATTCTTACAGCAGCAGGAATTTTCTCGGTTGCTGAACTGAGAGGAGCTTGCAGGCTTCATCATATTGTTTGTAATTCACGATCTCTAAAAGTCCCAACAAACAACTCTTGCACATCAAATTTACCTCGCCTAGAGAGAATTTTTCAGGGCAAAAATGCAGATTGCAGTACTAAATATGTTTCACAATGTTCTATTCTGTCCTCGACCGTTGCGTCAACGTCATAACTTGGCACATGTAGCCCAAACTGTCGCAGAGAAACAATTGTTAAGTCGCATTGACTTTGCCCGGAATCGTCTTCAACGCGTGGTTCTAATTAATTTTTACCTGCTTCCCTGAGACTTCCGTCAAACCTGACTTATTTTAAGTCACACAGTTGGCCTGACTGCTTTCATAAGTGAAATATACGACTGCAGTATCAAAGCATTGGCCACATCTGAAATTTGTGTCAAAGGGCAACACGATATGGCTGTAATGTCTATTTGATTAAAGCAGCTTGCAATCTAGCGTTGAATATCTAAGGAGGGATAGTCTCAAATAATCTGCTTCTTCCAGTGCAAATTAGGTGTGGACTACGTTGCTGGTGGACGCAAGTGTGCCCGTATCTTTGGTAAATTTAGAAATGTATGTCTGTCATCACCACAACGTAAACCGCAATGCGTGAATCCTGATTAACCTTTCTGAAACAGCATTTACAGTCAGTGGATTAAGAGCAGTCTGAATGTGTTGTTGGGTTGTGATGATGTTGGTTTGTGGGACGCTCAACATCGCGGTCTTCAGCGCCCGTACAAGACCCCAATCTTTCCATTTCCAATCTCGCCGCGTCTCGAATGATGATGAGATCATGAGGGCAACACAACTACCCAGTCCCGGGGCGGAGAAAATCCCCGACCCGGCCGGGAATCGAACCGGGGACCCCGTGATCCAGAGGCAGTAATGCTAGCCACTAGACCACGAGCTGCGAACCTGGAGTCTGGAGCTTAGTGCTCTCAGTGAGTCAGATTAAATGGTCGCAGCGGTGACCGCATTGAGGGAACAACTTCAGAAGATTATGAGAGGAATTACCCGTCGTGAATTCATGGCAGTTCTTAGTGAAAGTTTTATTACTAGGAATCGTCAGAAAAACTAAAAATAAAATAATTTTTTTGGCTCCTCTAATCCTTTATGCGCCACTATGTAAGTGCAAATCTCCGACGGACTCTCCTCTGTGCTCGGTAAACTTAATGCGTAAAATGGGGAAAAATTAGCAACTTTCAAGAATAACCCAGGATGAAAAGCACAGCTGCCCGCTCACCCCAAAAAGGGAATGAAATGCAGTAATAAAAGAAAATCATTCACCGCCGTCATGGAAAAATAGCTGACTGTCAACTCTATAAAGGAGCCTATAAAGCTACAGCCGATTCACCATCTTTGGTACCGATATAATCGCCCCAGAGCGGGAACGCTACATCATATGTGGGTTCTATGCATCTCTTTGACAATCAGTCTCTTTCTTGGCGAAGGAAGTGGAGGATATTGTAGAAATCTAGGAATATATACCAGTTTGACGTGACAAGTTCACCGAACACGTTTTATGCAGCTCTGCCGCGAAGGACATCGTGTTTGTATCTGGCGGAGTAGTAATTAAAATAGTAAAGCACAACAGTGTGCTTTCAACAATAAGAGAGTTTCGCTAATATGATCGCCACTAAATAACCATACCTCTGAAAGGGCAATATATTCCAAGGGCACTTCCTCTACGTAGAAAGGTAGAAAGAAGTTACTCGATAAATTTATCCCACGATGTCATGGCACCTCTCGGTGAAGACGAGGAAGAACTGCGGCACCTGTTGAACTGAATGAACATTCTGGTGAGAACAGAATACGGGTTGAGAGTAGATATGCAAGAACTGACGATTGGCAGAAATGAAATTAGCAAAGAACTTAACATCAAAATTGTGTAGTTAGGTGGTATCCCTACCTTGGAAGCGAAACAATAAGACAACAAAGAGCAGAGCAGCACAGGCAAATAGAGCATTCCTGGAAGAAAAAACGTCTGCTACTGTCAAACATCAGCTTCAATTTGAGGAAGAAGTTCTGAGAATGTACGTTTGGAGCACAACTTTGTGGATTATGGAATGCGGGAAAACCGGGAAAAAAGAGAATCGAAGCGTTTGAATTGTGGTGCTGCAGCAAGATGTTGAGAATTAAGTAGAATGATAAGAAATTAGAAGGCTTTCTGCAGAATCTATGAGGAGAGAACATACGGAAAATATGGACAAGAAGAAAGGACACGTTGGTAGGACTTGTGTTAAGGTATCAAGGAATAACTTCCATGGTACTGGAGGGTCTGTAGAGTCTAAAAGCTGTAGAGGGAAGCCTAGACTGGAATATATTCAGTAAGAAATTGGGGACGTAGGGTGAAAATGCTGCTCTGAGACGATGAGTTTGATACAAGAAAGGAACCCTTGGCGGGCCGCATGAAACGAATCGGAAGACAGTAAAAAAGCACATAAAGTTAAATAGCAGTGCTAGAGATAGAACTGCTTCATACTCGGTAAATCTCTGGCTGGAACTGCTCCGTCCGAAAACTGTGTGTTTGGAATAATGAGGTAAGTTTTGTCCTCACGATTGTTTTGCGTAAGATGATACAGATGACCGTTAAAAAGATTTCGGACGTTTACAAACAAGAGTTCAACGATATCCTACAACATCTAGCAGCCAGGATACAAATGGTATTACCCGGGCGAACAGCTGGAGCGTAACATGACGCCTGGGTAACCGCTGTCGGAATTGGCCCGGGTATTAGCAGGCGCAAGGAGCTGCAGAGTTTGATCAAAGACTGACTGCTGCCTGGCCTCATTAGCGACACCTTTGAAGTGGCGGAGCCCCGCTCTGCTCTCCAGCGATCATCTTCATTAGACTCCAGCTGCCGGCACCTCCTCCGCTGTCGACTCTCAGTCCTCGCCCCCCACGCATCCTCTCTGTATCAACCAGCAGCTAGCACGGCCATTCCGTAGCGATGTTTTTCAAGTCACGATACATCACTGACTCTTTTCGGATTTAGACTTGGACGGAATTAAGAACTACTGAGAAAGATTAGTCATCCTAAAACGGACGTAACCTATTCTTTATTTTGGCTTATTCCGATTTACTACTGCTTTTCGGTTAAACTGTTTATGGAAAAACTTACATGTACTGTCATTCGGTTACGTATTCTGTAATGAGTTCCACAGGGTCCTATAAGTAAATACGCGACTGATACCTTCCGTCACCTTGTCAGTTACCTTGTAAAATCTGAAAGTGACATACTTCACGTAACAAGTAAAGGTTCTATAGCAAACGTTCACCAAACCACCTCGTAAAGTACTAGAATTAAAGTGCCACACACCTTTCCATTTAATCCAACCTCTACTCAGTCTGTTTCTATAATCTCATCTGCTAGATAGCATCCATTTCTGAGAAAGATTGACCGACATCACAAGTATAGGATACAAGCATACTTCAGTCCCATACAAAACAAGTACATATTAAGTGAGACACATAAACAGATAAAATATCTACAAATATTATTTAGCAAGAGCTGCTGTAACAATAAATAAGATTGGGATACCATTGAAGATGGATATGTGGGTGGGTAGTGCAACTTAGTTATACGAAAACGTCTTTCATAAAACTAGTAAATCTGAAGCGTGTCGACTTATTATTGATAGAAATTTACGTCTGTTTGAATTCGGAATGTCCTTGGTGGAAAACTGTCATTATTAAACAGTGCAACAAACAAGTAAATGATCCCTCATTGGAAGAAAGTCGACGTCAACACTGAAGAAAGAGTGATGACCTGGCTTGAAATGACGCAGCTGTAAACAGTTTCAATTTCAAATTTTTGTTAACTTATTATAAATGCCATTATTGTTTCACGAGCACTGTCTTAAATAATGCGCGTTCACAGCATCAGTAGAACAAAATTGTTGAATCTTTGTCACTAGTGTCTTCAAAATATCGTTTGTTATATTATAAACGTTAGATCAATAGACTTTCTTATGTGACAATTACGTAAATTTCTGACATTGAAACTGCCCTTAACAGCACAAATGAAATTTTAATTTGACGTGTTACTGAAGGACAATTGTGAAAAGGTAAAGTTAAAACTGACTCAAAGCTATGTAAGACCCTTTACTAATACATTTCTGTAAAAGTTTATTTGTATTGCATTGATTCTCCAGAGCAATGAAATGTCGGTTGACAATGTGATTGCAGAGATCTGCGTTTGGCAGCAACCTACCTGAGACGACTGCTGCAAGATCTTTGGTGCCGACGTTCAGCTTTCTTGCCGATCGCCGGTCCGTCAGAATACACCACAAATAAAACTTCAGTGGTTCAAAAGCAAACGTGACAAGACAAATCGAGTTAATTTCATGCCAAGAGCGCAGATTCCCGGAAACGACAGTGGACGGTCAGCCAAGCATCAGCCCCGACGCGCAGTCCACCCGTTCATTTTTCACTTAACCAAGATTAAACCTTTGATGCGCTCATCCCCTCCACATAAGAGTATTCCAATACACTTTTGACATACTAAACCAGACCATTGACAGCTCACTGTCCCAAGTGAAGGCAGTTTATTTCACTCTTAATGTTCAGTGTAACTCGTACTTGCAACGCAACGTAGCTCACCTTCGCTCCTCAACTGTCTGTTCATCATATCAATCACAGATATTAATTTTTCCTAACGGGCAGAAACTCCTAAAGTTGCAACAAAATTACATATATATTTGGAATTAACATTTCTCAATAAGTAACAACACTGAGCCTACGTAGTACATTACATTGCATTTGCACGTACAAAACCATTGCAATACAAGATAAGCAACGTTAACAAAGAAAAGAGAAAAAACACAATGACAAGTTGCATCTACCCCTGGCATTGCACGTACGTATGCGAGCCCACTGGGGTTCGGCAGTTGTCTGTGCAAGCTCCCTGCCACATTCACGAACTCAGCACACAGAAGACCAAACAACCAAATCTGTGTTCAGATAGAATCCATCACTATTTTACAACCGATAAGTTGATAATCATGCACTGTGCTGTGTACTAATGCAGCTGAAGTTTCATTATCAACCAAATGAAAATTTGATTAAATTCATAATAATACAAGACAACCCATTTAACTTTCAAGGTTAAGGGAACATGCTCATGAAAAAGACCTAAAGTTAAAAAAAAAGAAAAGAGCATTTTATGCTGATTCCAAAAATATATAGTTTATGGGCATTATCATTTTCCGTTCGTTCTAAAATTGAGGTTGAACGTAATGTTGCACAGGGGCCACGCCCATGTGTCAGTTTGAAGTGCGTCAGAATACGTGTTGAATTATTTTGTTCTTCCTTTTTTTCCGTCGTTAGTTACGTATCGTTAACACAGGTGTATTGCAGAAGGCACTGACTCCTATTACCAAAGTACAGGCATTTTTAGAAGGCTATGGGTCAATGTAAACAAAGAACTGAGAATATACGATTTCGGAATTTCACACGCGTGTAGTTTCGTGGTTATTGTGTGTTGTTTTGTTTCTGTGTGTGTGTGTTTCCTGTGCTACAAATGCTGAGAGTAAAGAAATTTTGACCCAAACAAAAGCTTCGCGGCAACCAGTTCCAAACACAACCGAACAATACACATCAGTTGCTCCAAAAGTCGCCCACAGAAACTGTGTCTACAGGCAGTGCTTCTAGACGTAAACTTCCGCTTTCTGAATGTAATAAGAAAAAGCCTAGTAGTATTGTGAGCAGCAGTAACGACAGAAATGTTATTGTGAACCTAAATATGCTGTCAAGACTTTTGAGGAATGCTGTGAAATGTAAGTACTGCAATTGTGAAGATAGTGTTGACGTTTCTGAGGACATTTCAGCAAGTAAGAATCTTTAAGTTCGGTTAGTGTTTGCCTGTAACTCGTGTAGATGCACAGTGATACTATGATATCGCCAGTAACTGACAGGCCACATTACACTGTAAATATTCAGCTTGCTTATTCAATGCGATGTATTGGAAGGGGAAAGAGAGCTGCTCAGACTTTTTGTGCAGTAATGGATTTGCCCCCACCTCCACTGAGGTTTGACAAATACAATAAATTAATACATAATGTTTTATGTGGTATAAGTGAACATTCAATGAAAAGAGCAGAAGAAGAAGCAGTGCCTTGTCTGAGAGTACAGACATTGTAGCAGCATTTGATGGATCTTGGCAGAAGAGAGGTCATACTTCTCTGAATGGGGTTGTAACTGCCACATTTATAGAAACTGGTAAGATACTAGATTATGAATGTCTAAAAAGCACTGCCAGGGTGGTTCAAGTAACTTTATTGGAATCCACGTTTGTGTAAAGAACTTTGATGGCCGAAGTGGAAACATGGAAACGAAAGGAGTTCTAAACATTTTTATAAGATCAGAGGTCAGTCGTGGTATGAGGTATGTAGGCTACCTTGAGGATGACAGACCACATGGGAACACACTAATAGAAAAGCTTGAATGTGTTGGGCTTGTACAAAAAAGATTGGGAGCTCGGATGAGAAAATAATGTAAGAACTTCAGTGAAAAAAAAAAAACAAAAAAAAAACGGTCAGACTGAAAACACATAGGTGTTCCATGTCGTCTTACAAAAAGTGAAATTGTTTCTTTGACTACAAATAATGGACTAACAATAAGGTGAAACATGAGACGAGCTGTTTGAGCAACATGGTTTCACAGAGTGTCAACAGATGAAACCCCACAGCAATGTTTGTGTCCGAAAGGAGAAGATTCTTGGTGCAAGTACTGGTTGAGCAATGTTACAGGCATACAATATACCCACAAGCATTCCTTGCCATCTGCTGTAATGGATGCAATTAGGCCTATATATAGGGATCTGGCAAACAAAAATCTACTTAGGAAATGTATGCATGGTCTCTCTCAGAATGCAAATGAAAGCTTCAACAGCTGTATATGGGAGACAATACCCAAAACTTATTTGTTAGGCTGACAATGCTGAAAATTGGTGTAATGAATGCAATAATAACATTCAATGATGGTGCTATGTCAAGGATCAATGTTATGAAGAACTTTAACATCCATACGGGAAGGAATATGGCTTCACCTCTAACTGCTATTGATAAGCGGAGGGTAACAGAAGCAGAGACAGCTGAAGAAGCTGCTACAAAGGAGTCAAGGTTCATATGGTTCAAATTGCTCTGAGCACTATGGGACTTAACTTCTGAGGTCATCAGTCCCCTAGAACTTAGAACTACTTAAACCTAACTAACCTAAGGACATCACACACACCCATGCCCGAGGCAGGATTCGAACCTGCGACCGTAGGGGTCTTGCGGTTCCAGACTGCAGCGCCTTTAACCGCACGGCCACTTCGGCCGGCCGTTTTTCATACTATTATAAATATTGTTGTCAGTACCAAAATATAATAAATATCTCAATTGTTTCTGGGAAATGCTTTGATTAATGACCCTAATTGTGTATAAGAATTTTGAGCTATCTCTCATTTATGGATCAGTTGCACTATGACGGTGAAGATAATTCTAAAACTGCAGCCCGTTCAGGGGCGTAACCCTTTAGAAGAAATCAATATGTTTCTCCTTTTGCACCTGCATAACATTGGAAACACTGTCACACTGAGACTGAAAATGAGTGAGCAAGAATACACTGACTATATTCTTTGTTATCAGCGTCTCCTCATCAGAATGTTGAGCGGAATATGATGAAGTGAGGAAAGTTATTTTCAAATATAATAATTTAATTGGTGACAGTTACTGTGATTTAAATTGAGGTTGTATTGAGCCACAATTACTTTCACCGGAAACGTAAATAGCAACATGCTAATAATTTCTAGGTTTCTCTGTATTACCAACGTGGTAATATTCAAATTAATAAAAACTGTATCGGTGCAGGTCACACCTGAATGCACTATGCAAGACTGTAGCTTGACATGCAAATCACTTTCCAAAGAGCTTACACTGAATAGTATCAACTCCAGATCCCAAGGACATCGCACACATCCATGCCCGAGGCAGGATTCGAACCTGCGACCGTAGCAGTCGCACGGTTCCAGACTGTAGCGCCTAGAACCGCTCGGCCACCCCGGCCGGCTGTAGGAAGGGAGGAAATTGTATGGTTTGCCACTATAACAGCTGAAAATCTTCCTCTTTCTTCCTGTAGAATTCTCATCCAGATTTTGTTGCTTTCTCTGTTAGCGAACTGTAATTGGTAGAATACCGGCCATCGACTTATGACTGGAGGAAAGATATCATGGCGCCTAAATGCAGCCCGCTTCCCACACTATTAGTGGGAACTTAGTGGTCGCCCTGCTTTCCTGTTTTCGCCTTCCGGACCAGTTACAGGCTTCGTTCATATCTCCGAGGACCTCTCGTGGCTATTACGGCTTTGAAAGGCGCTTTTGTAGCACTCTGGCTTAGGGGACACTCAAGGTATCTTACCTGCATGATTGCTGCCCGTGAAAACTTCTATTGGGAAATCTCTCGATATTTCACTATCGTCAACACACTGTCGATGACTGGCTGGCGCCACACTTCGCCACATTCCACAAATTGAGGAAAATACGAGCTAATATGTCAGAATTCAGAGACAGTGCTTTTCATTTCAGAAAGTTTATGAGAATACACGTAAAATGAGTATATATATTTTTCCTTAGATGCGGCAAATAAGTGTCGTCACAACCAAAAGGAAAAAATACATACTGACTTCATGAATGTCTTACAGAATTCTAAACTATTAGTAATAGAAATGTGCTGCATAATAACAAAGGCCAAATAAACCCATTACAGTCCCCAGGAGACATCACACTAACAATGCGCAAAGCCACCTCTAGCTTTGATATCGGCCTAACTTCGGCCAGGAAGACAGTCTACCAGTTTCCTAAATTATGCTAAGTCCAGTTGATACCACTTACTGAATATTAGGAGCTGTAGAGCTACCGTATTTGGGGCAGGTCGATTGCTACGTTGTAACTAGTGTTCCAAATTACACTAAACATCTTCTGTAAGACTAGGATCTAGTGAATTAGCGAGACAGTCGAAGTCTTATAAGGTGTCTGAGAGTTAGTTCAACCAAGAACGTTTGTACAGTGTCTGTCCATAAAGTTCCGAGAGTAATTTTATTCCTGGCGTATAAGCGACGTCAGCGCGCTGACTATCGTGACAACGTGAACAAACAACTGTAACAGATGCGAATTCTACCAGTCAGTTGTGAGCTTGCAGTGTTAGTAGAGGACGTAAGACAGTATGTGAACGTTGTTGGGCCACAAGTCGCAATGGAATATCATTTCTTCATCAAGTGTTCAAGACATTCTCCAGAGCGTTTTGAAGAAGAGGAAAGTATGTGCAAACTTTGTTCCGCACTCCTTGACTCCTGAACAGGAACAACAAATTGTGAACATTTAGACTTGACTGAAATGCGAAAAGCGGACAATTCTTTACAGGAAAAAATCGTCACGAGATTTGGTGTTATTAAGACCAACCCAACACAAAACGACAAAATGAAGAAATTCACATGAAGGGTCAACGCTTTGACGACATGACCTGCATTCAAGTCAGTGTAATACGCGAGTTGAACAACATCCCAAAGAAGGACTTCCGTGACAGTTCCACGTGATTGTGTGAACGTTCTCTACATTGTATTCCAGCGCGCAGAACACCTTAAGCATTGAAATCCATATTTAAACTTTTCTGTGTTTTAATATTAATCCAATTTAGAAATCTCTTGAATTGATGCAGCACTGTGAACACAACTGGTGTTGCATCAGGTCATCGGGTTGCCCGATCTGCAAGTTTCGCAGGAGAGCTTCTGTCAAATTTGTAAGGTAGGAGACGAGGTACTGGCGAAAGCAAAGCTGTGAGGACGAGGCATGCGTCGCGCTTGGATAGCTCAGACGGTAGAGCACTTGCCCGCGGGAGGAAAAGGTTCCGTGTTCGAGTCTCGGTTCATCACACAGTTTTAATCTGCCAGGAAGTTTCATATCAGCGCGCACTCCGCTGGAGAGTGAAAATTTCATTCTGAAAGTATGTTGATTGGCCCTGTCATCTGACATGACCTTCCAAAATAATGTATTACGAATTCAGCAGCTACCAAATGAAACAACAATTCAGTTTATTACGATAAAGCGACTCATAAATCATCTGACAAGTAATAATAATTCTTAAGTAAAACTTCGGCACATCTGCCTAAGGGATTTGGCGGAAGGTTTATTCGAATCAGGAAGCAAGTCATCAGAGTAATGCTTGAGGTCACTGTAAGTCTATAAAAGTGACTTTACTGTCCCTATGAATCATCTGACTGTCACACTTCGGTCTCACCATATCGATATTTAGGTAGAGGCTGAAGCGGCTGTAGAATCAGTCATTGGCGGCGCGCCACTGACCCGCGCCTACGGATGATTTGTAGTCACCCGAAATCTTTTTAAGTCCCTCAGCTCATCTGCTAAGGGAGGGACCTTGGCGGCGACGAATGCTGGCAGAGGAGATGGCTCCTTGTCCTCAAGCAAAGAAGAAGTCAAAGTTTCGGATGATGGGTATTGAATGAATTTGTACCGACTGACTGTAAAATAGAGAACTCGTATTTCTGCATTTCGCATTCTTTACTCTATTCGTATTGGCTGAGCTACAGATATTCCGAGCACCTACCAGTGAAAAGATTCATAAAAACGTGCTGTCAGGTCATCCCAGTGTCCTTCCAAATGGCTTAATACTTATATATGCCATGCAAATCGGAATACAAATTTAAATTAAGATAAATCACTGTCGACTGTCACTGTTACTAAAATGTGTTTCAGTTCCCCGTTGTTGATTAATGATTGTAGTTTAATGTTTTTGTATATTGTTATAGGACCGTCTTGGAAAAAATGACTGTGTGACGTTGTCTTGGACGACGCGTGTGTCCTCACAAGACTCATCACGAAGATTTAGAAGGAATTCCAACACTTTGTCACTGACAGTATTGACACAAATGCACTGGTGTATATTCAGAGTAATGTAAATGAGTTGGCCCATCTCACGGTGCAGATAACACACCAAACATCACAAAACAAGTACATGATGAACCCTCCTCACATTTTCTTATCACTGTACCAGGTGCTCCATCCTCTACAGTTTTATTATTTCCCGAATACGTTAGTGCAAGAAGGATTGCCTCGTCACAACTGTCGAAAGGGGAAGTGCACTTACACAAGCGAACCTCCACCGAATTTTGCCGCCACCTGCGTGCGTTTTCCTCCTGGTTCCGCTCTGATACGTTCGCGTGGTCGTCTGGTTACAGTTAGAGTCAGGTCTTACAGTCAAACACGTAACACCGAAGCGAAATGCAGGAAGATCTGCAGCAGATAGGCACTTGGTGCAGGGAGTGGCAACTGACCCTTGACATAGACAAATTTAATGTATTGCGAATACATAGAAAGAAGGATCCTTTATTGTATGATTATATGATAGCGGAACAAACACTGGTAGCAGTTACTTCTGTAAAATATCTCGGAGTATGTGTGCGGAACGATTTGAAGTGGAATGATCATATAAAATTAATTGTTGGTAAGGCGGGTACCAGGTTGAGATTCATTGGGAGAGTCCTTAGAAAATGTAGTCCATCAACAAAGGAGGTGGCTTACAGAACACTCGTTCGACCTAGACTTGAGTATTGCTCATCAGTGTGGGATCCGTACCAGATGGGGTTGATGGAGGAGATAGAGAAGATCCAAAGAAGAGCGGCGGGTTTCGTCACAGGGTTATTTGGTAACCGTGATAGCGTTACGGAGATGTTTAGCAAACTCAAGTGGCAGACTCTGCAAGAGAGGCGCTCTGCATCGCGGTGTAGCTTGCTGTCCAGGTTTCGAGAGGGTGCGTTTCTGGATGAGGTATCGAATATATTGCTTCCGCCTACTTATACCTTGCGGAGTATAAATGTAGATGTAGACTAAAACGATATGGTTCAAGTGGCTCTGAGCACTATGGGACTTAACATCTGAGGTCATCAGTCCCCTAGAAGTTAGAACCACTTAAACCTAACTAACCTAAGGACATGACACACATCCATGCCCGAGGCAGGATTCGAACCTGCGACCGTAGCGGTCCCGCGGTTCCAGACTGAAGCGCCTAGAACCGCTTGGCCACACCGGCTGGCCTACAACGATATGATACTGAACTATAGGGAGACGAATTGGAATGCAGCAGACGACCGAAGGCTGTACTCACAACGTTTTACAACGCGATGTCTACTTTCTGCGCTTGTTTTTAGACGCACAGAGATGCGTTTGAGAACCAAGGGAGCTTTCCTCGTACAAAATGTCATGGAAAAACCGATCCGCGGCGCACCCGATGTTGCCCGGAACGTTATTGAGTATTTTGGAGCACATCCAACGCACTGTAAACGTAATTTACAGCCGCGCGGTATTAGCCGAGCGGTCTCGGGCGCTGCAGTCATGTGGACTGTGCGGCTGTCCCGGCGGAGGTTCGAGTCCTCCCTTGGGTATGGGTGTGTTTGTTTGTCGTTAGGGTAATTTAGGTTAAGTAGTGTGTAAGCTTAGGGACTGATGACCTTAGCAGTAAAGTCCCATAAGATTTCACACACATTTCATTTTTCATAATTTAAATGAAAATGACACGTACTTTCAATCTAGTGTCAACGGAAGTGTTTCGTGCTATTGGATTTAGGTTGCACTATTAGTCGAGCCTGTAGTAATAATAATAATAATATGAATATTATTATTAATATGGTGAAAGTCATTAGATCTAGCCCAGTAATGCTTATTTCTCATCGCAACTAGGACAAAGATGTATTGCAGTAGATCAGGGGATATCGTGCTCTTCGGTACAAAGGATTCTGCAGGAATGAAAATGGCACACCTTTAAGCTGCATCTACACCAACTGCTGTATGGAAACGGTTTCCAAAATCGGGTATCTTTCTGCAGACGTCTAGTAAATAAAGTAGCCGTCAATCCAGATTTCACAAAAATGTTCAAATGTGTGTGAATTCCTAAGGGACCAAACTACGAAGGTCATCAGTCCCTACACATACACACTACTTAAACTAACTTAGGCTAAGAACAACGCACACACCAATGCCAGAGGGAGGACTCAAACCTCCTCAAACAGCGCGGCCACTCCGCACGGCAATCCGGATTTCATCAGGCAGATTTTATGGGGAGATTAATGCTATTTCTCCAATGACGCCGCTGTCAATAGACACACTCCACATGACTGCATTCTAGAAAATCCTCACTGGTTACCACTACATCACATGCAAGCGCTGTAGGATATTGACGTATGGTGCGGCATTCTAAGAGACCACATCATTGGACCCGTTTATTTGGCTCCCAGACTAACTGGTCGGCTGTATTTGCAATTCTTACAGTATGAACTGAATGTTGGGCGTCTCCTAGGAGACATCCCACATCAGTTAGCGGTGAGGCACTGGTTTCGGCACGATGGTGCACCACCCCATTATGGTAGAGGGGTCAGGGAATATCGCAACAATGTAGATCGCGAACCTTGGATAGGTCTTTCGGTCGCTAGCGAGATCGCCTGATCCAACGTCCTCTGATTTTTTCTTATGGGGTTATACGAAAGCCGGTATTTACGAAACGGAACCGAAAAATCCAGATGTGTTAAAAGAATAAATACGTTAGGTTGCGCTTCAATATCTGCAGAAATGGTTAGAGGTGTCCATGCTAATACCGAGAGGCGCTTACATCAATGCACACAAGGCAGATATGCATTTGAACATTTGCATTATGAGTAACGCAATTATAAAGATCTGTCAGTCTATAACACAGGTTTAGAGGAACATCATTTATGACATTCATTATATTCATTGTTCTTTGTTGCAATCAATGATATGACAGCATTTGTGCAATACTGCCAATTGCAGAACACGAATTGGTGCGTTATGTGTTGTTAATAAATTGGCTGTCATATGTTGATAATGCCTTGAAACAGATAATTGATACGCCTTGGCCCTTGTGCGCGTTGTTTTGATCATTCTTCTACACAGACACCTTTCCTGAGCTCAGGAATCGAACCCGGCACCCATCCGATAGCAAGAAAATTTTCTAGACACGAGCTAAAGAACCAGTTATAGCTGTATAGTGTTTGTTTTCAAGTGCTGGTCTTACGTTTAGCAGGATCATCTCTCTGTTGGTGTGGAGTCCCCTTTCTGTTCTGCATAGGGAAACCTTTCGGCGTCTGTAATATCTGGGATTAACTAACGTTAATAGGGGACGGTGTTTGTGAGCCACCTGGTACACGTGCTTTGCTAGTTTTTAGGGTTTTGTACCTCAATCGGTAAAAACGGAACCGTCACAGGATCACTTTGGCATCCGTCTGTCTGTCTGTCTTTCTGTCTGCTTGTCCATCTGTCTGTTAAAATCCCTTTTGTTCAGGAACTTATAAACGTATTGTGGTGTCACCGCCAGACACCACACTTGCTAGGTGGTAGCCTTTAAATCGGCCGCGGTCCGTTAGTATACGTCGGACCCGCGTGTCGCCACTGTCGGTGATTGCAGACCGAGCGCCGCCACACGGCAGGTCTAGAGACAATTCCTAGCACTCACCCCAGTTGTACAGCCGACTTTGCTAGCAATGGTTCACTGACAAATTACGCTCTCATTTGCAGAGACGATAGTTAGCATAGCCTTCAGCTACGTTATTTGCTACGACCTAGCAAGGCGCCATTATCATTTGCTATTTATCTTGTGATGCATGTACCGTCAGACCGATGTTCACCAATTATGGATTAAAGTTAAGTATTCCAGAAGCTCCGTACTTTTTTTACTAGACGCAATTCCTTTAACTGTTCCAGACCTCACGCCAGCCTGCGTGAGCTTAAACGCGTTCCTTTCGGCTTCCTCCAAACCCTGTGAATTGGCTCCTGCCAATTCACAACACGTATCAAATTCAGATTTATTTGTTGTATGGATCTTCGGTGGTGTAAAAAATTAAACTTCTAAGTTAATGCTATCAGGAGATACGGCCTCCCGTTGACATACAATCATGAAATTTGACAAGAAAAAAATGGTTCAAATGGCTCTGAGCAATATGGGACTTAGCATCTGAGGTCATCAGTCCCCTAGAACTTAGAATTACTTAAATCTAACCAACCTAAGGACATCACACACATCCATGCCCAAGGCAGGATTCAAACCTGCGACCGTAGCGATCGCGCATTTGACAAGAATCAAGGTTTCGAATTACAATTACAGGGAAAAAAAAATCAGAAAAACTGTTGGTTTGTAATTACATCGCACGAAAAATATATTTCCTTTGTCTTTGTTCTCCGAACTCAAAATTAAAACTAAAACGGTTTTCAAAGTCTCAGAATTTGCAGAACAGATATCCTGCTACTATGAATGTCGATGAAAGGCAAAATTCGCCGAGATTCTCGGTTCGCGTCATGGATGGTCTATATACATAGCTGAGTTTTCATGGAACCCTCGTGCGGGTCCAACTCGCATCTGGCCACTTTTTTTTTTTTTTTTTTTTTTTTTTAAGACAGAGCCACACAGTGGCAATCCTATACCTGACAGAAAACGAATAAGGAGGCCAGGGTAGGAATTCAGAGATGTGCTACGAAGAAGCAAACAAAAGACATTTTTTGTTTGATTATGCAGTCTCTTTGCCTTTTTCATGGGATTGTACGCTCTTGTTCAGTGCACCATCAGCAATGCAAGATAACTTTTTGTGAATGTTAGCCACTCGCACAGGCAAAAGGTATTACTAGCCACCGTAAAACCGTCAGCAGAATCACGCGCAGGTCGCGCGCCCTCGTGCTGCCAGTCCCGAGACCCCTCCGATGCGATGTCGGCAGAGCTGGTGGCGGCGACTTGGCAAAGGGCAGAGTAATGGGCTACGTCCTGTGGCGGCCGTCGCCACGAGGGGCAGGTGTGCCCAATTAAAAGGGCAGCTCGCGATGCCTTCTTGCTTCCGGACAAGGCGTCGGGAGGAAGGGGGGAGAGGGGAGCATGGCTGGACACTTTTAAATGCGACCGCCCTTCGGCCTCAGTACAAATTACCCAAGCGACAAGCACGTAATGGCTGACGCGCCCTGCATCCGGAGCAGCGCCCTTATCGCGCGTGCTGCACGCGTGGCCATCAGCGATCCACCAGAGCCAACCATTCACCACTTAACATCCAAATCCAGCTTCGGCCTCACTATTCTGTTTTAGGTATTGGCAGAGAGTTCAAGAATGTCAGTTATTCATTACAGACGGAATTTTTTCAGCTTTATTTGCCATTACTATAGCTAAGTACCGGGTGTAGCAATGATGCGTATTTATTCCTATCTTCTACTGATCCGTCTCCTCCTTTCTCCTCTCTCTGTCGATCTTCACCTCTCCCTCTGTCCATGCCCTCCTTCCCCCTCACTCTGTTCATCTCCTCCTCCCCCACTGGTTCAAAATGGTTCAAATGGTTCTGAGCACTATGCGACTGAAGTTCTGAGGTCATCAGTCCCCTAGAACTTAGAACTAATTAAACCTAACTAACCTAAGGACATCACACACATCCATGCCCGAGGCAGGATTCGAACCTGCGACCATAGCGGTCGCTCGGTTCCAGACTGTAGCGCCTAGAACCGCACGGCCACTCCGGCCGGCCTCCCCCACTGTTACCGTCTCCTCTTCTTTTCTTCCTCTGTTCATCTCCTCCTGTCCCCTCTCTGTATCCTCCTCTCCTCTCTTTGCCCATCTCTCACTCCTCCACCCCTATGCCCATCTCCTCTTTCCTTACTCTACATCGCCCTCCCCCATATCTCTGTCCCTCTCCTTCGCTTCCCCTTCACTGTCCATTTCCCCTTCCTCCCACTCTGAGCACCTCCTCCTCCCCCTATCTGTGTCTATCGCCTCCTTCACCCACTCTATCCGTCCATCTCCCCTACCCCCTTTTCTCCACGTTATCATCGGTACCCCAGTAGGTTCTAATCCCCACAGTATTTATTTCCAGATACATAGAAGTGAAACATGGACGATAAATAGTCTGGACAAGAAGAGAATAGAAGCTTTCGAAATGTGGTGCTACAGAAGAATGCTGAAGATTAGATGGGTAGATCACATAACTAACGAGGAGGTATTGAATAGGATTGGGGAGGAGTTTGTGGCACAACTTGACTAGAAGAAGGGATCGGTTGGTAGGACATGTTCTGACGCAACAAGGGATCACCAATTTAGTATTGGAGGGCAGCGTGGAGAGTAAAAATCGTAGAGGGAGACCAAGAGATGAATACACTAAGCAGATTCAGAAGGATGTAGGCTGTAGTACGTACTAGGAGATGAAGAAGCTTGCACAGGTCAGAGTAGCATGGAGAGCTGCATCAAACCAGTCTCAGGACTGAACACCATAACAACAACAACATAGACGAAAACAAAACAGCAAGAAAGAACAGTACGACATAAACGGAAGTTGGTAAGCGTGTTTCTACATCGGAAAGACTAAGTCTATTCAGATTTTGCGTCAGTTGCGTAGGAGTGGCGTTAGTAGCGCCGCTAAAGGATACAAATCAGGCCTGGTTTAAATACATGCTGTAACGCTCAAGAGCGTTAGTTACCTTTGAGATTGGACGTTGTGAGCTGATATTAGTAAAGAACGCCTTTAAGGCGACAAAGAGACCATTATTAACACCCCACTGAGTTCAAATAAGGTCGTGCAATAGGGCTACGAGGAGCTAGAAGTCCCTTCTGTGATACTGCAGAAAGACTTGGGAGAACTGTAGCCTCTATACAAGGCTGCTGGCAGCGAAGGTCACGAGAACGTACATTCACAAGAAAACCAGGCTTCGGACAGTCACGTGGCGCTACTGAGAGGGGAGACCACAGTGTTCGACGTATGGCTCTGGCGCATTGTAATGCATCTGCAGCAGTAATCTGAGCAGCAGTTGGCACCACTGTGACGCAATGAACTGTTACAAATCAATTACTTGAAATACGGCTCCGAGCCAGACGCTCTGTAGCGTGTGTTCCACTGGCCACGAACCAAACCCATTTGCGACTTCAGTGTGTCAAGCGAGAGCTCATTGGAGGGCAGGGTGGACGTCTGCTGTGCTTTCTGGTTCCGCCTCGATGCCAGTAATGGTCGTTTGTTGGTTAGAAGTAGGCCAGTCGAGGGCCTGCAACCAACTTGTCTGTGTGCCAGACACTCTCGACCTACACCTGGAGTTATGGTCTCGTTTGCGATTTCGTATGACACCAGGAGCAGTTCGTGATTATTCCACGATCACTTACTGCAAATTTGAACGCCATTCCCGTGATTCGACTTGTGCTGCCCTTCATAAACTTCATTCCGGGTGATATTTTCCAACAGGATAACGCTTGCCCATCTACCTCTTTTGTAACTCAACATGGTCTACAGCGAGTCGACATGTGCCTTGACGTGCTCAGTCAGATCTGTCTCCAGTCGGGCATACACGAGATATCATCGGCCGACAGCTCCAGAGTCATCCACAAACAGCATTAACCGCCCCTATATTGACCGACCATGTGTAACAGGCATGGAACTCCAGCTCACAAACTGACGTCCGGCAGCTGTACAATACAATGCATGCACGTTTGCATGCTTACATTCAACATTCTGGTGGTTACATCGGTTATTAATGTACTAGTATTTCAGATTTACAATGGGTTATCTCGCACTTGCATTATCCTGTGATCTTTTTTTTGGTGTTGCGATTTTTTTCAGTCAGCGTAGTAAATAATATGTGTACTAAAGTTTTTGTGTTTGATCTGGGGGTTCAGAAGGAGGTTTTTACCTGTGTCTTTGCCTGCGTATACACATGTCGCATATATTTCACGTATATTTAACATGTTTCACTCTTATTTTTGTACGTAGACCCCTTGTATCTCCAGCCAATTTCGTCATACAGTTTCGTTTTCACACAGCTCAACATTCATGACGCCACATCTCTTGAACTATGCCTTCGACAATGATATAATTTTGCATGTACATTCAGTGGTGCATGTGGATATTGTCAGCGAAATGTGTCACTACTCCGCATAGTAGTAAAGAAATAATAAGTTAAAACGTCACACCTGATACGGGAGTTTTACAGCATGAATCACGAAAATGTAGTAAGCTATAAAAGTTTTTTCCTTTCGTTAGTTTCTAGACGTTGTTATCGACAAAAATTATCTTAAGGCTTTGAAATTACGTGTAAAGTTTGTTGCAAGTCACTAAGTGCTCTCATTTTCGAATAATGGTAAACAAATCTGGGTATGTGCGTATTGTGACCTACACTTCTTATTCACCCCCACCCCATACCCGTCTGATAGCTATGTGGTCTCTACACCCACAGCGATGCTTGCCATATAGTAAGTAATACGTGTTCAAAGTTTGGTTGAAACCGATCCAGCGGTTTAAGAGGAGATGTAGAACATACATACGTATATTTTTTAATGTGTCTGGATTTAACTAGTGGTCTAGGGATAGCGTCTTTCACTACTAAACAAAACCCCTGTCTCATGTTCGAATCCAGCCACTGCTTAAATTCGGACATCGACAACAGCGGCCGAGAATTTCCGATATAGAGGATAACCGTCTTTCTGCCTATGGCCTTGTCAAAGAGAAGCAGACAGAGGTTCGAGGGGATCGGGAGGGGGGGAGGGGAATGGTTAGTACCCTCTTCTTGAAGTGGAGAACTACCCCGAAAGGCGGGAGAACCAGCATTTAACAAAGACATAAAAGTGCAGAAATCAATGGAAACGTCTCCGTTAAAGATACATCACGTGATATGTGGCTTGTATTTGGAGAGCGGTACGGAATAGCGAACCAAAGAGTAACAGTCTATGAGTCGGAGCGTGTAAGGGTAGGAGAGAGGACAAGGAAGGCGGTGTCATCAGCATTCTGCAGGAGGTGGACTGGACCGGGGGGGAGGGGGGGGGGCAGATCTACCGTGTACAGGAGGTAGAGGTGAGAGGAGAGGACAGAGCCCTGGGGTACGCCCATGGTGGGGTAGAAGGTGCGGGAATCGGCGTTATGGATGATAATGTAAGAGGGGCTCCTTTCTGGTAAGAGAATCCGTATATATATTGGCAAGCAAAGACCTTCTAAGGACACAACCCACAGATACCAACTCTTTCTCATAGACGTTGGAAATGGGGCCGCAAGAGGGATAGTCGATACTACCCTTGAGCCAGTGGCGCCAGAAAAAACAGTCTACTAACTCAATGGCACCATGGCTTAGTTGTCACTCGTCGCCTCTGATTCCGCATGAAGCCCCAATGTAGCTGACGTCGATAGTCCCTTTCCTTTCTCACCCTTGCACGTGCAATTTACAAAATATGTATCACAGTTGCGGATTTTGAAAAAAGCAGACCCCATGCATTCCCTTACTCTAGGAGACACTGCACAGAGGCATGGGATTTAAGCCAAAATTTTGGCACAAGTTGCATTGTTTAGGAGTTTCACGTCACCACCTCATCGTTTGCTAGCTAAATACTCCAGATGAAAAATTCTTGCACCATCACCATTTTTTCAGAATAGTTTTATTTTATTATTCTGGTGAACTTACAGATTTACACAATAAATCAAAATTAAGGTATAAATGAAACAATTTACGAAAGTTAGAACATGACACATTAATAGAAAAGCAGAATATTAGTAGTACATGGGATTAGACTCCAACACATCGCGCAAGCGAAGTAGGCATTCTCTTGTATCTGTTACAAAATTTTATTTTAGTGGGTAATGATGATTAAAGACTTTCTACTTGATGAAATGCTTAAATTTTTCATTACCCTTTCACCCTTGATGATGCTGTTCCGTTCTTCTCAAATGCCGTTTCTAATATCCTCCCAAAATAAATTTCTCAAAATACTGTCTCCAAGTGCACTTGGAAATCAACTACGTTAGCACAGCAAGAATTGTTGATTACGTTCTTCAGGTAATTCCGGAGGAACTACATCACAGTGTTTTTTTATCTTCTTTTTGAATAAAATTCTGTATCTCCATAGTTTACTTTCGTACTTATCCTGAGCAGTGCTAATCTCTTTCGCACCGATTTCCGTTTATTCATCTGTTCACTGCAAGTGAATATGTGGACACATCATCCTATATTTCAAATATGTATCACTGTCGTACATTCCTATGTGACAGAGTTTTTCATTTGTTTGCACCGACTTGCTGATGCAGATATCTGAGCCACATAATATACGAACCGGCTACCACGATGTCGCCAATGTGGAGTGACTCTTTAGATCAGTGTCACGGGTTCCTTTCTATGGGCCTGCAGTTGGCGAGACGTTTAACATGTGGGATCCAGAACGCTCAACGTAACTGAGTTGGCAGTGGCTGCTGGCGAGCCGTAGCCGAAGTGATGGACTGTTGAAACACACGCCAAAAGTGTGCAAGGTATTTCTCTAAGGGATTTGGTTGGAGGCCAGTCTCCGACAAAGCGGTGGAGTCACTTAAAAGCTTTCTCCACGTGGCCCTCAATCTAATTTCTGTGTCTCCGTGCTATCATTCAGCTGCTGAACAATCGCTAGTTATGTAGAATTGTTTTAGATATTCATTTAAAGATTCTCTTATACTTTGTTAATATTTAACAATTTTCCACTCCGTATTTCCTTATCTATTATTGGAAGTTGATGATGCACAGGTTGTGACTCAAAAGTTACGAGAAAATGTTAAATTTTCATTTTCTTTAGTTTCCTGTCTTAAAAAATACGAATATCTTATATCAGTGTCTCCACAGACACCTGCTTTCGTAATTTTTCAATAGATGGCTGCTGTAGTTGCCGTGGGCTAGAGGGAATATAAGACACTTCCATCAAAGTTCAAAGAAACTTGGGCATGACTTCGCCTAGTGTCGCATCGTAGACTGTTACCCTAAATTTCAGGTACTGCTGTTTCAAGCACTTTATTTTTATAACTGGTACCTGGCATCAAGACCAAGATAACAGGCGAAGAATGGTGTATGTTCTACAAACATCGCCAGTTCACTTCACTTAGTAGAATGTACCAGCATTGTTCTCTCTCTCTTTTATCTTCAGCTTTTTTGTAAGTTGAGATTGTGGAATACAGAGCATGTTCAAAAAGTATCAGAAATTTCCATTTTTTTAAAAATAATTTTATTTATTCGTCTACATTTATCTCATCTCTTTCAAAGTAGTCACCATTAGATATTATACCTCATGCCAGCGCTTCTTCCAACCCTCGAAACACTTCTGGAACTCGATCTTTGGGATAGCACTTAGCTATTTTAGCGATGCGCTTTGAATTTCATCTAAGCTTGTTAAACGACACCTTTTAATGTACACTTTCCATATCTGGCGAATATGGAAGCTGGGGAATCATAACAGTGTTGATTTTCGTCAGAACCCCACGACAAGCAGTGAAGTGGAAGCGGGTGTATTACATCTACTTCTACGTGATTACTCTGCTATTCACAATAAAGTGCCTGGTAGAGGGTTCAATGAACCACCTTCAAGCTGTCTCTCTCTCTACCGTTCCACTCTCGAACGCGCGCGGGAAAAACGACCACTTAAATTTTTCTGTGAGATCACTGATTTCTCTTATTATCATGGTACAAAAGCCACGAATTGTTTTGCTACAGCTCCGGTAGTTGTTTTCGGATTGACTCCCACAAACGACGTTGAACTTGTAGGTAGTACCCCTTCTTGATTGTCTGATCTTTTGGCGAGAACCCGTGATGCACTGTGCCGTTAAAATCGAAGAAAGCATTACATTCGACAGCACTTGCCGAGCTATCTTCGGTCTTGTCGATCCAGACTGTCTCCACTGGGACGTCTGAGCCTTAGTTTCACCGTCATACCGTATACCCATGTTTCATCACGTATCACGACATGTTTCAGTAGTTTTGCGTCATTGTTGACTAGTTAGCGACTCTTGAGCAACTTCCATTAGCCGTTATTTTTGTTCGACATTCAACACTTTTGGCACAAATTCTGCTGTCACAGGTTTCATAACCAAAACATCGGAAAAGATTTCATTGCATGAGGCAATTAATACGTCAACATCATCAGCAACTTCTCTGATTGTGAATTGGTGACCCATCATAATCATTTCTTTACTTTTTCCACGTTTTCATCGATTGTTGACGTACTGGCGTTCAAAACGTTCGTCATCAGTTTCTTCACAGCCATCTTGGTAATGCTTATACCTCTCGTAAACCCTTGCTTTGCTCACAGCACGCTCATGAAAAGCAGTATTTAACATTTCTACGACATCGTTACTTTTTATTCCATTTTATAGCAAAATTTAATGCAAATTCTGATACATTTTTGAAACAAATCAATAATCGTCACTCGTAAGCAAATACGTGTCACCTTCTTGACAACCGTTCAAATGTTCAAATGTGTGTGAAATCTTATGGAACTTAACTGCTAAGGTCATCATTTCCTAAGCTTACACACTACTTAACCTAATTTATCCTAAGGACAAACACACACACCCATGCCCGAGGGAGGACTCGAACCTCCGCCGGGATCAGCCGCACAGTCCATGATTGCAGCGCCTCAGACCGCTCGGCTAATCACGCGCGACTCTTGACAAGTGACGACAGACTAAGCAGCCAATGTTGCTACCAGTGTACAATTACTTTTCAGACAAGTTTATCAATACAACAATGAAAAATCGCGCGAATCGAACTAATACGACCCGCGAAATTCCAAAATCCCCGATACTTTGAACATTTTATTTAATATACTTATTGCTCTTATCATTTTTAGTGTGCGAAACTGTGTCCTGGACTAGATTTTGAAGCAGGTTTCATGTCACTTTCAACGAGGTGACTAGTAACAACAATTCCTGCAAAAAGCAAGTGTTGACGTGGAATGTGTGAAGTCCAAACAGCCGTGTGAATTGATCTCTAGGTGTGAATATTTTTTTCTGTCATATTTATTTTTGGGAAAAAGCTGCAGCGTGATTCGAGTTTCACCATAAACTGTAGTTCTCCCATCCGGTTCGATTATACAAAGACAAAAGCAAGCCAGTAATCTTCCCAGCAAGGCGCAGCACTATTAGCACCATCAGTTTGATAACAAGCGCTCTCCTGATACGAATACTCAAGTCTTGAGCATAAATTGTATGTAATTACTTATTCTTAAAGTAGCTCTTCGACAGGCAATTCTTTGATGCAGTACTCTAGCGCTCCAGGACAGCCAGAGTGTGCCGGCCATTGTAGCCGAGCGGTTCTAGGCGCTTCAGTTCGGAACCCCGCGACCGCTACAGTCGCAGGTTCAAATCCTGCCTTGGGCATGCATGTATGTGATGTCCTTAGGTTAGTTAGATTTAAGTACTTCTAAGTTCTAGCGGACTGATGACCTCCGATGTTAAGTCCCATCAGAGCCATTTGCACCATTTGAACCAACCAGAGCGTATGGCAATTGCTAAATGCACGGTGCCTCCTGCCACCACGTGCTGCCATAGCTGGAAGGCCGACACACGGTACATTTCATTATGAGTGAATGAAGTCGAGACCGGTAACAAATGGTTCAAATGGCTCTGAGCACTATGGGACTTAACATCTGAGGTCATCAGTCCCCTAGAACTTAGAACTACTTAAACCTAGCCAACCTAAGGACATCACACACATCCATGCCCGAGGCAGGATTAGAACCTGCGACCATAGCAGTCGCGCGGTTCCGGGCTGAAGCGCCTAGAACTGCTCGGCCACAGCGGCCGGCTTCGGTAACAACAACAGTACATTTTTGTACTGCACGACACTCGAAAAGAAAAAGACTATTATTAACAAGAGAAACTTCCCACCACAAGCCCGTCAGATGTAGTAGTAATGTGGCCCCGTGGACAGACAATCAAAAAGTGAACATAGATCAAGCATGAAAACAGGGGGATTGTGTTCTGAACTGTGAAATTAGAAGCAAAATCGAAATAGTGAACGGTCCATGCTCAAGAATCTCAACAGCGAGCGAACTTGCATTGCCACGGCGTAGTGGTTGGGTGGTCACGGTGTTGGGCCGCAAAGGGGTGAGATCCGTGTTAAAATCTGCCTTGTTCTCCATATTTTTTTCACAAAATTATGAACCACCTGTCCAGTCATGCACATGTCTTTTCGCTGTATTCAGATTTTTGCCTGTGCCGTGGTGTAACGTCCGTTTGCAACAGTTAGTTGTAAGGAAGGGAGCCGGCCGGAGTGACCGAGCGGTTCTAGGCTCTACAGTCTGGAACCGCGCGACCGCTACGGTCGCAGGTTCGAACCTTGCCTCGGGCATGGATGTGTGTGATGTCCTTAGGTTAGTTAGATTTAAGTAGTTCTAAGTTCTAGGGGGCTGATGACCTCAGATGTTTAGTCCCATAGTGTTCAGAGCCATTTGAACTATTTTTAAGGAAGGGACCTCCAGACGTAAGTGCATCCTATTTGTTGTACGTTGTTATGACTCTTGCATTCCGTTTTGGAAGTTTTGACTCCTGAATTCCTTTGTTGTAACGTAGTTCACCACGTTCATTTGTTGTTTCCATTTCTGTGAGAGGTCTATGCTGCATCTCGCCTGCTCTCACTATTCATCACATATTCTTACCACATGACTCATGTTCTGTAATCAGTGTGTAATACGACAACTGCCAATACTGCAGAATGTGAGCAGACACGTCACAGACCGGACGGAACGCTCATAATTTTCGTGGGAAAAAAAATGTGGCTCGAAATAGATTTGAAGACGGGTCTCCTATGCTCTAGTCCAACATCTTCACCACACAACCACGATTCTAATTCGCTCGACGTTACATACCTTGAGCTTGGCCCTTTCAAGGTTTCTATTTTGCTTCTTTCCTCACAGCTCAGTACACGTTCTTCCCGTTTTCGTGCTTGATCTCCGTTCAGTTTTTGACTGGCTATCCATTGGCCTATTTTATCACTAAATCTGTAGAGTGTGCGACTGGGAGTTTCCCTTGTTAGCAACAACTTGGCAAGGCTGAAAAGTGCATGACGGTTTTCGCCACTGACCAGAGTTCTTTGACTGTGACAGGTCCCATCAAACTGTGTCACCTCAGTGGCAAGAAACTAGCAGTTTATGACACAGCGCAGATCTACGTAATAGCTCTGAGCTGTGAAGCGAACGAATTCATACATCTAGAGGCAAATGGGCCCTACTTTGAAGCCCCCAGCTAATTGAACAGTTCGGTAAACGAATAATTTGGCAGCATTAAGCTCGTTCTTTCATGTCAGTCGGTACATACGATAATTTCCTGCGGTGCACAAGAACAGCCCTGAAGAAAAGCATTCAGGTATTGCCAACGAGGAGATCGATTTGAGTAAAACTTCGAACCTTTATTTCGTCTGCTCTTCCGAACTTTTGTGGCGCCTCATTGAAGGCTGCGGCCCGAATTCAAGCATTCTTAGCGATGCGCGCCTCACAAGAGACATTAACCGAAGGAAGTGAAACGAGGACGACCAATATGCTCTAAGGAAGGAAAAAAAAGATTACAATTCCAGAAAAATTGAATGATTTATTCAAGAGAAAGGGCTTCACAAATTGAACAAGTAAACAACACTTTGATCCACCTCTGGCTCTTATGCAAACAGTTATTCGCTTTCACATTGATTGACAGAATTGTTGGAGGTCCTCCTGATGGATATCGTACCAGATTCTGTGCAAATGGCGCATTATATCGTCAAAATTTCGAGCTTCTTGCAGGGCCCTGCCCATATTGCTCCAGACGTTTTCAGTTGGGGAGAGATCCAGTGAACTTGCTTGCCTAGGTAGGATTTGGCAAGGACGAAGGCAAGCAGTAGAAACTCTCGACGTGTTCTGGCGGGCATTATCTTGCTGAAATGTAGGCTCCGATGACCAGCGAAGACTGCTCTGGAGACGTGGGATACCAACCTGTCTTTCGGCTTCCATACGGCCCGACGACCAGAACTGATTGTCTGGGATGCCATTTCTTTTCGAAACAGGACCCATTTGGTTGTCATCCGCGGCACCCTTACATCGCAGCGGTACGTCGACGACATTCTACAACCCGTTGTGTTGCCCTTCATGGGAAGCCATCCTAGGGCTACATTTCAGCAAGATAATTCCCGTCGGCACGCGGCAAGACTGTCTGCTGCTTCTCTTCCTGCTTGGCAAATACAACCTTAGCCAGCAAGTTCACTGTATCTCTCCCCGATTGAAAACGTCTGGAGCATTATGAGCAGGGCTCTGCAAGAAGCAGCTCCGGATTTTGACAAGCTAACGCACCGTAGAGTCATGGACGTCAGGTTGTATAGAGGAGCCGACTGTGGGTCAGACTACTTCCTCATTGTGTGCAGGCTTAAACTCATGTTCTCCTACATGCATAAGAAGAAGGGGACACTAGAACCTGCTTTGAATGTTGTGAAACTACGAGAACGTGCCATTAAAGAACAACATGCTATAGAAATCAAAAACCGTTTTGAGATCTTAGAGACCCTGGAACAAAGAGAAACAGCGGAGGAAAGAAATAAAGCCCACGGTACTAAGTGTAGCGGAGGATATACTGGGAAGAAAGAAATGGAGAAGAGGAAATACTGGGAAGAAAGAAATGGAGAAGAGGAAATGATTCGACGAGACATGCCAGAAGGCTACAGAAAAGAGAAGGAAGATGAGGGGGAAGTGGCTAGCTGACAGGGAGAATGAGCAGAAAAGGAAACATTTTATCAACATCAGAAGGGAGACAAACCGGATCCTAAGAGCAGAGAAGAGAATATATCTAACCAGTTTTCTCTTGAACAAGTTGAGGCAGAGAGGCAAAACAAGAACTCAAGGCAATTCTTCCAATACATAAAAAATCGGAAATGTGGATTTCAGAGCCCAACTTTTTCCATAAGAGATAAGAACGGCAACTTTTAAATGACAAGGAAAGAATTGTAGAAAGGTGGAAAGAATACTTCTCAGGACTGTTTAATCGCCCATACCAAGATGAGATATTACCTGCAAACGCTACGGTGGGAAGAAGGCGTGAAGATCGCAATCAAAGGACTCACTCAGAGACAACAAAGCCCCAGGGGAGGACAGAATAACATCAGAATTAATCAAGGAGGGAGGTGAGAGCTTACACTTAGCGATATATAAACTGATCCAGTTGATCTGGAAGAAGGAGACACTGCCAGAAGAATGGAAATTGGCTATAATATGCCCAATATACAAGAAGGGAAGCAAAATGGAATGTGGTAACTATAGAGGAATCAGCTTGTTGGATGTAACGTATAAAGTGCTGTACATCATTGTCCTCAGAAAATTGCAACCATTCATAGAGAACAACATACAGGAGTACCAAGCTGGCTTTCGATCAAACCGATCGACAATAGATCACATCTTCACACTAAGACAATTGTTTGGAAAACACTGGGAATATGATAAAGATATCTACAGCCTGTTCGTCGATTTTCAACGTGCATATGACAGCATCCACAGGAATAGCCTATACAGTGCAATGCGTGACTTCAGAATCCCTGAGAAGCTAGTGATAATGGCGCAAGCTTGTATGGAAGGGTCAAAGACAGCAGTACGTTTCCGAGGAGCCACATCAGAAACATTCGAGACTGAGACAGGCCTCAGACAAGGGGATGCTCTCTCCTGTGTTCAGTTCAATGTCATCTTAGAGAGAGTAATAAAAGAGTGTAGGCAACAGGAGTGGGCTGGAGTTGAGATGGCCGGTAACTTCTATTGTCTCGCATATGCAGATGACATAGTACTACTAAGTGAATCAAAGCACGAGTTGAAAGAAATGTACCAGAAAATGGACAATTATACACAGAAGGTAGAGCTCAAAATTGAATCGAGACAAAACAGAGTTCATGCAATTAGGAAGAAGATAAGAGCAGGAAGAATTTTTCGAGATAGATGGCAAGAGGTTCAAGAGAGTACAGCAGTTCAAATACTTGGGATCTTGGTTTACCACGGACAGTAACATAAAAATGGACATCAAGGAATGAATAGCAAATGGTTCAAATGGCTCTGAGCACTATGGGACTCAACTGCTGAGGTCATCAGTCCCCTAGAACTTAGAACTACTTAAACCTAACTAACCTAAGGATATCACAAACATCCATGCCCGAGGCAGGATTCGAACCTGCGACCGTAGCGGTCTTGCGGTTCCAGACTGCAGCGCCTTTAACCGCACGGTCACTTCGGCCGGCAAAGAATAGCAGTGGGAATGAAATGCATGCATTCCCTCAGAGAGACGCTCGGCTCTAAATCTACCTCAGTGAACACTAATATGAAAATCTACAACACAGTGATGTGCCCAGCAGTAATGTACGGTTCAGAAACATGGAGCATGACTTAGCGAGAAAGGGAAAAACTATTAATATTTGAAAGAAGAGTAATGAGGAAGATATGGCGACCAGTTTTAGATAACGGAGAATGGAGGAGGAGGAAAAACGAGGAAATCTACCTTCTGATGCGACAACCAACTATCCTACAGAAGATAAAGAGCAAAGGAATACAGTGGGTGGGCCATGTAGCCCGTATGCCAGGTGGAAGACAGGCGAAGATGGCACTAGCGGGGAAACCAAACACCAAACGTCCCATTGGACGACCAATGCAACGCTGGATGGACGACCTGGCGAAGGACCTAGCAGCCCTGAGAATTGAAGACATCTAGAGGAACCACGCCAAAAACAGGAAGGAACGGAGGCAGTTTGTGGAAGCAGCGCGTGGTCTGCAGGGCCTGTGATCGTTGAATATCTCTAACGCGCCAACTGGACAGAAATTGACGCAGTATCCATCAGGAGGACATCCAGCAACTCTATCAATCAATGCCAAGGCGAATGATTGTTTGCTTTAGAAGTGGATCAAGGCGTTATTGGCTTGTTCTATTTGTGAAGGTCTTTCACTCCAATAAATTATCCAATTTTTCTAGAACTGTAGATATTTATTTGTCTGTACATGTACACCACATCTACCGATTTCCCTCTCATTCGGCTAATTCTTCGTGGTGTGCAGCCTTTTTTTTTTAGAGTGTAGTTCAGACAAGAATAGAATGTTGAAAATTAAATGGGTAGGCCGAATAACGAGTGAGGATGTACTGAATCGAACTGGGCAGAATAGAAGTGTGTCACAACTTGACTAAAAGAAGTGATCGATGACAGGCCAAATACTGGGCCATCAGTGAATCGTCAATGTCGTGCTGCAATAATGGTATCATCAATATGGTAATGGAGCAATGGAAAGAAGTGTGTGTGTGTGTGTGTGTGTGTGTGTGTGTGTGTGTGTGTGTTAAGAGGGGAGGAGGGGAAAGAGGTAAAAGTGGTAGAGATACACCAACACTTGGATGTAGGCATGTAAATAGGTTCAAAGGGTATAGGCTTGTAGACAGCAATAGTTACACATAGATAAAAGGGCTTGCATAAAATAAATTAGCGTTGACAGCTGCATCAGATGAGTCTTCAGACTGAAGACCACAACAACAACAACATCTTGGAAGATTAATTGGAAAACCATCACTGCTTCACTCATAAAAGCGAGTCTAAAAAGAGTCGCCAGCGTTTCTATGACTCGCGAGACAGTCAAAATTATCATTATTCCCAAATTAACAATCTAGTACCATATAGCTATCTACTAACATTGAGCAAGATTGCAAGACAGTACCACTGGAGTGAAAAACGTACGCCGGTAATAGTTTACACATCGCCTCCAGCTTCTCGGTAGCAACTATCGTCTACAATCCCAACAAAGCCAAAAAAGAATAATAGTTCGAAGTATGTTGGTCAAAAAACAAAAATACCAAACTTCGCGTACGACAGAAAGAAATGGAATTTATTGGCTTCAATTAGATGTCGCGAAGTCCATCTTATTCATTAAAGGCTACCTCCAGCCTTCAAATGGATCTGTTATATGATATAAGGCCTCTGCCGACCTAACTCTGTGAAATTCCTATTGTTTTACACTGCATTTGATTACCGAAATTTCATACTTTACTCCGACATTGCAGATAGCCGAAGTAATTCACTGCCGTAAGCAGCGCTGCAGAAGTCAATTGCACCGACTAAGAAGCTGGTTCTGACGAAGATATTTGTAAAGGATGAACCATATGGCGTGCTAGTGAATCAGTGCAATGGGAAGACGTACTCGAGTCTTGAGAACGAATATTGCTCTGCCATGGATATACAGTGGAACCACAGTTGATCTTGTGCAAAACACAGAATTTTCTTTTTTAAATATTAGTTATCAAATTCCACTTTTGGCACAGTAAACACTAGGAGGAGCCCATGGGTCACTAGAGATTTAGTATGGCAATATTGCTACGCAGTAAATCAATTAAATTGCTAGACAAACAATTATTGTTAAGCTACCGACGATGTACGAGTAGCTGCAAAGTTTTATGAAGTACTCAACAGATTTCGGCTGCTTGCCACAATCACCACTCAGCGATAGTATGTACTCGGAGCCTCTTCTTACGTGACAGTCAGCATTAAGACGTGTTCAGACCACCTCGTCCTGTGACTGTCGGTTGTACCATGCTCTCGAATTTTATTAACTTTTTGAAATGAATTATTGCAGTCTACTTATTTGTGACTGTTTTACATCGTAATGACATCCTCGGACTTACTTCTAATAAAAAACGTACACGCTATCCACTTATAATCTCAGGTAGCCTGCTTGCATCTGCAGAAGAATTTAACGAATTACAGAAACTACTTCCAGGGACATCATCAACGAGATATTCACTGAACACAAGTAGGAGGAAATCCTATGCCCGGTTTCATTAACATCTGCATACAGACTCCACAAGACACCGCTCGGTGTATGGCAGAAGGTACATTACACCACTACTAGTCACTGTTCCAACCGCAAATAAAGTGAAGTAAAAACTACTGTCTATATGCCTGTGTACGATTTATAATTTCTCTTATCTTCATGTCCTTACGAGAAATGTAAGTTGGCAGCGGCAGTATCGTTCAGTCAGTTTAAAATGCCGGTTCTCTAAATTTTCCGAATAACGTTCCTCGAAATGAAAGTCGCCTTTCCTCCAGAGATTTCCATTTGAGAGCGATATGAAGTGGGACAAGCACGTAATGGCAGTTGTGGGGAAGGCGGATAGTCGTCTTCGGTTCATTGGTAGAATTTTGGGAAGATGTGGTTCATCTGTAAAGGAAACAGCTTATAAAACACTAATACGACCTATTCTTGAGTACTGCTCGAGCCTTTGGGATCCCTATCAGGTCGGATCGAGGGAGGACATAGAAGCAATTCAGAGGCGGGCTGCTAGATTTGTTACTGGTAGGTTTGATCGTCACGCGAGTGTTACGGAAGTGCTTCAGGAACACGCGTGGGAGTCTCTAGAGGAAAGGAAGCGTTCTTTTCGTGAATCGCTACTGAGGAAATTTAGAGAACCAGCATTTGAGGCTGACTGCAGTACAATTTTACTGCCGCCAACTTACATTTCGCGGAAAGACCACAAAGATAAGATAAGAGAGATTAGGGCTCGTACAGAGGCATATAGGCAGTCATTTTTCCCTCGTTCAGTTTGGGAGTGGAACAGGGGGGAGAAGATGCTAGTTGTGGATGCGCAGTATGTATGAAGATGTAGATGTAGAGTTCCCGAAGCACCTCCGCAATACATGCGTGTTGATCGAACCGACCGTTGAAACACTATGTGATCAAAAGTATCCGAACACGCCCCAAAACATACGTTTTTCATATTAGGTGCATTGTGCTGCCACCTACTGCCCGGTACTCCATATCAGCGACCTCAGTAGTCATTAGAGATCGTGAGAGAGCAGAATGGGGCGCTCCGTGGGACTAACGAACTTCGAATGTGGTCAGGTAATTGGCTGTCACTTGTGTCATGTATCTGTACGTGAGGTTTCAACACTCCTAAACATCCCTAGGTCCACTGTTTCCGATGTGATAGTTAAGTGGAAACGTGAAGGGACACGTACAACACAAAAGCGTACAGGCCGACCTCGGTCTGTTGACTGACAGTGTCCGTAGACAGTTGAAGAGGGCAGTAATGTGTAATAGGGAGACATCTATCCAGACCATCACATAGGAATTCCAAACTGCTGCAGGATACACTACGAGTACTATGACAGTTAGGCGGGAGGTGAGAAAACTTGGATTCCACGCGGCTGCTCATAACCCACAAATCACGTCGGTAAATGCCAAACGACGCCTCGCTATGTTAAAGGAGCGTAAACATTGGACGATTGAACAGTGGAAAAACGTTGTGTGGAGTGAGGAATCACAGCACACAATGTGGCGGTCCGATTACAGGGTGTGGCTATGGCGAATGCCCGGTGAACGTCATCTACCACCGTGTGTAGTGCCAATAGTAAAATTCGGAGGCGGTGGTGTTATGGTGTGGCAGTGTTTTTCATGGAGGGGGCTTGCACCCATTGTTGTTTTGCGTGGCACTATTACAGCACCGACCTACATTGATGTTTTAAGCACTTTCTTGCTTCCCACTGTTGAAGAGCAGTTGGGGGATGGCGATTGCATCTTTCAACACGATCAAGAACCTGTTTATAATGCACGGCATATGGCGTAGTGGTTACACGACAATACATCCCTGTAATGGACTAGCCTGTACAGAGTCCTGACGTGCAACCTATAGGACACCTTTGGGATGTTTTGGAACGCCGACTTGGTGCCAGGCCTCGCCGACCGACATCGATACCTCTCCTCAGTGCAGCACTCCCTGAAGAATGGGCTGGCATTCCCCAAGAAACCTTCCAGCACTTGATTGAGCGTATGACTGCAAGCGTGGAAGCTGTCACCAAGGCGAATGGTGAGGCAACATCATACTGAATTCCAGCACTACCGATGGAGGGCGCCACGAACTTGTAACTCATTTTCAGCCAGGTGTCCGGATATTTCTGATCACACAGTGTACATCTAGCAGTCCAGCCCCAAAATGCCTTGATGTATTCCTTTAATCCGACCTGATGGGGATCCTAAACATTCGAGCAGAATTCAAGAACAGGTCGCGCTTGTGTTCTACAAGTGGTATGAATTTTTTCAATATTTTCGTCGTTTCGAGCAGTTGATGGACGTCCAGAATGAGGTTTGTCATCAGTCGACATGTGGCCCATTTAAAATGGAGCAAACCTCTCATATACTTTAGTTTTAGTATAGCGTCATCTTGGTAAGCTGTTTGAAACATTAAAACAGTTTTACCAGCATTTTACCGAGAAGAAAACAAAATTTCACAACTGCACGTTGTTCTCTTCAACTTGCCGAAACAAGAAAAATACGGGCTAGGAAAAACAATCACTGCAGATGAACAAAACAAGCCAGGTCGACAACACAGGCGTCACTAAACTGGCAATTAGTTGCGCTATTCACGCCTAGCGGCAGAAATGCGTACTACAAGAGCTCCGCCCATTGCAATGTTATTCTGGTTACTTTTTGGGTACCCCCAAGCATACTGTGGGTTACATCGCAGCTGATTTGAATGTGAGGCGTCTGGAGCCCAATTGTACCGATACTGTACGAAGACAACTGCACTGCACTGGTCTCAACAGCCGACAATCGAGATTACGTGTCGTGCCTTGCCTTGACTTTTGGCTGTTCAGTTTATAACGTTCGCCACTTACAGTGGCGCAGTTTTCCAAACAATGCGGGACGCAGCCGGCGAAAGCACCGCACGTCCCACCGGATCCACGTGTGCTTCGGGTTATTTGTTTACTTATTTTTTTGCCGGCAGGTGTTGGCCCCGGGACCTCGTCCGCTTTACTCGGGCCGCTCGACGCCGGCCGCGGTGCCCACTCGTTTCCCGTATCGCCGGCTGTCCGGGACCTGGCCGGCTATCGGCGATCTGGAGGCGGCGGCGTATTAATCGCGGGCGCGCCTATTAGAGAGCGGCGCGCCGCCTTTGTGCGGCCGCGATACAAATTAGCGGCTCGTTACGTTACGCCCCCGCGACTGATGGCCGGCCGCTATCGAGCCGTGTCCGCCATCTGTCTGCCGCCGCGCCGGACACGGGCCATTCCCAGCGAGCGCGCCGCGGCGGCGGCTAAGCGCTCCCACGACTGCGTACCGCTAAAATAAAGCGCCTCCCGGCTGCAGCACAAAAGAACGGTCCTCTAAAATATAAGTAGTGTACATCGCCGCCTACTCAGGTGCTGACCTAACCTCGTTACGTTGTACCGAATGAGCTTATCAGTCCAGTCACATTAATGTCACCACCGCTTAAGTTCGATGTCAATGTGCAATAACAGCTCACAGACGACAGGTGGCAACTCTAGCACTGGTGCGTACATTAACGGTGTCGGAGGATGCGGGGAACAATGCAGTCGTTGTCGTAACAAAATGGTTCAAATGGCTCTGAGCACTATGGGACTGAACTTCTGAGGTCATCAGTCCCCTAGAACTTAGAACTACTTAAACCTAACTAACCAAAGGACATCACACACGTACATGCCCGAGGCAGGATTCGAACCTGCGACCGTAGCGGTCGCGCGGTTCCAGACTGTAGCGCCTAGAACCGCTTGGCCCACACGGACCGGCTTGTCCTTATACGCACACAGAGCGATTTAACTGACATTCAGATGGACACGATCAGTTGTTTTAGGGCCAATGGAGTATGCATTTCCGAAACGAATAAGTTCTTATATTGTTTACGCGCCTCCGTGGTTAAGGTATACACTGCACGCCACGATGGCGCTATCAGAAACCGACGCCAAGGCAGTTGTAGTGCACTACGGGCCATAGATGACACTGATGAATGACGGCTGCGGAGATGACCACAGGCGAACAGGTGTGCAACTGTTGGGAAACTGACCACCTAGGTGAACCAAGAGGCTATCAACAATGTACCGCCGCGCGGGATTAGCCGAGCGGTCTCAGACGTTGCAGTCATGGACTGTGCGGCTGGTCCCGGCGGAGGTTCGAGTCCTCCGTCGGGCACGGGTGTGTGTGTTCGTCCTTAGGATAATTCAGGTCAAGTAGTGTGTAAGCTTAGGGACTGATGACCTTAGCAGTTAAGTCCCATAATATTTCACACACATTTGAACATTTTGAACAATGTATCCTCAACGACCGTTCAGATAATGTTGCTGCGTATGGGCTCCCGTACCTGATTCATGCACCCGTGTTGGCAGCTGTTCTTCGGCGATGAACGTCGGAATTAGCACGCCAGAATCGCAGCTCGACGTCTACTGAGGAGCGATAGGTGGCCTTTTCAGATGAATCACGCTTTATGCTCCATCGGACAGGTGACTTTTGGCCTGCACGGCCCTGCCGCAGTTGGCGGACAGGTTCAGGCTAGAGGAAGAAGCGTTATGGTCTAGGGAATGTTTTCGTGTGATTCCCTGGATGATCCTGTCATTCTGGTGTGCTATGGATAAATAAAAATATGAATCTATCCTTGGGAACTAAGTCCACCCCTACATGCATTTTCTTTTTCCTCTGCACCATGGCACTTACCAGCTGGACAATCCAACGTGTCACACAGCTCTTGGTGCATGTGCGTGATTCGAAGAGTAAATGGAAGAGTTTACCATACTCCCCCTACCAGCAACTCCCCGCATGTTCGCGCCATGGATACTCAACCGGGAAACCGGTCGCAGTTGACCACAATACTGGAGTCGCCATGGTTCTACATCCATGTCGGTACATTCTACAACGTCACTGACTCTGTTCCTGCAACTCTCGCAGCGATCCGCACTGCAAAAGCTGGTTATTAAGGACTTTGATAGGTGGTCACATTAATGTGACTGGACCGTGTAATTAACAGTCATTGCTTACACGTGTGGGATTGTGAGTCAAAAAATTAAATAAAACTCACCGTCTAACAGAGTCAACAAATTTGCTCTCAAATACTCTCCATGTACCTTTACTTCCATGCAAAATATAGGACCAAGAAAATTTAATCAACATCATGCTCTCCAGTTAAATGAAATTCTTACACTAGGTGTCAAAATCGAAAACAGTGCGGACGGCAGTTCCCGGCCAATCAGAACTAAGTACATTTACAATAGGGTCACGCACACGCAGTATCGTGGCGGTTGACAACTCTTCTCACTGTGCAAAAATACTTACAGGTGTCCTACAAAAATATGGACACACGCCGAGAAACGCGTGCTTCAACGTAAATGCGAAGCCTGCAAGTGGACCACGAAGGGCGCCTGTTCTCTGTCATCAATTCGCTGCAAGCGTCAGTCGTCGTCAGAACAGTGTTGCGTATTATTGTGAGTGCATTACGTCGGAAGTAAGTGAATTCGAACTTAGACAAATTGTTGGTGCTCGTATGGTAACCAAGGGAGCCGAATTATTTGTGTTTCAAGAGGCGCCGTATCGTAGATTAATACTGTATACAGGATAAGCGCAAAAAACAACATTCTGTAAGTCGCAATGCGGGCGATTTGTTGAGTGTTCATGACAGACGGTCACTGAAGAGGACTGTGACGAAAAATAAGGGGATGACAGCAGCAAAAGTCACTGCAGAACTGAATGTCGCAACTCGCGAACCCGGTCAGCGCTAAAAGAAGATGAAGGGGCTCCATAAGTAGGGAATTGTACGGCGAGCTGGTGTTCCAAAGCCTACCTCAGTGATGTAAATGTCAGAAACAGGAAAACGTGGTGCCAAAGCCATGAAATCTGGACTACGGAACAGTGGAAGAAAGTAATTTGGTCCGGTGAGTTTGGTTTCATACTGTTTCAACTTCTCGCCGACCTTACGTCCCAACAGTCCAACATGGCGAGGCCTCGGTGATGATTTGGGCAGCCATGTCGTGGTATTCCATAGGCCCAGTGGCAGATGCATATGGGGGACAACAGCATTGCCACCAGCGACGCCTCCCGCCATTCAGCCCGCACGCTATTCGTTCGTATCTTCGTATTCGTTCGTCAGTCGACTCGACTAAATCGAGTTAGCGAGTAGTTGTACTTACCTATGTAGCACACGCGGCAGCGTCATTATATTTTATACATTTCTGTCTGGCACATGGATACACTACGTGATCAAAAGAATCCGGAAACCTGGCTGAAAATGACTGAAAAGTTCGTGTCGCCCTCCGTCGGTATTGCTGGAATTTAATATGGTGTTGGCCCACCCTTAGCCTTGATGATAGCTTCCACTCTCGCAGCCATACGTTCAATCTGGTACTGGATGGTGTTTTGGGGAAAGGCGACCCATTGTTCACGGAATGCTGCACTAACGAGAGGCCTGGCACCAAGTCGGCTTCCTAAACGTCCCAAAGGTGTTATATAGGATTCAGGTCAGGGGTATGCAGGCCAGTCCATTACAAGGATGGTATTGTCGTGTAAACACTCCGCCACAGGCCGTGCATCATGAACAGGTGCTCGATCGTGTTGAAAGATGAAATCACCATCCCCGAATTGCTCTTCAACGGTGGGAAACAAGGAGGTGCTTAAAAATCAATGTCGGCCTTTGCTGTGACAGTGCCACGCAAAACAACAAGCGGTGCAAGCCCCCTCCATGAAAAACATGACCACACCGTAACACCACCGCCTAGGAATTTTACTGTTAGCACTACACACGCTGGCAGATGACGTTCACCGGGCATTCGTCATACCCACACCCTGCCATCGAATCGCCACATTGTGTACCGTAATTCCTCACTCCACACAACGTTTTTCCACTGTTCAATCGTACAATGTTTACGATCCTTACACCAAGCGAGGCGTCGTTTGACATTTACCGGCGTGATGTGTGGCTTATGAGCAGCCACTCGACATGGAATCCAAGTTTTCTCACCTCCCGCCTAACTGTCATAGTACTCGCAGTATATCCTGCAGCAGTTTGGAATTCCTGTATGATGGTCTGGATAGATGTTTCCCTATTACACACATTAGACTTCAACTGTCTACTGTCTCTGTCAGTCAACAGACCGAGGTCGGCCTGTACGCTTTTGTGTTGTACGTGTCCCTTCATGTTTCCACTTTATTATCACGTCGGGAACAGTGGACCTAGGAATGTTTAGGAGTGTTGAAATCTCGCGTACAGACATATGACACAAGTGACAGCCAATCACCTGACCACATTCGAAGTCCGTGAGTTCCGTGGAGCGCCCCATTCTGGTCTCTCACGATGTCTAATGACTACTGAGGTCCCTGATATGTAGTACCTGGCAGTAGGTGGCAGCACAATGCATCTAATATGAGAAATGTATATTTCTCGAAGCGTCCGGATACTTCTAATAACATAGTGTAGCTAACACATACCTACGAGAAAGTCGAGGCCACTCTAGTGATCTCGATACGTTATTCCGTCTGGCATTTGTTGAGGAAAGTCGCGAATATTCTACTGTTTTCTTGTACAGAGAACCTTCGAAAAGTAGTGTTATAAGTACTTACTATTCGTCGAATAGGAAGTTAGTTTACATTCAGAAGCAGAAATATTAAGACTGAAGAATGACTAAGTAAGAAGTCCTAGTTGTAGCAAGTGCAAGTGTGATGATTAGTCAAGAGTGAGAGTGATCAGTTGATGGTGAAATATTAATAATAGCAATTCACAGTAATTTGGTTCGAATGGCTCTGAGCACTACGCGACTTAACTTCTGAGGTCATCAGTCGCCTAGAACTTAGAACTAATTAAACCTAACTAACCTAAGGACATCACACACATCCATGCCCGAGGCAGGATTCGAACCTGCGACCGTAGTGGTCATTCGGCTCCAGACTGTAGTGCCTAGAACCGCACGGCCACTCCGGCCGGCACAGTAATTTCTCAGTAAAAATGTTCTTACGGGATTCGTAACAATATTTTTACTAATAACATAACAATAGTTTCCCATACATATCCCTTAATATTAGTTAGATATGGGAAACTATTGATGCGTATATTTCTGATAATAGTGATTTTCGAGAAGATTCCTAAAAACACATTGTTACTGAAAAGCCCGCTAAACCCGCTGGGCAGAACAGGTGATTAGGATTGTGGAAAGGGCCAAATAAGGTGTCGGTCAGGTTCACTCAAAATTGTAATTTATTGTAATTTAGAAACACCTTTAAACCAAAACGGCACATAGCCGAACCTTTAGAACTTCGAGTTTCAAAAAGGCAATTATTTGACGGCTGAAGGCCTCCAAACAAGAAATCTTAAAGCAACAAGATAAATCTCAAGTGGTAAAAACATGCAGTTAAAATTGCAAATAAAATAATTAACATATGTATACACAGCGAGGCTGAGAGCCTCAAGGCAACGGTGAATAGACAAATATAAACAAGATGCAAGACAAACAGCTGAAGGCCCACAGTAAAAATTTCAAGATTTTAAAATAAATTACCATAACCTTTCAAAAGGCAGGAGGCCCACAGTTGATTATCCAAAATTCAAAAATACATAAAATCGAGTAAAAGCAAGAATTTTTTAAAATCATGTTTATGATAGATTAAAAACGGACAATTAAACACGGGTGAGGAGGACAATAAAGAAAACGGCACTCAGAAGCTTCCAGGGAGGTCGGTCTGTCTCTTTCAGTTAGGTGAAACAGATGGTAAGCCCAACTACACTTGATCCATTAGAACCCAACCAGGGGACAGCCACGGACCGACCGACAAAACGACTTGCTTGCCACCAATCGGTACAAGAGAACTCAAACACAAAAGTTACCAATGTGATTATCCACAATGAAATACGTATTAGCTGTCAAAACTACAGACCATGTTGGAGAGCGATAACAGGTGAGGAAAGGACGCTGCCTGAAATTACGTTAGTGGCCAGGGCAAGTAACCGGGACACTAACGGCCACAAGGTAGAAAATTACGCTGGTACACTTGAATTTGAAATACGGTAATATAGTTAACTTCACCGAAGAAGAACACTGCCTGAATTTACGTCAGTGGCCAGGGCAGGTAACCAGAACACTATCGGCCACAAGGCACAAAATTTCACAGCGGCTCGATTTCACCACTATAAACACTCGGTGTTGCTCACAGAAAAAGCTCCCCAACAGCGAACCACCGAAACGAACGGCACAACATGAACGTACGTGGCTTGGGTAGTTGAAACCAGTACTCAACTTTGACGTCCTGGGTCGGTGAACCACGAAGCTGGTAACGATCGGACAGCTCCACACACGCTCCGACACTGCGCAGGGACCACCAGCGGACCCAGCCGACTGCACCGTGCGGAGATAACTTCCCTGGTCCTTAGCAACCGACCGACTCCTCTCAGAATGCCGACATCATCTACAATAGTCAACAGTGGAAATAACGCCAACTATACGCACAACCTGACAAACACTTGCACGAAGACCTGAACGATACGCAACAGTAACTAAGCACGCACGAAGACAAATCGGGAGTCGTTGCGCGCACACACACACACACACACACACACACACACACACACACACACACACAGTCAACTAATGAACGTTCGGTGGGCCAAAACGCGTCGTCCTGGAGGACGACCGACCGACGATCCACCAAGACTGTGGCTCGGCTCAAGTGATGCGTGGCGGCAATGGTCGGGCGAGCCATGTCAATGCAGACCTCACTGCTGCTCCAACCCGACTGCACCAGTGCCGCATTGCAACTCCCCGACTGGCAGGTCCGGACTGCGCTCCAGACGCGGTCCAACTGACTGGCAGCCCGAACTCGCGACCCGAACTGCCTTACGACAGTCAACGACCGGGAAGTAATAGCCAGTCAAACAAAGATACTACGAGAGTGGATATATCACGGTCAGGCAAAGGTGCAACTCAGTGACAGTAGTAATTTAAATTAACGTAGTGAGGTGGAAGTACGTTAAAAACAGGGTGTAAAATACATGATGGCGGGAACATGAGCCACGCACAGCTCAGTTACTATACTGTATAATCAGTTTAAATAAAACTTTCTTAAGGGGAGCCGGAGGTGCCTATGCTGCCCATGTTAAAATCACTAAGTTTGAGGAACATTTATGAATAAACTACCAAATAGAAAAATTTGATTTTTTTTACGTATAGAGTGGTTTAGTATTGCAGTTATGACAAAGGGATTTTGGAGTATCTTTCCTAGTTTCCTTGCAATCATTTTTTTTATTAATGACCCAAATTTTTTTACAAATAATTGCTTTATAATGAAACTGAAATGAAACTACTGAACATATTGCCAAATGACTGTGTTACAATGTGCGTTTGACCACTAGGAGTGCTGTATAAAAATTTCATCTCTCTAGCTTGAGTCGATTTTGAGAAAATGTTCCTTATATTCGAAAAATTCTAATTTACTGGAAATGGCTATCAAAGTTTCTCAATACATTCCTGCACTCTAGGATGGATTATCAGGGTCTTCTTCTTCATCCTTCAAAAGCTTCCTCTTCTGTCTTCTTTTCTGGCCTGTTGTTCCATCATACTTCATATGCCTTTCTCTTCTTCCTGTTCTTCTTATCCTTTCTCTGTCAATATTTCTTAGTGCTCGTAGAGTGTTCACCCCAGCTGTAAATCCTAATGCCTTCAGAACTTCACACTTCACACTGTTCCCTTGGTTGTAGGTTGCTATTGCATCATAAATGCCAAAGTGCAGTGTTTTTATGCTTACAAACATCCTTTTAGGAATCACTTTCCAAATCAAATTGTTTACGCTCTCGTCAGGATTCTGCGCCTTTCCGTGTAGACATTTGTGTAACAAAGTTGGCTGTGCTAAGTCATGAAAAATTGGTTTTATTGCATTTATCACAGCTGCTGGCAAACCATGTCTGTGATCATGGTCCTTTTTTGCATTATATTTGCACCAGGAATCGTTTGGGCACAGGCTGTGTTGAGGGTATTCATTGGAAGAGGCAGTATGAAGGAACAATGCCCACACTGCTTTTCGCATGTCACAAACATTACTAGTATTTTGCCTTATAGCATACCCATAGTATCTCTGTAGACGTTCAATCACCTCATCAGTAAGCCTGCCTCTCCCTCCTATTGTCTTTCCATCACTGAGCTTACTTGAACCCAAAGTTTGTTTGAGCCTTCGAAGCCGTGCACCCATACGCTTTTGCACATGCCCAATGCATTCCAACTTTTCAACTACAACCCTTGCACACTCGCTGTATGCGAAACATAAGGCGCTGTATTCGTAACAGGCCGAGAAAATCCCAAGCAGTTCGCCAGGAAGTCACGAGAGGGTGTTAGATGCATTCAGCGGCCGCCCATTTCCTCTGCAGGAGTGGGGAAAAACGGTAATAACTCCACTTCTAGGGCGAGTAGAACAATAATTCAAAGTTTACATTAAAGAGGAATGTTCCAATTAATTTTCGGTAGCAAAAAAAAAAATCGTAATTTTTTGGATTTGACCACCTCCGGCTCCCCTTAAACTTTGCATGTGACTTGATTATTTTTTATTGTGGTAAAAATAAAGGTTGCTCAAAATATCTTTAGCGCCCCCTCCTTGAGGTTTTTCTGTATCCGCCACTGCGGTAGTCCCCATGGTTACTCAGCAATGCCGCATTACTGCCAAGGATATGTTGTTGTTTCGGCTGATCAGATCCATCCCATGCTGCAATGTTTGTCCCCCAACGGTGATGATGTGTTCAGAGACGACAGGGCACTTCCTCTCACAGCTCGCATTGTCGAGGAATGGTTTTGCGAGCACGAGGATGAATTGTCGCATCCCCCTGGCCACCACAATCAAGAGATCTCAGAACTATTCAGCTTCTGTGGTCTGCTTTGGTGAGAAGGGTACGTGATAGCTATCCACCTGCATAATGGTTACGTGATCCTGCCACTATTTTTCAGTAAGAATAGTATAAGATTTCCTTGAAAACCATGCGGGAACTTTATTTATCCATTCTGAGACGATCAGAAGCTGTTTTGAATGCCAACGGATTTCCTTCGCCGTATTAGGCATGATAATGTGTTGTGTTTTCGATGTTTCCTCGTTTTTTCGCAACCCGTGTAGTTACTATGTGGCAAATCAGAACCTGAAAATCATCGTTAATGGCTCTGAGCACTGTCGGAGTTAACAGCTGAGGTCATCAGTCCCCTAGTCCTTAAAATTACTTAAACCTAACTAACCTAAGGACGTCACACACATCCATGTCCGAGGCAGGACTCGAACCTGCGACCGTAGCGGTCGCGCGATTCCAGATTGAAGCGCCTAGAATCGCTCGACCACACCTGCCGGCTATCATTTATGCACTGAACTAATGGCGTTCTTTTACAAATGATCAGAAAATTGTGTAGTAGACGAGGGCATGTGGAGCTACCATTGGATTTATATGCTGTTACTGCAGTAGCCGTTGACAAAAATTAGTAGTAAGAAAGTCACTGCACACCAAAGACTGAAAATAAATCCGAAATTCATCTATTAAGCAGAACAGCCTCTAGTCGAAAGGAGAAACACTGACAGAGACTCACCGCAATACAGGGACCTCAACAAAAACGTAAAGACGATCAAAAGAGATCAGAAAATACAAAACACAGGACTGATCGATTTGACCGTAAAACCAATGTGAACACAGAGCCCTTCGACCTAGTCAAGCTTACGTTTCACAAAATTGGGTTGGTCGAGGAGAAGTTGTTACTGGAAGATATCGAATTATAAAAACTGTCAACATCTCTTATCGAAAACTGTGCAGTTAATCAGTGACAAGCCGAAACCTGCGAGGTGAATCATGATGACAAGTCGTGAATGTGGGATCGTAAGAACTGGAACCTCTCGATAATAATGAAAAGGAAGCACCTCTGAAAAATCTCTAGAATTGTAAGGCGTCAGCAGGTCAGGTCAAGAGCGATGTACTTAATACTTGAAGAGAGAAATTTGAAGAATCACTTCTAAAATAAATAAAATAAGTGGGTCGAGGAAGGGAAGAGTCCAGATTCACGGAAAAATGCAGAGGTAATTCTCCCCTTCACAAAGGAAACAGCACAGACGTCGATGATTACAGACCTATTACCTTTTGTAAGCCAGTAAAAATCAATACCCTTGGAGAAAAACATGATAACAATACATTTATTCACTACCGGTTTCGATCAAGGACATTCTTTACAGAGCTAGCAAAAAATGGAAACAAAGTGGAAACTATAAATTTCAACAAAAATCACATTTTCATGAGAATTATTAGTAGGAAAAATTAAGTGTAATTATGAAAAACATATTGTGACAACTCCGCATGTTATATATAGTATTCAACCAGAAAAGTATACCCCATTTCTGACTTGAAAACGTTAAAATAATACATAACGCTACAATATTAGCTTCAGCCAGCAGAAAACTTTGAAAACAGGAAAAATGTAACAGCAGTAAGTGCACAGCACCATCGCTCAGGCGCAACAACGCCCAGTAGGTTAATATACAAGTGTTGATCAAAGAAGCGACAAGCCAAAGTCAAAACTCAAACTCAGAGATCAAAGTCAAAGATTAAGGTCAAAGAATAAGTTCCAAAATACGTGTACACAATAGCACAGCCCAGCAGAGATACACATGCACTCAACTTACAATAAAACAAATATAATGAGAAAAGATGCAAATGTATAAAAACACTTTTTCCTCGATAAATTATTTTATTTTTATTTATTTTTGCCTTCTTCTTCTCGCTATTTTCATGTTTTATTTTTCACTTGTTTTCAATACAATATTATGTAATATATTAGTCATATAATATTATTACTATGTGACATGATACAATGTCACACGACAAAACAAACCTGCCATTTTGTGAAAACCACCACATATAAAAATAAACATTGTGCGCAGCTCGTGGTCTCGCGGTAGCGTTCCCACTTCCCGAGCGCGGGGTCCCGGGTTCGATTCCCGGCGGGTCAGGGATTTTCCCCTGCCTCGAGATGACTGGGTGTTGTTGTGTCGTCTTCTTCATCATTAACATCATCATCATTCATCCCCATTACTGACGGAGGAAGGCAATGGCAAAACCACCTCCGCTAGGACCTTGCCTAGTACAATGGTGCAGGTCTCTCGCATCGACCCCTACGCTCTTTCAAGGAGTATGGGCTTCATCATCATAACGTTTTCAAGTCAGCAATGGAGTACAATTTTCTGATTAAACAGCGTGTATGACGCGTAAAGTTGTCACAAGAGTTGTTTCTCTTAAGGACACTAAATTTTTCCCAATAATAATTCTCATGAAAGTGTAATTTGTGCTGATATTCACAGTTTTCACTTTGTTTTCATTTCTGTGCTAGCACCGTGAAGATGGTCTGTGATCGAAATCGGTAATGAATAAATATATAGTAAGACAGCACAATGAATCATGCAATTCTCTTTGTATATCGATGCTTTGACAGTCGCCTGAAAGATATTTGAAAATCATTACGAATCACCTGAGTTAGAAATTTGACTTTTACAAGCTATTCTCACACGCATGGTTCAGAAAAGGAGTCAGTTCAACTGACCATATCCAAGCAGAACCCTCACTGATAGAGAAATGAACAGAGTACAGTATCTCACGTCACATGGCCTTTATGGACAACCAGAAAGAGTTCGACAAGATAGAAAGCTGAGTAGTATTGAGAGCGATCAACAGAGCACACATCGACTACAGATTTACGAGAATGCCACTCTACATGTTAAAAAAAGAAAGATTGGACGACTGGAAAGGTTCCCTTGAGAAGAAGAGTCACCTAAGTTACTCGCTTTGGCCCTGGAGGGCGTGTTAAAGTTTCTGTCGTCATGATAGATCGAAAACGTCCCAGACCTCCTTTGCTTTGCAGATGATATGATCATTTTTAGCACCGACGCAAGCAGTTAACAATAACCCATGTTCAAAGGTGCTTTCCAAATTGTAGCCCTCAGAATCAGTACGCTGGCTTTCTATAGTTCCCATAGATACTGTCAATATATTTACGTACCTTTATTGATGATTTATTGCCACTCGGGATCAGCCGAGCGGTTTAAGGCGCTACAGTCATGGACTGTGCGGCTGGTTCCGGCGGAGGTTCGAATCCTCCCTCGGGCATGGGTGGGTGTGTTTGTCCTTAAGATAATTTAGGTTAAGTAGTGTGTAAGCTTAGGGACTGATGACCTTAGCAGTTAAGTCCCATAATAGTTCACACACATTTGACCATTTTGATGATTTATTCATGTCCTCACACATGAAAGCCAACTCAAGAGCCAAGCAGAAACATAAACAATCACCGCCCTTGCACTCGGTAGTTCTGTTGTGATATCCGAAAACAGGGTCTCTCAAAGAAAGATACATGGGGTACATACACAATGAAAGATTTACTGTTTGCTCTCCAGAATACTAATCACTGGCATCAGAGCGTATGAATTTGGAATAACAAAACACAGTTATACTGAAAGCGAATTCCTAAATCGATGGAACTGGACCGCATGCATATTAGTACCGGCGATCACTTTTCTTGTAGTCCAGCTGTCTATTAGGGTAAGCGTCCATCTCTTAATTATTCCATAAGTCATGGTAGATTTAGTAACTGTCTCATCTCTGCACAACAAATGGTTCAAAAGGCTCTGAGCACTATGGGACTTAGCATCTGTGGTCATCAGTCCCCTAGAACTTAGAACTAGTTAAACCTAACTAAACTAAGGACATCACACACATCCATGCCCGAGGCAGGATTCGAACCGGCGACCGTAGCGGTCACGGTTCCAGACTGAAGCGCCTAGAATCGCATGGCCACACCGGCCGGCTCTGCACAACATCTGTGTTTATTTGCACAAGGAATATTGTAGCATTCATAGCAATTCTTAAATTAAATGACGCCATAACGTTCAATTACACATTTCAGCATTAAGAAAATCACTTGTGGCACCTTATTAACCACGAAAATTCTCTGAAATAGCCTAGCATAAAACACATCACGCTCCTTTCTTTCTAAAAAACCTACCAGTTCAAATTAAAGTTCACTCTTGTTTTTTTGCATACACAGTTATGGAAACGCGCAGCGCGGAAGAATCTAGGTACAAATAAAAGTCGCTTACAGCGAACTTGACGTTAAATAACGTGCTTATTTCGCTGTCGTCCTACAGATACTGTACATTCTTACTGCTGATACATTAGGATGCCCTTCGTGGGAACGAGATTTTTTTCATGAAAATATTTTGTCCCCACTATGGGTACGTTTATTGACAAACAAATACTATTAGTGACTACTAGTCAGTACGAAAAGGAACAGAAGGAAAAGTAGTAGGTGAATGTCGAATGGGGGTAAGGAATGAAAGAGGAAGCCGCGTGGTAGAATTTTGCACAGAGCATAACTTAATCATAGGTAACAGTTGGTTTAAGAATCATGACAGAAGGCTGTATATGTGGAAGAGGCCTGGAGACACTGTAAGATTTCAAATAGATTATGTAATGGTTAGACAGAGATTTAGGAACCAGGTTTTAAATTGTAACACATCCAGGGGCAAATGTGGACTCCGACCGCAATTCATTGTTTATGAACTGTAGATTCGAACTTAAGAAACTGCAAAAAGGTGGCATTTTAAGGAGGTCAGACGTGGATGAACTGAAAGAACCAGAAGTTTTAAAGAATTTCAGAAAGAGCGTTAGGTAACGATTGACAAGATCTGACGAAAGAAATACAATAGAAGAAGAATGGGTAGCCCTGAGAGATGAAATAGTGAAGGCAGCAGAGGATCAAGTAGGTAAAAACACGAAGGCTAGTAGAAAGCCTTGGGCAACAGAAGAGCTATTAAATTTAACTGATGAAAGGAGAAAACATAAAAATGCAGTAAACGAAGCCGGCACAAAGGAATACAATGTCTCAAAAATGAGAGCGACAGAAAGCGCAAAATGACTTATCAGAGATGACTAGAGGACAAATGTTAGGATGTAGAGACATATATCACTAGGGGTAAGATAGATATAATTTACAGGAAAATTAAAGAGACCTTTGGGGAAAAGAGAATTACCAGTATGAATATCAAGAGATCAAGTTCCAATACCAAAGAAAACAGATGTTGACAGGTGTGAAAATTACTGAACTATCAGTTTAATAAGTCACGGCTACAAAATACTAACACGAATTCTTTATAGACGAATAGAAAAACTGGTAGAAGCCAGCCTCGGGGAAGATCAGTTTGGATTCCGTAGAAATGTTGAAACACGAGAGGCAATACTGAGCCTTCTGTAAGTAGGCTGTTTAGGTTTTTATGTTGGTAACCCCACGTAGCGCTCTGTATCAAAATCACCGACTGTGCTGTGTGCAGTCTGTGGCTGGTTGGACTCATTGTTAGAATATTCACTATTGTAGTGTTGGGCAGTTGGATACGAACAGCGCGTAGCGTTGCGCAGTTGGAGGTGAGCCACCAGCAGTGGTGGATGTGGGGACAGAGGTGCCAGAGTTTTGAGAGCGGACGATATGGACGTGTGTCCGTCAGAAAGAGGAAATCTGTAAGACTGGATATCATGAACAGATGTATATATGACGACTTTTAAATATTATTAAGGTAAATGCATTGTTAAAATGAAGAACAAACCGCGCTCAGTCATAAGTTGCGTTTATTTGCCGCACTATGCATTTCGAGCCCTGGAGGCTCATCTTCAGGTCCTTTTTAGTGATTTACATCAGGTTTTTTAGTTGTTTGCCTGTTGATATTACATTCTTGTGTTACAACATGGTATATTGTAGATATAAGTTTAACAGCGTTAATAATATGAAACTAACTTACAGTTTAACATTGTACGATGTCTGCTTCTGTTGTGCAGTTGGTACACACAATACACATCTTTAATGTTGCAGCACATACTGGGATACATACATTGTCACATACTTTCTCGCACATTGTAGTAGCAGAACGTAACATGCAAAAGATTTTCGTTCAAACAGACGTTCTACTTCTAAATATAATCTACTTTCTTGTTTCACGGAAGATAATATGATATAGTATAACTAGTACACAGGTATTATTAAAATAATTATTTGTCACCATGTTGTAGGTTGTCAGCTGTTTGTACTATTATAGATTTGATTCCTCAGGAAAAAATAAACTTTTAAAGGTGTAGAAAAAATTGTGGCTGTTAAACTCTGTTTGTTCATTCAACAAGTTTTCGGCATATTTTTCTTTGTGTAGCATTATTTCTAACTGTTCTAGTAGATTAAGTTTCTTACTGTTGGGTTCTGTGTGAACTACAGTTAGGCTGCTGTGGATGTCGTCAAGTCTGTGTTTATTAATATACATGTGGTTAGCTATTGTAGATTTTTCAAAATGGTTTAGTCGAAAGGCGTTGGTGTGTTCTTTATACCATGTGTGGAAGGTTCTTCCAGTTTTTCCTATGTAAAATGCAGGGCAACTGTTACATTGTAATTTATATATTCCACTGTGTTGTGTTATTGGCTTGTTTGTGTTCACTGTGTGAGGTAAGTGGTATCCAAGTTTGCTGCTTGTGGAGAAAGATATTTTAATATTTTTTTTTTAATAAGTTAGCTATTTTTTTTATACTGTGCCTAAGTATAGAATGCTTGTGAAGATTTGTTTTGTGTCAGTAGTTTTCTTTTCAGTGTTTTTGTGAGTGATGTTGGTCTGAATTTTTCTAGATAGTTTATCAATTCATTTTACAGAGTAACCTTTATTTACTGCAATTGTTTTGATAGTATCTATTTCTTGTGTTAGTGCTTTGTGTTTTAAAGGTAATGTATGTGCCCTGTTCAAGATTGATCTAAATGCAGCATACTTATGTGTGTTCAGGTGGTATGAAGATTCATGTAATGTGATGTCAGTGTAGGTTGATTTTCGGTAAATGTACAAGTTATGTTCTTGTTGTTCATTCACAATTGTGAGGTCTAAGAAATTTATGGATTGTTTTGTTTCATGTTCTATTGTGAACTTTATTTTATTGTGAAGTGAGTTGAACGATGTGAGGAGTTCTTCAAGTTCATCTTTAGTGCCATCAAATAAGAGTAGTGTGTCATCTACATATCTCTTGTAATACACACTTTCTTGAACAAGTTTATTTTCTCCTTTGAAGAACTTATTCTCTAAGTGGTTGATGAAAATGTCAGCTAGGAAACTTGACATGCAGTTACCCATAGCTAAGCCTTCTTTCTGTTGATAGATATTATTATTAAATGAAAAGTAGTTGTGGGACAGTACTTGTTCAAGTAGATCTACCAACTCTGTAATCTCTGGTATGGTTAGTTTTTTGTGTGTGGTGAGGTTTTTCTAATTATTTCAATTGTCTCTTTAACAAGTATATTTGTGAACAGATTGATAATGTCAAATGACGCAAATCTAGCTTCTCTGGGGATTTTCACAGCTTTGAAGAGTGTTGATAACTCATGTGCATTTTTTATTGTGTATGTTGTTTCAAAAGTGTAAAATTCTCTGAGGATATTATTTAACAACTGTGAAAGTTTACATGCAGGTGTGTTCTTGGAGTTAACAATTGGTCTAATTGGAGAGTTCTGTTTATGGATCTTTGGCTGTGCTCTGAGTTTGGGGGCAGTGGGATTCATTAATGTACAACTTTTAATTTGTTTATCAGACAGGAGGAGGTTACATTGGTTAAGCATTTTCTTCAATTTTTTCTGAAACTTAGTGGTTGAATCATGGTTCAGTTCAGTAATGTTATTTTCCTGAGGAATCAAATCTATAATAGGACAAACAGCTGACAAACTACAACATGGTTCCAAATAATTATTTTAATAATAACTGTGCACTAGTAATACTATATCATATTATCTTCTGTGAAAGAAGGCGGTTTGTTCTTCATTTTACGAAAGTAAAACAGTCGCGGACGAAACACTGAAAAACAATGGATAAAATTAAAATACATTGTTTGTTCTCTATCAAAATCTTTCATTTGCTAACTATGTCTATCAGTAGTTAGTGCCTTCCATAGTTAGAATCTTTTATTTAGCTGGTAACATTGGCACTCCCTGTATTGCATTAGTTCGAGTAACGATGATTTTTGTGAGGTGAGTGATACATGAAATGTGTATGTTATTGTTAGTCAGGGCCATTCTTTTGTAGGGATTATTGAAAGTCAGATTGCGTTGCGCTAAAAATATTGTGTGTCAGTCTATTGATGATCAGAATAAGAAAAAGAGAGAACTGTCTGAGTACGTTCAGTTTTACTCAGCAGTCTTTGTATCAAATTACGCAGAAGTTTACCAGCAGTCATTCATAAATTTTCTAAGGGTATGTGTCACTACGAATTATCTTAGAAGATAGATTAAGGAATGGCAAACCTCTGTTTCTAGCATTTGTGGACTTAAGGGGCTCCGGAAAGGCTCAAAATCATGAAAAGTTCAATTTTTACTTTTTTGCGTTTTCTGAATCTGCAGACTATTACCTTTTAATAGATATATAATTTATTCAATTCCGAAGACTACAACTATTTTTAAATTTTTTTTAAATGTGTTTTACATGGGCGTGACCCACTGTGGTGCTGTTAAACTGCTGTCAAATGGTGTTATTATTAACGTCCGTGTTCATCAGGTACATTTTAGTCTGCCTCATGCAATAATGGAGGTGATAAAACCTATTTTCAGAGACTTAGCAACACCTGAACTGTTGAAAAAGTGTATTCACGGAAAAACTCAAAACCCCAATGAAAGTGTAAATAGTGTTATATGGTCGAGAATCCCCAAGACTGTATTTGTTGGAATAGAAACACTTCACTTTGGTGTGTATGATGCTGTTGCGACTTTCAATGATGGCAACATTGTAAGGTGCAAGGTATTTAGAAATATGGGAATGAAGATAGGTTCTAACATGGTACGAGCGGTGCTTGCTTTAGACAAGGAACGCCTTCGGGCTGCAGACAGGGCTGTAGAGAGTCTAGAAATACAAGCAAGAGTAAACAGGAGGAGGAACAAGAGGAAGCTGGAGGAGGAGTTTGCAGAGGATGAAGATAATCCATCCTATGGACCTGGAATGCACTAAAAAGTTAATCCAATCTTTGTCGCTCGATTCCCAAAACTTTTATTTTCTCATACTAATTACATGTTTTCTAAGGATCTTCCAAACATATTTGTTTCAAACTTTCAGTAAATGTTACACAGTACCTTCTGCATAATTTAACACAGCCTTTTCCCAAAAAACTGTATATTTTTGAATATATAAATAAAAAATTGCAAAAAAATGTTGTGAATTTTCATTACAATTGAAAAAAAATCATCTTTAATAACTGAACTAAAATTTTGTAAAATCCCTGTGTTGAGTTGTAGTCCATGTTCCAATAAATAATCTGTAAAAAGTTCAACTTCCTACCTCAAATACTTTGTGAGGAAAGATGTAATTTATAAGCGTTATTTTAACATTGCAAGTATAGGGCGTTCCGGAGCCCCTTAAAAGAAGCTTTTGACGATGTTGACTGGAATACTCTCTTTCGAATTCTGAAGGTAGCAGGGGTCAAATACAGGGAGCGATGGGGGATTTACAATTTGTACAGAAACAAGATGGCAGTTATAAGATTCGAAGGTCATGAAAAGGGAAGCAGTGGTTGGGATGTTATTCAATCTGTATATTGAGCAAGCAGTAAGGGAAACAAAAGAAAAATTCGGAGTAGGAACTAAAATCCATGGAGATGAAATAAAAACTTTGAGGTTTGCCGATGACATTGTAATTCTGTCAGAGTCAGCAAAGTACCTGGAAGAGTAGTTGAACGTAATAGACAGTGTCTTGAAAGGAGGATATAAGATGAATATCGACAAAAGCAAAACGTGGATAGTGGAATGTAGTTGCATTAAATCAGATGATTCTGAGGGAATGAGATTACGAAATGAGACACTTTAAGTAGTAGATGCGTTTTGCTATTTGGGGGACAAAATAACTGATGATGGTTGAAGTAGAGAGGACATAAAATGTAGACTGGCAATGGCAAGGAAAGCGTTTCTGAAGAAGGGAAATTTGTTAACATCAAGTGTAGATTTAAGGATAAGGAAGCCCTTTCTGAAAGAATTTGTATGGTGTTTAGCCATTATGGAAGTGAAACATGAACATGGACGATAAATAGTTTAGACAAGAAGAGAGTAGAAGCTTTCGAAATGTGGTGCTATAGAAGAATGCTGAAGATTAGGTGGGTAGATTATGTAACTAATGAGCAGGTACTGAAGAGAATTGGGGAGAAGAGGAATTTGTAGAACAACTTGACTAGAAGGAAGGATCGGTTTGTAGGACACATTCTGAGGCATCAAATCGTTCAAATGGCTCTGAGTACTATGGGACTTAACTGAGGCCATCAGTCCCCTAGAACTTAGAACTACTTAAACGTAACTACCCTAAGGACATCACACACATCCATGCCCGAGGCAGCATCCGAACCTGCGACCATAGCGGTAACGCGGTTCCAGAATGTAGCGCCTAGAACCGCTCGGCCACTCCGGCCGGCTCTGAGACACGAAGGGAACACCAATTTAGTATTGGAGGGAAGCGTGGAGGTTAAAAATCGTAGAGAGAGATCAAGGAATTAATATACTATGCAGATTCATAAGGATGTGGGTTACAGTAGTTACTCAAAGATGAAGAACCTCGCACAGGATAGGGTAGCCTGGAGAGCTGCATCAAACTAGTCTCTGGATTGAAGATCATAACAACAACAACTAGCCAGTCTCAGGTATCATGAAGCTGTGGAGTGTACAGATTGCAGCAGAAATCATGATAATACAGCGGGATTTTCGCTGCCCAGGGACTGGGTGTTTGTTTTGTCCTCATCATTTCATCATCATAATCATTCGTGACAGTGGCTATATTACGACCAGCTTTGATACAGAAGTGATGACACGCTCTGCAGGACAAGACTATCATTTTGCAGGATAATGCTCAACCATGTACCGTGCAAGCTGTTACTGATTTGTTTGACTGATGGGGCTGCTAAGTACTATACCACCTACTGCACTCCCCTGACTTAAGCCCTCGTGAGTTCAGCTCGATTTCTAAACTGAAGGAAACACTTTACGGCATTCGCTTCAGAACTGCTGCAAATTCGCCGGGCTATAGACAGCGCCGCTCGAACTGTCAACACAACTGGCACTGTTAAGAGCATCCTACGACTTCCACATCGCTGGCAACGGGTTATACACAATGCTGGTGATTACTCTGAAGGTCAGTAAAACTTTGAAAAATGTATATGTTTTGTACGAGCTGTAAATAAATATTTGCCACCATTGATGTTCCAAACCTCGTATTATATACAAGTCCCTACTCAGTTTTCTATAAAAAAAAATCATCATTAACCTATACTTAACCTCTTAAATAATACAAGCTACATGCAGATGCCATATAACTTATTTTCTATTCATCATCATTTTACTATAACGAATTCTCTGGTTAAATCTCGCATCAAGCAAAATACTGTTTTAGATCTTGTCGTGGGTAAAGACCTTTTATTCTGTTCTTTCCACGATGGCCAAGTAAATAAGTTCCTGAGTGTGGAATTCTTAACATACTGAATGATCTGACATATAAAAGCTGCCACTTTCTATTTCTTTTAGTCAATAACGAAGACTGACGATGCATCCTTAAAAGCACTAGTTCTCCAATTGCACATATTAGCCCTTATAATCTTTAATTCCCATCAGACTTTTTTCCATTGTTTCACCTTTGCTGTTAAATTCACTAGTGTGGCTCTTACCTTTCCTTCCCATTGATTGTTATCTCTAGGAACGTTATTTATCTTATTGACGCACACATTGTGCTCTTCCTTCCCATACATTAGTCCCGCTGGTGTTCACCCAGCTAATGTGCTAGCCACATTATTGATCATTTCTTTAAACTTCTCAATGTAGTCAGTCCACACAGTTTCTCCTGCATGACAATAGTGACAATAGGTACACATAATCGGTTTAAATCCTAGAAAAGCCATGCTACGGCAGAATTTCTCTAATGCTAGGTTGTGCTAGAGCATTTCTCCAGGAGAGTTTTAGTTTTAGCGAACCAAAATTCACGAAGTAAATAAGTATTTTCTATTTATCCGAAACCATATTCCACGCAAAAATGAGAACATGGATTTTCTTGAATTACAGCGCTAACTACCAATAATCAAAATAAATGTTTAAGACAAAATGTATGTAGTTTTTATGTAGAATCTGATAATGCAATAAAAATGGGGGAGGGGGTTCCTATTTGAAATTTTGAAGTTGCGTCCCGCTCCACCCCCAGGGGAATGGGGTAGCAGATAATTTTAGCACGAGCAGATGTCCCCCTCGAAAATAATCAACTTTGGATTCTACACATTTTTTCGTGTGAAGCTTATTTTTCGAGTTATTCTGGTTTGTCAACTAAAAATTTACACTCTGTATAATGACAGTATCCCCTAGCTGTTGATACGGGATGGCTCTTGGTATGGGGCTACAAACATCTGTACAATCAATAGTCAGCGGTTTGTCAGGCACAACTGAATGTGTGCAGACCTAAGGCATCGATTGCACACTGACCAGTGCAGTGGTTCGGAACTACATCAAGAAAGTGCTGACGCATGCACCAATGGAAAGAGTGGGCAGAGCCACACCTCTAGGAAGACAGAGGTAAGTGCCCCACGTCAATGCTGACTCAAGCAGCCGCCCACCACTGGGCGGCCCAGTTTGGTGGCATCTTCAAGAGCATCAGTACTCAGGAATCGGAAGGCATTACTTAGCCTGCATTCTGTGAGTGGTAATAGAGTGTGCAGTACTTGCATATAAGAGGACAGGAATCAAGTTAAATTATGTTCAATTTCTTTTTTAGAAATAAAGTGTGTTATTAATCAGCAAGTGATATGTACAAAGCATTTTGGATTCCTGCATGTTCCTTACTTCCTTTTTTGTGTCGGTGCTGGTTCCCACAGTAGGTGACACAGTAGAATGAAGTGGGCCTTTATTCTTCGATTGTTTGGTTTTGTTGTATGAAAAATTTGGAACAGGCTTGTTTCCTTCATCACTTCATGCATGGTGTCTGTGGAATAACAACAGGTTTGGTAGAGCACTTGCCCGCGAAAGGCAAAGGTCCCGCGTTCGAGTCTCGGTCGGGCACACAGTTTTAATCTGCCAGGAAGTTTCATATCAGCGCACACTCCGCTGCAGAGTGAAAATCTCATTCTGGAAACAGGTTTTTAACATATTCGAGCAACTGAGGACTTCAAAGGGGCGTCATAAATAATGACTATACCACATTAACTTCTTTTGGTATTCTGAACAAATAAAAATGCACCAGTTTCTTGCATACTCACGCTCCATTTGGAACGACACCTGATAGATGCTGTGATAGAATTTATGTAGAAAATTATTCAATTCCTGTTGAAGTTGTTGTTGATCCTTCGAGCATCAATCACCTTGTTCTTGCAGCCTATCCATGCTTTGAAACAACACCAAGTTATAATTCCTTTTAATACCACACTGTATTGACAAAATTGGAAATTTTCCCACTTCTTCCTTTGAAACTATTTCTTGATTCTGTAGATGAGATGAGACCTCGGCAATAATGCTATCTTTCGCACTGATATAGACCATACTAAAATTATACTCCTGGAAAGCCACTACCCATCTTCAAAGTCTTCAGTGCAACAATTTACATGTTTGCAAAAAACATAATGCCTGTTGATCGCAGCATTCTAATGTTTGGGAACTGTACGTGCAATACTTGAACCTCTGATAAGCCCAAATGACTGCCAATGCCTCCCGCTTAGTGGTAGTATAGGGTCTTTCAGAGGGGGATAATACTCAGCCCAGAAAGGAGAGAAGACAAGAGGTAGATGACCTTCTATTATTCCTGTTCGAAAGAGACATGCTCCCAATCCTAGCGAAGATGCAAACTCTGTTTATACAATAAATTTGAGTTGACCAGTGTGGTCTTTATGTCATTGAATGCTGAGAGACAGTTTTCTCTGTCCACTGCCAAACTGAGTTTTTCTGCATCAAGTTAAATAATACTTCTGTGTTTAAAGACTGATCTGGGTCAAAATGTTGGAAAAACTATGCAAGCCTGAGAAACAGTTTTAGTTGCTTCTTCTTTCTCAGCGTCAGGAAGTTCCTAATTGCACATATATTTTTTAAAGACAAGCAAAATTATCTCAGAATCAATCAGACAGCCTAAAGTTATATGTTTTTCTAGAAAAAAGTGGTATTTTCACTTGTTAACTGTTACTAATGCCCCTCGAAAAGTAACTAGTACCCAAGTTAAGATGGACAGATGTTCTTCCCATGTCGAGGTATCGATTAATAAGTCATAAACAAATAATGTCAGGCAGCTACATACCACTGGTCACAGTACATACTCTGCATCTACAACTACGTCTACACAGATACTCCGCAAGCTACCGGCGGTACGTGGCGGAGGGTACCCTGTACCACTACTTGTCATTTCCTTTCCTGTTCCATTCGCAAATAGAGCGAGGGAAAACGTCTATGTGTCTCCGTATGAGCTCTAATTTCTGTTATCATCATGGCACTTACACGCAATGTATGTTAATGGCAGTAGAATCGCTCTGCAGCCAGCTTCAAATGCTGGTTCTCTAACTTTTCTCAATACTGTTTCTTGAAAAGAAGTTCACCTTCCCTCCAGGGATCTCCATTTGAGTTCCCAAAGCATCTCTGTAACACTTACGTGTTGTTCGAACCTTCTGCTAATAAATCTAGTCGCCCGCATCTGAACTGTTTCGATGTCTTCCTTCATTCCGACCTGGTATAGATCCCAAACACTCGAGCAATACTCATGAATAGGTCACATCATCATCCCATATGCATTCTCTTACATATGAACCACTTATTCCCAAAATTCTCCCAATAAACCAAAGTCGACCATTCGTCTTCCATAACACAGTTCTCAAATATTCATTCCACCTCATCACCTTTCAACCTTAATCCCAGATATTTAAACTACTTGACTGTGTCAAGCAGGACACTTACAATACTGTATCCGAACATTACAGGTTTGATCTTTCTACTCATCCACATTAACTTTCATTTTTCCACGTTTAGGGCTGTCATTCACCACACAATCTGGAAATTTTTTCTAAGTCGTCTTGCATCTTCCTACAGTCACTCAACTTTGAAACCTTACCGTAGACCATGGCATCACCAGTAAACAACAGCAAATTGCTGTCCACCCTGTCAGCCAAATCATTTACTTATATAGAGAACAACAGCGCTGGGATGAACAGTCCAGCGCTAACGTTGAGACCAAATGGCAGCACTTCGAACTGATCATTTGCACCAGCATATCAGAATGCTGTATACTTTCTTGACACCTCTCAAAGGTAAACCTGCGATTATGAAGTTCCCGTATCTAACGCCAAGAAATTTCTAGGTAAGCTCGCCAATATACTCTGGACGTGTTTATACTGGCACTACCATTGTGTTCAGCACTTGGGTGTCAGGGACTCAGCAGAAATTACAACCAGGTTTCTATAGCACCAGGACTGGACTGTAGTAGGGTTTCTTAGAGACTGTGATCGAATTCATCTCAATCATTCTGTTGATTTCCTCTTCTACTGCTTGTTTCAGTTTAAAGGGTATGGGATAAAAACTGTGGCAGAAAGTTTTGTGTGGTAAAACTTCAAGATTACATGTATATCCTTTGATTTTATTGGGTGCTTCCTTGAAAGCCTTGTAATAGCTGTTAAGGATGCTTCAACCTGGTTCTTCTGCTCAGTTGTCAGATGCTTTGGTTCTTTTTTACTTTTCTAGCACCTGTTATAAGAGTCGAGGGGCATGAAATGGAAGCAGTGGTTGGAAAGGTAGTGAGACAGGGTTGTAGCCTCTCCCCGATGTTATTCAATCGGTATATTGAGCAAGCAGCAAAGGAAACAAAAGGAAAATTCGAAGTAGGTATTAAAAACCATGGGGAAGAAAAAAAACTTTAAGGTTCACCGATGACATTGTAATTCTGTCAGAGACAGCAAAGGACTTGGAAGAGCAGTTGAACTGAATGGACAGTGTCTTGAAAGAAGGATATAAGATGAACATCAACAAAAGCAAAGCGAGGATAATGGAACGTAGTCGAGCAGTTGAACTGAATGGACAGTGTCTTGAAAGAAGGATATAAGATGAACATCAACAAAAGCAAAACGAGGATAATGGAACGTAGTCGAGTTAACTCGGGTGATGCTGAGGGAATTAGATTAGGAAATGAGACACTTAAAGTAGTAAAGGAGTTTTGCTATTTGGGAAGCAAAATAACTGATGATCGTCGAAGTAGACAGGATATAAAATTTCGATTGGCAATGCCAAGGAAAGCGTTTCTGAAGAAGAGAAATTTGTTAACAGCGAGTATAGATTTAAATGTCAGGAAGTGGTTTCTGAAAGTATTTGTATGGAGTGTAGCCATGCATGGAAGTGAAAGATGGACGATAAATAGTTTGGACAAGAAGAGAAAAGAAGCTTTCGAAATGTGGTGTTACAGAAGAATGCTGAAGATTAGATGGGTAGATCATATAACTAATGAGGAGGTATTGAATAGAATTGGGGAGAAGAGGAGTTTGTGGCACAACTTGACAAGGAGAAGGGACCGGTTGTTAGGACATGTTCTGAGGCAAGGGATCACAAATTTAGTATTGGAGGGCAGCGTGGAGGGTAAAAATCGTAGAGGGAGACCAAGAGATGAGTACACTAAGCAGATTCAGAAGGATGTAGGCTGCAGTAGGTACTGGGAGATGAAGAGGCTTGCACGGGATAGAGTAGCAAGGAGAGCTGCATCAAACCAGTCTCAGGACTGAAGACCACAACAACAACAACAACACAACAATCATATAAACTGAGTACTTTAATCTCTTTCTCCTGACCTGTGGTGGTCTATCTACGTCTATCCTCTCATCAGTATCTATCGTGTGTGCCTTCCTTCCACAACAGTCTAGTAGGATTATCGTCTCATCAGACTGAAATAAATCTTTCCATCAAAAAAGTCGATTTTACCGTTCTTCTCACAAAGACACTCCAATTCCATGATGAAATCGACTATTAATGTATTTATAACCGAGAACACATATGGAATAGCTGTATTTGCTAGTTTTAATGTCAACATTGTTTGCATCCTTACTGGCTGAGGTCGATTACCCATGGCACCAGCTCTCCTACAGTTATTCACAGGAAGAGTTGCCTATTTCCTTCATTGAGACAGACTACCAAAAAGCCTGCTCAAGGTGGCATTAATCATTGCTCCATTATCCAATATTACAGAAAAGTGAATTCCTACAGTTGTTGCTTTTACGTCAGATATTGGTATGGCCTCACAGGTAGCTTCACATCTATTTGCATCGTCACAGAGATTACCAATTAAGTTTACACTGCGATCGTATCAGAAGAATTGAACCATCTGCTCATAGCCTGTGAAAGTATCTTTAGCTGCTCCTTCAGGGTGTGATGTAGCGGTAATTAGTTTGATGTGCTAGTCCCATGTTGGAGCGCAGGCTCAAATTACATGAATTATTACAGGTGCGTGCTCCATCCAGACCTGGCTCTGTTGCTGTTATTGAACCTGGTGAGTCAGCTGATTTCACTGATTGTTATTGTTCGCATTTAGATTGTTGTTATAAATGGGACTGAATCTTTGGTCCAGTCTTTTTTGTCTTCCTCAGATCTAAAATCTAATCAATTAGCATTCGATCTGTTCTGGTTATTACAGTCACTCTGGCCATTGCTTCAGTAATTATTATACTGTGGTGGGTTATGTCGATCAGTTATGTGATCATGGAACAGATTGAAAGTATTTGCATCCCGCCTTGAAGTGCTTGGACCTTACATATTTCCACTCCCTTGTTCATATCTTAGACTCTTATCTCCTTGAATTAAGTCAATGGGGTCTAAGACCGACGTAAATTTCTCCACATTATCTTCAGTCACATGCATCAATTGATCTCGTATTTCAAATGGTAGTTTCGCTTTTATTATTCACAAGAAATCTTTATGTGCTATCTTTTCATCCCAAAACGGACCCTACTCATATTTCCCAAAATATATCTATAGATTCCCACATATATACGAAAACTTGCATATTCAGTCTCTTTTGCAAACCACATGACCAGTATTCAGAGAGAAATGCGCACTCAAACTTCTCAAATGATTTATAGGTATCCATCACGTTGGTAGCCCAAAGGACTGAATCTTATTCATTTTATCTTGAATCCCATATTGCTCTGCAGCATACCCTAAGACATAGCTGATTGATACTCACTCAACACATGTGGTAAAACACCTCTGAATCCTCTTATCAAAACTAGGTTAATAGTTCTCCTGTCTGCTGACAGATGTTGAAATCAGCTATTCTTAAGCAACTATTCTTCTGTCAGCAGAGCCATATAGAGTTTCTGTAGATCCTTGATGTGCAAATGGATTGGGACTGCGGTTGGTCAAAGGCTTGAAGAACATAAATACCGATGGCCGTAATTTTATGAATTATTTAATTTGGATACCTGTTTCGTTGCCTCGTTGGCACCATGTTCAGATCCCTCCACATGTAGCAAGGTATGCCATCTAACGATCTGTGCTATTATAGGAATCACTGATTTCAAATGGGTACTATAGATTTATGAAACTTCTTTCTAGATGTGGAGTCACCACACCTCTCGTTGCAGGGTGGTGCTTTTAAATAAGATATAGTCCTTATTCTTCCCCATCCTCTCCCTATCCCAATACTGCGCTCTGTCTCTAACATCCTTGACATCTACAGAACTTTATACCAAATCTTCATTTAACTGCTGTTTATGTGTGAAAATTTGGTTCTTTCATTGAATGATTAAAAAATTCACATTTCAAACAAAGACAATAACATGAACCAACTTGAAGAAAGAAAAACCTATTTTTAGAGGTGCACATCCCCAAGTGATATCCCAAATGACTAAACAGACTTACACAACAAAATGTTTCTATGAAATTTTCATAAATTACTAACATTACAACCTACACATCAAGTATGGTCCTGACAAGAAATCAACAGTAATAATAAATGAAAGGCAATAATTTTCTGATCTCCTTCCCAATGTTACTATTTGGTACCTGCACCAAAAATCAAATGGTTCCAAGCACTATGGGACTTAACATCTGAGGTCATCAGTCCCGTAGACTTAGAACCACTTAAACCTTACTAGCCTAAGGACATCACGCACATCCATGCCCGAGGCAGGATTCGAACCTGCGACTGTAGCAGCAGCGCGGTTCCGGACTGAAGCGCCTGGGACAGTTCGGCCACAGCTACCGGCCAATGTGAATCAATTACATCTTGATTTGTTCATTCTAAAATGCTAGTACAATATAAAAACCTATTAATTTACTTGTTAATTTACTTATTTGGACATGTCCAAAACAAAAAACAAGCACCACACATTCCTGTAATTGGATTACCTCGTTGGACATTGAATCCACAACCTTCAGAGTGGATGCACTTTTGTTCAACCTCCAGTACGAATTTAAAATTAGCGAGCATGGAGGACTGCGAATAGATGGCTCTGGGTAGGAGTGTTCAAATGACTCTGAGCACTATGGGACTCAACTGCTGAGGTCATTAGTCCCCTAGAACTTAGAACTAGTTAAACCTAACTAACCTAAGGACATCACACACATCCATGCCCGAGGCAGGATTCGAGCCTGCGACCGTAGCGGTCTCGCGGTTCCAGAGTGCAGCGCCAGAACTGCGCGGCCACTTCGGCCGGCCGGGTAGGAGTGTGAGTCGGCTGGAAGCCTGCCAAGGTAGCCAACGCATTTGAGGTAAACAATGTTTCTCGATGGCGCAGTGATTAACACATTAACGCAATTGTCCAGTAAGCAGGAGATCCCAGACTCGAGTCCCAGTCCGCCTCGCAGATTCTGCACAAAGCTGTTATCATAAGTTCCTTCCCTTTTCTTTCCTTTCTGCCCCCTCCACCTTCAGTTACATAACGGCTACGAAGAGTATTCCATTTAATGAACTGTTTTCTAGCATCAGTGCAAATATTTTTGGTTTAAAAAAATGGCTCTGAGCACTATGGGACTTAACAGCTGAGGTCATCAGTTCCCTAGAACTTAGAGCTACCAAAACCTAACTAACCTAAGGACATCACACATATCCATGCCCGAGGCAGGATTCGAACCTGCGACCGCAGTTGTCGCGCGGTTCCAGACTAAAGCACCTAGAACCGCTCGGCCACAAAGGCCGACTTTGGTTTAAACGTGCTTGATTTGCTCAACCAGTAGATGCAAGACAAATAATGTTTTAGTGGTTCATACTAATGCTTCTCACCTATGCAGTAAGTTCAGTGAAGTTTTTGAAACAGGGTTAGGAAGAGCTATGGATTTTGAAGCTCATATTACGCTTAAAGGCAATGTGCAACTTCGACTTTCTCATTCTCGGCCTGTCCCCTATGTAACATGTTAGCAGGTTGCGCGGGAACTGCAACGATAGAAAGAAAATGGAGCATAACAAACCATTTCTGTAAGTCAGTAGGCATAACCCTTGATCGCATTATAAAAGCCATCAGCAGTTTTATGTCTGTGTGCTGAAACAAAGCAACAATAAACCCTCAAACTGTCTTGGATTCTTTTTCTCTCCCACAACCAGAGGAATTAATTGACAGATTTGCACAAGGCAAATTCTTTTCCAAGTGTAATTTACGTGAGAGATACAGTTACCAGTGGATGAGCAGTCCAAGCAATATTTTGTTATCAACACTTGCCTGATTTTACTCGTTTCAAAGACTGCCTCTTGGAACTGCTCCTGCTCCTGCTATTTTTCAATGGTCCCTGGAATAATTAACAACACAGGTCCCTTCATGTACAAACTACTTGGATAATATTACTGTTACAGGTCATCACATGCTGTACATTTGGAAAATTTATAATGTTTCTTTAAAGTCCTTGCTGTGGCTGGATTGAAGTGTAACAAGGAAAAGCGCTCCTTTTCCCATAAAGAACCTGAATATTTACGATACGTTATAAATGCTCAGGGTATTCATCCTGCTTCTTTGCACTTGTTTGCAACTGTCAGTGCCTTGTAACATTAAGGAGCTAAGGGCCGTCATGACTAACAATAAGCTCACATATTACATTATGTTTCCTGCAAACACCGCACAAATTGCTACTCCACTGAACTGGTTGCTCCAGAAAGGTGTTCCTTTTGTGTAGCCCTAAGAATGTTAAAGGATGCATTGTTAAGTCCTCGTTGTCTGATTCATTTTCATCCAGCTAAGCCCATTGTGTTTCCTGTGGATCGATATTCTTACAGGACTGGAGCTGCGCTCTCCCATAGAATTGGTTCATCTGATCGGCCTGTTGCATAAATTCTCAACAAAGAGGAATGTAATTGTAGTCATTAGAAAGGGTGAGTCAGGAAGAAAAGTACATGCTTTGAGGAGTGACAGTATTGGTGATCAGCAACAAAAAAACTTCAAATGAATATACGCCCTTCATTTAACCGCATCCAGCTCACATCCGTTGGAAAACGAAGGGCACTAGTCGAATGTCCTACGTCACCGGCACTGATATGTGAATACAACATATAACCAAAGAGACATTAGGCTACAGAATGTTGTCTTTGCTGACAATTTCAATGGGAACGTCAGTTTTGCATGGTAAGGGAACTTATGGCTCAAATTTTACGAGTGTGCGTGCAAGGCAAGGACCGTACAAATGAGTTCAGATCAGCAACAAAACAGCTTTCTACAGGAGCTGCAAAACGCATTGTAGTTGGCATCTTTTGTGAGGAAATGTACACAATTAAACAAAACATTAGATCACAATGCTTCATTTACTATTACCCACATTTCTTCTATTCCCCACTGTCTTCATTAGTTTGCTGTTGAGAACAGGACTTACGTTTATATGACCTTTTTTTTGAGAATGATTTATACTATCACCCCTCAAGTACTATTTGATTGAAGTTCATCAACCTTTAACGGCTTTAACTACACAATTTTTGAACGCTGACTAGTTGTCTCAGTTACCAGTCGGCACTGACATAGCGCTGGATTCGTTTGAGCAATCATGTTATCAAACCGATACATAAGGTTTTGAAATTCTTCAAAATTTCGCTCTCGATTTTCCGTGTATTGCTGGGGCAACTGTCTGCATAATTTTGCAATATGTGTGTCATCGATGGTCACGTTTCCTGGAAGAAATTCCCAAGTCAGTGGCGTATCGGTACCTTTCGCATCGTCATGTGTTATCCGCACTGTCAGATGTTCTTCTGTTGTATAAGAAGAGTGACTATGTATGGGTTGTGACTCGTCCTTCCCACCAGAGGGAATTTTTTTCTTCGTCGCACGAAGTTCATTGGTATGTAATTTGTATAAAGCAACTCGACCTACATCATTTTACTAGACATGGCGTGGAATCCCAGATGTAGAAAATGTGCTCCCCTTGTAATATCCGTGCAGACCATTCATCTACTCCGCCACAACACTTTTTTCAGTGCTCACATCTGTCCACACCGCGTTAGAGCATCCATTCAGGAACACGCGATGGTTGTTGGTTGATTGGCTGATACGGGGGAGGGGACCAAATGGTTAGGTCATCCGTCCCATCGGATTAGGGAAGGATGAAGAAGGAAATCGGCCGTGTCCTTTCAGAGGAACGATACCGGCATTTACCTGAAGTGATTTAGGGAAATCCGCCGGAATGCGAGTCCAGTGTGGTAACCACTGCACCACTTCGCTCGGTGATAGTTTTTGGCAGTAGACGCATACAGTAAATTTCCTTTTGTAGTCTCCATGACATCCAGCAGTACTGCTAGTACTGTATCTATTTTTTCTTCTACTTTTTGTCTTGAAGGTTTTCCTGAGGTCCTTGTCTCAGACAATGAACCACAGTTCACGCCAACCGATTTTCAACAGTTTTGTGCTGACAAATGAGTAGACCATGTAACTACCCCTCCTTTTCATCCTCATGGTAAAGCTGAAAGGTACGTATGAACGTTCAAAAATCTGATGAAGAAACTCCTTTCCCTCCACACATAGGAGCAAGATTTAAGATTTTTCTTTCCTACCGCTGCTCCTTGCCATGTGACAGGAAGTCGCTGGCAGAATTACTACACTGTCGTAGTCCAAAAAAAATGGTTCAAATGGCTCTGAGCACTATGGGACTTAACATCTGAGGTCATCACTCCCCTAGAACTTAGAACTACTTAAACCTAACTAACCTAAGGACATCACACACATCCATGCCCGAGGCAGGATTTGAACCTGCGACCGTAGCTGTCGCGCAGTTCCAGACTGAAGAGCCTAGACCGCTCGGCCACAGCGGCCGGCACTGTCATTGTCACGACACCCTGTAGCATCTTCTGTGATGGCAGTGGATCATTTCGTTTCGCCGGGTCGGACAAAATTTCAGCCGCACTACCAAGTTTTCGTAAAATTTTGTGGCACAAAACAGCGTTGGGAGATCGGTATCAACACGCATGTTTTGGATCGACTGCCTAGTCTTTCAAAGTTCCTCTGGGTTCCATAGGCGTCACCAAAACCAGATGCGGCGTTCTTATATCAGTAATTTTGCTGCGGAATTCTTGCCCACGGACTCAGCATGATGCTTGGTCTAGAGCAGTCATCTCTGCCTCTCCGCCTCTCCGCCCGTAGCGGCCGGCGCGGTCGACACCTTCCAGAAGGGTATCAAAGGGGCCGAGGCCGCGTCGTCGCAGTCGCCGTCGCCATCGTCGACGCCGCCGACGGTCCTGCAGCCTGAGCCGAGGTGCGTGGAAGCACGGCCGGAAGACAGCCATCGCGATACTCCTGAAGTTCCACTTCTAGTCAACCCGACCACAGAGTGTGCATCAGTATGTGCGTCAACGTGTGTTCCCGGCCGCTCGCAAGGTGGATATTGGAGGGCGGACACGAGTTGCCATCCGCCGTCGTTACATTCACCGCCTTCTCATCTACATCCATATTCAAGCCTCAGGAGAGCGGTATATGGAGAAGAAAAGGAAGTTGTATGTTGTGTTCATTGATCTTGAGAATGCTTTTGACTGTTTCAGATGGGACAGACGCGGTCCCAGGTTCGAATCCTGCCTTGGGCATGGATGTGTGTGATGTCCTTAGGTTGGTTAGGTTTAAGTAGTTATATGTCTAGGGGACTGATGACCTCAAATGTTGTCCCATAGTGCTCAGAGCCATTTGAACCATTTTTGGGACAGACTGATTGAAATCCTAAGGAAGCATGGTGTTGACTGGAGGGATAGACGTCTAATTAGGAATTTGTATTTGATCCAGAGAGAAAGAGTAAGAATTGGAGTTGTGATGAGTGAAGAAATTGAACTGGGAAGAGGTGTAAGGCAAGGCTGTTGTTTATCACCAACACTGTTCAGTATCTATCTGGAGGAAATTATTAATGAAAGTTTTGATGGAAGGAGTTCGTATAGGGGGTCGGAGAGTGGAGTGTATAAGATTTGCTGATGACATGGTTGTGATGGCGGAGAGTGCAAGAGAGATGGAACAAATGTTAGATGATCTAAACACAGAATTAGAAAAATATAGAATGAAAATTAACAAGAAGAAAACGAAAAGCATGGTAATTGGAGGAAAGGAGAAACATGCCGTGTGAAAATAGAGAGAGAGGAAATACAGCAGGTAAATAACTTCAATTATTTGGGAAGTGTAATAATGGTATTGCTCAACACAAATCAGGAAAATAACTGTCAACGGCAAAACACGGATTCAAGAGGAAACAGAAATTACTGTGCGGACCACTAAACAAAGATCTGAGGTAAAGACTTTCCAAATGTTATATCTGGAGCGTGGCACTGTATGGTGCGGATACCCGGGCATTGAGGAAGGAAGATGAAGGAAGATTGGAGGCACTAGAGATGTGGATATGGAGAAGAACGGAAAAAGTGAAATGGGAAGACCGAGTAAGGAATGAAGAAGCATTAAGAAGAGCTGGAGAAGAAAGAAACATGCTGAAAGTCATCAGAAAGAGAAAACGGACCTGGATTCGACATTGTTTGAGGAGAGACCGTTTATTGAAGGGAGGAGTAGAAGGAATGAAATTGAAATTTATAGTCAACTATACACTGAGAGGAGATTATCATTCAGTATTCAGTAAAGTAACAAATACGTCGATATTCCTGTGGAAAAGGGTTGCTTCTAAGTTACATGTTTTAGATTGTTCAAAGTTTAATAAAGTGATCTAACATTTTGAATGTATTTTAGTATCCACTCGACGTTCTCCAGAATTAACTATAGCCACAAGGGAATTAAATATATTATCTGCCTGTGAGCATTGGTTTTGAAAAATTGAAAAGTTGAAATTTGTGCCAGAACAGCATTCGAACCCAAGTCTCCTGTTTACAGGGCAGATGCGCTGCCCACTACGCCACTCGCACACGGTGGTCATCTCAACTTCTCGAACTACCCTAGCACGCCTCCGGTCGGAGCCACATTCTCAATTTATCCACACACTACTAATGTAGTGCCCATTGTTCATTATCCTCATTACTCGTGGCATTTCGCCGATCCCCGCAAGAGTGAGAACCTGGTGTTCGTTATATACACTCCTGGAAATTGAAATAAGAACACCGTGAATTCATTGTCCCAGGAAGGGGAAACTTTATTGACACATTCCTGGGGTCAGATACATCACATGATCACACTGACAGAACCACAGGCACATAGACACAGGCAACAGAGCATGCACAATGTCGGCACTAGTACAGTGTATATCCACCTTTCGCAGCAATGCAGGCTGCTATTCTCCCATGGAGACGATCGTAGAGATGCTGGATGTAGTCCTGTGGAACGGCTTGCCATGCCATTTCCACCTGGCGCCTCAGTTGGACCAGCGTTCGTGCTGGACGTGCAGACCGCGTGAGATGACGCATCATCCAGTCCCAAACATGCTCAATGGGGGACAGATCCGGAGATCTTGCTGGCCAGGGTAGTTGACTTACACCTTCTAGAGCACGTTGGGTGGCACGGGATACATGCGGACGTGCATTGTCCTGTTGGAACAGCAAGTTCCCTTGCCGGTCTAGGAATGGTAGAACGATGGGTTCGATGACGGTTTGGATGTACCGTGCACTATTCAGTGCCCCTCGACGATCACCAGTGGTGTACGGCCAGTGTAGGAGATCGCTCCCCACACCATGATGCCGGGTGTTGGCCCTGTGTGCCTCGGTCGTATGCAGTCCTGATTGTGGCGCTCACCTGCACGGCGCCAAACACGCATACGACCATCATTGGCACCAAGGCAGAAGCGACTCACATCGCTGAAGACGACACGTCTCCATTCGTCCCTCCATTCACGCCTCTCGCGACACCACTGGAGGCGGGCTGCACGATGTTGGGGCGTGAGCGGAAGACGGCCTAACGGTGTGCGGGACCGTAGCCCAGCTTCATGGAGACGGTTGCGAATGGTCCTCGCCGATACCCCAGGAGCAACAGTGTCCCTAATTTGCTGGGAAGTGGCGGTGCGGCCCCCTACGGCACTGCGTAGGATCCTACGGTCTTGGTGTGCATCCGTGCGTCGCTGCGGTCCGGTCCCAGGTCGACGGGCACGTGCACCTTCCGCCGACCACTGGCGACAACACCGATGTACTGTGGAGACCTCACGCCCCACGTGTTGAGCAATTCGGCGGTACGTCCACCCGGCTTCCCGCATGCCCACTATACGCCCTCGCTCAAAGTCCGTCAACTGCACATACGCTTCACGTCCACGCTGTCGCGGCATGCTACCAGTGTTAAAGACTGCGATGGAGCTCCGTATGCCACGGCAAACTGGCTGACACTGACGGCGGCGGTGCACAAATGCTGCGCAGCTAGCGCCATTCGACGGCCAACACCGCGGTTCCTGGTGTGTCCGCTGTGCCGTGCGTGTGATCATTGCTTGTACAGCCCTCTCGCAGTGTCCGGAGCAAGTATGGTGGGTCTGACACACCGGTGTCAATGTGTCCTTTTTTCCATTTCCAGGAGTGTATGTGATGTCTGTCCTTTTGAACATGTGCTACAGTGCTGTCGCGAATGTCGCAAGTGATTTTCGTCCAGCACTACAAATAGATTACTAGACCACGTTAATGATTTTAATAGTTGTGATTTTATCGTTATTTGTCATTATTCAAAGCAAAGTGAATAATATTACTTGTGCCTATATTCCCCTTGTTGCTAGTTGCGCGCTATTTATCTTGCAGATAAAAATAACTACTCCATGTACTTTTCAATTTTAATTTTTTTCTTGAGAAACATATTTCACCTAATTGTTTTTCGCGTCTGGAGTGGATGCTGTCGTCTATCATCGGCGTTCGCAAGGGGAAGGGTGTGCAAGAAACGTCACAACGCCGCTTCCCCTCTGAGATTTGAAGTAAGACAGTTTTTTTTCCATATATTGAGCGGATAACCTTAAATTATCTAGGATAAAAGTTTTTTTTTGTGTCAGCTGAAAGCAAGGGGAAACTACAGCCGTAATTTTTCCCGAGGACATGCAGCTTTACTGTATGATTAAATGATGATGGCGTCCTCTTGGGTAAAATATTCCGGAGGTAAAACAGTCCCCCATTCAGATCGCCGGGCGGGGACTACTCAAGAGAACGTCATTATCAGGAGAAAGAAAACGGGCATTCTACGGATCGGAGCGTGGAATGTCAGATCCCTTAATCGGGCAGATAGGTTATAAAATTTAAAAAGGGAAATGGATAGGTTAAAGTTAGATATAGTGGGAATTAGTGACGTTCGGTGACAGGAGGAACAAGACTTTTGGTCAGGTGATTACAGGGATATAAATACAAAATCAAATAGGGGTAATGCAGAAGTAGGTTTAATAATGAATAAAAAAATAGGAGTGCGGGTTAGCTACTACAAACAGCATAGTGAACGCATTATTGTGGCCAACATAGACACAAAGCCCATGCCTACTACAGTAGTACAAGTTTATATGCCAACTAGCTCTGCAGATGATGAAGAAATAGATGAAATGTATGACGAGATAAAAGAAATTATTCAGGTAGTGAAGGGAGATGAAAATTTAATAGTCATGGGTGACTGGAATTCGTCAGTAGGAAAAGGGACAGAAGGAAACATAGTAGGTGAATATGGATTGGGGGGAAGGAATGAGAGAGGAAGCCGCCTTGTAGAATTTTGCACAGAGCACAACTTAATCATAGCTAACACTTGGTTCAAGAATCATACAAGAAGGTTGTATACCTGGAAGAATCCTGGAGATACTAAAAGGTATCAGATAGATTATATAATGGTAAGACAGAGATTTAGGAACCAGGTTTTAAATTGTAATACTTTCCTGGGGCAGATGTGGATTCTGACCACAATCTATTGGTTATGAACTGCAGATTGAAACTCAAGAAACTGCAAAAAGGTGGGAATTTAAGGAGATGTGACCTGGATAAACTGAAAGAACCAGAGGTTGTACAGCGTTTCAGGGAGAGCATAAGGGAACAATTGACAGGAATGGGGGAAAGAAATACAGTAGAAGAAGAATGGGTAGCTCTGAGGGATGAAGTAGTGAAGGCAGCAGACGATCAAGTAGGTAAAAAGACGAGGGCTAATAGAAATCCTTGGGTAACAGAAGAAATATTGAATTTAATTGATGAAAGAAGAAAATATAAAAATGAAGTAAATGAAGCAGGCAAAAAGGAATACAAACGTCTCAAAAATGATATCGACAGGAAGTGCAAAATGGCTAAGCAGGGATGGCTAGAGGACAAATGTAAGGATGTAGAGGCTTGTCTCACTAGGGGTAAGATAGATACTGCCTACAGGAAAATTAAAGAGACCTTTGGAGAGAAGAGAACCACTTGTATGAATATCAAGAGCTCTGATGGCAACCCAGTTCTAAGCAAAGAAGGGAAGGCAGAAAGGTGGAAGGACTATATAGAGGTTCTATACAAGGGCGATGTACTTGAGGACAATATTATGGAAATGGAAGAGGATGGAGATGAAGACGAAATGGGAGATAAGATACTGCGTGAAGAGTTTGACAGAGCACTGAAAGACCTGAGTCGAAACAAGGCCCCAGGAGTAGACAACATTCCATTAGAACTACTGATGGCCTTGGGAGAGCCAGTCCTGACAAAACTCTACCATCTGGTGAAAAAGATATGTGAGACAGGCGAAATACCCTCAGACTTCAAGAAGAATATAATTATTCCAATCCCAAAGAAAGCAGGTGTTGACAGATGTGAAAATTACCGAACTATCAGTTTAATAAGTCACAGGTGCATAATACTAACGCGAATTCTTTACAGACGAATGGAAAAACTAGTAGAAGCCGATCTCGGGGAAGATCAGTTTGGATTCCGTAGAAATATTTGAACGCGTGAGGCAATACTGACCTTACGACTTATCTTAGAAGAAAGATTAAGGAAAGGCAAACCTACGTTTCTAGCATTTGTAGAAAGCTTTTGACAATGTTGACTGGAATACTCTCTTTCAAATTCTAAAGGTGGCAGGGGTAAAATACAGGGAGCGAAAGGCTATTTACAATTTGTACAGAAATCAGATGGCAGTTATAAGAGTCGAGGGGCATGAAAGGGAAGAAGTTGTTGGGAAAGGAGTGAGACAGGGTTGTAGCCTTTCCCCAATGTTATTCAATCTGTATATTGAGCAAGCAGTAAAGGAAACGAAAGAAAAATTCGGAGTAGGTATTAAAATTCATGGAGAAGAAGTAAAAACTTTGAGGTTCGCCGATGAAATTGTAATTCTGTCAGAGACAGCAAAGGACTTGGAAGAGCAGTTGAACGGAATGGACAGTGTCTTGAAAGAAGGATATAAGATGAACATCAACAAAAGCAAAACGAGGATAATGGAATGTAGTCAAATTAAGTCGGGTAATGCCGAGGGAATTAGATTAGGAAATGAGACACTTAAAGTAGTAAAGGAGTTTTGCTATTTAGGGAGTAAAATAACCGCTGATGGTCGAAGTAGAGAGGATATAAAATGTAGACTGGCAATGGCAAGGAAAGCGTTTCTCAACAAGAGAGAAATTTGTTAACATCGAGTATAGATTTAAGTGTCAGGAAGTCGTTTCTGAAAGTATTTGTATGGAGTGTAGCCATGTATGGAAGTGAAACATGGACGATAACTAGTTTGGACAAGAAGAGAATAGAACCTTTCGAAATGTGGTGCTACAGAAGAATGCTGAAGATAAGGTGGGTAGATCACGTAACTAATGAGGAGTTATTGAATAGGATTGGGGAGAAGAGAAGTTTGTGGCACAACTTGACTAGAAGAGGGGATCGGTTGGTAGGACATGTTTTGAGGCATCGAGGGATCGCAAATTTAGCATTGGAGGGCACCGTGGAGGGTAAAAATCTTAGAGGGAGACCAAGAGATGAATACACTAAGCAGATTCAGAAGGATGTAGGTTGCAGTAGGTACTGGGAGATGAAGAAGCTTGAACAGGATAGAGTAGCATGGAGAGCTGCATGAAACCAGTCTCAGGACTGAAGACCACAACAACAACAACATATGATTTATTTCCTGCATCATGACCTGTCTCTAAACTGAACAACTGATTTACTCATATATGAAAAAAATGTTAATTTGAGGCTTGCCGCCCCACAGCCTGATCAATTTCAGAGGACGTCCATGTTTTCTGTGTAAGTACTTTGGTTCTTTTTCGAACTTCTGGAATCAAAGTACCTGTTATCGATATCTACAAGACTGAAGGAATTTAAATGAATAAAGTTAGTAGGACATTTCGAACAATCATCAGGTATGTAAAAATTAGAACCACAAACTGCCCAAAGCACTATAAGCTGGTTGCTGACACACCATCTTTTTACGTTCAAATGAGTCTTTTTGAGTCACCAGTATCATGAGTGGTTTGATGTGGCCCACCAAGCTTTCTTATCTCCTCTTCGTCTTAGAGTAGCACTTGCATACTGCACCCTCAATTATTTGTTATAAGTATTAGAATCACTGTCTTGACTACAGTTTTTACCGTCTACAGCTCCCGTTAGTATAAAGGAAGTTATTCCCTGATTTCTTAACACATATCCTATCGATCAGTCCTTTTTTCTTGTCAGTGTTTTGCACACGTTTCTTTCCTCGCCGATTCTATACAGAATCACCTCATTTCTTCTGTTATCAATCCATCTAATTTTCAATATCATTCTATAGCACCACATCTCAAATGCTTCGTTTCTCTTCTTCTCTTCTTTCCCCAAACTCCATGATTCACTACTATATAAATCTCTGATTCAAACGTATATTCTCAAAAATTTCTTCCTCAGATTAAGATCTATATTTGGTGCCATTTTAACCCGTACTTGCCTGCTTTTGATATACACCTTGCATTGTCCACGATGTGTTAATCTACTTAAAATGTATTTAAATTTTTTTACTTCGCTAATTGCTTTCTTGATGTAGATTAAACAATACGGGCGAAAGGATGCATCCCCTTCTTACACCCTTTGTAGCCAGAGCACTTCGATTTTGGTCGTCCATTCTTATTGTTCCCTCTTGATTCATGTATGTATTGCACATATTCCGTTTTTCCCAATAACTTACTACTATTTTTCTCGGAGTTTCAAACGTTTTGCACCGCTTTACATTATTTAACCATTTTTCTATGTCGTAAATAGTTTGAATGTGTCTTGATTTTTCTTAAGTCTGGATCATCAATCGAAATGTCAAAATTGCCTCTCTGATGCTCCTGCCTTTCTTAATTACAAGTTGATCGTCGTTTTTATAGATTCTGAATTTTCTTTTCCTGTCTTCTGTATATTATTCATTATGGCAACTGTCATGCATGACCTATTAAGCTGATTGTGCGATTATTGTCACACTTAGGTGCTCTTGCCATCTTCAGAATTGTGTGGGTGATGTTTTTTCGAAAATCTTATCGTGTATCTTACATCACATAGTGTCTACCAACGAGATTGAATAGTTGTTTGGTTTTCAGTTCCGCCATTGATTTTAGGAATTTTGAAGAATGTTACCCGTACCTGCTGCCTTATTTAAACGCTGCCTCTACTACTGGATCCCTTATATATTACATACTAACAGTTATTTCTACTTCTGTCACATGAGACTGGTCGTCAAACATACAGAGGCATTCCATGTACTTTTTAGCAACCCACTCAGTGAGCTCCAGCTATTAAATAAGGAACAAGAAAGAGATATTAAAACAGTCCAATGATATTTTTAAGCTTTAATACTGCATGTAGCAGAACAGGCACAGATAGAACTGAAGACTTCTTCACATTATTTGTATGCAGCAATATTAGAAAAGAACGTGAAAAGATGGAACGAATGCCTTCGGAAAGTTGATCCAGAAAGATAGCAAATCAAATTTAAAAATAATTAATGTAAAAAATGGGAAGGAAACTGGCAGACCAAGGGAAAGATATTAGTGACAGGCACAAAGTCGTCTAATGCATGAAGGGGAAGAGGAAAGGAAAACCAAAAGATGTTCTGTTTCAGGAAAGAAGAACGCAATGAAATTCTTCTGCTTATAATTAATAAGGGAAAACATGTAAAATTAATTTATTTTCACTGTGCATCATCCGCTTTTTTAAAACTCAAATATAGTAATAATCGCAAAACTTCGCTGGAGCCATTTTGGGAAAACAGTTTTTACATCAATATGGCCCGCAAGCAACTTGTAGGTTTTTTTTCAGAAACGGACCACGCACAGGGCCTACTGCAACGCGGAAGGCGTCATAAACACATTTTAGTAGAACATTTTATTTTTTCTCTCTCCTTTTTTTTTTTTTTTTTTTTTTTTTTTTTTTTTTTTTGTCATCAGTCTACTGATTGGTTTGATGCGGCCCGCCACGAATTCCTTTCCTGTGCTAACCTCTTCATCTCAGAGTAGCACTTGCAACCTACGTCCTCAATTATTTGCTTGACGCATTCCAATCTCTGTCTTCCTCTACAATTTTTGCCCTCTACAGCTCCCTCTAGTACCATGGAAGTCATTCCCTCATGTCTTAGCAGATGTCCTATCATCCTGTCCCTTCTCCTTATCAGTGTTTTCCACATATTCCTTTCCTCTCCGATTCTGCATAGAACCTCCTCATTCCTTACCTTATCAGTCCACCTAATTTTCAACATTCGTCTATAGCACCACATCTCAAATGCTTCGATTCTCTTCTGTTCCGGTTTTCCCACAGTCCATGTTTCACTACCATACAATGCTGTACTCCAGACGTACATCCTCAGAAATTTCTTCCTCAAATTAAGGCCGGTATTTGATATTAGTAGACTTCTCTTGGCCAGAAATGCCTTTTTTGCCATAGCGAGTCTGCTTTTGGTGTCCTCCTTGCTCCGTCCGTCATTGGTTATTTTACTGCCTAGGTAGCAGAATTCCTTAACTTCATTGACTTCGTGACCATCAATCCTGATGTTAAGTTTCTCGCTGTTCTCATCTCTACTACTTCTCATTACCTTCGTCTTTCTCCGATTTACTCTCAAACCATACTGTGTACTCATTAGACTGTTCATTCCGTTCAGCAGATCATTTAATTCTTCTTCACTTTCACTCAGGATAGCAATGTCATCAGCGAATCGTATCATTGATAACCTTTCACCTTGTATTTTAATTCCACTCCTGAACCTTTCTTTTATTTCCATCATTGCTTCCTCGATGTACAGATTGAAGAGTAGGGGCGAAAGGCTACAGCCTTGTCTTACACCTTTCTTAATACGAGCACTTCGTTCTTGATCGTCCACTCTTATTATTCCTTCTTGGTTGTTGTACATATTGTATATGACCCGTCTCTCCCTATAGCTTACCCCTACTTTTTTCAGAATCTCGAACAGCTTGCACCATTTTATATTGTCGAACGCTTTTTCCAGGTCGACAAATCCTATGAAAGTGTCTTGATTTTTCTTTAGCCTTGCTTCCATTATTAGCCGTAACGTCAGAATTGCCTCTCTCGCCCCTTTACTTTTCCTAAAGCCAAACTGATCGTCACCTAGCGCATTCTCAATTTTCTTTTCCATTCTTCTGTATATTATTCTTGTAAGCAGCTTCGATGCATGAGCTGTTAAGCTGATTGTGCGATAATTCTCGCACTTGTCAGCTCCTGCCGTCTTCGGAACTGTGTGGATGATGCTTTTCCGAAAGTCAGATGGTATGTCGCCAGACTCATATATTCCACACACCAACGTGAATAGTCGTTTTGCTGCCACTTCCCCAAACGATTTTAGAAATTCTGATGGAATGTTATCTATCCCTTCTGCCTTATTTGACAGTAAGTCCTCCAAAGCTCTTTTAAATTCCGATTCTAATACTGAATCCCCTATCTCTTCTAAATCGACTCCTGTTTCTTCTTCTATCACATCAGACAAATCTTCACCGTCATAGAGGCTTTCAATGTATTCTTTCCACCTATCTGCTCTCTCCTCTGCATTTAACAGTGGAATTCCCGTTGCACTCTTAATGTTACCACCGTTGCTTTTAATGTCACCAAAGGTTGTTTTGACTTTCCTGTATGCTGAGTCTGTCCTTCCGACAATCATATCTTTTTCGATGTCTTCACATTTTTCCAGCAGCCATTTTGTCTTAGCTTCCCTGCACTTTCTATTTATTTCATTCCTCAGCGACTTGTATTTCTGTATTCCTGATTTTCCCGGAACATGTTTGTACTTCCTCCTTTCATCAATCAACTGAAGTATTTCTTTTGTTACCCATGGTTTCTTCGCAGCTACCTTCTTTGTACCTATGTTTTCCTTCCCAACTTCTGTGATGGCCCTTTTTAGAGATGTTCATTCCTCTTCAACTGTACTGCCTACTGCGCTATTCCTTATTGCTGTATCTATAGCGTTTGAGAACTTCAAACGTATCTCGTCATTCCTTAGTACTTCCGTATCCCACTTCTTTGCGTATTGATTCTTCCTGACTAATGTCTTGAACTTCAGGCTACTCTTCATCACTACTATACTGTGATCTGAGTCTATATCTGCTCCTGGGTACGCCTTACAATCCAGTATCTGATTTTGGAATCTCTGTCTGACCATGATGTAATCTAATTGAAATCTTCCCGTATCTCCCGGCCTTTTCCAAGTATACCTCCTCCTCTTGTGATTCTTGAACAGGGTATTCGCTATTACTAGCTGAAACTTGTTACAGAACTCAATTAGTCTTCCTCCTCTTTCAGTCCTTGTCCCAAGCCCATATTCTCCTGTAACCTTTTCTTCTACTCCTTCCCCTACAACTGCATTCCAGTCGCCCATGACTATTAGATTTTCGTCCCCCTTTACATACTGCATTACCCTTTCAATATCCTCATACACTTTCTCTATCTGTTCATCTTCAGCTTGTGACGTCGGCGTGTATACCTGAACTATCGTTGTCGGTGTTGGTCTGCTGTCGATTCTGATTAGAACAACCCGGTCTCTGAACTGTTCACAGTAACACACCCTCTGCCCTACCTTCCTATTCATAACGAATCCTACACCTGTTATACCATTTTCAGCTGCTGTTGATATTACCCGATACTCATCTGACCAGAAATCCTTGTCCTCCTTCCACTTCGCTTCACTGACCCCTATTATATCTAGACTGAGCCTTTGCATTTCTCATATATCAGTTTCCAAATTTTGCAGCTAACTAATTGAATTGGAAGAAACACATTGATGATCTGCTGAAACGGTTAGGTTCAGCGACTTATGCTATTAGGGTTATTGCAAATTTTGGAGAAAGAGTACTTGCCATCAACAAAAAATATGACACAGTCAGTAAATTAGCCTACTATGCCTATTTTCATTCACTGCTTTCATATGGCATCATATTTTGGGCAGTTCGTCATTAAGAGAGAAAGTATTCATTGCACAAAAGCGTGTAATCAGAATAATAGCTGGAGCCCACCCAAGATCACCTTGCACACACTTATTTAAGGAACACGGGATATTCATAGTACCTTCGCAATACTTATATTTACTTATCAGATTTGTTCTTAATAACTCATCCCTATTCAAAAACAGCAGCGGAGTGCATAGCTACAAGACTAGAAGAAAGGAAGATCTTGACTATTCTGGATTACATCTCACTTACTCACAGAAAGGGGTGAATTATGCTGCCACAAAAATCTTTGGTCATTTGCCAAATAGTATTAAAAGTCGGACAGATAGCCAACCAACATTTAAAAGCAAATTAAAAGAATTTCTGAATGACAACTCCTTCTACTCAACAGATGAATTCTTACATATGAAGTAATAACTGTAAAAAGAAGTAGTAACTGTAAAAAAAGAATTAACTAATTATTTTGTCTAAATAAAACTTACCTTAAAGTGACACGTTCCACATCATTACGAAATGTCGTATGACACCTTCCACATAATTATGAAATGTCGTATTCATGATCTATGGAACAAGGATTAATGTATGTATGTAATGTATGTATGTATGTACAGGGTAGCATGAGAACGAAGTGCCTCGGAAATGTCCGGGAATTCTGTGAGTTGTATAATCAGCACAGTATACTAAAAAAATGGCTCTGAGCACTATGGGACTTAACATCTATGGACATCAGTCCCCTAGAACTTAGAACTACTTAAACCTAACTAACCTTAGGACATCACACAACACCCAGTCATCACGAGGCAGAGAAAATCCATGATCCCGCGGGGAATCGAACCCGGGAACCCGGGCGCAGGAAGCGAGAACGCTACCGCACGACCACGAGCTGCGGACAGCACAGTAGTCTGTCCAGTTACTTGTGTGACGGGCTCCTATTGTCTATAGTCGTATCACTTGGTCGGTAACATTTTAGCCAAGCAAAGGCGCACATTCCTAGATTCATCGTACCTGCCATCAACAAAAAATATGACACAGTCCGTAAATTCACAGGTAGAGCCGACAAACCATAGGATGTTGGGTAAGGGAAGACAGTAAGGAAAAAAACTAACCACTAAGAAAGAAGATAACAAAAACTTGACTGTAGACTGTCCACCTGATCGTAGGTGGAAACGAGTGAAAGAAACAACACTCACTTCATTTACACGCTCACATATCTGGTGTTGACAGTTGCACTGGTAAGTGAAATACTGCTAATGGTGAGCACACACTTCGATTTTATATTGTGTACTAGCCGAGTACTCGGTGTTCCCCCTGTGTGTATTTATTCCAGTCTTCTATCAGTCCATCTCCTCCGTTCCCCTCTCTCTGTCCATCTGCTCGTTTCCCTTTCCCTTTTTAGGTCTCCTCCTCTCCCTATCTGTGTCCATCTCCACCTTATCCTTCCTTGTCTGTCTACCTGCTCCATCCCATTCTCTTACCACGTTATCACAGTATTTCATTCCATAACGTAACCGACATGTCTACCAAATTTAATTTAGGTGAAATAGTCCCAGAGATTTACGCTCAGCTTTTTAACCGTCGTTTTGCCCGCTTACGCAGACGTGAATTGTATTTCACATATTTTTGACGTATTTCACACATTTGTTACAGGTATTTCAACGGTACCTCTAGCGAATTTCGCCTTGTAGTTTCATTTACACGCAACTCAGTGTTTATGACATCGTATCTCCTGAACCAAGTGTCGTAAAAATATGTAATTCTGCAGGTACATCCAGTGCTATATGTTGCACTGTTTGCGGAATGTATTGTGAATAGAGTTAGTAGTAAAGAAGTTATACATTAAAACAACATGCATGATGTGGAACTCATATCTACTGAACTACGTGACATACAATGATTCAATTTTGTCGGCGCATTCAGTGGTACATGTGAATACTGTCTGAAAAATGTGTCGCTATTACAGCTGGTAGTAAAGATGTAGTAAATTAAAACGTCATGTTACATGAGGCAATTTTACTGCTTGAAAAACGAAACTGTAAGCGATAAACTCTTTTCCTTTCATCGTTTTGTGGGGGTCGTCAGCTAGAAAAATTTCGTAAAGCTTTCAAATTATGTGTACAGTTTGTTGTCATGCTCTCATTCTCGAATACTGGAGGATAAAACGTGGATATTCACGTGTCGTGGGCTACGTTTTCACTCCCAGGGCCCCAATGTAGTAGGTAGGTAGTTCTTAGCCAACAGAGATTCTTTCCAGACAGTAAGTGATATGTATACCAAGTCTGGCTGAAATCGGTCCAGTGGTTTAGGAGGCGACGTGGAACATGTACACCTACACTGAAGTGAGGAAAGTCATGGGAAACCGCCTGAGATAGTGCCGGACCTCCTTTTGCCCGACGTAAAGCATGAACTCGACGTGGTGTGGACTCAAAGGGTCATTGAAAGTCCTCTGCAGAAATATTGGGCCATGCTGTCTCTAAGGCCGTCCATAATTGCAGGATTTTGTGCACGAACTGACCTCTCGATTATGTCTCACGAATGTTCAATGGGGTTTATGTCAAGGGATCTGGATGGTCAAATCATTCGTTCTAATCGTTCAGAATGTATTTCAAACCAATAGCGATCAACTGTGGTCAGTTGACATGGCGCATTTTCATCCATAAAAATTCCGAGCATGAAGTCCATGAATGGCTGCAAATGATCTTCAGGTAGCAGAACATTGGCATTTCCAGTCAATAATCGGTTCAGCTGAACCAGAGGACACAGTCCATTCCATGCAACCACAGACCACACCATTATGAAGCCACCACCAGTTTGTACAGTGTCTTGTTGACAACATGGGTCCATGGCTTCATGGGACCTGCGCCACAATCTAAACCTATCATCAGTTCTTACCAACTGAAACTGGGACTCAACTCAGCAGGATATGGTTTTCCAGTAGTCTAGGGTCCAATCGGTATTATCACAGGCCCAGCAGAGGCGCTGCAGGCGATGTCGTGCTATTAGCAAAGGCACTCTCGTCAGTCGTCTGCTGCCGTAGACCATTAACGCCAAATTTCGACACACTGTCCTAATGGATATGTTCTTCGTACGTCCCACGTTTATTTCTGCGGTTATTTCACACAGTGTTTCTTGGCTGCTAGCAGTGACAACTCTATGCTAACGCTGCTGTTCCATCTCTAAAACTGAAGTTAACATTTTCATCTCTGGAAATGGTTATACTCTGTAGATGCAAAAGTTTAAAATCTTTGATCCAACAAATTTTCACTGCACGACATACTTATCTTAGTACTTGATGACGGCGTAACAGCCGAAAACCGGTTTGTGAAATAAATAATCATAAATATTATGGAATACTACACCAGTATTGCATATTCACAAAATATAATTATACTAAAAATTTTATGTATTTTGTTGTTAAAGTATCCTAAACTGGACTCCCCTCCATAAAGAGGACTTGCTTGTCTTTTGACTTTGCATTCTCCTGAACTCCAATGGGACCAAGTGTAAATAGTGGTTTAGTCTCGTACCGGTCTCTAGTGGGGTGCACAAGTCGCTCGCTTCACTTTTTACTTAGCAGTTAAATATTAAATGGAAATATAAAAAGTTTTTACATTATTTGTCTTCCCGAGTTAATTAATTTTGAAGTTAGCCAATCAGGCCGTTTGTTCTTTTATAATAACTTGTCATCATACACTGCTGGCTACCCAAAATGTGACACCGTGAGGGAAGCATCCAAATCAGATGATACTGGCAGCATGCGTTTGCGGCGACGACAGTTGCTCATGATTAGCATTTCAGCGCAGGCGCACATCACGGGCGCCAGCATCACCACCTGCAAGCGCCATATAAATGGGAAACTGACACCCATGTGGACGTACTGGTTCATCCGTGCGGTTCTTTTGCGTAAGAAGCTTCAGTATGCCTCGAAGAAGACAGCGAGTGTCTTTAGGGTACACTTCAGAGTTCGACAGAGGACGGCGGATTATCCTTCAGAAAAATCGGTGATTGCGTCGGACGGAACAAATCAACTGTGATGCGGATGTGTAATCGCTGAATGCAGGAGGGAACGAGAGACCGACGACACCGACACCACCCACCTCGCTGCACCACTACGAATGATGACGAGCATATTGTGCACATGGTAGTGACGGATCGCTCTGCTACGTCACGAACCACATCAAACAAAATACTGTCTGTTACGTAGCAAGTAGTGTCCGCGCGTACCATTCGACGTCGTTTGCTGCAGCGACTGTCCGCATTGCGTCCATTGCTGCGATTACCGCTGAGTTAACGCCTTAGGCGTTTGCGTCGGTAACGGCACCATAAACGGCGGACGTGGACAACCAAACGGAACGACATTGATTTTACCGACGAATCCCGACTGTGCCTACACCACCACGATGGTCGGATTAGAGTCTGGAGACAGCGTGGTGAGAGATTGTTTAACTGATGCATCGCCATACTGATCCTGCACCCGATACTATGGTTTGGGGTGCTACTGGATTCCGCTACCGCGCCCCCCTAGTAGCCATTGCCAGTACACTAACTAGCCAGCGTTACGTCTCTGAAGTGTTGGAGCCTGTTGTTCTCCCATACCTTTGGAGCTTGGCGAAAGCCACATTGCAACAGGACAATGCGCAGCCCCCCCCCCCCCTCCCCCCGGAGACACTCAATGTTCAAGACTTCTTCGTCGCCCATCGGACTGCATTGCTGCCTTGGCCTTCCTCTTCTCTCGACATCCTTCTTATCGAAATCGTCTGGTCGGTGATTGCTTGACGACTCAGCCGTGATACACCGTCCGCTGCTACACCAGACTAACTTTGACAAAATGTGGTGGAAGCAGCAGGGACTGCTGCACCCAAACAACACATCCTCAGTCTCTCTTTGAATCGATGCCAAGGCATGTAGCAGCGGCTATAACCAGCAATAGTGGCAACACTCAGTACTGATAATAATTAATCGAAACTCCCAGCTGCCAACAGGTGTTGTTAATATACCTCAATTGGGACAGCTGAACATGTATGCCCCGACCGGGACTCGAACCCGGGCTCTCCTGCTTACATGGCAGACTGTCTATTCATCTGAGTCACCGAGGGCACAGAGGATAGCGCGACTGCACGGACTTATCCCTTGCACGCTTCCCGTGAGACCCACATTCCCAACTTCCACAACATTCTTAATGTTCCTTAAAGTTATTTTCCCATTCACTCGGCACTCGCGCCAACTAAGGTGACAATTCCCGTAAGAGTTCGGGCAAAGTGTGCGCATTAGCACATAAGAAGGTAAGTGGCCGGGTAGCCTTTAACTATATGAAGATAGTAACTGTTCCGAAAGAACAGATACCAATAATTACCACGCAGCTTCTCTAGAAAGAAGTGATAATTAATCGAAATCCTCAGCTGCCAACAGGTGTTGGTGATATACCTCAACTGGGACAGCTGAAAATGTGTGCCACGACCGGGACGCCAACCCGGGATTGGGCAAATATCCTTTAGGAACGTTACGAATGTTGTGGACAGCTGGGAGTGTGGGTCTCAGGAGAGGCGTGCAATGGATAAGTCTCTGCAGTCTCACTATCCTCTGTGCCCTCGGTGGCTCAGAAGGTTAGAGCGTCTGCCATGTAAGCAGGAGAACCCGGTTTCGAATCGCGGTCGGGGCACACATTTTCAGCTGTCTCCATTGAGGTATATCAGCAACACCTCCTCGCAGCTGAGTGTTTTGATTAATTGTCATTTCTTTATAGAGAAGCTGCACGGTCATCATTGGTATCTGTTCTTTCGGAACAGTTACTATCTTCACTCTGTATTGATCTCGTCATCTTCCTCACTTCAAATGGGGCCATATTTTCCGTAGTGACTTTTCCACCTGTTATTTCCCAAACCAGTCTGGCTGCAATATCTCCGGTTCTTCTTGATGTTGCATATTGGGTGGCCAGCAGTGTATTTTCTAAGAGTAAAATGTAAATGGTGTACAACACTATATAAAAAAATTAAATGCTTTTAAAATGGTTCAAATGGTTCTGAGCGCTATGGGACTTAACATCTTAGGTCATCAGTCCCCTAGAACTTAGAACTACTTAAACCTAACGAACCTAAAGACATCACACACATCCATGCCCGAGGCAGAATTCAAACCTGCGACCGTAGCAGTCGCACGGTTCCGGACTGAGCGCCTAGAACCGCGAGACCACCGCGGCCGGCAAATGCTTTTAAAACATAGGTTTTTACTATTTTCTGTTTTCTAAAAATCAAAAGCAAAATAGGGGCTTGTTTTAGGCAATTTTCTCTGTTGAATTCGTAGGCACATGTGGGACGTTAAAATTTATGGGTGTTCGCGAGTGACATTTTGAGGTTGGGACGGGAGGGGGGGGGGGGCGGGGAGTGGGGAGAGAGGAAGTAGTTATAAACTGTGAGCAGTTCGCTCCTGCTGCTTTGCTACCTCTGTGGTGGCAATCGCGACGGCACCCTGCAGCCAGGCAGCTGCGCCGGTGGTCAGTCGTAGTTAATAGCGGCTGTGACCTGAGCTGGCAACTCGGTTCCGAGGTCGCGTATCGCGACGGGTGGAATGGGCCCTGACAGGATCGGCTACTCGCAACAAATTAGAGCGCTCGCCGATGATGTCTATCGGCGCCGGCTCGCTCTACGAGTGATGGCACCTGCTCCACCCTGCCCTCGCCCATCAGGATAGGGACAGCCTACAGCCTATCCTCTACTGAACAGGCCCATTCCCGTTCTCCACCGCCAACATTTATTCTCTCAGAAATGACGTGAACTCGTCGAGTCGATAGCCGATGACCAAAAAGTTACTTCTGAAAGACACACAAAAAGTAAATGAAGGGGGCGCAGATTTATAGATCAACGTCTCTGACATCCTAAAAACCCTTTAAAGCTTCCTTAGTAAATAAAACAGATAATCATGATTATGTGAATGTGCACCTGCTTGCTTTACTTCTGGATTGTCTCCCTCTCAATGTACACAGGGTGGTCCATTGATAGTGACCGGGCCAAATATCTCACGAAATAAGCGTCAAACTATAAAACTACAAAGAACGAAACTTGTCTAGCTTGAAGGGGGAAAACAGTTCGCACTGTGGCTAGCCCGCTAGATATCAACTATTTCTTTAAATAGGAACCCCCATTTTTTATTACATATTCGTGTAGTACGTAAAGAAATATGAATGCTTTAGTTGGACCACTTTTTTCGCTTTGTGATAGATGGCGCTGTAATAGTCACAAACGTATAACTACGTGGTATCACGTAACATTCCACCAGTGCGGGCTGTATTTGCTTTGTGATACGTTACCCGTGTTAAAATGGACCGTTTACCAATCGCGGAAAAGGTCGATATCATGTTGATGTATGGCTATTGTGATCAAAATGCCCAACGGACGTGTGCTATGTATGCTGCTCGGTATCCTGGACGACATCATCATTAAAGGAAACAGGAAGTGTTCAGCCACGACCTGCAACAAATGATGATGCCCAAGTAAGTGTTTTAGCTGCTGTCGTGGCTAATCCGCACATCAGTAGCAGACTAATTGCGCGAGAATCGGGAATCTCAAAAACGTCGGCGTTGAGAATGCTACATCAACATCGGTTGCACCCGTACCATATATCTATGCGCCAGGAATTGCATGGCGACGACTTTGAACGTCGTGTACAGTTCTGCCACTTGGCCCAAGAGAAATTACGGGACGATGACAGAATTTTTGCACGCGTTCTATTTAGCGACGAAGCGTCATTCACCAACAGCGGTAACGTAAACCGGCATAATATGCACTATTGAACAACGGAAATCCACGATGGCTGCGACAAGTGGAACATCAGCGAACTTGGCGGGTTGATGTATGGTGCGGCATTATGGGAGGAAAGATAATTGGCCCCCATTTTATCGATGACAATCTAAATGGTGCTATGTATACTGATATCCTAAGCAATGTTCCACCGATGTTACTACAAGATGTTTCACTGCATGACAGAATGGCGATCTACTTCCAACATGATGGATGTCCGGCACATAGCTCGCGTGCGGTTGAAACGGTATTGAATAGGATATTTCATGACAGGTGGATTGGTCGTCGAGGCACCATACCATGGCCCGCACGTTCACCGGATCTGACGTCCCCGGATTTCTTTCTGTGGGGAAAGTTGAGGGATATTTGCTATCGTGATCCACCGACAACGCCTGACAACATGCGTCAGCGCATTGTCTCTGCATGTGCGAACATTACGGAAAGTGAATTACTCGCTGTTGAAAGGAATGTTGTTACACGTATTGCCAAATGCAGTGAGGTTGACGGACATCATTTTGAGCATTTATTGCATTAATGTGGTCTTTACAGGTAATCACGCTGTAACAGCATGCGTTCTGAGAAATGATAAGTTCACAAAGGTACACGTATCACATTGGAACAACCTAAATAAAATGTTCAAATTTACCTACGTTTTAATTTAAAAAACCTACCTGTTACCAACTGTTCGACTAAAACTGTGAGCCATATGTTTGTGACTATTACAGCGCCGTCTATTAAAAAGCGAAAAAAGTGGTCCAACTAAAACATTCATATTTCTTTACGTACTACACGAATGTGTAACAAAAAAGGGGGTTCATGTTTTAGAAAAAAAAACGTTGTTGATATCCGTTTGACCTATGGCAGCGATATCTAGCGGGCCAACCATAGCACCATCTGGTTTACCCCTTCAAGCTAGACAAGTTTCGTTCTTTGTAGTTTTATAGTTTGACGCTTATTTCGTGAGATATTTGGCTCTGTCACGACCAATGGACCACCCTGTAGTCTCTTCATGAGTGTAAGCTGTTACACACCCAAAAATTCCATTCATAGAAAAGACATATGTGCATAAGGTAACCTCATGCTCACAGTTAAGAACTAAATCCGTCTGCGAGAAGGAGAAGCGAATCTGACTGCGAGAATGTAAGTATGTCCTGCCTCAACCAGTACTGTCTGTTAGGAAAAAGTAAATTGACTCTAAACTTCAATGAGAATAATTACACTCATCACTGTTAATTGACCCCGTGAAACTGAAAACTCTTATCCCCTGTATTTGGCTTACCTGTGTCGCCGTGGAAAACGCCGTGTAGCTGCTAGCGAAGAAGTAAAGGTGCTTGTCAATTACTGAGCTGCTACTAACTAAAGAGAATCGCGGTAGTGCAATGTGACATCTCAAATACGAGATCTGTTCAAAAAATTCAGGAACATTCGTAATTACGCGCCTGTGGTGTGTTGGAGCGAAATGCGGTTGGCATCCCTGAACACGCCTGTGTTTACTGTGTAACTTCCGGGAGTTTCATTTGAAACGTCCCCTTTGAACAATTATACAAGACTGTGCTTAAACTGACATACAATATTTTTACCGCAACGCAATCTGACTTTCAAAAATCCCTACAAAAGAATGGCCCTGACTAACATTAAACTATACCTTTCAGAAATCACTTACGTCACAAAAATCTTCATTACTCGAACTACTGCAATACAGCGAGCGCCACTCCTGCCAGCTAAATAAAAGATTCAAACTACGGAAGGCACAAACTACTGATAGGCATAGTTAGCAAATGAAAGATTTTAATAGAGAACAAACAATGTATTTACCTTAATAGTCATAATATATATAGTAGTTCACGACAAATTACAAAACTCTGCCACCTCTCTCCCCACATCCACCACTGCTGGCGGCTGACCTCCAACTGCGCAACGCTACGTGCTGTTCACATCCAGCTGCCGCTGCCCAACACTACAATGGCAGACAACAATGCAAACTAGACACAGACTGCACACAGCACAGCCAGTGATTCTCACACAGAGTGCTACGTGGCGTTACCAATAAGAAAACCTAAACAGCCTACTTACATAGCCCCCATGCTCCCCACAAAAAATTTTACAAATTGTTTTGGGCAGTGGCCAATAATGATTTGATAAAATTTTTCATAATTACAATAACAAAGATATCAAATACACACACTTATTGATACAATGTTGGTCAAAAGCTAAAATTTTCTCACAGTCCATAAAGACAGTCCTGAACACATTGCAGTGTTTTTCTCAAAGTCTGAGCAGTAAAAGAAAATGCACACGGAAGTAGTGGATTTCCATGCAGTCTTGAAGAAGTAGTGTTGTCCTTCCAATGGAAAGACAGTGCTGACTCTCGACATGCAGACAGATAATGGGCCACAACAGAGCAAACCCACCACAGAGTCAGTCGAAGTTTTGAAGAATATTGGTAGGTAAGTCGTCACAGAGCATACCCATTGTAGTCCTGGTAGAGATTACGGTATTGGTGGGCCACCAGAGGTGCAGACCAACTGCAGTCCTTGTAGAAATAAGGGTATTGGTGAGTCAGCAAGGGTGTAGACCCACTGTAGTCCTTGTAGAAATAATGGTATTGGTGGGTCATCAAAGATGCAGACCCACTGTAGTCCTTGTAGAGATGGCCAGCAGCCATCTGTTGTGACTGTGCAGGTGCACAATCACCATTGAAGAGTCTTGCGGATAATATAGCAAGTCCATAGACCACCACTTGTGCACTCACAAAGTTTTTGGAATTGTCCTTAGAACCAGCAATGCTGTCATCCAGTCCCTTGCAGAATTATTAACACACGTGCAAACACTGACAGTCCCTACTTCTCACATATTTTCCATATACCATGACCAACAGAAACGTGTGCAGTGAAATGTAACTTAATTTGAAGAACTGGTGTATATACAATTATAAATTTACAAGATGAAAATAAAATTACAAAGGTACAAAATACATCATTAAAGAACATAACAATACAGATAACATTTGTAGTACAGGCTTTACAAAAGAATCGAACTAATATATACATCAGTGTTACAGGAATTATGACATAAGTACATACATAAAAGGTCTGAATAACTTTCGAAACATCAACTTCACACATGATCATTAAAACAAAACAGAATAAATAATGTCTAAACATCTTTACAAAGAAAATAACATAGTATTTGAAAAATTCTACAACATAAATCTCATTAGCTAAACACATAAAGACAGGAATAACACAAATATACAAGAGTACACAAACACATAGCAGAATAACGCAAGAGGAAAGGGCAGGGTTTGTTTTCAGTGTAACATTTGGTACTGCAGTCCAACCTAAAACGTCATTCCATGGATCTTTCGTCTTATTTCAACATTTGTTTCCATCAAAAAAAATCCTATCCAAGCATGTTTTCTGTATTTATATGTACACATATTTCTTACCTCATTATTTATTTTCCATTATCTTACCTCATCATTTATTTCCAAGAAAATCCTACGTAAATCTGTTGTCCCTAAACCCTACATTTTTGCTCATATCCTCTTTCAAAATACTTTTTTTTTTTGCCAAACTATTTTCTTATAGCTTCTCAATGCATTTCTTCCAATTCATCACAACTCATTCTCTTATATAGTCTACCCCCTCTTAAGCTAACTTAAATCTACTGAGCTCAGATGCTAAACTAAGGGACGAGGCAATGCAGCAGTACAAAACAATTAACACAAATAGCAATGACAAAAAAATGCAGAGTGCAAAGCAAGCTACAGTAAATCTAAATTACCAAGCAATTCAACATTACAACTAATATGAGGCAATGCGCAGCAAACAAGAAAAATAAATCTGGCTTAGCAGAGTAACACAAATTGAAATTCAGTAGCACTATGCCTGGCAAACAGCAGCAGTAAATGCTATAACGTATACCTAAGCATGACAAAGCTAAAGCAGAAAAAATAGTACACTAAAGACAACAATGCAGATAAAGGAAATGTATGATCGCATCTTAATGTCTATGTAATTAAAGTGGTGCACCACAAGAAGTTATTCTACCAAAAAAGTTACCAACTACTAGAAAAGAAAATTATGAATGCGGTTCCTGTGAAGGTAATTGTCTTTCTGTGCTCCCTCATTTTTTTGAAAAAAATTATTATTTACTCGATCTGTAGACAGAAAATATTTATATTAGTACATCTATAAATTTTATTTTAACCAATGCTGCAGTGCAGCTAGAAACTAGATATTAAACAAAATGAGTAAATAAATGCATAAAGGCAAGCCATATGGCATTTCTCTCAATTAGCAAGACAATAGCCATGAAATGTTTCTCATCGTTTCATTAGGCATTTTAGTAAATATCATAAATTAAGAGCTCCACAGTGTAATCATGTTTTCAAGTTTGAGGGTGTCGTATTTACGATGCTTTCTACAAAGGAATGTCGATAGTGAGGATAATGGCCTCCCCTTTTTTTTTCTGCCACCTAATGGCTTTTTCTCAAGGCGGCTGGCACACCTGGCCGCTCACAACGAATTACGTCACGGTCACTTACCTTTCTTACTGAAATATTTACGACAGCAGTTTCCGCTACAGTGACAATCTCATATAAAAATATTTCACAGGTCAAGAATTTGGGTTACAAATCTGTAGAAACGAAATCCAATTGATATAACAGTGTCCAAAAAATTTTCGTCGGCATTGTAATACATTCACGCATTTACATACATCTCATAACTCTTAAAGTACGATTCTTGTTTTCCAACATCCTATTTCACAAACCAGAGTCCCTAACCACTACTCATTATTCCTTACCTTTTCGTCGACACTTCTTCAATATTTCATCATTACAGATATGTAGCATAATCAAATAACTCATATAGCATCAGCTTACTGATCATAAACATACCGCAACAGCATAATACACATAGTCATCGTAATAATAACATCATAACACCTCAGTCAACTCTCAAAATTGTCGAAGCTTCCTCCAATAATTTCAAAACCTAAAAAAATTCTCTGCTCATGTCAAAAGTGTCATCTGCCTCAAACACACTTCAAAAATCATGATCCCATACCAAATACATCATTCAAAGCTCTCATAGTATCACAATGGTTCCAAAAAATATGAGCATTTCACAAAGTACAGACAAAATACAATTTCATAAGTGTGAAGTTATCCAACTGTGTAATTACGTAAACATCTGTCACTGATGTAGTAAAAAAAAAATTTCTTTCTCTGTTAAATGATCAGATAGCTGTGTAATTCTGTGTTAGAAGAATATGGTACCGATGTGTAAAGTTGTATAAGCAAATACCACATTAGCTAGGGCTCCTTGTGCTTACCAAACACATGGTACACAAAGTAGGCGTGTACTCCCCCGAGGATTAATGTAATTAAAGCCTCAGGTGTTACAGATTACAACAATGGAATAAAATGTATTACAGAAAACCTTTGTATTATTGTACTTCAAATATCTTTAAAAATAAATGATTTAAGTACAAAATTAATCACTCATATACATGTCCTGTAGCGCTAAATGTGCATCTTGCTGTAAGATAATCTCTGTGGAAGTGTTGTAGTTATTGTCCTCCGAAACCTAAGTTCTGCAGAAGCCAATGTACTTACCTCATGATAAACAAAAGTGAAATGCTTTGCGTATGGATATCCTAGTTATTACGCTTATTGCCGTGATGAAGAAAGTACTGTGCTTTAACGTATTGTTGTGCTACGGAAAAGGCTGTCTCATTGTAGCTATACCACAAAAGTTACAACTAAAACATGTTTTACTTTCCAGAATAATTCAGAAAAACTGTGCAGATATAAAACAGAAACACCGCAAAAGCAACAAGGTAAATTGTGTCACACATTAGTAGCGTCGTGATATAGTCGTGTAGCTGTCAAATAAACTAACCACTGTGTCACCTGGTATCTCTCAGAAAGCACCTTGAATCCATAATGTATTTGCAAGTAAACGAAAATGTTGCATTAAAATCTCGTTAGCAGTACCAGTATATGTTTTAAGTATGTGAGCCTTATGGTCGTTACGTAATCGTGCGACTAACAAGCAAGAATGTACACACACAATAACGCTGTGTCGTCAGTTCACTATAACAATGCATTCGTAATTTCTGTTGAAATAAGTTCTCTTGGTTCTTGACTGGATATTTAACTTCAAACATTGTTGCATATTAACAGATTCTAAGTCTGACAAAGCATACTAATAATGTAAAGTGAAAAGTTTTATGGCAAAGACTAAGTTAAACAGCAGACTATCATTCAATAAACGGTTTTACATGTGAAATGTGGTGTAAACCTTTACTCTTCCTAGTACGCAGACTTTCAACTGAAAAGCAATTGTCATGTTTTATACGTCGGTAAGGAATGCTAAATCTTTTCTCAAGGTTAGCGTCTGTGTTATTTTTCTCTGAGCCAGCCGGTGCAGGTGGCTGCCTGCGGTGCGAGTCATTGTCTGTTCCTTTGTTGGCGCGTGTCGTTATTGGGATTAGGAGACCTAGCTTCTACAAATTCACGTTGTCAAAAGTGCCCTGCTCTGTTTGAATCCCGCCAGTTCTGATAATATTCAGGTCTGTCGTTATGTCGATAGTTTACATAGTTTCCTGTTTGTCGGTCATGTGGTGGAGAATTTCTCCCGGAATCGTAACTGCGCGCTGAACTGTTGCGTCTGAAGTTATTCTGTCTCCCTTGATAATAATTGTTTTGGTTCCCATATTGTCCATTTCTAAGTTAATCTCTGTCATATTCATTGCTACGGAAACGCGATCTTTCTCTGTAACTATTATTACTCTGCCAGTGGTTGTCATGTGAGTGGTGTCTGTTTTGGTCACGATTTGCGTTGTGAGAATAGCCTTGTCGCGTCCAGTTATCGTTTCTGTCGTCACGGAATTGTGACGGATGTGACCTGTAGTGATTGTTTTCCTGTTTTCGCATCCCGCGACTGTCTGTGTCAATTTCTAATTCTTGTAAGAGTCCCTGCAAAGCTTCAATGTCGTCTTTGCAACGTCCTGCCAAAATAATATGTCGTAAATGTTCAGGTAATTTGATTAAGCAAATGCGGATGAGTTCTGAAGGGCTGTATGGGTTTGAAAGATATTGATTCTTATGCAACATGTCTTCAAAATATTTGACAAGACTGGAAAATTCAGATTGTTCAAAGTGTTTCATCATCATGATGCTATGTTTTACTCGGTCTTGTGTAGCTTGAGACCAATATGCTGAGAGGAAGGCATGGTAAAACTCTCCTTCACTGTGGCAATCGTGAATGACCGATCGCATTCTTACAGCTGGTTCATGCTCTAAGTAGCCACACATAAATTCTAATCTGTGCTCTAATGACCAGTTGGGAGGAAAACAATGAGAGAATTGATGGAGCCACGCTTGTGGATGAATGTCGTTGCCAGAATTCTTAAATGTTTTGAATTTACGTGTAGTAATGAACAGCTTATAGTCAAAGTCATCATGTCGGCGAGTCACATATCGGTCATTGTTACGTCGTGTCGGCGGTTCCATCTCAAAATTCTGTGCACCTTGCCAATTTCTTTCATAATTTCCGAAATGCCCTGTGTTATTATTTTGTGACTTTTCCGTATTTCTAAGTTCCTCTTCCCGTGTTGGAGCCCGAGTGTCCTCTGAAATATGAAATTTTTGTATTACTTGTGCCAACTGATCTTGTACTTCCTGGATTTCTCTTTTGTATTGCGTATTAATTTGATTCTGATTTTGTTTGAATTCCTAATTTGTTTGCACTCTTCTGTGTCATTCAGATTATCATCTACCTTCGTAGATAAATTAGTGACCTGATCCAAAAGTTCGGCTACTTTCTCCGATAGTGAACACATTTCCTCAGTGTGTTTTTCTGAACCAAGTTTCAGAGTGTCCATTTGTGTTGAAATCGAATCTACTGTGTCCTTTAAGTTTTCTTGAGTTTTTGCAAGTTGCGTAACCGAATCGGTAGATGCAACTGAGTCAATTTTAGCTTGCAAGGTGTCGTGATTTTCATGAACAATAGTATGCAGTTCTTTTATGGCTGCTTCGTGATTCTGTAATGCATTTTCATGACGCGAAGAAATAGGTTCGAAATGCTCACAAATTTGTGTTTTTACGTCATTACAGACTTTTTGACATTTCGATTCGATGTTATGTAACTCAGTAGTTAAATCTTCAAGTGTTGGTTCAAGCGTGGTGTGAAGATTTTGTTCCATTGCGTCTAACCGTTGCTGTGTTTGTCTCTGGTGTTGTTCCATTGTGTCTAACTTTTGAAGATTGTGTTCCATTATGTCTAACTTTTGAAGATTTTGTTCCATTATGTCTAACTTTTGAAGATTTTGTTCCATTATGTCTAACTTTTGAAGATTTTGTTCCATTATGTCTAACTTTTGAAGCTTTGGTCCCATTTGTTGCATTAATTGTAATGACAATGCACTGGTGTCTGAAACATGTTCCTCAGTGCTATTCGGCAATGCATTTGAACCGGCAATATTCGCAGTTTGAAAAGCAGAAAATGTGTCTTGACTTATTTGAGAAAACGGTGAGGACGCAATACCTGAATCTACAGTATTTGCAAGATTGTGTCCTGTCATTTCGGATTCCTGAGGCAAGCTGTTGCCGACCGATCGATCGATAATGCTTCCCTGTTCAGTAATTGTTTCACTGTCTACACCATTGTTTGCAGCCCGCTCCATTTCCCTATGCACAATTACCAAATTACTACTTTGAACATCAGTTAATTCATTACTCGGTGCCGCAAACACACTGCTTTCGTTTTCACTGTCATTTCTCAGTGTACTTTGAAGCCTAGTATTACGTTTTTCACACGCCATTATTGTCACAATATTTCACACGATAACACAGAAAAGCACAATTTGAAGAGCAAAATAAGAGAACACATTAACATAACACTGAAAATAATATCTAGTTAATTGCAGCTGCGAAATACTTGGTGCAAATCTAAATGCATGCCACAACTGTTTTACTGTACAACAATGAAAGACTGCAACTACAAAGGAGATTTTGTCTACAATTACGTGCTAGCAATAAACAAAAGCTACACTAATTACACAAACTACAAGAAAAAAAATCAGAAGATTCCAGTGAGGTATCCTCGGCTAAGGGTCGACATATGAAACGTCCCCTTTGAACAATTATACAAGACTGTGCTTAAACTGACATACAATATTTTTACCGCAACGCAATCTGACTTTCAAAAATCCCTACAAAAGAATGGCCCTGACTAACATTAAACTATACCTTTCAGAAATCACTTACCTCACAAAAATCTTCATTACTCGAACTACTGCAATACAGCGAGCGCCACTACTGCCAGCTAAATAAAAGATTCAAACTACGGAAGGCACTAACTACTGATAGGCATAGTTAGCAAATGAAAGATTTTAATAGAGAACAAACAATGTATTTACCTTAATAGTCATATTATATATAGTAGTTCATGACAAATTACAAAACTCCGCCACCTCTCTACCCACATCCACCACTGCTGGCGGCTCACCTCCAACTGCGCAACGCTACGCGCTGTTCACATCCAGCTGCCGCTGCCCAACACTACAATGGCAGACAACAATGCAAACTAGACACAGACTGCACACAGCACAGCCAGTGATTCTCACACAGAGTGCTACGTGGCGTTACCAATAAGAAAACCTAAACAGCCTACTTACACATTGTTCTATGACTGTTAGTTACTGTTCCATACTGTATTGAGTAGAACATTGTGTCGTGAATTTCGAGACGGCAGAGTTGGAGGAGCAATGCCTCTGCATTAAATTTTGCATGAAACTCATGAAAACTTCTACAGGGACGCACCAAATGATGCGGAAAGCCCACAGTGATGAGTACTTGGCCTGTCCTCGATGTTAAGAATGGTTCACAAGGTTTATAAATGGCCAGACGAAAGTTAAAGATGACTGTCGTTGAGGACAGTCTTCAACGTCTACCGACGATAGTTATGTCTGGAACGTCAACGAAATTGTACGTGCCAATCGAAGACTGACCGTCCGAGAGATGCAGAAGAGTGTAACATTTCAGTTGGATCATGTCATGGAATCCTGACACAGCCACTTGGAATGCATCATGTTGCCGCCGTGTTCGTCCCGCGGCTCATGAGTCAAGACCTTGCAATCTGTGAAGACCTTTTGGATCGCGAAAATGAGAACGATATGTTATTCAAGAGAATCATACTTGGTGACGAGACGTGGGTCTACGGTTATGATTCTGAGACCAAGGTTCAATCTCATAATGGATCGGTAAAAGTTCTCCAAGACTAAGAAAAGCTCGTCAGGTCAATCAGATGGAAAGCCATGCCGACAGTTTTCTTTGACTTTGAAGGATTAGTTCATCATGAATTCGTGCCACAGGGACAAACTGTTAATCGATGGCACTATCCGGACGTGTTGCGACGCCTGCGAGAAAATGTGCGAAGGAAACGGCCCGAAATCTTATGAAACAATTCATGGGTCTTTCATCACGATGACGCACCTGCAAAATCCATCTCTGTTGGTGCGTGACTGTTACACAAGAAACGAAATCACTGTGTTACATCTTCCTCCATACTCTCCAGACATGGCCCCTGCGGATTTTTTTTCTTTCCAAAGTTGAAAATTCCGTTGAAAGGACGAAGATTTGTAACGATAGACGAGATAAAATAAAATTCTTAGACGGCGCTTCGCTCGATCCAGCAAGGGGCGTACCAAGACTGCTTCCGGAAGTGGAAACGGCGTTTGGCAGCAGCGTATCAATTGTGAAGGAAAGTATATTGAAGAAGTGCATGCACAATAAAAAAAAAGGTAAGCGTGGAAAAATTTTGTTGAGAAAATTCCAGAATTTTCTGAACAGACCTCGAACGTGCAGTGCAAACTTGAATTTCATTAAATTTATCTCTCATAAAAAAAAGTACGTTCATCGAGTAATGGGAGCTGGATAATGACGTAGGATTATCTGAGTTCTGTCTAGTCAAAAGTTCTTCTCAAGGAAATGTATTAAAACAATCATCTTGTAAAGTTCTTTTAAAAAAATTGTGAGAAAGATTACGATTTCGTTGAATGAATTCTTAACTGTGGAATGATACTGATCTCGAATTGTCGTGGTGCGTGTTGTAAGTGCAAGTTGTGTGCTTACTCTGTCTTATTGTTAACAAAACTTTACGAATCGATTTTGGCAATGCAAATCCCAATACCAATAACGAAATACAGTCACTGTAAATTACATTCAGCCCCTTAGGCACTGAATCATCTGGCCTTGTTCAAAACTGATAACTTTGGTCCCTGTGCACGTAACAAATAAATTAAACTGTCTTACCTCTTAAGCTAGATCGGAGTAACACGATACATTGTGGTCTCTCATAAAAAATATGAATATGTTAACTACAAGCTCAGCAGTATGCAGTGCTGGCCTTAAAAATGAAATGCACTTGATAATTTTGCCTGATAAACGAGAACATTTAAGAAAATGCAACTTCTTTAAAAAAATATATATGACCTGGGCTGTTAGGCGGTACTGATTATGGTGAATTACTAACACTCAGTGTTTTTAGCAAAATGATATTGCAAATTAAGTTTGACTTTTCTAGAACATCTGACAATTGAAGCTACATTACTCATAGTTGATTCACAAACAATGATATTTAAGTAGCAAGTAGTATTTAACTTCATTAATCCAACATAAATGCAAATCATCAGATAACACATAGCTCTATTAAAAAATCTTAAATCATTACAAAAATGAAATCTCTAACTAGATTCTTTACCAAAATCGTTTAGGTACATTCTGAGGTTACTCAACAACTGAAAATTATCAGCCAACTCATCTATACTAACGCGCTCGCAAAAACAGTAATCATAATTATTTAACGCTTTTACCTTATTTGCATGAAGACTTCTGCTTCGATGTTCAACAATACAGACATACCTACATTAATCTAACTCTTGGTGGCTTCACACACCACACCCCAAAACCTGCCTGCTCCATCGTCTTTCCCTCATAGACAGCTACCTACAACTCTGCGTCCAGAACTCTCTTACTCTAACACACGAGGGATCCATTTGCACGTGCAGCCTGATTTTCTAATATAGTCCATGAAAAATGACATGTAATGGTTATCACATGTAGAAGAGATTGTATCTTTGACACCGCCGAACCAAAGATGTTGACTGAGTGGCAGAATCGATTGTAAATACGGGCGCGCAGAGCGCATTAGTTGTCGTCGTTGTGTTCTGTTAAAGGTGGGATGTAAGACTTCAAGCTAGTGGCTATCTGTGAGAATTTAGCTGTTGGCCTATGGACGCAGCACAATATAGTTTTGTAAGGTATTGAAACTTTGTACATATAGTTTTTAAGTATGCAGCAACGCAATATGGATTTTTCTAATCCTAACAGTACCGACCATCGAATGTAGGAACCATCAGGTTGATTCGGTATACCCGATTTGTAATATTTTGTGTACTTTGTAAACCTCATACAAGGAAGTTAAATTTTGGAGTCTGTTTTGTCAAACGATGTAAGACTTTTTGTCATGTAACTATCCAAGTACTGTTAACTACGTCAGTAGGTGAGAATTGTTGAACAATTGAGAAGTTCACTGATTTTGAAGTTTATGTAAAATGTTTCGTATCAGATTCTGTCAAGGACAAACTTTATTTTGAATACAATTTTTGAACTAAAGAATTCGGTCTTAGCATATCCCTTATCAGTACCTCATCGTCTTCCATATCGTGTTTGTTTAAATCCAACGAGTATTTTTTAAAAGAAATAATTTTTCAATCGCGGGAAGAATGATTGAGTGCTTCTTTCAAAAATGATTTAAATGGCTCTGAGCACTATGGGACTTAACATCTGAGGTCATCAGTCACCTAGACTTAGAACTACTTAAACCTAATTAACATAAGAGCATCACACACATCCATGCCGGAGGCAGGATTCGAACCTGCGACCGTGGCAGCAGCGTGGTCCCGGCCTCAAGCGCCTAGAACCGCTCGGCCACAGCGGCCGACTGAGTGTTTCTGTGCATGCTGTAATTAGTCTAATGTCGTCCTCGCGATACGTAGGGGTTGTAGTATATTCCTAGAGTCATTTAAAGCTGCTTATTGAAACTTTGTTAGTAGACTTTCTCGGGATAGTTTACGTCTGTCTTCGAGAGTCTGTCATTTCAATTTCTTCAGTATCTCTGTGATATTCTCTCACTGGTCAAACAAACGTATGACTACTCGTGCTGCCCTTCTCTGAATTCATTCAATATCCTCTGTATGGTACGGGTTCCACACACTTGAGCAATATTCTAGAAAGAGACGCACAGTGATTTGTAAGCAATCTCCTTTGTAGAATGATTGCACTTTCCCAGTATTCCACCAATACATCGAAGCTACCAATAAACCTAAGTCTACCATTTGTTTGATCCAAAACTGTTGCTTGAGGCTAAGTGATCATTCTACGTAACATCCCTACAAAGTGCTACACTTAGGTATTTGTATGAGTTGGCTGATTACAACTGTGACGCATTGGCACTATGGTCATATTATACTCCTTTTTTGTTTTGTGAAGTGCACAATTTTACATTTATAAACATTTAAAGCAAGTTTCCAATTTTGAAATTTTATCAAAATTTGACTGAATATTTATGCAGCTTGTTTCAGATAGTACTTTATTACAGATAACTGAAACATTTGCAAAAAGTCTAATGTTACTGTTAATATTGTCCATCAATTTGCAGTATGAACAGAAAGGGTGCCAGCACACTTCCTCAGGGCACATCCGAAGTTATTTGTACTCCTGACAATGACTCTATATCCCAGGTAACATGTTGCGTCCTTCCTGCCAATAAGTCCTCAGTTCAGTCACAAATTTCACTTGATATGCCATATGATCGTACTTTTGAAGCGTAGGTGTGGTACTGAGTCAATTTCTTTTCGGAAATAAAAAAATATTGCATATACTTTGCTGTCTTGATCCAAAGTTTTCGATATCTCTTGTGAAAAAGGTGTGAGTTAGGTTTCGCATGATCAATGTTTTCGGAGTTCATGCTGATTGGCATGGAGGAGGTCATTCTGTTGGAGATATCTTATTCCGTTGAGCTCGAGAGTCTACAACAAATCAATGTTAAGGATAATGGATAGTAGTTTTGTGGATCACTTCTACCCTTCTTGTGGACGGACGTGACCTATGCTTTCTTCCAGCTTCTGGGCACGGTTTTTTGTCTGAGCGGTCTACAACAGATTATAGTTAGAAGAGGGCTAACCTAGAATTTGGTGTAGAATCTGACAGGAATTCCCTCAGGTACCGGAGTTTAGTCCAGTTTCAACGATTTCAGTTGTTTCTCAACACATTGACACTAATATTTACTTCACTTATCTTTCCAGTAGTACGAGGACTATATTGGGGCAGTTAGCCTGGGTTTTCCTTTGAAAGCAAAGTTAAGAATTTCATCTTTTGCTTTTACTAGCCTTAATTTCAGTACCTGTCTCATTCGCTAGGGACTGGACACTAACTTTAGTGCCACTAACCGTCTTTGCATTAAGTTAAAAATTGGTTGTGACGCCACAGACTGCGTCTGTATCATGTGACTGTAAAATAATTCTAGTGTAATATATGCAAGTTTTATTCTGTTCTTACAATATGCATACACAATAAAGTGTTGGTTGGAGTGGACGTACGCTAGTCTTCGCCGTTTTTATGACAGTGGGTAAAGGAGAAACGTGGTGAAGTACTAAACTGAACCGTGACTTTTAAAAAGAGTATTAAATGTTGCACTCGTCGTTATCTTGAGAAGCAGGGGAATCGATACCTGTGGCAAGGAGGGAGGAAGGGTGGCAGGCTCTCAGGGAAAGGGGAAGATACAGTGTGGTCTGGCGGTTTTCGTTGAAAAAATGATTTAAAAGTTAGTATTACACAGACTTCTAACAGGGTCGGAACTAAAGCTTTTTATGGTTACTTACAAGTCACCATTCGTCTTCCAGAATATTAAAAATACTTCAAATCCCCTTCCTAACTCTCTTATGGACGTGCTTCATAAGAGATGGAACTGGATTACGATGGTGAGGGATACAACTCAATCAATACAGCTTGGCGGGACATTTAGAAGCCAGATGAAATAAACTAAATTAATTTTGTTGTGAGTATTTCTACGACAGAACCACAGCAGCAACAGCTAACTGTTCTTACCTGTTACGATACAGGCGAAGGAAGGTTACTCGCATCTAAAGCTACAAAACAATTCTATAAAATCTTAGTTAAAAGCGCTGACCCACACTGTTTAGCCTCTAAGCTGGTCTGGATTCACGAAATGGGGCGGTATCTTACGTCGAGGCTGTGCACTGAATAGCAAATTTGTTGGGGTAGAAGTCAGGAAGAGCCAATTGACGTACATCTGCTGTTCTTATTGCGAAGCAAACTGTTTGTCTTAAATCAGCGTACAGCATAGGAAGAAGCAATCGCAACAACTTGAAGAGGACGACTGCTCGGTCAGAAACGTCGACCTCCGAAAAACCGGAGGAAGCAGGGCCGCAGAAAAGACAACAACAGATCCAAGAAGAAGAAATCCCTTATCTGGACTGATACGGCTATCAGGCGTTTGTCCGAAATACCGGGGATGACTGGACTGAGATCCGTGGGACCTGACAGATGATCTCCATTATGAATGCAAAATCACACCGATGAATAATGATAACTCACTTGACATCCGGGCGTTCTGTTCGAGTGACCAGGACAAAGTGGCGAAGATGATGAAGAACCATATTATTGGAGATCCGATTAAGACAATTCTTCAGAAGAAGACGCGACAAGTTATGGCTCTGCTACGAAGACTAACGTGGATGTTTGTTATGAAAACAGTGCGACAGGTGCTGATGAACCGTGGATAGGATGCCACGGTGAAAGTTCACAACCGAACTAATAAGAAGAAACCGCCACTGCTCACTCTGGCAGTAGATCCTACTACTGATGCGGTTAGTTTGAAGAATACACAAGAGATCTTCGAGGTGACGGAATTGGTTGGCATCGAAGTAACAACAGAATCTCTCCCAGCAGGATTTGACATTAAACCCCGATGTTATAAATGTCAAGAGTAGGGGCATATAGCTGAATATTGCTAAAATAAAGTGAATTGCGTTAACTGTGCCGGTAGTGATGACAGTCGCAACTGTATTCAGAAGACTGAAGATAATCCAATGCCTGCCCGCTGGTGGGGGACACACGTTGCGAGCTGGCGTGGCTGCAAGGCCTTCAAAGTTACTGACAACGTTGGAGATAAGAAACAAGAGAAGTCGGTAAGAAGAGGAGGAGACGAAGAAGACGCGAGAATCGCGGGACATCATAGCTTGGGAAGTGGCCCAGCAGCGGCTCTGAACCCCGCCACCAACCATCACCCCTGCCAGTGACAGTAGTGGTGGGGACCGGTCTCACTGTGGGGAGCCGGGGCTGGTGGAGCCGAGACACTGAGATGGAAAAGTCGCAGCAGTGCCAGAAGGCAGTGCAAGACTAGAAGCCATGGATTCTGAAATGGAGTTATTAGTGAAGATAGAGGCACTCGCCGATTGTTGCAGTGAGGAAACTATTCCATCAGCTCGAGATCAGGCTCCTGAAGAGAATAGAAGAGGTGGTTCAAGCCGCAGTTGACACATTGCGCATTTTTCATTCCCAGCCTAGGTTTTTAGAGAGGTTTACCTTAAGGCTGTATGGCAAATGCCGGGGAAAACATTTCCTCCTGTGCTCGGTAAGTGCTGTACCTATCTGCCCTTGCAACAAATCCGACCCTAATTAAAACAAGTAAATGGAGTTAAAACAGAATAGCTGAAAAGAGGTAAGCTCTAGATACAGCCCACCTTCAGCAGAGAGGATGAATGATGTAAAAATGACCTCATTTACGGTTTGAAGTTGTTACTAGCTCAAGACGTCAATGCTTTAATTTGTATTTCGTGTATACATTCACTGCCAATGTTACCATATGATTAATTAACTGCCCTTGAAATGTGGTTCGCCTTATTCACGGTTTGAAGGAGTTAAGGTTGTAGCATTTTCGTGGATTATTGTAGTCAAAAGAATTAGTTCAACTCTTAATTTCGACTAATAAGCAACCTAAATTATTTTCAGAATTCCTTACGTATCATTAGCTCTAAATACCACAGTTTTAATTTGTAGTTTATGTTTACATTCGCTGCCAACGTTACCATGTGATTATCCAAAATATTTCTGCTGTATTGAATGGATGGATAAGCGTTATCAGAATTGTTCACGAATAATTAGCTCCAGATATCACAGCTTCAATTTGTATTTTATTTATACATTTGCTGCCTGAATTACTACACGATTAATTGTGACCTAAGTTTGTCCAGAGCATTTCTGATGCGCTGAATGAATCGATAAGCATTGCGTGCGTATAGTATACGCGCTGAATACAGAAGTAGTGCTATAACAAAGAGTCATACACATCGGGTTCCATCATCTTTTTGTGTGTGAAAGAATAATAGTTTATATGTTGAACGGATCCTTAAGAATCGGTTTACCAGTGGAAAGACAAGAGATTATTGAAGAATCAGCTTGTTTTAGAACAACAGTTTACTGAAGAAAGGGTAACAATCGTTTTTAGCGAAGAATAAAGGTTTAGTGGAGTGGATAAATATCCTTCGCTTCACAGTAGCTGATAGTCTCTTGTGCAATTTTTTTTTATTTTTTTTTAATTTTTTTTTATTTTTTTTTTTTTATTTTTTTTTTTTTTTTACAGTACTACTTGTCTGCCATATACCGCGGAAATCTCAAGAAGAGCTGCCTTTGCTCGAAATCTGTAACGGCGATGGAATTGAAAACGATTTAAACATTATATCTGTTTAGTGGTTACTGTACTAGAAAATTTCCCATGAAGGAAAATGTCGGTAATATTCATGATATAGTGCTTTTGACGATAGAATTTTGTCATGCTTCAATACCGTCAGAGGTATCTTAAATCAGGGAAAAATAACGTTATAATGCATAACAAATTATTTTCCGCTAAAGCTGACAAAAGACGTTTCAAAACTGCTTCAGTTTGAAACTTTCGCAGAGTTGCGAAAAGGTCTTGGAGTACCTCGGACAGGACATAATTAGTACTTGGTTCGTAAACGAGAAACATTTGGCCTCGTTTTTCTGATATTCAGCGTAATTTGTATCCATTTTCCTTAACATAAAAATACTACAGTTGTGTAAGTTAAGCGCGTAGTCGAAAAATTAATTTCTCCGGAAGCAAAGCATGCACACTGAAGCTATGGAACATAAATAATGCCTGCGAGTCTGTGTTTCTACAATTGTCTGTAACTGTTCGGTAATGTAAAGAATACTATTTGCATGCCATGTAAAACAAGTTGCTCGTTCTCACCCCTGAATTTTTGCACAACATTTTCTCATTTTTTCATCTCGTCTTGTAATTTTATATTTAGTTATCCTCTCGAATTTATCTTCACCACTGCCATTATTTTTCACTTGGCCTTTTGTTTCGTTTTACGAAGGGGTTATAAAATGCAGCCCTCGCTGCACATTTGCATCCCTCCATCTTTCTCGTTCTTCCTCAGCTCTCCCCTTCTTTCTCCGTTGAAACACATTAAAACATCTGGATATTACAAATCAACACTTGTGAATCGTACATTTCACTGAATAATATTTCATCTCTACCCGCAGAGATACCGAGGATGTTGACTCTAAACGCTGAAATCTCTATGAAATTTTTCTCCATCTGTTGATTCAAGTGAACAGCTTTTAATCATGTACGTTGAGATACTGTTTCCTCTAATGTACAGGAAGGTATATAACCTTGGCCATGGGCTCTTTTCCTTGTATTGTGTAGTGTAACTAGGTAGAAAGAGTGTCAGAAATATTTTTTGTAGTTAAAGTAGTTAAATGTGAATTAAGTCGTTTGTATGATATACCGTTGCCTAAGGAAAGAAGGCCTCTAAGATGTGATCGAACAATGAAGAGAAAAGCAGGCGAAAGTTTATACCTGCGGAAGGCGAAATATCTTTAGGTGGTATTCCAGCAACGCAATATGAAAGCAGTTAAGCGCTAATGAGAGATGGGTACTAAGAAAAAGGAGCGCTGTTAATGCGCACGGTTATTTTCAAGGAATTATTTTGCTGTCTAGAATCGGTGTCTTTCGATTGTAATTTTGAGACACGAAGAAAAACTGTGTGATAAGATGAGACTTGGTTGTATCAGTATTGCTTGATTATAATTTTCCTAATGATAATTTTCTGGCGCTTAGTGTTACAATAAACGCCGCAGTAAGTAGGACTATGCGGAACGTTTGAGAACCTCCCAGGACTCAGCGGTAACTTTTGAATTACATTCTCCCTGGCATGAATAAGACTGATACGCAGCTTAGCCGTTTATTTACACCTTTCAGAAAACGTGAGTGTTGTCTGTATCTGACTGGAGCAGGCGACAGGCTTAATTATTCCACAGCGAGTAATTACAGCTGAAGACAGATTCACGCAGGTCGCCTAAACCAGAGATCATCGGTCGACTATCTGTCCGCTTTCATCAAAGAGGAAGGAGAACCGTCGTTTGTTTGTATCACGTCCGAACTTAACTTCGCTGCAATGAATTTCTGAGGAGAGAAACATAGATAAATGATAACGACAGGGTGAATTCGGTACAGGAATTAAATTACCGTACCCATAACTGAAATGACACGAGCTTCTTTGCATATAAGAAGCATAAATTAGGGAAAGGAATTTCAACTGCACGAAACATACTACGTTAGCTATGAAACAGATGTTGCTGCAGTGTTTTATTTGTGGCAAGTAATTTATGAGTTTACTGAAAGTTTTCGGAAGACAGGAAAACTTAGGCAATTTCAGTTTGCTGTATGATGAACTATAAATAAATCTGCACAAAATAATACTTCCAGTCTTAACCAGTAGAATCCAGCAGTGAACTGTGCTTGTTATTAACCCTCCCAGAACTGATATTTTTCTGGAGGAAGGAAAATTTTTCTTTGTGCGGTAACGCTCTTAGGAGAGTTTTAATGATTTTAGTTGCAAGGTTTATACAAAAAAATATGTACATATTTTCAAAACATACTTTGTTCACTTGGCTTCATTTTATGGACTAAAACAATTAATCAGGAAATATTCCCTATTGTAACAAATAGTGAAATGATTATTCAATAATTACCACCCAAAATAATAATAAAAATATACAGTTAAATATGGCGAACCAACCACACTTCTGTGTTCTCGTGGTCAAGAGCTCCTGCCCACTGCTGCATTGACTTGCTGATAGTTTCGTAGTGATGCCCAACAGTTGGCAGCATGATAAAAAGCTGAACATCCGCAAATGTGTAGCTCAGGTTTGCATTGGGAAAAAATACTTCTGTTGCAGATAAGACACAGTGAAATTTAATATACACAACTGCTGCCAGTCACATGTATAAGGTAATCAGTGAACCTCAAATCTTCGAAGAATCGATAACCCTTATGTAAAACAGCTGCAAACATCTGATAAGCTGCAAATAGGTTGATGTGTTGAATATTTTGCTTTAAGCGTGTAACCTAGAAAGAGTTTAGGCAAGATTTGAAATTATGGTTCAAGCTTCTTGGGAATTGCTAAGTGCTCTCATATGTTATTAAACACAGCATGAATTTAATCTGGGAAATTTGCTTTGCAGTTTGAGCCAAAACTAGTTTTCCACGCATCTAAATGTTTACAACGCCATACCTGCTGAAGTATTGTCGTACCGCTATATAATTTTGAAGGTACATTCACTGGTATACGGGGAAAAGGTCTGCGGACTGTATTGCATATAGAGACAATAATAAAGAAGTAATAAATGAAAATGTAAAGCGTGATGCAGAAGTTTGACTGCAGAAACTGTGAAAATGTAGATAACCACTAACTTTTTTTCCTTTGTAAGGTGCATGTATGTAATTTTATACGTGGTTTCCTTGTTTTGGTGTCTCAGAATACACATGTAACATTTGTATCGTTGAGTTATGCGCGTGCAGCTAGGTCAGAGACGTTCGCTGCCCAGAGACTAGTCAGGTCATTTTTGCTCTGCGGAGATGCTCGGACGCTGAGTATACTAAGTGTTAATCGCAAGGAGAGGGGTTTCGTGGCAGTGAGCGTGTACGGAGAGGACGCAGAACATCGGCTCTTAGGAATTATTTTATTAATATGGTGAAAGTTATTATTATTACAAAAGGAATATTATCATTATGTTTTGAATGAGATGCACTTTTTAAGACAGATACTATTTTCAGAACACTGGCATTTAAGGTAATCAATGAACATATTTTACTTTATTGCAGTAGCGTTTAGTAGGCATTCTTGGTGTAACATAGACACACAAATCAGAAAGTTCTTGCTATTTTCACAATGTTTTGTCACAGTCAGTGTTAATGGATTTGAAAGACGAAAGGAGTTTAATCATTAGTACGAAGCTTTTTGCGTGAGAATCAATTTTCATGTTGAGCTACATTTTTGTCTTTCTCCAGTGTTGATCTAACATAGTTGCAATTTCTAATGAAATATTTTCTTATTGCTTGCTAAGCCTTAAATGACGAAATTTTGTAAATGGATTACTATCAAGAAATTCTTTTGACATGCATTTTTTAAATACAGTTTCTTGAGAAGAATTTTTTGCAGCAGCCATTACATGATGAACGTTCCATTTTTATGTAAGATAAAGTTCGTCAGAACCAAGTTTTCACTGCACGTATTTAAGAGATCGCATACCACTACCGCAATTGTCTGTAGTTAGTAGCAGCACCGAAATTGAGACGCCCCTTTATTTGTACTTGAGCAGTTGCACGGTATTTTCCATTGTGACATAGGAAAGCCAAATACAGGGGATGCGAGCTTTCAGTTTCACAGGGTCAATTAACAGTGTTGAGTTTAGTTATTCTCATTAAAGCTCAGTGTCAATTTTTTTTGTAACAGACAGTATTGTTTCACACAGGGAATGCGTCATTTACATTCTCGCAGTCAGATTTGCTTTTCATTCTCGCAGACAGTTCTTTACTGCCAAAATGAGGTTACCTTATGTACACGTCTCTTCTCTATGAATGGAATTTTTTGGTGTGTAACAGCATACACTCATAAAGAGACTATATATTCAGAAAGAGACCACCCAGAAGTAAAGAAAAACAGGTGCACATTCACACAGTCTTCTTTATCTTTATGGAGATAACTTCCACCTTTTATCATTTTGTGGGGAAAGTCAACGAGAAAACGTTTTGTAATCGTTTGAAATTATTCCTAAAGTCTGATGGAGGTCGCTAAGTGCTCTGATTCTCAAATACTGGATGAATAAAGTCCACGTATTAGCGCGCCGTCTGTTGCACTGCCACAAGACAAACACGCAATTTCTGACTTTATTTATTGTATTATTGTGTGAAACTTCCAACATTAGATTATGCCTCTTAATGAGCAGATTAAGACGGCATATGCAATTGGTCAATAGCTACGCGAAATATTGAAAGTAAAATATTTGTTGCCCTCTAGAATTCACCGGTGTGAGGCAATAGTTTATGGATTATAACATTCCTGAAATGGTATGGCCTGACAGGAATCCTGACTAAACCCAACAGATCACCTTTGAGGTAAATTAGAACGTCGACTTCTCTCCAGGCCCCAGCGCCCAACATGACTATCTTCTCTGGTTTTCGGCCCTTGAGCAAGAATGGGCTAACATTCCTCAACAGGCATTCAGACACGTCATTGGAAGTGTCCCCAATAGAGTTCAAGCGGTAATAAAGGCGAATGGTGGACACCATGTAACCGATAGGGAAGTGCTCGGAGTTGTGTAATTTAGCGCTGTGCAGTCTGTAATCTATTTCTTATCTAAATAAAATGTTGTTTAGCAGAATAGATGAGTTAATTGCGGCGAGTGGTAAGTTTCTTACTGTACTCGTATTTCTATGGAGTGAAGCAGTTTTATGTTTTTGCTCTCACAACATCCTGATCTGTTTTGGGGCCGCACGTATTTACGTTGTCATATTTGCGGCGTACAACTTCCGCCGTCACAACGAGAGGGAACATGCTAGTATCTTGGATAAAGCGGACAGAAGAATAGCCTGAAACAATGGCCGGTGCTTTCTAGCACCTTGTTGTGGACACATAGTGAAATCTTCCCAACCGAACGCTTGAAACCACTTTGTGCACTGTCGAGTTTTGAAAATATTTAAGAACTCTGCTTTCAGAACGTAATTCGTCATTTGAGAAAGTTATTAGACGAATTTTCGAAAATTTCGAAAATCCGTAACAGCGTGTGTCTTGCAGCATCCACATCAGGTGGAAAGCCAAAGGCGCACCTTGGCAGTATAGATCCGATGTAGAGAAAGTGAATATTTTTGACATTATTATATTAGGTGACATGTTACTTTTTATTTTTTTATTTTTCCACGGCAACATTATTCCAGAAATAAATTTAAAATAGTTAAATCCCCTAGTTCCGACAAAGGTTTGTTATACTGTGAATGTTATACCCTCCCATCCACTTCCAACTGAGACCACTTCTGTGCCTTTTCAAATTATAGCTTGATTAAGTTAGGCATTTTCAGTAATTATACACCAAAAATAGCTTACCAGGAGGCTGCATAACGTCTTTAAAACGAACTACAATAGATCTCTGGTGATTCGATCCCCGGTATTCCGAGGTTCCGCGTAATTCGAGCTAGTCTTAAAAAAAAATTAAAATTTTACATGATACGTTTTCATACGTTGTCCACGTCTACGTTTTACGCACTTTCGAAGGGTTACATTTTGAACTTCCTTTCAATTTTACATCTACAATACCGGTAAAACTGTCCCACTTAGGATTCTTGTTCATGATGCGCAGAACTAACCTTGGCCTCAGAGGTCGGAGGTTCGAGTTCTCCCTCGGGCATGGGTGTGTGCGATGTCCTTAGTGTAAGTTAGTTTAAGCTAGATTAAGTAGTGTGACCTCAGTAGTTTGGTCCCATAGGAACTTATCATCACAACCACCACACGCTCTCAGAACACGTTTACTTACGGATCACTCACTCAAAATAAATAAATAAATAAATAAATGAAAACGTTAACACTCACAGATACAACAGCTAGTGAGGTTCGAATATGGGCACCAAGACGTCCTCACTGACGTCATGCATACAACCTCAGTAACGTGTTTCCTTCTGTGCACTGTTTACTATATAATCCCGCTATGTTCAAGTTCATTTGTAACAGTCGTAGAGATACCCTGATGGATCCCAGTCACAATAGCGGTCGAAATGTTGGTTCATTAAAGACATGACGCGGTGAAGAACCGAAAATTTGGTAACATTCTTGTTCTCGCTAGGTAGTCCAGTTTGACACAGCTCTAAAAGTATGTTTATCCTGTGCTAATTCTTCATCTGTACATAGTTATTGCAACCTACATCCTTTTGAACCTGTTTGTGGCAATAGTCAAACATTGATTGTTCTTCTCAAAGAATCTCCCCCATTCCAAAATGTTCTTTTCTCCCCATCATTAAATTGGTGATGCCTGATTGCCCCAGGAAAAGTTCTATCAATTTCTTTCTATTTTAGTGAAGTTATGTCGTAATGCACTTTTCTCGACAATTCTATTCAGTACATCTTCATTAGTTAACTGATCTACGCATCAAATCTGTAGCATTCTACTGTAGCAATGCGTTTCATAACTTTTTGTTCTCGCCATGCCTATATCGTTTATCGTCCACGTAACAATTCTATACAAGGCTCCACATAAATAACTGCAGAAAATACTACCCAACACCCAAATGTATGATCGAAGTTAGCAAATTTCTTTTTTAATACGTGGTTTTCTTGTAAAAGCCGATCTAACTCCTGAGTTTTACCATTAGTAGATTTTTCCCTCCGAAAACACGTGAAATACACAAAGATTAAATTTGCGTCATTTTGAATTTTCTTAACAGTTGATTGCTGACGTATTCAAAAACATTTACCTTTCTTTCCCCTACACGTCGCAAACCTGCAACATTGTGTTTTCTCATAGAGCACGCCATTTGTAAAGCGTAAACTTATTGCGACTGCTATTTATTGTTTACGTTAAATACGTTGTTGCAAAACTTCTCTCTAAAATTAATTTGGGTATTGTTCGCAGTGTTTTGTACCAAGGCTACAAATGGATTATGGCATTAGTAAAAGAACTACAAGATGCCGAAAGAGTACACCAAACAAAATTTTAAATTTTTATTTTTTTCATCAACCGATAACTGGAGTGTAAATCTATGCACCGTGCAGAAGAATCAACAAGATATACCCACTGGAATATGGCTTCAGTGGCTGTTGATTATCTTGAAAGATCCAGAATGCACATATCTAGCACAGGTGCAAAGTTGGGAGTGTCGACCATGTGGCACTGTACGTTTACCGTGAAGAAACTGCTAAGAGAACGCCTGATGAAATTTTCGCTTTATGTTGGTCTACAGTCAACAAAATATTAAAGAGTAAGATGTGCGGCATCTGATGTTGTCCAGTGACGCATCTTCTGGACAAAATAGAAATCATCCACTCGTTTGTTTTCTGCTGTATGGTTGATGGCAATATATTGAAAACTACGACCTACCACTTCCCTGTAAGAGCAAAATACTTTTCGCCCCGCACTTTCTGCCTTGTAACAGGGATTTCGGGGATATTACACGACTCATCAGGAAGAATGACAGAAGATACAGGATGTTGCAGGGTAGTATGTGCTGATAAATAATTATTTAGAAAAAAATTCTATGCGTTGCACCGTTCCCGAATTGATTAGCGTTGAAACCAGCCAATGAAACCGTTGTGAGAGCAAATTCAAGCGGCTTGTCAGAGACGGTGTCGCCAAAACGTGATCTCGTTTGCTTTCCTAAAACCGAATAAGACAGCAAGGGAGGGGGGGGGGGGGGAGGGGGGGTAGCAAGGATCGAGCACAAGCCAAAGGCTCGTATCTTGTGGGCCACTGGCATTTATGCGCCCAACAGTCCGATAGGCTAATTTCAGTGCTAATTAATTCGGGAACGGCGCAACGCATAGAGTTTTTGTTGTAACGTTTATTCATCAACACAACCTACCCTGCAATACCCTTACAAGATTTTCAGACCTTTTTTGACCACCCTCTATCCAATGGAAGAATACTGTGAGCTCATGAAGAAAGAACAGTGCTCCTGGACCTTTCTCCATCACAGTGCTGAATTCAGATGATATTATAGCTTTCAAGAAATGGTGGCCCAGGTACTATAAAAAGGTGAGTCTATCAGATGATTCAGCAGGAAGTGGTATCCCTAAGGAAAATAAAATTACTTTTCGACTGCTCAATGCGTAGAGTATGGAATATAAATGAGATATGAAGGGGACGATTGTTGCTTATGAATATATTGATGGACTAGACAAGCACACATACTCTCTTAAATGCTTCAACACACCTCCGAGTCTATTCATAAGAAAGCATACATCACTAATGGTGTTCCAATAATTATGAACAAAGTGAAGGCTCTGAAAAATCTTGCACAACATATTCCTGCAGGGAATGAGACGCTTTTAAACAGCCCACAACATACAAAGAAGAAGAGGATAATGAATGAGAAGAAAAGCTCTCTGCAATTACGCTATACTACTTTTCCTGGAAATTATTATCAGTTTTGCTCGCTCCTTAAGTTTTTTTTCTGGTAGTTTATTGCTTATTTCATTAAAATTTTTAAAATTCCTATGATTGTGAAAATCATACTTTCCAAAAAAGGTATACATACACTACATATAATGCACAAAAATTGCCTAATACCTTACATGTTGAGTGATTTTCCTTTCGGTATTGTGACAAAACTGCAAAGCTGCAGAAAAATTTCATGTGCAAACTGTGTTTCAAACTATCTACAAAGTTTTTTGTGTCTACTGAACATTTTTACTTGTTTTAGATACGTTCTTTCTACATCTTGTGGTTCTAATGTACTATTGTAGTGACTGGTTGAATTTACCTACCGCACAGAGTGTCTAACTGAATCATAATGGCTAAAACTGCCAAAATAAAGTAACAGAGAATCATTTCAGTACTTGCCGTTAACAATAGAACAAGTAATAAGGAATAAAGCCAACTTCTTCGTTACCTTAGTCTAAAGATAGCTTTAGGAAATGTATTTTCTTGTAAAAATGAAGAAAGATACGATTAAATCCTTAGCATCGTCGGGTTAAAATTGCAGAAGCAGGCAAGTAATGCATAGAAACCGAAAAAACCGTGAGGGAGCAGTAAAAGTGTAAAATTCAGAAAGACAATTTAGTATTACGAAGCTTTCAAGGCAGGATTACAGGGGACCAACACTCGCTTAAATAGCACGTCGAAAACGCAATACAGAAGGCGACGGAAAATTTTGTTGCAGGATTGAAAGTTCAGAGATACAAAAATAAGGTTTTAAAATGATGGAGTGTATGGAGTATTTATCAAAATTGTTGGTTCCAATAGAGGTCTATTTTGGGTTCAGAAAAAACAGAATAACGACTTAATTGTAGAAAAATAGAAACGAGATTGCTGTCTCTGTAATCATCAAAACTGAGGAAAACGTATTAGCAGCAATGTAAGATCTTCAGATCATGAAGAACGGTGAGGTAGACAAGCGCTCAGAAGCAGACTGACGCAGGGTAATGCTGGTATGAATTGTCGATGTAGACTTGAAAATGATGCGTATGAAACGAGAAACCTCACTCCGGATCACAAGAGTGCAAGATGCGGTACACACTGGAGGGAAATGAGTTCCTGTACAGAATCATCACAGGTGATGAGACGTTGGTGCACCACTTTACCGGGGTAATGGCCCCCTCAGTGACATCGAAGGATCCTAGTTCACCACTGTGGAAAAAAATTCAGACTGTATCCCTCCACAGGAAGGGTTATGGCCACAGTGTTCTTGGACCTCAAAGGTTTGAGTCTTGAGGGATTTCTCCAGCAAGTGCAGTTTGATGCGGCACTATACTGCGACACCTTCACCAAACTCGGGTCCGCCATTCGACGAAAGAGACCAGGGCTCTTGAGTGAAGGTGGTGTGTTATTGGACGACAACGCAAAACCACACACAGCAAGGCACGCATAGGATCTGACTTGTCACTTCAAATGGCAGAGACTGGATCATCCGGTCTACAGCCCCACTCTTGCCCCATCAGACTTTCACCTGCATTCAGCATTGAAAGCCACATTCTCGGGATGTGACTTCCAAATCAATGCTGAAGTGAAGCAGGCTGTGCGACAATTCCTTGCAATGCAAACTACTTGCACGCTAAGACAAATGTTGGTGGTGACTACGTCGAAAAATAGTGCAAAGTATGTATAGTTCATGATGCTAAGGTGCATTTGTTTTTGGCAGTAATTTTCCGTGTGAAAAACAATGTTGAAACTTCCCTTTGGAACGTCCCTCGTAATTGGCGGTGGAATATATCATTGTCTGCAGTACCTTTATTCTTAAAGTCCTCGCTCTTCTTACCTGACAAATGGCCACTCACTATGCAAGAGTAAGCTGAACATCAACAATATACTTACTTTTTGAGTGACTTGCTTCCTGGTGCAAATTCTCATGCTACGCACCCTTCCGACGGCTTGCGTGTCTTGACATATCTGTAACTGTATACTGCCTGAAGTTGTGATGAGTGCCTGTAAAGTTCAATATTGCTTATTGAATGAATGTTTTACATGCGCAGTAAATGATAACTTGGTTTTGTAGGAATATATTTTCTAGAAGAATACATAGGAAGGGTGATTTTCACACTGATTTCTTAATCACTTGTGTCCTCGGTAGCTCTCCTCAGATATCTGATACCTGTCGTAATACCATAACTACAATACCATGTCTGGTGCGTCCAGTATCTTGGCTGTACCTTTGTATCGTTCTCCATCTAGTTTGCCAATTCATCCACACGACTGTGGGACAAATTACCCTATAACTTGTGTCTTATGCATGATCATTCTGCATTCAAGAGAAGATTTGCCTATTATTATCGGTGTAGCTTTCCTTTCGGCGTCTACCCGATAGGAAACATACACAACTGTCACACTGTAAACTATCTGTGTTTTTCTTATCACTTTCTATTTCTGCTTTCTCATTCCACCTCACCTGCTAAACTTACACTATTATATCTCACTCTCCCCCTGACCACTCGACATTTACTTTATATTGATTCCTTCTGTACTGTTCTCACAGGTATTTTAAGCTCTCAGTACTTGCATTTGACAAAAACGTAATGAGTAAATTGCTTAATATTGATCAGACTGACAGTTCTTAGATTCCAAATATTCGTTTCTATGTATCATCATCATCATCATCATCATCATCCACCTATCATCCACCAATAATACACTCTAAGATAAAAAAAGACACGCCACGAAGGAGTTAGGCAGATTGGTCACAAATTGATATTCATACAAGTATAGACGCAAAATGGAAAACCGTAAACTTCGGCGGCCGCTAGATCAATGTGTGACGCTTGCAGCCCAGTTTCACCGCGCAGCTGGCAAGGATAATGAACAGGGGACATGTTGATATCAGGGCATAACGTATTTGCGAATTTCATTCCACGTACTGAGTTGGACAGTAACTATGCCTCGCAGACGGCCGCGTGAGCGATATACAGGGTGAAAAGTATTTAAACCGACAAACTCTGGGAGGTTGTAGGGGGCATCAAAACAAATATTTTTCCCTTAAGTCGTTTTTTCCTATGAGGAGTATTTAAACCGGTAGAGGAAGATTTCTCTGGCGGCGAATTAATTAAACCGACGAACACTTTTCCATTTTTTTTATGACCAAGAGACAACAACTAGGTAGCAGATACGGCCCAATTAAACAGTTCTCAACAACACCGACCCACACATTAACGAAGAACCGCACTTGATGAGCGCTAGTAACTGTGGCATGTGGATTATCCTCACTCCAAACATGCGAATTGTGCATGTTGAAGACTCCATCACCCCCGAACGTTGCTTCGTCGGTAAACATGGTTCACATGGCTCTGAGCACTATGGGACTTAACATCTATGGTCATCAGTCCCCTAGAACTTAGAACTACTTAAACCTAACTAACCTACGGACAGCACACAACACCCAGCCATCACGAGGCAGAGAAAATCCCTGACCCCGCCGGGAATCGAACCCGGGAACCCGGGCGTCGGTAAACAACACAGAGGATGGAATTGTAGGATGCATTTCACACAGTTCCAGGTACCACTGCGAAAACTGTGCTCTGGGTGGATAATCAACTGGTTCCAGGTTGTGGACACGCTGTACGTGAAATGGACCTAACAATTGCTCCTGTTCTTACATTCGTCTGATTCGTCCCCATGTTACGTGCAATTTCACGTGTGCTGATTGAAGGATCCCGCTCTACATGCTGCAAGACAGCTTCCTCAACTTGCAGCGCTCTTACCGTGCGACGGCGTCCCTGTCTGGTAATCTGCTAAATCACCCGGTCTCATGCAGACGTTGGTACACAGCAGCAAAGGTCGTATGATGCGGGATACGGCGATTAGGGTATTGTGGTTGATAAACCCCCTGTGCAGCTCGTCCGTTGTGGTGCGCTGCGTAGTACGCAACAACCATATCAGTGTACTCACTCCAGGCGTATCGCTACATTAGTAAACAGAGACAATGCACTACTGCACTGGTGGACAGCAGTTGCCTACAACTGAAGAGTGTAATACGCCCTCTAACAACTGAAGATCGTAATACGGCCTCTGACAACTGAAGAGCGTAATACGGCCTCCACCGGTTTAAATAATCCTCATGGGAAAAAATGACATTAGGGAAAAATATTTGTTTTGATGTCCCCTACAGCCTCCCAGAGTTTGTCGGTTTAAATACTTTTCACCCTGTACACAGATGTCAGCATTTGGGAGAGAACGTGTAATTGGGGTCATAGAAGCCGGCTAGAGTATTCGGCGAGTCGCTCGACGTTCGGACAGGAGTGATGCCACTGTTCGACGATGTTAGCAGGAATGGGCATACCATGGCTGAACGCGGCGTCAAGAAGGAAGTGGTCCAGATAGAGAGTCGACAGAATATATGGTCAGAGGGGCAGTCGGAGCCTCGGATTCATCATTATCAGATATCCAATATGCATCTGCTGCTTCGGTGACCTCAAGGAGCATTAGTAGGCGGCTCACAGAAAGTGGGCTGAGCTCACGGCGCCCCTTGCACCGACTACCACTGGCCTCTCTACACCAACAAGCGCGTTTGCAGCGGTTCGGTCTGAAATCTCATTTAATGGAGTAGAACTGTCTTCAGTGATGAGTCCCACTTCGAACTGAGCCCCGATAACCAGCGAGGACGTGTCTGGAGACGCCCCATATAGTGGTGGGAACCAACCTGACTGTTGCTCGCCAAACGACCCGACAACCTGTAGTAATGGTCTGAGGTGCCTTTTTATTTCATTTAGTAGTTAGACCCTTTTGGTTGTCATCTGAGGCACCCTTACACCCAGTTTTGTTGCCCTTCGTGGTAAGCCACAATGCCCGTAAGCACATTGCTAGAATTTGTACTGCTTGCCTCCATGCTTGCCAAACTACCTTGGCCACCAAGGTAGCTGGATCTTTCCTCAACCGAGAACATTTGGACCATTATGGGCAGGACTCCCCAACCACCTCCTGATTTTGACTATCTAATGTTTCAATTGGAGAATTTGCCATGATATCCCTCAGGATGACACCCAACTGCTCTATCAGTCAAAGTCAAGCCAAACAACTGCTTGCACAAGGACCAGAGGCGGACCAACGCGTTATTGGCTTGCTCAATCTGCGAAGCTCTTTGTCTTGAATATCTCATCAAATTTTTCTGAAACTGTAATCATATGTTTGTCTGTACATGTACATCACATCTACCGATTTCCGTCCCATTCGGGTATTCCTTCGTGGTGCGTCTTTTTTTATATGGGTTTAATTATACTAATGGAGAAGGGTAAACGTTTCAGTTTTAGGTAAGACACTCTAGTCCGGAAACGACCGAGTCGAAAGGTAGAGGCGAAAATCTAGTCAAGTTCCACCTTAGCCTCGCGCAGCGCTCAGACTAAGTGCCCCAACTTCCGAACCCTTATGATGAAGTACAGATTACCCACTGAATACTCTCCAACACCCTACGATTATTTCCCCTGTTGATAAACTAGTAACTGTGCACGTAACTTGATGTCAGAGAGAACAAAATCCAAAGTCTACGGTACAGTAAGAATGAGTGCTATTGTCCTACACAAGTTTCACAAGCTGCTACATTTACAACAGTTATTCAGAATGGCGTCCCCCAGCGTCAAGGCAGGCACGGTACCATAGCACAAGTTCTGTCCCAACCGTTCTAATATCCCTGGTGTCGTTTCAACAATGTGGCAGGCAGCAAAACTTGTCGCCAGGGAATGCTCGTCCGTCAAAATAGGCGGCTCATATGCAAGACTTTCCATACGGCCCTACAACAAGAAATCAAGTGGGATGGAATCAGGCGAATGTGCCGGCCACGAAACAGGACATCCTCTGCCTATCCACTGGTCATCAAATGTCTGATGCAGGTATACGTGAACCCTCTGCCCACAGTGAGATGGAACAACTTCCGTTGACGAAGAACAAGTGGGATATGCTCCAGGAACTTGGGTAGTGTGTCTCTGATAAACACTATGTATACTGGTGCATTTCAGCTGGGAGGAAGAAGAAACGGGCCTAATACATAATCACTGACTATGCCTGCCCCAGATTGGCGGATAACCTGTGTTGATGATTCTTCACAGCTGTAGCGGGGGAATTCTCATCGACCTAAAAATGAGTACTGCGACCATTTGGAACTCCACGTCTGGTGAAACAGGCTACATCCGTGAAAAGTACATATGCAGGAAAGAGAGGATCGACGACCTCAGCGGCATGGTCCCACAGGAAATTACCACAAAATCCAAGCCTCATTCACTCGAGCAAGCACTGCATCTTCTAAGTCGGGACATCGTGTAATTCGTCGCCGTCCTCGGTCTTTGTATTGTGGTACCAATTCCCCTGTTTCAGTTAATCGCTGCAACAGTTTTGGAAACACAGTGTGAGCCGAATGTCTCCTATGCAGATATTTGGCCTTTTACAACCCTTCCGCTTCTCTGCTCCTCCTATTTGCTTACCCACACACGAGAATCATGTTTACAAGGTCCAAGAAAGGATACAACTCCTTTTGGTTAGCGCTGATCGACATTGGTACTTCAGCTAGTAAACACAGACTGAAATCTACAACAGTACAGACGTTGTACACCAGGACTGCTCATGTTAGTACAGAGCATTGGATTATTTGCGTTCTTATCCCAATCTCTACACCTAATTGTTCATAGGGATTACCTTCCAACAGTCTTAGCAACGACGCTTGCAGAATGATTTTCGTTTACAACTTTCGACCCTGTCGTTTCCGGATCAGGATCCCTTCCATCATATTGATACATTTACACTTCTCTATCACCACTGAAAGTTTTTAACATCATAATGGAATCACCTAGCATATCACTCATGTACCATACAAATTGTCATGTTCACTAACCGAGGAAGTCTTGTTAGATGTAAGAAAGAACCTGAAGGCCCAAATCTTGCCAGTTTAAATTAATACACGAAAAAAATAAATAGCCACTTGTACTTAGTTTTACAGAGATTATGACTAAAGATAGCTTTCCTCATGTAACGCTGTTCATCTTTCGTTGCGTATGATTGAAACTGGTTCTGTACATTTATAGTTATAAAATACCACACTGTCCAAGAAGCACCAAAAGAAAAGTCACTGATGATTAACAGTGAGTTCAAATAATAAAAATTTTGTGCGCTACATGTTATGTAGGCTAAGGAGCTTGCAACAAGCTTCGTATCTGAAATCGTGGAATCGGAGGTGGGAGGGGGAGGAGGGGTGGGGGGACAGAAGGAGCACATTTAATAAAAGCACACATAACTTAGTTTCAATAAATTGTTTACTTGCAACGTAAATGACAAGAAACAAATGGCACATTCAAAAATCACATTTATAACTATCATACATTTACTTACACAACGGTGTCTATGAGTGATACGTCATACGAACGCTGCATGATACATATGTAATAAAGAAATATACACATACAGAGCATAATGATGAGTCGATAATTCCGCCTAATTAAGAGAAAACTGAGTGCAAATCGAAAGCACGCTGTTAAAGTGGCTGGCAGTTTGATTTGCTGTTTCAGTGAGCTTCCCAGCTTCCGTAAACTTAACACACCATCTTTAACGACCAAAATTTCAGTAGAGTGATTGATTTATAATGTGTCTAATGAGAATATAATTTTAGTGTTTTCAGTTATCTGGAACACTCGCCGCTGCAACAGTCCTTAGGTGCAATTTCAGGATTGGAATCCAGTTCTTCAAAATTAAATACCTCCAACACTGTAGAGCTTCTACAATGAGAATGAAATCCCATCCATAACACAATGCACCCCAAGTGAATCTCTGTTTAAATACAATGCAGTATAATTCTGCAGGCAGTATAGAGTACTACTGAGACAAACATCGTACAGTATCATCATTAGAGGACGCTTAATCTATGCCAAACATTTTCCGTTACTATACAGTCATCCGTATGTAGCCTAGAATATTATTTTGGAACAGCTGGTAAGAAGCTGCAAGAATGGTTCATATTTCATCGCTATCGCTGAAACAGCACCTCGCTAACTGCCTTGCCGTACTGTACATATACTTATGTTGGAGAGCAAAGCAAGTGATCTGCGTCAGTCATATTAGTGCTTATGTCACTATAAACGGTAAAAACTTACTTACTACCAGTCGAAAATTTTGCCATCTTTCAAAATCATCTCTAACACTGAAGCAAACCAAAATGTTTTCAAAGATACCAGAGTTTTCTTATAGTTCGTTGAAGCAGCTTCGTCTTACATAATATTTGTTACCACGGTAGCAGTGGCGTTAAGCAGCTTTCGCTGAACAAACGAAGTAAATTATTATTTCTATTATTACAAAGACAGTAAACGATAAAAATAATTTCTACTATGTCGCACAGCACGAAAATTACAACAAACTTTGAATCGATAAATAAATTATGAAAAGTCGCAGCACAAAACGCTCTTAACAGTATCATTGCACATATTTGTTAGTAGCCTTACTGTTTACAGTGAGATAATCATTAATATAATATTCCTAACATGGAAATAGTGGCAACATTTATCCACTTAATCGCAAAGGTTGGCTTCTCGTACGATCTCCCGGCGAAAGCCTTAAATTACGAGGAATACATATTTGTTTGCTCTATTTAATACAACAGGGCATGGAGGAAAGCGCAGAACCATATGGTGGCACACGGTGAACGATATACTACAAAACAATCTACTCACAACGGCTATGTATGAAACTCCAATGTCTTTTTCTGTGCTGCCGATCAGCTGCAGTCATAGCAACTGCTACTCTCATTTGGGTCACGTGGATCTCCACTAGCGAATATTATACTATTTACACAAGAAAATCGTAAGCAGTTCTTGCGGGCAACAGCAGCCGCACATTTAGTACGTCAGAGCTTCGTGGCGTCTGTACACATCAAAACACACACACACACACACACACACACACACACACACACACACACACAGCTCCAAGTCGCAAGCACCTGCGAGATCAAAATGCCTCCTTGTTAGTTACATCTGTCTTGAGAAAAAACTATTTACAAAACTCTTGCTGCACCTGTGTGACGAACAGCCTGTGCAGGCACACCCGCCAAACAATGACTGACCCAACTCGTCACAATATTTCTTGATAACGTGGTTACCTGCTATCTGAAAACGCAAAAATAGTCTTCAATGCAAATTATCACGCCAGAACATTCTATATTTGCACGCCTAATATTTTAAATACCTAACTTTTGCTATATGTAACGGAAGGTTTCTGCGGAACCTCACCATGACTCAAATGGTACAAAGATACACGACATCTGAAATCAGATTAGTATGGCTTATTCCACAATAGGCTTCCCACAAGAATGTTGGGTCACGTTTTTACATATACTCTTCATTAAATTCAGACTTTAGGCTACAGCACTGTCACCACAGACATTACGTCCTACATTTCTCATTGCTTACACGGCTGCAACAAACATTTCGATTCGAACTGAAATGCGTGAGAGCCATTTACTTCATTTCTACACAGGCGCTAATTCTGCGCTGTGCTTCTCACTTGTACAAGTCCTGTGACCCAAGAAAAAAATTCTCCTGGCCTTTAGTCACCAACACCGCAATGAACTTTCTTTCGTCGTTCTGTAGCTCGGATGTCATACTTTTAAGTGTGAAGTCTCTTATTGCACTCTTTCGCGGTTGTCTTCGACACCACAGCTCCCACCTTTGACTGAAATACTATTAAATATCAGAAATCTAGGCTTTCAGAAGTATGTAATTGCAGATGATTTTTGAGAAGTCCACTGTGTTACTCGTATGTCACGTATGTACGGCTAAACAGTAGGACCGTTGGCTGCGTTCAGTGCTCGAGATCTGGAAGAGATTCACACTTGGTGTCCAGGAACGCCGCGTGCCGAGCGCCGAGTACTGGATGGACACTTAGGCCCGCGGAGTCGGCTGTGAGAGGCTGCTGCGGTGTGGCTGTTTCGGCTGTGGTGGTGCCGTCCTCAGGAGCGGAGCAGATGCGAGCACGCGCAGGCGAGGTCCTGGGGCTGTGGGTGCGCCGGCTGGAGCCCAGCGGCGCGCCTAGCCTCAGAACCAGTACAGGTCCTTGGACGACTCCTGCACCTGTGCCTCCAGCCCTGGAACACACCATTAGCGAGACCTTGTAGCACTTGGATTCCAAAATGTGAGGTTAGGGGCTGCATCTGCCCTTCTCTCTTTACAAACATGTACGAGGGACATTTCATAAATAATGCACAGATTGGTATTACTCTGGACTGTTTGATACAACAACAATGGCAATTACGTCAGATATAGTCCGTAGCTTGAGGAAGAAGCACGTGTTTTTGTTTTTACAAAATGGTTCAAATGGCTCTGAGCACTATGGGACTTAACATCTATGGTCATCAGTCCCCTAGAACTTAGAACTACTTAAACCTAACTAACCTAAGGACAGCACACAACACCCAGTCATCACGAGGCAGAGAAAATCCCTGACCCCGCCGGGAATCGAACCCGGGAACCCAGGCGCGGGAAGCGAGAACGCTACGCACGACCACGAGCCGCGGACTTTGTTTTTACACTTTGTACTCTAACATAAGATTGGCGGAAGGTAGAAATGGAACCTACAGGGGTCTTGGGTATTGTGACTGTTAAGACCAGAGGTCATAAGTCAAAATCGAAACATTATGCGGCAAAAACCCGACAGAAATATATACAATGGGTCAAGTTAAGTTAGTGGAGTGTTTACATTTGAGCGCAGTACGGTTGCAAAAATGGCTCAAATGGCTCTGAGCACTATGGGACTTAACATCTAAGGTCATCAGTCGCCCAGAACTTAGAACTACTTAAACCTAACTAACCTAAGGATATCACACACATCCGTGCCCGAGGCAGAATTCGAACCCGCAACCGTAGCGGTCGCGCGGTTCCAGACGGAAGCGCCTAGAACCGCTCGGCCACTTCGGCTGGCAGTACGGTTGCACGTTGGGTTAATCGTTTTGTGGTGGTCGTATGAGCACAGACGATAATCCAAGACCCGGAAGACGCAAAACGTCAACAGATGAACGAAGTGTGATACTTGTGGCAGATGCTCTTGAAGAAGATCTCAGTGCGAGTTCGAGGAACTGTCTGAAGTCACTGGAATTCTCCCATCAGTATTCTGTATTCTGGCAAATGATTTGAAGAAGCCAGCCGGAGTGGCCGAGCGGTTCTAGGAGCTACAGTCTGGAACAGCGCGACCGCTACGGTCGCAGGTTGGAATCCTGCCTCGGGCATGGATGTGTGTGATGTCCGTAGGTTAGTTAGGTTTAAGTAGTTCTAAGCTCTAGGGCACTGATGACCTCAGAAGTTAAGTCCCATAGTGCTCAGAGCGATTTGAAACATTTTTTGATTTGAAGATAAGAGAAATTCCTGCGAGATGCATCCCACACTGTTTGACTGCTGAAGAGAAGCACAAACGCTGGACATTGCAACCTTGCTCAAAGAAAGATTCGACCGTGAAGATCAAGGATTCTTGTGTGGAATTGTCGCTATTGATGAAACGTGGATTAGAGACGTTGAACCGGAGTTGAAATCACAGTCCAATGAGAGGAGAGCGTCAGATTCTCCACGTCCAGAAAAATTTCGAAGAAACCAATCAAAGCTCAGTCAAATGATGATTTTTGCTTATGATCGCCAAGGAGTCGTCATGGCAGATAGAGTCCCACGTGGAAAAAGTATCACAGCATTCTACTATGGTAACTTCATGCCCGCCCGGTTGGCCGTGCGGTCAGTTGCACTATGTCGGCGATTGATGCGCAAACAAGTTCTCCACGTACGCGTACACCACCATTACTCTACCACGCAAACATAGGGGTTACACGCGTCTGGTGTGAGACGTTCCCTGGGGGGGGGGGGGGGGGGGGGAGGGGTCCACCCGGGGCCGAACGGCACAATAACCCTCGGTTCGGTGTTGGGCGGTGGAGGGGTGAAGTGGACTGCGGTAGTCGTCGTGGGGTTTTGGACCACTGTGGCTGCGGCGGGGACGGAACCTCTCCGTCGTTTCTAGGTTCCCGGTTAACATACAATACAGTACAATACAATGGTAACTTCATGCAAAACCTGAGCAGAAAACTGCACAAAACCCGACCTCAGTTGCTAGAAGTTGGAACACTCACTCTCCAAGAAAATGCACGAAGAATGGATGGGAAGTGTTGCCGTATCCTCCATACATCCAGCAAATAAGTCCATCAGACTTCTACTTGTTACCAAGTTGACAAAACCTATGCGTGGACGTCGTTATCTATTTCTGGAAAAGCTTCTACCATCTTTACCTGAGCCATTCGACAGATGAACAGACGTGGTGTCCTGTATGGAATAACAGAGCTTCCGAGACGTTGGGATTCAGTCATAGAGAAGCAGGGAGAGTATACTGAAGGACTGTGAAGAGATATTTAAAAAAAGCAAATAAGTAAAAAAATAGTGTGCATTATTTATGAAATGTTCTTCGTAACCAAAATATTCAAATTAGTAGGGAGTTGCCATTAGTGTATGACTAATCTCTCAGTGTGAAAGAAATTAACAAAAGAGACCTATCCTTAGCTTGACAAACTTCAGTAGCCCAATTTAACATGATGTTTGTAAGTCGCCGGAACAGTTAGTCAGCTCAATAAATCATCGTCTACTTCTACGTTCGTACCACCAAATATTACACTGATTATACATGTAACAAATATGGCTCTAGGAGCCATAATATTCCCTCCAAAATCTCATTTCGTTATTGGGAAAGTAAATGTTAGCTGATGTATGACGCAAGAAGTGAAGTGCAGACATCTTCAGTTAATACTACTTCTCTAACACGTAATTCAGATTTGATCGACATTTATCGCAGTAATTCTCCATAGTAAGCTATCTTACACAAAATTTTGATTCGTTTCATTACCTTTCTAAAGAGCGGTGAATGGTCTCAGAAAATACTGGAAAAAAGCGTTACAAAGAAAGTATACTGTGCAACAAAATTAAAGGATCACTTTTTCGAAACGCGGTAGGTGTTTCCCACAGCTGCATGTAAGTTTCAAATTTGACTCAAAGGTGTCTACAACATTCCTCTGTAATGGTACAGAAGCATGGCAACCTGTGACGTCACCTTCGGGCTCGGCGATACTTCGAACAGCAAAGTGTCGACACATGCGAAAGAAAGGCTACAGTTCAGAAGCTCATCTGACGTGTAAGATGTGTTAACGGCTAACGGCGTCACATTGTCTCCAAATTGCACCACAGTTCTGCTCAGCAACACCGCGGACGTATGATACCATGGGAAGGTCGTCGCATCCCCTCTTACCCACATTTCAGCCCTTCTTTGTCTCCTTCGCGATCGAGGCCAAGACTGTGACGCCCAGTATTAAACTCACGCGCTTTTCTTCTGGGTGGCCGAGAAGAAGATTTCAGACGCATCGCCGCTCAGAATCGACAAAAGTATTTACTGAAGTTAACGAAGACGATGTTGGCCTGATGTACTCGACGATGCCCTTTAGCTACACTGTTTAAAGGATCGTCCTAAGAAATACCAAATTAAGATCAGCCTGAAGTTGCCTAAATAAGATGAAACCCGTAGTTGATAAATAAAAAAACTAAAATTGCAACCAAGACTGTTTTCATTTAATACTTAGAGGGTGGCAAAAGAAAGGACTTAAATGAAACTCCTTTTTCCTACGGGCGTACACACCCGCACATTTCGAGGTCGAAAAGGGCAGATGTCAGTGTGACGAGCAACAGGACGACATTTTTGACAACCTTTGACGCTGCTAACATCTCTGGACGTGACAACCCTTCTCTAAGAACACTGTGAGGCTGCATCTCCATTGAACGTAATCGCATCCCTTTGGAGTGCAGCGCGACTGCAATTGTTGCTCACGTGTACAGTATGGAACTACTAGTAACAGTTCAAAATCAACTGAGAAAATTTGAAAGTAATTTGAAGCATCAAAGGGTGCTTATGTTTTTTAAACCCTCCTATTTGACGCCCTCCTGTAGCGGAATCACGGAAGGGTGAGAACACACGCGTGAAAACAAGGGCAAAAGGTCCCTCTAAGATCCCCCCCCCCCCCCGCTGCCACCCCTCCCCCCACTTCAGCAAAACCTCAGTGGCACTCATCCACATTCACTGAGGATTTTAAAATGTGTGCATTAAACCTACGACGTAGTTCTAAAACCTGGAGGCAGCCAACTGGCATCAGAAGGGTGTAAAGTGGTTGCCAGTCAGCAGACATGTAGGTCTAACTCACAGTTGTCCTCTGTAAAGGCCCATTTTTAAAGACCTCAATAAATGTGGGCAGGTGCTACCGAAGATACTGCCGAACGCATGAGAGGGGGCGGGGGTCTCAGAAGAAGCCTTTGTCATTGTATTCACATATGTGCTAGTGTCGCACCTCTCCGTGATTATACGGCAGGAGAGATTGAAACAAGAGGGCTGAAAATGCACAAGCACCCTTTGCTGCTTCAGTTCACGCTCAAATTTTGTCGAATGATTTTGAACGATCCCTAATGGTTCCATTAAGTACACGAGAGTGAAAACAGCGGTCGCGCTGCACTCTAAAGGGGTGCCATCACGTTCAGTGTGGATGCCGAGAGAGTTTAAAAAGTCTAGGGGTGTCAGCAGCATGAAAGGAGTCAAGAACGTCGCACTGTTTTTACCGCGATATGTGCAGGAATCAACGCGACAAGGAAAGGTGTGATTTCATTGACTCCCTTTATGCCACCCTCTGACGCCTTTTCGTGTCGACTTTGAGCGGCAGTGTGTCAAGTGTTTTCCTCCGCCACTTGCAGGGTGTAAATTGTAAGTTGACAGAGCAGAATAACTCGAAAAATAAGCTTCACATGAAAAAATGTGTAGAATCCAAAGTTATTTTCGAGGGGGACATCTGTTGGTGCTAAAATTAGCCCGCCACCCCAGCCCCCTGGGTGTGGGGCGGGAGGAACTTTAAAATCTCAAATGGGAAACCCCATTTTTTATTGCAGAAGCAGATTCTACATTTAAAAAAACGACGTACATTTTGTCTTAAACATTTCTTTGATTCTTGGTAGTTGGCCCTCTAATTCAAGGAAATCCATGTTCTCATTTTTGCATGGAAAATGATTACGGATAGATAAAAAATACTTATTTACTTCGTAAATTTTGATTCGCTAAAACTAAAACTCTTCCTCTCTCCCCCCCCCCCCCATAGGGTGGGGTTTGAGAGAGAGGAATTATAGCTTTACAAATGTTCATCCAAATATTAATTTTTTCCACAGATTCGGATGGTCATGAGGCCACACAACTTTATATAGCAAACAGATTATCGAACTAGCTAGAATGAAATTCTCACTCTACAGCGGAGTGTGCACTGATATGAAACTTCCTGGCAGATTAAAACTGTGTGCCGGACCGGTAAAGCACTTGCCCGCGAAAGGCAAAGGTCTCGGTCCGGCACACAGTTTTAATCTGCCAGGAAGTATCTAACTAGCTAACTAACTAACCAAACATCCTACTTACTGACGAGTGAACTCATTAACTCACAGAGTAAACAAAGTAAAAGACTAACTGAGGAAGAGACTAACCCACTCGCCAGCTAAAGATGAACATATTCCCCTTTAAGATTTTCTTGAATTACAGAGCCAACTACCAAGAATGAAAACAAATGCTTAAGACAAAATGTACGTAGTTTTTTATGTAGAATCTGATTCTACAATTAAAAAATGGGGGTTCGTATTTGAAATTTTAAAGTTGCCTCCCACCCCACCCCCAGGGGGCTTTGTGGTGGGCTAATTTTAGGACCAGCAGATGTCCTCCTCGAAAATAATCAAGTTTGGATTCTGCATATTTTTTCCTGTGAAGCTTATTTTTAGAGTTATTCTGGTTTGTCAACTTAAAATTTACACTCTGTATACGAAAACCGCGTCATTTCAACCCTGGGTGTCGCCGTTCTTGACCCTATCGCAGAGGCGTCAAAATAAGGGGTGAAATATGGGTAATAGGGCGTCAGCCTAAATTCCCATCGTGCGACACATCCACTATGACGCTGGGTAGAATAGTGGTGAAATTTGGTGCCAATGAGACATCATTATGGTTCAAATGGCTCTAAGCACTATGGGACTTAACATCTGAGGTCATCAGTCCCCTAGACTTAGAACCACTTAAACCTAACTAACCTAAGGACATCACACACATCCATGCCCGAGGCAGGATTCGAACCTGCGACCGCAGCAGCAGCGCGGTTCCAGACTGAAGCGCCTAGAACCGCTCAGCCACAGCGGCCGGCAGACAATATTAACCCGTCTTCCAACATACATGAACATCTGATTTCCACCGTCACCAAAACTGCAGAATACGAACGTCTCCTGCGAGTGGGCAAAGTATTCTAGAATGCTTGTGCAAGGGAGAGACTATAGTTACTACTGTTAGTCGCATTCACTAGACCAATCTGTCATTACAATTCAGAATGAAAAACTGTAAACATGGGCTGTGCCGTAACAACACCTGCTAAAGTAGAATGACGTAGTATTTGCTGAAACATTCATTCAGAAAAATGTTGCTGGCTAATTGCTTACACAAAATAGAATGACAGCGTGTTAAAAGAAACTTCTAACGATTCAGGAAACCGAGAGGACAGTTCACTAAATCTGGAAAGTAGTGCAACATCTTCATCTTCTTATGGTAAATAGCTAGTAAATCAACTGTGAAATTAGCTTCTGCCCTATAATGTGAATATAAAATTAAACGGATTAAAATGTAAAATACTGAAATCTATACTCCTTAAGCATTATATATTGGTGACTGAACAGGCACAAGTCCTATACAATAGCGAGTCAGGTCTCGTTTGACGAGGGAAGCAATCAAGTAATGTGTCGCCCACTTCACTCATCCTTCCCTACGACAGTCGGACACACTTCGATGTAACGAGTGCTGCTGAAGTACAGTGTCCTACTCAAACGTTTTCGAGAAATCGAAGTTCAAAGCTTTGCGTGCCCGTTGAACACCAACAGAGAGCGCCAGTCATCGAGCAGCAGAATTGACGCAACCAGCTCGGACGGGAAACTGCAAATCTGCCCATCCTGCGATCCTGTCACGTGACAGGAACCACCATAACCACTACAACGAGTCAGGTTATTTCGGAACTGAATAGCAGTGGTGTTGATGCCGGAGCTGCTGCTTCTACTGCTGCTGCTGACGACGACGAAGACAACGATGGTCAGGATGATTACTCTTATTGTTTCTTGCTGAAGAGAAATGTTTGGTTGTGGTGATACTGGTGTTTGGTAGAGGATCAGGAAGAAATACGACATTATGGAAATCGAGCTCTGTCATGAAGATTCGTAGAGCGCCGCCTTGGCTCGTCGCGCTTAATGCTACTGCTCAGTGGCTGGCGCTCTCACATGGTATTCAACAGTCTCGTAAAACTAGGAACTTCGATTTCTCCAAAAAGTTTAGAAGAACATTATACTACAGCAGCATGCTTTACTACAATCGTGCGAAAGATGAGCAAAATCGGAGACTCGTTGGGCGCATTCTTCTTATTAGAGCGATTAAAAAGACGTGCGTACGCTCGAGTAGTTGGCTTCATCAGTCGCCGCTTGCAGTCTCTCAGTCCAACCGACGCTTAACTCGGTACGCCAACAATTCAACAATGATCTGACGACATGAGATGACACACTGCGCCATATTTACACTGAGATGACAAAAGGCATGGGGTGCTTTTTGGTATCGTGTCGAACGTCCTTTTGCCCGGTTTAGTGCAGAAAATCGACGTGGCATGGACGCAGCAAATCGTTGGAAGTCCCCTGCACAAATGTTGACCCATGCTCCCTACATAACCGTCCATAAGTGTGAAAGTGTTACCGGAACAGGATTCTGAGCACCAACTGACCTCTCGATTATTTCCGATAAATATTCGATGGGATTCACGTCGGCGATCTGAGTGGCTAAATCGCTCGCTCGAATTGTCCAGAATGTTTCACAAACCAATCGCGAATAATTGTGGCCTCGTGATATGGCAGATTGTCACCATAAAAACTTCATCGTTGTTCGGGAACATGTCTGGTCTCGGAAACTGACATACTGCCGGGAGAACGGTGTGCTGGCCACATGCCCCTCCATATCGGCATCCAGTGACGCCTGTGGTATGAGGATGGCTCGGCGGCCGGTCGGTACCGTTGCGCCTTCATGGCCTGTTCGGGAGGAGTTTAGTTTTTAGTTTTTGGGAAAATGAAGTCCATGAAAGACTGCAAATAGTCTAAGTAGTCGAACATAATCATTTCCAGTCTATGATCGGTTCAGTTGGACTATAGGACCCAATCCGCTCCATGTAAACGCACTCCACGTCATTATGGAGCCCCCATCAGTTTACACAGTACCTTGTTGACGACATGGGTCCATGGCTTCGTGGGGTCTGCGCCAAACACGATCGCTACTGTCAGGTCTTACCAACTGAAATAGGGGCTCATCTGACCAGGCCATGGTTTTCCAGTCGTCGATGGTCGAGACGGTATGGTCACGAGCGCAGGAGAGCCGCTGCAGGCGATGTTGTGCTGTTACCAAAGGCACTCGCGTCTGCCTTCTGAAGCCATAACCCATTAGCGACACCGAGCGAGGTGGCGCAGTGGTTAGCACACTGGACTCGCATTCGAGAGGACGACGGTTCAATCCCGTCTCCAGTCATCCTGATTTAGGTTTTCCGTGATTTCCCTAAATCGTTTCAGGCAAATGCTGGGATGGGTCCTCTGAAAGGGCACGGCCGATTTCCTTCCCCATCCTTCCCTAACCCGAGCTTGTGCTTCGTCTCTAATGACCTCGTTGTCGACGGGACGTTAAACACCACTAACCTAACCTAACCTAACCATTAGCGACAAATTTCGCCGCACCGTCCTAACGGATACCTTCGTCGTACGTCCCATATTGATTTCTGCAGTTATTTCACACAGTGTTGTCTGTTAGCAGTGACAACTGTGCGCAAATGCCGCTGCTCCTGGTTGTTAAGTGGAGGTCGTCGGTCACTGCGTTGCCCATGGTGACAGATAATGCCTGACATTTGATATACTCGGCACACTCTTGACGCTTTGGATCTCGGAATACTGAATTCCTAACCGATTTGAGAAATGGAATGTCCCATACGTCTAGCTCCAACGACAAACCGGCGTTCAGAGTCTATTGATTGCAATCTTGCGGCCATAGTCAATTCTGAAACCTTTTCACGTGAGTCATGTGAGTACAAACTATAGATCCGCAAATGCAAGCGATTTGTATACGACGTGCGACAATAATGTAATGAGACTGATTTTCTTTGCAAGACGTGGCAACCCTGCAGGCTTGCGTAGGCACAATATCTTTGACCTTGGTCTATAAGCTGTTTCTAGTCCAAGAGGCACATGGATGCAACTGCTCAGTCGTGAGTTGTGCTGTAATACGTTAACACTTGTTTGTGTCTCTCGTCACGGAAATGGAACCGCATAATATTGCGCAACGGTATGCCTTTTCTTTTTGCGTTAAATTGGGTGAAAACGCGACGACAACTTAAGGTAAGCTTCAGAGATGGCTTTTGGAGAGGTTATGTCAAGAGCTCAAGTTTTTCGTTGGCATAAAGTGTTTAGTGAAGGCAGAAAGAATGTTGAGATGAAGACAGCAGTGGACGACCATCAACCTCACGGACGGATGTCAACTTGGCCAGGGTGCATGAACTCGTACGATCTGGTCAAAGATTATCCATGAAAATGATTGCAGAAGAACATCAATCGAGAAACGGTTCGTCTAATAATAACTGAAGTCTTGGTATGTGAAAGATTTGTGCGAAAATGGTCCCCAAAAATCTCACACCACAACAGCGAGAAACACGGAAAAATGTGGCAGCCGATCTGTTGGAGCAAACGGAAATCAACCCATAATTGTTGAGCTGTGTTATCACTGGTGATGAAAGTTGGTTTTTTCAGTACGATCCAGAGACAAAACGCCAAAATTTGCAATGATGCTCAAAGGGATCATCCAGATGAAAAAAAGCTCGTCAAAAGTGATATGCGTGTTTGTGTGGTTCTTTGATTCCAAGGGAATTGTTCATAAAGAATGGGTGCCTCCTGGACAAACAGTTAACCAATATCACTACAAAGAAAGTTTAGAAAGACATCGTAAAAGCGTTGTTCGTGTCTGTGCCAACATTGCTGATAATTGGATTCTGCATCACGATAATGCACCGTCCCATATTGCTCTGTCAGTACAGTAATTTATAACCTCAAAACAAATTTCAGTACTATCACAGCCACCTTATTCACCAGATATCGCGCGCCTTTTTTCTGTTTCCAAGAGTCAAAACGGCGGTCCAGGGACACCATTTTCAAACAACACAAGATCTCCAAAAAGCTGTGACGAGGGTCTTGGAGGATGTTACAGAAGATGAGTTCCAGAAATGTTACCACCAATGGCAGAAGCGCTGGAAAAAGTGTGTGCAGTCAGAAGGGTACTGCTTTGAAGGAGACGACACTAAACTTGACTAAAACGGTACGCAACATTTTTTTCACAGCAGTCTCATTACTTTATTGTCACACCTCGCATGTGCATATCGCTATCTCATTACTTTGTCAACTCATTATATTTGAGTACTTGATTGCTCGGCTGGCAACGTCTGTAAATTCGTGTCGGTGAGTCGTGTGAACAGTTTTTGTGCAGCAGGGTGTCGCCTGCACTCCGCCTTTTGCCTGTAGTATCGGTGGAGATAGGGGGAGCAGTTAGCTGGCAGTCAGCGTACTGTGGAGAGCGTGGTGTGTCGCAGCTGATCAGACGGCGGCTGGGGAGACGACACGTGCAATATTCGCCCCCCCCCCCACCATCACCCCTCCCATGCCGCGGACCCCGTCGCTTTGTTTGCGCAATATTAGTCTTGGAGTGGCCCCCGCTGAGCGGAAAATGCGAACATCAGCCCTCTCATGTTGGGGTGTGCAGCAGCACATACTTCCTAGGGGCGCAGGGTCAGGGCTAGTCGTGGCGAACACACGGATGCGTCGGGGGTTAGGGGGTGCTTCTCTCCATGTGATTACACCTCAAGTGCCGATTCGAGAGGCACGTTATTGAACGTCTACAGAAGAGGCTCTATCAGTTCCACGTTTAAAATCAGGCGGCCTTCCATCGTGTAAAAAAAAATTGGTCTACTCTAAAATAAATCGAGGTGTTATCGGCTGTACGCACGTGCATAATAGATAGCTCCGAATTGACGTAAATTCTTATCCTGGGAAAGTCAGCTACTGATCGCTTGTTGCAAACATTTCGCTGTATTCTGAATATTTCCAACGAGATAGAGTGCACGTACCACTTAAGAGTACAAAAAGAGACACCTTTAACTAATGCAGTGATTCCCAAACATTTCCGGCTCCTGTAATTTATCAAAATTTTTTCCGCGGTGCCATTAGTCGCAACACTGGTCTATCTGCCGCTGCTGAAGTGCAATTAATGCGCTTAGATTAGTTTTCAAATAAAATAATAAATGAAACACATTTTAAATTCACAAATTATTTATTGAACAGGTTTATTATTAACATGGAATACGAAGACTTTTTGGGAATTAATAGGTGTACACGTACCCTCTTTTCCTGTTTCACGTAATCAGAACTTCATGCCACGTGCCTTACAATGTGTTACGAAGTCAATGAATTTTTATGCGTTGTGGAGGTATGTGTTCCTGCTGCAGAACATTTGTAATAAAATGTTTATCGGTCGGAACCGCTAAAAACTCTGCACTTTTTACAACTTAAGCACAATTTTTGTAGTACCCAAACAACTCAGTCACAAGTCGTATTTAGCACAACACGTCATTCGCTAAGAGGTAGTGTTTCTCTCTCTCTCTCTCTCTCTCTCTCTCTCTCTCTCTCTCTCTCTCAATTGTTAAATCGTCATTAAACATTAAAACCTTCCACTCAAACAGAATTCAGCCACTGATAAGCAAAAAACAAAAAATGGTACGCTTACTGCATACATCGAAGAAAGACGTTTTTAGCACTCATAATCTGATGTACAGACACCCACTACGCTTTCATAGTATCGTCTACGACGTATAGCTCTAGGACCTAAATAAAAAGTAGGTTCTGAAATATTTTTGGCAAGTACTGTTCCACAGCTGTAAAATATCTAGTAAAAGGCAAATTTATTACGTACACCATCAGTTGCAGTATAATTTTTATTAAAATGTGCTTCTAGTTTCCGTCTATGTTTACCATCTTCTGTCTGTGGCCAAAAATTCGTTGTAGCATTTTCTTTGCTGTTGTATTAAATATAGTTGCATTAATATTGACTGTCGGCCAGTGCGGCAGAGCGGTTTTAGGCGCTACAGTCTGGAACCGTGCGACCGCTACGGTCGCAGGTTCGAATCCTGCCTCGGGCATGGATGTGTCTGATGTCCTTAGGTTAGTTAGGTTTAAGTAGTTCTTAAGTTCTCGGGGACTGATGACCTAAGCAGTTAAGTCCCATAGTGCTCGCCCGCATCTCGTGGTCGTGCGGTAGCGTTCTCGCTTCCCACGCCCGGGTTCCCGGGTTAGATTCCCGGCGGGGTCAGGGATTTTCTCTGCCTCGTGATGGCTGGGTGTTGTGTGCTGCCCTTAGGTTAGTTAGGTTTAAGTAGTTCTAAGTTCTAGGGGACTTATGACCACAGCAGTTGAGTCCCATAGTGCTCAGAGCCACCATCCCATAGTGCGCAGAGACATTTCATTTTCAATATTGACTCATGTAGCCAAACTTCAGCAGTGACATGTAATACAAATAGTGACACTACACTGCTTACGTACGTACAGGGCGATCAGCTGCCCCTACCTACGTGTTTTACACAACTCGCAACGCCTTCAAGAACCACGCACGACATTTTCATATTCTCTCGCTCGCTAAGCACAAACTGTGAGTACCACAGAAAAAATGTAGAGAACATTCTTGTAAGAACTTTAATGGACGTATTTTTTGTACTGGGATACCTTTTCGCTAGAGACTGTAGTTTTCCAATTATTCAAGAAATATTTACAAAAATGACCTTCAAATGCGTTTGTCTTGATAACTCGAAAACCGTGATAGCCCGCAAAAACGTATTCCAGTACTGAATTTAACTACATTCCTACTAAAAGGTCCTATTCATTTTTTTCTGTGGGACTAATAGTTTGCATGTAGTGACTGAGAGAATACGAAAATCCCGCACATTGTATTTGAGGGTGTTGCAGGTTGCATAAAACCCACAGCTGAATCACCCTGTATTTCTCATCTGCCTGTATCAGCTTTACTTGAAATACAGTGTGGCTACTGAACCATTAGACAGCTCATAAGACAAATAGTCTATACCGGGGACAACACAACTTCGCGGATCTCAGTGACTCTTGAATTATAATACGGCGCTTCTCTGAAAACGACGTGAAAAGAAAAAAGTCTGTTGTTAATGATGAGTGAGCGATATACTTGTACCTTGCATCGTCTGAAAAGTGTGTCTGAAGGACTGGATCAAACAGTAGAGAATAAGATGTGAAAGGGGGCAATAGGAAGGGAGGAGGGGGGGAGGGGCGTTGATAAAGATATACTAAAAACGAATCGTTTCGACTCTTTGATCGTCAGTTTAAAATACTGAGGAATTAATAGAAACAGCAACAATCCGGTTACTGTTGCGTCCAGTTTTTATTTTATATGGCTGTATGATGTGTGGGTTACATATGCAGCTACTTTTACACAATCTGATGATGCCCCAAAAGGGTTAAACGCCTTGATGGATTACGAATCACGGGGGACTCTATTACCTGTCCTTATTGGGCTCGATCTCTCTCTCTTTTTCACTCTTTCTCTCACTCTCTGTCTGTGTCTCTGCAGAACTCAGGGAAAAGTACTTCGAACTGCTGCAGATGTCTCTACAGCAAGGAGAAACGAATTATTATCGATAGAAAGCATTAGATTTATCGACAAAGAGGGTACCTTGTGAAGCCTGAAGTCTGAAGCCTTTCGCCCATTGCACCCAGACGGCTGGGGTCGGGGAAAGGAAAAAGATTTCAATAAGAGCCGATTAGCGGCGACGCGTAACGCGAGTAGAGTTTCGGGCGGGGAGGGGAGGGGAGGGGAGAGGAAACCGAATCCGCCGTGTCACTCGTCGCCCCTGCAGGCCGCTTTTTAATTACACCGGCCAGCTATATTGCACTCTGACCGCCGCACACGTCACTGCACCGAGAACTCAAATAAATTTTGATTGGTTTTCGCGGGAGGCTCAGACGGCTACCGGGGAGGGTGGCGGCGCATTGACGGCCCGCGATATTGAAAACCCGCCTGAGGGGGACTGGGGTCGGGTGAGGGGTTGGGGGTGCGTATCGTGTTGCACGGCCGCCTGCCCTCAACAGGTGACCGGGCGCGACCCCCTGCGCAGTATTTATTAGCGAGTAATGTTGCGCAAACAATGCGCTCCGCTTCACGCTGGGGTAAGCACCCCCGTGCCCGCTTTTGTTGCCTTTTACACTCGGCGCTGCGACCCCTGCATCCCACTGGAGGGTGAGTCCTCCCACCGCGGCTTCCGCACCATTTCTAAAACGAATGACCTGCAGTAAAGAAACGGAGCTATAGGCCCATTTGTTCTGCACTAAACGCATAATCGCATCTCTGTATGTGCAGGTGTTACCACCATAGAGTGCACTCCAGCTGGAAGCTTCGTAAAATAGTGTTAAATGGCTAGAATGATATTCTGAAACTCGCATATTCAGGATTACTGGCGCAAATATTACGATCTGTCTTTCTTAGTCTCCCTTGTTTTCTTTTTCTTCGGAAGGATATATGTCTAGTCTATCTGTAGCAGCATCTCCTTCGTTATACAAAGTGGCGCACATAAAACCGGCCCCTGCGCTGAAAGGAATTTGAATGAAGAAAATCAACATACATCATCGCTTTCTTAAATTTTTATTGCACAGTTTCATTATTAACTAGTTTAAGTAACAGATTTACTTTTATAAGTTTAATAAGCGTATTTTAGAAAGAAATTTAAAGTCCGTGTTCAAAATGTTCTCCGCCAACAGCCAAGGAAAGTTGTGCACGTCGAAGCATTTTAAGGAAAACACTTTTCACAACTCTTTGAAGAAAATCATCACATATGTTGTTTTTTAAGAGGGGGTAGGACGTCAAACAGGCCGACTTGGAGCAGGAGAGTCACCACAGGACATTTTAATTTCTACTGCCTATACTTTTACAAATAAATTCACAAAACTTTTTTGCCATGACCAGGAAGGATTGAGGACTTACCCTCATCGCAGTGAAAGTTCAAAAACGTAGCAAAATACCTTTGTTTACATTTGAAATTTTATCATTTTGCACTTATTACTGGCTCCATTTGTTGCTATAGGTACCCTTTTCTTCCTAAGTAAGAGAGATTCTTCGATGAATTTTTCATAGCATACAAACAGTAGTTACAGGTGTATGAAACTCTAGAATTTTCCAAATCTATTAAAAAACTGTGGAAAAAATTGAGATAATTAACCACAAAACTTGAGTTTTTTCCAAACTTGAAGTTTAAAATGTAACAGTTCATTCATTTTTTTCATAAATTTAATAACTTCTAGAGTTTCATACACCTGTAACTATGGTTTGTATGCTGTGCAAAAGTCATCGAAGACTCTCTTTTACTTAGAAAGAAAAGTGCACATACAGCAACAAATGCAGCCAGTAGTAAGTGAAAAAATGATGAAATTTCACACGTAAAAAAAAGTGTTTTGTTACGTTTTTGAGCTTCCACTGTTATGAGTATGAATCCTGAATCTTTCCTGGTCATGCTGTTAAAGTTTTATTTGTAAAAGTATAGACACTGGAAATTAAAATGTCCTGTGGTGCCTCTTCTGCTCCAAGTTGGCCCGTTTGATGTCCTACCCCCTCCCCCCCCCCCCCCCCCCCCTTGATGTGTCAAGTGTTCTGGGATTGTTGCGGTAGACTCTAGCCTTTAGAAGATTGTTGCGGTAGACTCAAGCCTTTAGAAATCCCCAGAGGTAAAAGTCACATGGTGACCAGTGGGGAGAGTGGGGTGGCCACAAGACTAATTGTTCTCTCTTCTGTAAAATCAGTATGTATACGAGATAGAACAAATCCGACGTATGAGAAGTTGCCCCACCTTGCTGGAAATATCCACAACATTTTTCGTTTGGAGTTATCAGAGCCGAAATTTCAATGTAGAATTGCAAGTCGCCGGCCGGAGTGGCCGAGCGGTTAAAGGCGCTACAGTCTGGAACCGCACGACCGCTACGGTCGCAGGTTCGAATCCTGCCTCGGGCATGGATGTGTGTGATGTCCCTAGGTTAGTTAGGTTTAAGTAGTTCTAAGTTCTAGGGGACTTATGACCACAGCAGTTGAGTCCCATAGTGCTCAGAGCCATTTGAACCAATTGCAAGTAAACATGTGTGTTGACATTTCTTTAGCGTCAGTACCGCCATTAGACTGTTGTTTATTTACAGTGATACACTTACACTTCCACAATCATGATTTCGGCTTCAAAGTGTCATTATCAACGGCTGAAGACAAAATTACACTTGATAATGGCACTTTGAAGCCGGAATCATGATTGTGTAAGTGTAAATGTAACACTGTAAATAAACAACAGTCTAATGGCGGTACTGACGTTAAAGAAATATATTATGACTGTGGCCCGGCATTATGAAAAAAATTGTGTGTGTTGATAGTTTCGTTGAAGAACAATGGCCCGATAATTCTGTTACCAGATACAGCACACCATAGACCAATTTTTAAATCGCGTAACGGCTTTTGCAGCGTGCCATGATCATTCTCTGTACCCCAGTGTCTTCTGTTTTGCGAATTAACGTAACCCGACAGATGAAACCAGGCTTCATCCTTCGAAAAAAGGAGGAACGGATCAAGATGAGCCGGCCGAAGTGGCCGTGCGGTTAAAGGCGCTGCAGTCTGGAACCGCAAGACCGCTACGGTCGCAGGTTCGAATCCTGCCTCGGGCATGGATGTTTGTGATGTCCTTAGGTTAGTTAGGTTTAACTAGTTCTAAGTTCTAGGGGACTAATGACCTCAGCAGTTGAGTCCCATAGTGCTCAGAGCCATTTGAACCATTTGGATCAAGATGTCCCCCAGCGACATTTTCCAGCAACTAATTACAGTAATGTGTATGCCTACCCTTCTCCGCTTCTTTGATTTGCTGAACAACACTCACACGGTAAGGTTTTATTTTCAAGCCATGAAAGATGCGTTGACATGGCCCAAGATATTCCACATTGCTGTGATGATCATCGTGTTGACTTGTAGGGATTTTTTTTGAATGTTTGCACAACTTCAGGTGTACGTACAGTCGGAGCCTTATTTCTCTTTGAATTAACAACATTGTCTGTCGAACGCCACTTTCTCACTAGATCCTGAATCGTTGATTTTGCAGGAATATTACTTTCAGGAAACTTTTCATGAAAAGTATCACGAGCAGCTTTAATGGATTCAGACTGCACATATTCTTCAACAATGAACACACGTTCTTCAATTGAGTAAGGCATGACAATGAAGTACGCGGTTTATAACGACTATTTTCCGTATGAACTACTCACACGCTACTGCTGTTGGAAGCTGACAAGCTAGTAATGCTATTCACGCGCGTTCGCAATCCGGTTCGGGCCGGTTTTATGTGTCCCAAACTGTACAATATTGCAGTGCCTATGTAATGCAGAAGTGAGATGCAAAGTTCCTTCAGTCATGCATGCATGCATGTCGGAAGGAACAGGTACTGCGGCGAGTACAGCCGTTATGAAATACATGAAATGTGTTCGCGGTTGCGAATATGAACAAGCAGCAGCTGTATAATGGAATGACGACAGTGAAAATTTGCGCCGGACCGGCAGTCGAAGCCGGATTTCCCGCTTATCGTTGGCGGTCGCCTAACCATAAGGCTATCCGAGCACGGTTCACAGCAAGACCCAAACTTCAATACGTCGTCAACCATATGTCTCCAACTTGCACTCGTATATTCCCATACAGGAGAGACATTTTAATGGTAAGTCACTTGCAACGTTTCGACGGATAAATACGATGCTGCAGTCCCTCCTTTGTTCAGAAGTACGATGCGAAGTTCCTTCGCCTGTACTAGAATATACTGTACATAATGGATATACGAGCACAGGTTGTAGACACATGGTTGACGACAGAGGGAAATTTGGATCTGGCTGTGAGGGTGCTCGAATGCCTAATGATAAGGCAACAGCTCGCTATAAACGGCAAATACGGGTTCGACACTTGGTCTGGTACACATTTTCGTTGTCGTCATTCCATTATACAGCTGATGGTTGTCCATATTCGCAACTGCGAAAGCATTTCATGTACCTACTTCGTTAATCTCCTCATTAGACCATGCAATGTTTCCTTCTCTTCTGTAGCACCAGAAAGAGTTTCCGTCGATTTTCATTCTCTCTTAATTTCTCTGATGCTAACTTTAACTTGCAAAGTCACTCCGCTGCACAACATGCGAAAACCATTTTTTACCCTGCTCAATCTTGGATTTAATTTTTTGTCACGCTGCCCTTCTTTAAATCTTTTCAATGTCCTCAGTCAGTCCTGTCTGCTAAGGATCACTTATTGCAGCAATATTTCAGAAAAGAACGGGGAAGTTAGTGTAGGCAGTCTGCTTATTAGATCTGTTGCAGCTTCTAAGTGTTCTGCAAATAAAACGCAGTCTTGGTTCTCCTTCCTTCCTCACAGCATTTGTACGTGATGGATCCCACTTCCGCTCTTCGTATTTGTAACATGTAGGTGCTTAGTTGACTCGATAACCTTTGAAATGGTTTGATTATAGTGCAACAGGAATTTAACGGTTTTTTTTCTTTTTTTTTTTTGTACTCGTGTAGAGGACATCAAACTTTTTATTCGTTAAAGTTAATTTGTCGCACCATGCAGATATCTCCTGTAATATTTCTGCAATTCGATTTGATCTTCTGACAACTATTGCACACGAAATGATCGTATGGTATTTTTACCCCGGAGATCACAAGTGGGCTTGTTAGGCCGCCTAGCTCAAATTTATTATTTGATGCCAGTTCGGGGACTTGCGCACCGATAATGGTGAAATGCTGATAAGGATAAGACAATATTCAGTTCCCGGGTTGATAAAATCTCCGACTGCAAAATCTAAGAGGGCTTCTAAATTAGTTTCCTAAATGCTTTATTTAAATTAAGAAAAGCTCCGTTGGGAATTCCAAGGTATTATTTCTGTTTCACTCGGTGACTTACCGTCAGTTTTTACGAGCAGTGATAAATCTGACAGGAAATCGTGCAACTAAGACGATATTCCACACGCATTTTGTATCGTTATACGATTAGAAGCTGCTTTTGAGGAACGGCGTCAAATGCTTCTTGGCAATCTAGTAGATAAGTGGAGCCATCCTGAGATCTCCAGCCGATTGCACCTGTCGCTATGTGTGTATAAAGAGCCAGTTGTGTTTCACAAGTACGATACTTTTCTGAATCAGTGCTGGTTGTGTGTCGATCGATCGTCTTCTACGACGTATTTCACAATGCTGGAACACAGTACACGTTTCAAGATCCTACCGCAAATCAATGTTAATGATACGGATCTATAACTCAGTAGATTGTCTCTAAAACTACATCAGCACTTCGCAAACGGAGGCTTCTTTCGGCACTATTGTCTCAACCCATTCCCCCCCCCCCCCCCCCTCTTAACCCCTATCACTCTACCATTCGCGAACGGCGCACAGGAAGAATAGCTGCCGCTCTAATTTCTACAATTTTCTCGTTGTGGACATTTCGCGAGACGTAGGTGGGAGGAAGTAATACATTGTTTAGCGCTACCCGGAACGTACTCTTCGGAATTTCAATAGTAAACCGCTCTGTGATGCTCAATGCCTCTGTTGTAGCGTCTGCCAGTGGAGTGTGGTGAGCTGCGTAACGCTCTCGCTCTGGTCGGATCTTTTCTATCTCTTCCATTAGTCCCACCTCGGTCGGATCTTTTCTATCTCTTCCATTAGTCCCACCTCGTAAGGCTCCCAGCACCCAAGAATCGATCGAGAAGTATTTTGTAAGCCACTATTTTCTTGGACGAGTTAAATTTCCTTCGTATTCTTCGTATGAATCTCAGTCCACTATCTAGTTTGTTTTCTTACACTTGAGGTCGCTCTGGATGGTTACCCCTAAATATCTTACACTATGTGATCAAAAGTATCCGGACACCTGACTGAAAATGACTTACAAGTTCGTGGCGCCCTCCATCGGTAATGTTGGAATTCAATATGGTGTTGGCCCACCTTTAGCCTTGATGACAGCTTCCACTCTCGCAGGAGCTGGAAGGTTTCTTGGGGAATGAAAATACATTCTTCACCGAGTGCTGCACTGAGGAGAGGTATCGATGTCGGTCGGTGAGGCCTGGCACGAAGTCGGCGTTCCAAAACATCCCAAATGTGTTCTGTAGGATTCAAGTCAGGACTCTGCGCAGACCAGTCCAATACAGGGATGTTATTGTCGTGTAACCACTCCACCACATGCCGTGCATTATAAGCAGCTGCCCGATCATGTTGAAAGATGCAATCGCCATCCCCGAATTGCTCTTCAAAGTGGGACGCAAAAAGGTGGTTAAAACGTCAATGTAGGCCTGTGCTGTGAGAGTGCCACGCAAGACAACAAGTGGTGCAAGCCCCCTTCAATGGTCCAGTGTTTACGCTCCTCACACCAACCAGGGCGTCGTTTGGCATTTACCGGCGTGATGTGTGGCGTATGAACAGCCGCTCGATCAGGAAATCCAAGTTTTCTCACCTCCCACCAAACTGTCATAGTACTTGCAGTGCATCCTGATGCAGTTTGGAATTCCTGTGTGATGGTCTGGATAGATGTCTGCGTATTACACATTACGAACCCTTCAACTGTCGGTGATCTCTGTCAGTCAACAGACGATGTCGGCATCTACGCTTTTGTGCTGCACGTGTCCCTTCCCGTTTCCACTTCACTATCACATCGGAAACACTGGTCCTAGTGATGTTTAGAAGCGTGGAAATCTCGTTACAGGCTTATGACACAAGTGACACCCAATCACCTGACCACGTTCGAAGTCCGTGAGTTCCGTGAAGCGCCCCATTCTGCTCTCTCACGATGTCTAATGACTACTGAGGTCGCTGAGTACCTGGTAGTAGGTGGCAGCACAATGCACCTAATATGACAAACATATGTTTTTGGGGGTGTCCGTATACTTTTTATCACATAATTTATGTTAGATGTGGTTCCAATAATTGGTCATCAATTGTGTGCTTGTACTGTAGTGGATTTCTTCTCCTATGTATACGCAATATATCACATTTATTTACATTCGTCTTCACTTACCAGATCCTGCACCATTTATCAATTCTCTACAGGTCATTCTGCAAATCGGTACTGTCTTCTGGCGTTGCTACTTTCCTACTAACAACCGCACAACATGCGAACAGTCTTAAGAAGCATCCGACACTTTCTACTAGATCATTTATATAAATTGTAAACAACAACGGTCCTACCACACTTCCTTGGGGTACTCCGAAAATTACCTTCACATCAGTCAATTTTATTCCGTTGAGAGAGACAAGTTGAGATCTACCTGAAAGGAAGTTTTGAATCCAGTCGCAAATCTGGTCCGATGCTCTGTAACCGCTTTCCTTTTCTTTTTTTTCTTTTTTTTTTTTCGCTAACCATCAGTTCGGGACTGTGTCAAATAACTTGCTGAAGTCAAGGAACACGGCATCAACCTGAGCGCCGTTATCTTCAGCACTGTAGATCTCACAGAGGAATAGGGCGAGCTAAGTTTTGCAAGATCTGTGTTTGCAGAACCCATGCTGATTTTTACAGAGGAAATTTTCGTTCTCCAGAAACGTCGTACCTCTTGAGCATAAAATATGTTCCGTAATTCTACAACTGATGTGCGTGGACATTATCAACCTACAATTATGTGCATCTGTTCTACGAAAGAGGAATGACCTGCGGTTTTTCTAGTGGCTATGTACCCTTCGTTGCTCCAGAAATCTACGATAAACTGTTAGTAGGAGAGCAATTCGATTGCATAAACTCTGCAGAACCTTGCAGCTATCTCTCATCTGATCCTGATGTCTTTCCACTACTAAACGATGTACTTCATTTTCTGTTCCGCTGTTGTCTATCTCAATATCCGCCATTTTGACGTTCGTACGATGACTGAATGGTGGCATGTATTACGATCTTCCGCGCTGAAGCAATTTCGAAAGACCGAATTCAGTAACTCGGTTGTGTCTCCATCATCTTCCGTTTCGGTGCCAGTACGCTACCTGTGTGACTGAATAGATAATTACGATCCGCTTGCTGATTCTACGTAAGATCAGAACCTTTTAGGGTTTTTAGTCAGATCGGTTGACAAAGTATTACTTTCAAAGTCAATGAACGCTTGTCTCATCGATCTCCTTACATTCATTTGCGCTTCAAAAATGGCTCTGAGCACTATGCGACTTAACTTCTGAGGTCATTAGTCGCCTAGAACTTAGAACTAATTAAACCTAACTAACCTAAGGACATCACACACGTCCATGCCCGAGGCAGGATTTGAACCTGCGACGTAGCGGTCGCTCGGTTCCAGACTGCAGCGCCTAGAACCGCACGGCCACTCCGGCCGGCTATTTACACTTCGTTCAGCTTTTGTTTGCCTACTGGGTTTTGACTTCTCTTGAATCTGTGATGAAACTTTCTTTGTTTATGTAGTAGTTTCCTAACAAGGTTATTAAACCGCGGTGGGTCTATCCTATCCCTTAACACTTTGCTCGGGAAATGCTTGTCTAAGGCATATTGAACGATACTTCTGATCTTCTTTCATTTGTACTCTACTTCTTCGGCCTCAGCAGTGAATATTTGGTGTTGACCATTCACTCAAATAGTCAGCAATTTGTGTCCTGTCACGCTTGCTAAGCTAAAATATTTTCCTGCCTTTCTTAACATCCTTGTAATATCCGTCGTCACATACGCTACCAGTGCCTCCCTCGTGTATTGACGTGACGTATGCGACTTCCCAGTCTCTAGATACTTCGTCGATCGAACATTTGTGGATGACTGCCAAAAATAGAACTACTTAATAAGCATATTCCGAAATTAACGTAATCGGTATACGGCCTGCACAGGAAGACTTACGTTTATTCAGTGACTTACGTTCGTTAAACTGAAGGTATCTCCTTCTAAATTCCACATGTCAGATGTGTGGATTTCATCAAGTAGTTAACAAGATAACAAAGCTGCAAACCACTGTTTTGCGATCAGCAGGAAAGTACTGTCGGCCAACGCATTCAAATAGTGTGACTCGTGTCAGCTCTTCACAAAAGGAACCTCTCTCTCGTACGATTCAACTTTCCATGAAAAATGGTTAAGTTCTACCCTTAAACTGTGACGAGAACCTGTGGAGAAATGATTGGTAGAAAATGAGAGCTAGAGGCCTCATCAGCTAGCTCACATTAATGTGACTGAATCTTATATTTGTTTTATCATGAGGAAAATAATGTCAGGTCTCAAAACAAGCAAATTAAGAGCAAGAGCAACGCAGGACTTCTTTTTGTTTATAATAAAAATATTAGTTCTAAGCAGTTTCATGAAAAAAGTGAAATTTTGTTTAAAATCGAAGTAATAATTAAATATTCCTGCGGAGTGCACTGGTCAGTAGCTCAGGAACCGTCACCAGTGATACAGCGGTAAACGATCACGTGCTTTTATTTGCTCGTCGTCTCGAGCGGTAATACTAGCCTGAAAGTCCGACTCACTCGTCAGTAAATCGAATTAGCTGACGAGCTCTAGTGTGAATTGTAATGGATATGCTAAATTATAGACTAATATCTTTACTGTCGGTCTACACCTACACTTCCCAAGAGTGCTTGGTGGAGAGTACTTCGTTCCAGTGTTAGTGATTCTCTGTCCAATTCCATACGAGTACTGAGCGAAGTGAAAATTAGAGACACACAAGTCACAGACGGCCGAATGCACCAGCCTCTATTAAAAGTTAACCGCGGTAATGTCGCCATCTAAAGCTACCCTACCCAAAATTTTGGTGGACTCACATCGGTCAAATTTGAACGAAGGAGTCTGACCGTAGCTCACACCCGATTTTCACGAGATGACCAGAGATTTTATAAACGTACGGTATTAAGATGGCTCCGCGTTTCAGTGTACTGAGACAGACTCGAGGCCACCGTGCCCTATACTCCAGATGAATCCGGAAAGATTATTAATTTATGACTCAAACTTACCAGGAATAGAATTAAATTGTGTCTCTACATGTGCCCACATTGTTTTTCTCTATCAAGGTAATCACTCGACAGTCAGATTTTTGTAAATTTTTATATTTATGGTACGTGAAGTTCAAATTTCAAATTTAGCTGTCTCAAAACAGTTCGGTAAAACTCTCGAGAAAATCGACTTCTACGTTTTCCGACCATGTTTAATATGCTAAAATAACGTAGAAAATTTTCAATAGTAAGTTGGTTGCTATGTGCTAAAGGATTTTTCGCTGGTTTGGGGACTTGGGTTCGATATCACTTGTATTCAAATTTTAGAGAAACGTAAAGTAGAAAAAGTTAGAAAAAAGTTTTTGTAATTTTTTTAACCCTTTCGTCGTGATTGACAATCTTATAAAAAATGGTATTTAACAATTTCTGTTTGCAATGAAAATTGCTGTGTGCGATGTATAGTTTTGTTTATAAAAATGATTATTAGATTTGTTGCCGGCCGCGGTGGTCTAGCGGTTCTAGGCGCGCAGTCCGGAACCGCGCGACTGCTACGGTCGCAGGTTCGAATCCTGCCTCGGGCATGGATGTGTGTGATGTCCTTAGGTTAGTTAGGTTTAGGTAGTTCTAAGTTCTAGGGGACTGATGGCCACAGATGTTAAGTCCCATAGTGCTCAAAACCATTTGAACCATTTTTTTTATTAGATTTGTTAATTAGCATATGTTTGATGAATTTTATATTTAAATGACGTAGGTGTTCGAATAGAACAAATAAAACAAACGAAAGAGCGGTGTACTACTTCTGTTTCCCATCTCGCTCAACATAAACGAACGGCCTCGTAGCCAGGTATGAATACACTTCTCCTTGTTGACGAAATAGAGAGCGTGAGACAATGACGTCAACTACCGGCGACTGTCTATAAAACTTATGAATATAGCTTGAAACCCCAATAAGAGGAGATGCTGCTACAGATCAAGCTGTAAGTTGCTTTGAAGCCGACGCCGGTGTGTTAGATGCTCCAAAACATTATCGGACGACTGCTTCAAGTCGCATTTTCTCTCTCGTGCGCACAAGAGCTGTTCTAAATGGAATATCTTACAGTGCTTTCGCGAATAAAACAGCTTGAGGAAGCCATTTTCAGACGTTTTTCTGGTCTTAAGTCCATATCTGATACAGTAATAAGACCCATTCTGCGTCGTTTTTGTTTTACATTTCGAATAACCAAGGAGAGAAGTAAGTGGCGCTTCAACAAGTTCACTTAAGAATGAAATATGAGTCCTTCACATTTTAGACTATGATCAGAATGATTAGTACACCAGTAAATGACGCAATCTGGCATCTCTGATCGAAACACTTCCACCAGAAGCTAATATTTGGGGCAACTAAAATGGCAGATGTAGTTTGTGACGTAATAACAGCACCCCTTATGTTATATCTCCATGGCAAAAAGGGTCTATTAACATCTTTTCATCCCCTGGGCGCCTTCCATTGCTATACACGGAATTAGCCGCGGTCAAATGCACTGGTGGCTGACGACCGTTTGCTGACCGGCGGATAAGGTTGGTGCAACACAGAAACAGTTTGAACGTTGTTTACTTTTAACTGTGATCCCGGGACCTTGGTTATCTCGCCAACCGAGGTCGGTGCACTCGATCGGTACTGTTGTTGACGCTGCGGAAAGCGGTTCACTTGTTACTTTACGAGTACTTTTTTGCACAGCGGTGTGGTGAATTTCCCCCTAGGAGACGGCGGTGTGCGCAGACGCCGTCGGGCTTGTGTGCCGGCCACAGAGGCGCGAGGGTCAGCGAGGCCCGAGACCAATATCTGGCTTCCGCGCCGCGGAATATTAAACGCGCCGCATTCCTGCCTGCCCTCTGCCGCCGCCGCTGCCCCCGCCTTTTGTCCCGGCCAAGCGCAATATCGCTCCTCTCCGTCCTATTCCGTTCTGGTCAAGCCCCCTGGTCGCCGTCGCCCGCTCTCTTTGCGCTCTCACCCGTGGTTCACATTTTCACCAGCACAACCTTCCGAAATGTTCAGAGTTTAATTAGATTGCAGTGCAGTTGCTTAAGCTCGATTATTTAAGTTCATGTCTCTAATGTTGAAAATACAACGGGCTGCTAATGAATGTAAAGAAGACGTCGATTTTGATCCGATGACAGCATGTACCACTCGGCGTGTTGGTAAATGTGCTGGTAAAGATTTCAACGTCGTCCGCCAAAAGATAGCGTAGTGGCATAGCTACCAAAGCGCGATCTCTGCCTACCATTTAATAGAAAATTCTTGCAGCCAGAAGGCTCAGGGACCAACAGGTAGCGTAGTGGCATAGCTACCAAAGCGCCATCTCTGCCTACCATTTATAGAAAATGCTCGCAGCCAGAAGGCTCAGGGTGGTGCAAACGTGTGCAGAAATTACGTCACAGAGATTCACTCGTGCTTACTACAGCCAACTCAGCGAGTTAGAAAGGAGTCATTATGTGGCCTCTTTGAGTGGCGTGATGCTCCATTTGGAGAATCGCCTCACAAGTTAAAAGTGTTGCGTCAGCTTGTAAGTCGGCTGTTTAGGTTTTTATGTTGTGAAAATCAATGACTGTGCTGTGTGCAGTCTGTGACTGGTTGGCTTTGTCGAAATATTCGCTGTTGTAGTGTTGGGCAGTTGGATGTGAACAGCGTCTAGCGTTGCGCAGTTGGAGGTGAGCCGCCAGCAGTGGTGGATGTGGGGAGAGAGATGGCAGAATTTTAAGAGCAGACGATCTGGCGTGTGTCCGCCAGAAAGAGTAAATTTGTAAGACTGGATGTCATGAACTGATATATATATATATATATATATATATATATATATATATATATTATGACTTTTGAACACTATTAAGGTAAATACATTGCTTGTTCTCTATCAAAATCTTTCATTTGCTAACTATGCCTATCAGTAGTTAGTGCCTTCAGTAGTTTGAATCTTTTATTTAGCTGGCAGTAGTAGCGCTCGCTGTATTGCAGTAGTTCGAGTAACGACGATTATTGTGAGGTAAGTGATTCGTGAAAGGTATAGGTTAATGTTAGTCAGGGCCATTCTTTTGTAGGGATTATTGAAAGTCAGATTGCGTTGCGCCAAAAATATTGTGTGTCAGTTTAGTGTTGATCAGAATAAGTAAAGAGAGAAATGTCTGAGTACGTTCAGTTCTGCTGAGCTGTTTCATAATAATATAACGTAAGAGGTTTATCAGCACAGTAAATCACAAATTTTTCTAAGGGGACGTTTGAAGCTGTACAACGATGCTGGCATCAGTGGTCACGTGAACATTCCCACACCCGTAGATGAGGTTTCGAACGTCCACAAAGCACAGACGCCCACCAGGATCGTCAAATTATAAGGGCAGCAGTCACAAATGCTACAGCTACCACAGTACAGAAAGGAGGGCTTGTAAGCCCAGACGTGTCAACACGAACTGTTGCGGACCAGTTATTAGCAGTGGGACTGCGGACACGCATACCTGTAGCCACGCGCCGGCGGTGCAAGTTGTACCTTATACGCCACTTAAAGTGGATTCGCACTGTTTACTATGTGTCCAGCATATGCACACAGATGTGCTACTGTGTACCGTATTTCCATCATGTAATAAGCATCTGTGAGCAATATGGTCTTTTGGACCAGATGATGTGCGTTTTTAAATATTTTAGCGATGACAAACGTTTATAATGTGCTGAGTGTTATCCACTTGACATCCTGTGCCTGAGGTTCGGAGTAAAATGAACAGGTTTCATTACAAAAAAAAAAAAAAAAAAAAAAAAAATGTTTAAGACCTGAAGATGACGGATAAAACTGTTGAAACCGGTATTTACAATGTAGAAAGTGTTGGAAGTTCTTTAAGACTGTCCACAGATGGTACGGTTGTGTGCAAGAAAGCAGCAACGCAAGAATGGTGCACGCTCTGGCGGTTGTCTCTGAACGGATTAGATGTAAATATTGCGCATAAACAGGAAAAGAAATCCACTACTGTACAACTACATCACTGAAGACAAATTGCTTGGTACAGTATCTAAAGCAAAATACCTAGGAGTAATTATCCAGAGCGACCAAGTGGAACAAATAGCAGCAAATGCTTATGCAAGACAGGTTCATAGGCAGAATCTTACAAAAATCTACCTCACCCACGAAATAAGTGGTTCAAGAAATACTTCTTCGACAGCCTCTGAGTACTGCTTATCACTCTGGGACCTATACCAGATAGGACTAATAGAAGAATTTAAGAATATCCAACAAAGAGCGCTGCGTTGCGTCACTGAATCATTTTGTCGCCCCGAGAGGGTTAGACATCTATTCAAGCGTTACAAGAGAGGCGTTGTGCATCACGGAGAGGTTTACTACTGCAATTTCGAGAGAGCACTTTCCGAGAAGAGTCGGACATACTACTTCCTACCACATACATCTTGCAAAATGACCACGACTAGAAAATTGGAAAAATTAGAGCTAATATAGAAGTTTACCGACAATACTTCCCACGCGCCATTCGCGAGTGTAACAAGGAACGGGGAAATCTGTTTGTCGTACCAGAAATACCCTCCGCCACACACCGTTAATAGGCTTGCGGAGAATGATGAAGATGTAGACATGTGATACATAATGTCGTTCCTGTGCGGTGGAAAATCTTAGTGGAGAGTTCTGAGCACATTGAGACACACTTGTGCTAGCTAGACTATATAAGCTTATTTTCCGTCATGACTGCACGACAATTACTTGATGACCGGTTTCGGTTTTTAAGACCATCTTCAGATCTGTAGTGTCGGTCTGCGAATGTAGGCTTACGTGCCAATGGCAAAAGGAACGTGAAATGAAAGAAATGTTGGTGCTGTCCTCGACTGCACACCGTAAGGTGGCTTTCACAGTGCAGACAAGTAGATTGTTCTGCAAAACTAAAGGACGAGGTATATAAAGTAACATAACATATCAACAACATGGTGGAAATGAGTTAAAGTGCGGAATGACGTTACCAGAGGTCTCCCAGTCGTGCACAGAAAGCTGGACGTCACATGATGTAAGGCGAGCGTGATTATGGCATCATATGGGGCTGAGGATGTCAAATTAAACACCTTTCAGCCGTCAGTTTTCGATTTTATTTTATCAGGCAACCAGTTTCGGCGCTGTATTACACCGTCTTCAGGCCCCTGACCGACGTATAGGAATAATCTACCTCGCTTGTGATCCATGCAGGGGCCAGCAAGTAGATATCTACTTGCTACAGCGACCACTTCAAGCATCACCCGCCGACTGTTCAATCTCAAGCGAGGTAGAGTATTCCTACATGTCGGTCAGGGGCCTGAAGATGGCGTAATAAAGCGCCGAAACTGGTTGCCTAATAAAATAAGGTTGAAATTTGACGGCTGCAAGATATTTAATTTGGCATCCTAAATTGAACAGTCGAGTCCCGCGACCATCGCTAAAAGATGGACATACAGAGATCAAATGGGGCTGGTCCCGCTACAGGAGACAGTTGAAGAAATGGGAAAAGTCAGTTTGTGTCAATCAGCGAGCAGTTACACCGCACTACTGCGGTGCTCTGCGTTGCAACACGGACCGAAGACATTTGGTGGACTTCAACAGTAAAGAATTATCGGGAAGCTGAAGGAAAAACAAGGTGTGACGAGCGGAGCCCAGGAGTTTCGTATTACTCACAGCATTCTTTCGCGAGCACGTTGAGCGATCCGAAACACAGGCTTTGCTGCCCGAATGAGCAGAGCTGGTCGATCACTGTCAACTACAGCAGTGGATGACCACTACATTGTGTAACAGGCAAGAGAGGACCAACTTTAAACAATGGCTGAAGATGTAGCAACATTTCACAGGACTGCGAGGCACGCTACCTCACGATCCACGGTGGCTCGGCGTCTGCATAGTAGTGGTCCCTCCACCCGAAGGCACCGTTTTGCGATGGTGCGAAGAGAATTGGGACTGGACCAACGAGGAGTGGGACCGCGGGCTATCCTAGTATGAGAACAGATTCAGTCTGAGTAGGGATTCTGTACGTACCCTCAAATGGCGGATTTGGCGTTATGGTGTTTCGTGGGCGTTCTAGCCTCCAAATCTCTGCACACGGCACACTCACCGGTTAGAGTTACTGTAACAGTACTCCTTCCCCATGTGGGTCCATTCAGAGGTGCATTCGGTCCGGGCTTCATTTCTATGGCAGACAACCGGCGGCCGCATCGAAAAGCGCATGTGGAGGAGCTCTTCGAACGAAAGAATATTCGGCGAATGGACTGGCCTGCCCGTTCACATGACTTTAATCCCATCGGGCAGGTGTGGGATACATTGGGGCGAGGTATTGCGGCACGCGCACGTGCACTGCCGAGCATCCAGCAGTTGCTAACGGCACTGATGGAGGGGTGGAACACCCTTCCACAGGAATTTCTTGTCACCATTATGGTCAGCATAGGAACACGTCCCAGAGCATGCATTCCCGTGGTAGCACACCCTAATAAGAATCATGTCCTGCCTTTATTCAAAATGGTTCAAATGGCTCTGAGCACTATGGGACTTAACTGCTGAGGTCATCAGTCCCCTAGAACTTAGAACTACTTAAACCTAACTAACCTAAGGACTTCACACACATCCATGCCCGAGGCAGGAATACGAACCTGCGACCGTAGTGGGCGCGCGGTTCCTGACTGTAGCGCCTAGAACCGCTCGGCCACTCCTGCCGGCCTGCCTTTATTAATGCCCAGTGGAACATCATAAATCGCGGTTACTTCAGTGTAATTATTATCAATGAATAAAAGTGTCCGACCATCCTGATTTTGGTTTTCCGTGATTTCCCTAAATCGCTTCAGGCAAATGCTGGGATGATTCCTTTGTAAGGGCACGGCCAGCTTCCTTCCCCATCCTTCCCTAATCTAATGAGACCGATGACCTCTCTGTTTGGTCTCTTCTACCAAATCAACCCAATGAATAAAAGTGCCGCTTAAGTTCGTCTCGTTGCGTACACCATCCAGTTACCTTCTGTACTCTACTCTAGCAATTCGTTCTATGTACTGTCCAAGCTGCATCGAGTTATGTTACTTGTCAGTGACACGTCATGCGGAAGTTACTTTCTTCCTCGAGTTTTGCATACCAGTGCAAAAGCGCCCACCTAAGCTCAGTCAGTCGCACTCTGACGACACGGCAGTGGCCGCTACTTTCTCAGTAATTGTGCCGGCGACAGATCCGCTATTATCGCCTGTTAAGACGCCACAAGCGGTGGACAGCTAGGAGCGGAACCCTTTAAAGGTCGCGCGCTGTCCGAGGGCAGAGTGCTGTTCCTGATAGCGGGCGCTTCGAAATTAATAAAGGGAGCCAAGCGCGGCGCGCACTTTATCTGCCAGCTTCAGCTCTGCGCTCGTGAAATTCCAGCGGGGGCTCACTACAGGCGGCGGAATGCGTGCGGCTTCCTTTGAAAAAGAGAGAGAGAGAGAGAGAGAGAGAGAGAGAGAGAGAGAGAGAGGGGGGGGGGGGGGCGGGCGCCGCCGCCGTTCTTTGCTCCGCTTGTATCGAGGAAACAAATTATCGGAAATTGGCGTCGGGATACGCTCGCCTCGCTGCTCCCGCTACGGTGAAAGGAAACGTAAAAGATCCGGCGGCAGTTCTTTGCAGCTGTATTTCCTGTAGGTGAAAAGTCGCAGTCCAAAACATTTGCCGATGTGGTCAGTTATTGTACAGTGGTTCGGTTCTGTAGAGTCGCGCCGACGGAGATCGTTTTGAACCTTGTGTTACTGTGTAACAAACGTTCTCTCCTCCGGTGGCGTGCTTCATACCATCCTGGTATTTAGTCCAGCTGCATTTTGCAATACAGATTTGCGACTGCAGTAATTGAGAAAAAACTTAGACGAGTCATTCTGCCGGCCGTAGTGGCCGCACGGTTCTAGGCGCTACACTCTGGAACCGCGCGACCGCTACGGTCGCAGGTTCGAATACTGCCTCGGGCATAGATGTGTGTGATGTTCTTAGGTTAGTTAGGTTTGAGTAGTTCTAAGTTCTAGAGGCCTGATTACCTAAGATGTTAAGTCCCATAGTGCTCAGAGCCATTTGCACAGTTTGAGTCATTCTGCGGTTTTTCAGTTCCGTTATAATATATGTGCAGCTCGAGGGGTCAATGATGTACTTGCTTAGGCGGTACATGTACTAAAATTGGATCGATACAGACAAGATTAGCATGGCCCCTATGCAAGGATGACACCCAAAATCGCCGGCCGAAGTGGCCGTGCGGTTAAAGGCGCTGCAGTCTGGAACCGCAAGACCGCTACGGTCACAGGTTCGAATCCTGCCTCGGGCATGGATGTTTGTGATGTCCTTAGGTTAGTTAGGTTTAACTAGTTCTAAGTTCTAGGGGACTAATGACCTCAGCAGTTGAGTCCCATAGTACTCAGAGCCATTTGAACCATTTGAACACCCAAAATCGTGAAGTGTTTCACAGTGGCAAACTGGCGAACTACCAGTCCAAATCGAATATTGTTAGATACCAGGTCAGTCCTAGGATTTTATGTGTGTTATGTATCACTTCTTTCACCTCTGTAAACCCTTCTTATTGAAAAACATATGCCGAGTTGTACTGTGGTTTGGAGTCCATGTTAAGTTGTAGGAATCCCTATAATTATCTGCGTAAGTCAGTTCGAAAGGTGGCTGCAGTTTATGTATTTTACATCTTTGCCACTACAGCATTAAGTAGCGGCTTTAATTCAACGAAAGAGCCTTGTAACGGAGTAAATATATGCAGTAGACGTCTATGGCAGTCTGGTTTAGGTTGATATTAAATGATATCAGTGGTCTTCCGCCCACTTTTTTTTTTTTCTTTCGTTTCATCTCTTTGGCTCGTTGAGCCATACTGCCAGCAGCGTGGTACATATATATCTAAAACATAAAGGGTGATTCATCTGCCCCTACCGATGTTGTTTTATGCAACCCAGAATGTTATATTTAGCCTTCCAACACAAATCGCTAGATTTTCATATTCTCTCGGTCACTATGCGCAAACTGCTAGCCCTAGAGAAAAAATGTAGAGGATTCTTTTGTAGAAAATTTATAGTAGTTAAATTTTGTACTGAGATACTTCCTCGCCGGGGACCACGGTTTTCGAATTACTCAAGAGAAAAGTACAAAAGTGACTTTCAAACGCACCCCCAACCTCACACTCACCTCTCGCTATGCAGGATTTCTAATATGTTGTTCGTGGTACTCCCTCCTGCTGCCGCACAAAAATTTCCAACTACACGAAATATTCCCGATATTCTACCGTTTCTGTTTGTATTGTTCAGGCTATTAGCTACCAGTATAGTCGGCTACTTCGTTAACGTTATTAATTTAAACGTTTGCGTGGGGGTAATGGAAGAAAAATGGTTTTTATGAACATTGCGCTAAGGCAAATAACATTGACAATTCGACCCAAATTCAATCCTTACAAGCACACCAGTTTCGTAGTAATGGAGCTTAAAGAATACAACGATGTAATTGTTTATTTCATGTTGTTAAAATTTAAAAAATTGTTAGGTAAAATTTACACAAATGCCAATTTTACAATTTTACAATTTCTAAAATTTTACAACGCTATAATATGGACAGTCTATAAAGACCAATATGGTGGAATGTGGGAAATAATTCGTGCCGTCGCAAATTTTTGTGAGAGGTAGTGCCATGAACAAAATACCAGGAATCCTGCCCAGCGTGTGCTGAGTATCGTAACCGGGATGCGTTTGAAGGTCACTTTTGTAGGTTTTTTCTTGAATAATTAGAAAACTACGGCCTCTAACGAATATCTGAGTATAAAATTTAACTACATTAAATTTTTATAAAAAATCCTATTAATTTTTTTCCATACGATAAATAGTTTGCACGTAGCGAGCGAGAAAATACAAAAAAGTTTCTTTGGGCATTGAAATGTGCGGTGCATATTTAAATACCTTTCGGGACTCGAAGATGAACAGATTCATAAAATACATCGAACGTCTTTAACAAAAATGTATTGGTACAGTTATGTACAATACAACGCGATTTTCAACCATAAATAAATGTTGCAGTAGTCGCTCCTCGTCTCTCCATAGCTTCTCTTACATAGTTGGTCACTTTAATTACTGGAACTGCTGTGTTGCACGCACTGTTAATATTCATTCCTCTTGCTGCACCAATAGTCGATATTATATTTTGGAAATGTGGGCTTAGTCGCTCGACATGAAAGAAAGAAAATAATGCTAGTCATTGCGTTTTCAACAAGTGCACACTCTCAGGATATCAGAAAAAATTGACGAGTGGCTTTTTTCAAGGGGGATGCGACGTTGTAGAAACGTATTCTTACGCCATTATCTTCCCTCCGCTGGTGTACCATCTGTGCTTTTGTACAGTTTTATTCCCCATAATTTATGTCAACTACTCAGGTAATATTTTTAGATACAAATTTACATTTAGTTCCCATTATACATATTGCAACTTTCTTGTGTGCAGATTAACCATTTGTCTAATTCTGTCTACTCTCTGTCGCCGTGGCATTACAATGTGGTTCTTGTTGATTACGTGGTGTCATGCTTGATCTTTCGACTATTAATATTAGCTTTTGCCTTGGGTAACTATTTTTGTTGCTTTTAGTCACGGCAAAAATTTTTCTTTTTTCTGTCTTTGCAACACTTGCTGTAAAGTTGTTTCTGTTAGAACGCACAAACTGAAGATGTTGTATTTCTGAATCGTCAAGTTGGTAATTATTACCTCAGTCATATCCTTAAGCCAAAGGATTTTGCTCAGATTTCTAATTTTATAGCGCCGACCTCACAATTCAGTATTCACTGAACCTACTAGCTTTGCTCCTGTATTCTCTACCGATACTTCGATTAATTCTACTCATTTGTCGTTGGCTGTGAACTCCACTCTCGTCGGCTATATTTCCAAGAAGGCTCTAGCCTTTCGTGTATCATAGCCGTACAACTCGGCAATAAAAATTCCTCGTGGATTTGTCTTATTGACGTTAAGAAAACAGGAAACTAAAATTCCCTACATTGCCAAGAGTTTTTTACTCCGAATTGGTATTATAGAGTCTGCTAGTGATTTACTGGCTAAACAACACAATGAGACGTCATAAACTACACAGTAATTATAAACGTTGTTAAGCAAGTTTTTCCCTGACTATTACACAATATTTTAGACGAAGCGGTCGTCATTTTTTTCCGCCTTTCTTCTTCTTTCTTCCTTTCTGTCGGACGCCCTCTGAATGATAAACCACTTGCTGTCGCTGCAGCTTCGAGACACTGATTCACATGTAACAAGCTATGATCTTTTTATAATTTAAAAAAAATGTTCACTCAGTTTCGCACCACTAGTTTCTTCAATGTAGAGTGCACTGCGTTAACAATAAGATTTTTTCGTGTTGTGATGATGTTGTGATGGTGCTTGTGATACCGGTGGCGGCGGTCGACAAAGACGTACAGGGTATCTACTGCACAAAGTCGTGCTATCACTTCAAAAAGTCGTAACTTGGAAATTATCAGAGCATCCTAGTTTGTTGTACAACGTTCAGCAGCTCTCAGGTATTTCTTTCCTTCGTCTTTTGTTGCAAATTTGACTTGGAACGCATTAATATGGCGACAGGTGAGCAGAAGGCGCAATGTCTCATCTAGTACGTAAAATCCAAATCTGCGGCAGAGGTACTGTGGAATTATCGACGCCGGTATAGAAGGACACCACCGGCAAAAAGAAGAATATGAAGTCGTTAAAAAACTTTAAAGGGTCCTTCCACTAAGTGAACGTACCCTGTGCCTCAAGCGCGTGTCGACAGAGTGCATCTTGCATTCAACTCACCCCCCAGATTTCAATTCGTCGTTATTACGTGAACTGCAGGTAGGTAGGTCAACTGTCCAAACAATGTTACATAAGCTGTTACGGATTTCTGTGTTCAAAGTGCAAATGTTCCAAGAAATATCGCCACACTCTAACAGCGCTTGGGAAAAGTGAACACTTAAATTTTTCTGTACAAGCTCTGATTTCTCTTATTTTACTACATTTATCATTTCTCTCTATGTAGGTTGGCGACAGTAAAATATTTTCACATTTAGAGCAGAAAGCTGGTGGTTGAAATTTCGTGAAAAGATCTCGCTGCAATGAAAAACGCCTTTGTTATAATAAGTGCCATCTAAACACGCTTAACATATCCGTGGCATTCACTCCCATAATTTGCGATAAAGCAAAACGAGCTGTCCTTCTTTGAACTTTTTCGATCTCCTCCATCAATCATATCTGGCAAGGATCCCATACGGCACAGCAATACTCCAGTAGAAGACGAACAAGCGTAGTGTAGGCAGTCGGTTTAGTAGACCTGTCGCATCTTCTAAGAATTCTGCCAACAAAATGTTTGGTTTGCCTTCCCCAAAACATTATCTATGTGATATTTCCAATTTAAGTTGTTCATAATTGTAATTACTAGATATTTAGTCAAAATGACAGCCTTTAAATTTGTGTGATTTATAGTGTAACCGAAATTTAAAGGATCTATTTTTGTACGTCGGGCATTATCTCAAATTTTTCTTATTGAGAGACAATTGCCACTTTTCATATTTGCTTTTGACCTTCCGATGACGTTACAAGATGGCAAATGACTGTATCATCTGCGAAGAATATAAGAGTGCTGCTCAGATTGTCCCATAAACCGTGTATGTAGGTTAGGATCAGCAAAAGGCCTACAACACTTTCTTGAGGAACGCCAGATATCACTTCTGTTTGACTCGATGATTTTCCATCAATTGCTACGTACTGTACCTTTCTGACAGGAAATCACGAATCCAGTTGTACAACTGAAGCGATTCTCCATAGGCATGGAATTTCCTTAGAAGTCTCTTGTGAAGACCTGTGTCAAAAGCCTTCTGGAAATCTGGAATTGGAATCAGTTTGAGATCCCATGTCCACAAAAGTCATTACTTCATGCGAATAAAGATCTAGTATTTCACAAGAATGAATCCGTGATGACTGTGTTTCAATGGACCGTTACCATCGAGGTAATCCACAGAGTTCGAATACAGTATGTGTTCCAGAATTGCACTGTCGATGTTAGTAATACTGGTCTGTAATTCGGTGGATTACTTCTGTTTCCTTTCTCAAATACTGGCGTGGCCTGTGCAACTTTCCGGTGTCTTGGTAAGGATCTTTCGTTGAGCGAGCGATTGTATATGATTGTTTAGTACGGGGCTGTTGTATTGGCGTACTCTGAAAGTAGCCCTCCAGGTATGTTATCTGGACCGGAAGATTTGCCTTTAATAAGTAGTTTAAGCTGCTTCGCTACACCAAGAATATCTACTTCTAAGTTACTCATGTTGACAGTTTTTCTCGATTCGAATTTCGTATTCTTTGGTAAAGGAATTTCGGAAAATTGAGTATAATAACTCAGCTTTAGTGATATTGTCATCGGTAATATAACCATTCATATCACGCAGTGAATGTATTTATGATCTCCTGCCGCTGTTGTACTTTACATACGACCAAGGTATATTTGGATTTTCTGTCATATTTCGAGAGAGTTTTATTGTGGAAGCTATTTCGTGTGTTCTATACTGGCCTCCAAGCATGCTGAAAATGACTGCCTGAAAAATGTGCATGTTTTCAGATGATGGAACGTATCCCACTTCTGGATAATTTAATCATAGGAACATTATGATTTGGGGTTCAGAAGACCCGCAGAACACACGTGAGTTTATCCGTGATAACCCCAGGCTTAATGTATGGTTTCGCCTAATGCACGACAGGGCCCATTTTTCTTCGCAGAGAAAACCATAACGGAAAATGTTTACCCGGACATGCTCCAACAGCTCCTCCTACCACAGATCGAAGTGCTGCAGCCGGCTATCATCTTACATGATGTTGTTACACTTCCACGTTGGAGTTTGAATCTGCGGGGTGTGATGACTGACACATTAGCCAGGAGATGAGCGGATGCTGACAGTCCTATCGCAAGGCCATATGCTCTCCCGATGTCACGGCATTAGACTTCTTTTTATGGGGTTACGTCAAGGATAACGTGTGCACAACACCAGTCAGTGACACGCTCCACTGATTCGTGTGGGACAGATAGCAAGAACTGCCGATGCTGCAGTGTTGACCCGTACATGGGCAGAACTCGAATATCGCCTTGATGGTCTGCCAAGTAGAGAAGAATTGTAGCACAATAGTTTCCCAGTTAACTTTCTGAAATCATAGCGTGACTTTACGGACTTCTGTTTATCATGTTAGCATTCCAGTTCCTATGGGTTTATTTATCGATTGTCATTTTTGTTTGTAGTTCACTGTGCGTTTACATACTGTCATTTTGTGGCACGGGGATAGTGAATAGAGCGGTGGACGCTAGAAAATGTAGTGCCAAGTGGAGAAATCGGAACATTTCCGACATATTCTTCTGTTTGAGTTCAGCAGAGGGGATGACAGCAGCGGAGGCAACCAGAAACATTTGCGTCATGTGTGGGAATAATGTCACTGTACAAAGTATGACAAGAAAATAGTGTACTCGTTTTAAGGAGGATCGTTTTGACATTAGTGGCTGTCCACGTTCAGAGAGACTTTCGGGGTTTGATGGAGATCGTTTAAACGCATTAATTCATAATGATCCACGTCAGTGGACTGGAGAACTAGCAAATGAGATGAATTGTGATCATTGCATGCAGTGGGAAGGTTCAAAAATCGGTTGTACGGATACCGCATGCTCTAAGCCAAAATCACAAAAATCAGCAGATGGCCATATGTGCATCTCTGCTTGCTCATCATCAACTGGCTCGTGAACAACACCGATCATTCTCATCCTGTATCGTAACTGGTGACGAGAAATGGTATCTCTATGCTAAAATAAGGAAAAGAAAGGAATGGTTGTGTCCAAATAAAGCTGCAACTATCCGTACAAAGTCATGACACATCCACAAAAGATAATGTTATGCATCTGGCGAAACAGTGACGGCGTGGTGTACTACGAATTGATTCCCCGAGGTGTAACCGTCACTGCTGACATTTACTGCCAACAAATTACACGTCTTGCAGACGCAATCCAAGAACAACGACCAGGGAGACAGTGTGGAATGATTTTACTCCAGCCGGCCGCGGTGGCCGAGCAGTTCTAGGCGCTTCAGTCCGGAACCACGCGACTGCTACGGTCGCAGGTTCGAATCCTGCCTCGGGCATGGATGTGTGCGATGTCCTTAGATTAGTTAGGTTTAAGTAGTTCTATGTTCTAGGGGACTGATGACCTCGGATGTTAAGTCCCATAGTGCTCACAGCCATTTGAACCATTTTTTTTTTTATTATTCTACTCCACGACATCGCTCGCCCGCATTCCACTAGACTGACAGGATTGGGAAGTCATTTCGCACCCACTTTATTCGTCTGATCTTTCATCCTCAGATTTCCACCCTTTCCGTTGTCTGTCGAATAACCTTGAAGGAGTTTCCTTTCCAGATGGAAATGCGCTCCGAACATGGCTGAACGAGTTCTTCCCCAGAAGAACACGTTATTTCTACAGCCACGGAATCTAAAAGTTACCCCATCGTTGGCAGACTGTTGTAAAGACTTAATTAGAGTATATTAATGATGAACTGAAGTTTATGTTATATGTAACTGTTGTCCTTGTAAAAAAAAAAAAAAAAAAAAAAAAAAAAAAAAAAAAAAAAAAAAAAAAAAGAGTATTTTATCGATGAAGAGTTGATGTCATTGTTTGTCATAATAGGCTGCAAACAAAATGTAAATTTTTAAAATGTATCTGCAAACTGATTTGCTTTCGTTAATTTTGCCAACATAAATTAAGTTTGCAGTAATTTGTACACCACGACCAAAGCAGAGAAAGAAATTTTATATCTAAAAATAGCTGGAACTGCCTACACTGTTCCGTTAATAAGTCATAAGCCTCTTAGTCTTGATGTATTTTATTCCTTTTTTAGATCCTATCGATTGGGGTTTACATATGTAATGTAGTGAATTTATTTATCAGCTTGGTCATTGTTCCATGAAATTGCGTGAGAACTGCAGGATGTCAATAATTTGGTGCCATGATACATCGGCGCAGAGTCTTTGGGCCATTTTCAGGTGAATACTGGCGAAAGTTGGGGATGGGCAAACGATACTCACGGCCGAACAAGCTCGAGATTTTCAACACACCGCAAACTTCGACAGAGTATCGAGTGCTGTTCGAACATTCACGTGACATTTGATTCATTCAGCGTGACAGAAAACAATCGTGGGTATAAAAAATTACCACAGGAGTAAACTATGGTTCCGCTTGAAATTTGACAGTTTCGTGAAACGTGGGTTCGAATGGTAAGAAATCCTACCACCATACAACCTCCTTTTGCATTTGAACTAATTTACCTAGGAAGTTCTCGTGCAGTATTTACGGTTACCCTACATAAGCATTTGTGATGATTTTTTATGTAATGCTAAAAATCAAAAGCGAAAAAAATTGCCATTCAAAAATATTACTCTACTCTCAACGTAACACAATGTCTTCTTTTCTTGTAATTGACTATAATAAATCACTAAGTGAGACACAAATGAGGATACCTGTTCACACATTACAATGATGTGTAAAGAAGTTAGCAGTTTTTGACCAGCTTTAAAACGGCCTGGTAGCATTCAGGTGAAAAGAGGAAAGAAATTACTTGAGATCTGAATGTGTAATAAAAGAAACATACAAAACTGACAGTAACTGCGATAGCAGAATAAATAACAGTGGCAAGACCTGGAGATAGTATCAACAGATGTCAGTAGACTGCGGGACAAGCTAAAGCTCTAGTTACATTGAATCATCATTGCGATTATTTATTTAGTAAATGCTGTGTTTACATACGAGCTCTACTATGAGCTCTACTCCATAAGACACAGTATGTGTTTCACATTTATTTTTAGGATTAAAATCTATATTATGTAGACAGTACCATCAGAAGTTGCTAGATAGTGCGGTGATTGAAAGCTCTAACAAAGCCACATGTAGAGTGGTACTGCAGCATAGCACAAGAGAATTCCATTTGAGACCCTGCTGGTGCATGCGTGGTTTAGTCAGTTGTCACTGCGCATGCGTTGCTAGAGCGCATGCGCTTCTGCTACAAGTCTGTACGCTGCTGTGAGCGCCCTCCGTGGTGAAAGCTCGCCTCAGCCATAGCCGATCTGTCATTTTCACACCGCAAAAATCGCAACACGACGCCGGATATTCAGAGCGCGAAGTTTTTCTATTACAAGATCCATGTAATATCTGTCTAGGAACCTATACATGGTGGTCAGAACCAGTCTGAATAGCTTGTGCTAAAAAATAACTGTTCAGAAAAAAATTCGATACGTTGCGCCGTTTCAGAGCTATTTAGCATTGAAATTAGTTAATAGGGTCGACGTGTGCGCAAATTCAAGCACCCTGCCAAGGACAGTGTCACCGAACTACTTCTTCGTTTGTTTTCCACAAAGTGAAATAACTTAGCTTTTTCTCATCTAGCTTAAATATATCTCTTCCGAAAAAGGCACGTTTTAACACGTTATGAGCATTTGAACAAGTGGCAAGAGTATCACCGCATTTAAGTGAAGATAAGTTGCGCGCGCAATGACATGATTGTCTAACTTCAGTACTTAATAACTCGGAAACGGCGCAACGTATCGGATTCTTAACAAGTATTGTCGGTACAACGTACCCTGCAACTACGTTACAAGCTTTTCAGGTTGTTTCTGATCACCCTGTATAAGATTTTCCGCTACTTCTTTCTACTGATCGTTGGATACATGATTACACATTAACAAAATTCACAAAATTATCGCAATTTATTCCTTTTTACGTATTGTTTTCACTTCTGAGATAATTGTTCCAGTATCTTCCGTGATAGCGCGAAACTCTTATTATGAACGTTGTCACAGTTGCTTCCTCCACACAGATGTGTGGAACATATGATGCTATAATCATTACAAATGCATTTACTGTGATAAAGGTCAAGTATACGAAATTAGCTAATAATAAAACAAAGTTGTTAAGTAAAACGGCCTACTAAGGAAAAATGATTTCCGTCAAGAATATCACAGCGGCCGTGATCCCACTCTCACAAAAGACTGCAGACCCAGGGAAACTGACGAATTAAATTTAAAAAGTAAGAGGTGTTCAGACGGAAGATGGGTGATTATGGCATTTTCTCTAAGTTTTCTCCATCTCTTCTCACAATATGGCCAAAAACCTGAAGAATTTTTTGGTTGACTCGAGAAGAAGACACCTGGAGACACTGAACTGCTCAATAATGGACACATTTATTGTTATTTCAGTCCATTTTATGGGCAATATCCTGCGCCAGCACGGAAGCTCAGACGCTTGGAACCGCTGTTTGTCTTTGGCTTTAAGGGTTCATGTATTGTAACCATAACAGAAGACGGGAGACACGAGTGTTTCAACAAGCCAGACCTTCGTGGTATTTGTTATTGCTCTGTTCTGGCAGATCTTGAGAGCTTCTTCACAGCCACTCACCTAGTGTGATCCGTCTTCTTGTCTTCACAGCTTCCCGTGTCACAGACGGTCGACCTAAGGTAGATGAAGAACTAACTACACTATTTATTGACTGGCTAATACGTTAGTGAACACACTAGGCTAACTCTCGCAGTCTCCACGAGAAGGCTTTCCCCTGAACACCCGGCAACCCAGCACACAGTATTTCCCCATACGCGAGAGGGAGCCGGCGCGATCGATATGGCATGTCCCTGCACACGACGCTCAGCTCGAGTGGGATGTGCATTCTAACCCAGGACAACATAAGCTCTGGACAGATGTTTTACTCGACAAAGGGAACCGTAAAACCGGCCGTACAGAGAACCAGCCCGGTCGTGTGACTGAGTGCAACCACGTTCTAGCTAAATCATCGCTCGTTGCTACCTCGCAGTGTAAACGTCTGAGCAGACGCGGCGGCTTGCTGGTAACGTCATTAAATTGACTGACAGTGAGAAGTAGAAAGGAATGACAGTGCTAACAGAAAAGGTAATGGAACGTTTAAGCAAAATGCTCAAGTTGAGTAAATCGTTCGTGTGCTGGGTGGAATTTAATTATCTACAAACAAAATGCACCAAGTAGTCTCAGAAAAACCACTTTATATTTCTGTCTCTTATTCAGGACCACACAGTGAGACTATTGCGCGTGCTTTGAGGAATGTGAACTTACAGGCTAAATTCCGTACGCGGAAGAAATTGTGTGTTTTGTCGGGTAATTCTATTGATGACAACCGTGATAAATACAACAGCTCAGAAGTCTACAAAATTAAATGTGGCTCCTCTGATTCGATTCACTTGGGTCAAACTGTCAGGAACTTTCTCACTAGATTTCGTGAACACTCTTATAAAAATAGTTCTGCACTTGGTTGCCATTTATCATAGGAGGGGCACCTTATGTTACTCGTAGATAAAGGACTGCAGATACTCCGTGTTGAGGCAAAAGGGCGTGAGATGGATATATTACAGGAATTAGAAATCTTTATACACCAATCGCACAACCCATTTTTAATTTTGAACAAACAGCTCTGTTCTGGTCGCAAGTGGTTCTTTAAAATACTCCGTGAAATACTAGGACTGTAGTATCAACCATACCCGCAAGAATAATTCCATTATTTTTATCTTTTCTTCCATACAGCTGTTTCCCACACTTACCCCTTTGCTACATGTATTTCTTGAGGATTTGAGTCCCCGGCATCCTTGACATTAATATTATAATTAATGCTCATTTACCGAATTGGTTGTTGTTACCCATTAGCTTACTGGTTTTGGATTTTATAATACGGCCACTATTTCCCTTTGCGTTCATGTGGTGTTTTATTACTACATTATTTATTTTGTCTTTTAACGAATTTCACCTGCACGATCTCCCTCAACTAATCTTGCGAGTCATTGTCCTATCTTACGATTGCTTTGACTATTTCTATTTTATTGAAAATTATTAAATTGTTTTCCTTCACTTGTTTTATTTATGTAACTTTGTATGTAGGTTTGAATTTATATAACAGTTCTGGAATTCTTATTCTGTTTATCCGTCATTTTACATGAACGTCTTTTGTCGATAATATTTTCTATGTAACTGCAAAATTCTCTTCTTTGTTCATTTTGTTATTCATACTCTGTAAACTTTTGTAAAATTTTAATTCTGTGTTCTACATTTCTTATGGAAAAGGAAAAAAGTTCAGCTTTTGTCGCTACGGGGCACTACTTTCGTATTTACCACTGTCCTCTGGTAGCTTACGCTGTCTTCCTGGTTATCGCGTTGTAGCCAGTCCGTTAGTCTGTCATGACCGCTTCATTTGTCACATACCGTCTTTATATATCAGATCAACAAGATGTTCATGGTGTGTAATTCAGTTGTTTAGCTCCGACGACACTTGTAGTTTCATATTCTTGAATATACTTTGTAACATTTTCTGGTTTGCAGACACTTGAGGGCGGGTTCTACCCGAAGCGCGCCAAATAAAATCATTAGTTTATCAGCTGGTGGCTTCTTATTTAGTGACCAACACAGCAATTGTGCAGTGTTACTATTGATGGATAAATGTGTTCAGAAGTACCGACTTTACGAAAAATAACTGCAATTTTTGTCGCTCAGAACCAGGCTTAAAAGTAAGCAAGAAAACTGTGAGAAAAGTTATTCTGTTAATGAGATTTGATTTTAAAAGGTGCCAGGAAAAGAAGTCGCCATGTGCGAGAACGAGACTGCATTAATTTTTTACAAAAAATTAATCATCAGAGTTTATGAGACCAGTGGTCTGTCAGACAATACAAGCATTCATAGACTTTAAGTGACGAAGAACTTGTGTGTTCGTAATCTATCTTAAGCCTTGTATCGTTTGAGTGAACCGTGCTCCCATTGTCTGACGAATGTTTCAATATAGTCCAATAGTTCAACTCACTGCAGTCGTATGACGACGTAGTTTTTCGCGGCGACGTTCTTAAATAAGTGCTTTGCAGAGATCTTGCAGCGTCAGATTGATATTCACTTTCAAGCTTCCGACGATTTCCTACGTCCTCAGCGTCGGGAGATTTCAGTAGGGCGTTAGTTATTTTATTTAGCTGCCCGAATTGTGTCATGGAGACCTCAAGAAGTCGTGGAGCTTCCATATGCTACCAGAGATTAGGTTGATGACTATGACTGTTGGCGGTGCTGATACCAGTAGATAGTGGATGTCTGAGCACTCACAAGGGCCCGTTTTATGCACCGCTAATGGTGTAGCCACTGTCCCTCTTAAAGCTGTTATTACACATTTTAATTTCAACGGCGTCTTTGGTGACGGAATATCAGTAGGTACATGCATGGGATAACGCCTCTATTTCATCAGACCTAATAGTAAGTTCGTTCACGTTCGCCAACAGCAGATTCTGTTTGATTAAACGAAACTATTATCCCAAGCATCTACTGACTGAGGCCGCTGAAATCAGAATCTGTAACAGCAACTTTAACGGAGGCAGTTGTTGCACGCTTTTTAGTACATGACAACTGCCATCTGATACTGAAAAGCAACAGAGAAATCAGCTGAGACATGCACTATCAAACTATATCAGCCTCGCTAACAGTGTGCAGCAGTCATAGTTATCGACATAATCTCTTTTAACATGAACTTACTCAACTGTGATGTCTCCATGACACAATTCGGCCGACTAAATAAAGCACCTACCTGCCTACTGAAATCTTGTAACAATGGCGAATGAGGAAGTCGTCGAAAGCTTGAGACTGAATACAAACCTGACCCGGTTAGAACACCGTGAAGTATTTAGTCATTATAGTCATAATTGCACAGATTATGACTGTAATTGCTACTTCACGATGTTCTAACCGGGTTAGGTTTGTAGAACACCATAAAATGAGTGCATTGAAGTAAGGGGAAGAATATTTAGTTTCTTGTTGACCTAAACGAGTTACACTTTTTGACAACCCCTTCTGCTCATAGCAATAGTTTGAAAATGACTGCCGGTCTCAATACATATCAGGTGTGATCAAAGAGGAACGCAAATTTTTTTAATTTCGTTGGCTTTATACATCCGATTTTCAAAATATTTTTGGCTTGTTCCTACACATGTTCCTAATGTATGTTTGAATTTTAAATTGTTTTGAATATTTATTTTATTGTGGACAGTCGCAAAATTCCACGTGTTTTCCAAAAAATTGCTCCAAGCACTATGGGACTTAACATCTGAGGTCATCAGCCCCTTAGGGTTAGAACTACTTAAACCTAACTAACCTAAGGACATCACACACATCCATGCCCGAGGCAGGATTCGAAAAAAATGGCTCTGAGCACTATGGGACTTAACTTCTGAGGTCATCAGTCCCCTAGAACTTGGAACTACTTAAACCTAACTAACCTCAGGGCATCACACACATCCATGCCCGAGGCAGGATTCGAAATTGCCACCGTTGCGGTCACGCGGTTCCAGTCTGTAGCGCCTAGAACCGCTCGGCCACCTCGGCCGGCACAGGATTCGAACCTGCAGCCGTAGCAGCAGCGCGGTTCCGGACTGAAGCGCCTAGAACTGCTCGGCCACAGCAACCGGCTACGAGTTTTCCATTATTCGGTGAATTTTTGCTTTCGAAAAAGATGGAGCAAGGAATTCGCATTAAATTTTGCGTGTAAAGTCGAATCAAGTGCAGCACCGCTTTCAGAATGTTGACTGCGGCTTTTGGCGAATCTACTATGAGTAAAACAAAAGTTTACGAGTGTTATAAAAGTTTCAAAGTGGGTAGAGAATACGTTGAAGATCCAAGTACATAAATTACTGACGACACAATGTGGAAGAAGTAAAGAAAATGGATCTGGAAAATCGCGAATTATCGTCAGAGAGGTTGCTGATGACGTCGGCATACTCTTTGGGCCATGCTAAGCAACTTTTTTGGATATTTTGGGCGTGAAGCCTATAGCAGTAATATTTATTCGGAAATTGTTGAATTTCGACCAAAAAGGACATCGCGCAGACATCGCACAGGAATTGTTGAACGAAATCGACAACGATCCTAACTTCTAAAGAAGGCTACAAAATGTGATGAAACATCGATGTACGGGTCAGATGTCGAAAACAAAGGCCGAAAAGTCCCAGTGAAAACTGCCTGAAGGACTAAGACAAAAAAATTCGACAAGTTCGAAGTGAAGGATCTTCTCAGTGTTTTTTCGATAAAAATGGGCTATTGCACCATGAGTTTCTGCCTTATTGTAGTACGGTCAATAACGAATATTACCTGGTAGTATGCGCCTTTGCGTGAATCAATTCGAAGAAAACGACCAGAATCGTGGCAACACCACTCGTGGAAACTGCTTCACAATAATGCTCCCGCTCACACCTCAGCGCTTGTTCCCGATTTTTTGGCAAAAAACAAAACCGTTGTGTTGCGTTAGCCACCGTACTCGCCGAACATGGCTCCCTACGACTTCTTTTTATTCCCGACGCCGAAGAGAACCACGAAAAGACGTCGTTTTGCCAGCATTAGTAACAAAAAAACGTTATCACTGAAGGAGGTGAACACCATAACGAAAAATGAGTTCCAGAAGTGCTTACAAGATCAGAAAAAACGCTGCCGTAAGTGTATTATATCCGAGGGGTATTACTTTAAAAGGAACAAAGTTGATGTTGATGAACAAATAAATATTATTCAAGAAAAAAAAATTCCAATTAATTTCTGATCACACATCGTAGATTAAAATCCCTTTTAAAATTATGTCTCAGTCTCTCAAATACTCCTGTGTTCTGTTGCTGTATAATAAATGACAGATGCAAGTAAGACACAGTTTCTCTCCACTTTATACTGGAGTGGCATACACCGTCGATTTTATGTAATCCCACACGGAACAAGTCATAGGAGGGGGATGCGGCAATAGCGCTGGCCGTTTGATAAAACCTTCCATTCCAGTGATGAAGATGTCTGTTGATTAGACGTTCACCGATGTTAGTATCGAAGTACGATGATGTATTTTCGTGTAGAAATAACGCTCGCGAACGACAAGAGGTATAGTCTCCAGCAATAGTTGTAGCATGTTTGGAATGAACATCAGGCAATGTGCACGATTGAAAATGGTTGTCCCACGTAAGGTCCTAATGCCCTACCTGCGATTAGTTTTACGTGGCCGTTTCACTTTAAATCATTCCGTACTGGTTGATCTTTTTCAATTCCAGTACATCAACTGATAGACAGTCTTCGCTGATGACCGCAGAAGAGTATGATGTACGTGTTTTCACCATTCCAGCTAGCTATAATAATTTACTAACTGAACTAACCCCTGGACTGATTATCGTCTCGACAGAGAGCCACGCGATGCTGAGCGGGCGCCGTGTCATCCTCTGCCAAATGACGTCATTTAAATGCAGAATGGAGGGGCATGCAGGAAGCATACCGCTCCCCCAAGCCATTGTCAGATTTGCAGAACTTGGAGCCGCTACTTTTCATTCAAGTAGCTCCTTAATTGGCCTCACTAGACTGACTGCATAACAATTTCAGTTCACCAAGCAAGAAGAAAAAAATATCGCAGAACCGCGAATTAAACCCGTGACCTCCGTCTGTCAGTCAGTACCATCGTCTGCTCAGTAACGAGGGCAGGCAACACAGTTTACGATGAAGTTGTAAATGATGCATCAGCTGTGTTGTCCACAGTGTATTTTTTCAGGTGCACACTTTACGGCCAAGTTCACGGCAGATTGTTGATAAACCTCCTCTCCAACGATCCAACATCACGGCCCTAAATCCTACTGCATGAACAATTTTTTGTCGATAATGTGGCTTGACTAACCCGGTTGCTCCTACGTTTCTCTACAGCGTGATAGATTGCTTCCATTGAGGATGTCACCTGCTGTGAAACTTTTCTTTGTGCATTCTTTGTGATTTCCGGGCACACCATCCTGTTGCAACATAGGTCAGACAGGTTTGCCAGTACCTGCATTAATAGAAACTCATACATAGCTTTGTAGATCCTCCTCTAAATCGCCGCACGAAAGTCAATGTGGCAGATATAGAAACAAGACACCGTAGGATAGAAAAGCACTTGAAATCGCTCAACAGAGAAAAGGCCAGCGGACCTGACGGGATATCAGCACGATTCTACATAGAGTATGCGAAAGAACTTTCTCCTCTTCTAGGAGCAGGATACCGTAGGCCGCTCGAGGAGCAAAGCGTTCCTAAGAACTGGAAAAAAAAACATGTCATCTCCGTTTTCAAGAAGAATCGTCGAACAGATACGCAAAACTGTAAGCCTATTTCTCTGACGTCGTTCTGGAGTAGAATTTTTGAACATGTTTTAGCCTGCGTATTAAGACATACCTGGAGACCGAAAATCTCCCCTTTGTGAATCAAAATGGGATCACAAAACAACGATAGCGTGAAACCTAGATCTCTTAGTTCGTTCACGAGTGTATCGGTGCTTTAGGTTGGTGCCCTGCTCCTTGATTCCGGAAGGTGTTTGAAACAGCTCCACTGTGCTACCTAATTAATAAATTACGCGTGTATTAATATCAGGGCAGATGTGCGATTGGAATGAAGAGCTTGTAGCAAACCGAACACAAAATGTCATTCACTCCGGAGAGAAATTTCGTACGTAACTTAGGGTGTACGTAAAGGGACTGTTCTAAGACTATTATGTTTCAAAACATGTATAAATGACATGGTGGATAACGTCGGAAGGAGGCTTTACGCAGATGATGATTCTGTTTAAAGAAAAGTCGCAACACTAGGAAATTGCAGCAATATGCAGGAAGACATGCAGAGAATCGATGTTTGATGCAGCGATTGGCAGTTGCCTATTAACATGAGCAAATGTAAGGTACTGTGCAAAAAATGGGTAGAAATCCACATCATTATACGATTAAATGGTAGCAGAAGAATCATTGGAAGCGTTCACATCAATTAAATGCCTGGGAATACGCATACGGAGCGTTTTAAAGTGGAAAAAAACACATAAAATTAATCCCAGGTAAGGCAGATGGCAGACCGAGATTGATCGAAATAATTATCGGGAAGTTTAGTCCATCAACGAAAGAGGTAGCTTACAAAACTCTGTCTCGACCGTGCCAGATAGAACTGAAGAACGAGAAAGAGACAATCCAAGGAAGAGCAATGCGTTTTGTCAGAGCTTCCTTTAGTAAGCGCAAAAGCGATACAGAGATGTTGAGACAACTTGCACACGCTGCAAGAGAGGCTTTCTGCATTATACTGTGGTTCGCTGTTAGGGTTCCGAGAGCGTACGTTTCTAGAAGTGTTAGCCAATATATTTCTTAGGAATCTCTCGTGAAGAGATTGGTTGGTTGGTTGGTTGGTTTGGGGAAGGAGACCAGACAGCGTGGTCATCGGTCTCATCGGATTAGGGAAGGATTGGGAAGGAAGTCGGCCGTGCCCTTTCAGAGGAACCATCCCGGCATTTGCCCTCGTGAAGAGACCGTGAAGCTGAAAGTCGGACAGAATTGAGCTCATACGAAGTTATTCTTCCCGCGAACCTTTCGCGACTGGACCAGGAAAGCGGAGAAGTGAGAGTGAAATGCAAAGTATCCTCCGCTTGCGGAGTGTAAATGTAGATGTAGATAAACCGTGTACAGTACTTCAGTCTTGTGTTGACACATCCTAGACGATTATGTATTGTTTTTGAAGGTAGCGTCACCAAAGGCTTGTTAAACACACTGACTGCGATGATGCCGCCGGTGGACATTCTTTCATTCTGCTTAGTACAATATATACTGCAGTACTCTGCATTAATTTCTACTTACTGAATGAGCTGACGTCAGTGTAGAAGAATTCAAATACAATATGTTGTTCAGCGTTTCGTATTCTTGCAACTTCACCTTTCACAAAGTTTCTATGACCAATTTTCACCGAGCGAGGTGGCGCAGTGGTCAGACACTGGACTCGCATTCGGGAGGACGACGGTTCAATCCCGCGTCCGGCCGTCCTGATTTAGGTTTTCCGTGATTTCCCTAAATCACTTCAGGCAAATACCGGATCGGTTCCTCTGAACGGGCACGGCCGACTTCCTTCCCCATCCTTCCCTAATTCGATGAGACCGATGACCACGCTGTCTGGTCTCCTTCCTCAATCCAATCAACCAACCAACCAATTTTCATCAAATTTCAACGTCGCTCTATATCCATTATAAATCTTGCTGCTGTTTATATTTTGGTATGAACAGTGAGACTTGCTTTACCATATAACATGGGCATAAATTTTTCGCTCAAATGGATCTCATACCGTCAGCCAGTTGGACTGCACGGCATTGCAAACGTCGAAAAATTACTGGTTTTCACAAGGTGAATTTTTGAGGTTGTTGAAATAAACAGTTTTTGATGTCGGTTATTCAGGCTTGTCGGAGTTTTATGACGAAGGAAACGCATTTATGGACACATCTGATAGTGGCAGCAACCACGGTGATCTGTGTTGGTAATAGTGATGGCTATGGACCGCAGCATATCTATAGCAAGTAGAACTCTTGGAAGCCACAGCTGCAACCGAGGCTAAAATGATAACATATAAGAAACTATCAGCCTCGATTGCGGTAATGCAACCAACCTTTACCTAGGTTTCAGCCCATGTAATTGAGCCTTCTTCAGAAGATAAACCTGATTCTATAATATGTCTATGAGGGCATGGTCCAGAAATAAAACTAAAACAGCCTGAATACGCGTAGTCACATTTTGAAAATGCGGTATATAGGTACTAAGTCACCACCAAGACTTGCGTTTTTAAAATGTGACTACGCGTATTCAGGCTGTTTTAGTTTTATTTCTGGACCACGCCCTCGTAGACATATTATAGAATCAGGTTTATCTTCTGCAGAAAGCTCAATTACTTGGGCTGAAACCTAGGTAAAGGTTGGTTTCATTACCGCAATCGAAGCTGATAGTTTCTTATATATTAGATTATCACGATTGCTGACTGGGCTGAAATCTTAAAAGTACTAAAATGATAACAGTTTGCCAGCCCAAGATTGCATCTTGGCCACATGCAATCAAGTATATGTTTCATGAACATGCCTCACGTGGCTGTCATTATATTAGAAACTCGCCATTCAAGGATGTGCTACATTAAACACAATCGAGCTTTTTACGGCATTATGCGCAAGGCTCTGCTGTTTCCACCGGCGGCATCGTGGCTAAGTGTTATTGACATTGCCACTGACTATGTATTAAAGTAAAACCTTTGCGAAATCCGATTGGTATGTAGCTTAAATTCGTGCAGAACTCGAAGTGGGAAACAAGTTTGATATGACCAGACGAAACTACTTTCTTCCGACTCTAACTGAGGGGGTCTTTGATTGTTCTGATAGAATGCTCATCTAACTATAACACATGAAGTATTAGCCCGCATCTCGTGGTCGTGCGGTAGCGTTCTCGCTTCCCACGCCCGGGTTCCTGGGTTCGATTCCCGGCGGGGTCAGGGATTTTCTCTGCCTCGTGATGGCTGGGTGTTGTGTGCTGTCCTTAGGTTAATTAGGTTTAAGTAGTTCTAAGTTCTAGGGGACTAATGACCATAGATGTTAAGTCCCATAGTGCTCAGAGCCATTTGAACCATTTTTGAACCATGAAGTATTAGGTCACTTTATTACATAAATGAATAAAAGATTTACTTAACTTTGAGACACTATTTTGCCACAGGAGTACTGGGTAATTCACAACTGTCAATGACTGGAAAAGCATCACCTGATGCTCTAATTACAAACTATTACTTGAGGTACAATATTAAACCTCTTCTGAAGTACAAGTTCATCTCAAAATTTGACAACTATCAGTGTCCTACACGATGACGCTGACTGTTGTAGCTGAGGTCTCGAACTGAGGCAGAGCTCTTGCACGCTAGACATTATACTGATCTCAGCATGAGGACGCAACTATACAGAGAGGCGGGGCGTGTCTTCTGGAGTGTCTCCCATTGCTTTTTGCGGATTGCAGCGAGCCATCGCTAACGTCTGGTATCGATGCCTGGCATTCATCTGCAATTTCGCTTCGTGCACACGTTTCAAACAAGTGTTCTGAAAAGGAATGGAGGAAAGGAGTTTTGTGGTTTTAACGTCCCGATGAACTCGAGACCGAGCACTAGCTCGCGTCGGTCAAAGATGGGGCATTAAATCAGCAGCGGCTTATTTAAGGAAACCATCCCAGCGTTAAGCTGAAGCGAAGTAAGGCAACCTCTGGAAACCGTAATCACATTCATCGAGCGGAAATCGAAGCCACACTCCTTCAAATGGTTCAAATGGCTCTGAGCACTATGGGACTCAACTGCTGAGGTCATTAGTCCCCTAGAACTTAGAACTAATTAAACCTAACTAACCTAAGGACATCACAAACATCCATGCCCGAGGCAGGATTCGAACCTGCGACCGTAGCGGTCTTGCGGTTCCAGACTGCAGCGCCTTTAACCGCACGCCCACTTCGGCCGGCGCCACACTCCTTCCAACTACCGGTAGAGGCGATCTGCAATGCTTCCCCAACGAGTTGCTTTCTGTTCAATCGTGAGGGAAAGTGCCACTGGTACGCGAGCAATATAAGCGAGCGATATATCGACAGATACGACAGAGGAAAATCCTGCTTTCTTCACGCTGTACTGTGTTTGCAAAACGCTATGTAAGTGTTGTCTGCCACTAGAGGCACTTTTCTCTTACGTACCGCTAATCTAAAGAATGATCTGTACAGTGCAAATCTGACACTTTGAAAATGCTTCATGCTGCAGTCCTAACAAAAGAAATGTCATCTCTTACTGCACAAGCATGTAATACGAATATGTTATGTTGTGTTACCATATTTCCACACATTCCGCATGCCGTTTCGTTCTCATTGCGCAGTTTGTGTTGCGTTATGTAATTAATTCTTAACAAACGCTCTATGTTTCTGACAATGTGAAAAATTTGTAATTGCGGGTAGATCGAGATAGCGAGCTTTACACCGAGTTCATTCCAAGTGAATCTTCTTAAGTGGATCAGTTACGACTCCCAACAAGCCGCAAGGGCTTTTAAAGTCGACGTTGAGTGACTTAAAATGTACGAATAGTAAACACTGACGAGAAAATTGCGGAGAAAATGTTGAGAGCGGCGGTTCTGCGACGACTGTATAGAGCTTTCTCTAGCAGGAGGCAAGATAAATACCAGTGTTCTCCACCATGTGCTTAAGAAATCGCCTGGTGGAAAATGGTGCAAAACGAGACGAAAGCATTCAGATTTCTAAAATTTTTACTGTAGCGTGCCTTGTGAAACATTTTTTCTGATGTAACTAAGGGTCACCAATGCTTCAGAGAGGGAGTAGAGTTTATTGTTGTTATTCACTGACATAAAAGACAACATCAAGTACAGCAAGTAAGATCACTATGATGGTTTCCTTATTTCATCACAAATCGGCTATTTCCCAAGCCCATTCGACTGCGTGATGTATCGTGGAACAATGCCTGCCTAGCATAGTTCAAATGGTTCAAATGGCTCTGAGCACTATGGGACTTAACATCTATGGTCATCAGTCCCCTAGAACTTAGAACAACTTAAACCTAACTAACCTAATGACATCACACAACACCCAGTCATCACGAGGCAGAGAAAATCCCTGACCCCGCCGGGGATCGAACCCGGAAACCCGGGCGCGGGAAGCGAGAACGCTACCGCACGACCACGAGCTGCGGACCCTAGCACAGTAAAGTGACTTATTTTAGTTGGGCAATATATCTTTTATTGACGTCCGTGGTCTTCAACTTACCATTGTTCTATTTTGGAACTGTTATCAGAGTTCAAAGAGCAACTGCGACCAGTTGTTCTGTTTTGTGCAAGAGTCGCTGAAGTTAGATTTTTCAGGTCTTCGTAGCTTGTCAATTTTTCCAACAGATTTTTGTTGATTCTGTTGTAGCCTGAAAGAACCATTCCAACGATCTACGCTTTCTTTTCCTCCACAACTGTGATGTCCGGCGTACTGCGTGTCAGATCATTCTGAAAGTCAAAAGTATCATAGTACTTTCGCTTGTTCATTTTCAGCCACTTTTTCTGGCTTATGATACAACCAGTTCTTTGCCACTGCCACACTGTATTTTTGCCACACGTTCCAGTGTATCACTTGTCCCGCCAAAACTTGCCGTTTCTGCTTGTACTTCGTCTGAACGATCGTTTATCAACAGCTCTTGGAGTCTGCGGTTGTCCAACAGCTTCTTTGGGAATTCTGCGGATTTCTCAATAATAGTTTTGATAACATGCATTTTCATTACTTGTTCCTGTGCATCCTAAAATCAGTCCCATTAAGTTTTCAGAGTCCCACTGGTTAGCCACAACTAGATCTTTTCCTTGTTTACTTTGCCTTCGATGTCATCCGAGAATTTCTCGTGCATTACTTTACTGCTTCTTTCTATCCGCTCCAGTTTGCTGCTCTCTGGTGTTGCTTCGTCAGTTGTTGCACTTCCGAAATGATTTTCTCACTTGATAATTTCCTCGCTTTTTTCCAGACAGTCTGGTTACTCATAATTTTCTGCGTGTAAATAATGACACAGGGCGCTCCCGATAGGGATCAGGCGGTGGAGTATGGTCTATCTTTCACTAACGATTTTACCATGCAGTTCCTCCAAAAATGCCTGTTCGCGGGTTATTTGGTCAACAAGACCTCTCAGTCTGCCGCTGGTGAGAGGGTAAATCATCTTAAATATGAAGAGGTGCGAAACTTCGAGGACATCAGCATGAGGCTGTAACCTAACAGTTGACTGTTATAACTGCACTTTTTCCAAACTTGAATCAGTAAGCTAAATCCCTATTCCCTTAAGTAACCTAACTGTCGGGTAGCTACTGATATCGAGTTTAATGGGAATCTATGGACGAAAGATGACGTAGTTCTCATAAAATCTTGTTGGAGAATCCTTTATTTAGAGACATGTCGAGCCAGAAGTATGCAGACAGTAGGGGAGTTATACTATATCGCGTTTCACGTCAATAAACGTGTAGCGCTGCAAACTGGTGTAAGATTAGGCGAACCACATCGGTGCCAAAAGAGGGAGTGTACGTACACGACATTTCCTGACGTGAACAAAAACCTGACATTGCAAACCAACACTGATGATATTTTATTGCAATAAAATGAAACGTATTTGGTGATAAAATACGTGCTTTCTTGGCGTTACACAGCCGGATGCATTCAGCGCTTGTAGGGGAAATTTAGATAACCGCTGTTCGAGGAAGATTGAGAGACAATTCTGCTGTCACTTCCGTTCATCCCGCATTGGAATCATGTAAAGTAAAATTCGTGTGGTATGATTGGTTGAGTTCCCCAAGAGGTTGCAGTTCAGCTACCTGTTTGCAAGTTCTTCCAATTCGGAGCCACTTCGGCAACTAGCGCTCGCTTTACCCACCACAGCAATCCTTCCAGGGAAAGGGGACCTAGGTTAAATGCGGAATGCGAATCATGTGTCGTTCCTGGCAATCTCACATCATTCAGAGGTGAAGGGTAGCGTAAAAGCAGACTGAAATTTCCGGTATTTGACCGTGGTTAGATCCCGCGACTTTATGGTCTCCAGGCTCCACCTTTATAGCTAGATCACAAAACCCGCCGTTGGAACCATGCGAATAAGATAAGAGAGACTGGGACGCATGCCAAATCACATCTACATTCGCTTTATCTTTGCTGAATATTCCAATGGAATACAATAGAAAATCAGTTATACTGGTACGAAACACCCACCACCACTCACTGTACAATCGTAATCTAAATATGATAGCAGATACTGCGGTTGCTAGTTTCTTAATTATTACGGGTGTGATAACCCTAAGAACCGTTTCCTCAGATGATACGCCATGGCTGAAAGGTGAAATTATGATAAATAGAAATTCAGTATTTCGGTCCCCCGACTTATCTTGTACAACTCGTAGAGACCTGAGCAGCCGGATTGTTAAGTCCGTTTACAACGTTCATTTAACTACTCCAGAAAATCCACATCTGTAATTCGATAAAAATCTCGATCCTGTAGCTGTCGACGAATGTTTTGGTGGTGACATGTAAACTGCCTTTCGTTCACACAAACCTTCTTGTGATATCTGAGTCATAATGATTGTCTAATACGACCAAAACACCTAGGATTTTCACTGTACCCCACAGCTTCTACAATTTGACCTAGCGGAAGCCTAACGTCTAATTCAGTACGCTTAGTCAACTGCAGTTTTTTTTTCTGTGGCGATTAGCGAGGATAGCTTTGAAACAATAAATGCGCCCTTGTTCTAGTAGGTGTAGTAGGTGGCTATAAAGAAGTGGGTAGTGGTCTGAACTACTACTTTTTTTTTTTATTTTACTTTTTGCGTTCCCGGGTTCGATTCCCGGCGGGGTCAGGGATTTTCTCTGCCTCGTGATGGCTGGGTGTTGTGTGCTGTCCTTAGGTTAGTTAGGTTTAAGTAGTTCTAAGTTCTAGGGGACTTACGACCACAGCAGTTGAGTCCCATAGTGCTCAGAGCCATTTGAACATTTTTACTTTTTGCCTCTGGCGAGCAAACGCGTGCAGCTGATAGGAGAAGCAAAAAGCTACGGCACAACTCTATGAATCCTGAGTCGATAGTTCTGTACAACCTGGGAGAGGCACAACACTAGGTGTTACGTTACGAAACAAAAGTACATTGCGGGTAAATGCAGGGACATGCGAAACAATACTGAAGCTACGATGTATCTTGAGTAAAAACTGAAAAAACTGCAAATCTACGTATATAAAATATGTACATTCAGTGAAAGCTTTCGATAATGTTGACCAAAATATTCTGTTTGAAATTGTGAAGATAGCACAGACAGAATACGAGCAGTGAAAGATTATCTACAATTTGTACAGAAACCAGATTGCAGATATAAGCGTCGAAGGACATTACAAGGGAGTCTATCGCCCATGTCGTTCATTCTGTATAGAACTGAAGTTCAGAGAGAAGAAATAAAATCTGCGAGATTTATCGATGACACTGTAATTCTGTCAGAGAAGGCAAAGGGCTCGAAAGAGCAGTTGAACGGAATGGGTAGTATCTTGAAGTTGTCATTATCCCCTAAGCTTGGTTTGAACAGCACAGTGCTTTAGTAGACATGGTCCTGTTGGAGGAGATGTGCCGTCGCCTTAGAACCACAGTGAAGGTCAGCAATGAACATTGCTGTGATAAAAGAAGTGGTTAGTGAGACGTAAAGATCCTGTGAGTGACCTGGGGCTGAACCCGGCACCTGTAGATCTGTAAACATGCTGTTTACGACTGAGGCTGTATGATTAATATCAGCTAAATTATAAAAAAGGTGAATCGATGTAGGATAGCCGAATTAAATCCTGAGGGCATCAGTTTAAGAAATGGGACACTAAAAGTAGGGGATAAGTTTTCATATTTTGGCAGAAAAATAAATGACAATGGACAAAATTAGAGGAGATTTAAAATGCTGGCTCGCAATAGCAAGAAAATTGTTTCTGAAAAGTTGAAATTGTTAATATAGAACATAAATTTAAAATACGTTAATTGTGTACATAAGATTTTTTTTCAGTTTTTTATTTCTTCTAGCAAATGAGCAAGGCCATGTGCAGTGTGTAATTGGAAAGGCTATGTGTAATGAAATGTGGTCACCTCTGCTGTGTGAATCTATCGCCTAAAAGAGAATCAATAGACACCTGAAAAGAAAAGACACATTAAAACTATTGATGAATACGCAAAACCTGTTTCACTAGAAACAAAATAAACATTCAGTTGCAAAACACGGAATTTTTCATATCTACCTGGTCGTGCTGAAAAGTAACGTCTCCAAATTCTTCATGTGAAAATTCGTAAAGCATTTTAAATAAAATGAGCTTTACTAAGATGCTACACTTTTATTCTTCATTTGTACAAATTTGCAGACCTCTGCCACTGGCGGGTTCCGAACTGTAGCATGTAACATGGCGGCGTGTAAAGTAGCTATGTCGGTGCATGAGAAACAGCGAGTTCGTCCACACAAGGAGCACACACTCTTTCAACGTAACAGTGCTAGACCCACACACGAAAGCGGCGACATCTATGACAATCCGACGCCATAGTTTAACTGTGACTATAATTCTCCATGCAGTCCCTACTTGGTCCTATCTGATTTTCATCTGTTTCCAAAACTTAAAGAACTCCTTCGAAGACTTCACTTTGTATTGATGAAGCGACACAAACAGAAGTGAGGTTATGGCTCCGTCAACAAAGTAAAATATTCTACAGTAACGGTGTCAACAAAAACTGGTCACTCATTGGGAGAAACGTTTTCACCGCCGGGGTAATTGTTGAAAAATAAATATGTAGACAAGAATAAAAACAATGTCGAGTGTTAATAACGTTGGTTTTGTTTAGAAAGCTTTTACTAGTTTTCGCACAAAACATTCGAAGGCGTTGCTTCTCAGCACATCCTCGTACATGATAAACATAAAAGTAAGTACTGAGGAAAAACAAAGGCTAATATTAACAATAATAAATTCATATGTTAGGGATTCTTTATCATAAGTTACTTGTGGAAAGTTCAGCTTTTTACTGAACGGAACGTAGACAATTCAGACAAGAAGGTAACAGAACCCTGTGAAATGTGGTGCTACATTCTGAAAAATTAAATGAGTAGATCGGATGGTGGGGGACTGCTGAATCATATTGGGGAGAAATTAAATTTTTCGTAAAGCTTGACTACAAGAAGAAATCGGTTGGTGTGGCATCAATGAAAGGTAAATTTGAAAGTGGGAGAGGTAAATATTGTAGGACACAAAGGCTTGACTATGGCAAACAGTTTCAAATTCAAACAGGAAGCATGTATGAAGATGCGTGCACACGACCGATTACAGTCGTTTTTGGACTGAACGTACAACAATAGGTTATTTAGGAGGAGTAAAGGCATGTCTAAGCATTTCAGCACCGAAAAATATTATGTTGCTTTACGGTCTGTCGCCGTTTACGCTACCTCCACAAGATGTCGCCTACTCTATTGTTGGCCATTTAAATCACGTACAAGCGCCTGGTCAAGAACAGCAGCGCAGCGGATTCCGCGATGACACAGTAATAGTGGGGAATATGCGGCTGGGTTGATTTGCGCGGCGTCCTTTGTTTATCCCGATCAGCGGGGGAGGTGCTCCCGCAGGATTTACGAGGTCGCCTCCCGGGTAGGCGCCGCCCTTTGTCGCTGGCGTGCCATTCCCGTCCGAGTTGCAACGGATTTAAATAAGCGAACGGCTGCAGTCTGCGCCCGGCGGCCATAATAAATTAGCTGCACGGTCGCGGAGTGGGGGCACATCCGCAGTAATTGCGCGCGCGCCGCGCCGGCCAATGGCTGACCGACACCCCCCACCCCGGCCACGCGCGGTGCCGGACAACGCCGCGTTGCCATAGCGACCGCGCTGCCGTGACGTCACAGCGGCCATTAGCATTCCCCGTCCCTCCCTAGCCGGCAGGCGAGCTGACTCTTCGCTACTGTTTTGCAGGATGGAGGGGAAATGGCGAATGTAGTCTTCGATCTGCTGATTTAACAAGTGTCGGCTACTGAAAAAAAAGAGGCAATAATTTCAAGGACTCACTACGGCACACAGAAACTCGCTGGGAAAAATGTAAGTATCAAACGTTCATCTCTCTGACGAGCGCAATACAATCGACACGCAAGGCTGGTTACAGAATGACGGGTAATAGATTAATTCAGTGACTTTCTCAACATTTTCATTTATTTACTACTATCATTTTGTTTCCATTTTATTGCTTGGTTCAACTTGGTCAGTTTTATTATTTGTTCATTTTAAGAGGAGTTACGGCGCGGTGACCGATGGGAATAGCAATTCCAAATCATCGCGGTCGGTGGTAACAGCTTCTTCAGCGCAGCCAACCTAGTCAGTCAGCAGTTGACAATGTCTTCAGAGAGCATGCGTTCACGTAAACAAAAGCTGACATACAGGAGTTAGAGATCACATAACTGTTATGTGTAATTGGTTTTGAAAGACTTAAATTCGTTCATATGCTCAGTGATGGCACTCTTCACAAAAGTTACTGAAAGCTAAGGTAGTTAGCGACCAAAAACAAGAGAATATCGATTCGACGTTGTATACAATTCATTGAAATAGCTACTCCCATCAGCCACTGCGCTGTAACTCTTCATAAAGTGAACACGTAATAGACAAAATGCGTCCCAAACAGGGCTATTCACAACGGCCTCTGCTGTTCGTTTTCGACATTTTTTAGAACTTATCGATAACCCTCGATGGGTGAATGTACTGCTATAATTTTAGGCGCTATACAGCAACGTCATCAGTGTCTGCTTCCAATAAAGTTTATCAACAGTCACTATTCTTGAAATTGAAGGTAAACGATAACAGGAGATTTGGGCATTATGGAAAAATCTGGCAGTACGGAATACCGCGGTTCTCCTCTGTCAAGCTACTTCTGAGGCCGTCCGGTGTGGCCGTGCGGTTAAAGGCGCTTCAGTCTGGAACCGCGTGACCGCTACGGTCGCAGGTTCGAATCCTGCCTCGGGCATGGATGTGTGTGATGTCCTTAGATTAGTTAGGTCTCATTAGTTCTAAGTTCTAGGCGACTGATAGAAGTTAAGTCGCATAGTGCTCAGAGCCATTTGAACCACTTTGAACTTCTGAGGACTCCCATGACGCTCTGTGGGGAGCGTCGGCCACTTGGCAGCATTCATCATCTTCTTTGCTTTTCAGCAATGTTTGTTTCAGTTTTGTGAAATTTCTTTACGTAATCAACTACATTTTGCGTCAACTGTTAGCTGTGTGCCTTAGACACTTAGATTAAATGTAATGCACTTTCAAAGAGTAGTGGTTTACTGGCTGACTGTGACGACTTTCCCTTCCCCGATAGGAAGAATATTTTCCAAGTTGGTGTGTCAGCTTGTATAGAATATCTCAGCGTTATGGCGCAACTGTTCTTTGTTCTTTCACGTGTTGTTATGCTCCGTCTCGTTGTCCATCGAAAACTTTGGTACTGATCTTGAAGATACCACCATCATTAAATAAAAGAAAGCTGTTCAATAGCAACAGAAAAATTAGGGCAATACCTATGGTAACTATTCTCCATACCAAAGCGAACTGGAACTCAAACCAAAAACGAAGCAACGCACCAAAGGCAAAAACATTCTAGGATCGAAAACATAAAACACAAGAAGCCATAAGCTTCCGAACAAAATAAAAACTCTAAAAATTTACAATTACAGGTACGAATGATTTAAGTGATGTGTCGTTTGGAATGGACCTCGTATCCCCAGCTTTACTGGAAGACAATGACTGTGAAAGTCTCTTCTTCGAAGGAAATTTATCCGTACATAAACAAGGAATATTCTGGGTGCATCTTCCTTTTTGACATGTATAATTTGTTTTCTATATTTTGAATCCTCTATGCCATATTATCTGACTGTTTCGTATTTCCCTTCATTTGACGCTTGTCCATTCCATTTCTTTGTAATAAGGAGACTGTTTTCAAATTTCTTTCTCAGAATGTATAACATTTCACAGTATGTTTCAGTCTCTATTCGTTTCGGCTTTCGGCATTCTATACATGCCGATAGCAAATTATGGTCACAATGGTATTCCTTAATGACCGAACCTCCTACGTAACAATTAAAATGTTGCACATACATTGGTCGTACTGTTCTCGTATATTTAAAGTATTGATGAAACAGTTTAGTGCGTCAGTATGGCTGTAAGGAGAGCGCAGTTAATAAGACTGAACAACTTAAAGTCTCCTTCCAGTCAAAGGGGGCAGGAGCTCTGACAACACACGAAAATTTAACAGTGTTCTGATCGCCGCATTAACGGCTAAAATTGATGGTAAGTCTGTCGTTAGGCCAAATGTCTAATAAAAATATTGGCAATTAATGAAACGGTACACACCGACCTGTTTCGTCCTAAATATGCAGGAGGTAAACGATGCATCAGGGTAAACCAGTTTCTTAAATCCGCAGAGCTAGAAATAGGCAAAGAAAATAAACCATTTTGAATTTGCGAAGATTTTTCGTTGGTTGATGTAATTCTTGCCCATGGAATTTTCTATTCCAGTGGTGTAAAAAGATTCAAATGGTTGTGGGAGGCTGTGAGAGACTGTTACGCTGAACGCCTCCAAAGAGAGAATTTAAAATTTTTTGCTGCTCTCCAGATATCAAAAATTTTCTATTATGTTTTCCTTTGTCCAAACTAAAATATGGACGACGTTCGCCAACAGGTACAACTGGACCTGATATTGTCTTAAAAAACATATGTGAACGCCACAAGCGTTTTCATCTAAGCCAGATCCGTAAGTTTGAAAACTGATCTTGTGGAGAGAGTAACACACAATCTGTAACTGGTGGGTATTGATGTTTATATGTTCAGTTTGCTCGACAAGGTGGCCATTACAGCCCGTATTCTGTTTACTGCATCTACGGCTATACTCCGGAAGCTACTGCCTCGAGCTGATTGGGTGTGTTGTCCTCATCATTTCATCATCATTCATGAAAGTGGCGAGATTGGACTGAGAAAAGGTTGGGAATTTGTACAGGTGCTGATAACCGCGCAGTTGAGCACCCCACAAACAAAACATCATCATCATCATCATCATCATCATCATCCGGAAGCCACCTTGAAGTGTACCCTCTCTCTTTTTCATTTGCAAATGGTTCGTGGAAAGTACATGTTGATATACCTTCGAATGAGATCTATGTCCTGTGATTTTTCTCATCGTGATCATTTCGCGAAACATGTGGAAGGACGTCATCTGTTGCTCAATTTTTTTTCGAAGATCAATAGTAAACTCCTCAGTAACGAAGCCCCACGCCATTCCTGTAGTCTGCCAGTGGAGTTTGTAGGGTATTTCTGTAATGGCCTCCAACGTATTAAAGGACTATGTGATGAAACGTGCCGTTCTTATTAAGCAAGCTCATGAGCAATACTCAGGTGCCTGCCTTATAAGCAACTTGTAAACCAGTTCTTTGGCGATGTTTTATGTTTCCAAGATCGTCGCAAGGAATCTCATTCTGTAGAAAATTCCGGAAAATCTCTAAAAGACGATAGTGATAAAAATATACATTTCAAGAGACAAGTACGGAAAACAATGTTTATAAAAAATCGAGTATGTGTTGAAATCCAAAGTGAAGTAGTGAAACAGATACAGGTGGAAACAACAACCCGGATAAATGTCAGCGATTTATCACTGACGAAAAAGAAGGCTACAACGGACAACACAACACACACTAAAATATGCTACTGCAACAGACCCACTCGCCTAGCTGTAACTTTTACGTACGTTCAGGCTGCGGCTAACGTTCCAGTCCTTGCCAAAATACTTGTCTTTTGTTATTATCATTAAGTGAAACTTAAGGCTCAACTGGTTCTGAGCACTACGGGATTTAACATCTGTGATCATCAGTCCCCTAGAACTTAGAACTACTTAAACCTAACTAACCTAGATGACTGGGTGTTGTGTGATGTCCTTAGGTTAGTTAGGTTTAAGTATTTCTAAGTTCTAGGGGGCCGATGACCATAGATGTTAAGTCTCATAGTGTTCAGAGCCATTTGAAGCCTAACTAACCTAAGGACATCACACACATCCATGCCCGAGGCAGGATTCGAACCTGCGACCGTAGCGGTCACGCGGTTCCAGACTGAAGCGCCTAGAACCTCACGGCCACACCGGCCGGCTGAAACTTAAGGGCCTGGATGATGACTGTTGAAAGTTATACTTTAATGGCAAAAACAATTTTAGCTGAAACATGCTGATGTAATGAATGGCGAATTTCCATGAAAATCATTTGCTGACAAAAGTAAATATACTGTGTCCCGTAGTTTGAATAATTTCCCTGACTGATATCCTAAATTACATGGATTTTAATTACTTCGACATCAATATTTTTCCCCCTCTTGCCCCCTCTCTTTCTCTGACACACATACACACACACACACACACACACACACACACACACACACACACACACAGGCGCGCGCGCACACACACATACCCTGCTCAGTCAGCGTTGTTAGACTCTAAAAGTAGCTCTATTAATAACAGCGGTTACGAATTTCGAGTTTCGCTTCAGTTCCGCAGTATTATCTGCAGGACCGGTCGGAGAGCATTTTTCTACACAAGCGGCATCCCCTCTTCCCTCCCTCCCTCATACATTAGTTGACGTTTCTTAGACTCTTGCTAAGAGATTTAAAAATAAATCTTATTATATATTGAGTGCATAAGTAGCTTTCTTTTGCTACTGTTTCTCATATAAACTGTATACACGCCCCTCTTAGCTTGGCGCCCCAAGCGGCCGCTCGTGTCGCTTGGGCCTCAAACCGGCGCTCATTATTCCAGCACAATATTAGCAGGCGTACAGAAGTACAGAAATAAAGAAAACAATTGCTATTCTGAGCGTACTCACACTACCCAATGATTTAGCCAAGAGTCGGAACAGCATACAAAGACTCAAGACAAATTGCTGTCCTTTCATCAGAGCAAAAACACAGTCAATCATAATACAGTACACAGTACCTATAAACTGTACGACAGAGGAGGGGGCCATTTGTGAGAGGACGATGCTTTATTCTTAAGCGCGTTAAAGGCGCTATAACTGTGTCGGCGTCCGCCGCCAGAGTCAATGAAGGGGAAGTTTTCTAGGAACGGAACCCGTCATACTATAAGTAGCTATCACTGACAAACCAAAATTCCTGGTACTTTTCAGTCTACTGAATACCCAGAAGAAGGCCATTTCAACGTGGCCTAAACGTTGGTTCATGCATTTGTAGTACGACGTGGTACCACACCCAGAAAACTTTCATATTCACGTTAAACTCATTTCTCTCCATCTTTGTGATGAAAGACTCTACTTTGTTGTTTTGTATCTTCAGACACTTACCCTCGTTTTGACACTGCGCAGTGAAATCCGGCAAGTCTTGCGAGATACCTATCAGGGTACTATAATCGGAACAAGCTGAGGCCACCCCTTTCTAAGACAGAATTCTGTACACTCCATCTAGGGAACATAGAAGCCCATCGTGAGCTCCGATACACTTGACAGTAACGCTTGACACAAATTTTTCATCCAAAAGCATTTTTTACGGGCAACAAAATAAACATCTCCGCGTAAAATAATCTGATTCGTAAACGGGTAGTATCAAAATGTGGCTCCCATCCTCGAACAAATGGTACACAGTGGTACCTCTGAACCCCTTTTGGACTGACGGCGTATGCTTCGGTACCTTCGGTGCCCAACATCCAACACGAAAGATATAATCATTCTTCCCACGTCGATTGTCTTGTACGTTGCGGAGTTCTCGGCACCTGTGATATCAATATAAGAAGTAGCGCATGCATTGTATTTTCCTGATTTGATTGTCGCCCTGCTTTCTTTTTGTGTTTCTGATTGGACATAAATATCCTCTCACTAATACAAGTTCTCCTGAAGAACTAGGTAATAACACCCAATGAGAAAGCGTGTGCTGGTGGCTTGTTTTGATTGAAAGCACCATTACGGCCCTGAGAGATACATCACTTGATTGTACGTGCGTGACCTGCAGCAGAATGACACCGCCTTCCCTTGTCCTTGTATCCTAATAGATGAATGGTGTCTTTGGATCTATTATTTTTCGTCTGCTATGTACATCTGCCTAATTACCTGAAAGTCACCCGGGGAAAAAATGGAAATTGCTCCTAGAAGACGATTCCTAAATATATAATCAGGGAAACGCATTAAGCAACCTGTACGTGAACTGGAGATTTTCGGTGCTCATCTTAATATAGCAAGCACCTGATCATCACAGGGTGAAATGTTCTATTATAATTTGAACTAATATTTACGTATGGAATACATTATTAAGTATATTACTGTTTCTTCTGTGCACTGTCAAAAATCCCCGAAATACCAGAATAAATTTTCCTTCTACAGCGGAGTGTGCGCTGATGTGAAATCTTCTGTCAAATTATAACAGTACGCCGGACCGTAAATCGAACCGGGGAGTTTTGCCTTTATGGGCAAGTGCTGTGTCGCAAGGTAGGCAGGAGAACCTCTGTAAATTTTCCATCTTTTTTGGGAATATTATTAACTCTCGCACCGATATTTCGGCTGACAACCGTTCAATCATTCTCAAGGTGCGTCATTTGCAAGATTTTCAAAGCACTTTACACTGTGGAGTAAACGTGCCTGTGTCAGAGATAACATTGCCGGTAATAAGAGCGTCAGTCACAGATAAAACTTTACACCCCAAAGAGTAAAACAAAGCAACCGCAGAGTCAGCGAATTCACAGTATTTGGTTTGGCCGCCTCGGTAGCTGCGCGGTCAGCGTGGTCGATTGCTAATCGAAGGGGCCCAGCTTCGATTCCCGACGCCGAAGGAATTTTCTCCTCTCGGAGACTGGGTATGGTGTTGTGTTATCGTGCCCTTACGTTTGTATCGTCAGAAATGACATACTACTGTTGATATGGCTGTATTGACGCATCTCGAAAGACAATAAAAAGTATTAGGTTGATCGTTGTGTATTGAAGACATAGAACAATATTTCCTTTGAGAGCGTACACGTCAAATGAGGAATGTCCGTGATTTTGTCGAGTGAGAAACCCTCGTCTTTGTTTTACTCTTAGAGGCGTGAAGTTTTATCTGTGACTGACGCTCTTCTTACCAACTGTATTACCTCTGGCGCATGCGCGTGTACTCCGCAATGCCCAGTGTTTCAAAAATCTTGCAAAAGCGGCACCTTGCGAATGGCTGAGAGATCTTCAGTCGAAATATCGATGTAAGAGTTAATAACACCTCGGGCACACTCCCGAAAAATTATAGAACACTCGATCTGTCAGGAAAAGTTCAAGAAAAACTTCTGAAAAGTTTGGAAGTGAGGAGAGGGGTACTGACCGAATAACAGCTGTAAGGGCAGCTCATGAATAGTGCTAGAGTAGCTCAGTCGGTAGCTCACTTGGATGCGAAATGCAAAGGTTCCCGGTTTGAGTCCCAGTTCGGCACACAGTTTCAGTCTGCCAAGAAGTTTCATGCGTACACTTATCTTCCTCGTTGTATCTTCAGGTAAACGCGTCGCTTAAGAATTCTTGTTGTGTGTTGAATTGCAATGAAGGCGCTATTGCCAAACAATGCCAGGAGGAATGTATTGTTGATTACACTTTTCTAGCAGCCGACAGACCTGTGCAACAGCGTAGCTTCTAAAATGATATTAACCTCAGTCACTTTCGTAGTTGTTTAAGTTACGAACGGTCTGCCTGTGCTAGGAAGGTGACAGAGAAACGGAAACGTTGTTCCAGCGAGTTAGAAGTAACTAGAAGTTCTAGATTAGTCTAAAAAGGGTGAAACTGCAGTGAAAAATCGGGCTTATGGGGTAGACATATAAACACTTTAAAAAAAAACAACGAAAAACTGCTCAATTTTTCAACCAGAGCTGATGGCAGTTTTCGGCGAGCAAAGGATAAAAAAGCAGTGGGTTTTCAAATTAAGAAGTGCTACTTTCTATAAATACAATCAAAAGCAGTTTCCGGTAAAAAAAGTGTGTATTTTAAATTTTCAGTGTTGTTGGGTTATCCATGTAGTCTAGTGTCCACATTAATACGGATAATCGGGGTCCTTCTGTATACGTAGAAGCACGTTTAAAAATTAATATTATTTGCCAGACATCTTGTGCTCCGTCGAATTTTAAATGTGGCTGAACCTTGCTACCGACCAGGGAGGATATTTGCTCCAATCCCGCAATGGCACATTCTAGTCTGTAATAGGAAGCTCAGCAAGTCGTTCCTTCGCTTGGATCCCAAGCGGGCACATAGAGTGCTTAGGTTCAAATGGTTCAAATGGCTCTGAGCACTGTGGGACTTAACATCTGAGGTCATCAGTCCCCTAGAACTTAGAACTACTTAAACCTAACTAACCTAAGGACATCACACACATCCATGCCCGAGGCAGGATTCGAACCTGCGACCGTAGCAGTCACGCGGTTCCGGACTGAAGCGCCTAGAACCGCTCGGCCACCGCGGCCGGCTAGAGTGCTTAGGACTGTGGGACTGATCGGGCCTAATACACATGTGTCTCCGTTACTCTGTGCTGTTGCATCAGCCGTAGCACAAGAGTTATTGAATGGCCTCGCGGAAATAACGCGACGTATTGACCTTCTCAGAGACCCGTGTCACTGGCTGTAAATGATCTTTGTTTATTTCACATCGTCGACCTTGATTGTAAGGCCGGAGTGGCCAGTAATTTCCAGTCTGCCCATCCAGCTTTAAATTGAAAGAAATGTCACTGGTTGTATGCAGGGATGACTCCCTGGAAATGATACGACCAATTTCCTGCACAGCTCTCTTAACTCTGAGCTCGTATTCCTCCTCCACAATGTGTCAGCTGCACTAAAAGTCCTTATATGTCACGTTGGAATTCATCTGAGAATCTTTGCAGTACAGTTCAGCTTAAGTCGAAACGCTTTTCATCCAGATATATGGTGTTTATTATTCCCCTGTTTTTCTAAATTATTAAGACAACCTACCGCTCCACAGACAGAACGACACAATGTCGTAGAAATGTAAAAGAATCTTCGATGTTTTAAATTTGAACTAACGTCTGTCGAAACAAATGATTCACCTTTCCCTAGCACGAGGTCTTGTCTCTCTCACTCTCTCTTCTGCCTTTGCTTCCGATGTAGATGCACGCTGCAATTGGAGGTGCAGTATTGTAGTGCACAAATGGTTCAAATGGCTCTGAGCACTATGGGACTTAACATCTATGGTCATCAGTCCCCTAGAACTTAGAACTACTTAAACCTAACTAACCTAAGCACAGCACACAACACCCAGCCATCACGAGGCAGAGAAAATCCCTGACCCCGCCGGGAATCGAACCCGGGAACCCGGGCGTGGGAAGCTAGAACGCTACCGCACGACCACGAGATGCGGGCTGTAGTGCACGGATTCTGTGTCAATGTATCACTAAAACTCTGAAATGTTCTTATTTAAAGTGAATTTACTGCATCTGCCTTTTCCACAACCGTATTTATCTGTTTCAGCCTTAATTTGAGACAAGGTGACGTGGAAGTCTGGATAAGGTGATGCAATTGATCGGCCGCCATTGTGGTACCCCATGGGCAAATTTGCATGATCAATGATAGGATCTGCCTTCATTATTTTACAAATTGTTATACGCAGTTTTATGCACGCCAGCATTGGCGATTGAAACCTTTGTGTCCGATACACGGTCTAGCATCTGTTAATGACTGACCACGAAAACCAGTTTTTGAAGTATGATTTTTATTCATTTCATTTTCTTTATCAGGACGTCTCGTGCTTGCTTCTAATATTGCTGTTCTCGTCAGTTCCATTAGCAAACATTTTCAATGATTAACTCGGAACCAGAGCAGAAATATGTGTTGTCATCGTAGTCGAAGTAGACATGGCGTGCATTTTGCGTGCTGACCGATCTCTCTCTCTCTCTCTCTCTCTCTCTCTCTCTCTCTCTCTCTCTCTCTCTCTCTGTGTGTGTGTGTGTGTGTGTGTGTGTGTGTGTGTGTGTGTGTGTGTGTGAGCGCGCGCGCGTATGTGTGTGCGTGCGTGTAATCGAGATTGCTCATGTTACTAAGGAAATATTTCTCGACATCTGTGTGTGCGAGACTACAGATATTTTTCTTCCACGAATTGCATCTTTAAGCTGTGACAAGTTTCATCAACTCAGCGCCAGTGGACAAGGAGTTTACTTAACGCGTTTGCAAATGCGAAATTTGAGCAGTTGAATTTCTTAGTATGATTATTCATTTACTCGTTGCTGTCCACTACGTTAATCACAGCTACTTCGCAAATATTCCGAACACCCTCACAGCCACTTAGTGAGGAATTGTCGAGCCTCCCCATTATTGACTGCTCCGTCTGCTGTGATAAAAGAAGTTTAGGGTTTAACCTCCCATTGACGACAAGTCATTAGAGAAGGAATGAAAACACCGTATTGAGGAAGGATGCGAAAGGGAAACGGCTGTGCCTTTCCGGAGGAAACATCCCAGCACCCATCTAATATGATTTCGCCAAATCACGGAACACCTAAATGTGGATGGCCGCCTCCCCGAATAAGAGCCCAGTGTTCATATTGCCTCTACAGAAGTGGTATGGACCACATGACAACAGCAATATGCTGCATGCATCTTACTGTTGACACTCGCAAATAGTGCGATAGTTATAATCTTCTGAAGAACTGGTTGCTGATTATTTCGATATAAATAAAATGAAACTTCATGCATAACATGTATGATGTTATTCCTTACTTGGTTTATTTATTTATTATTCCGAGGTTTCGAGTGGGAGTCTACACCATTTCAATTACTTCAGTCTGAAGGTCTGGTGCAGGCATTATAATATATACCCATTGTGATAAAAGAGACATGAGAGTAATGGTTAACGGCATCTAAAGGCATTTATATTACTGTTCATTTCTGATTAGTTGCATCAGATAAAGAATTTTTTTAATGCAACATAAATATTGGAACATGTTAATCAAGAACCGACTCGATAAAGTTTCTCAAATTTCTTACTGCTTGTATTACTAAAGTAGGCAGCAACAATTATTTTAAGATAACGAGCTAGTACACAAAGCATTAAAAATGAATAAAAACTCCGTGCTGGGGAAGGCTGCGAAAGGAAATCGGCTGAGATAACTTATTTCAAGGTTAAGTAACACCTGTCTCTCTGGTTAGTAAATAGCATCTAACGTGGCTAGAGACGATTCGCACAACAGCTAAGGCCAACTGCTGAGATGTAACTACATCTTGCGTCTTCTGTAAAAATGCTACGGAATATCTTTGCAAACTACCAAATTAACAATAGCACCACTAAGAAGACGATGAGAAATAACAACACAACAGTAAATCGAGTATCTGTTAACGAATTAGTACACTGTAATCTCAAAAATAAAATTACAGTCGTTTTACAGCGCTTAGCGTCACGATTAATCGCTGCGCGCCGCTGACGTGACTTCACAGCCCCATTACAATTACAGGCGCTGTGACATGAGCGTTTAAATACAGACACATACAAGCTACTCGGTGCAGCCAGGACGCCGATCTCACGCTTGATAACTGAGTACTTAGCCGGTGGGGGTCATTTGCACCAGAGTCGCAGAACTCACGAGTTGGTTTTCAGCAGCTGCCATAAGGCATTAGCGTACGAGTAATTAAGATATATTACTTCCTGTCTTGTGATAGGCGCAATGACCTGTTTAGTCTGTCCGCTTGCAACGCTTGTTAATACGGCGCGATGAAATATCACCTAGCACACCAGACATGTCACATGTCCACGGCAGGCTACTGTTAACTATTAATTTCGCGGTTGAATGACATTAGGAGAAACTTTGCCGCCTGCATGAGTGTTACTGCTAGTTTCATTTCCGAATCCGTAGCGGCTTCACCTGAGTAATAGGCAGAGGGAACTACATCATACAGTTATTAAAAAGCATCTGTTACTTGCTTGTAACATCAATGTATTACAGCGAACACCTATTTCATAGTGGAAGATTCATCTTCGTGGTTCTGCAGCATATTACCGTTATCAACGAAAATTTAGTTCCTGTTTCATGTACGTAAAACTTCAGAAGTATATGTACGACGATTTTTTCCACAGACGTAAATAAGAATTAAGGTCTAAGCAAAACGGCCACTTCTCCAAATTTCAGATACAAAGCTCGACGTGCTACCTACTTAACTACTTACCGCGATTTATCAATGGGCGCGACAGTTTTCGGTCTTAAATTGTGTTCTTACTTTGTGATAATTTTCATCAAAATCGATCAATATTTTGCCAGTGGACGCGGTCCAGGGCATAGCGCACGACGCACTACATCTTGTCTTCACCGATTATTTCCAAATCGCTGGATTTGACGGACGAAGTGACAATGTATCTTGGCTGGTCTCCGTTCACTATATTTCACGTCCCTTGATTCTTTCTTCCCTGGGGAAAACTAAAATATACTATATACAAGCACATACCGACTACACCAGGTGGTATGCGTACTACTGCTGCCTACGATGAAATTTCAGATGAAATGCTGGAAAGTGTGCATTGATCTTTACAGGATGGACTGAAAGCCTTTATCTAAGCAGATGGTCGGCATTTTGAACACCACCTTTGAAGGCAAACTCTTTCTCTTCTTCAGCAATTGAAGCATATGTTACATGTTTATTCGCTTTTTCGCTGAGGTTAGTGCTGACACATGGAGCAGACAACTGCCGGTATTTACAATTTCCCAACTGTGATTAATCGTGGATTATTTGTACTAGAAGTTGTGAACACCCTAACTTGCCCACTTCATTGACATTTACTCCTCTCCTTGTCTGCTGTGGTTGTTCCGTCGTTAGTATTATTTAATAATCGGTTGGCTGGAGTTCACAAAGTACAACATATAGAAATGTCACTATTAGTATATCATACCAATCGTGCTTAGTGCACTCCATCCAAACGATTGTCAAATAATAGTAATGATGAAAAAATCCCTAAACGGCATCAATGAAGTGAACAAACTGTGAGGCAGTGAGGCAGCAACGGCGATTTCACAAAGCTGAAGGAAAGATTAGATTACATTCTAATTTATTCTAGCTTCTTTTTGTTATTGTCAATAGGCACTGAATCCTTTAAAAAATGACTTTCTAAAATAGACAAGCTTTGTAGAGAGAATTGAGATCTGTGTGTAGGGAGCAAATGTGCGTCCTTGGATAAACTTCATTTCTTAAAACACAGCATCAGTAGTAACTTCAGTCTCTCTCTCTCCCTCTCCGTCCATATATATATATATATATATATATATATATATATATATATATATATATATATATATATATATATGTGTGTGTGTGTGTGTGTGTGTCGGGGGGGAGGGGAGAAATTAATACAACTATAAAAATTCTAAAAAACAAAAAATTTGCGAGGGTGATTGAATTTCAAACAGAATTCTGAAAAGTTATTCCAGCTTAATAAGTGATGTCCCTAGTAATAAGTGCAATGTATCACTGGCACAGGAAATTTTTCCAGACAGGTTAAAACATGCAGTTGTTAAACTTCTTCATCAAAAGGTGACCAGGCAGATTTAAACAATTATCGCCCAGTTTTCTTACTAACATCGTTTCCCAAAATATTCGAAAAAGTAATGTACTATAGAGTAGTCGCACCCTTAAGAGGAAACAATTTACGTAGTGTATCATAGTTCGGGTTCGAAAGAGGTTGCTCGTCTCAGGATGCTATTTATACATTCATTCATCAAATAGTACAAGCTTTGAATAATAATGTATCGCCAATTGGAATTTTTTGTTATCTGTGCAAGGCCTTTGACAGTGTGTATCTTGATACTCTCTCTGAAAAACTCGAGTTCCATGGAAATAATTCGTTTTCACACCGTTGGTTTAGAATCATACTTGACAAACAGAATGCAAAAGGTTCTGCAGAATAATTCAGACAATGTCTGAAAGATAGAAATATTTAGTGAGTGGAATAAAATCACAAAGTGCGTCCCACAGGGTTCAATTTTTAGTACGCTATTATTCGTTATACATGTGAATGACCTTCCACTTAACGTTCAACAAGCAAAATTGGTACTTCTTGCAGACAATACTGTTGTTACAATAAACCCAATTAGAGAGAAAGCAACAGAACAGTTAATAAATGATATTTTCCAAGGAATTATTAAGTGTTTCTCTGAAAATGGAGCCTCCATAAATTTTGAAAAAACGTGCGACATTCAGTTCTCTGCAACGAATAGAGTCATACCAGCAATTGATGTAGTATATTAGCAGGAGGCCGTAAGTAGTGTAGAATTCTACAAATTTTTGGGTGTACATATTGATGAAAACTTGAACTGGAAGAAGCATATTATTGAGCTTCTCAAACAATTTAGTTCAGCTACTTTTGCTCTTCGTATAATTGCTAACCTTGGAAACAAACGTATCGACTTACTGACACACTTCGCATATTTCCACTCAATAATGTCGTACAGAGTAATTTTCCGAGGTAACGCATCACGTAGAAAGAAAGAATTGATTGCACAGAAGCGAGCAGTAACAATAATATGTGGTGTTCACCCAAGGACATCATGTCGGTACCTCTTCAAGGAGCTAGGCTTTTTAACTCCGCCGTCACAATACATATTTCGCTTATGAAATTCGTCATAAATAAGCCATCACAATTTGAGAAGAACAGTGATGTACATACTTACAGCACTACAGGGAAAAATTAACTTTATTAACCACTGTTAAAGCTGTCAGTGGCTCGGAGAAGTGTTCAATATCCAGCAATAATTTTTTTTTATCGTTTGCCCAAAAACATAAAATGCCTGAAAGGTAGCGAAGCGAGTTTTAAATCTAACTTAAGATCATTTCTCCTAGACAACTCCTTTATTCCACTGATGAATTTTTATTTAAAAACTGGTGGTCAGTAAAAAATAAAGAAACTTAATTTTTAAGTGCAGTTGCAGGAGTAGGAATAAAAATTTACGTGTTCGTTAATGTTAACATTGATCATGCATACTTATCCTGTAAACTGACTCGTTCCACATCATTTCGTTATAGAATCGTTCACATGATCAATGGGATACGTAACCAGCTAATTAACTAACCACTTTTAAACACTTTGCATGGATATTCCCAGGTATTTTATTGATTTGACTGCTTTTAGTGATTGTTCTAGAGTCATGTAAGCGTACAATAATGGATCTTTTTGCCTTATTTTAACGCAGCACGTTGCATTTGTTATTACCAAGAATTAACTGCGAATCCATGCATCAGGCGTCGGCGCTCTGCTAGTCTTTCTTGCATTTCGCTGCATTTTCTATCGTTGCGACTTCGCTATATGCAACAGCACCGTCCGTGAAAAGCCTCACTTTGCTTCCGGAGCTAATCACAAGGGCTTCCACGTATACACTGAGGTAAGGAAGATCATGAGATACCTCTCAATATCTTGTCGGACCTACTTTTTCCCGGCTTGGTGCAGAACCTCGACGTAGCATGAACTCAACAAGTCATTGGAAGTTCCCTCCAGAAAAATTGGCCATGCTGACTCCTTAGCTATCCATAATCGCGGAAGTGTTGCAGGCGCAGGACTTCGTGCAAGAGCTGACCTCTCGATTATGTCCCATAAATATTAATCGCTCGAATTGTCCAAAATGTTCTTCAAACCAGTCGCGAAAACAGTGGCCCGGTGACTGATGCACTGTCATCTGTAACAATTACATCGTTGTTCGGGTATATGAAGTCCATGAATGGCTGCAAATGGTCTCCAAGTAGATATAACCATTTCCGATCAGTGATCGGTTCAGTTGGGTCAGAGGACCCAGTTCATTCCATGTGAACACAGCCCACACCAATATGGAGCCACCAACTGCTTGCACAGTGCCTTGTTGACAACTTGAGTCCATGGCTTCGTCAGGACTGTGTCACACTCGAATCCTACCAACAGCTCTTAGCAACTGAAATCGGGACTCATCTGACCAGACCACCTTTCTATAATAGTCTAGCAACCAACCGATATGTCCCGGAGCCCAGGAGAGGCTTTGCAGGCGATGTCGTGCTGTTAGCGAAGGCACTCGCGCCGGTCGTCTGCTACCGTAGCCACTTGATGATATATTTCGCCGCATTGTCCTAACGGATACGTTAGTCGTACACCCCTGCGGTTATTTCACACAGTGTTGCTTGTCTGTTAGCAATTGCAACCCTACGCAAACGCCGTTGCTCTCGGTCGTTAAGTGATGGCCGACCGTCACCGTGCCATTGGTGGTGAGAAGCAATGCCTGAAATTTGGAATTCTCGGCACACACTTGACACTGTGGATTTCGGAATATTGAATTCCTTGACGATTTCTGAAACAGAATGTCTCATACGTCTGACTTCATCTATCATTCGGCGATCAATTTCTGTTAATTCCGGTCGTTCTGCCATAATCACGCCGGAAACCTTCCCATGTGAATCGTCTGAGTGCATTTGAGAGATCCGCCAATGTAGTGCAGTTCTATTCCTGACATGCGCGATACTGCCGCTAGACATATACGCGCATATCGCTATCCCATGACTTTAGTCGCTTCCGTGTACTGTATTGTGTAAATTAATGGTCGCATAACACTACCTTGTGGTACGCCAAAGTTACTTTTACGTCTACACATTTCTCTCCGTTGAGAATGACACTCTTGTGTTCTGTTTCCTAAAAATTTTTGAATCAAATCACAAAGTTGGTACGATATTCCATAATTCGTATCTGTTCATCAGGTGTCTTTCCTGAGTCAAGGAACACGGATTCAAACCGAGCGCCGGTTTCTACTGCTTTCTGGGTCTCGTGGATGAACAGAGCCAGCTGTGTTTCACACGATCGATGCTTTCGGAACCCAGGTTGGTTTATACAGAGGGGATTTGGATTTTTCGGTCTCCACAATTTTTTTTCGTGAAAACCGCTGAAAAACTGTTACTCAGACATCTATGAAAAGACGAACGCCTGGAATTGCGAGACACGAAAATGAATAAGCGCGCCAGGGAACAGACTGAAGTGGAGAACGTAAAGAACGCAAGTCTGATCCAAATGTAAATCGAATAGAGAAGGGTGGAACATGCAGCTAAGCGTTTGGACAGTACACGGACCAAGGAAGTTCACTGCTGAATTCCACGAGACAAGCAAAGAAGCTGGGAGAGAGAGAGGGAGGGAGGGAGAGAGGGGGAGGGAGGGGGCGTGAAGGTTGAAGTGATACGATTATTTTAGTGCACATGCTGAAGCATTACAGATGCGTTTATCTGAAGACGGTAAGTGCACGAAAATTCTAGAGGCACACTTTAGCATTGGGTTCCAAATTTCTGATGGTCGTGATGATAGCGACGATAGTTATCAGGTACAATAGAAACACTTCTGATAAGGAGCTAATCATGAATGAACACTGGTGGAGGAAACTGTCATCTATGATGGCGATTCTTCCGCCACCATGATTCGAAATTTTACCTAATGGTAGAGCGACGTCAAAAAAAGCGTCATTAACTATGGATAAAGTGAATAAAAGTTGACAGTGAATAAAACTGACAGTCAGTGGTATTTACTCCTAACGACGATGGCGGAAACAGCCATCAAAACGTCGCGAAGTTTACACGAACTGACGCAGCTTGAAAACTGATAAGATTTTATTCAGACATGCCACCGCGAAAGACTCCTTGGACATACCGATAAAGTATCAGACGAGTTCCAAAAGTCAATGGAATTCCTTTCCCCTGGACAAGGGGATCTAGACAGTGACCGTCATTTTTTAAGGACAAATATTTTAGTACTTCTAACTTTTTTATCTGGGTGAAGAAAATAAAAATATTTTTTTGAAACTTTCTTGTAATGTTAGCTTTTTCTTCGTAACAACTGGCTAACTATTCTATCATGTTCAAGAACTAAAATATGGGTGCAAAATATATTTTGAGAATTTTTAGTGGCATTTGAAGTTATCAATACCTGGCAACGTATAAGTAGGTGACCTTAACACGCCTAGTTTCGTGACAACCACTACACACACACACACATCTGTCTTACAAGCTGTTTTGAATCAGGTGGGCAACTGCCGTTTCAGTCGGAATGTCACTGTATAGAGCAGGGAAAGCCTCAAGGAGCCAGCTACGGAGAGCAGGGTGGATGCGAAACAGATATTTTCATTTTGGGCAAGAACTGCTTGGCACTCAGCGCTGCCTGAGTGAAGTGACGTCGTGGTGCAGGAGCCAAACCTTCGACCGTTTCTTCCTCAACGCCTCCTTCAATTGCTTTACAACTTTAAAGTAATAATGCTGGTTAACTGATTTTCTTCGTGGATGAGATTCGTAGTGAACCATCTCCTCTTCACGCGGGAGAAAAATACCAACATAGTTTCCACACACCTAGTTCTCAGTTGTTTTGTTTTCTTCGGATGTGTCGATGATTCGACTACTGCTTCATTTCTGCTTGTAATGGTTTTTGATAGAATCTTGATGTCAGCAAGTTAATCTGTCACGGTGTGCAGAGGTAAAATCACAGATACGTGAAACATCCTTTGCAAAAAGAAGCCCTCCGACCTAAGTTCCTCTTTCGAACGTATAACTGTTGGTCACAAAGCCCTCCGACCTAAGTTCCTCTTTCGAACGTATAACTGTTGGTCACACGATTTAAAACACTGTGTTGTAGAAGCACCTAGCGGGAGAGCCGGCGACTACGATCTCCCTGCCTACAGGAAATAAATTCTGGCTATTTGTTTGCCTCCTCGCACCCAGACACATGACTTTGGCCAAAGAATTTAATGTGTCCTCTTTTTTTTTCAAATTTCGAAGTTACAATCAGTGGCTCGGCTTGTGCTGCACACGTTTCATAGTTGCACGCAATACTGATTCCGGAAGCTCTGCCTCAGTAGATGGAAAAGTTTTTGACTCTGAATATTATATTCACAGTGTCTCGAAAACAGTAAAAAACTTCAGTATTTAATTGAATCAGTCCAGAACGACTGACAGTCTAATCGATAGAGTTGATTAGTAAAAATCACGATTACATTTTAAACAAAACTTCATCGGACTCTGCAGGACATTCTAGAAGAATTAAATGTCCATTACATCATGTCTTAATGTTCTGAGAAATGAAGATAAATAAGTGAGAGGGTAATGTGAGTTAATCAAATACACCATAAAAAGGAATTAAAAAAATGGTGAAAGTGGCAGAAAACGGTCGGGGAATTTACGTCATTGTTACCATTTTCGGTATACTGTAGATAAATTGTAATGCAAAACGCATATTAGGTGAATCTTTTCTGTCAAAAACACCTTGAAAACAATGAAATAAGACAAAAATAAATAATGAAGAAAATAAATTGAGAGGATCTTGATAAATATTGTTCAAGTACGAGTTCGGTTTCAGGGAAGGACGTTTTAGAACAGAGAAGATTTTCAACTTGAAAAACATGATCAGATACAAGACGACTGGTAGGTACGACTGTTTTGAGTATTTGGTTGTATTCATTGTTTTTAAAAAGGCGTGTAACTCAGGTGACGGTGTGTCTTTATTGAATGTCCTGAAAGAATTTGGGGTGGATACTGCATTTAGAAATCTGATTAAACAGAATCCGACTGACACAGTGTCAAAAGTGAAATACGTTGCATGGTCTCGGACCTTTTCTAACTCAAAACAGGCGTGAGGCTAGTTGATGGACTCTATCCACTCCTTTTAACTGTGTCAAGGAAAAGATCATTTGAGAATGGAGGAAGGCACTGAGCCAAGAAGAGGGAACTAAAGAACGGTTCAGAGTAGGGCCCAAAAGTGAAAGAAGTGTACGTTGATTGCTTGGTCTTTGCAGATGACCTAACCATTTTTGTTCAAATGGTTCAAATGGCTCTGAGCACTATGGGACTCAACATCTTAGGTCATAAGTCCCCTAGAACTTAGAACTACTTAAACCTAACTAACCTAAGGACATCACACACACCCGTGCCCGAGGCAGGATTCGAACCTGCGACCGTAGCAGTCCTGCGGTTCCGGACTGCAGCGCCAGAACCGCTAGACCACCGCGGCCGGCAGCCATTTTTGTCAACAACATTAACTCAGCAGTCACAAAGATTAATTGATTGGCGGAGATAGCTCAGAAAGTAGGCTAACAGATCTTTTTGAGGGAAAGAATGTATGACAAACATCAGCAATGGTCGACACTGAATGATTTTAACCTAATCAAAGATATCTAGATGACATACTTCAACAGAATGGATTATCACCGGAAAAATTATCACCGGAAGTGATCATTGTTAGGATTTGCAAATGGGACCGAGCTTGTCACCTGACGAAAAATGTCCGTAATAAGAAATGGCTGAGCAAAAAAGTAATAAGAAATGGCTGAGCAAAAAAGTCGAGTTAAATCACTACATCATGGTTGTCAAACCAGGAAGATTGTATGCTCCGAAAACTTTGACAATAAAGAGACGAGTATTAGCTGACATAATAGTCAAAAGATCGCAGAATATTAAGGTAGATTTTAGGTAACAGATGGTTTAATGGACACACTGTTTGAAATAAAATGATGAAATGTACGGAAAGACAGAACCAGCATCATCGGTTAAAAAGTAAAGCTAGTTCTCTGGGAACATCTTCGGAATGGAATTTCATAAAGCCGAAGACAAAAATATTGTGATGCTTCTAAGAATGAGATAAATATCTTAAAGGAATCTGTAGCTCAAAGGAGAAAATGATGGATGAAAATGATTCTATACAAGTGATGGAAAATTGTCGGGGTTTTGAGCTAGGAGAAGAACTGGAAACACAGAGGGGGCCTCTGCCAGAATACCAGAAGACGGGCTGAAGAGATACTGGCAGGACATCAAAGCTAGCGGACGAACAAGAGCTAAAAATAGAAAATGACTAATAATAGTTCAAGTATGAAAAAATATAACTGAAAATGATCATAAAATAAGACGTTTTATACAAATATTGCCAACGGCCTTGTTGCAGCGGTAATACAGAAGTTAAGCGCTGTCGGGGTTGGCTAGCAGTTGGATGGGTGAACGTCGGTCTGCCAAGTGCTGCTGGCAAACAGGGAGCTCTCAGCTCTTGTGAGGCAAATTGAGGAGCTACTTGATTGAGAAGCAGCGGCTTCGGTCATGAAAACTGACAACTGCTAGGAAAGCGATGTGCTGATCTCACGCACCTCCATTTCCACATCCTATACCATGAGGATGACACGGCGGTCGGTCAGTACCATTGGGTCTTCCGGGACCTGTTCGGACGCAAGTTTAGACTTATTATACAACTATTTGGTTAATTTATATGTCGTCTAGCTGGGAGACCTGGGTGCCTATTTATTCCAATCTTCTGTTAGTGCAGTTCCTCCTCTCTCCATCTCCTACTTCCCCTCTCTCTTACCTGTCCACCTCTACTTCCTTCTCTCTCTATTCCTCCCCCTGTCCTTGTCCATCACCTCTACCCTTCCCTCTCTCTGTCCACCTCCTCCTCTTCCTCTCTCTGTCCATCTCATTCTCTCAACTTTCTCTGTCCATCTCCTCCTCTCCCTCTTTTTGTACATCACCTCCTCCCCCATTCTCTGCCTATCTCTTTCTTCCCCAGTCTCTGTTCATCTCCTCCTCTTTCCTTTCTCTGCCCATTTCCCATGCCCCTATCTCTATCCATCTTCACCTACCTAAGCCTATCTCCTCCTCCTTCCTCGCTGTCTATCTATCTCCTCATCCTCTCATCTCTCTCCACCTAGTCGAACTCACTCTACTAGGCCTGGTGGTCCCTACCCCTACAGTTTTTCTTTCCAGAGTGTAACAAATATGTTTACCAAATTTGATTGAAATCGTTCGAGGAGCTTACGATGAGTTTTAACCGGTGGCTTTACTCGCATAGGCTGATGTCAAATATATTTCACACATATTTAACAGATCTCACACGTATTTGTATATATATTTCACTTGTATGTCTAGCGAATTTCGCCCTGCCGTTTAATTTTCACGCAGCTTAATGTTTATGACGTTGTATCTCCAGAAGTACGTACTGTACAATGATATAATTTTGCAAGTACATCCATTGGTACGTGCGCCTACAGTCCGCAAAATGTGTTGTGAATAGATTTTTAGTGAAAAAGTATTTAATTAAAACGCCATGCATGATGCAGCAGTTTCTCACGCATCTCAGAATTTGATGTTGTATCTCCTGGATTATGTGTCGTTCAATGGTGCAATTTTTCTGGTGCGTTTAGTGGTATGTGTCAAACGCGTGTGCAAGTTACTACAGTTAGTAGTTAAGGAGTACTAAATTAAAACGCCATCCTTCATGTGGCAGTTTTACTGCACGATCAGCAAAAATGTAGTAAGTGACAAATCTTTTTACTTTCATAATTTTGTGAGGGCCATCAAGGAAATAAGTTTCGTAAACGTTTAGATTATGTGTGAAGTTTGTTGCAAGTCTCTAACTACTCTCATTCTCAAGTACTGGAGAAGTAGAGTATGGCTATTCGCTTAGGGTGGGTTACGCTGGTTTTTCGCCCCTCATCCACCCTCCCGTCCCGTTTGGTAAATGTTTGAACCTGACCAATACAGTAATTCTTTCCAGACAGTAAATGATATGTGTATCAAGTTTGTTCGAAATAGGTGCAGCGGTTTAGGAGGAGATGCAAAACGATCATTCAAACATACATACATTTTTATAATTTGTATGGATACAACATCGAAAGCAAATATGACAAAAATAAATAATGAGGAAAAAAACTGAAAGGAAACACTCATGAAATAAAACGTATTTTTCCTGTTTCTAACAACACGCGACTGCGTCACCCTACAATATGGTGTGTCTTATGGCAAAACGGACGCCTTCCTACCTGTGGTGGTCACGCACCAGAGAGGAAGGCAGGCTTTGGTGAGGAGTGGAGTTTGCTGTTTGAAGGGCGGTTAGACGCCGCGGTGGCCTGCGTCACATAGACGGCTCGTTGCCCCTCCGTTCCTTTTCCTTCCCTCCCTCCCCTCCCCCCCCCCCCCCCCAACCACCACCGGACTGCCAACGACCTCTGCCTCTACTTGCTCGCACTTCCTCCTCTAATTGCGATAAACTCCACAGCGGCCTAGTCTCAGGTCACCAACTCTCTGGCCTCAATGCAGGCCCTAACACGTTCACAGTTACATCCATACATGTGTGTGTGTGTGTGTGTGTGTGTGTGTGTGTGTGTGCGCGCGCGCGCGCATATATATGTGAGTGTGCATGTGTGTAGTATGTATGTATGTATGTTCACACTCCTCCTAAATCACTAGACCGATTTCAACCAAACTAGTACAAATATCATTTACCGTCTGGGAGTAAGAACCATCTACCTATCAAAAGAGTGGTGGTAGGGACAAAAAAGCAGTGTAGCCCACGACGAGCGAATAGCCATACTTAAGTCATCCAGTGCTTGAGCATGCGAGCAACAACCTTTACACATAATTTCAAACCCTTATTCGCTGCCCATGCAGTAAAACTGCCGCATGAAGCACGACGCTCTAATTTATTACTTCTTTACCACCGTCTACACACATTTTGCAGGCAGTATTCATGAGTAACATTAAATGTAGCAGCAAAATTACATAACTGACGGACACATAGTTCAATAGATAAGGCGTCAAATACTGTGATCCGTGAACAACTTCGGCGTTATGTATGACGTTTCAATTTATTGCTTCGTTACTACCTACAACACTATTGGAGAGACATTCGCAAGCAGTACGCACATACGCCGCTGAATTTACTTAGAAAAACATTTGTTTGTACCTCATATCGCTCAGGAGATATAACTGAGATGCGTAAAAAACGGCCGCGTCAAGCGTGACACTTTAATTTATTACTCGCTTACTATCAACTGTTTTCTGAACACAGTTCGCAGTAACTGCAAAATTATATCATTGTAAAGTGCACAGTTAAGGAGATACGACTTCATATGCATTAAGTTACGAGAAAATGAGATTATAGGGCGAATTTCGCTAGATATACAGGTGAAATATGTGTATAAATATTTGTGAAGTATGTTACATATATGTGAAATATATTTGATTTGTGCAAAGGTGGGCAAAGTCACCGGTAAAAATTTCGTCCTAAACCCATGACACGATTTCAACCAAATTTGGTACACATATTAGTTACTCTCTGGAGAGAAATACTGTGGGAGTAAGAACCACCAGCGTCTTACTGGTACGAGCGTGATAACGGGGAGACAGAAGAGGTGCGGAGGAGGTCGACAGATAGCAAGAGGGAAGGAAGAGATGAACATTGATACAGGGGAGGTGGAGATCGACAGAGAGAGGGGGAGGGGTAAAATTGACAGATAGAGGGGAGAGAAGGAGATGGGCAGAGAAAGGAAAAGGAAGAGATGGACAGAGACAGGAGAAGGGACAGGCACGGCGAGAGAGGGAGGAGGAGGAAATGAAAAGTGAGGTGGACAGAAAGGAGGTGAAATATGAGGTGGACAGAGAGGGGGGTGGGGGGGGGGGGAAGGAGGAAATGTACCAACAAAATATTGGAATAAATACATACCTGGGCAACTTCGGGTAGTCAGCTAGATTGTATATAAATGGCATGTTCGGAAAGTAGCCTGCCTTTGACTATCAATAAAATACTGCAACAGTTAAAGCAAATGTGTTAGACAAATCTTAAAACTACAAATTCGCGTAATCTTCCGTTTACTCACCATATTTAATCGTTGATCAAACGTTTTGCCGGCCGTTGCGGCCGAGCGGTTCTAGGCGCTTCAGTCCCGAATCGCGCTGCTGCTACGGTCGCAGGTTCGAATCCTGCCTCGGGCATGAATGTGTGTGATGTCTTTAGGTTAGTTAGGTTTAACTAGTTCTAAGTCTAGGGGACTGACGACCTCAGATGTTAAGTCCCATAGTGCTTAGAACCATTTGAACCATTTTTCAAAAGTCTTAACCAGCTGACAAATTCCTTCTGTACAAAATTCTATCGTCTGAGATTGCAGCCAGTCGGTGGCAGCGTCAAAGTTTTTTCGTCGAAGTCAAAGTGTTGGCAGCAAAACCACTTTTATCAAATGCATGAAATCACTTTGAGCCTATAGCTGACGTAACTTGAAACGCCGGTTTTCAAGAACTTTGACGTGAATTTTCTGCACCACTTCATTCTGACTACAGACAAACGACTTCTGTCGGCCTCTCGAACAGTCTTTCTTCCAATCTTGAACAAACGACACCACTGACGCATAGCACCATGACTCATCACATTCGGTGCACATAAAGCATAAATTTGAATTTTTTTCTGAAAACCGAGTTACAGAACAATACGTATTGTATATCTGAGGGGATATTCAACTGCAGTCTCAGAAACGGTAATTGTTGAAGAACTAGAAAGTAGAAGCAATGTCCTTGTCGCTTACCCACAACGGAGTATGCTTGCCTCCGCCTTTGGTTCTCTTTAAACACCGACACGACTAGTGCGTGGGAAAAGCTAGTACGGTGTCACTCGAATCTTGCGCAGAAGTGACGTTAAAATGGCGTGTCACTCGACGCAATATTTCTCTTGATCGTGATAAAGGTATAAATAATACCAAAATTTCAGGGTGTCTGCGGAAGAATAAAAAGAACAGTAAACAAAATGACAACTAAAGAAACGCAAAAGAAATTCTGTCAAACACTGGCTGTTCCATTGCTCTTTACGTATCTGAGGTTTGATATTAACAGTAACCAAGGAGGGCATAAATCGAAGAGTGATGTGAGAAATGAAGTTCCTCAGGTCAGTTAAAGGATGTAAACTATAAGTAAGAAACCAAACGGTAACCTTAACATATTTCAAATGATGAAAAATCGACCATATATGAGCAGAAATAGAAGGAACATATAAACGGAATGCAACAGACAGATATCTTAAAGATGCTTTGAATATACACCAAAAGGGATAACGAACATAGGTGGGCCCAGATAGCGATGGAGCTAAGAAGCTGAAGCAAGTTTCCTGGAACCAAATCCATTAACGTTTATGATGATGATGATGATGATGATGATGATGATTATGATGACGATGATGATATATCTTACGTTGACTTTTTCCTAAAACTGGAAGAATTATCGCTGCTAATCGACTTTTGTCTATGAAAGTTGAATTGTGATTTTAAGAGTGTGTGTGCAAGAGCTGAGAATCATAGTAAATGATATTTGATAATAAATGTTAAAATGTCTTGGAACTTGACTTGAATTGACATTAGCGGTATACGTGAATACTGTCTGAGAAATTTATTGCAAATACAGTTAGTAGCGCAGAAGTAATAAATTTAAACGTCATGCATCATGCAGCAGTTTTTCACGCCTCTCATTGTTTATGATGTCATATCTTCCTAACTATTATAGGTAGGTTTATCTCCTAGACTACTATAGGTACGCAGTTCTCAACATCACAGCGATTGTTGAGTGACATAAGGGATAAGTGTACCAAGTTTGGTTGAAATCAGTCCGGTTGTTTAAGAGGAGCTGTCGAACGTACATGCCCAAGGCACACTGGACAGACCCTAAGCCTTATGGTCTGTAATGCGGTAAGTTAAACTCTCGTTCACCTTTGGTATTTCTGGAGGGGACGCCAACCAGCGCTTGGTATGTGCAGAATGGTTTCAGACTAGTTCTTTTGCCATTCTTGTAGCAGGAAGTATATGTGTCTTTCCAAGAGGCCAATGCTCGCCCACACACTGCCCGTGAAACTCAACGTGCTCTGAAAAACATGCAGCAAGTTCACTGGTTGGACTTATTTTCAATCGAGCACATGTGGGATATGATGGAACGAAAAGTGACTCGTGTGACACGTCCCCCCCCCCCCCCCCCATCCCCCAAAAACACTTACAGATCTACGTGAACAGGTAGAGCAAGCACGGAATAACGTACCCCATAACAATAACGTTTGATCGACTGGATCCAAGAGTCAGTGCATGCATTGCCCGCCATAGAGTCTAAAAATTGCTCTAAGCACTACGGGACTTAACATCTGAGGTCATCAGTCCCCTAGACTTAGAACTACGTAAACCTAACTAACCTAAGGACATCACACACACTCATGCCCGAGGCAGGATTCGAACCTGCGACCGTAGCGCCGGCCAGAGTGGCCGAGCGGTTCTAGGCGCTACAGTCTGGAACCGCGCGACCGCAAAGGACGCAGGTTCGAATCCTGCCTCGGGCATGGATGTGTGTAATGTCCTTAGGTTAGTTGGGTTTAAGTAGTTCTAAGTTCTAGGGGACTGATGACCTCAGAAGTTAAGTCCCATAGTGCTCAGAGCCATTTGAACAATTTTTTGCGACGTAGCATCCACGTGGTTCTGGACTGAAGCGCCATGGAGTCTACATCGCGCACTAATATTGGTATTTCAACACGGGTCTATACCCGCTACCTCAGAACCGCTTGAGCTATTGATCTCTAAATGTTATCATTTCCTGTACTCCAAATTCACTGTCGCAGTAACAAATCTTTAACGAATAAATTTATAAAAGGGAGAATTAGTTTTTTTCCGGGAGTGTACACACACACACACACACACACACACACACACACACACACACACACACATACATTTCTATTATACGAGTATAAGAGGAATGCTGAAAATTAATGCTTCCAAATTTTTTATGTAAAGACTCTTACATGTCCTTAAAGAAAACGAACGTTATTAACATTCTTTATATTTAGTCTTCATGTCTATATATTTATTTCTCAACACATTCACCCTGGCGACGAACACATTTCTCCCTACGAGAGACCAGTTAGTTGATACTGTTACTGTCGAATGTTTGCTGCTGGAGTCACAGCCTCACCCTGCTTGCACCGCTTCATCACTATTTAAGTGCAGACCTCTAAGGTGTTTTGGAAACAGATGAAAACTGGATGAAGCCAAGCCAGGACTGTATGGAGGGTGCTCGATGACGGTGAACCCAAGGGCGTGCGATTGTTGCAGATGTCACAGGGCTCGTGTATGGTCAGGCATAGTCATGCAAACGGAGAGGGATCTCCATGCGGGGACGAACTCTTCGAATACGTGTTTTCTGTTTTCCGAGGCTCTCGCAGTGCCTTGCGACTTTATACTGGTGCCTTTTCGCATCAAGTCCAAATGCACCACGCCTTGAATATCCCTGAACATTGTGAGCTTGATTTTGCCTGCTGATGGCATGGTATTGGATTTTTTTTGGCGTCAGTGATCCTTTGTGGCAGAACTCCATTGCTGCTCTCTTGTTTCTGGGGTCAAAATGGCGAACTAAGCTTTCATCACCTCTCACAATGTTAGTGGAGAACCCATCATCCTACCGGTCAAAACGCAAACGAAACTGTTGACAGACGTCCAGTCTGCTACGTTCTTGAAAGGAGTGAACATTCGAGGTACCCACTGTACTCAAAGTTTTCTGTACCACAGTTCTGCGTGATAGCCTGTACACACTCTCGTCGTAAACCACACTTACGTGAAAACTGTGTCTGTAGTATCTGACGTTTTCCCCGATAAGCCCATCAACTCGATTCTGGCGAGTCTCGCCGTAAACGGTCGTCCACTCTGATCTCTGTCACACACGGTGAGGTTAGCACCACCGTATACTTCACTACGAGCACGAGCAACCTACCGTCGGCCATTACTGATGTACAATTGTCACCGCCTTCATTCTTTTAAGGACGTCAATGCTCAAGCTACATTTTCTGCGGTTAGAAACACGATTACAGCACGCAGTTTCTCACCCACCGACATAGTTACGTTATTCACCTACAATTTAGAGCCGTGTAGCGGCAGTGGGTTACAGCTTGCGTCAGCAAAGAGGGAAAGTCAACTGAGTAAAATGCATGACATTTAACACCATAAGTGATATTGAGAAAAGAATAAAAAATTAAGAGGCATTACTTTCCAGTACGCCTTCGCAGGTACAGTGTGTCTCTCCTAATAGTCGTCATGAGCACACAGGTCACCATGTCTTTCGAGCGACGCCCAGTGTCGAAGGAAAACGGCAGCTTGCTTCACGTTACAAGCAAAATAATATATGGAGCGGAATTTAACATGCCCCTCAGATTAGCCTAGCGTGACATTTGTTTTATTGATTTGTGTTAACAGAGACTGTAAAACCCGAAGAATAACCATATTCCCAGCAGTGACGGCATCGCTCTGGTCCGCGCTGACGTATTACCTTGAAGCAGCGCTACTCATTCGCTGCTGGAGCACTGCTTATCCTTCGTGTTTCACTGTCCCTGTCAATACGTATCGCTGAAACGAATATCGCAACAGACCAACCCGGGACCGCTCTATCGAATGGGAATGTAAAATTCCGGTTTAAAAATCATTTCATGTGTAACGGGAAAAACGACGCTTTCCACTGTCACTGGGTGTTGCACGAATGACATGATAAGCAGTATTTGTTTTGGGTGACTCCAGATACACATTGCAGAAATGGAATTGCAGACATCTGCCGGAACATCAGAGAAAATGCGGTTTCAAAGTCTTTGCATCAAACGTCTAGGGGTGATAGATCGCGTAATGGGGAACAGCTTTCCTTTGAGACATGATCTTCGCCGACACTTCCCAGTGATACTAGGCGTCTTACAGTAGTTGACGGTCCAGGGACCAAGAGTTTTCTACTAACAAGGTGTGCAGCATACGACCTATCCGAATAAGCTGAGAGTGATCTTCAATAAGAATACCATAATAATGGCTGTGTATAAGCGGATAAAGATAAGGAAGTTTATCAGGAACCTCAATTTTGCACGGCTCACCGCCTTTCACGTTGAGCAGATGACTGGGTGATAGGCAACACACATTGCACGCAAACGCTGCAAAGTATCTATGGCCTGCGTCTCTCATGAGCATAACCAGTCTTAAACATTTTATCTCCAGTAAACATTGTTCCCATGAACTGATTCATCACCCCTACCCTAGAAGTTTGTCACAAATACTTCGAGTCAACCGGTATATCTAGTTTTATTGTTTCATGTTATTCGGTCTTACCTGGTATAAAATTAATGTATCTAATTTTATATTAGTTACTTTCGGAAGTAACGCCATGAGAGCGGGTAGGGAGTCGTGTTTGGACTGCTCAGTCGGTAGAGCATTTGCCCGCAAAATACAAAGGTTCCAGGTTAGAGTCCAAAAATGGTTCAAATGGCTCTGAGCACTATGGGACTTAACATCCGAGGTCATCAGTCTCCTAGAACTTAGAACTACTTAAACCTAACTAACCTAAGTACATCACACACATCCATGCCCGAGGCAGGATTCGAACTCGCGACCGTAGCAGTCACGCGGTTCCGGACTGAAGCGCCTAGAACCGCTCGGCGACCGCAGCCGGCGGTTCGAGTCCCAGCACACAGTTTCAATCTGCTCGGAGGTTTCTACGTCTAAGCTAGCTATACACGGGATGGACACATTGTTGTCTGCTAATGTTTTTAGTGCCATTCGACCACTTTCAATAGACTAAAATCGGTAGCTCATTAAAATTTAATAAACAATGCCAATGAGATGGGAGCCTCCGCACCATCAAGAGTCGCCATTCTCAAAGTGGAAGAAGTAAGATTAGGATTTAATATCTCGGTGACGATGAGACTGTTAGTGTGTGCGCGATTACTCATTTTTGGCATAAACTGGAAAGCAACATGTTTTTCCTTTTGAGACGTAATATAGCAGCATTCGCCTCACCAACGTAACACCAGTACGCTAAGCAGGTTGCTCTGCTCTCTATTTTAAAACAGCAGCGCTGTGCTTAGCAAATGGGTTCGCCTTCGGGAGGAACCCGGTTCAAATCCTCATGCGGCCATCCATATTAACCTTTCACTAGTTTTCCTAAATAGCTTATGATGAATGTCGAATCGTTCCTTTGAAATGGCCACGATCGATTACCTTATCTGTTGGTGCCTAACATGAAACTGATAAATTTATTACCGGAAGAATGTTTATGTCTAAACTTCCTTTCGTATTTCCTCCTCCTGAAAATCAACGGTACCAGCACTAGCACTAGACGTTACCACAATAATATCTATTTCAGGAAGCTATTATACACTGATAAACTAAAATATCATGGCTGCTGTCAACCTCGAGTTAAAATTTCGACTGATGGCGTTGCGATCACCCCGCGTGGTAAAGTACGGGGGGCGTTCGAAAAGTAATGCAACCCATTTTTTTCCTCGGCCTATTTCAGTTGCAAATATATGAGATTTGCTGTGGGACGTCGAGGAACATTCACTCTTCAGCCCCTGTAGTCTCATGGAGTTATGGAAGGTGGTGGCCCTGTAAGTAGGCTTCAAAATGGCGTTTGTAATGGAGGTGTCATTCAGTTTCTTTAGGAAATATGAGTATCGCAGATATTCACAGACGCTTGCAGAATGTCTACGGAGACATGTCAGTGAGCAAGAGCACTGTGGGACGTTGGGCTAGGCGGTGGTTATCATAGCAACAAAGTAGCGCAAACCTGTCCCATCTCCGGCTTTCCAGTACGAAACACACAGCTGCGGCTCCCGGAATGTTGGTTCGTGTGGACACTTGCGTTCACAACCAAACATTTCTCTGCTCAACACGAAAGTCGCTGTTCGTAGTACTGATACACTCACCAGCAAGTTGGGATACTCAAAGGTGTGCACCCGCTGGGTTCCCCGCCACCTAACAGAAGACCATAATGATAAACGAAAGGCTTGCGCGTTACGAGGCTGAGCGCGAAAATTTTTTGTCGAACATCGTTACGAGCGATGAAACATGGGATCGTCACTTCGAACCGGAAACGAAACGGCAATCCACTGAGCGGCGCCACAGCACGCCTCCTCCGAAGAAGAAGTTGAACGCCGCACTCTCAGTAAGTAGAGCCATGGCGACGGTCTTCCGGGACTCTGAAGAGGTAATTCTGATGTCCTCGGAAGTGTGCTGAGCTATCCTCAGGAAATTGAAGAAACAACTCCAGCTTGTTCGTCACCATAAAAACGCAAAGGAAATTCTCGTTCTGCATGACTACGTATGGCCTCACACTAACCTACGCACCTGAGAAGTCCCCACTAAACTTTATTGGGCTACTGTTCCTCATCCACGCTACAGCCAGGATCTCGCACCTTCCGGCTTCCACCACTCTGGTCCAATGAAGGATGCACTCCGCGGGTAGCCGTGATGCGGAGGTTATTGATGCACCAAGACCTTGGCTGCGACATCGACCAGAGCGGTACCATGTGGGCATACAGGCCCTTCCAGTAAGGTAGCGTAAGGCCGTCGCACTGAACGGGATTATGTTGAAAAATAGGTATTGTAGCCAAAAGAGTGGGGAATAATATGGGGTGTTAGAATCTTGAATAAAATCTAAATGTTTTCAGAAAAAAATGTGTTGCGTTACGTATTGAACGCCCCTCGTGTACAAGCAGAGCAGATACGAAACGTCAGTCATTCTAGTAACGATATGGGACGCAGATGGCGAAATCCACTGAAATAAGCGACTTTGACAGAGGGAATATTGTCATATCCCGAAGCGTAGAAACGAGGAACGAGGCTCTCGGAAACGGAGAAGCTGATCAGCTGTCGCGAGCACCAATGGAAAGAAGGAGTAGGAGACAAGGTGTCGAACGTCCACATCTCATCAAAGAATATAGAGTTCGGAGACTTCATCGATTTCTAAAGAAGGATGGGCGGCGATTTGTGGCAAAGCTGACGACAGCCCAATGCCGGCGCAGGTCCAAGTGTTTCTGAGTACATCGTTCAGCGCACAAATGCTGATCATGGGTTTCCGCAATACAACCCATACGTTAATTCTTATGTTGTTTCAACCAAAACGTAAATTATAATTGAAGAAGGCACGGATTCATCAAGATTGGATCGTAGATCAACGCTAACGTGTCGCTTGAGTTACGTTCCTTGTTAAACAAGGTTGATGATTGAGTACAGATGCACCATAATTCAGGCACACGGCTGCTCAAAACACGCATCGGGCATAGTTATGTTGTGGGGAACATTCACCTGGGCTTTCGTGAAACCAGGGGTGTGCAGCTGGTCCCGGCGGACATGAGTGTGTGTGTGTGTGTGTGTGTTTGTCCTTAGGATAATTTAGGTTAAGTAGTGTGTAAGCTTAGGACAGATGACCTTAGCAGTTAAGTCCCATAAGATTTCACACACATTTGAACATTTTTGAACCAGAGGTAGAAATCGAAGGCTCCATAAAAGCATTGGATTACGCGAGCAGCATATCCAATCACCTACACCCCTTCATGCTTGATATCTTCTCCGACAGAGATTGCATCTTCCAGCACGATGAATGTCCGTCAAAAGGCCAGAGTCGTGCTACATTGGTTTTTAGGATACAGCTAGTGAGCTCATGTTGGTGTCTTGGCTTCCATATTCGGTTGTTTTTTATCTGCTATTACACACCCGGAACGGTATTGGGCGCCAACTCTGTGCGGACAAACCACCAGCCTGTATTTTAAGTAGACATCCGGTGGGTCTTACCTCTAGAAATCTACCAAAGATTGGTCGAATACTTGCCACGCATCTATTACGCACCAAAACTGGCCCGTGTGTATCTTCCTTAATGCGACGGGAGCTGTTCAGGCGACTAAGAATAACTTATTTCAAAAACCGAATGTTGTTGACAATTGTCTCGAATAATTCGGTAACGATGTACGGGAGTGTGAATGGAATGTGGAAATATCGGTCTCGTATGTGAGCTATCTGTAGTTCTTATAGACACAAGAACTCCTTATCAACCTTGTGGCCACCATAGGAGCACCTCGCAGAGCGTGCATTTCTGTGCGTGGTGATCATAAACACTATTAAGAGCAATGTCCTGTCCTTAGTAATGCCAGAAAGATCATCCATCGCGTTGACTTCAGTGTAATTTTTGTCTTTGAATAAAAATGTCATTTATGTATTTCTCTCAGGCAGCTTCTGGACTATACTTAACAGTCCTTACTATGTATGGTCCAAGTTTCATCGAGCTATGTTACCTGGCGGTGACACATACGAAGGTTGCTGTCGTCCTTAATTTCTGCACACTAGTGTATTAGACGTGGCAGTGATGTAGAAGCAGAGCACGAACGTCGCAACTCTTACACAGAACAAACAACACGCATCGTTCCGGAGCATTTCGACGATCGTCAACAAAGAACACTGCGTTTCCCAAGGTCACACGATGGACAATAATTAAATCTGTGACACATCAAGCCTGCCGATGTGGCCGAGCGGTTCTAGGCGCTTCAGTCTGGAACCGCGCGACCGCTATGGTCGCAGGTTCGATTCCTGCCTCGGGCATGGATGCGTGTGATGTCCTTAGGTTAGTTAGGTTTACGTAGTTCTAAGTTCTAGGGAACTGATGACCTCAGATGTTAAGTCTCATAGTACTCAGAGCCATTTGAACCATTTTTTGGCCCATCCATCCACATCAGGTCGGTGGCTAATAGGAAAGGTAATTCGATTTCATGTCAATCAAAAGATTATTTTTGCCACTTATCGCTTCTTTCACCTATTGTTATTGAGTTTCTATTGTTGTTATTGCCTTCAACCCAAAGAGTGGTTTGGCAGAGCTGATTCATACGGTGCAAGACTCTTCATCTTTGCATAACTGCTGCAGCCTAAACCCAGCCTGCCTTTCTCGCCAAATTTTGCACATCATATTATCCTGTACTAGAAAACTCACAAGTCATTGATGCCCCAGGATGTGTCCAATCAACAAATCCCTTCTTTTAGTCAAGCTGTAGCACCACAAATTTACTCTTACCATTCATTTTATCGCATCTTCGTTAGTTACCCGATTTACCCCTGTGATCTTCAGCATTCTTCCGTAACGCCACATTTAAAAAAAATTATATTCTCTTCTTGTCCACAGAAGTCTACTCACTAGACAAATAACTTCAGGTAAGTATCCAGACCCTTTAAACTTACAATCTTCAGAAATGCTTTTCCAGTTATTACCAGTACACATTTTACACCATCACTCACTATCTATGGCAATCATCAGTTATATTACTGCCCACATAACACTAATTTCTTACTTTTAGTATCTAATTTCCTTACCTAAACTCCTCAGCATCAACTCGCGGTCACATGTGGTGTTCCTGATGGGTAAAGTAACAAGGGCTCGCTATGTCCCAGAGGCTGTTAGCCGCGTGCTACTGCCATTTCTTCGACAGCAAGCTGGAATTTCGCGGACGTTCACATACGGCAGCCGTTGTGCAACGTGTTCTTCGTGGTGTACAACAACTGCCCTGGACAGCAAGATCACCGGATCTCACGCCAATTGAACACGTCGGGGACGTGATGAAACGGAAAGTAAACTCTTTCCTCAGGGCGTCCAAAAACCACCGCCAAAATGCACAAGATGCTTGGTACAATCTATCGCAGCCTGCCATTATGCACCTTATTACCATTGCGAGATTACGTGCCTGCGTTGGCTCCAGAGGGGGTACAGTGCACACTGATGCGGCTGTACGGGCACCCTTTACCGTGACATTTCTTTCGTTTGGTGTGAATTCGTTATTGCATACTCCTAGAATGATGAATTACCTGCCACCGAACTTGTTAATAAAATGTCCTTGTCCTTGAGGGTGTTGCATTTTTCCCTGGCACTTTATTTGGGTCAACGAGATTCGCCAGGGATGACAAGACGCCTATATTTTAACGGTGCCCTTTATACCACATGTTACTACGACAGAGAAAAATATTTTGTAAATATTCCTTACGGAATATTTTACCTACGTACTGGCGTACCGATGACAGCACTTGGTACCGAAAACAGTAGTCATTAAAGAGCGACTACATCCTAAAGTAAATCATTTTTTTGTCATTGTGTTGGTTGCAGTTCCAGTCGACAGTGGGGTATATATACATTCTAAGAAAAAAAAAAAAAAAAAAAAAAAGGAACAACGTTCTACGAAGCAATTTTCCGAATGAAACGGACATCGGTAGCCCATATGTATAAGTACAGACAAATAAATGATTACAATTTCAGAAAAATTAGATGATTTACTCAGGATAAAGAGATTCACAAATTCAGCAAGTCAATGACGCTGACCCACCTCCCGGTTATTCGCATGGCACTGACTGACAGTGTCGTTGTTTGTCCTCCTAAGGGAAATCGTGAAAAATTCTGACTAATTGGAGCGTTAGATAGCGTAGATCCTGAGCTGGTTGGAGGGTCTTGCCCGTAATGCTCCACACGTTCTCAACTGGGGTGAGATCCGGCGACCTTGCCGCCCACGATAGGGTTTCATAAGCACGAAGAAAAGCAGTGGAAACTCTCGCCGTATGCCGGCTGCCATTACCTTGCTGAAATGTAAGCTCAGGATGGCTTCTCACGAAGAGCAGGCCAGCGGCGTGGCCGTGCGGTTCTAGGCGCTTCAGTCTGGAACCGCGTGACCGCTACGGTCGCAGGTTCGAATCCTGCCTCGGAGATGGATGTGTGTGATGTCCTTAGGTTAGTTAGGTTTAAGTAGTTCTAAGTTCTAGGGGACTGATGACCACAGATGTTAAGTCCCTTAGTGCTCAGAGCCATTTTTTGAACGAAGAGCAGCAAAACAGGGCGCTGCAGTCATGGACTGTGCGGCTGGTCCCGGCGGAGGTTCGAGTCCTCCTCAGGCATGGGTGTGTGTGTTTGTCCTTAGGATGATTTAGGTTAACTAGTGTGTAAGCTCCCCCCTCCCCCCCCCCCCCCCCCCATGAACCATGGACCTTGCCGTTGGAGGGGAGGCTTGCGTGCCTCAGCGATACAGATAGCCGTACCGTAGGTGCAACCACGACGGAGGGGTATCCGTTGAGAGACCAGACAAACGTGTGGTTCCTGAAGAGGGGCAGCAGCCTTTTCAGTAGTTGCAGGGGCAACAGTCTGGATGATTGACTGATCTGACCTTGTAACACTAACCAAAACGCCTTTGCTGTGTGGTACTGCGAACGGCTGAAAGCAAGGGGAAACTACGGCCGTAATTTTTCCCGAGGGCATGCAGCTGTACTGTATGGTTAAATGATGATGGCGTCCTCTTGGGTAAAATATTCCGGAAGTAAAATAGTCCCCCATTCGGATCTCCGGGCGGGGACTACTCAAGAGGATGTCGCTATCAGGAGAAAGAAAACTGGCGTTCTACGGATCGGAGCATGGAATATCAGATCCCTTAATCGGGCAGGTAGGTTAGAAAATTTAAAAAGGGAAATGGATAGGTTAAAGTTAGATATAGTGGGAATTAGTGAAGTTCGGTGGCAGGTGGAACAAGACTTTTGGTCAGGTGACTACAGGGTTATAAACACAAAATCAAATAGGGGTAAAGCAGGAGTAGGTTTAATAATGAATAGGAAAATAGGAATGCAGGTAAACTACTACAAACAGCATAGTGAACGCATTATTGTGGCCAAGATAGATACGAAGCCCACGCGTACCACAGTAGTAAAAGTTTATATGCCTACTAGCTCTGCAGATGACAAAGAAATTGAAGAAATGTATGATGAAATAAAAGAAATTATTCAGATAGTGAAGGGAGACGAAAATTTAATAGTCACGGGTGACTGGAATTCGTCAGTAGGAAAAGGGCGAGAAGGAAACGTAGTAGGTGAATATGGATTGGGGCTAAGAAATGAAAGAGGAAGCCGCCTGGTAGAATTTTGCACAGAGCACAACTTAATCATAGCCAACACTTGGTTCAAAAATCATAATAGAAGGTTGTATGCATGGAAGAAGCCTGGAGACACTGACAGGTTTCAGATAGATTATATAATGGTAAGACAGAGATTTAGGAACCAGGTTTTAAATTGTAAGACATTTCCAGGGGCAGATGTGGACTCTGACCACAATCTATTGGTTATGAAGTGTAGATTAAAACTGAAGAAACTACAAAGAGGTGGGAATTTAAGGAGATGGGGCCTGGATAAACTGAAAGAACCAGAGGCTGTACAGAGTTTCAGGGAGAGTATAAGGGAACAATTGACAAGAATGGGGGAAAGAAATACAGTAGAAGAAGAATGGGTAACTTTGAGGGATGAAGTAGTGAAGGTAGCGGAGGATCAAGTAGGTAAAAAGACGAGGGCTAGTAGAAATCCTTGGGTAACAGAAGAGATATTGAATTTAATTGATGAAAGGAGAAAATATAAAAATGCAGTAAATGAAGCAGGCAAAAAGGAATACAAACGTCTCAAAAATGAGATCGATAGGAAGTGCAAAATGGCTAAGCAGGAATGACTAGAGGACAAATGTAAGGATGTAGAGGCTTATCTCACTAGGGGTAAGATAGATAGTGCCTACAGGAAAATTAAAGAGACCTTTGGAGAAAAGAGAACCACTTGTATGAATATCAAGATCTCAGATGGAAACCCAGTTCTAAGCAAAGAAGGGAAAGCAGAAAGGTGGAAGGAGTATATAGAGGGTCTATACAAGGGCAATGTACTTGAGGACAATATTATGGAAATGGAAGAGGATGTAGATGAAGATGAAATGAGAGATATGATACTGCGTGAAGAGTTTGACAGAGCACTGAAAGACCTGAGTCGAAACAAGGCCCCGGGAGTAGACAACATTCCACTGGAACTACTGACGGCCTTGGGAGATCCAGTCCTGACAAAACTCTACCACCTGCTGAGCAAGATGTATGAGACAGGCGAAATACCCTCAGAATTCAAGAAGAATATAACAATTTCAATCCCAAAGAAAGCAGGTGTTGACAGATGTGAAAATTACCGAACTATCAGTTTAATAAACCACGGCTGCAAAATACTAACGCGAATTCTTTACAGGCGAATGGAAATACTAGTAGAAGCCGACCTCGGGGAAGATCAGTTTGGATTCCGTAGAAATATCGGAACACGTGAGGCAATACTGACCCTACGACTTATCTTAGAAGCTAGATTAAGGAAATGCAAACCTACTTTTCTGGCATTTGTAGACTTAGAGGAAGCTTTTGACAATGTTGACTGGAATACTCTCTTTCAAATTCTGAAGGTGGCAGGGGTAAAATACAGGGAGCGAAAAGCTATTTTCAATTTGTACAGAAACCAGATGGCAGTTATAAGAGTCGAGGGGCACGAAAGGGAAGCAGTGGTTGGGAAGGGAGTGAGACAGGGTTGTAGCCTCTCCCCGATGTTATTGAGCAAGCAGTGAAGGAAACAAAAGAAAAATTCGGAGTAGGTATTAAAATCCATGGAGAGGAAATAAAAACTTTGAGGTTCGCCGATGACATTATAATTCTGTCAGAGACAGCAAAGGTCTTGGAAGAGCAGTTGAACGAAATGGATAGTGTCTTGAAAGGAGGATATAAGATGAACATCAACAAAAGCAAAACGAGGATAATGGAATGTAGTCGAATTAAGTCGGGTGATGCTGAGGGAATTAGATTAGGAAATGAGACACTTAAAGTAGTAAAGGAGTTCTGCTATTTGGGGAGCAAAATAACTGATGATGGTCGATGTAGAGAGGATATAAAATGTAGACTGGCAATGACAAGGAAAGCATTTCTGAAGAAGAGAAATTTGTTAACATCGAGTATTGATGTAAGTGTCAGGAAGTCGTTTCTGAAAGTATTTGTATTGAGTATAGCCATGTATGAAAGTGAAACATGGACGATAACCAGTTTGGACAAGAAGAGAATACAAGCTTTCGAAATGTGGTGCTACAGAATAATGCTGAAAATTAGATGGGTAGATCACATAACTTATGAGGAAGTAGTGAATAGGATTGGGGAGAAGAGACGTTTGTGGCACAACTTGACTAGAAGAAGGGATCGGTTGGTAGGACATGTTCTGAGGCATCAAGGGATCACAAATTTAGCATTGGAGGGCAGCGTGGAGGGTAAAAATCGTAGAGGGAGACCTAGAGATGAATACACTAAGCAGATTCAGAAGGATGTAGGTTGCAGTAGGTACTGGGAGATGAGGAAGCTTGTACAGGATAGAGTAGCGTGGAGAGCTGCATCAAACCAGCCTCAGGACTGAAGACCACAACAACAACAGTAGTGTGTAAGCTTAGGCACTGATGACCTTAGCAATTAAGTCCCATAAGATTTCACACACGTTTGAACAAAACAGAGCATAGAGTAACGTCGACCTGCCGCTGTGCCGTAAGGGTGTCACGCATGACAATCAAAGGGGTCCTGCTATGACAGGAGATGGCACCGCAGACCGTCACTGCTGGTTATCGGGCCGTATGGCGGGTGGCAGTCAGGCTGGTATCCCAGCGCTGTTCGGTGCGTCTCCAGACACGTCTTCGGCGAGGAATCTCATTGACTGGATAGAATAGTCTTCAGCGATGAGTCGCACTTCGAACTGAGCCGTGATGACCAGCGAAGAGATGATCCGGACAGCACTGTGATACCAACTTGGCTGTTGGCTGGCATACGGCTCGTCAACCAGGAGTGATCGTCTGGGGCGCCATTTCTTTTTATAGCAGGACCCCCTTCGGGTGTAGTCCGCGGCGGCATCTGTACAGCAGAGCGTTATGTCGACAATATTCTACGTCCCGTTTTGTTGCTCTTGATGGCAAGCCGTCCTGGGCCTATATTTCAACAAGATGAAGCCCACCGACACACGGCGAGGTTTCTACGTCTTGGCTTTGTACTTGCCAGACACTAACTTGGCCATCAAAGTCGCCGGACCACCCCCCCCAAATGGAGCATTATGGGCGGGGCCCCCCAACGTAGTCGGGACTTTGGCGATCTAGAGCGCCAATTGGAACAGAATTGGCACGATATTCCACAGGATATCCAACAACTCTTACAATCAATACGAAGCCGAATAACTGTTTGCATGAAGGCCAGAGGTGAACAACGCGTTACTGACTTCTCAGTTTGTGAAGACCTTTCTCTTTGGTAAACCATTCAATTTTTCTGAAATTGTAATCATTTTTTTGCCTGCACAAGAACAATACTGGCCATTAAAATTGCTACACCAAGATTAAATGCAGATGATAAACGGGTAATCATTGGACAAATATGTTATACTAGAACTGACATGTGATTACATTTTCACGCAGTTTGGGTGCATAGATGCTGAGAAATCAGTACCCAGAGCACCACCTCTAGCCGTAATAATGACCTTGATACATCTGGGCATTGAATCAAACTGAGCTTGGATGGCGTGTACAGGTACACGATACCACAGTTCATCAAGAGTAGTGACTGGCGTATTGTGACAAGCCCGTTGCTCGGCCACCACTGACCAGACTTTTCAATTGGTGAGATATCTGGAGAATGTGCTGGCCAGGGGAGCAGTCGAATATTTTCTGTATCCAGAAAGGCCCGTACAGGACCTTAAACATGCGGTCGTGCATTATCCTGCTGAAATGTAGAGTTTTGTAGAGATCGAATGAAGGGTAGCGCCACGGGTCGTAACACATTTGAAATGTATCGTCTACTGTTCAAAGTGCCGTCAGTGCGAACAAGAGGTGACCGACACGTGTAACCAATGACACCCCATACCATCACGCCGGGTGATACGCCATTATGGCGATGACGAATACACGCTTCCAATGTGCGTTCACCGCTATGTCGCCAAGCAGGGATGCGACCATCATGATGCTGTAAACAGAACCTGGATTCATCCGAGAAAATGACGTTTTGCCATTCGTGCACCCACGTTCGTCGTTGAGTACACCATCGCAGGTGCCCCTGTCTGTGATGCAGCGTCAAGGGTAGCCGCAGCTGTCGTCTCCGAGCTGATAGTCCATGCTGCTGCAAACGTCGTCGAACTGTTCATGCAGATGGTTCTCGTCTTGCAGACGACCCTATCTGTTGACTCAGGGATCGTTACGTGGCTGCACGATTCGTTACAGCCATGCGGATAAGATGCCTGTCATCTCGACTGCTAGTGATACGAGGCCGTTGGGATCCAGCACGGCGTTCCGTATTACCCTCCCGAACCCACCGAATCCATATTCTGCTAACCGTCATTGGATCTCGACCAACGCGAGCAGCAATGTCGCGATACGATAAAGCGCAATCGCGATAGGCCACAATCCGACCTTTCTCAAAGTCGGAAACGTGATGGTACGCATTTCTCCTCCTTACACGAGGCATCACAACAACGTTTCACCAGGCAAGCTGTTTGTGTAAGAGAAATAGGTTGGAAACTTTCCTCATGTCAGCACGTTGTAGGTGTCGCCACCGGCGCCAACCTTGTGTGAATGCTCTGAAAAGCTAATCATTTGCATATCACAGCATCTTCTTCCTGTCGGTTAATTTTCGCGTCTGTAGCACGTCATCTTCGTGATGTAGCAATTTTAATGGCCAGTAGTGTACAACACATCTATTGTTTTTCGTCCCATTAACCTATTAGGATAATTCCCGCACGGTACTATTTTTCCCCCCTCTTCTTGAGAGGGAGAAGGGGTGGTGAGGTGGCCAGCTTGGATGAGGTTTTCAGGCGGTGTACCACGCTACTTGGCTGGTAACCACGTAGCGTCTCAGATACATGCTACACAAACATGTAGGAAACGTTCTCACACTTGCACATAGGATTTACTCTAGACGCAGATAAGTGAGTTATTGTTTCTTTGGTGGTGGTGGTTGCGATGCCTTCAAACTCATAAACAGCAGCAGCAACAGCTACGGTCCTCAAAAGAAGGGGACAGTTAGAGGAGATCCCCATCAGACCCCTGGTCAAGTTCTGCCCTGCAGCGAAGCCACCGCCGCTGGTGTAGCTGGCGCAGTGCAGCGCAGCGCCTGCCTTTGGCGCCAGAGCGCCGGCGCTCGGTGTCGCTGGTCCGGGCTGCCCCCACCAGGCGGGTCTCGCTGCCCGCTCGCTCCGGGCACAGGGCTAGGACCGAGAGCGCGCCGCGCCGGCCGCCGTATTAATTCGGAGGCGGCGAGCTGTGAGCGCGGCGACTTCAGTGGCAGCCGCGCCGCTCGTTAAGCCTTTTTGTCTCCGGCCGCGGTGTCCGCCATTTGATGTCGGACGTGTAAGCCGGCCTATAGAAAACACGGGTACGTGGCGGCAAAAACGAGCACGCCGGCGAGTCGCGCGGGCGCCTCCGGCCTGGCCCCTGCCTGTCGTTTTTATTGTCTCCGCTGGCCGGCGATGGCCCGGCCGGGCCGCGCAAGAAGGCCAATGGACGGCCGGCAGATTGCTTCGCGGAAAGCGGCAGCAAACTGCTGACCCCGCTGATGAAAGTGCCGGCGGTAAAACCGCAACTGGCTCATCCGCGCTGGAATTCCGAGGCCGCGGGCCCGCCGCCACCGGAAATGGTTCTGCCGAACCACTCACTACCTCTTGGCTATAGATGGCGTATCGCATCTGTTGCGCTCTCCATTTCGTTTTGGTACTAATAGCTGCAACGTCGACGTATAGTTCTTGTCATTGACTTCGTTATCGTTGTTGTTGTTACATCAACACAACGATGACAACTGAAAGTTGTAGAAGTAGTTGCTGCAGTAAAATCAAAGTGGTTAGAGTAGCAGGTATTCGTCCAGACCGTGGAGGCCAAGGGATGTCTACCGGCAGGCGTGTCATCTTCTGACTCGCGACGCTACGCGGATGCTGTATGGACGAGAGTGTGGTCAGCAAACCGCTGGGCCGGCAGCTCTGCAGACTTTCCAGACTGTGGAGCCCTACTATTCGGTCGAGTAGCCCCTTAATTGGCATCACGAGGCTGAGTTCACACCATACCTGTCCTTCCACTAAAATAAAATCCTTCGCAGAACTGGGAATCGTATCGGGCCCTACGCAGGTCAACTATCTACACTGACCACTCACGCTACGGAGGCGGACGAATAGTAATAAGGATTTCTGACGTTTGTTACTGTTGTTGTTGCTGGATGTTGCTTGGACGGTCCGTCACTCCGTTTAGTCCGGCCACGCTCAGTGCTCAGGCTCGCGAGCCTGTGCCGACTTGTCACTGACTGGGAGCCTGTCGGGTCATTGTTGCGGTGTCTATCGCTGTGCATATTGTTATACTGTACGTTATTGTGCAGTTTTATCCTTTGTTGGAATTAAAAAATGTCGTTGTTCGCTTTATTCCGTGTTCTCTACGGTACCTATTACAGTAGATTCATTGTGTGTACAGTTGTCCGTTTTCAACATGTCTAGATTCAAACGTAAACACGTAACTCTTTCACTAAATCAAACATTAGCAGTGCTACAAAGACTGGACGAAGGATAATCGCTCCAAAAAAATTGCAAAGGAACTGAATATAGGTATTACGACAATTAAGGCTTGGAGGAAAAATCGGAAAGACATTGAATCCAATAGAGTTACGATTGATGGTGAAAACACTCTGAAGAATAGCAAAGCATTAAAAAAGCCTAAACGTGAACTGCTTGATGTGGTTTTGTCAAGAAAGAGGGAAAGGAACTCCAATATCCGGGCCAATTCTCAAAGAAAAAGCTACAGTTTTGCACAAAAAACTGGAAGCCGAAAGCAAATTTGCTGCCAGTGAAGGCTGGATTGATCGTTGGAAAACTCGTCATGGTGTCCGATTTGTTACTATTTCCGGTGAAAAACTATCTGCCGATGCCGCCGCTGCTACGAAGTTTTCTGTTAAGTTTCAAGAAATTGTAGAAGAAAATGAACTGTTGCCCTGCCATGTGTATAAAATCGACGAGACAGGGCTGAACTTTAAAATGTTGCCAACAAAAACGCTCGCAGCTTCAAATGAATCCGTCGTAGGAACGAAACTTATAAAAGATAGAACAACAGTAATGCCTTGTAGCAACGCAGATGGTACCCACAAGCTCCCATTGTTCGTCACTGGCAAATCCAGAAGCCAAGGGCATTCAAAAATATAAACTTTCTTCCTTGCCGCTTTATTACCACAATCAAAAATCTGCTTGGATGGACTGCAAGCTTTTTAAATCCTGGTTTTGCGACGAGTTTGTGCTATCAATCGAAAAAGACTTGAAGCAAAAAAATCTGCCTGCTCGTGCTCTAATGCTGTTGGATAACGCGCCATCACATCCATCTGAGGAAGATTTGGTGAAAGGGGACATAAAAGCTCTCTTTCTGTCTCCTAATGTGACCTGATTCATCCAACCAATGGATCAGGGCGTTATCGAATGGTTAAAAAGGCGATATCGCAGAAAGTATATCAGCTCAGTCTTGGAAAAATCTGAAGGAGGTTATAATTATTTGAGGCAATGAAATCCCTGAACATCAAAGATGCTATCTACAGAATCGCTGCAGCAAGGGATGAACTGAAACCTGACACACTGCGGAAATCGTGGCGTAAGATTTGGCCACAAGTTATAACTGAAAATGAGCATACCGAAGATGAGCAAACCAACGACGCAATGGAAATCGTTAAAGATCTACAAACTCTGGATCCGAACGTCCCTGCCAATGAAGTTGAGGAGTGGATCAACGAATGTGACAAAGACTGTGACACTTTTGAAGAGCGACCAGATTGTTGCCGCTGTTAGCCAGGAAAGTGTGAATGAGGACTCGGACGGGGAAGACGAACCCCCCACCCGGATTTCACACAACGATGCAAAAGACGCTTTTGACATCGCCCTTCAATACATCGAGCAGAAGCCAACTTCAACTCCAATGGACGTTTTGTGGATAAAAAAATGGAGGGAGACTGCAGCCAAATCTAGAATAACATCTGCTAAACAAAAATGTATCACTGAATTTTTTTGCAAGTAATTTGTTTTCGTTTTTACTGTAAAAATAATGCATACAGTGTAATCACTTCTTAGTTTATACATACAGTAGTTTATTTCTTTGTGAAAAATTTCTTTTTTATATACAGTGCTATAAACATTTTTTAGTTTACAGTATATATCGTTTATACGTTATTAATTACAGTAGAGTACTGTAATTTGTTTGTCGTTTTTTCTTTTAAAACCAGTACATATTATAGTGTGTGTAGACGTTTTTTAGTTAATGTATTGTTTAACACTGTGTAAAAAAACATCTTTTTATATTCTTGTAGACGTCTTTTAGTTCCTAAATCGTTTAATTTTTTGTACTAAATGTCTTTTTATATTTTTTGCAATAAATATTAGATTTTTCGCATAATCCGACCTTTTCTTCGTTCTGAGCATTGGCCCGGTCCCGAAGGTGACGGATTACAGGGTTTCTAGTGTAGTCACCTAAATGTTAGAGCGACAGTAATGGAAACAAACTCAGACAAGGAATAACAATATACAAAATCGCAACACCAAGTAGGAATTGTTTGAAGCGAACTAAAGTTTATAGGCGTGTTTCTGCATCTGAAAGATGATTTCTATTTATACTTGGCGCCAGTCGAGTAAGAGGGGCGCTAGTAGCGCCACTGTGAGGGTGCAAATAGGGTTTGCCTTTAAATACACGCTGTAACGGTCGTGAGCGTTAGTTACCTCTGAGACTGGACGTGGTGAACTGGTGTTAGACAAGAATGCCTTTAAGGCGACAACGATGCCATTATCAAAACGAGATTGTGTATTAGGGCTACGAGAAGCTGGATGTTCCTTCTGCGATATTTCAGAAAGACTTGGCAGGGATGTAGCCACCGAGCATGACTGCTGGCAGCGCTAGTCAGGACAATATGCGGTCCCAAGAAGACCGGGCTCCAACGGCTACGTGGCACTACCGAGAGGGAAGACCATCGCATCCGGCGTATGACTCTAGCGCATCGTACTGCATCTGCAGCAGTAATCTCAGCACCAGTTGGCACCACAGTGACACAACGAACTGTTACAAATGGTTTACTTCAGGGACAGCTGCTAGCCAGGTGCCCAGTAGCATGCATCCCACTGACCCCAAGTGAGAGCTCATTGAAGGGGAGTGTGGCCGCGTATTGGCTAGGGCCAGCTGAGGGCCTGCAACCAACCTGTCACACCAATTGTGTGATTGGATTAAAGAGTTCATAGATAACAGGACGCAGCATGTCATTCTCAGTGCAGAGAAGTATTCCTAAGTAAGAATGATTTCAGATGTGCCGCAGGGGAGTGTCGTAGGGCCATTGCTATTCACATTATACATAAATGACCTCGTAGATAACATCGGAAGTTCACTGAGGCTTTTCGCGGATGATGTTGTTGTACATTGAGAGGTTGTAACAATGGAAAATTGTACTGAAATGCAGGAGGATCTGCAACGAATTGACGCATGGTGTAGGGAATGGCAGTTGAATCTCAATGTAGACAAGTGTAATCTGCTGCGAATACATAGAAAGAAGGATCATTTAGCTACAATATAGCAGGTCAGCAACTGGAAGCAGTTAATTCCATGAATTGTCTGGGAGTAGCCAGTAAGAGTGATTTAAAATGGAATGACCATATAAAATTAATCGTCGGTAAATCAGATGCCAGACTGAGATTCATTGGAAGAATCCTCAAGAAATGCAATCCGAAAACAAAGGAAATAGGTTACAGTACACTTGTTCGCTCACTGCTTGAATACTGCTCACCGGTGTGGGATCCGTACCAGATAGGGTTGATAGAAGAGATAGAGAAGATCCAACGGAGAGCAGCGCGCTTCGTTACAGGATCATTTAGTAATCGCGAAAGCGTTACGGAGATGATAGATAAACTCCAGTGGAAGGCTCTGCAAGAGAGACGCTCAGTAGCTCGGTACGGGCTTTTGTTGAAGTGTCGAGAACATACCTTCACCGAGGAGTCAAGCAGTGTATTGCTCCCTCCTACGTATATCTCGCGAAGAGACCATGCGGATAAAAGCCTAGATATTCGAGCCCACACAGAGGCATACCGTCAATCTTTCTTTCCACGAATATTACGAGACTGGAATAGAAGGGAGAACCGATAGAGGTACTCAAAGTACCGTCCGCCACACACCGTCAGGTGGCTTGCGGAGTCTGGATGTGAATGTAGATGTAGATGTGTGTTGGACACACTAGACCTACACCTGGAGTAATGGACTGGGCTGCGATTATGTACGTCAGCAGGAGCATTCCCGCGGTATTCCATACACTCTGGCTGCAAATTTTTACGTCAGTATGGCGGTTCGACCTGTTTAGATGCCATTCAAGAACAGCATTCAAGGTGGTGTTTTCCACTAGAATGCAGATCGCCCACATACCGCCGTTGAAGGCCAAAATGCGCTACAGAATGTCGGTATATTACTTTGGACTTCTCGATCACCGGATCTTTCACCAGGCGAGCACATGCCGGACATCAAGGGACGACAGCTCCAGCGTCCATTACCAACCGTCCCTGTACTGACCGACCAAGCGCAACAGTCATCTCCATCTCACAAACTGGCATCCAGCCCCTGTACAACGCAAAGCATGGATGTTTGCATGCGTGCATTCAGCATTCTGGCAGTTTCACCGGTTATTAATGCACCAGCAATTGCAATGGCTTATCTCGTGCTTCATTAACCTGTGCTCTTGCTATGTATTCACTCAAATATGTTACCTAGAAAAATGTATTCCCGAAATTTCATTATTCTACATTAATTTTTTTTTTTGTCGTTACAATATTTTTTTCCGTCAATGTAATTGAGGTTCTCGTGGGCGCTTGTTGACGTACTGCCCTTTGGCTCGCATCTCGTGATCTTCGGATAACGGTTGATTACTGATTTTTCTGACGTTTTGCCAGCAGGAGTGATTCTTCTTTTGAAAAACTCCCCCTTATTCCGCTACCAGCACTCAAGGTAGAATCTTTAACAATTCCAGGTACGCATGTTGGTGAGACGTCGGAAAAATCTTTAAACGAAAGTCGGTCAAAGATCGCAAGACGAAACAAAAAGGCAACATGAAAAATAGTGTAACAAATACAGTAAGCTTCGTTGAGTATTGAGAAAAGAAGGAAAACCGATTATCGTAATGTTCATGAATGTAATTTGATAGGTAATGGTTCATTGTTACCGGAATGAAAGTGGATTAATGTGAATAAATAAATACAGAGATCTTCTTTTTTGCCTCTACTGCTAACATCTTTCCATATTTTTTGTCCTTCCTTTTGTAGTCCTCTTCTCAGTCTTATTCGCTATTTTCCCTGTATCCTCCCACCCTCAGCCGAATTTCCTTTTCATTACTTAGTTTTCACCGTTTTAAATGGTTAAGTAATTTAATCGCATTGGGTTTCCTTGTTGTGTAGATAAATATTTGTAAAAGAAGAAAACAATTTATTAATGTGATGTCTAATGCATCAAAAATAATAACTGTGAAAACCGCCCTTCAATTTCTTCAGAAATGCATGTTATATGTAACTAATAAAGTAAAATATGGAGATAACTTTAAGAATCTCAACAGTTCGCTTGAGTTATGAAACTTTAGTACCTAAGTGAGTAAACTGAAGAACAGTAGAGTATAGCATCTCCAATATTCAAGACGAATCTTAGGCTGTAGAATAAACAGGAAAGTGACTATCACTATTGACATCCATACTGCTTGAACACAAGAATATAAAATAGAATATAACTCTATACATTGGTGTCCTCATCTCCCCATACAAACTTCCAGAACGTTTCGAAACCGTGCGGTGTGAATAGGAACCTATGGGCAACACACAAGCTTACCACATTCGCGTTACACGACGGACATATACAGGATGCAAAACAATAACTGATGATGACGCCAGATCAGGGTAAGGGGCACCGAGACGAGTAAAATTTTCCACATAAACCAATTCAGACACAGAACAATGAAGAGCTAAAGTTTGACAACAACTGACTGTTCATTTAAAACACTTACCTTGAGGTAATTTAATTATAAGTATCCTCTTTAGCGTATGGGGAACATCTATGGTATCTTAGATTCCATTTACATTTTCTAAGGCTCCAATTTCAACATAAAAGTATGAAACGATATGAAGGAAAGTGAGGGTTTAGTTAGTCGTCAATAGTGCAGACATTGGAGACACAATGATTGGACAGGATATAGTTCGCGCCTTTCTCTAACGAACCAGCCCAGCATTGACCTGGAGTTATTTTCGGAAGCAGCGGTACACCTAAATCGGTATACAGTTGATCGCTATTTCTCCCATGTGAGAGTTCAACATCGTTCCACTATTGCGCATGATAGCATGATAGTATGAAACGAAGAAGCTTGATAATACGAAATGAAAAGGCAGGCAAAGAAGATGCAAAACATCTAAATCTACAGCTACACATATACTACGCAAGCCACTGTACAGTCCATAGCGAAGGGTACTTCGTTCCAATATCAGCGATGTCTGTCCTATACCATACGCGGGAAGAAGAAAATATATTTTGTCCACGCTGTATCTTGTCAATTTTCGTGGCTGTTATTCAGTTAAGAGTTGTTGATGACGAACGCAAAGAGCCCCAAATACTTTTAAGAAGTGCTGTTACACTGCCATGACCGGTTTCGGCTGTCACGCGTATCTTCAAATGACTACTGTTGTTTTATTGCAGTATGAGATTCGTCAGCAGGATGTTGTCTGTTCCTGGGCTGCATAAGAATATTTGAGTAGTTAGCGCTGTCTCATATGCTCAGTGGATAGCTTGCATATGAGAGATTAACATGCTAGTGCTGTATTAATTAAACATTTGTTCTAGAGGGCGGCGTTTTGTCTCCATTTGCTCCTTATTAATTTTTGGACGGTTTCTGTAATTGTGTGTAAATGTAAACAGCACACACATATTACAAAATCAACTGTGGCGCACAAACATTTCACAATATTCTTGGTGTCCCTTGCAGCTTTAGACATGTGCTAAACGTATTGTGTTTCTGTTTACAGTTCAAAGCTTACCACTAAAAACGCTCTCTTAACATTAAGATCCCTACGTAAGAGATATGATGGTGGTAACATAACGGTCGACAGTGTTCTACGAAACCAGATACTCTAAATTTGGCCAAAACTGTTTCACGAAGAAAGTGCGGATAGTCTTTCTTGCAGGGAGTCCCATTTAAAATTTCCGAGCGTCATTGTTACACTTTTGTATCAGCTATGCCGACCTGTTAGAACCGTACTAGCCCATATCTGAATTGCTTGATGTGTCTTGTCACGCTTGCTTGACAGGAATCCAAAAACGAAAAACTCTCTGGAGCTGGTTGCAGTAGTGTTTCGTATGCGGCTTCCTTCTACGACGCTATACACTTTCCCAAAACACTTTCAAAACACTTAAGTATTGCATTACCCATCCCTAATAATGAGCTGGACGGGGTGGACGAGCGGTTCTAGACGCTACAGTCTGGAACCGCGCGACCGATACGGTCGCAGGTTCGAATCCTGCCTCGGGCATGGATGTGTGTGATGTCCTTCGTTAGGTTTAAGTAGTTCTAAGTTCTAGGGAACTGATGACCTCAGAAGTTAAGTCCCATAGTGCTCAGAGCCATTTTGAGCCTAATAATGATTTTACGTTATGGTCCCATTTCATATCGCTTGTTAGTATTACTCCTATGACGTGCTCACGGCGTTCACCGCTAATGTCGTAATAGTATATTGTCAGTAACCTCCGAATCTTTAAGGAATCGAAGTCCCATGTTTAAAACAGCTATCAGCGTCAGACTACTTTGCAAATGAGTTAATGTGCTAAATATCTGACTTAAACCAGATAACTGAGAAAACGTCTAAGAAATGTTTGAAATTCTGCTTAAAGTTTGCTTGATGTCGCGAACTGTTCTCATTATCAAACCCTCTATGTAAACAGTAATGGCAATTTGCGCTCCATTATTAGCAAAAGCTACTTTTTCAAGCATATAACAGTTTATGGCGTATGTTCTGAAGTATGTGTCGTACAATGATAGAGGATGCTCCAGGAGGAAGGGTCAGTATTCAGGATTGTGACAGGAACGATCATTGGAAGGGAAAATGTCTCATAAACATGGGCTCTAAGATGCAGATCTTAAGAGCCATGAGCACTGTTCCATCTTCGATGCTGTGAAACAAGAAAACAATCCCTAGTGAAGTACATACCGTTTGAACCATGGGTACCTGCTCATTTGCGCTACTGTGAAACACATCTCATGTACTGAACAAGTGCTCATGGCTCTTACGGTATGCATGGTAGAACCCATGTTTACTAGACTTTCGTACTTCGAATGATCGTTTATGTCATATGTCATATCCCTGAAAATTAAACTCAGTGAGGTATGTAGATATCGTCTGCAAAGTATGCTGTCAATAGACTTATTAATCAAGAGGTAATAAACTAAAAAGGCAAGCCTGATGCTACCGTTTTACTGCATCAAAAGCGAAAATGTAGTAAACGATAACATTTCTTTTCCTTTCCTCATTTTGTGGGGACGTCAGCGGGGGGAAGTTTCGAAAAGGTTTGAAATTATGTGTAAAGTTTGCTGATAGTCGCTAACCGCTCTCATTCTCAAATATTGGATGAGTGAAGTCGGTTGCCCTGCCTCAACACAACATAGAATTTCTGACTGTAATTCTTGTGTCACTGTGTTAAGATTTTAACATAAGATTATGCCTCTTAACAGGTAGATTGACAGTATTTTAATTTTTTAAACTGCGTCAGTACTTTCGTGAAAGACCGAAAATTAGGTTTTTGTTGCTCCTGGAAGCTGTTACATAGAAAATCTGCAACACGTCCTGCATTCGGGTTCCGGGATAGTAGACTATTAATACAGATTGCTTCTTATCTTCTGTTATCGGCTTCTAGCGTTTTATTTGACAATGGAGCGAACGGCAACAACAAGCCGTAGGAGCCTACTGGCCGGTTTATTAAAATGGTACGTTAATTGAATTGCTTTATCAAAGGTACAGGAAAGCATCATACGTTTTTGAAACTGTTTTGCTGCATAAAAATACACGTACCAAAAGACAAGGATTTTATTTAAAAAAAAAACAGTCTTGGTTACGAAATTATTTAATATCAGTGACGCGTTTCACGCTTTTGGGGCGCCTCAGATTGGGTGCTCCGCGGAGGGGCATTGTGCTGCGTGCAGCTCAAGCCGCGTCTATTTTATAAGGTAGACCCTATTTTGCTTTACGATGGCGGAGTCAGCTGGAGTGTTCAAGGTCCACCTTGCATTTTGTACGTTTTTATGACGGATGGATTAAACATCCCGCTACTGTTGCGTCCACATTCCATTTTATGTGGCTTTCAGACGAACAGGTTTTATATCCAGCCACTTTTACTCAATCTGACGATGCCCCAAAAGGGTAAAACGCTTCTCTGATATTAAATAAGTTCGCAACCTAGACTAATCTTAATCTGAAATAATTTGGCCGACCTCGGTGGCCGAGCGGTTCTAGGAGCTTCAGTCCGGAGCTACGCTACTGCTACGGTCGCAGGTTCGATTCATGCCTCGGACATGGATGTGTGTGTTGTCCTTAGGTTAGTTAGGTTTAAGTAGTTCTTAGTTCTAGGGGACTGATGACCTCAGATGTTAAGTTCCATAGTGTTCAGAGACATTTGAACGATTTTTTGAAATAATTTGAAAATGGTTGCTGTAGGACCCTATCACAATGGGATAGAATAATTTTTTAACAATTTTATTTAATTTTCGTGTTTATCACTCCCCATTAAAGGGCAAGCGCACGTGTGTGTGTGTGTGTGTGTGTGTGTGTGTGTGTGTGTGTGTGTGTGTCTTCACGCACAAATTACGTATCTGCGTCATACGTTAGACACGATGAGCGCCTTGGTTTCTCTTACTGACGCAGTTACGCTGTTTCTTTCCCAAGTACTGGCGATGATTCAAAAGACCCTTTCTCAAGTTAACAACAAACCCACTGTGGCGCAGTTGCTCTAACGGCGTTAACAGTTTCATTGTGCCTTTCTTCACATGTCCGTTGAAATCGAAAAGTTGAAATTTTAAATGCTGTGTCAGTGAGATACATTCTCATTCTTGAGTCACTCTGACTGGTACTGGGAGCTCTGCGCAGGCGCTAGACCATTACAGACTTTAGCGACAGCGTTAGCAGTAGAGATGGGCAAACTGAAACACGTAACTCTTTCGAAACAAATGAAACAGTACAATGTAATGTTTCGATACGCTGTTTCGAAACAGTGAAACAGTTTGTGTTTTGTAATCTAATAAACCTACACATTTTATCATCTTGAATGCCTACTCTATAAGTATGTCCATATAAACACAAATGAGGTGCGAGAGCGCTAATCATATCGCAGAAAGCATGAAACTATCACTTAGGAGTCTTGACAGTTTAGTATTTCCTGCAGCAAATGCGCTGCTTTCGTGTCGTATGACTTCCATACTTTTCAATTGGCTGAGGACAGCCATAGCTGAAGACAGAAGAACCACCACGAACGGAGCTGGAAGTGGGAGCAAACTGCAGAAACAACGGATATGCTACTGGGATTCCCATATTCTGTTAGTATGGGTAATATACCCAAAGGGAATCATTATGGATAATAGGCACAGTGACTATAGACTCACAAATAACGCCAAATAATTCGAATAAATAACAAAATATGACAGAAAAAAATTTTGTCTTTCAAGGTGCTTCGAACTGTTACTATAAATTCACCATGCTTCCTAGCCTTTCCCGTTCACCATTACACTATCAGTGATACGTCAAACAGATTGCTTGCAATTATACCTACATCAAATTTATGTATATGTCTAATAACTGTCACTCTACGCCTTTTTTTATTCAAAATGTTGTAGGCTTACTTGCGTTTCTTAATGTGATTACTGTACATGAACAGAGAAGCGTATCTTACAAAAAAGTGTGATTTAACTGAATGATTTTCACATATTTATTATTTTGAATGTGAATAGTATGCGTTGTTTTATTGTTTGGTTAGTGTTTATAAAGCAGATGTTACGCCATTTCGTAATAGGACAGTAAGCTAGAAACGAAGTTTTATTTTCGGATATCTTAAGCTTCATGCTATTGCTTGTCAAAAAGATTTCGACAGTCTTGAAAGTGTATCATGAAGTGTTATGTTGTGTTTCAGTACCTGTGCCGAGCCCGAATCTCGTCCGACACAGAGCGGAATGAAACATCGCTGTTTCGATACAATTAGTCCGTTCCAAGCACAGGTGGACTGAAACAGCCTTATTTTGAAACAACGATACAGTTTCTGTGTCTGGCTCTAGATCAAATGGTCCGGTTATCCGAGACAGGGGCGGAATGAAACACCACTGTTCCGAAACAGTGAACCACAGCCGTTCCGAAACACTGGAACAGTTCCACGTATCGATACACTGTATCGAAACATAGAAACAGTGGCCAAGTCTAGTTAGCAGCGACCTATTTTTTTGTGCGACAGCGAGCCGTACACACCACGTATTGTAGCTGCCTGCATTTATTCATGAGCTTCTGCAAACTGGAAACTTCATCTGTGGGCGTGGCACTGTTCTCGTTGCCGCGCACGTGTATACGCGGCAAGCTCTTTTCTTGGTTTATAATCTTCTGGGTAAAATATACTATTCGTTAAATTTTCCATAGACTCACCAGATTTCATTTCATTTTATTTATTCAGGTGGATTCTAACCTGGTGTTACAAGCGTCTTAAGTGTGTCTCGTGTAGTTGACTGTTAAGTGTGCGTTTATAGTGTTGCATCGTCGTCGATGGTGGTTTGCGGTGAAGGTGGTGGTGGTGATGATGTGGAAAGAAGCGACGAAGTGGAGGGAGTGAAACCAGGTGACGTCACATAATCTACAGCTCTCGACTAGCACCAAGGGGTCCGCCGGGATTAGAGTTACCTCAACAGTGTCACATGCGGCACTCCATGAGGCATTACATGGAGGTTCAGCAGAACTATTTGTAAAATCAGAAAAGTTCGTTTAGGGATGGTCTTTTGTCGATGACTGAATGTATTCGTAAAATGGAAATCAGAGGAAATTCATACATCGGTTAGAATATCTCGTTAAAGTAAGGAAGGATTTGAGTTTTGAGAAGTCGCGTAAAACATCACAGAGCGAGATCGTTGCATTTCGTTCCGCTAGCAATGCGACAGTTTCACGTAGATTTTTGAAAAAATACACTGTCATTTGACGTCTGTTTTCCTCATGCACAATATAGATTTCGACTTTTCCACCGTTCTTGAGTAAAATGCTAAAAGTTCTTAGACCATTAACACAACATATCTGGTAAAGTCTAGGAGCCTTTAGCATTGTACCGGATAATAGCGTGAAAACTGAAATCTAGATTGTACAGAAGAAATTTACAGTACTGTACAGTCAAATGAAGGTGTATTCTTTCAAGAAATACTGTATGACTGCGGCTCAGCACCATCGAAAAAATTCGCCTTAGTTCCGTCTTGAGTGAGTGAGAAGCGAATAGTGGTAACCTAAGTCCTGACAAGAGCAGACAGGACTTATTTATTCTGTCTCGAGGATTAAACGCTTGATAGTAACAGAATCTCAGTGGAGACATTTATCAACACATGTGGCGGATTGGCAACAGCCAAAGTAGACAAATGCCACACTGTTAAAAACACGTTGTTAGGAAGCTCGTTGCTTCCGTTAGTGTAGCCAGACATTATTCTGAAATACATTGCCAACAAACACACACACACACACACACACACACACACACACACACACACACACACACACACACACAGCTGTGGTAAGGGGAGGGAGGAGGGTTTAAGCGTTCGGCGAGCCATCAAAAATCACACAGACGATACACTTTATTAGCAGTTTCTGTTGATACAGCAATCATTTTCAGATCATGCTATTGCCATGGAAGTACATCAATAAATTTTTATCTTTCGAATACATACGACGACAAAACTCAGTTCAATGGTATAAAACCAGAAAAGATCAAAACGGAATACTCGAAGGCACTTATTTTGTGGATGTGTCTGACTCAAACACGAATGATAGCACAACTTCAAATAGTTCGAAAAAGAGCCTTCTCATCGTTTTATAAACGTTGCCAAATGCTTGACGGCCAATGGAGGCGAATAAATGTACTCTGCTGTTTTCCTATTTTGTACCATAAATTGTAGAACTCTTTGGTAACAACATGCGTTAAAAACCTCACAATATGCTGGTGAAGTAATAAAAACTATTTGAATATCTTCCTTAAAAATATGCTCTATTCGTATGACGTATTGACTAACTGCGACTTTCAGAGTGACGTCTGTGTGATGGATTCATAGTATGTAGTTTCCTTATAATCAGAAGCGATGCAGATATTTAAGTGGGTAAACGAATAAGAAAAACTACAGTTTCTTCGGATCTCACACTTATGAAAAAATGGTTCAAATGGCTCTGAGCGCTATGGGACTTAACATTGGTGGTCATCAGTCACACTTATGATTCAGAAGAAATATGAAGACCTAACCAAGGTTGCTTTGTTCACACACTTATGCTCAATTTTATTATTATGGCTAGAGCAACACAGATTTACCACTAGCGATCGTAGAGTCGTTTTGTTAGTGACTGACTGCAGTGATTGCGTGATGGATCATCTGGTCGATCTCATGTTTCGTTTCATTTATTATATACCACCGTGTAAATCTTTCAAGCCGCTTATTCAGCAAAGTTTTTTAATTTCTGCATGAAGGTTTGAGAGGACAAGGACTTCCAACACATACTATAGGGCCTGGGAATTTGAACATGGTAAATATCAATGCACTACCAAAGAAAAAACCGGTAACTTATTTCAACAAGAAGATAATGAATACCATGGACGTCAACGTACAGAATAACTTTGTTCTGTTCTGTTCTGTTTTGAAAGTTAATAGTCCCCGTGCAGAGCCAAACTTACTTACTACACTAGAAATTAAAAAAAATCCATTGTTGTTATATTTTTTTCATACTTCGGTCTTAATCCCTGTACTGGTTTCTGCTTTGAAGAGCGAAAAGAAATTAAATGAAACCTAATTTGCGTGTTTGTTGATACCCAACCCAGATGTGAGGATGAAATCTTTCTGACTGGGGCTGACGTAGACCTTGAGAGTGACATTTCGTGTTTCCTTCAAAGCTGATATGCGCGGCACTGACTGTTAGTGAAACTGCCGCAGTAAAAGTCCAAGTTAGAACGTTAGTTTAAGCTGACTGCACGATGAGCCGAGAGTATTAGTCCTGCTTGTCGTTCCATGCCGGAAAGACGCTAGCACATTTATCCTAGATGACTGGGCAGCCAAGCAGTTTCACGGAAAACATTTCTGCGGAGGCGAGAAGCGAGAGAAAACCAGGAAATGTCCCTTCACGCACGCCTTGAAACAAGTTGCCTGCTCGCTGACTTGCTACTTCAGGTACAGGTGCAGTTTTTGCGTCCGTAATTGTTCTAGAATGCGTTCTAGGACGACACGGTCACTTTGCTGCAAGATTTATGGCTGTACAGTCGTCTAGAGCGTCAGTCCGGTTGTGCACGTGAAGTTATGCCAACTGCAAGTGAACAATATGAGCTATTACTGAACTGGGAATATTTACAAAGAGTAAGCGTAAGGAAAGTCATTATTGCAGTGCATTTATTTAACTGTAACGCCGGTAGACAATGGCGAACTTTTCGAAGTCATGCTACGATGTTAAGCTCTTTTAAATAGGCCCTTAGTCATGTACTACAGATCGACTCTGATTTTGGAACGCTGGCGCTCCAGCTTTAAGTCATCTGTGGTTTCTCTAAATCATTGACGATTCCTTCGAAATTACAGCTCTTTATCCATTCCAGTTCATCTGCTCGTCGAAGATAGCCTGCGGAAATGTAGCTTCCATTCTTTCTTTATTCGTTTGACCCCCTGCCACATGAACAGCTATAAACAATACCCGTCCACCTTTTAAACAGCAGAGAATTTTTGGCAGAACTGCAGTTACCATTATCGTTAACAGCAGTTTCTGCAGGTACAGAGTCTCTGTCCTTGAGCTGACAAAATGTACACAATACTCCCAACTTTTTTAAGGTGTGTTTTCTCTAGAAAGTAAACTTCCGCAAGTAGTTCGCAGAAGCTACCTCTGCAAGTCCTCTGGCGTTGAAAAAACACGAGCAAATCGACTTCCTCGAGTTCCTCCAAATTACAGATGGAACTATAGCATTTTAGTAAGTTTCTTGCGTCTTATCGCAAGTGCTTGCCGAATTTGCCAGTTGCTGAAAGTTATTCTCAAACTTTCAGAACTTTTATGCGTTCGATTCAGGTTCGAAAATATCAGTGCCGAAAAGGAGAAAGGCTCAATGACAGCTGGGCCGAAACAAACGTACTGTCGAAACCTCTAAACATACCGTGTGTTAGGCGTATAAGTGCAGACGATGTGATCATTGGTACCTTCCTACAATCATCATCATTATCATCGTCATTTATTGCATTAACGGGCCTTTGAGGCCTACAGCAGAGGAACAATAGGAAAAAAAACCATTACAAACACAAGAAACCCCAATAAAAGGAATGTCTGTCAGTCAAAAGGGAGGAGGTATTTGCTGCAGATGGTACTCCATCTTTTCCGGTCTCTAGCATCTTCCTCCATGGCCGCCGGTTCCACTTCTTGAAGGATCGTCGTCACCCGATCCATCGCGTTCTTGGTCGTCCTCTCGGGCGTTTTCCTCTGGGTTGAGAGTGGAGGACTCTCTCACGGAGGGATCCGTCCGCTCGTTAGATGTGGACAAACCATTGTAGTCGCCTCCGTCCCAATACTTGTCTAATGTGTGGCTTTCCAAACCTCTGGTACAGGTGTTCTAATTTTCTTCTTTCCCATTTACCTTCCATGTTATTGTAGACCGGTCCATAGACCTTCCGAAGTACCTTTCTTTCAAATGCGCATATTGAATCTTCTGTCGTTGCTGATGTCGCCCAAGTTTCACAACCGTATAAAAGTACTGGCCTCACCAGTATCTTGTAGAGATGGACTTTGTTCTTCTGGGATATCACACGAGGTTTAAAAAGATTGTTCAGTATAAAGAACACGCGATTAGCACTTGTTAGGCGTTGATGTACTTCTTTGGTACCTTAATACAATGACGGAAAATATTCGCAACGCGAAGATAGAGTTGTGCAACATAAAGGAAAGTTGGTAGGCATGTTTTTATATACGAAAGACGATGTCTACTTAAATTTCGCCCCAATCGCATAAGAGTGGCGCTAGGAACTCAACTGTGAGACTACAAATCAGATTTGCTTTAAATACACGCTGTAACGGTCCTTAGCGTTAGTTACCTTGAGTTGATGTTAGTCAAGAATGTCTCTTAAGCGACAGAAACGCTATTGTCAACACTTCAGTGAGTCTGAGCGATGTACCGTAATAGGGCTTCATGAAGATGAATGTTCCTCCTGCAATATTGCAGAAAGCCGTGGCAGCAATGTAGCCACTGTCCATGATCGCTAGCAGCGCTGGTCACTGGAATGTGCAGTAGCAAGATGACTTTGCTCCTGACAGCCATGTGGTACTACCGAGAGGGGAGACCATCGTATTCGGCGTATGTCTCCGGCGTATCGTACTGAACCCGTAGCAGCAATCTGAGCAGCAGTTGGCATCGCAGTGACGCAACGAACTGTTATAAATCGGTTACTTCAGGGACAGCTCCGAGCCAGACGCCCTGTAGACGCTCCGAGCCACGCGTCCAAACACCCCCATTTGCGACCTCAGTGGTGTCTGGCGAGAGCTCAATGGAGGACACTGTGGTTAAAAGGACACTTGAGGGTCTGCAACCAACCAGTCTGCGTTCTACACACATTGGACCTACCGCTTGAGTTATCGTCTGTGGTGCGGTATCGTTTGACAGCAAGAGCACTATCGTGGTTATCCCACTCCCCATGACTGCAAATTTGTATGTTAGTTGATGATTGTATCTGTTGTCCTGCCATTCATAAACAGCATTCCAGGGGGTATTGTCTAACAGGATAATGCTCGGCCGTATACCGCTGCTGTAACGTACATCTACACCTACATACATACTCCGCAAGCCACCTGACGGTGTGTAACGGAGAATACCTGGAGTACCTCTATCGGTTCTGCCTTATATTCCAGTCTCGTATTGTTCGTGGAAAGAAAGATTGTCGGTATGCCTCTATGTGGGCTCTAATATCTCTGATTTTATCCTCATGGTCTCTTAGCGAGATATACGTAGGAGGGAGCAATATACTGCTTGACTCCTCGGTGAAGGTATGTTCTCGAAACTTCAACAAAAGCCCGTACAGAGCTACTGAGCGTCTCACTTGCAGGGTCTTTCACTGGAGTTTATCGATCATCTCAGTAACGCTTTCGCGCTTACTAAATGATCCTGTAACGAAGCGCAGCTGCTCTCCGTTGGATCCTCTCTATCTCTTCTATCAACCCTATCTGGTACGGATCCTACACCGGTGAGTAGTATTCAAGCAGTGGGCGAACAAGTGTACTGTAACCTACTTTCTTTGTTTTCGGACTGCATTTCCTTAGGATTCTTCCAATGAATCTCAGTCTGGCATCTCCTTTACCGACGATTAATTTTATATGGTCATTCCATTTTAAATCACTCCTAATGCCTACTCCTAGATAATTTATGGAATTAAGTGCTTCCAGTTGCTGACCTGCTATACTGTAGGTAGATGATAAAGGCTCTTTCTTTCTATGTATTCGCAACACATTACACTTGTCTACATTGAGATTCAATTGCCGTTCCTGCACCATGCGTCAATTCGTTGCAGATCCTCCTGCATTTCAGTACAATTTTCAATTGTCACAACCTCACGATATACTACAGCATTATCCCCAAAAGCCTCAGTGAACTTCCGATGTTATCCACAAGGTCATTTATACATATTGTGAATAGCAACGGTCCTACGACACTCCTCTGCGGCACACCTGAAACCACTCTTATTTCGGAAGACTTCTCTCCATGGAGAATGACATGCTGCGTTCTGTTATCTAGGAACTCTTCAATCCAATCACACAATTGGTCTGATAGTCCATGTGCTCTTACTTTGTTCATTAAACGACTGAGGGGAACTGTATCAAACGCCTTGCTCTACTGAGCGTCGACATGTTGGTATGGGCTGCGCGATCACCAGATCTGTCTCCAGTCGACGACATAATCGGAGGACAACTCCAGCGTCATCCACAACCGTCGCTGTACTGATCGACCAGGTGCAACAGGCCTGGAACTCCGTACCATAATCTGACATCCGGCACCTGTACAACACAATTCATGCACGTTTGCATGCTTGCATTCAACATTCTGGCTTTTAATGTACCAGAATTTCAGATTTGCGATGACTTGTCTCGCATTTACATTAACTTATGATCTTGCACTGTTAATCACTTAAACATGTTACCTAGAAAAATTTATTTCTGAAATTTCGTTATTCTAAATTAATTATTTTTTGAAGTTGTCATTTTTTCCCGACTCTGTATGTGTCCATTTCAGCGTGTTCGTTGGTTTTTCTCCGCATCTAACGGTCTTCCCACAAAAAAGTCACATAACTTAACTACCAGACGTATTCTACACGGTCGTAACTCCACTACTTTTGGAAAAGCCAGTCAGTATAGACTAAGCGTTTTGCGTCCCACTTAAACAACTGACCTGCTTCCCGGGATAAAATAAGCATTAATGGTTTCCACTTGCCACTTGGAGAGACTAATCAACCTAAAAGCATAATCCTCCTAACAGCTATAATTATAAGACTGCAAATGAAATAACTACTGATGTAGTGTTGTTCAGTACTCTATCCTCAGTCACCAACAGAAATATCTGCACTTACAAGCTTAACACCGGTTATGTAATTGGACATCGTCAGCCAAGGACGTGCAAAATAAATTTACAGATTACTTTCTTTCACCAGAGATGTAGGATGTCAGTACAGACGTATTTAAATTTTAGGTGACTTTTAATATTAGCGTCAACATAAATGCATTATGAGTACATTTATAACAGAAGTAATAAATACTGTTTACAAAAATCGAAGTGTAATTGAAAGGCGAAGTAGATACAGTTTGCGGAATTTTTGTTTCCGTTTTTGAGTATTTTATTGTACAACAGACAAGAGAAGTGAAACCTGCATACAGCATTCTCACGAATCTTTTAATCTGAATGAAGCATAATAACTTTAGTTTATTCAGTAGTGTTTTTTGATGACTTCAACATGCACACCTCTGTATCCATTTCTTCACCGAAACAGTTCTTTAGTTCTGTTTTTCTTCACGATTTTTTTCCCATAATAATAATGAGACAACAGTGGCGACTGCTTCGGTTTTTCAACACGACACCGTAAATTCCCAGAAGTTTGCCGATCTCACGACGCAACTATAGTAAAAACACTTCTGCAAGTACCTGTATCAAGTTCCTGAAATTAAATTACTCAAGCGACTTCCAGAAATAAACTTGCGCAAGCTTTTTTGTAATGTAAACCCTTCACCAAGTGCTTGCAGAAGTTACTTGCGGAAGTTACTTGCTAGCAGACAAACGTCTTTACGACGAAATCGATGGAACAGGTTCAGAGCATCTACGTAGAAGTTTGTTGTTTCAGTTTTTTCAAAATATTAATCGTCGGCATTGATTTACCTTAAAGGAAAACTAATATAGCTTCAACATGAAGTGACGCTTACTCAGCATACAATTCCCCTTTAAACGACTGTTGATATTTTTCGTTTTTGTGGCCGTAGTGTCCGTAGTTGCTTTATAATTCTTGAGGATATTTATGTTCTGTCGTTGCAATTACAAAAATGCGTGAATTTTTTTTTTACCAGACGCGTCTCGCTTTATTGAAGTAAAGCATCATCAGTGGTCTGTAATTAAGTTACTTACAGTTTGATTTGCTTTTAGGTCGAAAAACAGAGTAAATTAATTTGTACTTACGGTGTTTTCGATTTATTTCTCGCCTACATCGGGAAATGCTGTCTGCCCGCACATTTTTGTTTTTCTGCATTAGACACTGATAATTTTGGTCTAATTTTGAGTTGTTCTACAGCACTATGCATTTCTTATATTTTTCACAACACACTTTTATTCATACCACTGTATAAAGTGGAAAGGATCCGTCAACAGTACTGATGGTTGATCGGAGGTTGTGCAGAGAAATTAAGTTGTGAGACTTGAGTTTATCCTGGCATTTACAGTGCTCAAATAACTTATTGGAATGCAGCCGAGTGTCGTCGTCGACAAACACCGATATTTCGACGAGTGACCATTCTGTCATTCTGAGGGCAAGATTGCAGCAAATATGGGCTGTGCAAGTGAAATTAAAACCTCGCAAAATATTACAAAATTTTTTCTAACTGTTCGTACTAATTGCCGACTCATCAGTCGAGTTGTATCCATAACTACAAAACAACTTTCGATATATTTAGCATGTTGGCAGTAACCATGAATAACACACAAATATTTCTCTCTCACCTCCTCCACTTCAGACATATATCCTTGGGGAAAACTACCAACTCATATACGTCTGATTCATGACCGTACTGCGGTCTAAGACTATGGATATCATTGGCGTACCTTCTCACCTATCTTCCTCCTGTCTAACTGCGAACCACAATTTCCATCCCATTATTAACCAACTCTCAGTTTTCCTCAGCTTTTTCTTCAATTATTTTCTCTCCCAATTACTACCTGTCATTTCTCACTTATCCCCGTTCCAATTAACATCCTCATCAGGTTTGATTATTTTGATACTGCTGCCTTGCCTTTCTTTTGGTATATCAATAACCGAATTTGGCAAGGACGTAACATACTCGAATTTGGCAGGGACTTAATATTATCAAAATGGTTTTTATCACAATGTTAATAAGGCTTACATTATTATTATATTCATTACTTTTCTTACTTTCTTTGTTATTACGTTCATAATAATCATTCTGTGTGGGTGATCGAGTTTCTATTCACACTTCAGCGTCGACTGTCAAAAAAAAACTAAGAACACCTTGCTAGATCTAAGCTGCCTGCGCAGCTAGGTGCCTAGTAACTTCGTATGCACTCTACAAGTGGAGTATAGCGGACCCCGTCTAGACGGAATTAACTCTAAGAAGTAATCGAAGACTGTAAGTCAAGAAATGTTATTATTTTCATTACAGATTAAAATTTAAAAAAAACTGAAACTTGAAATATGAAATTACAGACAGGTTATCAGAAAAACAGCCGGATGGTACGGAAAAGTACGACGGTGCCTGGAAAGCAATGCCTCACATTTCTTTCTTCAAAAACCATTTGTTCCGCACAAAGAAAATTACACACACGAAAGACTGATCTTTTATCCACAAACCCTAATTTTCCATGTAATCTCCTTCCTCTTCTACGGCTTTCCTCCAGCGCCACACAAGAGAGTATATGCCCTCTACGTACCATTCCTTATTCTAGTCCTGAAGCTATTTCTTCACTATGCGAATCACCTCCTCGTCATCCTGAAAATGTCTTCTTCTCTACAGCCGAAACGTGTATAAGCCCGAGGCAGATAGGTCAGGGATGTCGTGTGCATGGGTTAACACTGCCCAGCTCAGTTTCGTGATGTATTAAAAAGTCCTCAAATTCCTGTGACGCCGTGTGTTATCGCGTTGAATCAGAACATCCCCTGGGTTGGTACGGCGCCGAAGCCGCTGGAAGCCCATCTTCAGAGCGAGACCCTCAGCACGTTACAATGTCTCGTGTGTGTCAGTCGTGGACGATCTTCTCCCTCGCTCTAAATCTTGGAGCTCCGCCGAACCGACTTCTGATGGCCTCATCCTCTGTGCCGCGAACGGCCTTGCCGCGGTCAGTACACCGGTTCCCGTGAGATCACGAAAGGTAAGCAACGTCGGGCGCGGTCAGTACTTAGATGGGTAGCCGCCTGGGTACGCAGTGTGCTGTTGGCTCCTTTCCCTTTGCCTTTAGGGAAAAAGGCAGGAGGGGTGCTGGCGTTATGTCCGAAAACACCAGTCTTTGCGCTAATGTTCTGGATTAAGTTCCAAACCTCTGTAGCGTCTCATGAAGTGAGGGCATGCAGCACTAGTGATGGTGATTCGTCCGCCCTTGTTGCTCTTCGATAGAGGTAGGCGATGTGGCGGTACCAGGTTTCACCCTCTCCCTTCTCTCATCGTCATCCAACACAAACATGACATTATACTATACACACCCTTAACAGTCACACTTATTGCATACACTTCCACATACATATCAGATACACTTAATCACACAACTCTCCCACTTCGCGAAAGTATGATGTCATTGTACGCGAAGGACTGGAAAACATTCTAAATTAGACGGATGAAAGTGAAATTCGGGGTTTCCCAGGCGATAGTGCCATACGACTTTACTCTTAAGCGTCAATGTCTAGTGCCAACTGTACTCCTGTCGATTGCAGATGGTCTATAAACTTCACACAAACGTACGTGACTACGAAGTTGTCGATGATGCTGATCCACAAACATACAATATTTGCTGAAAGAATTCACCACCATTTGACTGTATAATAATGTATTTTTCCTCTGTACACTCTAGATTTCGGCGTTTCCGCTAATATCGAGTACAATTCTAAACGGTATTAGACCACTGACGCGAGGTATCTGGTAAAGTCAGCCCAAAACATGTTTGCAGATAGTATGACAATGGTCATGGAGCCGAAATAAGCTTGTAGCACCAGAAAATATTATTTTAATAAAAAAAGTCTTTGAATATAGCAGCGTTTTGACTTAATACACGATGTCATTACAAATCAACTATTTGTTATTAAAAACGCAATGGGTTATAGGATTACAACTAAACTGCAACAGAAGGAGCGATTTATTTTCGCTTCGCTTCTAAAATGTCTTTTTTACCTTGTTGCCATGTAAAAATTGGCTTACTTTACCAAAAAACATTGTGCTTTGCACAATTCCACCTCATTAGCATGCTAATATAGTTGCAGTACCGACAGAATCCGGAAACAGAGTACTATTAAACAAACAGCTGAGGACAAATTATGTGAGTATCTCATGAACAGCTCAGTATAAAAATAAATGTGTGATTCCTTCCCTTATGTTGTTACAAACCTATGCTATCATTTCATCAACTGTGGATGTCGCTCAAAATGATTACCTTTTTTCATTGTAAAAAATCTGAATTTATTTTTATATTTAAATAAATAAGAGAGTTTCACAAATTAACTAAGTGGCAAAATATTCTAATTTTTTGTGATATCATTGGCCAAAAACTCGCTTCTGTGTCTCGAACTATCTATAAGATATGAAGTACGTTATCGATGCTAACTGTCATTTCACACAGCTATGGATGGCGCTTAAAATGATTACCTTATTTCATTGTAAAAAGTTTGTATTTATTTTTATATTGCAGTAGATAAGAGTGTTTCACAAATTAACTAAATGGGAAAATACTCTGAATTTGCGTAATAACATTGGCCAAAAACTCGTTTCAGTGTCTCGAACTATCTATAAAATATGAAGTACGTTATCGATATTTCAGTGTCAGTCTATCGTTTGCGCGTGTGACTGGAAGTGACTACACTACATACAATCAATTTTCTTGAGACTGTAGGTTTAAACCTTACATCAAGTTTAAAGGAAAGCTGAATATGTTAGCTAAATTTCGTACACAGCAATGTATGGCCTAACCTGCACCAGCTGCAAAGTCATGGTGGCCTATTTTTCATTGCAAACTATTCGAATTTCGCGCAGTACCTTATTTAATGTCGAAATATCAGAATAACTACGGCAATTAACGAAATGATAGACAGGTCATTATGAAGCTGATGAATATGGCTACGAAATGCGAGAGGATCAAATTTCTTTACCGAATAGTTTTTTCATAGTTTGAGAAACATTTCTGATTAGCCGCCGTGCGTCCATTCCCGCGGTCCGGTCTAAACGGGCAGAAGCTTTTCCGTACGTAACGGACTCAGTAGGCACAGCGAACTGAGGCCCTTCCGAACCGAGGAGTGGACTCGCCCAGCATAGAAAAAGCGAAAGGCGTTTCTGTGCAGGGGAAAGTTAAGTCGCGCAAACTGTACTATTGTGGTGTGATAGATCGATACTGTCTTCACCGGCGTGTCACAGTCAGCAACGGAAGCGCACTTTCCCGATGGATGGTGATAGAGGTCACGTAGCCACCAATCGGATCCAATGATGATGCGCGCCCGCTGAGCCCCATCTTCAGTGACTCCTACTACAAGCACCCTCTGCCGCCGCCATCTAGGGTGTTCCAGTCTGAGTCGCAGTCGCAGAGTTCAACAATCTTCAGTCTTAGTCAGCCTTCGACAGATCGCTCGTGCATTAGTAGCAGGAGTCTCACATTGCATGACACCCATACTTGCTTATTATCACACAGGAATTCTGATCAGGATCAGAATCCACTGCAAGTACTATGACAGTTAGGCGGGAGATGAGAAAACTTGGATTCCATGGTCGAGCGGCTGCTCATAAGCCACAAATCACGCTGGTAAATGCCAAACGATGCCTCGCTTGGTTTAAGGAGCGTAAACATTGGACGATTGAGCAGTGGAAAAAGGATGTGTGGAATGACGGATCACGGTACACAATGTGGCGATCCGATGGCAGGGTGTGAGTATGGTGAATGCCCGTTGAAAGTCATCTGCCAGCGCGTGTGGTGCCAACAGTAAATTTCTAAGGCTGTTGTGTTATGGTGTATTCGTGTTTTTCATGGAGGGGGTTTGCACCCCTTGCTGTTTTACGTGGCGCTATCACAGCAAAGACCTACATTGATGTTTTAAGCACCTTCTTGCTTTGGAGTGGCCGAGGGTTCTAGGTGCTTCAGTCTGGAACCGCGCGACCGCTACGGTGGCAGGTTCGAATCCCGCCTCGGGCATGGATGTAACTTAGAACTACTTAAACCTAACTAACCTAAGGACATCACACAACACCCAGTCATTACGAGGCAGAGAAAATCCCTGACCCCGCCGGGAATGAACTTGTAAGTCATTTTCAGCCAAACGTCCGGATACTTTTGATCACATAGTGTATGGTAAACAGTAAGTAGAAAAAGGGACAGGATGATAGGACATGTGTTAAGACATCATGGAATAGCTACCACGGTACTAGAAGACGCGGAGCTAATATTGTAGGGGAAGACAGGCATTACACTGAAGAGCCAAAGAAACGGGTACATCTGCCTAATATCGTGTGGGACCCCCGCGAGCGGCCAGAAGTGCCACAACAAGACGTGGCATGGACTCATCTAATGTCTGAAGTAGTGCTGGGGAGGGGGGGGGGGGGGGGGGGGGGGGGGGGGGGGGGGGGGGGGGGGGAACTGACACAATGAATCCTGCAGGATGTCCATAAATCCGTAGGAGTACGAAGGGGTTGCTGTTTGTTCGTTTGTAAGGTTTCATTGCAATGAATAGAGAAATCTACAAGTTAAATAAACCTTCAAAAAATGGCTCTGAGCACTATGGGACTCAACTGCTGTGGTCATAAGTCCCCTAGAACTTAGAACTACTTAAACCTAACTAACCTAAGGACATCACACACATCCATGCCCGAGGCAGGATTCGAACCTGCGACCGTAGCGGTCGTGCGGTTCCAGACTGTAGCGCCTTTAACCGCTCGGCCACTCCGGCCGGCAAAATAAATCTTCAGTTCACTGCGTTTCTGCTTCTGCCCAGCTTCACTATGACAACAGCTGCTGCACCATTTGTATCCCAGTCTCCTTACCAGTGTGTGTGAAGTTGTACAAAACAGCTACTCTATTTAAAACTTGTGAGAATCGATAGTATTGAGCCGTGCGCGGCTCGTGTTCATGCCGTGTATTGCTTGTCATCTTGTGTTTACGGTACTGCCGCATCGTTTCTTATTCGATTTACTGGTGTCACTAAGTTGCTAGCTTGCCTGCCCATGAATGGCAGCAGCAGCGCTTATCGACAAGAGCACTGTCGTATTATCTTTGGTGCGACCGCTAGTATTTCCGGGTCGTCGTGTGTCGGGAGTTGAGTTGGGACGGAGCAGCAACGAGGTCTGGACAGCCATGACTCGCCCGACTGTTGCCGACACTCATGACTTGAGTGGGGACGACCTTGGTTGGTCGTTCGGTCCGTCGTCGTATCGGACGGCGTGTATTCGGTCGCCGACCGCTTCTGGGTTCTTTGTGTGTGTCGACTTGTGATTCGTCCTTGTTGTTCCACAGTGACCATTTTAGTATCGTTCGAGTTGTTTGCCGAAGTGTTTGAGCGGATCCGTGTGTAGCTTGTGGTTTTGACTGACCACTTATTGTAACGCTGTCTGCGTGTTGGATGCAGTCGGGCGGTTGAGACAGAGCAGCGAGGAAGTCTCCTCAGCTTGAGGTCAGGCCAGAACCGCTGGTGGTGTGCACGCGCTGTCGGATTGTGAGGCGCTAGCTGCGAGAGCTACAAAGTTCATTGCCCTCCAAAGCTGGACACTGAAATTGAGTGATCAGTTAACCTGTTATGACACCCCAACTGCTGTGACATCTCTTCGTTCATTGCCGGTTGTTGCTTCCTGGGTCGTTCCAGCTAGCAGCAATGCATGGCGTGTTGGAGTCGGCGAAGTTTTGCAGGCATCTTCTTGTATGGTCTTTAACTATTAAATTGGTTGTTACTTATCAGTGAAGTGCACCAGCGGTATTTTCTGCTTTGTGGCCGTTAACGCCCCAGTAACCTGCCCTGGGTGTTTTCCGGCAGTGTGTTTTTCCTCGCCGTGTTGATGTTGTCCGGCACGGCATGTACTTCTACAGCCTTTTAGTTGTTTGTTCATTTTTTTCTTAGAGTGGTTATTGTGCCTTGGCTGTTTTTAGACACCAATTTTGAAGACGTAGTGCAGCTGGTATCTTTGTCCTCTGCTGATACTTCCCGTTGTCGTGGCGTTGGTTGGGCGGAAGGGAATTGATTAGGTTGCTGGACAGTCCTTCAGCTGTCCCTGGGTCGGGTTGCCATCCGGTTATTTAACCTTACTTCTGGCTGCCTGTCTCACTTCATCTTACGTTACAGCTAGCTCCTCAGGCCGGCCTTTGGAACACTTCTGAGCGTTACTGTTCTGTTGGTTTTAGATTGCGATTTTCATTTTAGTCTCAAGTACTGTGCGAGGCCTTCAGCCGTCTATTAATTTAGTTTGTTTTAGTTTTTAAAAAAAGGCCTTCAGTCGACTTGAGTTAAAATTTGAAGATTGATTTGTTTAAAAACTAAATTTTCGAAGCCTGTTCCATCTGAAATTCTTGTTATCCAGGCCCTAAGCCCTCAGTTGTTCAATGTCTTGTGTGTGGCCTTCAGCCGAGTATTTGTGAAATAGTTTTTTAAGTAAGGCCTCCAGCCGCGTATATTCTTTAGAGCAATTTTTTTATAGATTGTCGACACCATGGAGTGTTCTGTGCACCACGACCTAATAGTGGATAAAATTGGAAGGAAAATCAGCATTGGCCGTATTTTGTTGTTTTTATTGTCCGCAAAATCGATTTTCGGTCACTTAGTGACCATCCTCAGTGCTGTAATATACAATTAAAATTGATAGGCACTGGTATCAACAAGCTTAGAGCGATCACATAAACTGAGCAGTTTATGTGATCGCTGGTATCAACAAGCTTAGAGCCTTCAGCCATTCTTGTTTTTGGTGTGGTTTTGGGCCTCCAGCCCAGGAGGCAACTCAAGTTTTCTTAACTAGGCCTTCAGCCATATTGTTTTATTTTGATTCTTTTAAGGCAATGCGTAATTAAGTGGTTCTTAGGAAAATAGAAGTTTGTGTGTTTTGTGCTACTGACGGTAACTGATTATGGCCCCCTCCACAACCATAACCTGATCCGCTCTATCCTGTGAAACCAGATTTCATTTATCTCAATCACGGATAGATTTTACAAACAGTGATGGATAGATTTGAGCTGATGGGGAGCATCTACCAGAATTCTTTTATCAAAGATAAGCTTTGGTACCTCATGACATCGACATTTTTGTTGTTGTATTTTTATGGGTACGAAACTTTGCTTATGATACTTTTCGTTAGTACGCCGTGCCCCCTAGGCGCACAGCGCCGTACTCACCCGCCATAGAGGCAGCCGGGTAGGCGGGGTAGGCGGCGGCCGCGGCGGCGTCGAGGTGGTGGGCGGCGGCGGCGGCGGGCTGGTCGTGGTGCAGGCGCGCGCCGTGCGCGGGGGCGGACACCCACGCGTCGCCGGCCGCCTTGCCGCCGTACTGCGGCAGCCGCGCGCCCGGCAGCAGCAGCCCGCTGTAGCCCGCCATGTTGTGGTGGTGGTGGTGATGGTGGTGGTAGTCGTGCACTGCCCTGCGCAACACGTCACGCACTCAGTACCTCACTCCGGCACCCAGCACCCCACGACACCCTAGCCTGCGTCGGGTAATTGGACATAGCACGTCGGCGCCCTCGTTGATGCCGCGTTTCTTGGCATCCGGAAAGCGTTTGGTACACTCTGCGCTGCCGATTAGTGAATAACATACGAGCTCACTCAGAGTCGCACCGGATTTATGACTGGGTTAAGGGGAATAGTACGTCAAACGGGCCGACTTGGAGCAGGAGAGGCACCACAAGACATTTTAATTTCCACTGTCTATATTTTTACAAGTAAATTCATAAAACTTTGTCAGTATGACCAGGAAGGATTCAGGATTCTCACTCGTAGCAGCGGAAGTTCAAAAACATAACAGAATAATTTTTTTTACATGTGAAATTTCATCGTTTTTTCACTTACTATTGGCTGCATTTGTTGCTATAGGTACACTTTTCTTCGTAAGTAAGAGAGACTGTTCGATGAATTTTGCACAGCATACAAACCATACTTACAGGTGTCTGAAACTCTAGAATCTATTTAAACTTTATATTTAGAAAAAAATCAAATTTTGTACTTAATTATCTCAATTTTTACCACAGTTTTTAATAGATTTGGAAAATTCTAAAGTTTCATACACCTGTAAGTATGGTTTGTATGCTGTGCAAAATTCATCAAAGAATCTCTCTTACTTGTGAAGAAAAATGTGCCTATAGCAACAAATGCAGCCAACAGTAAGTGAAAAAATGATGAAATTTCATATCTAAAAAAAAATTATTTTGTTATGTTTTTTCACTTCCACTGCTATGAGTGTGAATCCTGAATCCTTCCTGGTCATGCTGACAAAGTTTTATGAATTTACTTGTAAAAGTATAGACAGTTGAAATTAAAATGTCCTGTGGGGAGGGGGGGCTTGTTCACTAGGGGTCGAACCGCGTAATAACCCTGGGTTCGGTGTGGGGCGACGGTGGGTTGGGTGGCCTGTTGTGGGATTGTGAACCACTGAGGGCTACGGTGGGGCGAAGGCTCTCCGTTGTTTCTAGGTCCCTGGTTCAATACACAATGGCTTTTTACGAGGCACCTGACTCTAAATGTCTACGTCTATTTACTGACACAGTAACTTTAGCAGGTAGTCAGAATGAGATTCCTCTGGAAAAGGATTAGGCAATAGTCATGTTGCTTGTACGAGGAAGTCAGAGAGATGCCACATTCGTAACAAAGGACCAAGGCAGATGAGCTCATGAATATCAATCTTATATCTACAGTCTCTGACATAAAGCGGAGCACTCAGAAGGGGAGAGGGTGGGGGAAACATTATGGCACTTAATGGACTGAGAGGGTATGTGATGTTGTTTCAGTGACCACAAAGTCCAGTCAAATTTACAAGAACTTGGTATGTGAGCCTACTGGTCAGTATGCACGCATGCATACTGGACGCATGCACTGATGCATGTGGAAAGGATGTTTAAGGCCGGTGTATCCTAATCATGAGGCAAAATGGCCGACTATTGTTGTCATTAGTCCTTGATATGCTAGATACTACCACTAAGGGGAGTTGACGTCCAAGCTGCTCTCTCACAAGTTCTGTCTGGGCAGATCTGAGGATCTAGCTGGCCACAGGAGTGACTCAGCATCACACAAACATTTCAGAGAGGGACGTGCCGTATGGGCATTCTGCATCTTTAAAAACGGCACCACAATACCGTCGCACGAGTGGTAATACATGAGGACGCAGGTTGCCGGTGAATTACTGTTGTGCCGTCAGAGTTCCCTCAGTCACTACCGGCTGTATCATGAAGTCATAACTAATTGCAACCCATAGCATGACCCCAGGAGTAACACCAGTCTGCCACTCCAAAACATTTGAAGAATGGGACCTCTACCCAGCTCATCGCCATCTGAGGAGTGCAAAACCGTCATCGCTGAACACAATGAGACGCTATTCATCAGCAGTCAGTGCTTCCCGATCACGGCCCCATTCCAACGTAACAGTTTGTGCTGTGGCGTTAACAGCAGCCTATGCATAGGTTGGTAATTATCTAGTCTGCCTGTTGCTGGCCTCTGACTAATGGTGCTGATGATAGAGTGTTCCACTGACTACTTTACTAGTTCTAGGATGGCAGGCGTAGGTGTGAAGGGGTTACGATATATCTGGTGCACATTAAGGGGGGTAGGACGTCTTGGAGCAGGAGAGACACCACGGGACATTTTAATTTCCACTGTCTATACTTTTACGAATAAATTCATAAAACCTTGTCAGCACGACCAGGAAGGATTGAGGATTCACAATCATAGCAGTGGAAGTTCAAAAAAAAAAAAAAAAAAAAAAAAAATTCATGTGAAAAATCATCATTTTTTTCACTTGTATTGGCTGCGTTTGTTGCAATAGGTACACGTTTCTTCATAAGTAAGAGAGAGTCTTCGATGAATTTTGCACAGCATACAAACCACACATATGAAACTCTAGAAATTATTTAATTTATGAAAACATGAGTGTGCTGTTATATTTTAAACTTCATGTTTAGAAAAAACTCAAATTTTATAGTTAGTTATCTCAATTTTGACCACAGTTTTTAATAGATTTGGAAAATTCTAGAGTTTCATACACCTGTAAGTATGGTTTGTATGTTGGGCAAAATTCATCGAAGAATCTCCCTTACTTATGAAGAAAAGTGTACCTATAGCAACAAATGCAGCCAATGGTATGTGAAGAAAAGGTGAAATACAAATGTCAAAAAAATAAATTATTTTCTTATATTTTTGAACTTCCGCCACTATAAGTGTATATCCTGAATCTTTTCTGGTCATTCGGACAAAGTTCCATGAATTTATTTTTAAAAGTACAGACAGTGCAAATTAAAATGTCCTGTGGTGTCTCTCCTGCTCCAAGTCGTCCCGTTTGACGTCCTACCCCCCTTAAGGCGCCCCTTCCTCGTAGTGGTCAGAGGTGGTCGACCGAATCTCGACGACGAGTAGGCGTGCCCTCACGTTCCCACACATCCAACATCGAGCCACTGTTAGATGCAAATGCCCCACAAACTTTGCTATTGAGCGATCCAACCATTTGGCCAAATGGAGACTCACAATGATGCCCCTTTCAAACTCTGCCGGGTGCTGATAACGCTGTCTCACATGACTACGTCTTATCTCTTTATCCTTCTGAGTGGTCACTATACAACTGATGCTGTTCATCCCGCTTACACACCCTACCAGGCGTGTTAACATCATCAAGTCCTCTTCACATTTTGTGTCGGGCGGTGTACTTGGTTTTTTGCTACAGATCGACAAAAGAAAGGATAATCAGGAGAATGTGGTAGCTCCTGTCACAACCAGAAGGGACCGTGCTGTTCAACAAGCAGGGGCTGCGCTGAAGCTCTGGCGGAGCGCGAGACTGAGGCGGCTTACCTGTGGTGCGTGTACTGCTGGTAGTGCGAGTGCCACGGGTCGGACTGGTGGTGCTGGTGGTGGTGGTAGGGGTCGGTGGCGGAGGCGGCGGCTGCCGCCGCGGCGGAGTACAGGTCGTGGTGCGCGCCACCAGCTGACCCGCTGCCTCCCGCCCCGCCCACTGCCGCCCCCGCAGACGCCGCCCCAGACGTCGCTGCTGTGGGTGGCGGCACGTAATTGCTGTTCCAGAAGCTGGCGGGGAAGTTGCGCGCTGACATCGGCGACGACTCTGTATGCACAGCAAGTGGCAGCCTCGTCACGTACTTATTAATTAAGGAACTTGCTGTTGGGTCGGTACTGAAATGAATGAGTAAGAGATTTTTTTGCATATTTTAATATCATTACATGCTACTCTGATTTGCACTCTCGAAACTTTGCAAACTCCATTAATCCCACCTATAGAAACTACCCTTCCTACTTAAATGCTAAAGTACATAAACAATTAGCAATGGGACCGTGAGTGCAAGGGATCACCACCTACATTCCAGAAAGCAAACAGACAACATAATTGCTTGGACTTCAGCGGCCAGAGTCAGTTGAGTAGACCCAGAAGAAGGCCGCTACAACCGTGGCCGAAACGTTGGTTTTCTGCAGCAGTAGTTTTATATAGTATGACGCGGGACCATACCCACAAAACATATATGTCGACATACGACATGCTCGAGGAAATTAACAGCAACTTTTTTTTAGTGTGTTCAGTACAGTTTTGGCATATGCTGTCGTCACCCTCGAAGATGTAGAAGGAAACCTAATATGACGGAATATTCACTTCCTTTATTGGTCAGCCGTTCATATCAAGAATTTTAAACAGACACACATTTTCCTTATATGAAGTAGCTGTATTCTTGTGGTGTGTTTAGTTGCCTCCATTACTATGGCTTCTTGGTTCTTGTTAATCACATCTCATTAACTTCTAAGGAATATATAAAACATGACATCAAAAAAACAACTCTATTCTGCAGTAGACACAATATGGTGGTTTCAACAAAGTTAGTTTCAATTCAACAATCGATGTGTCGATTCTGGTATTATTACTCACTTGTAGTGTTATCTGCACATATTACCGTCGCACCTCTGATGTTGGTCGAGGAAATATACTCCAAGACAAAAAAGCGACGCATCGCGGTGGGATTAACCGAATATGACGGAAATCTGTAGATGCGATGTACGTGTACAGACAAACAAATGATTACAATTTCAGAAAAACTGGATGGATTATGCAAGAGAAACAGCTTCACAAATTGAGCAAGTCAATAAGACGTTGGTCCGCTTTTGGCACCTACACAAGCAGTTTTTCGGCTTGGCGTTGACTGGTAGAGTTCTTGGATGGGCTCCTGAGAGGTGTGCAGTTTGATGTGCTCCTGAGGGATATCGTGCCTAACTCGGTCTGATTGGCGTGTTACATTAGCAAAATCCCGAGCTGGTTGGAGGGCCTCGCCCATAATGCTCCAAACGGTATCAGTTTGGGAGAGATCTGGTGCCGCTATTGGACAAGGATTTGCTTGGCAAGCACGAAGATAGGCAGTAGAAACTATCGTTATCTTGCTGAAATTTGTCCCAGGATGGCTTACCATGAAGGGCAACAAAACGGTTAGTAGAATATCGTCGACGTACCACTGTCCTCTAAGAGTGTCGCACATACCACCAAAGGGTCCTGATTGAAATCAATTGGCAACCCGAACCATCAGCGCTGGATGTCGGGCCGTCTGGCCAGCAACAGTCAGGTTGGTGTCCCACCACTGTCCGGGACGTTTCCACACACATCTTCACTCGTCATCGTGGCTCAGTTCCAAGAGTCACTCGTCACTGAAGACAATTCTATCCCAGTCAATGAAATTCCAGGCCGAAGACGTGTCTTGAGACGCCCCCAACAGCAGTGGGATACGAACCTCGGTCGTTCGCCGTATGTCCCGACAACGAGCAGTGATGGTCCGCAGTGCCATTTCACTTCATAGGAGAATCCCTTTGGTTATCATCCGCGACATGCATACAGCACACTGGTACGTCGACCATATCCTATGTCCCGTTTTGTTGCCATTCGTGGCAAACCATCCTGAGCTTACTTTTCAGCAGTGAGAGTTTCTTCTGCTTATCTTCGCGATTGCCACACCCAACCTTGGCCAGGAGGATCACTGGACCTCCCGCAAAAGAGAGAACATTTGGAGTATTATCGGCAGTGCCCATAACCAGCTCGTGATTTTTGGCACGACATCCTCAGGAGGGAATACAACAACTCTCTCAATCAATGCCGAGCCGAATAACTGCTTACACAAGGTCCAGACATAGGCAAACATATTCTTCACATCCCAAATTTTTAGACTCTTTCTCTCGCATAAACCAAGCAATATTTCTGAAATTGCAATCATTAGTTTGTCTGTACATGTACATAATCGATCTACCGATTTCTGTCCCATTCGGAAAATTCCTTCATCTGCGTCTTTTTTTTTCCTTTTTCCTTTTTTTCGTAGAGATTGTTTTAGGGCTCTTATTGGAGCGTAAGCACTAGGAATTTTAACAGTAAATCTTCCCGTGGTGCACAGAGCCTCTGACGTAGCGTCTACCACTGCAGTCTGAAGAGAGTTCCTGAGACGCCCTCACACTAACTCAGTGAATCCGTTTGGTCCAACTTCGCTCTGTTTTGCATGTTGTCTGCCTCCTCTATGAATGTATCCTAGCAAAGGTTTCAGAATGACTAACAACACGCGACTGTTTTGTAAGCTTCCTTTTTGGTGTGGATGAATTCCATTTCCTCAAGATTCTTCCTCTGCATCACCGCCCGGCACCTGCCGTCCTAAAACAATTTTTAAAGCGTCTTTACACGTATGATCTATCCAGGTGCATGCACCTAGACATTTTACAATTATTAATGCGCCCTGAAATACATCGCCAATAATGTAGTCGACCAGTAATATTATCATCCGTGTGTGTGTGTGTGTGTGTGTATGTGTGTGTGTGTGTGTGTGTGATGATCAGTAATGGCCCCATTTAACACTCGTGGGGCACTTCGGAAGTTATACAGCGAGTCCGAGGTCCGAAGAGGAATGTCCAATATTCAGGGATTTGGCAGGAACGATCATCAGAAGCGAAAAAGTGGAGCTAACATCGGCTCTAAACTGCACACCTTAAGAGCTACGGGCACTACTTCGTCTTAGATACTGTGAAACATATATCTACTACAGACTGAGTGCTCATAGCTCTTAAGGTGTGCAGTTTACAGTCCATGTTTGATGGACTTTTTTTGTTTTGGTCCATCCTAGTGCCTCTCAAAATATGGAAAGCAAAGGGCGTGCAGTAGAAGAGAGCTTTTTCACAGCACCGAAGATGAATTTCTCATAGCTCTTAAGGTACGAATTTTAAAGTCCATGTTCACTAGACTTTTGGGCTTCGAATGATCGCTCCTGTCATGTACCTGAACACTGAATATTCCTTCTGGGACAACATGTGTATTCGACGATTTCACACAGTTAAAAACTATTGTTGACTTTTATCTAATAGCAAAGTGAGAACACCTGAGATGGCATCTTCTCAGAAGCGTGACCGAATATATTGATACCTGCTACGCATATCTTGCGAAACGACCACGAAGGTATGTTTTAGGGAGGTTCGGGAACACACAGAGGCCTACCACCAATCGTTCCCGAGCACTATTCCAGAATGAATCACGAAAAGAATGTGGTGCCAACGGTACACAAAGTACTCTCCCCCACAAGTTAAAAAAAAAAAATGTTAAAATGTGTGTGAAATCCTATGGGACTTAACTTCTAAGGTCATCAGTCCCTAAGCTATACACTACTTAACCTAAATTATCCTAAAGACAAACACACACACCCATGTCCGAGGGAGGACTCGAACCTCCGCCGGGACCAGCCGCACAGTCAGTGAATGCAGCGCCTACGACCGCTCGGCTAATCCCGCGCGGCGATCCACACGTCCTAGTATGTGTTGTGACGAAACTTTAACACTTCATTGGTCCTACACTGTGATGTTGATATGCTGTAGCTGACGTCTCGAGCCGGTGCGGAGCCCTTGCATGCTCAGCACTGCATGGACCTCAGTACGAGGATGCTGCAGTTGCTGTATGAGGTAGGCTTCTGAAGCACTCCCATACCTCATTGTGAATTTCACCGATCCCTCGCTAATGTCTGTGGTATGGTATTGATTCGAATTGCCAACTTTGGTGTGTCGGCACGATTTCACAAAATGCCCTGCGGAGTGTGTACCTGTATGTAGGTGTACATGTAGAATGTCATTAAGCTTATATGATATATTTACTGAAAGGTAATGTTGCTGTGTAGAATGCCTGCGTCAGTTCATAAGATCTCTGTTTATGGAAACCATGTTGATTCGTACAGAGGAGACGAAGCACTTGTTGAAGCAGTTTCGGAAGTCCCACTTACTACTTGGCAACATTCCACGTAGAAAAGTGGAAGAACGGTGCCTCGAGTGTTGTTACTTGAGCAGCATTGTCTTACATAATGGACTGTTCGAAATACAGAGTGACAGTCTAGCCTTATTACTGTATCCATCAACGTCCATTTAGTAACAACCTCTCTCTCTCTTCCTGACTTAATAGTTTACTTGGATGGGAGACAAAGGCTTCGCGCAAATTTACAAGGGTTGTGGGTTTGGCAGACGGACCCGCACTCCGTTTCGCAATAACTGCGCAGCAGCGGGCGATATTTCGCAGCGACACCGGGCATCGAGTACAAGTGTCGCCGCTGTCCCCGGGAGCAAATTCGCGCTGTAAACAGCCACTTGCCGGCTGTCGCTTGTCGCGGCCGCAGGTGGTTCGGCTCGGCGCTAAGTGGGCCGGCCCCGGCCAGCCAGAATAGACGAGCCCGGCCGTGTCGGCATTCCGCCGCGCCGCGCCGCGCCGCCCCTACCGGCTATCTATACTCGCGTCGCCGCAGCCCGCCTCCGCCACGCACACGTCGACGCCTCGCATTCCTCCCTGGTCGCCCAGGCGAGCTGCTCGCCTCATCGCGTCGCTATTTCGGCTTGTGTGTGAAAGTCTTTTTTCTCGAGGTGGGAAAAAAAAGAATCCAAAAGCGTAATAACATTATATGTGCCACTAACAAACTTGATGCCACGATTTGACACTACTACACTAGTAACATCGGCAAAGCAGTTCATACCGTCAGCTTCGACATAACGCTACTCTGAGCATGACAGCTAAAATTTTGAAATACTACGCTAAGTGGCTTGGAAGCCACCTCTAAAAAAGACAGTAACGCATCGTTTCTGGGAATCAAAAGTTGCCCTGAGAGCATGTTCTCTCAGGATTGCCACAGGTGTCACCCTTGGGCCCAACAATCTTTTCCTTATATGTCGACGATATCTCGTCGCATCTGTCCCGCTGTAAATATTTGTCCGCAGCTCGTGGTCGTGCGGTGGCGTTCTCGCTTCCCACGCCCGGGTTCCCGGGTTCGATTCCTGGCAGGGCTAAAAAAAAATGGCTCTGAGCACTATGGGACTTAACATCTGTGGTCATCAGTCCCCTAGAACTTAGAACTACTTAAACCTAACTAACACGAGACTGGAATGGAAGGGAGAACCGGTAGAGGTACTCAAGGTACCCTCCGCCACACACCGTCAGGTGGCTTACGGAGTATGGATGTAGATGTAGATGTAGAACCTAAGGACATCACATACATCCATGCCCGAGGCAGGATTCGAACCTGCGACCGCAGCGGTCACGCAGTTCCAGACTGAAGCGCCTAGAACCGCACGGCCACTCCGGCCGGCTGCTGTGCCGTAAGTGGTACGAGGTGGCACAGTGGTTAGCTCATTGGACTCGTATTCGGGGGTGGGCGGCGGTTCAAATCTGCGTCTGCCAATCCAGATTTAAGTTCCCTGTGACTACCTTAAATCGCTCGAGGCAAATGACGGGACGGTTCCCTTGAAAGGGAAGGCCGATTGCCTTCCCCATCCTTGAAGCAATTCGAGCTTATGCTCCGTCTCTAATGATCTCACTGTCGACGGGACGTTAAACCTAATCTTCAATAATTCTTTCCTTCCCTTAAGTGACATGGTGGGCGCAAAATCTAGGACTTTGTGAAAGAGTTCCAAGTAATTTTAATATCCATCAGAAGTTACTATGTTTTCAAGTCCGTGAGCAATTTCCTCCTGTTCTTCTCGACAGTATTTCGATACCTTACCAAAGGAACAATGAAGAACTTGGGTGTAGTTTGGATGAACATTTGGCTCTGAGCACTATGGGACTTAACATCTATGGTCATCAGTCCCCTAGAACTTAGAACTACTTAAACCTAACTAACCTAAGGACATCACACAACACCCAGTCATCACGAGGCAGGGAAAATCCCTGACCCCGCCGGGAATCGAACCTGGGAACCCGGGGGCGGGAAGCGAGAACGCTACCGCAGGACAACGTTGGATGAACACTTCACCTGGGCAAAGAATAGTGTCGTCACATACAGAAATTGCCCTTAAAAAGCTTTGCAATATATTTCCACGGGATGTGAAACGTAAACTTGTGCAATCAATCGTTCTACCGAATCTCCACTATTGCGATGTCATCTAACACAGCACGAGTAGTAATAACACTAGATAGTTAGAACTGATCGTGAGTAGTTGTGTTCGTTACATCTGAAACATCTGTCTACTTCACGGTGTCAGTGATTTATGCGTCTAGTTAGGCTGGTTGCGCCTAAACGAGTTACGTGACTACCACGCGCCATGTTTACTTCATCGGCTCCTCAGTGCACATGCATCCCAGTGTCTGACATATGAAATTAAATAACTGTCGTCACATCATAATCTAAACATGAGGTCGCACTTACGTAGTACCGCAGCTGTACTCGTCATCAAAACAAAAACATTCGAAAACTACCTCTGTTATTGCCATCTACCTCTAGAACAATCTGCCCCGTTGTTTTCAAATGCCGGCCGGGGTGGCAGAGCGGTTCTAGGCGCTACAGTCTGGAACCGCGCGACCGCTACGGTCGCAGGTTCGAATCCTGCCTAGGGCATGGATGTGTGTGATGTCCTTAGGTTAGTTAGGTTTAAGTAGTTCTAAGTTCCAGGGGACTGATGACCTCAGAAGTTAAGTCCCATAGTGCTCGGCCAGTGCTCGGCCAATCTGGTCGGCAATCACGTGGTAGGTGCGGGCCACCGCTAGGTCTATGCGTCTTCCGTTATCATTCATGCTATTGTCATGTATTAATACGAAACGTGAATCTTTCAACATCTACGTCTACATATATACTCCGCTAGCCACCAAGCGGTGTGTGGCGGAGGGCACAATTCGCGCCAAAGTCATATTTCCCCCCCTCTGTTCCACTAGCGGATCGCGCGAGGGAAAAACGACTGTTTGAACGCCTCAGTACGAGTTCTGATTTCCCTATTACAATTTATGTTGACAAGAACCTCTACCTGTGGGCAGTTACTAGTCAGCATTCATTCTGAAGTGCGATATATGTAAGCTGGCTGCCGTCTAAAGCCATGGCTTGCGATAATTCTCGTTTTGTCAGTTTGGTTTATGACAGGAGCCGCTCGGCTTCATCTAATCTAATGTACCAACATGTGATGTAACAAGACCCACTACTTCTGAAGAAAATATCTCTAGAAATATCGAAAATTAGGTCAAGGGCTAATAAACTTTTGTTTTCAACTGGTTGGCTGATTTTTCAACCTCTTCACAGATTTAATTATTTACAGTGATTAAAAGACATGACACTCGGGGACTGCATCAAAATGAATTAACGTTCAAGTATCAGTTTGTCACAGTGGCCAATATTACGTGAAGAGGAACACCAGAGGAAGAATCGATCGAGATTTAGTAACTAAATGGTTCTGCAGTAATCATTCACCTCACGAAGGATAAACTTATGTCAGTCTGAAATAGCTACAGTCATCCTCATTTTGACTCCTAGCATCTATTTCAACTTCAAAAGGAAACTCATACTCTCCACTCGTAATATACCAAGTCATGTAAACAATATGTTAGGTTCAAGAATGGACTGTTGTGTGTAGACAGTATCGCAGTGACAACTGCTTCCAGATACGTCGTTGAACAATTCAGAATTGTTACTGAGACTGTTGCCATGACAAGATGAGCTTGTCGGGACTGAGTTGGCTGTCAGAGCTCGGGGCAGAAGTGACTAACTTACGGCCGATACTCTGACTACTGCTTCTGTTGGAGACACCTCCGTCCGTTACACAGTTTGACAGCGCATTCCATCAGACCGTTAGATCCGCATGTTCCCTCAACCTTTGCACCTTCAACAGAGCACTTCGCTTTCACGACTGAAAGATTTACAATTACCTACTGCTACAAAGGAAGAAAATGAGACTGTGATGGATATTTATGTCTGCTCCTCCGGAGCGAGGGGCAATATTTTTTACTGCGCCTTTGGCACACAACGATTCGCGATGCGGACAAATCGCAGGACGGGAACGACGTATGCTCTTCGCCTGAAGATATACATTTGTCCGAAACATCGTTTTTTTCTGTCGTTGTCGCAGGGATTCTGAAATCGGTCCTCATCTCTGAGGAACTGCAAGACAGCTTCAAGAATATATTTGAATTTGTTTCGGATACAATTCGTCCCTTGTCACATGACTAAACATGGTTCCTACTGTGCAACTTACGTTACATCTTGATCGTTGGAAATATTTATCTGAGATGATACATGATACGCCGGATATCTTTTAAGTTCGTTTTTGGAATTTAAAACTACGTGTGTGGATCTGGCACAAATATAGTTATTAGCGTTTCCTTTTTTCCCTTTCATTGTCCTGGTAATTACGTAGGCTATACAGCCTCTCTTTTTATTAAGACGAAATTCTGATGAAAGGAAGGTGGTGTGAGAATTTTCGTCAAGACTGAATGTTTGGCTTTCGCTTTTTGCAATAATTTCATCCGTCTCGGTTCCCTCAAAATCTCCCCTTCTGGGAGACACGCTCAGAAACTCGACGAATGGTGGTAGAGAGAAAAACCGCGGTGGCAATGCATGGCTTAAATAGCGGACAATGACTGGTGTGCTTTGAGGCAAGAAGACCCCGGACCGATGGAAATCTAAAATATAGCGCTCTACAGTAATTCCAGTTGCGTTGTACGGTGTAGATATTGACCTGTGTCAAAAGAAGCATAACAGTGACTTGCTAGAATGAAAACCAAAATGTTTCGGTGGACGTCCTATGTCACACTTCATGATCATGCGACAAATGGCGAGATTCGCAAAGTACGGAGTGGAAACTATTGCTGAGAAGATGAGGGGAAGTCGTCTACGGAGATGTGGACACCGAGCAGTCCAAGATGCAACTGCAACACACTCGTTTCCACAGGCAATCGATGATGAACAAGCTAATGGGAGACCTATGCACCGTTTGCTAGGTGCCCTCCATATAATCTGAACAAAGGTATCCGGACACCTAATAGTGTACATCAATATGGGTGTGCCAATCTTTCGCCTATACGACGTCTCGAAGTCTGCTGGGGACGTTTTAAATGAGGTATCAAAATGTCTTTGGAGGACTGGGAGCCCATTCGTTCTAAAGAGCCGAAAACAGACAAGGCAGTGACACTGTATGCTGTGTCTGGAGCGAATTCGACGTCCTGACTCACTCCAAAGGCGTTCCACTGTGGGTTCAGGTCGGGACTCTGAGCAAACCAGTCCATTTCAGGAATGTTATCGTCCACAAACAACTGCCTCACGTAACCTGCTACAACAGGGTGTATTGTCATGTTGATACATACGATCATCGTCACCGAAATGTTTACCTATAGAGCGCAGAAAAAAATGCTGTAAAAAGTGTTCATAACTGTCAGCATTTACCTCATTCTTAAGCGCAGTAAGAGGAGCAAAACCTGACCACGGAAAATACCGCCACACAGTTACATAATCGCCTCCGTATTTGACAGCTGCCACTACATATTATGATAGGCAAAGCTCTCCAGGCTTCAGCAAATCCAAACCCTTCCATTGGGTTGCCACGTGGTATAGTATGAGTCATCGCTGCAAATCACTCGTTTCCAATCACCCACTGTCTGGTAGAGTCGCCCCTTACGCCACCACAAGTGTCACTTAGCACTGAATACAGAAACGTGTGACTTATGGGGAGTTGCTCGACCATTGTCACTCACTTTTTTTTAACTGCTTACGCACAGTCAGTCTGCTAGCTGGACTGCTCGCATCACTCGAAGTCACGAGTGGCTCTTGCGTTGGTTCTATGAACTTTTTACAACGACAATGTGCTATGTTCGACGATCCCTGTGCGTCAGTACATGAGTTTTACCTGACTTTGTTTAGCTGCGGTTGTTCCTTCGCGTTTCCAATTTATAATTACTTCACCAAAAGTCGAATTGGGAAGCCTTAGAAGGCTGAAAGATCTGTGATCAATTTGCTTCTCACATGAGATCGAATGGCTAGCCCACGTTGGAAGTCAGTCACCTCTCCTGACCGATCCAGGTAGCGGATCCACCTCTCCAGACATCTAGTGACCAATTTCTAATTATATAGAGAAGTCTGGTAGACCTCAAGATAGCGGATCTCCACAGTGACCAAGCATAACGTTGCTTCAAGTGGAGACAAAGCGCCAAAAGATCGGGACAAGTGTTGAGGAGGAGTAGGAGGAGGAGGAGGAGGAGGAGGAGGAGGAAGAAGAACAAGAAGAAAAGGAAGAAGGCGACTGTATTACCGTAACTACCTTGGGTAATTTTTAAACTGCACTGTACACTCTACTAGATTTTCTTATGTACTGTTCCTACCTCACTCTTCTCTATTCTGTTCTATTGCTCGATTATAGCATTAATTTTCATACTTCAAGAATCTGGACTATTTATCTTCTGTTCTTATGTTGCGAATTGTACACCAAATAGTCTGTCCGTCTAAACTAACATTACGCTAAGTATTAATTTACCAAGGCGTTATGTCACCACTGTGCTCACAGTTCTCATTAGACATTAACAATGCTATTTTTATCCAGCCTTTAATGAAGTCTTCGTGTAAAGTTGGGCATTGAATGGTGATGGGAACAACCGAATGAAAAAAACGTCTATTAGTCGGTTGCTGGAAAACAATCGACTTATTTGGGTGTAGTTTTATGTGTCGGTTGAATTAGTTATTCATTCTTTAGTGTGAAACTATGGGAGCAACAGAATGAAACCAGTCGCTGCAGTCCGGTGCATTCTCTTCTGATGGGAAACATTAGATCGTTTTGCCGTTTTTAAATCATTGACTGCATTCTGTTATCCGTTATCTGTCGTCACTGTTATTGTTGTTACGATATTTGCATTTTATTGAGTGCTAATAAATAATTGCTAATTCAGTTTTTTATCTGTGATTATGAATAACATGAATAATTGTTAACAGCGAATTTCGCGTCTGGATCAAAATGCCGAAGCGCTCACTGCCGCGAGAATGAAAGAAATTATACGACTGGATAAAAAGTGATCGAGATAAATTAAATTCCTATACAAGTACTGCAAGGAAGATTCATGTTACGAAACTACATGATGAAGATAAATTGCCACACTTGGCGGTCACCGCAAGACGAAAGTGTATCTATGAAATTACAATGAAATGAATACCCTTAGCTGCATACATGCGTTGATATAAGTCAACGGGGACAGTTGAAAATGTGTGCTCCGATCGGGACTCGAACCCGGGATCTCCTGCTTAGATGGCAGACGCTCTATCCATCTGAGCGACCGAGGACACAGTGCGACTGCAGGGGGCAGGAACACTATGAATATAGTGCGGGACAATAAGTTGCGAATGTGGGTCTCACGGGAGGCGTGCCAGAGGTAAGTCCCTGCAGTCGCTCTATCCTCTGTGTCCTCGGCGGCTCAGATGGACAGAGCGTATGCCATCTAAGCAGGAGATCTAATTATAACAAAATGACGAGCAGAACGCTTACTTGGCAGGCATAATTAATGTAAATAGTATATCGCAAAGGAGGCCTAGACAACCAGAAATGAAGCTAAATTTCGTGACATGAGTTACCCATATAGCGTAAGACTGAAGAGGGAGATTCTGTCACTGAAGTAAATATTTGTTCTAAACCCTTTACATCTTTTCATGGAATATTAAAAAAATTGGAAGTAAAGGTGTGAGTCCTAAGGACAGCCGTTACAGCTTGAAAACCTCTAAGAAAGTGTATCTCCCACCAGATCTAAACACCTGTAAGATGTATGAGTTATTTAAGAAATCATACCCTACTCAATCTGTGTCGTGTGAAAAATATACACTTGTTTTCAGTACAGAATTTAACGTCGGTTTCGGGTACCCTAGAATGAACACTTGTAGTTATGTGATAGGCATGCTCCCGAAATCCGAGCTGTTGAACATGCTTTAAAATCGTACCGGAAAATAGCTGAGAAAGAGCGAGTGCAGAAAAATAATCAATCAACTGTCAACGGTGAAAAAACTTCAATTATTAAAATCTGACATGTTTTATATTCGTAAAACAAGTTCTAAAACAGCAGGGCATAAAAAGAAACGGTGAAGAATCTTCAATTATTAAAATCTGACATGTTTTATATTCGTGAAAGAAGTTCTAGAGCAAACAGCAGGGCATGAAAAGAAAGTGAAAGTATTACTAAGGATTTCCAGAACAACTTACCTATCTCTAACATCACAACTAACGACGTGTACTACAAGAGACGTTAACGTTGTGCATGTTTAATATTCATATATTGTCAATCGATAAATCATATTCCTTCGAATATGATGAAACAGTAGCCTACAAAGGGTTTTATTTTATGACAACAATTCTTGATCTCTCTGTTAGAAAATTAGATGTATTTTCAGACTTTTGCGGGGGGAAGGGGGGGGGGGGCAGAACAAGAATTGGACTATTTTCCTTCTGCTGTATTACATCGTTCACCACGTCAAAAGACTTGACTACGTGAAAATGACTTTTCCAAGCCGTGGCCACTCGTATCTCGAATGCGACCGTAGCGTGGCCAGTATCAACCCAAAAAAATGGGTTGAAACGCCGGGAGAAAGGATCCCCGATTCTTGGAATACAGAAGTACATTCCATGGCCATTGGGGTTGCCATGTTATCAACAAGCCACTTACGGTTCCAACAGAACAACCTCAGCCTCAAGGAGAGTTCTTTCTGCCTGACTATGCATAAAAGACTGAGTGTTTTTTGTTTCATCCTTATTTTTATCATAACTTTTATTGTATTATTTACTTAAGGCAGTTTTTATTTTAAATTTTGTAAACAACTACACCTATTTACTTTTTAAAAAACCTACAAGAAGGTGTTTTTGTTGTAGGTGCACAACTTATTACTTACGACAAGTATGCAGACCTACAACAGTTAAAAATGTTTTGCGGAGAAAACTGGAAAAGCCGGCCGCGATGGCCGAGCGGCTCTAGGCGCTTCAGTTCGGAACCACGGGACTGCTTGGTCGCAGGTTCGAATCCTGCCTCGGGCATGAATGTGTATGATGTCCTTTGGTTAGTTAGGTTTAAGTAGTTCTAAGTTCTAGGGCACTGATGACCTCAGATATCAAGTCCCATAATGCTCAGAGCCATTTGAATTTGAAAACTGTAAAAAATGATAAAAGCTTAACAAGAAACTGTGCCATCAAGACGACGCAGTTTTTCCAAAACCAATAAGTGCAAGTGTAAGGAGGAGACCCAGAGCCCAGAGCGGAAATGAATAAACGATGAATGAACATAGTTTACAATGAAATTGTTTGGGCCTACAAGGTTTTGTTTTGTTTATAAAGAATTAATTATAGTGTATAATTTTCTATTTTACGACTTTTATGGTTTTTCCGTAACTTATAAATTATTGCACATTCATTTGCTACAATTTTTAATGACATCTTAAATAATACTGGTAGTTAGTTCTAATTGTACTAGGTTTAACAAAGTTAACGAATTAGCGAGATTTACTGACATTCCTCCTTCTATAATGACTTACCTCCTTTTTCCCTACAGATAATTGAAGTTATTCGATATAATATTTTGTTTAGGTTGTTACAGTATGTTTACACAAAAACCTTGTAGAGCTATCTAACGACTATAAGTAAGGTTACACTTAACATAAATTTCAAGAGGACTGGCTAAAAATTGCATTTGGTACTGAAAATTTGGTGCTAAAATATTCTTTCCTGAAAAATTAAGAAGAACTGACTTACCCCCTTTTTCCCGTGGACCCTTCATTTGCAAACACTTCGCTACTCGCTGGACCCTACGCAACACACCTGCATGCACCATGCCGAAGCGGCATGCTCGCAAGCTATTAGGTCGTTTACATCCACGGGTGGAGATTCCAGCCCACAGGTTTAAGCCAAAGCGTGCCTGAAAGCCACGTTTACGGGTGACATGTGCGTAGTGTTTCGAATGTAACGGCTATTGTTTAGGTTGAAACTACCTTCAAGAATGAAACTAGATTCTTCAGTTTATATCACGTCAATTATAAAATGTTCGTTATCTTCCACTTGATGCAAAAGCCATTCACAAACTCGTCGAATGCGGTCTTCTGACCACTGGTGTTGAGTTAACGCGTAATGATATGGGTGCATTTCTTTACCGTGCAACACACGAACAACCAGTCTTTGAGATATCTGGAATTGCCTTGCTACATCACGGCTGCTTCGCGAAGGTGATCGGTGAACGGTTTCAAGAATCGTATCCTATGTCGCTAACATGCTTCTAGTCCTTGGACGGCCTCTGTCCATTACTTGTGGACGAAGATTACAGGTTTCCCGAAGGTTTTGTTCCAGCCGACGAAAAACATTCTCATCGGGATGGCACCTTTGAGGGTACCATGCAGAATACACCAAGGCAGCAGCAGCAGCTTGGTTGTAGCATGCACCAAAAGCATAGCTACGTTTTCATCGTTTGTGTACTCCATTGGAAAGTCTCCCTACTTGAACCTGCCAGAACTAGTTAGTGGTTGTCCACTGCACGGTTATAGGCACATGCATGCATTTTAATGCATCCCACTATCATGTCACAACAACTAGGTGCAAACCAGTGGGAAGATAGAGACAGAACTTGTAATGTATTTAAATATAAATTTATAAAGCAACACCAGTTATCAACTTTTTACAAAACCAACTAAATATATTTAATGCCAAAAGAACGAAAAATTAGCGCTGAAGTAAATAAGAACACATTACAAATATACTTTTTTATTTGTCTCTCACTGAAGTAAATGTACGATATCAGTCTCTAAAAAAGTTGGCAGCCCTAATAAGGTTTCACGCATATCCGCAAAAGCACAGAAAGTATGTAAATGAAATCACTCAAAGCCAGAGACTGAGTGAAAATATTCATGTAACTGACATTGTCGCAGAATAGTTTCATTTGTTTGAAAAAATAGACTGAACGAAAAAACAATCAACTGGGCTGTCGGTTGTTAGAACCAGTCGATTGTCCCGTCACTAGCACTGGAGACGAAGGCACAATGTGAAGAGACATGAAACTCGCTTCGTAGGTTCTCTATGTGGTAGAATTTTTATGATAACACCACTAAACGCCATATATGACAAGGAAGATCATTTCCAAAACAATATTCCGGTATTTCCTGAAGTTATATAGGAGAATAACCGAAAAATTAAATCCAAACGATCGCACGTCAATCTCAACTTACTCTTGAATGCGACAACACTGTCTTAACCGCTGTGCCAATTCTCTCGATTTCAGAAGCGGTGTCAGTTTTGTTTTCTTGCCATGAATAAACTAGCGCCGATTTCAATGTACAGTTTTTTTTACAAGAACAAGCTTTCATTTTCATTCCGGAAGGTATTTCTCTTCAAGAATTTTAATATATTTAGGGTGATATCGTTCTAGAGAAGCAGCTGCAAACGGTTACATTGAAAACGTTTCTAAGGTCGATTCTTTCACAACTGGTACCTGGAAAATAGGTGTTACTTCGATTACGGCATCCTTTTCATACATTAGAAACGACGCAAAACTGTCTCAGCAGAGACCCTAGTCCAATGAATTCATTTAAATGTATTCTGCAGTTGTTATAACAGGAACATTATTCCCAAACACAATATCACACTTAGGTTTATAACATGTTGGGAAGAATTGCAATGTAAATGTGTTGGATGACGAAAAAAATAAAATATTTGGTTCACAAATCGACTATAGTAATACATGGCAAATTCATAAAAGGAGTAAGAAGCTGAAATATTTTAGCACAAAAAATCCCTATGAAAAGTGATTATATTACGATGCCATCACCGAAATCACTAAGAAAAAGATGTGCGCCTACCAAGAATTCATGTAATTCCTACGCCAGCTCCAGAAAGAAAGGATGTTCTTTTTAAGTGTTTAAATATTTTATTGTTCAAAATCTGGGAATTTTAAACACAGCGTGGGCTACTGATAAGGTAGGTAACATCAACCCACAAAACAAGAAGAAAACCCACATATCAAGCAATCCTGTCTCGTTCACAGAATAGTACACGAATCATCGGCCACACTATTTACAAGAGCTCCAACCAGAATATGCTGTGTGACTTTCAGTTTATCAGTAAACTAATGGTTATTAAATGGGATCTGGAGTCTTGCTACGCTTCATCAGAAGTGTTGCTCTCTAGCGACACTAGCTTACGTTATGGCTCCATTAGCGGTGCCTCAATACCATAACTGTAGTCAGCTACTGGATATGCCTACTTCTTGTATACGACAGCACATGTTTTCCTTAACATTTGTACGGACATTATTTAACGTCCTTGTCAATACATACAATGATCTTACATTGTACGAACTTAAGTTCTTCAAGATTGAACACAGTTAATCTCATTTGGGATTTACATGACCTCGGTTCTTTGGTAAAGCTGTATGGTATGATATCATCATTTGCACTTCTCTTTACTATTTCTTACCAAGTCATATGATGATGGGCTATAACCAAATCGCGTCATTATTCAATACCATCTGGATCTTACCAGCAATTTTAAAGTGACTATCATAACACTTATTAAATAGAAGAGTGCGTAAGCATATCAACAAGAAAGGAATTAATACCGTTACATAGTGAATAAAACATTAACGTACAATTTGTATCTAAATTTCATTTCTACAGCTTCAGTCTGTTGTCTATGACTCCCATGCTCAACCAGTTTCATATCCACCAGGATAGGGAGAACATAACCACCAATGCTACTAAGTGAATTTTCATGCCTCTTCTACAACGTAAGTTACGAGTTTTACACTCACTGTACCCTTACGGCACCAGATTTATTTTGCCCAGTACGAAAATTTTTGAGTTACACCAATACAGCATTGTTCCTGATCACTGAGAACTTGTGTTACCTTAACATCATCTGTAACCGGTAAGCTAATACTGAAGTGATGAGCCTGACTGTCTCGGTTTGCGTAAATTCATTGTTTGTTTTATTGCGTAGCGCTGCAACTCGATTCCCGTGATGCTTGAAAAATTCCGTTTTAAAAATGATGACTGTAGCTTTCCGCGGAACAAACAACGTGTTTCTTGCAACACCTCGAGGCCTGACGTAAGAATGTGAGTGGCGAACGTGTGCTGAATAAACAAAATCCTCACCACAGCGGCCTGCGTTCTTTGAAATCGCTCCGCGACTTTCGCAAAAACGCCAAAGAAAGGGTCCTGGGATCGTTTTCTATGCGGAATCCAATATTTTTTTCAGTTTAGTAGGTGCTTATGAAGAGCCCGTATGTCCCCACGGTCAGGTTTTTGACAGGGATAACTAATACTGTAAGATAACCTACGATACGTTGCAGCACTTTATTACTGCGTAGTTCATTTATCTTTATTTGCACCTGTCAGCTTAAAATAACTTACATTGTTAAGAAAAATTATTGTTAGCAAAAAGAAACAAAGAATCAAGATTAGGGCTTTACGTCCCGTCATTAGAGAGCGTGGGCAATATCGGATAGTTTTGTTTTTAAGGTTGGGGAAGAAAATCGGCAGCGCCATTTCAAAGGAACCATCCCAGCGTTTGCCTGGAGCGATTTAGGGAAATTATGGAAAACCTCAATATGGATTGACAGAAGCGGACTTGAACTGTGTTCCATCAGAATGCGAGTCCAATGTGCTATCCATGGCGCCACCTCGCTCTATATAAGATTTAGTAGTAAACATGTTGTTTCTTATGACTGCCGACGATAGCCGGTGAAGATATAGTCGGTCACTTCAACGCACACGAATTATTCAGTGGACTATAATGGAGGAGGATTATGTGGAAAACATCCGGTGGCCGATACCGAACAAAAACACTGTCACGAGTAACTTCCTGTGATTTGTGCCAAAAATTAACACATAGCAGCTCATCAGCCGTTCAAACTTTCTACAGAATTATATACACCGAATTGGCAAAAGTCATGGGACAGCAATGTGTACATACACATATGGTGGTAGTATCGCATAGACAAGGTATAAAAGGGCAGTGCATTCGCGGAGCTGTCATTTGCACTCTGTTGATTCCTGCGAGAGGTTTACGATGTGATCATGGTCGCATGACAGCAATCAACAGACTTGTAACGCGGAATGGCAGCTGGAGCTAGAGGCATGGGACACTACATTTTGGAAATCTTTAGGAAATTCAGTATTCCGAATTCCACAGTGTCAAGAGTGTACCGCGAATACCAAATTTCAGGCATTATCTCACACCACGGACAGCCCAGTGGCTGACGTCTTCACTTAACGGCCGACAGCAGTGGCGTTTGCGTAGAGTTGTCAGTGCTAACAGGCAAGCAATACAGTGTGAAATAAAAGCAAAAATCGTTGTGGGACGTATGACGAACGTATCCGTAAGGACACTGCGACGAAATCTAGCGTTAATGGGCTTTGGCAGCAGACGACCGAGGAGAGTGCCTTTGGTAACAGCACGTCTTCGCCTGCTGCACCTTTACTGGGCTCATGACCATATCGGTTGAACCTAAGCGACCGGAAAACCGTGGCCTTGTCAAACGAGTCCTGATATCAGTTGGTAAGAGCAGTTGGTAGAGTTCGAGTGTGGTGCCGTCGCAACGAAGCCATGGACCCAAGCTGGTGGTGTCTACATAATGGTGTTGTGTTTAAGTGGCTCATTGACTGGAAATTGCTATTATCAATAACCTTAACACAGTTGTTGGAGGATTTCATTGATATTGGTAATTACTTAATCAGCTGATGTCCCCTGTCCATGGTGGACCAACAGAGAGGAAACGGCTATGTTCGGCTACTGAAACGTCCCCTTAGAAAATTAAGAATGACAGTGCTGGAAAAACTCTTACGTTATCTGATTTTCAAATAGTTGAGCAAAACTAATCGTACTGAGACTGTTTTATCTTAACTTATTCTGATCATGTCTAAACTGACACACAGTATTTTAGCGCAACGCAATCTGACTTTCAATAATCCCTACAAAAGAATGGCCCTGACTAACAATAACCTATATCCTTCATGAATCACTTACCTCACGAAAATCTTCGTTACTCGAAGTACTGCAATACAGCCAGCTAAATAAAAGATTCTGACTACTGAAGGCACTAACTACTAATAGGCATAGTTAACAAACGAAAGATTTTGATAGAAAACAAACAAATTATTTGCCTTAATAGTGTTCAAAAGTCATTATATATATATATATATATATATATATATATATATATATATATATATATATATAAAAATTCATGACATACAGTTTTACAAATTTCCTTTTTCTAACGGACACACGTCCATATCGTCCGCTCATAGTAACCTCTCAGAACTGTTTCATCTCTCTCTCCACATCCACCACTGCTGGCGGCTCACCTCCAACTGCCCAACGCTATGCGCTGTTCACATCCAACTGCCAAACACTACGCGATTAGCTTCCAACAATGTGTCCAACCAGCCACAGACTGCACACAGCGCAGTCAGCGATATTAATACAGAGCGCTGCGGGGCGTTACCAACATAAAAACCTAAACAGCCTATTTACACTACTTGGAGATCGTCTGCGGCCACCCATGGACTGCCGGCCGGAGTGGCCGAGCGGTTCTAGGCGCTACAGTCCGGAGCCGCGCGACCGCTACGGTCGCAGGTTCGAATCCTGCCTTGGGCATGGATGTGTGTGATGTCCTTAGGTTAGTTAGGTTTAAATAGTTCTAAGTTCTAGGGGACTGATGACCACAGCAGTTGAGTCCCATAGTGCTCAGAGCCATTTGAACCATTTTAGCCACCCATGGACTTCGTGTTTGCAAACAAAGATAGAATTTTTATGGATGACTATGCGCTATGTCACCAGACCACAATTGTTCGCGACTGCTTTGAACAACGTTCTAGACAGTTCGAGCGAATGGTTTGGCCACCCAGATCGGCCGACATAGTCCCATCCAACATTCATGGAACATAATCGAAAGGTCAGTTCGTGCGTAAAATCCTGCAGTGGCAAGACTTTCGCTATTATGGACGGCTATAGAGTCAGCATGACTCAATATTTCTGCAGGGGATTTCCAATGACTAGTTGAGTCCATGCCACGTCGAGATGCAAAAGGATGTCCGATGTAGTAGTTAACCCAGGACTTTTGTCGTGTACACTCAGTGGCCGATAAGAAGTGTGTCCAAGCTCAGCAGTGGAGTTACGCCATGCTGAGCCCTGTCTGTTATACAGCTGTCTTCCTGTGTGTTCCTGGAAGGCGTCTTGAGCTGCGTATGTATGCCATATACAGTGGTTCCCTGAATTCTGGCGCATGTTGTTGTTAATAAGCTCTTCGATATGATTGGCAGTGTGCTCATAGGAGAGATCAGAGGTATTCTATGCACATACTGTTGTAGTTACTCCTACAGCGATTAAAGATTATTGCGTGCATCCACAGTCCTGTTTCTGGATGGAGTATGTTAGTTATTGACAGCAACTGTGCCCTATTACTCGGTGCACCGCACATTTTATTGTACCTGTTGTCAGATGATGTGAGCACATACAATTGAATGAGAACTTGTGAACATTTTATTATATTTCAGATTTCTTCGCAATTGCTGGCATCTGACAATATTTTCGGTAAATTATAAATGTATTATTGGGCAGACTGTGTACCATTATTTAGAGCAAGCTTTCATATAAGGGTTCTCAGTGTTGTGCTAAACCTGCATGTGGTGCTCTGGCCTAGGCAAAATAGTTCGTTTTTGAGTATTTTATGAATTTTACTGTTTGTTTAATTCTGGTTTTTTGTCTGGCAGTACCTGTAATTTTATTATTCAAATGGTTTTGGCGGTATGTGTGTACCCTTGGGGGTCTGATACCTGTATTGATCTTTTTTGATTACTGCAACGGATTGCGATTTTGGCTTGATTCAGAGGCTACCTATATGTTGATACCACTGAATGTTGCAGTTTTAAAAACAGTGCTGTGTTTTAAAAATTTGTGGAAATCTACCACCGCGTTGTCGACATACACGGATGCGACCATCATGATGCTGTAAACAGAACCTGGATTCATCCGAAAAAATGACGTTTTGCGAATCGTGCACCCAGGTTCGTCGTTGAGTACACCATCGCAGACGCTCCTGTCTGTGATGCAGTGACAAGGATAACTGCAGCCATGGTCTCCGAGCTGATGGTCCATGGTGCTGCAAACGTCGTCGAGCTGTTCGTGCAGATGGTTGTTGTCTTGGCTGCACGATCCGTTACAGCCATGCGGATAAGATGCCTGTCATCTCGACTGCTAGTGATACGAGGCCGTTGGGATCGAGCACGGCGTTCCGTATTACCCTCCTGAACCCACCGATTCCATATTCTGCAAACAGTCATTGGATCTCGACCAATGCGAGCAGCAATGTCGCGATACGATAAACCGCAATCGCGATAGGCTGCAATCCTACCTTTCTCAAAGTCGGAAACGTGCTGGTACGTATTTCTCCTCGTTACACGAGGCATCACAACAACGTTTCACCAGGCAATGCCGGTCAACTACTGTTTCTGTGTGAAAAATCGGTTGGAAACTTTCCTCATGTCGGCACGTTGTAGGTGTCGCCACTGGCGCCAGCCTTGTGCGACTTCTCTGAAAAGCTAATCATTTCCATATCACAGAATCTTCTTCCTGTCGGTTAAATTTTGCGTCTGTAGCTCGTCATCTTTGTGGTGTAGCAATTTTAATGGGCAGTAGTGTATTATGTGCGCTTCGTGGCGCGTCTCAGCACACGTGACTTTTCCCCGTTCGCGCCAGCGCTCGTCTTGAGGCGAGCTTTGAGGCACGTGTGAGAGACGCGCCTGGGGCGGGCGGGCAGAGGCGCGGTCGCTCGTGATGCAGACGTAACCCGCTGGCCGGGCCGGCGGCGTGTAGGCAGGCGCCGGACAGCTGGCCGGCCCACGCCGGCGCGGCGCACCCACCGCCGGCGCTGCATTATTCATGGCGCTCTGCGGTGAAAGTCACCCTCTCCCTCTGCCTCTGCCCCTGCCGGCGCCGGCTTCCTTTTTTGCGGAAACCGACGCACCGGCAACGGCCGCGCCACCGGCACGTATCTGGACGATCGCCTCGCAGACTCTGGCCGGGTCACCAGCTCCCGTCGTACCAGAGTCATCTCGCAGTAATAGACCAGCCTAACGCATCAATAAAACTGCGTTGCATGTCTCAGGTCATTTAGTGTCATTCGTGAACGCCACTCAGGTGAACTTACTCTGCGAATTTTGTCATTTCGTTCCGTTGGGGTGGGCGGGGGCACAGGACACGGTTGCTCAGATAACACCAATAACGAGCCCATTTACACTCCTGTGCAACAGGCAGCTTGGAAGGTACTGTATGCCCTGATGGCATCGCCTCAGTAGACAGTAACACACGCTGTCCAGTACGGCATAGTTGCGTAAGTCGCTTATTCGGTCCTTAACATTCCTTAAGTTTTGTGTTTTTGGTCGTTGGAGTGTTCAGCACACTTCTTCAGCTATCACTATGAACAGTGGCCATTAAAATTGCTACATCACGAAAATGACGTGCTACAGACGCGAAATTTAACCGACAGGAAGAAGATGCTGTGATTTGCAAATGACCATGGCTGCATTTACCCTTGTCACTGCATCACAGACAGGAGCGTCTGCGATGGTGTACTCAACGACGAACCTGGGTGCACGAATCGCAAAACGTCATTTTTTCGGATGAATCCAGGTTCTGTTTACAGCATCATGACGGTCGCATCCGTGTATGTCGACAACGCGGTGAACTCACATTGGAAGCGTGTATTCGTCATCGCCATACTGGCGTTATCACCCGGCGTGATGGTATCGGGTGCCGTTGGTTACACGTCTCGGTCACCTCTTGTTCGCATTGACCGCACTTTGAACAGAGGACGTTACATTTCACATGTGTGGCGACCCGTGGCTCTACCCTTCATTCGATGCCTGCGAAACCCTACATTTCAGCAGGATAATGCAGGACCGCGTGTTGCAGGTCCTGTACGGGACTTTCTGGATACAGAAAATGTTCGACTGATGCCCTGGCCAGCACATTCTCCAGATCTCTCACCAATTGAAAACGTCTGGTCAATGGTGGCCGAGCAACTGGCTCGTCACAATACGCCAGTCACTACTATTGATGAACTGTGGTATCGTGTTGAAGCTGCATGGGCAGCTCTACCGGTACACACCATCCAAGCTCTGTTTGACTCAATGCCCAGACGTATCAAGGCCGTTATTACGGCCAGAGGTGTTTGTTCTGGGTACTGATTCCTCAGGATCTATGCACCCAAATTGCGTGAAAATGTAATCACATATCAGTTCTACTATAATAAATTCGTCCAATGAATACCCGTTTATCATCTGCATTTCTTCTTGGTGCAGCAATTTTAATGGCCAATTGTGTAGCTGCAAGCACAGAGAGCAATGTGTCGCGGCGCCGAGTGTAACAGGAAATAACGTACACTTGATTTCTCCGCGGCCGCTGCATAATATGTCGTATCAGTGAAAAGCACGTAAAGAAAAAGTTCATTATCCGTGGAGGAATGGGTAAGCAGACGGGAGGAGAGGGGAAACTTGACACTTCTACGAAAATAACTCCTTTTAGAGGATGAATACTCGTTTTGTAATTTATTGAGGAGGAGCGAGTATAGCTATCGAGCTCTGCTAGACCAAGGGCAAGAAGAATTAAGCACAACACTGTGATAAGAAATGAAATTATTTCTTCTGCGAATTCATAATGTGCCCTTTCGTTATAGCTGTTTATTCTGATATGGTAAATCAAATATAATATGCATGCTAACTTGTCCTGGCATGAGATGACGTGGTGTAATATATCTACTGTCATCTGTTAATGATTATGCACAGCAGAATTTATGTGTTTGTCCCTGTTATTGAATCAGATTGGGTTTACGACTGGAAACTGACTGCAAGCAAAGTTACATACTGACATTCACAAGTCTATACAAACTATATGCTGTAACTTCTGTAATAAAAATCCGTTAGTTGTGACTTTAACATGACGTTACGATTCGGTGGAGTACGTCGATACTTTTTGGAGGTACATTTCTAGAGCCGGTTGGAGTGACCGGGCGGTTCTAGGAGCTACAGTCTGGAACAGCTCGACCGCTACGATCGCAGGTTCGAATCCTGCCTCGGGCATGGATGTGTGTGATGTCCTTAGGTTAGTTAGGTTAAAGTAGTTCTAAGTTCTAGGGGACTGATGACCCTAGAAGTTAAGTCCCATAGTGCTCAGAGCCCTTTGAACCGTTTACATTTCTAGGCAAATTATTTACTGAATTGAGGAAGGCCTGAAGTTGTTCCTTTTGCATTAATACTATTTCTTCACAAACGGCTTCTGATCAAATTCTTGCCTTTGCATTACCGTCTCAGTTGCGCCACTGGATCCGTGATTTCCTCTCAGAAAGGTCACAGTTCATAGTAAATGATGGAAAATCACCGAGTAAAACAGAAGTGGTATTTGGCGTTCCCGAAGGAAGTGTTACAGGTTCTCTGCCGTTTCTGATCTGTCTAAACAATTTAGGAGACAATCTGAGCAGCCACCTTAGACGGTTTGCAAATGATGCAGTCTCTTACCTTCTCGTAAAGTGATCTTTTACACAAGACATCTGTATGGTACGAAAACTGGGAACTGACTCTTAAACAAGACAAACAGTGGAATCATCCACACCAGTACCAAAAGCAATCCGTTAAATTTTCGTTACAGGATAAATCACACTAATCAAAAGGCTGTAAATCCAGTTAAATATGTAGAGATAACTATAACCAACAATTTAAATTGGAACGATCACATAAATAATGTTCTGGAGAAAATGAACCAAACACAGCGTTTTATTGGCAGAACCCTAAGAAGATGCAACAGGTCTGCTGAAGAGACTGCCTGCGGTGGGCTTTCTGTCCTCTACTAGAGTACTGCCATGCTGTATGCTTACCTTACCAGATTGGAGGACATCGAAAAAGTTCAAAGAATTGCAATTCATGTTTTACCATCGCTAAATAGTGGAGAGAGTGTCACATATGAGTTGGGTGGCAGTCATTAAAACAAAGGCATTTTTCTTTGCGGCGACATCTTTTTACGAAATTTCTATCTCCAAATTTCTCCTCTGGTAGCGAGACACATTTTATTGAAAACCACCTACACAGAAAGAAATGATCGTCGTAATCAAGTAACAGAAATCAGAGCTCACACGGAAAGAGTGAAGAGTTCGTTTTCCCCTCGCGCTATTCGAGAGTGGAACGGCAGAGAAATACTGTGAAAGTGGTTCGACGATCCCTCTGCCATTCACTTAAGTGTGCACAGCAGAGTACTTACGGGGATGTACGGGCGAAAGTGTTATATTATGACACCACGTCTTACCATGTACTGTTGCTGACTATTGTACCATACACTCATGAGCCAAAACGTTATGAACACCTGGTTAATAGCTTCTTTGTCCGTCTCTGGAACGAAATACGTCACTGATTTTGCGTACCAGAGATCCGACAGTTTTTCAGTGGGTTTGTGGACATACACTATGTGATCAAACGTATCCGGACACCTGGCTGACAGTGACTTACAAGTTCGTGGCTCCCTCGATCGGTACTGTTGGAATTCAATATGGTGTTCGCTCAACCTTAGCTTTGATGACAGCTTCCACTTTCGCAGGGATACGTTCAATCAGGTGCTGGAAGGCTTCTTGGGGAATGGCTGCCCATTTTTCAAGGAATGCTGCACTGAGGGGAGGTACCGATATCGGTCGGTGAGGCCTGGCACGAATTCGACGTTCCAAAACATCCCAAAGTTGTTCTATTGGATTCAGGTCAGGACTCAGTGCATGCCAGTCCATTGTCTTGTGACTACTCCGCCACAGGACGTGCATTATGAACAGGCGCTCGACTGAGTTGAGAGATGCAATCGCCATCCCCGAATTGCTCTTCTACAATGAGAAGCAAGAGGGTGCTTAAAATATCAATGTAGTCCTGTGGAGTGATAGTGCCACGCAAAACAACAATGGGTGCAAGCCCCCTCCATTAAAAACACGACCACACTATAACACCACTGCCTCCGAATTTTACTGTCAGCACTGCACACGCTGGCAAATGACGTTCACCGGGCATTCGTCATTCCCACATCCTGCCAACGGATTGCCACATTGTGTACCGTGATTCGTCACTCTTTTTTCCACTGTTCAATCGTTCAATGTTTACTCTCCTTACACCAAGCGAGGCGTCGTTTGGTATTTGCCGGCGTGATGTGTGGCTTATCAGCAGCCGCTCGAACATGAAATCCAAATTTTTTCACCTCCCGCCTAACTGTCACAGTACTTGCAGTAGGTCCTGATGCAGATTGAAATTCCTGTGTGATGGTCTGTATAGATGTCGACCCCTTTCAACTGTCAGCGGTCTCTGTCAGTCAACAGACGAGGTCGACCTGTACGCTTTTGTGCTGCACGTGTCCCTTCACGTTTCCACTGCTCTGTCACATCGGACACAGTGGACCTAGGGATGTTTAGGAGTGTGGAAATCTCGTGTACATACTTATGACACAAGTGACACCCAATAACCTGACCACGTTCAAAGTTCGTGAGTTCCGTGGAGCGCCCCATGCTCTCTCACGATGTATAATGACTATTGAGGTCGCTGATATGAAGTACCTGGCAGTAGGTGGCAGCACAATGCACCTAATATGAAAAAAGTATGTTTTTTGGGGTGTCTGGATACTTTTTATCACATAGTGTATGGGGTATTGATGTGTATGCACGTCTCACGTAATTCGCGTAAATAACGGGCCGCTGATTCGCTTACTTAGTGATGGCGCCCGATAGCGACCCAGATGGGTTCCATAGGATTTAAATCATGCGAACTTTGTCACCGAAACATCAACGTGAGTTCGCTATAACGCTCCTCCTATCACTGTAGCACGGTTCTGGCTCCGAGCCACGGACAATTATACTGCTGAAAAATTATATCGCTGTCGGGGAAGACATCAAGCATGAAGGGATTCAGGTGGTTCGCAGCTGCCAGCGAGTCTTCGATTACTACCACAGGTCCCATACAAGCGCAGGAGAATGTCTCCCATAGTATAATAATGCTCCCACCAGCCTGCGTCCGTGGCGCGCTGCACGTTTCGAGCCGCCGTTCACTTCGGTGAAGGCGTTTGTGGAGACGACCATCGACCTAGCGTCCCAAATATGTGATCCACCCGAAGAGTCGACACGTTTCCATTGATCGACAATCGATTCGCGATGTCCCATGCCCACTGCATTCGTAATTAACTGTGTCAACATGCGAACACGTAAGGGTGGTCTGCTGCGGGGATCCACGTAGAACAATGTACTATGAACGGTGTGCTCCGAAACACTTGTGCGTGCACCAGCATTGTGCTCTTTCAGCATCGATGCCACACATAACGATCTGGTATCCAAGCCCCACGTTCTGTGAAGAGTCGTGGACGTCCAACCATTTAGCGCCTAGTGGTAGTTCCACTGTCTTTCTACCTATTTCCGTAGATGCTCACGACAATACCACTTGAAGATTCGACCAAATTCGCGTTTTTCGAGAAACTCGTTCACAGGCTCTGCATAATAATAATGTTCCCTTTGTCAAAGTCGCTTATTTCAATGGATTTTCGAATTTGCCCTCCATACCTTCGCTAGGATGATCCCCCGCCCGTGTCTGTTCCGCTTACATACTCTAGTTACCGCGTCATGTGCCCGCAACGCTACCGGACGGTGTCCAACGTCGCGGTGGGCATTCATAAAAGCACCGGCCGAAAAAATTAGATCTAATACGGTTCAGAATGAAACCGTGTGGGAACTCTTATTGACAAGAGTAACCTGTGGCTGTGAGCTAGGATTATAATTGTTTCTAACCGTTTGGTGCTCTCTTCACCCCAGCTCCGGTGTCGTACTCGCCATTCGATTCCAGAACGGGGACGAACATTAATCACGACATTAGGCACTTACTTACCCGGCATTGACCGCAGTATGCTTGCACATCAGGTAGGCTATTTATTACGCCACGCAGACATTCTGGCTCATTTTGATCCTCACGAACTCCCAGACTGTGTTTCAGAAACTACAACATACGATGATTGTAGACCAACAGGCATGTCTGGGATGTATTGGAGGTCACAAGAAACGCCCGGACATTGGGCATTGACATCCACTTACTTTGAATAAATGGGCATCAAGGCATTCTCTATAATGAAACTGTTGACTGTCTCTCTAAGTGGAGCATTACGGATGGACAGTTCCGCCCAACACCAACCCCTTACACGGATTTCAACTTTACGGTCAAGAAAGCTGCTTATTACGACTGGATTTATGAATGGCACATATCTCAGGCTTAAAAGGGCGGCCACCTGGTAGTCATACAACCGATTGTCTCTTCTCGACCACGGATCGCCTCGGTGAAGATTAGCAGACGTCATGTGATCTCAGAGATCACATGGGACACGGACGTTACTCCGCCCACCTCTGTCGGTAGCAAATCATCGCTTCTGGTTACTGACTACGACTCAACGGTGGTGGCGGACCCGAACTGCGTCTTATTGGCGTTTACCAAGTACTCGGCCGCACAAAAAATTTGTTGGGAACGGATACCCCTTCCCTATAAATGTTCGACACACATAAGTATTTTTCTTCGCGTACTATTTAAAGGACGCCGGTATCCGGCTTTGACATATAAGTTTTGTGGATTTCGTCCTCTCATGGAACCAGACTGGTTCGAAAACTGGTACGTATGTTTCTGTTTGTACTTTGCATTAAGAACTTATCTCTGTGTATTGAACTTGTACGCTGTTCTGCTCTGTAAACTACAATTATGTTAAGGTGGTACTTTTGTATATACTACTGGATGTATGGTCTTTGGTGCCCAAATCCAAAAATAAATAATCGAAATGAAATGTCTCTAATTGCTGACATATTCACGTAAATCAATCGCAGAGTCCTTTGCAATCAACAGCACAAGCATTGTACGACAGCACATACCAACTTACGGGTATCTAGACGGCAATAAATACAAAAAATATTGCAGTAAAAGTGCTATACGTGTTGTCAGAAAGTTGTGTCGAAAACGTATTTTGACAGCCAATACGTCAGAGAAATGTTTTAGACCCATTCCCTACAAGCAGCGACGAGAAGACAACAGATCAATACACATACCTTGATGAGCCAGAACGTTTTCATAGCCAATGATGACAGGAATGCCGCCAGGCAGTGGGGCGGGCACGTCAAAACTATGTAGGCGGTACAGAGACGAATGAGGAATCATTCTAACTACAATACGCGCCGCAAATGGGGAAATCTACTGACATAAGCGACTCTGATAAAAAGCAGACTGTTATGGCCTGGCCCGCGGGACCAAGCGTCTTGTGAACGGCGTAATTGGTCCGCAACAGATGTCTCCTGCGTGCTCCCATGTTGAGCCAACGAGATCGTCATTTACCATTCCAGTAGGCACTAAACATTCGAAATTGGACTTGGATGAATGGCAAGTGTCCCTAGTCAGTTGAATCACGCCGTCATCCTGCTCGAGACAATCATGTACCACGTACGCAGGCCAATAGGGTAGTAGTATGTTGTGGGTGACATTGACCTGGGTTTCCTTTGGACCTGTTGCAGTAATCTAAAACACCACACGAACATCACTCTGTACCACCTGAATCCCTTCGTGCTTGATGTCTTCCTCGACTGCGCTAAGCTCTTGCAGCAGAATCACTGTCCTTGACACACGCCCTGAATCGTGCTACAGTGGTTTCAGGAGCGTGGTAGTAAATTCACGTTTATCTCTTGGCCACGAAATTCACGTCATCTGAATCCTACACGGTCCAGTCAGATTAATGTGACCACCTGTCAAAATCCTGAATAACCACATTTTCCAGCACGGACCGCTGCGAGACGTGCGGAAACAGAGTCAGTGAGTTTCTGGAAGATACCGACAAGGATGTGGAACCATGTCGACTCCAGAGCTGTGGCCAGTTGCGCTAGGTTTCTCTGGCGAGGATCCATGGTGCGTACAGATACTCGATTGGATTTAGATCCTGGAAGTATGGTGGACGGAGGGGGGGGGGGGGGTACGCTAAACTCATCCTGGCGCTTTTCAAACTACGCACGTACACTGCCAGCTGTGTGCCACGTTGCAGTGTCCTGCTGGTAGATTCCATCGTGCCGAGGGAAAACAAACTGCACGTAGGGTGGAGATGGTCCCCAAGGATATTGCATACTTATGTTGATCCACTGTAGCCACCAGAATGACAAGACCACCCAGGGAATGCCACGAAAACATTTACCAGCTCATAACGTTCCCTGCTCCGGCCTGGACACTTCCGACAACTCTTGCAGGGTCATACATGCCGAAGGCCATATCTCTGATGGAGCATAAAACGTGATTCACCTGAAATGGCCAACTGTAGTCACTCACTGGACATACAGTTGCGTGCAAATTCCAGCTTTCGTCGCCGAAGAATGGCAGTCACCATGGGTGCATTCGAGAGGTCTGCTGCGGCGGCCCATGCGCAGCAACGCTCTCTGAACGGTCGTTGGGAAGATACTATTGCAGGCCCGTGGCTCATCTGGCCGGTCAGTTGCTCAACAGTTGCACTTCTATTAGCCGATACACATCTTTGTAGCCGTCGTTCAGCCCTTCATCTATCTGATGACCTCAGATGTTAAGTCCCATAGTGCTCAGAAGCATTTTCAGCCCTTCATCTATAGCCCTTGCTGCACCACAGTAACCTCGGCGACGGTTTTGGATAGCGTGATTTTGCCGCACGCGATATACTTTACCACGGCAGGCAGGCGAACAGTTTACAAACTTAGCCGTTTCAGAAATTCTCCCACCTCTGAACCGAACGCTAATGATCAAGCGTTATCGCCGAGCAGTTCTTCATAAGGCACAGACTTCTGAAGTTAGTGCTAGGCGACACCTAAGGTGATGCAAAGAGTGACACCACTGGACAGGTGATGACTGAAAACGAGTGGCTTTAAGTGATAATTACTCAATACCCCGTATGAGTCAGATGGAAAGGTTTGGGTTTGGCTAATGCCTGTAGAACGAAACGTGCCATTACGTGTAGCGTCAATAGTGAAATATGGGAGGTGCTGTTATCGTATGGTAATGTTTTTCGACTTTACGAAGTGGTTCCGTTATTGCCCTTATGAAAACGCTAAATTTTGGAACGATATGAAGAATTTTACAGCATTCTGTAGTGCGCGCAATGGAGGAACAGTTCAGAGACGATAATCCTTTGTATCAGGCTGACAATGTACGCTGTCATAAAGCAGCATCTGTGAGATTATGGTTTGTGGACAACACCACTCCTTAAATAGACTCTCCCGACCTGAACCTAGTGGAATAGCTTTGGGAGGAATTACAACGCCAGCTTCTTTCCAGATTCCATTGTTCAACATTACTAACATCTCTGGTTTCGGCTCTTAAGGAAGAATGGGCTGCCATTCCTCCACAGACATCCGGACACCCCATTGGAAGTGTCCCCAGCGGAGTTCAAGCCGTCAGGAAAGCAAAGAGTGGTCTCACGTTGTATTAGTAGGTGTATGGATGTTTCTGATCACAAAGGGGTACGGTTAGATGTAGACAAACACAAAAACTGTGTTCCTTCAGAAGTCGGACATCGTTAATCATCTTTCGTGCAACACGACGACAGAGCTAAAACTTGAGGATCATCGACTTAGTGACACTGAAACTAAAATTGGCAACTGCAGATCAGATTTAGGGTTCAAATGGCTCTGAGCACCATGGGACTTAACATCTGAGGTCATCAGTCCCCTAGTTCGTGTCTTGTGGAAAATAATTTGATGCTAAATCACAGTAAGACTCAGTTTTTACAGTTTCTAACTCACAATTCAACAAGAACCGACATTTTGATCAGACAGAGTGGGCATATTATAAGGGAGCCGGAACAGTTCAAGTTCCTAGGCGTTCGGATAGATAGTAAGCTGTTGTGGAAATCCAATGTCCAGGATCTTGTTCAGAAACTAAATGCTGCTTTATTTACCATTAGAACAATATCTGAAATAAGTGACACTTCAACACGAAAAGTAGTCTACTTCGCATATTTTCATACGCTTATGTCGTATGGTATTATTTTTTGGGGTAATTCTTCTGATTCAAAAAGGGTATTTTTGGCTCAAAAACGGGCTGTTCGAGCTATATGTGGTGTAAGTTCGAGAACCTCTTGTCGACCCCTATTCAATAACCTGGGAATTCTGACATTGCCCTCACAGTATATATTTTCTTTAATGTCGTTTGTTGTTAGCAATATTAGCCTATTCCCAAGAGTTAGCAGCTTTCACTCAGTTAATACTAGGCAGAAATCCAATCTGCATGTGGTATGCACTTCCTTGACTCTTGTGCAGAAAGGAGCGCAGTATTCTGCTGCATCCATTTTCAATAAGCTACCACAAGAACTCAAAAATCTTAGCAGTAGCCCAAACTCTTTTAAGTCTAAACTGAAGCGTTTCCTCATGGCTCACTCCTTCTATTCTGTCGAGGATCTCCTGGGAGAGCTAAAAAATTAAGCAAATTCCAGTGTTACATTCTTGATTTTCTTTATTTAAACTTACGACTTGTCACCTGAATATTTTTTTTATGTATTTCATTTTATCTGTTTCTAATATCGTGTTATAATTTCATGCATTGACTCGTACCATGACCATGGAGACTTCTCCATAATTTGGTCCCACGCAACAATAAATAAATAAATAAAAGAACTTAGAACTAGTTAAACCTAACTAACCTAAGGACATCACACACATCCATGCCCGAGGCAGGATTCGAACCTGCGACCGTACGGTCGCACGGTTCCAGACTGAAGCGCCTAGAACCACTCGGCCACAGCGGGCAGCTCAGAGTTAGGGACTTAGATACCAAGCTCGACAGACGATGCGGTAAATAAGTTGTGTCACACGCCAGCACTGTCACGATTTACCTGTCTGTCCACCCTCGCCAATACTTTCATCAGTTTTGCGGTCACCAGCTTTCTCCTCAGTTCACCCCGTGTGGACGAACCTCCGTGGAGTTTTAGAACAGCACCTACAGTACGGCAGCTCGGCGGGCCGCCACCTGTTCCGCGGGTTGTCGGTCGTCTGCGTTGGCGCGGTATTAATTGACAGCGCCTGCTTTACGCGGGCCGCCCCTATCTGCGACCATCTGCTCGTTACTGCGCGCACCCACGACCCATCACTCAAGCCGCCGGGCCTGCGGAAGAATAAAAACCGCCCGCACCCGCCGCCCCCGTGATGGGACCGTGATAGAAATGTAAACTCGATTTTAAACTCTTTCATTAATTTTCGTGAGCCATGCTGTGGAGGGATGCAGAAGAGCTAAAGGCGGGCTGGTGGAAGGAGGGAAAAGGGGGGAAGGGGCAGAGATAGTTGGGAGGACAGTGGAACGGGGAAAGGTAAGGTGCTCGCGCGAACACAAAAACACGATTATAAATTCCCGGCGGCGCAGGCAAAGATGGTCCGAAACAAAAACGGGCGGCCGGCTGTTGTGTCCCGTGTCGCCGGACGGGTCCCGCCAGTTCCCACGCGGCCGTTGGATCCTCTTATCTGCGCATTCCTCAGAGGTGCTCCGGCGGCGCAGTCACTGGGCAGCGGTAAAAGATAGAGGAGCGCCCGATCGGCTGTCCGCGTGTACAGCAGTCAGGGACGGCAGTGGCTCACTTCGAGCGCACCCGTTACTTGGCAGTACGCTACCCGAGACCGCGCGGCAACGTCACAAGGAGAGGCCATACGCTGGGTCCCGTCAATTTCAGCCAACTTAGGCATGCCAGTCCGGAACCACGCGGCGGCAACTCTAGTGGGTTTTGTCACTACGCGTCCCTTTTCACAAAATCCAGGTCAAAGGTTAACTTTGCTTTAACTTGAAACATTAGTACTGAGAACGACTTTATCATAGCTCTTTGGGGGCTAACAACAATAGTCCACTGGTTAAAACTTTTTTTATTTACGCGTTTCGGGTATCCCATCATCAGTATATCGGATAAAAGAACTTAGTACAGAATTGAACGAAACAATGAGCGGTCGCACGTTCGAATCCTGCCTGGGACATGGATGTGTGTGATGTCCTTAGGTAAGTTAGGTTTAGTAGTTCTAAGTTCTAGGGGACTGATGACCTCAGAAGTTAAGTCCCATAGTGCTCAGAGCCACTTGAGCCATTTGTAAAGATATATGGTTTCTGGAAACCACTAGATGCAAAGAACGTATAGCGAAGCAGAAAGACGAAGTACAAAGATTATATAGCAACAAACACTATTACTTCAGAATAAGTTTTAAAGGATTTTGGAGATCTTTGTTCGAGCTGAGAAATACATGCGTTAGAATAAATATTTCAAGTGGCATACAAGATATTTTCTGTCAAGTTTATTTAGCTTAAACGTCATACTCGTTTATATAATCAGCCGACAGATTGCAAAGCATAAATAAAATAATTATGTTGCCAACAGTGGTAAAAATGTACATAAATAACAATTTTGGCTGGGATTCAAAGACAGTGGATGAAAGGTTTACGAGAAAGAGAGCTACTTTTTGGATATGCTAGGGCTGTGGGTTTGTTAAACTTACATTTATTACGTGCCATCAGCGTCATCATCATTTTCTTTGGGTCTTTGTCCCACTTCAACGGCCGGCCGCGGTGGTCTCGCGGTTAAGGCGCTCAGTCCGGAACCGCGCGACTGCTACGGTCGCAGGTTCGAATCCTGCCTCGGGTATGGATGTGTGTGATGTCCTTAGGTTAGTTAGGTTTAAGTAGTTGTAAGTTCTAGGGGACTGATGACCACTGAAGTTAAGTCCCATAGTGCTCAGAGCCATTTTTTTTAACCACTTCAACGTGGGGTCGGCCTTGTTACTACGGATTTAGTATCAGAGGATGCCCGGATGCCCTTACTGTCGCCACATCTGTTACATGTTATAACTAAGTAAATACACGGGTTGGAACTTTAATAGTGGCAACTATTTATTCACAACCGATACAAAAGAGTTACATGTTTGTACCTGTTACTGTCCTTCAAAGTAGCCACCAGCGTTGTGTAGAACCCGTTGCCAGCGATGTGGAAGGCGTAGTATACCGTTAGCAGAGCCTGTTCTGTTGATGGTGTGAGTGGAGCGGTCTACTGCCTGTCGAATCTCTGGAACAATTCTAAAGCGAATGCCACGAAGTGGTTCCTCCATCTTCGGAATCAAATCACAGTCACAAGGTTTTAAGTCCGGGGAATATGGTGGCTGGTACAGTACTTCCCAGTCCCATCGACCGAACAGAGCAGCCACAGGTAGCGATGTACGCGCCCGCGCATTGTCGTGCAAAATGATGGGTGGGTTGCGCAGAAAGTGTCGCCGCTTCTTTCGCAAAGCTGTCGCAGGTGATGCTCCAAAAACGAAGAGTAGTACTGTGCATTGACGGTCTGCCGTGGAGGAACGTAATGCGTTAGGATAACACCATCACAGTCGTGCACAAGAATCACCGTAACTTTCACCATACTGGGGCTCTGATGCACTTTCGACTTTCACAACCATTCGTTGGATTGGCGTTTCAGTTTTGACTTCGTGGCATTCGCTTCAGAACTGTTCCAGAGATTCGACAGGCAGTAGACCGCTCCACTCACACCATCAACAGAACAGGCTCTGCTAACGGTATACTACGCCTTCCACATCGCTGGCAACGGGTTCTACACAACGCTGGTGGCTACTTTGAAGGACAGTAACAGGTACAAACATGTAACTCTTGTATCGGTTGTGAATAAATATTTGCCAATATTTAGGTTCCAACCCTCGTATTAAAGTAAGACGTTGGGACCGAGTTAAAGATATGCAGACAGATATGCTCTTAATAACGTAAACAGACACATGTAACATCAGGCTGAAAAAAGAGACACATGTGGTACTATCACACGTAAATCGACCTGAAGATAACGGTTTAAATCTTCGAAACACGTTGTGGACATAAATAAACAGCGACTGGTAACAGCAGCTTTGTTGTTTCATTAGCTATCAATAACAATAACGGTAAAGCCTAGCCTAAAAATGTTAGCGCTTAATGTTAATACGGAATATCATGTCAAACGATTTCTAACTCACTGCGGTGCATCGTGATAACACAGTGTGTCCTGTCAAGCGATTTCTATGCCCCAATACCTTTTATGTGACATTCTTGATGATGGGTTACGACCGAAAAGCGTAAATAAAAGAGGATTGAACAACAAGTGGATTGTTGTTGTTAGCGACCAAAATGCGGCGAAAAAGAGGTGCTCATTGGTTAACTGACGAAAAGGCCTGATACGGAAATTTTATAGACGAACTTGACAGAACAGAAGGTAAAATGCTATCGTTTCCTAATACAATCCCAGAAAAAAAATTCGCACGCACTTGTAGAGGTTTCCAATTCATTCAAGATCTATTGGTGCAACAGTACGTATGGAGTACATGAAACGACTACATTTACAGATTTGAGCACCAGGTATCGACCCTTGCTGAAACACGCATATCAGTGTGTGATGTAAGACTACGGATGGCAGTCCATGCGCTGAATATGACATCCAGTCGATCGTACAGATGGCGAATACTCTCCTAAGATACCTTATGTCATGCCTGTTCGACCTTTTCACGTAATTCTGTATGAGTTGTTGGTTGACAAGTCGTATGAATCACTTCTCGTCCCATCTCTACTGGAGAAAAGTCCGGGAGACCGTGATTTCAGGGAAGTTGCTGAACGTATGGCAGAGCACGTTGAGTTTCATGGCCTGTGTGTGGGCGAGTAATATCCTCTTGGAACAATACATCACCTTGTGTAAGTAGGCTGTTTATGTTTTCTTATTGGCAATGTTACGTAGCGCTCTGTATGAAAATCACTGGCTGTGCTGTGGGCAGTCTGTGGCTAGTTTGCGTTGTTGCCTGCCATTGTAGTGTTGGGCAGCGGCAGCTGGATGTGAACAGCGCGTAGCGTTGCGCAGTTGGAGGTGAGCCGCCTCCAGTGATGGATGTGGGGCGAGAGATGGCGGAGTTTTGAAATTTGTAAGACTGTCATGAACTGCTATATATATAACGACTATTAAGGTAAATACAGTGTTTGTTCTGTATTAAATTCTTTCATTTGCTATGCCTATCAGTAGTTAGTGCCTTCTGTAGTTTGAATCTTTTATTTAGCTGGCAGTAGTGGCGCTCGCTGTATTGCAGTAGTTCCAGTGACGAAGATTTTTGTGAGGTAAGTGATTTGTGAAAGGTATAGGTTAATGTTAGTCAGGTCCATTCTTTTGTAGGGATTTTTTGAAAGTCAGATTGCGTTGCGCTAAAAATATTGTGTGTCAGGATAAGCACAGTCTCGTATATAATTCTTCAAAAGGGGACGTTTCATATAGCGACCCTTAGCCGAGGATACCTCACTGGAATCTTCTGATTTTTTCTTGTAATTAGTGTAGCTTTTGTTTATTGCTAGCGCGTAATTATAGAGAGAATTTCCTTTGTAGTTGTAGTTTTTCATTGTTGTACAGTAAAGCAGTTGTGGCATGCATGTAGATTTGCAGCAAGTATTTCGCAGCTGCGCTTGCAATTAACTAGATATTATTTTCAGTGTTATGTTAATGTGTTCTCTTATTTTTGCTCTTCAAATTGTGCTTCTCTGTGTTGTCGTGTGAAATATTGTGACAATAATGGCATGTGAAAAACGTAATACTAGGCTCAAAAGTAAACTGAGAAATGACAGTGAAAACGAAAGCAGTGTGTTAGCGCCACCGAGTACTGAATTAACTAATGTTCAAAGTAGTAATTTGGTAATTGTACATAGGGAAATGGAGCGGGCTGCAAACAATGGTGTGGACAGTGAAACAATTAGTGAACAGGGAAGCATTATCGATCGATCGGTCGGCAACAGCTTGCCTCAGGAATCCGAAATGACAGGACACAATCTTGCAAATACTGTAGATTCAGGTTTTGCGTCCTCACCCTTTTCTCAAATAAGTCAAGACACATTTTCTGCTTTTCAAACTGCGAATATTGCCGGTTCAAATGCAATGCCGAATAGCACTGAGGAACATGTTTCAGACACCAGTGCATTGTTATTACAATTAATGCAACAAATGGGACAAAAGCTTCAAAAGTTAGACACAATGGAACAAAATCAGAGACAAACACAGCAAAAGCTTCAAAAGTTAGACACCACACTTGAACAAACACGTGAAGATTTAACTACTGAGTTACATAACATTGAATCGAAATGTCAAAAAGTCTGTAATGACGTAAAAACTCAAATTTGTGAGCATTTTCAACCTATTTTCTCGCGGGATGAAAATGCATTACAGAATCACGAAGCAGCCATAAAAGAACTGCAAACTATTGTTCATGAAAATCATGAGACCTTGCAAGCTAAATTTGACTCAGTTGCATCTACCGATTCGGTTACGCAACTTGCAAAAACTCAAGAAAACTTAAAGGACACAGTAGATACGATTTCAACACAAATGGACACTCTGAAACTTGGTTCAGAAAAACACACTGAGGAAATAAGTACACTATCGGAGAAAGTAGCCGAACTTTCGGATCAGTTCACTAACTTATCTGCAAAGGTAGATGATGATCTGAATGACACAAGACCTGTAGCCATCACTGACACAGAAGAGTATGAACAAATTAAGAAATTCAAAGAAAATCAGAATCAAATTAATACGCAATACAAAAGAGAAATCCGTGAAGTACAAGATCAGTTGGGAGAAGTAATACAAAAATTACGAATTTCAGAGGACACTCGCGCTCCAACACGGGAAGAGGGAGAAATACGGAAAAGACGCAAAATAATAGCACAGGGCATTTCGGAAGTTATGAAAGAAATTGGCAATGTGCACCGAATTTCGAGATGGAACCGCCGACACGACCTAACAATGACCGATATGCGACTTGCCGACACGATGATTTTGACTATAAGCTGTTCATTACTACACGTAAATTCAAAACATTTAAGAATTCTGGCAACGACATTCATCCACAAGCGTGGCTTCATCAATTCTCTCATTGTTTTCCTCCCAACTGGTCATTACAACACAGATTAGAATTTATGTGTGGCTACTTAGAGAATGAACCAGCTGTAAGAATGCGATCGGTCATTCACGACTGTCACAGTGAAGGAGAATTTTATCATGCCTTCCTCTCAGCATATTGGTCTCAAGCTACACAAGACCGAGTAAAACATAGTATCATAATGAGGAAACATTTCGAACAATCTGAATTCTCCAGTCTTGTGAAATATTTTGAAGACATGTTGCACAAGAATCAGTACCTGTCAAACCCATACAGCCCCTCAGAACTCATCCGCATTTGCTTAATCAAATTACCTGAACATTTACGACACATTATTTTGGCAGGACGTTGCAAAGACGACATTGAAGCTTTTCAAGGACTCTTACAAGAATTAGAAATTGACACTGACAATCGCAGAACGCGAAAACAGGAACACAACAATTACAGGTCACATCTGTCGCAATTCCGCGATGAATGAAATAATAACTGGACACGACAAGGCTATTCTCACAACACAAATCGTGACCAAAACAGACACCACCCGTATGACAACCGTTGGCAGAGTAGTAATAATTACAGGGAAAGATCACCTCTCTGCGGTAATGAATATGACAGAGACAGTCATAGAAACAGACAATATGGTAACCAGAACTATTATTATCACCGGAGACAGAATACTTTCAGATGCAACAGTTCAGCGCGAAGTTACGATTCAGGGAGAAATTCTCCACCACATGACCGACAAACAAGAAACTATGTTAACTACCGACAAAACGACAGACCTGAATTCCATCAAAACTGGCGAGCTTCAAACAGGGCAGGGCCTTCTCGTCAAGGTGAATTTGTAGAAGTTCGGTCTCCTAATCCCAATAACGGCGCGCGGCAACAAAGAGACAGACAATGACTCGCACCGCAGGCAGCCACCTGCGCCGGCTGGCTCAGGGAAAAATAGCATACACGCTAACCTTGAGAAAACTTTTAGCATTCCTTACCGACGTATACATGATAATTGCATTCAAATCAAACTGTGAGTACTATGAAGAGTAAAGGATAGCACCACACTTCACATGTAGAACCGTTTGTTTAAAGATAATCTGTTTTTTAACTTAGTCTTTGCTATAAAATTTTTCACTTTACATTACTAGTATGCTTTGTCAGACTTAGAATCTGTTAACATGCAACAATGTTTGAAGTTAAATATCCAGTCAAGAACCAAGAGAACTTATTTAAACAGAAATTACGAATGCATTGTCATTGTGAACAGACGACACAGTGTTATTGTGTGTGTACATTCTTGCTTGTTAGTTGCACGATTACGTAACGACTATAAGGCTTACATACTTAGAACATATACTGGTACTGCTAATGAGATTTTAATGCAACATTTTGGTTTACTTGAAAATACATTCTGGATTTAAAGTACTTTCTGTGAGATACCAGATGACACAGTGGTTAGTTTATGTGACAGCTAAACGATTTTATCGCGACGCTACTAATGAGTGACAATTTACAATGTTGCTTTTGCAGTGTTTCTGTTTTATATCTGCACAGTTTTTCTGAATTATTCTGGAAAGTAAAACATGTTTTAGTAGTAACTTTTGAGGTATAGCTACAATGAGACAGCCTTTTCTGTAGCACAACAATACGTTACATTAAAGTACTTTCTTGATCACGGTCAGGTACGTAATAACTACGATATCTATACGCAAAGATTTTCACTTTCATTTATGATGAGGTAAGTACATTGACTTCTGCAGAACTTAGCTTTCGGAGGATGATAACTACGACACTTCCACAGAGATTATCTTACAACAAGACGCACAGTTTAGCGCTACAGTACACGTATTTGAGTGATTAATTTTGTACTTAAAACATTTATTTTTTAAAGATATTTGAAGTACAATGATACAAAGGTTTTCCGTGATACATTTCATTCCATTAATGTAATCTGTAACACCTGAGGGTATAATTACATTAATCCTCAGGGGTACACGCCTACTTTGTGTACCATGTGTTTGGCAAGCACAAGGAGCCCTAGCTAATATGGTATTTGCTTATACAACTTCACACATTGGTACCATATTTCTCTAACACACAAATTACACAGCTATCTGATCATTTAACTGAGAGATAAACATTTTTTTTACTACATCAGTGACACATGTTTACGCAATTACACAGTTGGGTAACTTCACACTTACGAAATTGTATTTTATCTGTACTTTGTGAACTGTTCATATTTTTTTGGACCCATTGTAATATTATGAGAGCTTTGAATGATGTATTTGGTATGGGATCATGATTTTTAAAGTACATTTGAGGTAGATGACACTATTGAAGTGGCAGAGATTTTTTTTAGGTTTTGAAATTATTGGAGGAAGCTACGACGATTTCAAGATTTGACTGAGGTGTTATGATATTATTACGACAACGATGTGTATTATGCTATTGAGATATGTTTATGATCAATAAGATGATGCTACCGTATATGAGGAATTTGATTATGCTACGTATTTATTATGATGAAATATTGAAGAACTGTCGACAAATAAGGTAAGGAATAATGAGTAGTGTTTAGGGACTCTGATTTGTGGAAAAGGATGTTGGAAACCAAGAATCGTACTTTAAGAGTTATGAAATGTGTGTAAATGCGTGAATGTATCACAATGCCGACGAAAAATTTTTGGACACTGTTATATCAATAGGATTTTGTTTCTACAGATTTGTAACGCAAATTCTTGACCTGTGAAATATTTTTATATGAGACTGTTACTGTAGCGGAAACCAGTGTCGTAAATATTTCGGCAAGAAAGTGACCTTCACGTAATGCATGGTGGGCATGTCGCATTACGTGGGCAGCTGCGCGACAGACGCCTGGAAAAAAGCCTTTCAGAGGCACAGGTGAAAAAAAAAGGAGGCCATTATCCTTGCTATTGACATTCCTTTGTAGAAAGCATCGCAAATACGATACGCTCAAACTTGGAAACATATGATAACACTGTGGAGCTCTTAATTTATGATATTTGCTGAAATGCCTAATGAAATGATGAGAAATATTCTTATGTCTATACACCTGATTATGACTACTGTCTTTCTAGTTGAGAGATTTTTCTACTAACTTATGAAATGCCTCATGACTACTGAATGATGTTCTTATGCTTTACTTTGTACATAGTTGCTTATTTCATTTGATATCTGGTTTCCAGCTGTCTTGCAGCACTAGTTTCATAAAATAAAATTAAATGCATTTGCTAATGTGAATACTTTCTGTCAACAGATCTATTAAATAATTATTTTATGATATACATTCTTCGAAAAAGGAGCTCTTGGAATGGAAAGAACAATAAGAAGGGACTAATAACAGTAACGGCATATATAATTTTCTTTTCTAGTACTTAGTAATTTTTTGTAGAATTAGTTTTTGTGGTGCACCACTTTAATTACATAGTCATTAAGATGTGAATATACATTTCTCTTATCTGCGTTGTTGTCTTTAGTGTAATATTTTTTTCTGCGTGAGCTATGTCATGTTTAGGTATAAGTTATTTCATTTGCTGCTGCTGTTTGCCAGGCATAGTGTTACTGAATTTGACTTTGTGTTACTCTGCTAAGCCAGTTTTACTATGGATTTATTTTTCTTGTTTGCTGCACAGTGCCTTATATTAGTTGTAATATTGCAATTGCTCAGCTAATTTATTTTAGTGCTGCTTGCTTTGCCAATTTCCATTTTTTTTGTCATTACTGTTTGTGTTAATTGTTTTGTGTTGCTGCATTGCCTCGTCCCTTAGTTTAGCATCTGAGCTCAGTAGATTTAAGTTAGCTTAAGAGGGGGTAGCCTATAAGAGAATGAGTTGCGATGAATTTGAAGAAATGCACTGAGAGGCTATACGAGCAAAGTACAGCAAGCAGGTATATATAGGACTTTTGGAAATAATGAAGAACGAAGGGAGATCTCCGAGAAGTAAAGAAAGTTTTGTTTGCAAAATACTGCAGTAAAACAAACCCTGTCCTTTCCTTGTATTATTCCGCTATATGTTTGTGTACCCTTCTGTATTTATGTTTTTCCTGTATTTGTATGTTTATCTGATAAGACTTATGTTGTAGAATTTTTCTAATACTAAGCTACATTCACTATGATGAGGAATACTGTTATCCTCAAATATAATTGGCATTAATAATATGTTATTTACCTTGTAAATATGCTTAGACATTATTTATTCTGTTTTGTTTTAATGCTCATGTGTGAAGCTGATGTTTCAAAATTTATTCTGATCTTTTATGTATCTACTTATCTAATAATTCCTGTAACATTGATGTATATGTTTATTTCTATTCTGTTGTAAAGCCTGTACTACAAATGTTATCTGTATTGTTATGTTCTTTAATGATGTATTTTGTACCTTTGTAATTGTATTCTGATGTTGTAAATTTATAATTGTATAGACACCAGTTCTTCAAATTAAGTATCATTTCACTGCACACGTTTCTGTTGGTCATAGTATATGCACAATATGTGAAAAAAATAGGACTGTTAGTGCTCCCACGTGTGTTGATAATACGGCAAGGGACTGGTTAACAGCTTTGCTGGTTCTAAGGACAATTCCAAAAACTTTGTGTGTGCACAAGTGTTGGTTTATGGACTTGCTATATTCTCCGCAAGACTCTTCGATGGTGATTGTGCACCTGCACAAGCGCAACAGATGTCTGCTGGCCGTCTCTACAAGGACTGCAGTGCGTCTGCACCTTTGATGACTCATTAACTCCATTATTTCTACAAAGACTGCAGTGGGTCTGCACCTTTGATGACTCATTAACTCCATTATTTCTACAAAGACTGCAGTGGGTCTGCACCTTTGATGACTCACCATTACCATTATTTCTACAAGGACTGCAGTGGGTCTGCACCTCTGATGGTCCACCAATACCGTAATCTCTACCAGGACTACAGTGGGTCTGCTCTTTGATGACCTATCTACCAACATTCTTCAAAACTTCGACTGACTCTGCGGTGGGTTTGCTCTGTTGTGGCCCATTACCTGTCTACATGTCAAGAGTCAGCACTGTCTTTCCGTTGGAAGGTCAACACTACTTCCTCAAGACTGCAAGGAAATCCACTACTTACGTGTGCATTTTCTTTTACTGCTCAAACTTTGTGCATAAAATTGAAATTAATACTGCGATCAATGATCAGGACTGTCTTTATGGACTGTGAGAAAATTTTATCTTTTGACCAACATTGTATCAATAAGTGTGTGCATTTGATATCTTTGTATTGTAATTATGAAAAATTTTATCAAATCATTATTGGCCACTGCCCAAAACAATTTGTAAATTTTTTTGTGGGGAGCATGGGGGCTATGTAAGTAGGCTGTTTATGTTTTCTTATTGGCAATGTTACGTAGCGCTCTGTATGAAAATCACTGGCTGTGCTGTGGGCAGTCTGTGGCTAGTTTGCGTTGTTGCCTGCCATTGTAGTGTTGGGCAGCGGCAGCTGGATGTGAACAGCGCGTAGCGTTGCGCAGTTGGAGGTGAGCCGCCTCCAGTGATGGATGTGGGGAGAGAGATGGCGGAGTTTTGAAATTTGTAAGACTGTCATGAACTGCTATATATATTATGACTATTAAGGTAAATACAGTGTTTGTTCTGTATTAAATTCTTTCATTTGCTAACTATGCCTATCAGTAGTTAGTGCCTTCTGTAGTTTGAATCTTTTATTTAGCTGGCAGTAGTGGCGCTCGCTGTATTGCAGTAGTTCCAGTAACGAAGATTTTTGTGAGGTAAGTGATTTGTGAAAGGTATAGGTTAATGTTAGCCAGGTCCATTCTTTTGTAGGGATTTTTTGAAAGTCAGATTGCGTTGCGCTAAAAATATTGTGTGTCAGGGTAAGCACAGTCTCGTATATAATTCTTCAAAAGAGGACGTTTCACTTGTTGTTGCAAGAACGGCGAAATAACGGGTCTAAATACAATCTGGATGTACCGAGCGCTGTTTAGATCCGCCCCAGAAACACCAAAGGTGAACGCGAGTTGTAGCTTATAACCCCCCCACATCATAAGTCTTGGGAGGGGGCCGTTGTATCTAGGCTGAATGCACTCTACGAGACAGTGATCATCAGGTCTACGCCGTATGCGCAAACGACCATCACTTCCGTGCAGACAGAATCTGCTTTCATCGCTGAAGACCACGGCGCCTTCCCACCATCCAAGTAATCCTCTGACGGCAACGGTTTAGCCGTGCACGTCGATGTTGGGCGTGAGTGGATGACGGGCTAGAGGCGTGCGTGCCCGTAGTCCCACTGCTAATAATCGGTTCGCAGCAGTTCGTGTTGACACATCTAGTCTCACAAGCCCTGTAATCTGTGCTATGGTAGCTGTACGATCTGCCACTGCAGCCTTTACAGTAAGACGATCCTGGTGAGCCTCTGTGCTCCGTGCACGTCCAGAACCTCGTCTACGTGTGTGAGAATGGACACGTGACCACCACTGTTGCACTACTAGCACGTCCAACTTGTGTGGAAGTTCTTAGAAAGTTCCATCCCGCCACTCGGTCACAATTGAACCCTTTTCGGACTCGCTCAGTTAGGTGTAGAAAGCACGAGTGCGTCTCCGTAACAAGGTTGCCTGCTTGCTTCACATTTTTGCACAACACTAAGCCTTCTCGCTGTGAGTATTCCCTATTACAGGGTAGACACAGATGGCACTCTAGCACCTATGCTAGTGCGCTATTTGTTGGGTTGGGGGACGATTTCGAAACCATTATCTTTATATCTAACCCCCCCCCCCCCAGGTGACTTATGCTGTCTATCTACCGCTTGCGCCTTGTCTCGCAGTTACGCAGGGTCGGCCATGTTAAACGAGTTTGACATGTTAATTTTAAGGGGTGGCCAGATGCCCTTCCTGCCGCCACGAGACCCACGACTGGAAGACCCGGGATTGAAAGACCCGGGATTGAAATCCTGCGTCCGGCCATCTAGATATAGTCTTTCCGTGGTCTTCCTAAATAGCTCAAGGCAAACACCTTAATAGTTCTCTAGAAATCACATGGCCAATTACCTTCCCCGCCGTTGTCTAAATCGAGCACGTGCCCCTTCTCTAACCACACTAACAAGATTTTCAACCCTCATCCTCCTCCTTTTCTTCTCAGTTTATCAACGTCTTTCTTCCTTTATCCTACTAATGAATCCGCGTGCTCATTCCATCTGTTACCACAATAAATAAAAAAAACATAAAATGCAACACATTTTTTGGCCAATTTCGGTTGAAAAAATCTGGAATTGGAATTTGTTGTGGGACATTGTGAAATATTCTCTCTTCAGCCCATATAGTTTCATAGTTTAATTTACGCATAGCCCGTACTAGTCTTTGATCATTCCAACATCTACGTCACCAAAGAATCACACAAGCTCTCGGCGAGTTAAGAAAGCCTTTTCTTTGCTCTGCGGAGCGGAGTGTATGTTTCTCAGTGGATTGGACACTGCGCTGTGGTCGAATTACGTAGAGTGCTGAGCCGAGCCGAGGGGACGATGACACGACAACGCAGCGTTTCAGCGTAAGGAATATTCCGGCCCCTACAAGGAGGTTTTGGTGGCGGGTGGAGGGATGAGGGGGGGACCGTGGCTCTGGCATTGTGCTGGAATCTGCAACAGCACGCAGGACAGCCTACGTCGCTTGGTGGGTAGTTCCGAGTGTACACAGCAATATGGAGCAAGCTGGGAGTCAGAGAACCGTCAAGAGGTCTTCTGTGCGTGACGGAGGCGGAATGGAAAGTACAGGGCTATTCAAAAAGAAGGAACAGATTTCAAACCTTTATTGCTTCCAAACTACAAAAGGTAGAAACACAATTTCAACGTTCCTGGAAAGAGAAAAGTTCAAATTTTCTAAGCATGTCCGACATTACCTGAATGACACCGTTCCAGGACGTTAGATTGGAAGAGGAGGAACAGAAGATGAACCTCGCGCCGTTGGCGTCCCAGGTCCCCAGACCTCACACCTTGTGACTTTTATCTATGGCGTTACGTGAAAGATCGCATTTTTATCCCCTCTACGCCTGCGAAATGGCATTGTTGAAGATGTGAATCCGATAACGAGAGACCAGCTGCTTCGTGCGTAGCAGGAAATGAGCCACATTTCGATATTTGTCCAGTAACACACGGTGCTCGCATTGAATGCATAAAAATTTCAACTCTTCTCTTTCCTTGAACCCTGGAATTGTGTGCCTACCTTTTGTAATTTGGAAGCAATAAATGTTTGAAATTTGTTCCTTCTGTTTGAATAGCCCTGTACTTTAATCGAGAAGCACTGCAACTACTCGGTATAAGGATTACCATGGCTGACAATGCATTTCATTTACCGCTAGTGCTACTTTTCTTGGCGATCTTTAAAATCCTGCACTGGTACCACTGTGGTATTAATTTACGGGGTCTTATAAGTGATCTAGTTGGTTATGCTTGTGTGATAATGTCCAAGGAGTTGGCATTGGCCAATAGCCAAGATATTAATAAATACAGTCTTTATAGAAAAAAAATTATTTTCGCCGTGGACTCAAATATGTAAGAGGCAACTGATACACAATTTTTCATAGGGATAATACTGATAGCTGTATCAGTTGAGCAAGAGTAAGGGATGTCGGGATAATAAGAACAATTCCCTGACACGTGTAGACTAATGTGTCTCAGTTATAAACCAGTATTCAAACTTGGCTAATATGAGCGCCAATACTTTAATGGAAACGTTTACAATTTTCATGGGACGTTTAGAAACGACAGAGAATAGACTAAAATCCACATGCCAACCTTATTTAAAGTTTTATAAGTTGACAGAAACATAAGTAGGCGAAAATACTACGTAACGTGAAATACATTTAATCTTACTAGTGTTTTTTTACTGGGTCTCTCGAGCGTAATGAAAGTGAAGACTTGAGTTACAATACAGTAAGGCTATGCGAAACCAGCGAGTTTAGGCAGAACCGTGAAGAACGGTAACAGAAGTACATGCGATGATGGTGCAAGGTAAAAGCAGAAAATGTGTTAGCAACTGACCCAAACGCCTTCTGGACGAAACTCAACTACAGACCATGAGCTGCGTTCTCGTCTACTATCAACATGCATAGTGACATACGACATTTTTCAGGTATGACAAATCTAAGCAAGAAGTCGGCGAGATTGATAAGGCAGAAATTAGGGACTAACTAAGACCCTTTTAATGCCATCCACCTCAAAGCCAAGCACGATGCAGTGTGATTTACTTCTATATTTTTCACGAACAGTTACCGTAAAGGGACTTATCCGGATTAGGATAGATACCTATTAATACTGATGTATTTCACACTGCGAAGACCATTCAAAAACAGTGACATCCATGACTTCTCTAACAGCTTCCTGAAGCTTCATAAACATTTCCGAAAGTATACTGACGCCAGTGACAAGTACTTTTAAGGTAAATAATATCCTTACGGAATTATAATGGTGATCAACCACCACTAATTCGTAACAGTTTAAGCGTTTAGATATTTTGGCTACATCTCACAGTAATCTGTTGTTAATCCTCCATTAATGCTAAAAATGAATCACGAAACACACAATTACAACATTACAAGTGACTTTATCTCAAAAAATAGTCAATAATGTTGTTACCAAAATCCCGGTTCAGCTACCCAATAATACTAAATCCCCGACAGATAGCATACATAAGTTTGAAAGTAAGCTGAAAAAGTTCTTCTGTTCAATCCAGCTTATTCCATACTTATCGAGACAAAACAGCAGATGTCTTTGTTTTGGCTACAGACGTTGCTGGCACTACTACTGGAAATATTTACAAACCTCCGCAAGTCAGCTAACCAAATCCGCCTGTATGGTTCTTCAGCCATCCAGTTGTGTATGTTGATGATTGTAACAGCCATAGTCACGTCTGGGGATATCAGGATGAAGACAGCAACGGAGCTATTCTAAATGAATGGATGGATACGCACAATCTCCAGTTCGTGAATAACGCAAAAGATCCAGGAACATTTCGATCTAGCAGATGGCTAGAGGACTGCTCTCTTGATCTCTGCATCATATCTAAATAAAGACACGATTCAATGAAAAGTCAAAGACTTCCCCACACAGCCAGCATAAGCCAGTCATAATTCACTATGGTACTTAAAAAATTCGATTAGTCACGTAACCTCGACGGAATTTTCAACTTGCGAACTGAGAACCGTTTCAGAAATGTCTTTGTTGTGACTTGGCAAGACAGCCAAGTCACTATGAGGTGAAGCCGAAAGGCACGCTCTTTAAGCTCACGCAGGCTGGCGTGAAGTCTGGAACAGTTAAGGGAATTAATAGTAGCAAATAAAGTACGTAGTTGATGTAATACTTAACTTTAATCCATAATTGGTGTACATCGCTCTTGTTGATACATCAATAATAATCTCAATACAAACTGGTAATGGCGCCTTGCTAGGTCGTAGCAAATGTCGTAGCTGAAGGCTATGCTAACTATCGTCTCGGCAAATGAGAGCGTATTTGTCAGTGTAGCATCGCTAGCAAAGTCGTATGTACAACTGGGGCGAGTGCTAGTAAGTCTCTCTAGACCTGCCGTGTGGCGGCGCTCGGTCTGCAATTACTGACAGTGGCGACACGCGGGTCCGACGTATACTAATGGACCGCGGCCGATTTAAAGGCTACCACCTAGCAAGTGTGGTGTCTGGCGGTGACACCACAGTCTTAATAATAGCGTTCAGTGGATTCCCCCAGTTCTGTGCATTATGAACGATTTGCGGGTGTGATTAAAGTTAATGCCAGGAAATACATTCCACGTTCGAAATAAATACATCCCCTGGCGGTCTCAAGAATATGATAAGCTATATACCAAATATCAAGAATCCCACAATGACACGATACCTGATAACCTCTTAAGAACTTCCAAAGTCGGAAAGCCTGGAACCTTATAAGAAAATCTGGTGCAAACCTAAGGTTGTCACGTACAGTTACACATCTAAATGCCAGTTGTGTTGCAGCCAGACTAATGAAGATTTCGAAGATAGACAAGGCAAACACACGAACCATGAAAAAAGAACTTTGTATAAACGGGTTCTATCTAGAACCACATTCAGACTAATCAAATGACTTCCGCATTGAGGAGCTTGATATAACCATGAATATGCTAAAGGTAAATATAGCTGCTGGCTTTCATGGCATATATCCAGAGTTTCTTAAAGCCGCTGGACCTAAAACAAAATTGTGTCTAACTGGAATTTTCAGTGAGATTCTGAGAACTCGAAAATTACCAAAACTTTTAAACAGGTCCCATCCAAAAACCAGTCTAAGACGGAACTAATGCTTCTCGCTACCGACTAGTATCAAGGCTCAGTATAACCTCTGACTACTAGAAAAGTTTATTCTAAATCGCATTCAAGAGGCCAATGATCAAATCACTTCTGCCAAACAAGGTGGCTTTAGGAAACATTGGAGCTGCTGCGACCAGATCTTAAGGTTGACAACTCTAGTAGAGCTGAATTTCAGCGAGGTCTCAAAACAACTGCAGTTTTCCTGGATCTTACGGCAGCTTATGACACTGTCTAGAGCGAAGGATTGAAGTTTACTGAAATCATCCCATGCCAAAAGCTGGCGTTTCTAATAAACAACATGCTTTCCGACAGGCGCTAAAGGTCTTCCTGAACGAACAATCTAGGTGATAGAGATCTATAAATAATGACCTATCTGAAGGATAAGTCCTAGCCCCCTTCCTGTTTAACCTATATATATATATATATATATAACACCAGATACAGACTATGAAAATCAAGCATACAGACGACCAAGCATTAGTCTTTCACAGTAAAGACCTGATGCTGTGTGAGAGTGTGCTGTCAAATGATCTGATGAAAGTCAGTGATCTGATGAAAGTGAATGATCGCTTCTATAAATGGAGACTTCAGCCTAACCCAAATAAAACTGAGGTTACTGTATTCAACCGAAGTAATAAAGAAGCCCAAAGGAAGCTAGCTACATGTGACTGTCAACAGACTCGAACTATTACATGACTACAACCCAGTATATCTAGGAATCACTCTGGATCGGTCGTTGACATTCAAACAACAGTGCATCAGATTACCTAAGAAACTTAGATCACGAGTAAATCTACTTCGCAAAATCGCCGAAAGCAGCTGGATTGCGGACACTAATACTCTACGCTCTGCTGCAATCGCTCTTGTGTATTCTGCTGGAGAATACTGCGCTCCTGTGTGGGAAAACAGTGCCCACACAACGAAGTTTGACTTGCAGCTTAATGAGGCCATGGGAGTTATCACAGGTACTGTGAGACCTACTCCCAATCAGTGGCTGACTGACTAATATTGCTCCACAAGATCTAAGGAAGAAAGCAGCTAAGATAAATTTGCCCAAAAAGATTACTTCTCATAGCAACTCTCACTCGTATGATGTCCTACAAGATCCACCATCAACTCGTCTGAAATCACGCAAACCAACCTCGGCTGTTTTAGAAACTGTCGGTTCATTTGATGTGACCTCCGAATGGCGACAACGCTGGAACGGACATCCACCCAACAACGCACACCTGGGTCAAGACCCAACAAAGAATATCGAGGGATTCGAGTTACAGCGCCAAATCTGATAGAGGCTGAACCGCATTAGGACTGTCCAAGGAAGATGTGGTTACACCACGGAGAAGTGGGGTTTCCGTCCATCTGCTGACTGCGACTGCGCGGCGGATGAGCAAACAGTAGATCATGTTGTTAAGAAGTGCCCACTTCGAGCATCTGACGGTGATCTAAAGACTTTACATGAAGTGACTGAAAGTGCTCTTGACAGATTGTCACATTTGGATATTTCCAGTTGATTGTAGATGCTCTAGTGTAGTTGTAAAACCATACGATAAATAAATAATAATTCCTTAGAAGAATTTTATTTAGTAACCTGTAGCTTATTTAGTTCAAAATTGTTACATTCTTACCTGTGTATGTGTAACTTAAATTTTATTTTCTGGTATATGAACTCGTTTGTAAATGATAAACGTCCAACCATATTTAAAAATCAATTTAACTGAGTCACCCATGAAATACGTAACGATCTAAGTAACTAAGCTATAATGTTATGCAACTTATTCACAAACTTAACTGCTCTATTTCTTACGATTATGTATTCTAACATGATCGATTTCGCATTAAGGCAACTAAGCAGACACCATGAAATTATTGATGTCACTAATGCTAGCTTAGAAGAACAATCGTAAGCATCATCCAGGACATTAGAACTGCTGATAATGTCACAGTTCTGACAAAGTTGATTACTGATTTCGTGTTAAAAATCCATCTTTTTTGCATTCGTAGTAAGTGGCTCCATCTGTTAACAGTTTGTTCCTGCCTATGAGAGCCACTTCGCCTGAGTTGTGGCATTATGAGCGTATCAATACACTAGATGGTATCTGCGAACGTGGAACTGAGCAAGTTCATACGACATGGATGATTTCATGGCGTCTGATATGAGATCTTATGATGGAGTTTAGCGCTTCTGAAAGTAATCTCGTTTGGGTAAATGGATGTCAAGAACACAACTGCTAATGGGGAATAAAACATCTTGCGAATATAGAGAACAAGTAAAGACACAGGTCATATCTTCGGCGTTCTTTGTGTTGCGGCAACATCACGGAACTTTTCAGGCTTACCTCCGTCTAACTTTTCTCTCAGGTGAGTACTGCTACTTTCACAACGGCACCTGTTCTAATCTAAGGCCTACATATGATAACTTGAACAATGAGCGTACCCCACTGGACTGTTATGCGAACATTATTGTTCTCAATATGAAAACAAAACTGGCCAAGTGTGAGCAGTACGCGCTCTGAGGGTACCGTAAAAACTTAATTAAGACAATGATAGTTCATCGATAAAGGGAGCTGAGAATCTCTATGATTTTTGACTGTTTGCCGATGTCGATAGTGGCAAGAGCAAAAGGCACCAGTCGAGGACGGCCAGTGCTATTGTCTCAGAACACAGCGACCCGCATCCTGACGAGGAAGGACCTGGTGCGGGACTTGGTCACCACATCAAGCCGAGTGTTGTGATCTTAATGGCCGTTTTGCTGAACTGTAATCAGTGAGCATGTGCCGGATTTTACTGTTTCCTGTAAAGAGAACGTTGTCCCCGTCTATGCCTTAGACTGATAACATAGACAGGTTCAAGTGCCGCTGTTTACTCTATGTCTAGAACATTAGTGCTGGATACGCGGTCAGCTATGGTGTCACCCAGATTTAAATCTCCCAAAGAAAAGTAAACATTCAACTCACGTCCGTTCTATTGACTGATTGCCTGTCTCATGATCGTTGGGTCAGTTATTGCTCCCGTGATTCGATTCAGTACTAGACTGTGCACGATTATTTTGCTACAGGATGACAATTATTGAACTACATGAAAAAAACGTAAATTAGTTACAAATTACGGTGCGCACACACTTCATTCAACATGTAAACGTTATTAGAGATATTCGGATTTAGGTTATGACATCTTCGACATGCCCGCAATCATTTGCGATGATGTGATGCAGACGAATAGCGAAATTCTGCATTATCCGCTGACGTGTCGAAACATCGATGCTGTAAATAATCTACTGAATGGCTGTTTTCATCTCAGCAATGGTTTTGGGGCTATTGCTGTACACCTTGTCTTTAATACAGCCCCATAAAAAGGAGTCGTACATCTTCAGATCCGGATAATATGGAGGACAATCGAGGCCCATGCCAGTGGCCTCTGGCTTCTCCAGAGCCAGAAACCGGGCCCCTAAGTGCTCCTCCAGGACATCACCCCCCTGCTTCGATGGGGTCGAGCTCCGTCTTGCATGAACCACATCTTATCGGAATCAGGGTCACTTTGGATAATGGGGACGAAATCATCCTCCAAAATCGTTCGGTAGTAACCGTGGCATCAAGGAATATCACACCGATTATGCCATGACTGGATATTGCACACCACGCAGTCACCCGTTGAGAATTAAGAGAGTTCTCGATCGCGAAATTCGGATTCTCAGTCCCCTAAATGCCCCAATTTTGATTATTGACAAACCCTTCCAACTGAAAATGGGTTTCGTCGCTAAACCAAACCATACAGGGTATACTAATTCCCATCATGCCCAGCGGCCAACCGTGCAGTTTGAACGTCCTAACGCAAACCGTTCAGAAGTTCAATGACTGCCACCCTGTACATTGGCTAAAAAATAAATCAGTTTTCTTATTTATATGCCAGTTCTTGCGAGGCACGTTAGAGGAAGTTTTTGGTGTGCATGAATTCCTTCTGCGTTCAAAATGTTCAAATGTGTGTGAAATCTTATGGGACTTAACTGATAAGGTCATCAGTCCCTAAGGTTACACACTACTTAACCTAAATTATCCTAAGGACAAACACACACACCCCTGCCCGAGGGAGGACTCGAACCTCCGCCGGGACCAGCCGCACAGTCCACGACTGTAGCGCCTAAGAGCGATCAGCTAATCCCACGCGGCTTCTGCGTCAAATTGTGCATTATTACCTTGTTGCTAAATTTAAATGATTTCGCTTTTTATGTGCCTTTTCTTATGAGGCTCGGTAGAAGAAGAGTGCGTGGATATGACTGCTTTGTCATGACACGTAACCTTAAATGGTTCAAATGGCTCTGAGTACTATGGGACTTAACTGCTGAGGTCACCAGTCCCCTAGACTTAGAATTACTTAAACCTAACTAACCTAAGGACATCACACACATCCACGCCCGAGGCAGGATTCGAACCTGCGACTGTAGCGGTCGCGCGGTTCCAGACTGTAGCGCGTAGAACCGCTCGGCCACCCCGGCCGGCACAGGTAAACTTACTATGTTTTTCTCCCCTGTAGAGGCTGAATTGCATGTTGTGCACAGGAAGCCGTCCGAGCTCAGGGTATGGCTCACGGGCTTATTTTACTTATGTCCTGTTTACGAAGGTTGACTTCCGCCTGGTACGCCGTCTTTACGTGCAGCTGCCACCGATACGTTTATCTTAAAGATTATTACAGTAACGTCGTGTCTACAAGTTTTCTATCTAGGACTACCCTGGCCTCTAATGTAGTAACTGAATATTTTGGGCAGTGCCATACTTGAACTGTCATTTGTGTTTTAACGACTTCAGACAGTTTATTTGCTTTCTTTCATTTTAAAAGTTTTTATTGCAGTTATCAGTTGCGACAAAGGTTTTTGTGAGTCCACTTACTCGAGAATTTAAAATTTGTCATTCTAAAAAGTTATCTGATTGGATTAAACGCTTTGCGACTGGCCTTGTCAATTCTGCCATAAGGTTTTCTGGCTAATTAACTTGTTCTCTTCTGGAGTTACGTTGTTCAAGTACCAGTGTACGGAAGTATTTTACATTCACTAAATACACTACTGGCCATTAAAATTTCTACACCAACAAGAAATGCAGATGATAAACAGGTATGCATTGGACAAATATATTATACTAGGACTGACATGTGATTACATTTTCACGCAATTTGGGTGGATAGATCCTGAGAAAGCAGTACCCAGAACAACCACCACTGGCCGTAACAAACAGAGCTTGGATGGAGTGTACAGGTACTGCTGCCCACGCAGCTTCAACACGATTCCACAGTTCATCAAGAGTAGTGACTCGCGTAATGTGACGAGCCAGTTGCTCGGCCACCATTGACCAGACGTTTTCAATTGGTGAGACATCTGGAGAATGTGCTAGCCATGGCAGCAGTCGGAACATTTTCTATATCCAGAAAGGCCCGTACAGGACCTGCAACATGCGGTCGTGCATTATCCTGCTGAAATGTAGGATTTCGCAGGGATCGAATGAAGGGTAGAGCCACGGGTCGTAACACATCTGAAATGTAACGTCCACTGTACAGAGTGCCGTCAATGCGAACAAGAAGTGACCGAGACGTGTAACCAATGGCACCCCATACCATCACGCAGGGTGATACGCCAGTATGGCGATGACGAATACACGCTTCCAAGGTGCGTTCACCGCGATGTCGCCAAACACGGATGCGACCATCATGATGCTGTAAACAGAACCTGGATTCATCCAAAAAAGTGACGTTTTGCTATTCATGCACCCAGGTTCGTCGTTGATTACACCATCACAGGCGCTCCTGTCTGTGATGCAGCGTCAAGGGCAACCGCAGCCATGGTCTCCGAGCTGATAGTCCATGCTGCTGCAAAAGTCGTCGAACTGTTCGTGCAGATGGTTGTTGTCTTGCAAACGTCCCCATCTGTTGACTCAGGGATCGAGACGTGACTGCACGATCCGTTACAGACATGCGGATAAGATGCCTATCTTCTCGACTGCTAGTTGGGCCGTTGGGATCCAGCATGGCGTTCCCTTTTACCCTCCTGAACCCACCGATTCCATATTCTGTTAACCGTCATTGGATCTCGACCAACGCGAGTAGCAATGTCGCGATACGATAAACCGCAATCGCAACCGCAATCGCAAACCTTTATCGAAGTCGGAAACGTGATGGTACGCATTTCTCCTCTTTACACGAGGCATCACAACAACGTTTCACCAGGCAACAGCGGTCAACTGCTGTTTGTGTACGAGGAATCGTTTGGTAACTTTCCCCATGTCAGCACGTTGTAGGTGTCGCCACCGGCTCCAACCCTCTGTGAATGCTCTGAAAAGGTAATCATTTGCATATCACAGCATGTTGTTCCTGTCGGTTAAATTTCACGTCTGTAGCACATCATCTTCGTGGTGTAGCAAATTTAATGACCAGTAGTGTAGTTGTAAGTGAACTATTAAAACAAAGGGCCAATGGCTTGTCACGTACGGTTCCTTGTAGCCAATCTATCCTGCTCAGCCGCACTTAGTGCATATCACGTTTGTCTCGTGCATCGTGCAGCGTCAAGCGGGGCTTCGCCCGACGCTATGGGACCTCAGAGACGACGGACGAGGAAGAAGGTTTTGACCTTAAGAGCGAAGCTCCTTGCTACGAACCGAGTACCCCATGCCTCAAAAAAAGGATGGTGCAGCCTGTCCGTCAGAAAGTGCTGTTCTCGGAAAGAAGCACACCGACTGTTTAACCTCTTACTGTCAGGTCGTCTGCTTAAGTACGTATTTTCTCATCTCACAACATTCGTCAGATTGAGGGATGGAGAGAGAGTCGTAAGGGATACAGAATAAAAAAAAACAAACAGCGACAAATCGTTAATCGTCATCTGTACCGAAAGGAGATAAAAATACGAAGGCTGATTTCTTTTTAGCTGTGAGTTATTGTGGTGGCGCCCAAGTAAATTATACTGGTAATGAAGCATCAATATGCACAAATTGCAGTGCCGACTTACAGACATAATGTGACTTTTATACCAGACAGCAGTCCTCGCTGCCCGTTTAAGAACGACTTCGTTGCCATTACAGTCTATGAATTTTTCATGCGATCCACGTCCGCCGAGAGCGAGCGAGGAGTGGTACGCACTACTCCGAAAAACGTAATTAAGATTTCCGTGCGCGATGCGACGGCAGCCATATTGAGTGATTTACGGAGTCTGTGGTAGCAGCTGCCCCACCAGTGGGCTGTTTAATTCGCTCATTCTGACGGCCGCTGCGTTGTGCTGCCGCAGTAAGGCTATAAATGATACCTGAAGCCCCCACGCCGACGGTGTCTTCGTTGTTCCAAGTCTTCGAATTGCTGTTAATGGAAACAGGTCCGCCTAGGAGACACATAACGCTATTATGTGCCTTCGAAACATAACACTTCCAAAGACTGTCGCTCGTAAGATACGGCTCATAATTACAGCAGTCTTCACTGTCATATCGCTGACAGAAAATGAAAAAAGTTTGTGTTATAGTTACTCCTATCCCTAAATGTCTGCTTGCTCTATTATGTCGGTACTGTTTTTTGAGTTCACTGTTAAAAGCTATTTTCAGACATTCTCTAACTAGAAGCATTCTGTGTGTAATACCAGGGCTTAATTTCGCCTGGAAAGTGCCGGAAGAGTGTTCCGACAACTCACAGGGTTTTTTAACGCATTCGTACAAGTCGGCACCAGAGATTTGAAACAGTATACGCGTATTAAATGGCAAGGTAACTATGAACTGCCGATGCGCCGGCACCAGTGAACATGATAAAGAGTCAACAACGTGTTTATACGAAATTATGTTTTAAACAGCTGAATTTCAGAACAGTATTCCGTAAAACATAGTTTCTCATTGCAAGTTTTATCACTACTTTTCAAAAATTGAAACCTGATTTTTATGACTGGGGTGGGGAATGAGAGTGGGGGATGGGGGTAAGGGATTTATGTAATTGAAGAGGTGTGTTGTGGCACCCAAAATTTTAGATATTTAGCACTGGCTGGTACTACTTTGATATGCGGAATTATTCGTTCCTTTCACTGCTTCTTTCATTCCACTCTAACGTACCTGTGTACTCTATACTTTTTCTGGTAGCTTCCTCGACGCAAGGACAAGACCACGTGGTTTACACATTGTCATTCACACTATTCCATACAGCGTTCTCCTGAGAACGTGAATCAAACATACCATAAAACATCATAATGTTGACACCCTTCCCTTTAAAGTCGTGACCTGGTTGCAGACTGATTGTAGTAAAACTAATATTTTTAACGTACACTTGTGTAGTGGGACTGCTTTTCCGGAAATTCAGCTACAACTTAAATAAAAACCTATATGTTACAAATACATGAAGCAGTATCAAAGAGAAGCAATAACAAATGGTTGCTGTGCCGCAGCCGGCCGCGGTGGTCGAGCGGTTCTAGGCGCTTCAGTCCGGAACCGCGCAACTGCTACGGTCGCAAGTTCGAATCCACTCTAACGTACCTGTGTACTCTATACTTTTTCTGGTAGCTTCCTCGACGCAAGGACAAGACCACGTGGTTTACACATTGTCATTCACACTATTCCATACAGCGTTCTCCTGAGAACGTGAATCAAACATACCATAAAACATCATAATGTTGACACCCTTCCCTTTAAAGTCGTGACCTGGTTGCAGACTGATTGTAGTAAAACTAATATTTTTAACGTACACTTGTGTAGTGGGACTGCTTTTCCGGAAATTCAGCTACAACTTAAATAAAAACCTATATGTTACAAATACATGAAGCAGTATCAAAGAGAAGCAATAACAAATGGTTGCTGTGCCGCAGCCGGCCGCGGTGGTCGAGCGGTTCTAGGCGCTTCAGTCCGGAACCGCGCAACTGCTACGGTCGCAAGTTCGAATCCTGCCTCGGGCATGGACGTGAGTGATGTCCTTAAGTTAGTTAGGTTTAAGTAGTTCTAAGTTCTAGGGGACTGATGACCTTAGATGTTAAATTCCATAGACTCAGAGCCATTTGAACCATTTGCTGTGCCGCACGAAATTACACTCGCCAGTGCAAAGTGGGTTCTTTAGTTTGCTCCAGGAGGAGATTGAGTGGAACGATAAAATACAAAATATTAGTTCACTTCATTTCAATATACAGAGTGATTCAGAAGTCACTGTATACATTTCGTGGGTGTAAAGTCTGGATCAAACTGTGAGTAAAATGTTAAATAACGTTTCGCCTGAAACTGCTTTATTTTACGACTTCTGATCCATAATGTCATTTGTGGTACGCATTATATCATAGGCCAGTTCATGCTTTTGGCGTTTTGTCTTCGCCGGCATATCGACTGATGCGTTGTCTACGATGCCCCTGCACATTTCAGTCGGGTGTTAAGAATGTGCCTCAGATTGCTTATCCCGATACGTGGACAGGTAGTGCAAGACCAGTTGTCCTGCCAGATGTCCAGATCTTAACCCTTGGACTTCTACCTTTGGGGCCGCCACAAGAAGCTCATGTATGGTGTTGCGATTGAGAATGCGGCACAACTACACCAGCGAACTGAAAATAGCCGTGCAATTGCGCAGAATGGGATGAGTGCAGCCTGCAACATTCCTAGGGCGGAAAGACCTCGAGTACGTCACTGTCTTCGTCAACATGGACATCATTCTGAACATGTCTGGGGTGTACAGCACGTAGGCGAGTTGAATTTCGGGTCCCATCGTGTCGCTGCTTTCTCAGAAGAATTAATTTTTGTATTGCACTTGTGATCCCTCGTCTACTGCATAGCTCTGACATGAAGCAATTGCAGACAAAACTTTATTTAACGTTTTAGTCTTATTTTGATGAAGTGTGTACGTTTGATTTTGAATCACCTTGTAGATATGAAGAATTTACTTAACCTGGTACAATTCATTTCCACAGGAATGTTCTGAGTATTTACTACTATCTCTGATTACTTAGGTTTCACTTGACACAGGCAAATGTACAAGGCTCTTCTCTTGAAGTATCACTGACATAATGTTGACATTAAATTGTTCCTAAGGTAGTTAATACACTCTTGGCCTACCTAGGCGATGCCGTCATCTTGATCGGTGACTGTGAACTGGCCCGAGCGTTACTCTGCTCAGCCGTATCTGGATCACTGACTGCGGTGGCATTGCAAAGCTCTAGGAAGCGTGGCTACGCCAACGTTTCTCATTCGTCGGTGTGGCATGCAGTGACTATACTCTTCTATGGTTTCGTTGCGAGGCGTCGATCTTGCTTCGGCACCCCGTTCTTCGGACGACATCGCAATTATCACTTCATTCGAAGACTTGACTTATACAGCTGAACACGAACTGGAGCGATACGAAGAGGGAGCCAGATACCGTTCTAATCCTTGCTGCTGATTAACAACCTTTACTCTGATACACCAACCAGCTTAATAGTGGTATTACGCCGTTTTCCACGCGCGTTTAGGCAGATGCTGGGCTGATCCCGATTCCACACTTCAGACAATGCGATACGCAGACAGCTAAAATACGATGACACTCAGGACAAAGTTAACTAGATTCTCAGACGACGCACATCCCTTCCCTCCTTTAGGGTAACTGACGATTGTTGCGACAGGAAAATCATAGGGCCACGAAGTTAAAATAACAACAAATTTCCTGAATTATGAGAACAGTGGATCCGTTAAGACAGGATAAATGCAAAGAAAGAGGGAGAGGGAGAGAGAGGGAGAGAGAGAAAGAGAGAGAGAGAAAGAGAGAGAGAGAGAGAGAGAGAGAGAGAGAGAGAGAGAGAGACTTCACTAACTGAATCGACAGCCAATGGTATGCATAATTAACATCTGCGAACGATTTTTTTCTGGCATCCATTATCTAAGAGTGAGGATAGAATAGAAATTAGGAGATAAGTTCTATTCAAAAGAAAATAAATGATTTGCAAAGAACAAATGCATTCTGTTTGTAGGTATATAACTACTAAAATAATTAATTACCATTCCACTGTTAATACGTTGCAATGGTATCCCTCCACCTAACTGTGTTCCCAGACCCAACAAGTTTGTAGGTATATAACTACTAAAATAATTAATTACCTTTCCACTGTTAATACGTTGCAATGGTATCCCTCCACCTAACTGTGTTCCCAGACCCAACAATTACTTTTCCAAACGTTAGTAAGATCAACTTCCACGTCTTCAAATTGATGGTTCAAATGGCTCTGAGCACTATGCGACTGAACTAATTAGACCTAACTAACCTAAGGACATCACACAGATCCATGCCCGAGGCAGGATTCGAACCTGCGACCGTAGCGGTCGCTCGGTTCCAGACTGTAGCGCCTAGAACCGCACTCCACGTCTTCACTAGAACAGTTTCTATAAAATATAGTTTTTTGCATGCTACCAAATTAAAATCTGAGTCTGGTATTCCTATTTTAAACAGACTGGAAAAGTTCACATACATTTGCTTCACTTACTAAACTGAAGATACCATAAAAAATATTGGAATGTCTTCAGAAAGACACTCAGTTTTGAGGAACACGACGCAGTGTTGGCGATCATTGCAAGAAGTCAGACGTTTCGACATGCTTTTATGATGAACGAATTATTAGTTCATTCTAAAACTGCTCTCTTGGCGCTGGGAATGACCAAAGACTATCAGATAATATAAGTTGTCTGATAAATGTATACGACTCAATAGTATGAGGTAAATGAAAGCGAACGTAACCACATTTAACTAATGGCTGTTTTTGTTTACAATTGCTGCAATTGAAATAAATACCTACATTAGTAATGATTCTGCCTGTAACTCTTGTATCTGTAATGGGATTGTTTGCCTAATAATAATATTACAAATTCGCTATTTAAAAAACTCCATGTTCTGCTAAAATTAAATACAGAACACTCTTTACTGTCGTTCTCAGAATATACGAAAATTGATTTTTGAGTAAAGAAAAATATTTTCAACTACTTGCGGATGAAATGCTGCCAAACAATCAAATGCACAACAGTAGGTCAACCTTTGCAAGTTACCCTTTACATACATGCAGCTTCAAGACAGTAGTCATACCAAAGCCAACCGAAAGTTTACCTTTTACAGAAATAAAAACGAGAACCGCAGAGTATGATAAACAGATGTTGAAACATCTGTGGATAAATAGTAAGAAAACAGCTGCAACAGGGACTTAGCGTGAAGAGTAATCTTCTACTACCTTTTTAAGCCAGGAATGTCCTTTAGGTATCAACAATTATGTTCTAATTTGCATTAATGTTACTGATAAAGCAAGATTCGCCGATAATTTAAGTAAGGGACTTCAGCTTCCTTTCTCTAGTACTCGTCTCAAGCATCGCATGCAAAGCAGAGGAGCTCATTATGGCAACGAACTATGGACTGGTTTCTATGCTTCAGTTAGTTTCCGAACTATGTAAATAAGGAAACGAAAAAAATAACTGCAAGTACTTGTTACATTTTCGCGGGCGAATACAGACGTTTTTTTAGCTCTACCCATCGTTCCGGTCTTTAATACGTACATTATAATACGTTAACTTTTTCATGGTAAGACTTTAAAACGGTAGAAGAACACTCAACTATAACACGGCACGAACGTATTTAGCTGAAGCACTTATCAGTGGCAACGGTTGCTAAGTGTTCACCACACAGATTCGTAAATTGCATAACTCCTCCAGCCTTAAATTTCTTGAAAAATTAATGTTTATCAGTGATACCAATTACATAAACGCAAGTTAGTTTAGAAGTAATTAAACAGTTTACGTAATTAAGGCTCCAAATGCAGAAATGAGTTCTAGAAAGTCGTAAACATTATGTACACATTAACAAAAGAGCAATAATCTACGTGAAATACAAACGATATGAGAGAGCGTAGTACGTAGTTGTGAAAATATCAACAGAAGAGCAATAATCTACTTGAAATACAAACGATATGAGAAAGCGTAGTATGTAGTTGTGAAAATACTGATAAACGATAAAAGAACATGAGACGTCGTCGAAACAGTCGAAATACTGACGATAGTGTTATACTCTGTGTACGAAAGGTCAGTTAATACAGCCAGTTCGATATTGACAAATGAGGTCACTGAGAACGGAATTGTACGCTGCATAGGAAGTTTATTGAAGGGGGTTCAAAAAATGGTTCAAATGGCTCTAAGCACTATGGGACTTAACATCTGAGGTCATCAGTCTCCTAGAACTTAGAACTACTTAAACCTAACTAACCTAAGGGCGTCACACACATCCATGCCAAGGCAGGATTCGAACCTGCGGCCGGCCGTGGCGGTCTAGCGGTTCTAGGCGCGCAGTCCGGAACCGTGCGACTGCTACGGTCGCAGGTTCGAATCCTGCCTCGGTCATGGATGTGTGTGATGTCATTAGGTTGCTTAGGTTTAAGTAATTCTAAGTTCTAGGGGACTGATGACCACAGATGTTAAGTCCCATAGTGCTCAGAGCCATTTGAACCATTTTTTTCGAACCTGCGACCGTAACGGTCGCGCGGTTCCAGACTGAAGCGCCTAGAACCGCTCGGTCACAGCGGCCGGCTATTGAAGGGGGAAACGTGTCAATAGCCCTCTGTGTCACTGCAGTTTATTCACCATCATAATTGCCTTTTATTTTTTTCAATTTTGTATGGTAGTTTCGAGGACCTGCTGACGCCGTTTTCGGAGCAAATTGCTCTGTAGGATAGTAAGGAAACAAAAATAATCAGTTTGTCTGCTGAAAGATCGACTCGGGAGATCGCGAGGAGTTGTTTGTGCTAAGCACGGAAATCAGAGATCAAATTGGTCGATGCAGAGTCCATTGTTCTATCCAGCGTGCCATTTCGACCGGCCCCTGCGCACACCTGCTTGCTTAGCAAGCGGTGGCTATTTCCGGAAATAAAGCTCTCATATCGGCGACGAAGCGCTTGCGCAGCTAAGGGCAAGCTTCGGCCTCGGCGCTGACGTTTCTGCCGCATCGGCGCCGGCGTCGTGAGGTCGGCGTCGCGCGCCGGCAGGCCACGTCCTTGGTCGCCGCATTCCGTGGTCGCCTTCCGGCCCGGAATATCGGCGCTCGCAGTATAAATGGAACGGCCTGGCAGCAAAAACACCGCCTCAGCGCGCAGCTACTCCTGCTCGTCAAGTCAGACACTGCTACCCTTCGCGCTCACGGACTGAAGTCCCTTCCCCTGCGGAAAACGTGCTGTCGCTACACAAGATAAAGGACAATTCCGTTTTCACCTTAGCTGTACTAAGATCACAGTCATTTACTTGAAACGATCAGCTGATTTCGGCATTGTGCCATTTTCAAATGCACACTCGTAATTTTACAATTTTACACAATCACACCGTTTGTTTGTGTCTATACAATGTACTGTTGTCGCTTAAATACATTATCTGATCAAAAATAGTCGACACCTATTATGGGACGTTAATAATGGTTATGGCCGCCACCCTTCGCCATTATGTTGGCATGAACTCTGCTGGGGATGCGGCATCACAGACAGACTTACCGACTCTTCCCCCATATCGAGTGAAATAATTACTAAACGACAGCGTCTACTACGCTTAAGAGAAAAATATATAATTTTATTGGTTCCACTATGAGCTGCAGCGATGCATGGACCTTGTAACTAATTATGAGACAAAAATTACGCAAAGATAACACTGTTAGAATGTTATTAAAGGATATGTACGAGTGTAAAAAGCTCTTGTTCTCTTGTCAGTAGGTCTTGGATGGAATTAGGCCTTTGTAGCTTAGCTGTAACAGTAAATGTGAGCTGTATTTACTTACATAAACTGCTAGTCTATTAAAAGCATTAAAATATATTGTGACATCAAGAGTGGGTTATTTGAAGGACCTCTTTCATTATGGGCAAAAAGAAAAAAAAAAATTTCATTAGCTGCAACTGCGATAGTTAAATACGGGTGTTTTCCATTTTGTTCTTAATTATTTCAGAGGCCATTTTATGTGTGATTACTAGTTGCGTATTCCACTCATTAGAACCCGCAGTCATTTATTTTTCTCGAAATCTGATAACATTTCTGGGTGCAACTGTTCCGAAAGGAAGCTTTATTTCTTTACATGGTCAACAAAAACCAAATGAATTGTTTCCAATGTAACTATAGGCTATAGCTACTTTGCAGTTTTAAAGTAAATGAAAGTCAACAGTATTATTATTGACTTTTACAAAAGTAACTAAGATTAAACTAAAGATATCATTTGGACCCAGTATTATAGCCAAAGAAAAAGTTCCAATAAGTAATTTTAATGCTCTTTATTATCAGATTCAGAATATAAACAAAATTTCATGTAATTACAGGCTGTAATGTTACAGGGACACATTCAATTGGGTATCTTAATATTTGTGGAGAAATTGCAGCCCATTCTTTCGCAAAGGCTTTCCACTGCGTTCACGTCAGGACTGTGAGCAGACCATTGCCTAACTGATAATTAATTGAAACCCTCAGCTGCCGACAGGTGTTGTTGATATACCTCAAAGGGGACAGCTGAAAATGTGTCCCCATCTAGGTATATCAACAACACCTGCCGGCAGCTGAGGGTTTCAATTAATTATCATATCATTTATTCAAGAGAAGCTGCACGGCCATCAAAGGTTCTTTAGGGAACAGTTACTATCTTCTTATAGATTTGAAAGGCTACCCGGCCATTGACTTTCGTCTGTGTGAATGTGCACAGGTTCTCCGAACTCTTACGGGAATCGTCGCCATAGTGGGCGCGAGTAATGAGTGGATGGGCAAATATCTCTTAGGAAGATTACGTACGTAGATTGTGGACAGTTGGGAATGTGAGTCTCACGGGAAGCGCGCAAGGGATATGTCCCTGCAGTCGCGCTGTTCATCCGTGTCCTCAGTGGCTCAGATGGACAGAGCGTCTGCCATGTAAGTAGGCGATCGCGGGTTCGAGTCCCGGTCGGGACACATATTTTCAGCTGTCCCCATCGAGGTATATCAACAACACCTGACGGCAGCTGAGGGTTTCAATTAATTATCATTTAGTCTAGAGAAGCTGCACGGTCATCAGTGGTATCTGTTCTTTCGGGAACAGTTACTATCTTCATATATAGACCATTGTCTTTCAGAAGCGTTACTGCCCAGAAACCGTTGCCTTACAATACTGGTGTACGACGGGGTGCATTATCATGCTGACACAGACAATCATTGTTTTCGAAGTGTTCTTCTACTGTACGCAGTACACTAAGAAGTAAGATGTGTTCGTACCCGTCTGCATCTAGCGTTTCCTTAAGCGCAATACTTCGGCCACACGCTAACCACGAGAAACACTCCCACACCGCAACATCACCTCCTCCGTCCTTCACTGTTGGCACTTCACACGATAGCAGGTAACGTTCTCCAGGCCATTCGCCAACTCAGACCCTTCCATCGGTTTGCCACCGGGTGTATCGTGGTTCATCACACCAAATCACTCGTTTCTTGTCATCCATTGTCCAGTACCGCCACTCTTTACGCCACCTCAAACGTCATTTACAACTGACCACGGAAATGTGTGGCTTTTGAGAAGGTTCTCGACCATTGTACTTCATTCTTTTATTTTCCTAAGCACAGTCACTGTGCTAACTGGACTGCTGGTAGCACTTTGAAACTCGCGAGTGATTCCTTCCACTGATTTCATTCAATTTTTTACAACCACTCACCGCAATGCTCGAGGTTCGCTGTCCGCCAACACATGCGGTCTCCCTGATCTTGATTTAACTGTGCTTGTTCCTTCGCGTTTCGACTTCACGATCACATCATCAACACTTGACCTGGGCAGTATTAGAAGGGTTGAAATGGTTCTGGTGAGTTTGATACTCAAGTGATACCCAACGGTTAATCCATGTTCGAAGTCACTGAGCTGTCCTGACCGAAAACTCTCGGTTAGCGCTTCTCTATTGACAATACAATTCTCCCCGTCTCCTTTAATAGTGGCGTGTGCACCTCTTGTGACATCTACTAGACAATTCCGCATTGCTTAAGGGTGTTCTCGTATGGGTCTACTACGACAGCATTTATGTATAAGTATCCATAATGTACCGCTATCAGTTAAAAAAACTGTTAAGTATTAGAGAAACGTGTAGCAGCTCTCAAAGTAGTTTTCCTTCGTCCTTTGTTGCAAATTTGACTTTCAATGCATCAAAATGACGACAGATGAGGGCAACGCCCAATGTGTCAACTGCTATGCAGAATCCGAATCTGTGACAACGGTGGTGCGGCACAATCGACTCCAGTATGGAAGGGCACCACCGGCAAAAGCAAACGCAATGAGATAGTTCAAAGACCGTAACGAGAAATGTTTACCTGGACATTTGCGAGTAGTTCCCTTTTTTGAACAGGCCTCACGAGGTGGCATAAAAGGCGTCAATGAAAACACACCTTTCCTTGCGCCCTTGATTCTTATACATCTCTTGGTCGAAAACGACAGTCCTCTGTGCAGTGACAACAGGACGACGTTCTTGACAACCTCTGACACAGCGACACCCCCCGGGCATTTCAACCTTTCTACGAGGGCAGTTCAATAAGTAATGCAAAATTTTTTTTTCCTCGGCCAATTTTGGTTGAAAAAACCGGAAATTTCTTGTGGAATATTTTCAAACATTTCCGCTTCGTCTCGTATAGTTTCATTGACTTCCGACAGGTGGCAGCGCTGTACGGAGCTGTTAAAATGGCGTCTGTAACGGATGTGCGTTGCAAACAACGGGCAGTGATCGAGTTTCTTTTGGCGGAAAACCAGGGCATCTCAGATATTCATAGGCGCTTGCAGAATGTCTACGGTGATCTGGCGGTGGACAAAAGCACGGTGAGTCGTTGGGCAAAGCGTGTGTCATCATCGCCGCAAGGTCAAGCAAGACTGTCTGATCTCCCGCGTGCGGGCCGGCCGTGCACAGCTGTGACTCCTGCAATGGCGGAGCGTGCGAACACACTCGTTCGAGATGATCGACGGATCACCATCAAACAACTCAGTGCTCAACTTGACATCTCTGTTGGTAGTGCTGTCGCAATTGATCACCAGTTGGAATATTCAAAGGTTTGTTCCCGCTGGGTCCCTCGTTGTCTAACCGAACACCATAAAGAGCAAAGGAGAACCATCTGTGCGGAATTGCTTGCTCGTCATGTGGCTGAGGGTGACAATTTCTTGTCAAAGATTGTTACAGGCGATGAAACATGGGTTCATCACTTCTAACCTGAAACAAAACGGCAATCAATGGAGCGGCGCCACACCTACTCCCCTACCAAGAAAAAGTTTAAAGCCATACCCTCAGCCAGTAAAGTCAGACGCTGAAGGGGTTATTCTGTTCGATGTCTTTCCCCATGGTCAAACGATCAACTCTGAAGTGTATTGTGCTACTCTTCAGAAATTGAAGAAACGACTTCAGCGTGTTCGTAGGCACAAAAATCTGAACGAACTTCTCCTTCTTCATGACAACGCAAGACCTCACACAAGTCTTCGCACCCGAGAGGAGCTCACAAAACTTCAGTGGACTGTTCTTCCTCATGCACCCTACAGCCCCGATCTCGCACCGTCGGATTTCCATATGTTTGGCCCAATGAAGGACGCAATCCGTGGGAGGCACTACGCGGATGATGAAGAAGTTATTGATGCAGTACAACGTTGGCTCCGACATCGACCAGTGGAATGGTACCGTGCAGGCATACAGGCCCTCATTTCAAGGTGGCGTAAGGCCGTAGCATTGAATGGAGATTACGTTGAAAAATAGTGTTGTGTAGCTAAAAGATTGGGGAATAACCTGGTGTATTTCAATGTCGAATAAATCAACCCCTGTTTCAGAAAAAAATGTGTTGCATTACTTATTGAACTGCCCTCGTACAAGAACATGATGGGGCTGCATCCCCATTGAACTTGATCGGACCCATTTGGAATGCTACGCGATTGCAATTTTTGCTCTAGTGTACAATTTGAAAACATTAAGGACTATTGAAAACCACTCGATGACATTTGAATGTGATTCGAAGCAGCAGAGGATGCTTATACTTCTTCAGTCCCCTGCTTAGCATTCTCTTGTTGCGTGATGATGGAGAGGTGCGGCAATGACTGTGCGTGAATGAAACAGCAAAGGGTTTTTCTAACCCCTCCTCCTCGATTCTGCAAAACCATCGATAGCACCCACCAACCACTTTATTGAAAATTTTAAAAATGGACTTGTTCAAGAACAACCTGTAAAGAAGTCCTAGTCGCCTGCAAGCAGAATCAGAGGGGTGTCACGGGATTACCTGCCAGCAGGCGACTAGGACTACTTCAACGGTTGTCTCTGCATCGTTTAATTTTAAAATTCTCAATAAAGGTGGGAGGGTGACACCGGGGGGTTTTTCGAACTGAGGGCTCTTGGAGAGACCCTTTTTATTCACGCACGTGTCAATTTCCCACACTACCATGATCACCCCTAAGGAGGACGTGAAACAGGGCATCTGGAGAAGCCTAGGTACTATTATATGCTTCGGATGGCGTTCGAATTTCGTAGAATGCTTTTAAACGGTCCCCATTAGTTCCAACCTGTATGCAACAACAAAATTTGTGTTCGAACTGCACTCCTAAGGGTTCAGGTCCGATCACGTTCAATGTGCTTAGAGAAAATTTGCTATGTCTAGGGGTCTCAGCAGCGTCAAACGCTGTCCTATTAATCACCGCACTGCGAATTGTCGTTTGCGACCGCGATATTTGCGGGAATCAGTGCCTCAAGGAAAGAGGTGGGTCACTGATGCCCTTTATGCTACCGAAATATTTTCCTTGGTTAGAAGAAAACCGTGTGATTTCAAAGCTGGGCGTCGCGGTTCTGACCTCTATCGCAGAGGTGTCAAAGAAGGTGTAAAATGTTTGGAAGAGTGGCTGTTACGACCTTACCAGGCGTGTGCCACGCCCACGATGGCGTTGGGCGGAATTGTGGTGAAATTTGGCGTCAGTGATACATCAACAACGCTCCTTACACGTCACATGAAATTCTCAGCTGTGGCCTTTTTTTCCCACGTGTCGACACCCTACTGTCTGAAGCGCCACCAAGCACGAAAGTGACTCCGCAGGGAGCCGCGCTTTCGCACCGTTACAGAGGAAGTACGGAGGCATCTTCGAACCAGTTTTCAAACTTCTGCGTTGTAGTGGAAGACAATTAAGGGACTTCGAAGAAGTGAAACTTAAATTCTGTTGCGCAGTGTACTTGACAATGACACATAGAGTAAAATGTATAAAACGAGAGCGATCCGTACGTTTCATTGTATTTAGACCCTGTTATCTTCAGCGTGAATGCTTGAGACATCATTCGTAACACGGTCAAAATTGATTGTGCCAAAAACGTAACGCAACTGGCAACGAAAAATTTTCAAAGACACAAGCAACAGTGGCGAATGAACTCCGGCATTTCGAGGAGTGTCACGTCAGTAACTGTCTTGTAAGAAAGACAGGAAGTGTGACACTGTCAGTTTATTAAGTCTCGAATATTGTTATTCGAAGAAGAACATAAAGAACAATCTGAGAGGTCATTGAAAAAAATTCGTGTCAAGAATGTTAAAAGAGGCAGAACATGTATCCTGACTTGCTCTTAGAAACGAAAGTTAGAATAAAGGATAATGAGTAATCTCCTATACTATCTGTTTTCATGGTAAAATGTGTCAGGATTACAGACAGACTATGATATCTGAAATCCTTCGGCTAATGAGGATAAACCACAGACGAAACACCCACTACGTCCAGAATGCAGGACAGCAGCCTTTGGTTACTTCTGTTTAACTTACATGGTGAAGAAGCAAAGAAGGGATAGAAAGAAGCCTTCGGAACGCATGTCAAGTGAAAGGGAAGCCGCGCGGAGTGACCTCGAGGTTATGGGCGCCATGTGACTGATTGTGCGGCCCCTCCCGCCGAAGGTTCGAGTCCTCCCTCAGGCATGGGGGTGTGTTTTGTTCTTAGGATAAGTTAGTCTAAATTAGTTTTAGTAGTGTCTAAGTATAGGGACCGATGACCTCAGCAGTTTGGTGCCTTAGGAATTCACACACATTTGAACATTTCTGAAAGGGAAGCAGATGTTTAAAATTAACAGTTCGCAAACGATACAGGTACTCTCTCACAATGAAAGGCTTTACGGAAAGGGACAATGAACACAGCACAGAATTTATAGTAAGGATGAACACGACAAATACTAAGAGAAATGGAAGTAATGATGGACTTAACAATCAAATTGGTGGATGGAGGGAAAGAGTGAAGGAGGGAGGAGGGGAGGAAAGGAGAGAGAGAGGGGGAGGGGGTGAGAGGAGAGAGGGGGTCTGTGAGGTGGAGATAAATATCGATAGCGAAAAAATATTCTTGTCAACCAAGTAATATTACGCAGGGCGATTTCAGAGAGCAACGTATCACAAGGAGACTGGCGCAGGTGGACAAACCCCTCGTCAATTAAAAGAGACCTACCTGAAATAGATATTAACTTGGTAGGTGTAGTTCAGAAGCACGGTATTGAATGAGAATGAAAACTAGATAAAACTGCACAAGAAGTATATGAAATGCGTTGTTATGAAAAAAATGTGAAAATTTAATTGACAGACAACGAACAGAAAAAAGAGATTCTAAAATGATAGGCAAAGAAGGTTGACTGTCTCTGACTACCGCTCGGGAAAGGATTCGTGTACCGGTCTGACAACAGCTTTACAGTGCCGGGAAGTTTCAGTGTGTTTATTGTTATCAGTTGGAGAGACGTGTTTTTCTAACTACTGATACGCAACAACAACTAGCTCATTTGACCCGATGGGGACGAAAATATCTAGGGCACCGAGATGTATTACAATATACGCAAAGAAGCGATTTCTGAGGTTTTCTCAGGGTGACTAATAGTGCATTTACGGGTGTTCCGCCGAACTGTTGTTTCCATGTTATTCATAATATTTCGACAACCGACTCGTCCAGTAATGTGCTCCCGCTGCCTCGACTGCAACCAAACTGTGAACTGTTGTTGGTCTCGCGTCGCTATTAATAGCAGAGTTAGACTCTAACAATGATAAAAAGTCTTCTTTGTAATGTTAAAGACGATCTATGTCTCCGAAAACCGTGTTTGTATCACATTCCCTGTGAATATGGCATGTCTTACATAGACCAATTAGAACAGTCGATGAGAAATTCAAGGAGTACCCGACTGAAACAATCAAGCATATAGGATATCAACGAGCTCTGCCTTAAATAGAAACGTGAAGTTAGATACGAGGAAACCGTATTCATGAAGCAAACGCCACGTTCCGGTACTGGATAACTAAGGTGTCTGTCTAAATACATACATCGGGAAACCTAAAAAAAAATGGGCAGAGGTTTCATTTTAGCAAGCCTTCGCGTCCGGCGCTCAGTTTGTTGAGCTCTCACTGGCCGTCGCACCTACCAGGGGTGTAAAACGCCGAGAGAATGGGCGTTTCGCGGGGCCTCGTGTTGGCTCTGAAAAACAAAAGAGCATCAAAGAGCATAGTGGACACTGGGAGTCGTACTAAGCTACTAGGGGGTAGTTTCTAGACTGGATCTATAACACGCCGACAGATGCAACTTTTTCAAGAAGATCGTTGGAGAACAATCCACAACTTTGCTGCCGCCATTATCAGTTTTTCGTGCGGAACAGTGCAGGCAACCCTTAACGTGTGTTGCTGCTAAGTTCGTCCCCAGGGCGCTGACCCAGGAGCAGGAGGAACACCGCGTCGAACTGTGCCAAGACCTCTGTCAGCTTTTCATGGATGACCCATCCTTCATGTTGAGGGTAATTACAGGTGACAAAATGACTAGGATCGCAGTTCTTCCACTTTTGCGCAGTTGTCGCGCTAGTTGCAGTGGGTGTTCGACACGTTTCGAAAAGAAGGCTTTCAACACACATTTCAGCTGTGGTAGAAAACGAGAGCAACACTATTCTTGTTGGAGTTCAGGCCGCAAGTACAGATGACAGTACATCTCGCAGCACCTGAAGAAGGAACTGGATCGGGTGTCGAAATATTGTGTATAAAATGGGAACAACAACTCGGCTGAACACCCAAAAGCATGCAATATGCAAAGAAGATTGTAGAGCAAGAGTGACCAAGAATTCAGCTCGTGAGCCATGCGCTGGCATCTGTGCCACAGCGCGCAGTACCGCTGCACACTTCTCCCTGTGTCATGGCACCGTGACTGAGCGGGAAGAGGGGGAAAATGCGAACACACCACCGTAAAATGGCAGTTTAGTCGCACTGCATACCATTGCTTTATATTTCACATTTCTCAAAAACATAGGCCACAAACAAAACAAATTTTTAGTATTATTTAATTATTTTTAGCGCACTAGAAACATAATTTTTATCTGGTACAAACTGTCGGCATACGGAGAGAAGCAGAAAATTTTATCGATTTTTGCACTCGGGCTGCCACTAATCGAAAAAAGGCCTCTCACAAAAAATATGTCGAGGAAAATATTGTAGCACTTATTTTTTTGCAACCTCATCATGGGGACGTGGAAACTCTACCTGAGGAATAGCAATATATACGTCCTAGAGAGTAAAAGTATCTGTCATCAAAATGGAAATTAAACGTGCAGGTTAATCAGTTACAACTGCACATGCACAGATGCGCTTTCAACTGAAATGGAAGCGATCTTGAAAACGGCTGGAAAAAAAGTTGTAAGATTGTCAGTGTTCTCAAAAAGCTTAGGAAACTATCTTTGTAATTCTTTCAAGGCTACAATAAATTCTTTACTTTAAGGGCACTAAGCTTATGGAACGGACAGTGTTTCTCAGAAAGTGTCCCTTCTGTAGCCGATTTTCTTTTTAAATGCATCCCCATGAAATCAGAATGAAGTGATTTTCTCACATTGCAGTGTCTTTCCATGGACAATATGCAGTCACGTTCACTTAAAATAGGCCGGCGTGGGTGGCCGAGCGGTTCTAGGCGCCACAGTCTGGAACCACGCGACCGCTTTGGTCGCAGGTTCGAATCCTGCCTTGGTCATGGGTGTGTGTGATGTCCTTAGGTTAGTTAGGTTTAAGTAGTTCTAAGTTCTAGGTGACTGATGACCTAAGAAGTTAAGTCCCATAGTGCTCAGAGCCATTTGAACCATTTTACTAAAAATATGATATTTGCAATTCATTTCGGATGTTCTAATTTTTGTTCTTTCACTCCTTTTTCCTTCATAAACTCAACAAGATCGAGTTTTAAATCCAAAAATCGTTCCGGGCATACCGCTTAACTTAACTAACGTACTTTACAGTGATGATGTTTGGTTTATGGGGCGCTCAACTGCGCGGTAATCAGCGCCCGTAGAAAGTCCCAATTTTTTCACAGTCTACGTTTTTTGAACAGTCCAATCTAGCCACTGTCACAAATGGTGGTGGTGATAATGAAATGATGAGGACAACACAAACGCCCAGTCCCCGGAAAGAGAAAATCCCCAACCTGGCCGGGAATCGAACACGGAACCCCGCGGCCCAGAGGCAGCAACGCAAGCCACTAGACCATGAGCTGCGGACGTAATTCACAGTAACATGTAAGTTCTCCATTCTCTTCTTCCAGTTCCATCAAAAACTGTTGCAACTGACAGTGTCAGTTCAGAAATTTTACTACTCGTACCGTCAGTTTCTTCATGTGCCTGCAAATTTAGCACAGAGTCTTTCTCGGTGTACAGAATAATGAAACCCGACTGTCGATCGCTGTAATTTTTTTTTATTGCTCTTTCATTGTCAACTCAATCCTTAGATTCTTTCTGCAAGGTCACTTATGCGACAACATAACGTATATTGTCCGTCCCGATAGCTGAGTGGTCAGCGTAACGGATTGCCGTCCTACGAGTCCGAGCTCGATTCCCGCCTGGGTCGGTGGTTTTCTCCGCTCAGGGACAGGGTGTTGTGCTGTCTTCATCGTTATTTCATCCCCATCCGGCGCGCAGGTCGCCCAATGTGGCGTCGAATGTAATAAGACCTGCACCAAGGCGGCCAAACCTGCCCCGCAAGAGGCCTCCCGGCCAATGGCGTCAAACGCTCATTTCTTTCCATAACACATATTGAAAACCAGGTGTGGACAGACGTGAAAATTACCGAACTATCAGTTTAATAAGCCTCGGCTGCAAGATATTAACACGAATTCTTTACAGACGAATGGAAAAACTGGTAGGAGCCGATCTCGGGGAAGATCAGTTCGGATTCCGTAGAAGTGTTGGAACACGTGAGGCCATATTGACCGCACGACTTATCTTAGAAAATAGATTAAGGAAAGGCAAAACTACGTTTCTAGCATTTGTAGACCTAGAGATAGCTTTTGACAATGTTGACTGGAATACTCTCTTTCAAATTCTAGAGGTGGCAGGGGTACAATACAGGGAGCGAAAGGCTATTTACAAATTGTACAGAAACCAGATGGCAGTTATAAGAGTCGAAGGGCATGAAAGGGAAGCAGTGGTTGGTAAGTGAGTGAGACAGGGTTGTAGCCTCTCCCCGTTGTTATTCAATCTGTATATTGAGCAAGCAGTAAAGGAAACAAAAGAAAAATTTGGAGTAGGAATTAAAATCCATGGAGAAGAAATAAAAACTTTGAGGTTCGCCGATGACACAGACAGCAAAGGATCTGGAAGAGTAGCTGAATGGAATGGACAGTGCCTTGAAAGGAGGACGTAATATGAGCATCAACAAAAGCAAAACGAGGATAATGGAATGTACTCGAATTAAGTCGGGTGATGCTGAGAGAATTAGATTAGGAAATGAGATGCTTAAAGTAGTAAATGAGTTTTGTTATTTGGGGAGCAAAATAACTGATGATGGTCGAAGTAGCGAGGATATAAAATGTAGACTGGCAATGGAACGGAAAGCGTCTCTGAAGAAGAAAAATTTGTTAAAGTCGAGTATAGACTTAAGTGTCAGGAAGTCATTTCTGAAAGTATTTGTATGGAGTGTAGCCATGTATGGAAGTGAAACGTGGACGATAAACAGTTTAGACAAGAAGAGAATAGAAGCTTTCGAAATGTGGTGCTAGAGAAGAATGCTGAAGATTAGATGGGTAGATCACATAACTAATGAGGAGGTATTGAATAGAAATTTGTGGCACAACTTGACTAGAAGAAGAGATAGGTTGGTAGGACATATTCTGAGGAATGAAGGAATCGCCAATTTAGTGTTGGAGGGCAGCGTGGAGGGTAACAATCGTAGAGGGAGACCAAGAGATGAATACAGTAAGCAGATTCAGAAGGTTGTAGGTTGCAGTAGGTACTGGGAGATGAAGAAGCTTGCACAGGATAGAGTAGCATGGAGAGCTGCATCAATCCAGTCTCTGGACTGAAGGCCACAACAACAACAACAACAACAAATATTGATAATTCTCAACCTCCCCTCTGTAATTCCCGTTCATTTTCGAAGGGTCGTGACGATCGACCGCTATCTGCCTATTTTCGTGCAGCCACTGGATCTGTGAACATCCTTCATACCACGAACAAACAGCGAAGGCTAAACGGCCTGGCAGCACGATTCTGCCTAACTGAAGAGAGTTGTGCCAACCGAAAAATGAAACAGATGGACGGTGGCACATAACAAGTCGACAGATTTACACGTTAAAGGAGTTCCTAGTATGCCATTACCCACAGAATGCCATACTGACTTTCGTGCAGCTACTATATGAGAGACGTAGAAGGCGAGGTGCGCGCTTTCTAGTACACTGTTCTGGGTTGGCGTTGGATTCATTTTGATACAGTGTGCTACTCTGCATTTCTCACCGTCACTTGAGCGCGTGTGACAGGATCGCTGAGTGAAGTGCGTGAGCCCAGGCGGTCCCCTTTGTTTCTGGCGGCGCAGGCCCGGTTACGGGCACTTGGCCCGCCGCTATTTGGGCTCTCCAAGACACACACGCACAATGCTGCCGCGCTGATTCAGCCGCATTCCGTGGCGCGCTGCCAGCTTCCGACACAGCGCCCAACACACACGTACACACGTACACACACGAAACTGCGCTGCCTCAGTGTAGCGGGGGCACCTCACTGTGGACACTTCTAGTTGTCATCTCGCGTGCCACTCACAACGGGTTACTAATTTTGCTTACCTTTGTAATACACAAGGTGTGATCAAAAACTAAGGTAAATTTTTATTTTTCTTAAACAATCTGTTTCATTCAGAATGAGATTTTCACTCTGCAGCGAAGTGTGCGCTGATATGAAACTTCCTGGCAGATTAAAACTGTGTGCCCGACCGAGACTCGGTAGGTAGGAGACGAGATACTGGCAGAAGTAAAGCTGTGAGGACCAGGCGTGAGTCGCGCTTCGGTAGCTCAGATGGTAGCCGGCACGGTAACTCAGCGTGTTCGGTCAGGTCAGAGGGTTAGCTGCCCTCTGTGACAAAAAAAACTGAGTTAATCGATCAACAACAAACTGAAACGGGTGTCTTGCGACGTCCACACCGAGCAGATGAAACGAACGAAAACTAACAAAATGAGATTTAAAAAAATGGTAGAGCACTTGCCCGCGAAAGGCAAAGGTCCCGAGTTCGAGTGTCGGTCGGGAACACAGTTTTAATCTGCCAGGAAGCTTCAATCTTTTTCATTGATCAACATCAGCTTTGTCTCCATCAAAATAGTCCCCCGCAGATACAATACACTTGTGCCAGAGCTTTTTTCGAACCTGGAAGCACTTCCGGAACTCACTTTTCGTTATGGTGTTAACTTCTTCAGCGATTCAGTTTTTATCTCATCAGTGGTGGCAAAACAACGCCCTTTCATCGTTCCCTCCATCCTCGGTAATAGAAAGAAACTGTAGAGGGCGAAATCCGGCGTATATGATGACTGAGGCACCATAATGGTTTTGTTTTTTGTGAAAACATCACGAACACGAAATTAAGTGTGGGCGACAGTATAATCGTGATGGAATTTCCAATAATGGTTTTGCCACAATTCTAGTCGTTTTCTTCGAATTTCTTCACGCAAACCGCGCATACATTCGCTGTAGTATACCTTAATGACCATAAGGCTGGAGCTTATGGTGCACTATCCAACAGTAATCGAACAAAACAGTGAGAAGAACCACCACATGTGATCGAACTCGTCGAACTTTTTTCCGTCTTAGTTCTTCGGGCAATTTCCATTGGAAAGACTGGACCTCGGTTTCGATGTCAAACGTATTATCATGTTTCGTCGCCTTTTATAATCTTCTTAAGAACTTCCGGATCGTTGCCGACTTTATTGATCAACTATTGAGCGATGTCTAAGGGACGTCATTTTCGGTTGAAATTCAACAATTTCAGAACGAACTTTGCGGCTACATGCATCATGCTCAAGACACCTGAAAAAATTGCCCACATTATCAGCAACCTCTCTGATGATGATTCGACGATTTTCCAGAACCATTTTCTTTACTTCTTCCACTCTGTCGCCAGTAACTGACGTGCTAGGGAGTCCAGGGCGGTCGTTGCCTTCAACGTCTTTTTGACCCTCTTTCAAACGTTTATACTACTCATAAAGTCTTTTCTTGTTTATAGTAGAGTCACCAAAAGCCACAGTCAGCATTTCGAATGTGGTGCTGCACTTTACTCCAAAAAATGGTTCAAATGGCTCTAAGCACTATGGGACTTAACATCTGAGGTCACCAGTCCCCTGGACTTAGAACTACCTAAACCTAACTAACCTAAGGACATCACACACATCCATGCCCGAGGCAGGATTCGAACCTGCGACCGCAGCAGCTGCACTGTTCCGGACTGAAGTGCCTAGAACCGCTCGGCCACAGTGGGCAGCACATCTTTTTCGGAAGTTAAATTCACCGAATACTCGAAAGCACGTAAACTTTTTTGACTTTCAACGATCTAAATATTTTATACAAGTGAAAATGCAAACATATTTCAGGAACATGTGTAGCGACAAGATAAAAAATTTGAAAGTCGAATGTATTAAGTCTGCCAAATCAAAGAATACCCGCTACTTTTTGATCTCACCTCTTACAGAGTGTCCCATTTGTCTTGACCACACCAAATAACATTCTGCCGAGAAGCAAACTAAAAAATGTATCAATGTTGCTACCAAGGGGACACTGATTAGTATCACTGCCGTTCTTGTAACTTTGGTCGTTATGAATATTTGAGCAGCAGTAGTTTTTCTTAAAATAGAACCCTGCATTTGTTATTCGCTAATACACTTCTTCTCCTCGAGACCAGTCCAAAACTATTTCATACTATACCATTCACCTACACATAACGGTAATGGTATTACAAGCATAACTGACTCTCAGTAAACAGTAAAATACCCGCGGTAGCGTAACTTTTTCATTTGCTGAAAGAAATTGAAACACAAGTAAAATGCACGCCAGTCATTCACTCAACAATCTACAGATGAAGGTAATGATGATGCAGGTTTAATCAAGGACTGTTTTTACTGTGCACAACATATCGTTTAAAAGTTCTGTGCTGTAAACTGAGACGACAAAAGTCATGGGATAGCGACATGAACAAATACAGATGGCGGTAGTATCGCGAACGCTAGGTATAAAAGGGCACTGCATTGGCGAAGTTTTTATTTATACTCAGGTGATTTGTATGAAAATGTATCTGATATGATTTTGGTCGCATGACGGGAAGCAACAGACTTTGAACGCTGAATGGTAATTGGAGCCAGATCCATGGGACATTCCAGTACGCAAATCGTTAGGGAGTTCCCTATTCTGAGAACCACAGTGCCAACTGTGTGCTGAGAATTCCAACATTCAGGCATTACCTCTCACCACTGACAACGCAGTGAACGAGTGCCTTCACGTAACGGCCTAGAGCAGAGGCGATTGCGTAGAGTTGTCAGTGCTAACAGACAAACAATATTGGGTTGAATAACCGCAGAAACCAACGTGGGACGTACGACGGACGTACCCGTTAGGACGGCGTGGTGAAATTTGCCATGAATGGGCTGTGGCAGCAGATGACCACCGCGAGTGTATTTGCTAAAGCAAACATCGCCTGCAGTGCAGCTCTTGAACTCCTGACAATACTGGTTGAACCCTAGACTATTGGAAAATCGTGGCCTTGACAGATGATCCCTGCTTTCAAATAGTAAGAGCTGAATTATAGGGTTCGAGTGAGGCGCAGACCCATGGAACCCATGGAACCATGTTGTCAGCATGGCACTGTGCAAACTGGTGGTGTCTCCATAATAACGTGGACTCTGTTTACATGGAATGGACTAGGTCCTCTGGTCCTACTGAACTGATCACTGTCTGGAAATCTTATTTTCGACTACTTGGAGACCTTTTGCAACCATTCATGGACTTCATGTTCCCAAAGAACGATGTAGTGTCACTGGGCTACAGTTGTTACTGATTGGTTTGAAGCACATTCTGGACAGTTCGAGCGAATGGTTTAGCTACCCAGATCGCTTGACATGAATCCCATTGAACATTTATGGCACATAGTCGAGAAGTCAGTTCGTACACAAAATTTGGCACCTGCAACGTTTTACAATTACGATCGGCTAGGTAGTTATTCCTGCAGGGGAGTTACAAGGACTCGTTGAGTCCATGCTACGTCGAGTTGCTGGACTATGTCGGGCAAATGGAAATCCGAAAGGATATTAGGAGGTTTCCTAGGACTTTTGTCACTTCAGTGCACTACATGTAGGCGTACTGTAAATAGGGTACTTCATTTCAGAATAATCTATAGCGATATTCTTTCAATTGTGAGTGGGCGAAACTGATGCTAATGGCAGTGCTTCCTAAACTGTAATCCGCCCAATACTTGTGTTATGCAGGGATTGAATAAATGCTCCGCGAAAAACTGTTACTAATATGGTGTTTTCTTTTTGCGGAATTTTGACGATACTATTTTTTAAAATTTTATTATGATTTCCTTTTTATTAGTTGTGCTTTAGAATTGAAGTAATCATCAAATAAATTAAGTTCTTCTAATTTCTTAAAAAAATTTCTTAGCCTTCATGAAAGTACAGGAACTCCCAGTGTGTCCTGTCAGAAACCTCCTCCTTACTGAAATCCAGGGACAGCCCGCAGAAGAGGAGTGTTGTGAGATCGCTATTTTTAATTAAGAGTTTGAGGCGCGGAGCATTTGGGGCCTGTATTTGATGCATTGTTGCTACTCATTAACGTGGTACTTAATACAATACTAGGATGTCATTCCACGTGAGGAAACGTTACTCCAATGTAATGTGAGGAAAAAAGTACAAAACAGCTAAAATCTACACACAGATCAGCACAGAGTGTCGATGCCACTGATTATCCTCCATGTATCACAAGGTACGCTTTACGAGTTGTCTTCTAATCCGAAATTTAGCGTCACGGATCCATTTGATGCCGTAAGTCTCGGCTTCAGTAAAGCTTCGGAAAGTCGGGACTATACCTACGCTTCCTAACGGTAATAAAGATTATATGGGGTACCAAACAAAGTTTGTGACAGGATTGAGGATTTTTTCGGTTATCTGCCCGGCGAAATGCGCAGCACGCTAGCTTGCGAAACAGAATGTTGAGTTACACAGGGATCGAACCCACACTCTTGGTACTCCGGCCAGCCTATGTGGCTTATAGGTAGCTTCCCACGCTCGTTTAGGCAAATCCTGGGCTGTTCCGTAAATTCTGCCCCACAGAAACGATACGCAAACAGTTGAAATGAGATAACACACAGGACAGAGTTTACACGATACACAAACAGATGGCGCACACTACCTGCTTCCCTTAGGTTATCTTGACGGCTACGGCGTCAGGAAGGACATTCGGCCACAAACTTAAATAACAAAACAAAATTTTATAAATTTTGAATAGGTTGACCCCTTACTAGATGCGATGAACGCTAAGGGACACAACAGAAGATTGACATGTTCTTGGTACGGAGAACTTTGAGCGGATGATGGATGGATAGTCATCGAAATAGATAGAGGTAACTTCAAGCATGCACCAGGGAAGTGTGTTGTGGCTCTTGCTATTCATCTTGTATTTTAATGATATGATAGGCAATATTAACTAGATCACTAAAGCTTCGTAAAATTTATGATTGTAGTAGGGTATAAAACAAGACACATCATACTGAATTTGATATGTAACATACCTCTGGAGACTTAATAATGCCAATTAACTAATGTATAAACTAAAAATAAAATTTTCTAAAAGCAGTCTTGATCGCATAAATACTGATAAACCTGAGATCGCTGTTTGCCTAGAACAATGTTTCAAAAAATATGTAATGCATAACTCATAAATTATGACTTCCTTTGAATGATATGTGGAATAGTAAAATTTAGGATGGTTTAGTAGCATTTCAACATTTCGCATCCCCTCCCCCCCTTAGTAAAAATGTAAATGTGTGTGTAATCTTATGGGACTTGACTGCTAAGATCATCAGTCCCTAAGCTTACACACTACTTAACCTAAATTATCCTAAGGACAAACACACACACCCATGCCCGAGGGAGGACTCTAACCTCCGCCGGGACCAGCCGCACAGTCCACGACTGCAGCGCCCAAGACCGCTCGGCTAAACCCGCGCGGCCCCCCCCCCCTTTAGTGTTCTATTGTTAAAAGTAACCTCTGATTTTTTTGTAGATGAGCATTCATATTGAAGGAAGGACTGTTTGAATAAATCTGCAGAAATATTCAGTCTAAAATTAACGAGATATCAAATTGGTGCGAAGTTTGCCAACGCTTTAAATCTTCATATATGTAAAACTGTTCACTTCACAAAACGAAAAAGAATGTCTGTTTCTTGTGACTGGAATATCAATGAGCTGTACAGCTGTACTCAGGTAACTCGTACCAATTTATGGGTGTAACAGTTTCTAAGAATATGATAGACTCAGTAAAGCAGGTGACAGCCTTCGGTTCAGCGATAAGATTGAAAATGCAGTCCTCATTTTCGGTAACTATATCTGTGCTAAGCAAGTCACTTGATAAAGTGTTTGGTGGAGGGTACTTCGTGTACCAGGTCACTTCCCCTCCTGTTCTAGTCACGAATGATTAGCGGAGAGAACGAATCCCGGTAAATCTCCGTGTGGACTCGAAGCACATTAATTTCATCTTCCGCGAGATTGAGGAAGCGACATGTTTGTTGACTCTAATAGCAACGAAACGCTCTCGGAAGTTTAACAGTAAACTACATCGTAAGGCACAACACATCGTTTGCCACCTGAGTTGGTTGACCACCTCCGCGACTCTTTAGTGGTTACTAAATTAGCCTGCAACGAAGCGCGCTGCACCTCTGTGCATCTTCTCTATTTCCTCTACTGTTCCTGTCCAGTGAAGGTCCCAGATTCATCGGTATTATTCAAATATAGGGCGAATGAGTGTTTTTTAAGCTACCTCCTTTATTGAAGGACTACTTTTCTGAAGATTCTTCCAACGATTCTTAGTCTGACCTCTGCCTTACACAAGATGAATTTTATATGGTAGTTCCCTTTCAAATGGCCGTGAACGTATACCTCAAGACGTTTTGCGGAAGTAAGTGCTTCTAGTGATTGTTTAACTATTTTGCGGTCATAGAATAGAGCATCTTTCATACAAATAAGGGTGGCACGAATCGACACAGACTTTCCTTGACTCACAAGAAACGAAATGCTAGCTTGAAGACAGACGTCAAGTATCTCGCTAAAGGCTAATTACAAAATTTCAAGAAGTAGCGTTAAGGAATACAGAAATGCATTACGGCCCTCCACGTATCGCTCCTATGGGAGCACGAAGACAATGTTGTTGTTATTGCTGTGGTCTTCAGTCCTGAGACTGGTTTGCTGCAACTCTCCATGCTACTCTACCCTGTGCAAGATTCTTCATCTTCCACCACCTACTGCAACCTACATCCTTATGAATCTGCTTAGTGTATTCATCTCTTTTGGGCTCCCTCTATGATTTTTATCTTCCACGCAGCCCTCCAATACTAAATTGGTGATCCCTTCTTGATGCCTCAGAACATGTCCTACCAACTGATCCCTTCTTTTAGTCAAGTTGTGCCACAAATTTCTCTTCTCCCCAATTCTATTCAATACCTCCTCATTAGTTATGTGATCTACCCATCTAATCTTCAGCATTCTTCTGTAGCACCACATTTCGAAAGCTTCTATTCTCTTTTTGTCCAAACTATTTATCTTCCATGTTTCACTTTCATACATGGCTACACTCTACACAAATTCTTTCAGAAACAACTTCCTGACACTTAAATCTATACTCGATGTTAAAAAATCTCTCTTCTTCAGAAACGCTTTCCGTTCCATTGCCAGTATACATTTTATATTCTCTCTACTTCGACCACAATCAGTAATTTTGCTCCCCAAGTAGCAAAACTCATCAACTACTGTAAGTGTCTTATTTCCTTATCAAATTCCCTCAGCATCACCCGACTTAATTCGACTGCATTCCATTATCCTCGTTTTTTTTGTTGATATTCATCTTATATCCTCCTTTCAAGACACTGTCCATTCCGTTCAACTGCTCTTCCAAGTCCTTTGCCGGCTCTGGTAGAATTACAATGTCAGCGGCGAATCTCAAAGTTTTTATTTCTTTTCCATGGATTTTAATACCTACTCCGAATTTTTCTTTTGTTTCCTTTACTGCTTGCTCACTATACAGATTGAATAAGATCGTGGATAGGCTACAACCATGTCTCACACCCTTCCCAGCGACTGTTTCCCTTTCATGCCCCTCGACTCATATCTGCCATTTGGTTTCTGTACAAATTGTAAATAGCCTTTCGCTCCCTGTATTTGACCCCCGCCACCTTCAGAATTTGAAAGAGAGTACTCCAGTCAACACGAAGACAATATTAGGCTATATGCAGTCAAGCAGTCATCCATCCCCCGCTCAGTTATTCAAAATTGTAATCATTATCTTTTTTCGCGAGATCTTGCAGAACTATTCAAATATTGTTCTAAGAAATCTAGAACTGTAGCACATCAATCACAGGAATTTAGAATGCATAGTTATCGAAAGTCGGCTGCCTGCTTCACCAGACTCCCGTTGCATGCGCGAATGAAAAGCAAAGAAACCCTCATAAAGCGGTACAACGAGAAATACCGTCCACCGCGAACTTCACAGTGGTTTGCAGAGCACCGATGTAGATGCAGATTTCCGGCGGGCTTGTACCAGCGGGCTGCGTCAGGTGTCGCTCCGCTGGGAAGAGGGCAGCGACTCTGTCGGGGCCGTATTTACGCATCGCCGAGCGCCGAGTAAATAAAGGTGGCGGCCGTGGCGGCAGTGGCGGCGGCTCGGCGAGGCCTGACTGAAGAAGTGCCGCAATAACAGCGCCAGCAGCTGATACTGGACAGACCTGTTGTACGGCCGCAACGCTTGCGAGGTCGCGCAGGGTCACTCTCCGCGCAGCGCCGCAGTGCCGGCGTACACCATCCACAGCCACCACTAACTGTCCTAATCATAACATCGTATCATACTACCATAGGATGAAGTAAAGCTTTCACACCATAACTAGTAGGTACCTGACTCGGTGAACTTTCCCGGCGCAGTAATTGATGATATTCATATCGTGTCTCCAGCCGGAACATAACGTCATCTTGACGCAAAGAACACCCTGTATCAGTTCAATTACAGTTTGTTTCATACTAGCTGACAAACCCGGCGAACTGTGTTTGTAACACCGAAGAATTTCATTTTCATGTATTCGTGAAAAAACACCCCTGAAAGTATGAAAGAGTTGTACAAAGAAATATGCATAACGTACAAATCTGTAAGTAAGGCTGCTTCGCGATTTTGTAAACGTCTGTAGGGCAACGCCTCTTGATAGCTGTATAGACGGGTTCTATTCTCGCATACAGGCGTTTGCACTTCGCAGATGAAAGCTGTCGAAAGCGATAGCAGGTGTTAGTTGATTCACCTGTAAGTGTGTCTTCGAAGTAAAGAATAAATGCATTACAACTCTATGCATGAAACGACATCTCTCAGCCGTCGTTTCTAGGCGCTTCAGTTCGGAACCGAGTGGCGGCTACGGTAGCAGGTTCGAATCCTGCCTCGGGCATGGATGTGTGTGACGTCCTTAGGTTAGTTAGGTTTAAGTAGTTCTAAGTCTAGGGGACTGATGACCTCAGATGTTAGCAGTGAGCCGCGCAGGATTAACCGAGCGGTCTATGGCGCCGCAGTCATGCACTGTGCGGCTGGTCCCGGCGGAGGTTCGAGTCCTCCCTCGGGCGTGGGTGTGTGTGTTTGTCCTTAGGATAATGGTTCAAATGGCTCTGAGCACCACGGGACATAACTTCTGAAGTCATCAGTCCCCTAGAACTTACAACTACTTAAACCTAACTAACCGAAGGACATCACACACATCCATGCCCGAGGCAGGATTCGAACCTGCGACCGTAGCGGTCGCGCGGTTCCAGACTGTAGCGCCTAGAACCGCTCGGCCACTCCGGTCGGCTGTCCGTAGGATAATTTAGGTTAAGTAGTGTGTATAACCTTAGGGACTGATGACCTTAGCATTTAAGTCTCATAAGATTTCACACACATCTGAACATCTGTTAATAGTGCTTAGGCTCATTTGAACCATTTTGAAATGTCTCAGGCATCTCAATGCTTATGATGTCATATCTCTTGAAGTGTAAGTCGTACAATGATATTTGTGTGGGTTCATTCAGCTGCATATGTGGATGCGGTCTGCAACATTTGTTGGTGATGTTTGGTTTATGGGGCGCTCAACTGCGCGTTCATCACCGCCCGTACAAAGTCCCAATTTTTACACAGTCAAACTTTTACACAATCCAATCTTGCCAATGTCACGAATGATGATGATGGTGATACCAAAACCCAGACCCCGGGCAGAGAAAAACCCCAACCTGACCCGGAATCGAACCAGGGCCCTCGTGTTCCAGAGGCAGCAACGCTACCCACTAGACCACGAGGTGCGGACGCAACATTTGTTGCGAATAGAGTCAGCAGCAAAGAAGATGTAAATTTAAATGTCATGCACAATGCGGCAGTTTTCACGCATCTCAGTTTTTACGGCGTCATATGTTCTGAACTGTAGCCGGCCAGTGTGGCCGAGCGGTTCTAGGCGCTTCAGTCTGGAACCGCGCGACCGCTACGGTCGCAGGTTCGAATCCTGCCTCGGGTATGGATGTGTGTGTTGTCCTTAGGTTAGTTAGGTTTAAGTAGTTCTAAGTTCTAGGGGACTGATGACCTCAGTAGTTAAGTCCCATAGTGCTCAGAGCCATTTGAACCATTTTTCTGAACTATAACATGTAGATGGTTCGTGCCCCAACAGCGATTGTTGCCTGACAGTAACGGATATGTGTTCCAATGTTGGTTGAAATCGGCCCTGTGATTTAGGAGATACGGGCATACACACATACGTACGTCTACTTTTGTAATAGGAATCAATACAAAGCGGGTAGTTCTAGTTGCTTGGTGGTGGCTGAAAGGTTCTCACGCAAAGCTGGGAATTCCGGGACATCCGGTGTCTACTGTAAGATGCAGCAGAAGGCTTTGTTGAAGAGTTACATTGCGCCCTAGAGTAGTTTCTAGAGCGGTTTTTTTATTCCGGACGTGCAGCCGCATCGGTGCCTTTGCCCTCAAAGGACCACTTGAGATATAGAAAATATCTGTTCAGCTTGGATGTCAACAAGAATCCTGTCTTTCCTATCCCATGAAAATTCTGTGTATTGCCTCTCCTTCGAGACACTGTGTATACTTCGTCAACCAATTTTAAGAGACAGTTGAAGCTCGGACGGCATCAAGTTTATAAATTGTCTACGCTCATTTGTACGCCTTAACAGGGAAGCTTTTGCAGCGTTCACCTATGTTTCCATGCTTTTAGGGCCAGTTACGTTCGACACATTGACTACAAGTTTCCTACCGCCCATGCAAAGAGATCTTGGATTGAAAACAGAGAACATGATACTCTGGTAATTTGTTTGCTGGGAGGCGTCCCGCCAGCTATTCATTCGCTTCCTGGCCATCATCAAATCAAAGTGTCCTCTTTTCTACGGCATGAGTTGTTACTTTCGTATCTCGGAGTCTGTCCTCTGAACAGCCTGCATTTACGTTGTTTCATTCTGGAAACATGCCCTAGGCTGTGGCTAAGCAATATATCCGCAATATCCTTTCTTCCAGGAGTGCTAGTTCTGCAAGGTATGCAGGAGAGCTTCTGTGAAATTTGGAAGGTAGGAGACGAGGTACTGGCGGAATTGAAGCTGTGAGGACGGGGCGTGAGTCGTGCTTGGGTAGCTCAGTTGGTAGAGCACTTGCCCGCGATAGGCGAAGGTCCCGAGTTCGAGTTTCGGTCCGGCACACAGTTTTAATCTGTCAGGAAGTTTCATTTATATTGTTGTTCGCGCACATTGGCTGGTTAAAATGCACTATGAGACTTAACATCTATGGTCATCAGTCCCCTAGAACTTAGAACTACTTAACCCTAACTAACCTAAGGACATCACACAACACCCAGTCATCACGAGGCAGAGAAAATCCCTGACCCCGCCGGGAATCGAGCACATTGGATTCGGAGTTTATTGCACTCTCTTGTTTGTTTGAAAATGAGAGTTGTGCAGCTGAGGAACTCTGTTTTGTTGTTCCTTCAATCTTCCTTGCAATGTCATCAAAGTCCCACATGTTTGACTACAGTATTTCATGTAATCTTTCTGAGTTTTTGCTTTTTAAGATTCACATTGCATTAAGATGTCATGTACGTAATTAATTTGAACAGATGATTAGTACTGTGATATTGATATCCGTCTAGGAACAACACTTCCTACTACTTTTCCCATGATAAGGCCAATCTCGTTTAACAAACATTTTGCCGAAAAAAAATTAGAACTCCATTTTAGAGATTTCCAGTTAACTAAAGATTTATTGTTGCAACAGAGCATATGGAGAACGTGAAATGACTACATTTAAAGACCAATAGCTCAAGCGGTTGTACAGTACCAGGGACCGACCCATGCTGAAACACGCATGTCAGTATATTGTGTAGTGTCCACGGGCATCACTGCAAGCACTGACTCTGGCATACAGTCGACCGTACAGATGGGGGATACTGTCCAGGGATACGTTACGCCACGCCTGCTCGACTGGTTCACGTAGTTCTGCAAGAGTTGTTGGCTGACGATTCGCACTCACTTATCGTCCCATCGTATCCCACACGTGCTTGGTTGGAGACAAGTTTGGAGATCGTGCTCTCCAGGGAAGTTGCTGCACTTCTTGCCGAGCACATTGATTTTCACGGGTAGTGTGTGAGTGAGGATTAGCCTGTTGAAACAACAGATCACCATCCTATTGCAAGAGCAGCAAAAGAACGGCTCTAAGAACATTCTGCACGTAACGAGCGCTGGTTAGCATTCCCTCCAGAAACAATAAAGGTGAACGAGAGCTTGTCATACCCCAGACTGTAAGGCCTGGGTGCGGCCAGTACGTCTTGGACGAATCCATTCTACGAGATAGCGCTCACCAGGTCCGTCATACGCGCAGACGGCCATCATTTGCGTGCAGGCAGAATCTGCTTTCATCGCTGAAGACCCCAGTGCACCATTCTATTTTCCAAGTGATCCTCCACGGCACAGGACGAGCCGTGCACGTCGATGCTGTTGTGTGAGAGGAAGATGGGCTAGAGGTGTGCGTGCCCGTAGTCCCACTGCTAATAACCGGTTCGCAGCAGTTCATGCTGACACATCTGAGCTCACAAGCCCTCATATCTGTACTGTGGTAGCTGCACGATCTGCCATTGCTGCCGTTACAATACGACGATCCTGGCAGGCATCTGTGCTGCGTGGACGTCCAGTACCAAGTCTACGGGTCTGAGATGTTCACGTGACCACTGATACCAGCAACGTTACACAATTTACGCAGCACATCCAATCCAACTCCTCTGGTAATTCCCCGAAAGGACTATCTGGCCACCCCGAAGGTCCCACTTTCACCTCTCTCAAACTCTCTCAGTTGGCTGTAGGAAGCAAGAGTGCGTCTCTATGGCATGATTGCTTGCTTCATAGGTTTTTCACTCTACAGCGAGTGTGCGCTGATATGAAACTCCGCTGTAGAGTGAAAATTTCATTCTAGAAACAACAACCAGGCTGTGGCTAAGCCATGTCTCCTCAATATCCTTTCTTCCAGGAGTGCTAGTTCTACAAGATTCGCAGGAGAGCTTCTGTAAAGTTTGGAAGGTAGGAGGCGAGGTACTGACGGAATTAAAACTGTGAGGACGGGGCGTCAGTCGTGCTTGGGTAGCTCAGATGGTAGAGCACTTGCCCGCGAAAGGCAAAGGTCCCGAGTTCGAGTCTCGGTCCGGGACACAGTTTTAATCTGCCAGGAAGTTTCATGTCAGCGCACTCTCCGCTGTAGAGTGAAAATTTCATTCTATATTAACATATTTATAACGGAGACTTTGATATATATCTGTATTCGACGTCAAGATCATTTTTATGAGTGTTACTCATCTACGTGGTTTTTATTTTTGTTTACTTTTTTCATCTGTTAGCGGCATTTTTAATGAGTTACTCGACGACGCAAGAGGTAGTTTTTATTTAACTTTATGGTTGTAACTATTCACAAATACTGATGATAATCTGTTCCAAATAGAGCAATGAATAAAAAGATTTATCATAGCAGAGTGTGGTGGTATCGACTTTCACTAAATGTGCATGATCGGGATTTGAATCACACTGCTTCCAAATGCAAGTTCAGTGTTGTCATTAGGAACGGAACGCTTACACACTTGGTAGAGAATGGAGGAAGTAGTCGGATCTGGCCTTAAAAAGAAACGATACCTGTCTTCATCTCAGTCAAACACAATAAATCTTGAATCAGAATAGTGTTGGATGTCAACTCTTCTCCTCCCTCCCCCCCCCCCCCCCCCCGGCCACTTAATCAACCTGATTCATCAGTAGTCGTTGCAGCATAATTGTCTGAGTGTTTTTCCGAACGTTATCACTACGAGATGCTCATTAATAGATAACCCAATAGGCCAGGAGCTCAAATGACCAGAGATACTGCCGTGACGTGCGCTAGATCAACGACGTCGATATATACCGGGTTACTACAGGGTCGTCTCCATTTGGTGCCGAGCGGCTATAGGTACGCCATACGTGTGTATAGCCTGTTGAATATGACGCGGGCCCGGCAGTCGGCTGCAGCGTGTAAATCACGCCGGCAGTGTTACCAGCACAATGCACTGCCCTGTCGATATGCGCGGCCGCTGGGTCGGCCGTTATTCACAGCACACGACACACACCGGGCATCAGTTAGACTGCCAAACACGTCTCGTTCCTGATTCATCGCTTCTGCAGTCATCTGCGTCCCGTTTAGTCTGCCCTTCCTTCCCTTAGCGCGATTTGCACTGGCATTTATATTGAGAGAAGACTCTGAAGGTAGGAGCTCACATTGTTTTGACCTTAAAATCCTTTTATGAAGAGTTTGAATGGAAGGACAGCCCTCGTTTTGACTTTGTCTATATTTACGTTTCCTTTACGGACACAGTTCACAACAAATTCTTCCAAATGTCACGCTATTTTCTTTCGAGTCTGTGTATAACAAACCTCACAATTTAGTTTGTTCGCTCATGCCCGCCTTTAGGACTGTTTCAAAAAAAGGAATGAAGGAAGATTGGTGTTTCGCGTCCTGTCGACAACGAGGTTATTAGAAACAGAGCACAAGCCTGAAATACTGAAGGAAATTGGTCGTGCCCTTTCAAAGGAGCCATCCCTGCATTTTCATTCAGCGATTTAGGGAAATCACGGAAAATCTAAATCATGATGGCCGGTCGCGGATCTGAACCGGTGTCCTCCCGCATGCGAGTCCAGTGTGCTAACCACTGCGCTACCTTGCTCGGCAGAACTATTTCAGGTGTGATACCCTGCGCATCGATTGACTACCCTTCAGTGTTTGCTTTCCTGCCGGCGGTGGGGAACTGAACGTCGTCTGACGCCGCCCACAAGCTACAGGCGAGATGCGCCGCGCGCTGGGTCCCTATGCGACTTAATTATGCCAACTTGGACAGAGGAAACCGTAATTACCAACCTGGATCAAATTCCTACAGTCCTATAATTGTAAAATTAATGTTACATGGGACACTAGTCTCGCCTTTAACCGCAACACGAGCTTGCAAAATAAAGCTGCTACTTCATCAAGTTACCACTCGCATTACCACTTAGCGAACCCACTAATACAAGCCCCGCACCATACCACTGCTTCTCGTCTTCATTTATCGTCTACTGGTTTAACACATTAGGACTAAAGTCTCTGCATAATAGCTATAAATAATAAAACAGTTCCGATTATTAGGTTTCCACCGCAACGACACGTGCTTTCACGTCAGCCCCACCTAGACATGTACATTTCCCTCAACTATTTTATCACAAAGCTGGTTATTACCTCTATTCTCTTAAACAGGCATCTCGCCAAATGCGATAAATACATCGAAGTCCCTCCAGTAAGCGGCTAATTTCAAGCTGCACAATTCTAGTTGCAGTTTGCCTACCTAACGCTTTCAGCGACGACAGAAACTTCATTTTCAGTATCTCATAATTATTGACCAAATTTCATCATCATTTACTTGCTCCTTTGTCCCACTTCAACGAGGGGCCGGCCTTGCTACTATGGCGATGTTAGTGTCAGATGGTGACTGGATGCCCTTCCTGCCACCACCCCATACCCCATGGGACAGTATTAGTATACCGCAGCTGTCTGCATCAAGTGTAAGCCATGAAATAGTGCCAACGTTTTCAGATGTCTGCGAATCGTGTAACTGAGGCGAGACATGGGAACCAGCCCGGTATTCACCTAGTGGGATGTGGAAAACCGCCTAAGAATCACCGGCACACCGACCCTCGCCGTCAAATCTGCTTGGCAGATTCGATTCGGGGCCAGCGCGCCCACCCAAGTCCAGGAGGCAGCGCATTAGCGACCTCTGCTAGCCTGGCGGGAATTATTGACCAAATTTAAAAATTTAAAATGCTGGCGTAATCTGGTAATTGTTCTTATAGTTTTTGTGGTCTGCAGTCGGAAGACCGTTTTTATGCAGCTCCCCATCGTACTCCATTTCGTGTGAACCTCTACATCTCCGGATAACTACTGCAAGCTACATTTTTCTGAATGTGCCTACTGTATTAATCCCTTGGTCTCGCTCTACGATTTTTACCCCTTACACTTTCCTCCAACACTAAATTGGTGATCCTTTGATGTCTCAGAATGTGTCCTATCAACCGCTCCCTACTAATTAAGAGGTACAATTTTATGTAAAAACTTTAATACAGCAAGACAAATATTATAGTTAGGAACCGCGTAAATAAATGGTTCAAATGGCTCTGAGCACTATGGGACTTAACATCTGTGGTCATCAGTCCCCTAGAACTTAGAACTACTTAAACCTAACTAACCTAAGGACATCACACACATCCATGCCCGAGGCAGGATTCGAACCTGCGACCGTAGCGGTCTCGCGGTTCCAGACTGAAGCGCCTTTAACCGCACGGCCACACCGGCCGGCCAGGAACTGCGTATACAGCGTGTTTGTTTTAACTTGTGTTAACTAAATATCTCGAAGCCGTCACATCGTAAGGAAAAATGTTCTTGGTTGGTTCAAATGGCTCTGAGCACTATGGGACTCAACTGCTGAGGTCATTAGTCCCCTAGAACTTAGAACTAGTTAAACCTAACTAACCTAAGGACATCACAAACATCCATGCCTGAGGCAGGATTCGAACCTGCGACCGTAGCGGTCTTGCGGTTCCAGACTGCAGCGCCTTTAACCGCACGGCCACTTCGGCCGGCAATGTTCTTGGTGAAAAGTTGGTATTAGCAAAGGGGACATCTGTCTATGCTACGACTTTCCGCCACCTACCCACCCCTCACGCATTGGCGACGTCAACTTTGTATTTTTAAATGGAGACCTCCCGCCGGCCGGTGTGGCAGAGCGGTTCTAGGCGCATCAGTCTGGAACCGCGCGACCGCTACGGTCATAGGTTCGAATCCTGCCTTGGGGGATGGATGTGTGTGCTGTCCTTAGGTTAGTTAGGTTTAAGTAGTTCTAAGTTCTAGGGGACTGATGACCTCAGATGTTAAGTCCCATAGTGCTCGGAGCCATTTGAAGCATTTTTGGAGACCTCCCATTCTTATTGCATATTTGGATTCTACGGCAAAAAATTCTTACGGTTTACTCAAACTATTGTTTTCCAATCGAGGTAGATGGTGCTGTAATCGACAAATATAAAGTGTTTGTGGTATTGCAATTACAAACGGACGTATTTGATTCTACATTTCATGTACGATGTAAATGTAAACCTTTGTGTTATACAGGTTGATATTTTTGTTCGAAATTTATTTTAGTGTTGTAAATTTGATAGTACAGTACAGTATGGTATGGTCAGCCGTTACAATGTCTGCTTAGAAACTACGTTTACTGTCATGCAGAAACAACGGCCACTTGCCTCTCACCATTTGGGTGCTTCTCACCGTAACTGTAATTCACAATAAGTGCTCAAACACAAAAGTTTAAATTTACATCGTAAATGAAACATAGACGCAAATGCGTCGGTTCTTTACAGCAAAAACAGGCATATTTCATATTTGTCAATCAAAGCGTCATCTACCGCGAATGGAAAACAATCATTTGAGTAAACCGTACGTACGTTTTGGCATGGAATCCGAATATACAATAAAAATTGAACTTTTCCATTTGAAAAAATCCCAAAATGACCCCGCCGATACAGGATGGTTTTAACTTTTCACGCAGAACATTTGTTTAGTACGATGCGTCGTTTTCGAGAGATTTACTTGTCTCAAGTCAAAACAAACACCGTGTATCTCTGTAGGCAGCGTAACTGACGGCGCGCCAGCTATCCAGCCCACATTCATACAGTATTTGAGACAGAGTACCTATCGACTTCCAACGAACTGCATACGAATTTCAAACTTTTACGTCATTCTTCCTCGCTAACATCCCCCACAAAATGAAGAAACTTGTTTATGTAGCAAAACTTCAGCATCCTTCATGATGTTTCAATTAATTACTTTTTTACTGCTAACTCCATTCACAACACATTTTTCAGGTAGTACCCATGTATACCGTAGAATGTATCCGCATAATTATATAATTGTATGACCCGCAGTTCAGGAGATATGACGTGATGAACATTGAGATGCGTGAATAACTAGCTTTTGTTTGAAACGGAACCCTAATCGCCTAGACTATACTCATCCAGTGTTGACAATGAGAGCACTTAGCGTCTTCCAAAAAACTTTAAACGTAATTTCAATCGTTTTCTAAACTTTTCCTCGGTTACATACTTAACATCAACTATCTAACACATTAACTATTTTGCAAAGTAATCAGGCGCTGAAGCTGTTTTATACGGGGGAGTTCCATTCTTTAAAGAAAGGGTTGTTTACTGCTCTCAACCGTTCGCCTTCAGAAACAATTGCAGCCCGGCCAGATGAATCTTGTTCGACAGTCTATGGAAGTCTTGTTGATTGGGTTACTGAGAATAAAGTTACTCCCATTCTCTAACATTTTTGATGTGATGCCACACATAATGGGCACAAGCTCACTCAAGTAATTAACATCTAGGTCACATGACGAAGCAGATTCATCAGATGAAATATTAGTTACCCTCTCAAAAGAACACAGTGGCCGTTGTGGAGCGCTGCAGGTGGTGTACAGCTAGTAACAGGCCGCCGTGTTACCCTCCCATGTTCTACATTTACATCTGCATCTACATCTACATAGATACTCCGCAAGCCACTGTATGGTGCACGGCGGAGGGTACCCTGTACCACTACTAGTCACTTCCTTCCTGCTCCACTGGCGTGTGTCTCCGTATGAGCTCTAATTTCTCGTATCTTATCTCTGTGGTCCTTATGCGCAGTGATTGTTGACGGCAGTATAATCGTTCGGCAGTCGGATTCAACTGCCGGTTCTCTAAATTTTCTCAATAGAGTTTCTTGAAAAGAACAACGCCTTCCCTTTAGGAATTCCTGTTTGAGTTCCCGAAGCATTTCCGTAACACTTACGTATTGTTCGAAGCTACAGGTAACAAATTAGTAGCTCGTTTTTGAATTGATTGGGTGTCTTCCTTCAAACCGACCTGGTACAGATTCCAAACATTCTAGCAACATTCAAAAACAGGTCGCCCCAGCGTCCTACATGCGGTCTCCTTTACAGATCAACTTTTTCCTAAATTCTCTTCACTAAACCAATGCCGAACATTTGCCTTTCCTACCGCAGTTCTCACATGCTCGTTCCATCTCACATCGCTTTGGAGCTTTACTCCCAGATATTTGAGTATGTAAAGAAGGACACTAGTAATACTGTGCATTTTAAACTTCTCGCGGCGTAATGAATAGTCCACAAAATTTCGGGCATGCAGCCGGGCAAATAAAATTTCCTCCACTGATATTTCGGCCGCGTATCGTCCGGCCATCCTCAGAGTCAGTCACAAGACTGACGGCAAGGTGCCAAGGGCGGCCTTATAAGCTCCAACGCGGCGGTACCGCGCATACGAGGCACAGATGCTGGTCGGCTCACAATTTTAGACGAACAGTTGGTAACAGGTAGGTTTTTTCAATTAAAATACAGAACGTAGGTACGTTTGAACATTTTATTTCGGTTGTTCCAATGGGATACATGTACCTTTGTGAACTTATCATTTCTGGGAACGCACGCTGTTACAGCGTGATTACCTGTAAATACCACATTAATGCAATAAATGCTCAAAATGATGTCCGTCAACCTCAGTGCATTTGGCAATACGTGTAACGACATTCCTCTCAACAGCGAGTAGTTCGCCTTCCGTAAAGTTCGCATATACATTGACAATGCGCTGACGCATGTTGTCAGGCGTTGTCGGTGGATCACGATAGCAAATATCCTTCAACTTTCCCCACAGAAAGAAATCCGGGAACATCAGATCCGGTGAACGTGCTTCGATGACCAATTCACCTGTCATGAAATATGCTGTTCAATACCACTTCAATCGCACGCGAGCTATGTGCCGGACATCCATCATGTTGGAAGTACATCGCCATTCTGTCATGCAGTGAAACATCTTGTAGTAACATTTAGAATGGCATCGATAAAATGGGGGCCAATTATCCTTCCTCCCATAATGCCGCACAATACATTAACCCGCCAAGGTCGCTGATGTTCCGCTTGTCGCAGCCATCGTGGATTTTCCGTTGCCCAATAGTGCATATTATGCCGGTTTACGTTACCGCTGTTGGTGAATGACGCTTCGTCGCTAAATAGAAAGCGTGCAAAAAATTTGTCATCGTCCCGTAATTTCTCTTATGCCCAGTGGCAGAACTGTACACGACGTTCAAAGTCGTCGCCATGCAATTCCTAGTGCATAGAAATATGGTACGGGTGTAACCGATGTTGATGTAGCAGTCTCAACACCGAAGTTTTTGAGATTCCCGATTCTCGCGCAATTTGTCTGCTACTGATGTGCGGATTAACCGCGACAGCAACTAAAAAACTTACTTGGGCATCATCATTTGTTGCAGGTCGTGGTTGACGTTTCACATGTGGCTGAACACTTCCTGTTTCCTTAAATAACGTAACTATCCGGCGAACGGTCCGGACACTTGGATGATGTCGTCCAGGATACCGAGCAGCATACATAGCACACGCCCGTTGTGCATTTTGATCACAATATCCATACATCAACACGATATCGACCTTTTCCGCAATTGGTAAACGGTCCATTTTAACACGGGTAATGTATCACGAAACAAATACCATCCGCACTGGCGGAATGTTACGTGATACCACCTATCTATACGTTTCTGACTATTACAGCGCCATCTATCACAAAGCGAAAAAAGTGGTCCAACTACAACATTCATATTTCTTTACGTACTACACGAATATGTAATAAAAAATGGGGTCACCTATTAAAAAAAAAAAACAAACAAACAAACGCAATTGATATCCGTCTGGCCTATGGCAGCGACATCTAGCGGGCCAACCATAGCGCTATCTGGTTTCCTCCTTCAAGCTAGGCGAGTTTCGTTCATTGTTGTTTTTTCGTTTGATGCTTATTTCGTGAGATATTTGGCCCGGTCGCTATCAATGGACCACCCTGTATACCGGCAGCGCGAAACGGCCGCGCGGTTAGAGGCGCCCTGTCACGGATTGCGCGGCCCCTCCCGCCGGAGGTTCGAGTCCTTCTTCGGGCATGGTGGGTTTGTGTTGTTCTTAGGACAACTTAATTTAAGTAGTGTGTAAGTCTAGGGACCGATGACCTCAGCAGTTTGGCCCCTTAGGATTTCGCACACATTTGAACATTTTCTTATATCCTGCAACTGTTTTTGGCTGTCATCCTTTATCGTGAACATTTTCTTATATATTGGAGTCATCTGCGCTTTTTTTCCAGTCGCTTCAGACTTTGTGCTGGGGGAGGGATTCACGATAAACGCAAGCTCGGTAAGGGGTCAATGCCGTAGAGTACTCTTTGTAAAACCGAACTGAGATTCCATCCGGACGTGGTGATGTCGCTCTACGCCATGGATGCTTAGGCTTTGTCGGCTATACGGGAGTCTGTCCTATGTTCAAATGACGGTATGTTTGTACGATTCTCCTGTGTGAACGATTTCTTGAATGTGAAATTTAAAACCTCGGCTTTCGTTTTCCTGTCTTCAACTGCCGCAGCAGACTGGTCAACAAAGGACTGAACGGAAGCCTTAAATCCATAATTCATGGCAGTGAAGCGGAGTGTGTGTGGTAGTCAGCTGTAAACGATCAGTGGAGTAAGATGGGTCGGGATAGAGACGTCAGTGACAGTCTGTGGAGCAAACAACGTCGAAACCGACTGGAGGCGTGTCGTGTGGCATAATAATAGCGATGTTGCCCCTTGAAATGGGGCGGTGTCGACTTCACCGATGTCCCAATCAGCCGTTTAAGTTGCAATTTGTGGAAAGTGTAGTTTCAGGCCGCAGGCGGTTGTTTGTTGTTTTGGGCTCTCTTTTAGCGCCTCCAGTTGAGCCACCCGGTTCTGGCTACCGTTAACATGAATCAAGATGTTTAATTCAATAACCTCGGTGACCCAACGCTGCTCTTTCTTCTCCTTCGTGACGACTATGCTGTGGACACTACCCGCTAATTTTCTTGAACTTAATCGCGTAGAAAAATAACTAGGAGTAAGAAAAGTAGGTGACGTGAATCAATAACGACACCCCTAAATTGATGCTCCAACAGGATCTACCGAGCGGGGTGGCGCAGTGGTTAGACACTGGACTCGCATTCGGGAGGACGACGGTTCAATCCCGCGTTCGGCCATCCTGATTTAGGTTTTCCGTGATTTCCCTAAATCACTCCAGGCAAATGCCGGGATGGTTCCTCTGAAAGGGCACGGCCGACTTCCTTCCCAATCCTTCCCTAATCCGATGAGACCGATGACCACGCTGTCTGGTCTCCTTCCCCAAACCAACCAACCAACCAACAGGATCTAATCGACAGTGAATGGCGTCAGTTGCGTATGGCGTGCCTGAAGGAGTTTGTTTATACTCTTTCTCACTGATTTGGGACCATTGTTATGGCAGAGACTATTTGCATGATTTAAGAGTTATGTCTGCAGGGGTAATTAATGCAGCAAATTTACATTGACAGATGGAGAAGAAATTGGTACGCATGCGACGGCAAAAAACGCCGTGCATTTTTTTTCGGGGCTCATACCTCGCATTCTGTTCATGATAGAAACGTAGGGAAAAGTATTTTGGGTAGTCCTTCGGCTGAAATTTGAATATTTCACATCCCCAGCAGCTTAGACAGATGGAGGAAATTGGTTGGTTCTTTTTGCATTAGATGTTGTTTGCAGTGTGTTTTAAGGGGTTTATGGAGGCACAATTTACCTCTTGGGCGGGTCCTGAGAACACCCGAAAAAAAGCGTTTTTCATCATTTTTTTCACCATCAGCAGCGGATGTCTAAATAGCTAACTGCAGCAAATTTCTCACATTTTTAACGATATATTCTCTAGGCTTTTATCTAGAGATGTCCGTTGTCAGCGCGGTGGTCTGTCACGCCAAGGGGCCCGGGTTTGATTCTTGGCTGGGTCGGAGATTTTCTCCGCTCAGGGACTGGGTGTTGTATTGTCCTCATTACTATTTCATCATCGTCAGTGAAAGGCAACGGGAAACGACCACTGGAATCACTTCCCTAGACGCTCATGCGGTAGGCCTGTCTGACGAGGCTTCCCCCATGACAAGACCTGCCGTAAGGCAGAGCACAAAGTTAAGTTATCTAGAAATACCATCTCGCTAATTTCAAAAATACTTATCCGTTACCGAGTAACACCCCACCAACATCGTTTTTGGGTAGCAAAGACGAGCCGCGAATTTCAAGACGGCTATGCACAGCAAATTGCTGAAATTTTTGCCATATATTTCTAAGATCCCGACATCGAAAACCTTTGAAAGTTTTTTTTTCCGTACGCGAGATGAGGGTCAAAATTACCTTACTTCTACACGTAAAATCCGGTGTGAGACGGAAACGTAGTTCATAAAGTGACGCACGAGAAACACGCTGTAAAGTGTCTCCATTATCATCAGAAATGTTCTGGGAACACCTTGTTTTCAAACTGAAGCGCATGCAAATTTTTTTTTGCAAGTAAAATCCTATCTGAGGTGTAAAATTAGTTTTTCGTCATTTCCATTTCCCATACGTAAACTATCAAAATTTTAGAGATGCATAAAGGTCTTTTTATATGACATGCTTTGCTGTAACAGGCAAAAGAAGGAAACGACCGGAAAAACACCTGAAGGTACTGAGGAAGGTAGAGTGAGGCAGCTGGTACCCCACTATTCAGTCTGGATCTTTTAAAAAGGAGCATATTCGCCTTTTTTTGCACTGCAATAGGAGCATTTTGCTGCTCGTACTTGGATACCCGGAAATGGTGGCCAGTTGTCATAAGCATTTTTCAACACCATCTCCGTCTACTGATTGCCTGATTCGGGGAAGGGGACCAAACGGCGAGGCCATTGGTTCCATCGGATTAGGGAAGGATGGGGAAGGTAGTCGGCCGTGCCCTTCCAAAGCAACCATCCCGGCATTTGTCTGAAGCGATTTAGGGAAATCACGGAAATCCTAAATCAGTATGGCCGGACGCGGGTTTGGACCGTCGTTCTCCTGAATACGAGTCCAGTGTGCTAGCCACTGCGTCACCTCTCCCGAGCCACCGTGTGTACAAAACGCGATAAACCAGAGTTGAGACGGCTGAGTTATGGAGTACCGTGCTTACGGTGCGATCGCCCAGAATGGCAAATCCGCATATGTACTAGGCCGTTTATTATACGTCGATATATCGATATTTATACCGGTACATATCGATATATATCGGCTTCCCGCATCCTCAGAGTAATGATATCGAAATGCTGATATCGAGTGTGTGATATTTTTATTGCATGTTGTTTTTTCGCACTTTTCGTCATATATTTTAATACGTGACGAAACCGAACGACGGAATCATCGGACAGCTTTTATTGTATCACTTACATGCACTTACCATTGTTAGCAAAGCGGTTACCGCCAAATGTGAACGTACATTGTCTTCCTTTCAATTCTTGCTCTGTGGGGGAATTCTTGCTCTGTGGGGGATAAGCAGGCTGCTGGCTTGTTGACGTACAGAATATCTAATAATAAATCTGTATTTAAAAATACAGTCTAAAACCGGCAGCATATTTACAATATGCAGCCGACATTTTTATAAGTCTAAACGTCAATCTGGTCCATCGATATATCGATACTTCACCTCGATTAATCAGCAGTTGCTAAGGATGTATTCTTAAATATCGATATACCGGATTTCCGATATGTTTAAAAATACCAAGGGGCCTATTGTGTACTCACCCATGTGGTTGGGCGAACCGCTAGCTTCGCGCAGGGAGCGGTTGAAGTGAGACTCGACGGCCAGTTTCGGCGTGGGCTCGGGGTAGCTGTTGAAGACGACGCAGTTGGCGCGCAAGTACTGTGCGCAGCGGCCGCTGCTGCCGGCCGAGGAGCCCGCGAAGCCGCCGCCGCCGTCCACGTCGTCGTCATCGTCGCCGTCCGCCACGCTGCTGCCGCCCCCGCCGCCGCCCACGCTGGACGGGCCAGCCGAAGCCGCGGGTGGCGGCACGCTGGGGGCTGCGAACACAACAGTCCTCTCCAGTCACGGCACGAGACTACTCAGCCTGGGATGAACTGAGGCAGCCGACGTAGTGATCGGTGGTTCTTTGTAATGCATTTAATAGGACATTCAGATCGTGCCATAAGCATCTGTGTAGACACCAGAAATAAGAGGAAGCGAAAAATTGTTAAAACGAAACGATTAAACAAACATTAGCAGATGAAATAATTGTCCACATGCGAGAGATTAAGAAAATAAAAACAGAAAATTGATTTTTAGCACATTTTTATTAGGTCGCTTTCTTGTCTGTCTGTTACTTCGGTACAAATTTTGCAACTGATTTCACATTAACTTGGAACTTTCAACACAGCTCGAAAGTCTATGACAATACAATATTAACTCGCTTTCGAGTCTGATGTTTGGAGGAGGGCGCTTTGTGAACCACTGCTAATTCCATCTTTTCCTGTTCCAGTTGTGAGTTTTTCACGGTAAGAGCGATTGCCTCTAAGCTTCCGCGTGAGTTCTAATCTCTCTTACTTCCTCCTTCACAGTCCTTTCGCGAGATATTCGTAGGAGAAAGCGATAGAATGGTTGAGTCAGTGAATAATAGTTTACCCTCCCATGTTCTACATCTACATCTACATACATACTCCGCGAGCCACTGTATGGTGCACGGCGGAGGGTACCCTGTACCACTACTAGTGACTTCCTTCCTACTCCACTGGCATATATCTCCGTATGAGCCCTAATTTCTCGTATCTTATCTCTGTGGTCAGGTCTCATTGATTTCATAGTTCGACACTTTACTTCGGAAGACGTCTCCCGCAGTGGGAGAGAAACTGCATCGGAAGATAAAAAACCTGAAATTTGCCGTATGTCTGTTGCAGTCTCATCAAAATGTTTGAAAAATTTCACAGGCACGAGACTAAAAAACATAAAATAGCTATTTAAATAAAATCATTAATGCAACACGGTTTTAAAACGTACTAAAAGTATAAAATAATTTGGTATAGTCCCAGACAGATCATCCTGAAAACTTGGACTTATCAATTTTTATTAGCTATTACAATATTTCTAAAATTTAAAAGCAAAATCGTGGGGCACTTCTAATAGATAAACGATACATCAATAATTCACCTTTAGTCTCTAACAACTTTATTAAACTGTAAATGATATGAACCATTCTGTGATTTCATAGTTCACACTTTACTTCGCAAGACGTCTCCCGCAGTCGGAGAGAAACTTCATCGGAAGATAAAAAGGGAATGGGAAAGAAAGCAGACTGTAGAATTGGAGAAAATTGGAAAAACAAATGAGGCCATAGTTCCTCCCCTCTATCAAGGACAAGTAGACAAAGCAATTAGCCGACTGAAGAACAATACAGCACCAGTGACGGATAATATAACATCAGAATTACTGAAAGCTGGAGGAACTAAGTCGCGGGTGTAAAAGATTTTGTGCCTTATTTGGAAAAAGGAAGAGCTGCTACAAGAATGGAATGTTGGGATAGTGTGTTTGATACACACGAAAGGACATATATTCAGATGCTGCAACTACAGAGACACAACACTCCTTAATAGTGCATATAAAGTATAGTCAAATATCTTGTGTAGTAGACAGTCATCCACAACAGAAAACATTATTGGAAGGTATTAACGTGGATTCAGACCAGAAAGGCTAGCTGTGAATCAGATATTTACTCTCTGCCAAATAGCAGATAAGACCGTCGAATTTAATGTTGGTGCACAGAAGCCTTTCATTGATTTCAAATCTGCGTATGACACAATAAATCGCGCTAAATTTTATGAGGCAGTGTTGGAATTTCGGGTGCCTAAGAAGTCGGTACGTTTGATGGAGGCTATCCAAAGGTATCCCCAGTGCAGTGTGCATACGATCTGGGCTAAGACAAGATGTTGGGCTTTCCGGCCTACTCTTTAATTTGGCACTGAAAACGTAGTATCTGCAAGGGGTATCCAGACAAGAGGTACTATTTGCTACATGTCCGTAAAACTGTTGGGATATGCAGGTGATTTGGACCTAATGAGTAGAACATTTAGAGATCTACAAAGTGCCTTCTCAGCTCTGAACTGAGGACCGAGAAGATGGGCTTGAAAATTACTTTAGAAAAAAACAAATATATATAATGGCACAAATCAACCATTCAGCCCACAGCAACCCTTGATGGAATGACTTTTGAGCGAGTGGAATGTTTCACTTATTGAGGCGCAAAGGTAGAAGGAAATGGCAGCACTTCGACTGAAAGTATGGTCCGCATAAGTGCTTCTAACTGATGTCATTTTGGAATGTTGCGACATTTTAAATCCAAGTTTCTGTCACGAGAAATTTACATAAACGATCTGGTTGATGGTACTGACAGCGGCATTAGACTGTTTGCCGATGATGCTGTAGTCTACAGGAAAGTAGTGTCACATAGAAGTTGTGAAAAAAATCAATGAAGATTTGTAGAAAATAAATGCGTGGTGTAATGACTGGCAGTTATCTCTCAATATTAGTAAGTGTAACCTACTGCGTATAACAAGGCGAAAATCCCCATTAATCTACAAGTACAAAATAAATGCTCAGTCTTTGGAAGCGGTAACATCCGTCAAGTATCTGGGCGTGACTATTCGAAATGGACTCAAATGGAATGATCAGATTACACAAGTAACGGCCAAGGTGAACTCTAGAGTGCGGTTTGTTGGTAGAATCCTGAAGCGATGCAGTCCTTCAACAAAGGAAATTGCTTACAATACGTTAGTTCGTCCAGTCTTAGAGTACTGTTCGTCTGTATGGGTCCCTTACCAGTTGGGTCTGATTTAAGAGACTGAGAAGGTCCAAAGAAGAGCGGCAAGATTCGTGACTGGCACATTTAGCCATCGCGAGAGCGTTACAAATCTCATAGAAAGTTTGAAGTGGGACACATTTGCAGAGAGACGACGCGCTAAACGTAAGAGGCTGCTCACTAAATTCGCCCAGGATGTACAGCATATATTATTACCACCAACTTTCGAATCGTGCAATGATCACCATTCAAAATTAAGGGAAATTAGAGCTCGTACTGAGGCGATCAGACAGTCGTCTTTCCTTCGCGCGATCCGCGAGTGGAACAGAGGGGGGAAAATATGACCTTGGCGCGAATTGTGCCATCCGCCGCACAACGCTTGGTGGCTAGCGGAGTATATATGTAGACGAAGAGATGATATATCATCTGGAATGTCAAAGCGTGATGAAGGCTTGTTAGACAGATTAAGGCAGAAAAATCTTTGCAATGCTACCACTGCTCCTGCCTCAGCAGCCAGATACACTTGTGACAATTGCGCCAACAGATGCCGTGCTGCCATGAGCTTGACAAGTCATATGAAAAAATGCAACCCATAAACACACAGACACTGCAACAATCATCTACCAAGATGTCGTGGCCAATATATATATATATATATATATATATATATATATATATATATATATAGAGAGAGAGAGAGAGAGAGAGAGAGAGAGAGAGAGAGAGAGAGAGAGAGAGAGAGAGAAAGAGAGAGAGAGAGAGAGAGTCACTAAGTGCCAACTCTATAAAACGCTGATACGCCCAGTACTTACGTATGGTTCAGAAACATGGACGATTACAATGTAGGGTGGTAGACTAAGATCACATGAAAGAAGTGTATTGAGGATTTGGACCTATGTGTGGAAACTGGAGTCGGAGTAAGCGAACGAACGACGAGCTGTATGACTACTACGAGGAGGATGATGTGGTCAAGTTCATAAAGTTATGTAGGTTGAGACGTGATGAACATTTAATACGACTCGATGAGACAGGTTCTGCAAGGAAAGCCTGCTGCAGTACAACTGGAGGAAGAAGAGCAAGAGGACGACCGAGGTTAAGATGGAGTGATGATGTTAGAGATGACGCTGCCCGAGTTGGCTGCCATAACTGGAGACCCAGAGAAGAATGGCGGATAATTATCGAGGACGCCAAGTCTCATCCTGGGATGTAGTGCCAGTAAAAAAAAAAAAAAAAGGGTCCCGTCTACCTTAATATGCGACGTTAATTTAAACTTGATACCTGTACCTGAGAAAAAGGCGTCTTAACAGACGGACAGACAGACAACAAAGTGATCCTATATGGGTTCCATTTTCGTCGACTGAGGTACGGAATCCTAAAAAGAAAAGGAATAGAAAGTAATGTGGGCTCACTGGAAAATTGACAATATTCGCTGTACTTTGTTTCTTAGGGTGCTCCTATTTTGTGATTTACGTTTGTTTCTTTCATTGGAACGAGCTGTGTAATGGTAAGTCACCTTCTCCAGCGTTGCTACTGTCCTCGTCCTTGTGGCGCAGCGCGGGCCCTGGAGGCGGTGGTGGCGGGGAGGCGGGGCTGCCCCCGGGCCCGCCGCCGCTGCTGACGGAGCCGCCGCTGCCGCCTCCGGCGTGGTGCGCGGCCGCCGCTGCCGAGAAGTGGTGCAGCTCCAGGGAGCCGTGGTGGGCTGCGTGGTGCGCCGCGTGGTGGTGCTCCAGCGACCTCTGCACGTTGAACTGCAACACCGACGGCCGCCAATGAGCGATCTGCCCGAGTCACCCACTTGCTCAACTTTGACATTGATACCGGGTGGCTATGCACTACTGGCCGTTTAAATTGATACACCACGAAGATGAAGTGCTACAGACGCGGAATTTAACCGACAAGAAGACGTTACTGTGATATGCAAATGATTAGCTTTGCAGAACATTCACACAAGGTTGGCGCCGGTGGTGACACCTACAACGTGCTGACATGAGGAAAGTTTCCAACCGAATTCTCATACACAAACAGCAGTTGACCGGCGTTGCCTGGTGAAACTTATTGTGATGCTTCGTGTAAGGAGGAGAAATGCGTACCATCACGTTTCCGACTTTGATAAAGGTTGGATTGTAGCCTATCGCGATTGCGGTTTACCGTATCGCGACATTGCTGCTCGCGTTGGTCGAGATCCAATGACTGTTGGCAGAATATGGAATCGGTGGGTTCAGGAGGGTAATACGGAACGCCGTGCTGGATCCCAACGGCCTCGTATCACTTACAGTCGAGGTGACAGGCATCTTATCCGCATGGCTGTAACGGATCGTGCAGCCACGTCTCGATCCCTGAGTCAACAGATGGGGACGTTTGCAAGACAACAACCATCTGCACGAACATTTCGACGAAGTTTGCAGCAGCTTGGACTATGGACTCGGAGATCATGGCTGCGGTTACCCTTGACGCTGCATCACAGACAGGAGCGCCTGCGATGGTGTATTCAACGACGAACCTGGGTCCACGAATGGCAAAATGTCATTTTTTCGGATGAATGCAGGTTCTGTTTACAGCATCATGATGGTCGCATCCGTGTTTGGCGACGTCGCGGTGAACGCACATTGGAAGCGTGTATTCATCATCGCCATACTGGCGTTATCACCCGGCGTGATGGTATGGGGTGCCATTGGTTACACGTCTCGGTCACCTCTTGTTCGCATTGACGCCACTTTGAACAGTGGACGTTACATTTCAGATGTCTTACGACCTGTGGCTCTACCCTTCATTCGATCCCTGCGAAACCCTACATTTCATCAGGATAATGCACGATCGCATGTTGTAGGTCCTGTACGGGCCTTTCTGGATACAGAAAATGTTCGACTGCTACCCTGGCTAGCACATTCTCCAGATCTCTCACCAATTGAAAACGTCTGGTCAATGGTGGCCGAGCAAATGGCTCGTCACAATACGGCAGTCACTGCTCTTGATGAACTGTGGTATCGTGTTGAAGCTGCATGGGCAGCTGTACCTGTACACGCCATCCAACCTCTGTTTGACTCCATGCCCAGGCGTATCAAGGCCGTTATTACGGCCAGAGTTGGTTATTCTGGGTACTAATTTCTCAGGATCTATGCACCAAAATTGCGTGAAAATGCAATCACATGTCGGTTCTAGTATAATATATTTGTCCAATGAATACCCGTTTATCATCTGCATTTCTTCTTGGTGTAGCAATTTTAATAGCCAGTAGTGTAGTTAATTTACGGCTGCTCACAGATGTGATAGCGAAAGTGATATGCTAATGTGTTAATGCGGAACCGATCAACGCTGAAAAAATAGCTCCAATTATGGCCACCAGGTGCAAATCTGGCGCTGTACACTGTATGACGGTATGACACCCACGCTGCCATTTGATAAGCTACAACTTGAGTTAACTGTGTGGTTATCGAGAAGAGAGACCGTGCACTTTTAGTGGTGCAGGGTAGCAATTACAGTGCTGCACTAAGAGAGTATCGCCGAATGAAAGATCTGAGAAGAGGCCCGCTGCCGTCAATTTGTTTAAAGAAGACGATAATGAAATTCGAAGACAGGGATGAGCTTGGTGCGGCACCTGGAAGAGGAAAGCGTCCTATTCCAGTGGAAGTTAGTGGCGAGGTTGCTGCTGCTGTTTACTGACCACGCGAAACACGCCCTAGATAGTGTTAATGCTCTTGCAGGGTCACGAGAATTTTCATCCCCTGGCCGACAGCACGGAAAGGTATCCGTAACAGATCCAAACGGTGCAGCAACTGAAACCACATGATCCGTAGAAGGGTTCTGAACTTGCTCTTCTGTTTTTGGCATGGATCAAAGTTGATGACATATGGTCAGACAATTCTCTATGGAGTGACGAGACACATTTTTCACTACAGGGTGCAGTGAGCTCACGGAACTGCCGAATTCGCGGTTCTGTTAAACCGTGTATTACGCACGAAAAGCCACTGCATTCGGAGCATGTGATTGTGTGGAATGGATTCACAAGCACATTTATTCCCGGTCCGTTCTTCTTTGATAAAATGCTCCCAGAGAGCCTCTCAAGTGGACCGTGACGTCAGCACGTTGTCGAGACCTCCTTGTACAGCAAGTGATTCCATATTTGGAAAAGCGCAGCTGGGTGGAAACCACAGTTTTCATGCACGATGGGGCAACACCTCATGTCGCTCGCCCCGTGAAAGACCAGCTTAATGCAGTCTTTCACGAACGTATTATCTTCAGAGTTTTCCAGATGCACAGTCTGTAAGGTCAGCTGATATGAATACATGTAACCTTTGCCTCTGGGTATATCTAAAGAACGCATTTACCAGAGACACTTTAACACGTTGTCCAGATTCCACCGAGCTGCGAGCAGCTGTTGATAAAGTCGTTTTGCGGATGCAGCATCTCGTCGACATCTCCAGTGCTCATGTTGTACAAATTGTGTATGCGGCTATTAATAATTAAATCAACACTAAGTTTTTCTCTCTTGTTTGACCTTTTCTGCCGACGTACCGATCTTACTCCATAACATATAGAAACGTTTCTATAGGTCGTTCTTGCATTCACAGATTTCCAGCTGGTGGCCAAATAGGTTCCGCATTAAAGCATTAGAATATCTACCAAGTTTCGCTCGTACACTATAGTTTCAGCTGCACTTTAATTGGGTGTTGTGTGATGTCCTTAGCTTAGTTAGGTTTAAGTAGTTCTAAGTTCTAGGGGACTGATGACCATAGATGTTAAGTCCCATAGTGCTCCGAGACATTTTTTTGCAATTTAATTATAACCACCCAGTATCACAGATTTCGCGTTAACTGGTCCTTATTGCACACATTTCCTAGATGCGACTGATGAGACACATGTTAGTTGTGCAGTGGTGATGGGCCCGTCATTTCTCCTCGAGCAATGTTTGAAAATTCAATTTCTAGACGCAAAATGCTCTGGCATCGTAACACTTCTTTATAAGTGTTGGGCTCACATCTTATCAAATGACTTAATACATTAAACCGACCACAATAAAATAACGGACACATTGAATTAAGGGCACTACAGCTTTATGAACGAAGAGTGCATCAAAGTCTTTGAAGGACACCGCGAAGTGTAAAACGCCAACTCAGGGTCTCAGGGTACTGAAGGGAATAATCAATTAACAACATGCAAAGCCACGGGTCGCTGTTGAGGAGAAATCATTCTTTGTTGTAGGGAGCCTTTGCAAACATTAATGCGTTATCGTTGGTTCATTCTAATGGTTGATAGGAACCGCATTCTGCTTTGGGTCGAAATGAAGTAAAATGGCCATAAACTCATACGACCAACGCTAGAAATGTAAATAAAAGTACTGCCATAGCAGATACCTTATTCTATTGTTCCCTCAACTATTGAAGTTACCTTAAGACGCTAACCAATAATCAATGATCATTAATTACATAACTTTCCGTAAAATTCCATACACATGTGTTTATAGAAGTGCCTAAGACGAACTGAAGACACCGTAGGGAGCACGTTGGTCGTTTTGAGAAGCAGCATTGTAAAGTTTGAACAAAATCTCGTGAATAAGATATGTCAATTACATCTGTTGTGGTTTTTTTATTAACTTAACTCATTGCTTCAAAGCCACGGCACCTGCGGAGAAAACCTTTACCGATAGGAAAATGCTTCATCTTTCCAATGTGACTGTAACACTGAGCATCAGACTATCAAACACATTGTAACAACCTGTAGCAGACGAGATTACCCTGGAAATCCACAAGATTTCTTTGAAGTGATAGAGGCAGCCTTGAATGGACTGAAAATTTAGGTATTAATTCATATATTTCGTTCCTAAGACCTAATTCTATTTATTTTTTAAAATTATGTAATTCTTTAATGTTACTTGCAGTGCCGTTTGTATTGCCATACGTTAAATAAATAAATAAATTTCTTTCAATTATTTCTAGAGTAATGACATGTTTTTAAAATTGTAAATTGTATCCAAAATTTTATTCTTTAACGTATGCCAGTAGTTGCTTAACATTCTTAACATTCTTTACTTGTAAACTGAGTGCACGTAACATGGGCAAACTTACCACTGTTTGCTTGCTGGGCAAGTTTGCGAAACTTTACTGTGAAATCTGTCAAAAATAGAAACTTAAAATGTCTAAACTGTTTCAGTTTATGATACTAAGATCTTAGATACTAAAGTATGACAATCTTAAGAATCAATGTATGATTCAGCACAATATAAAATTAATTTTATTTTCGCCTTACTACATAGCACAAAAATGTTAAGACGGTGATTAAAATTTCTGGCATCACACTATCACGTAAATTGACGAAAACTATGGTACGAGACACAACTTAAATTTGTTTACTTGCTTACGCAATTATTACGATTACATGATTAGGAACAACTTTTGAACAGCATTTTCGTTCAGGAAGGAAATCAAGATCTTTATCGGAGTCGTAGTGATCCGCATCATCCTCTGATTCGCGCAATTCGTCCCTGAAAAGCATATTCTTGGCGCGAATACCGCAATTGTTACAACTTTTGGCAAACCGTGTTTTTGGCACTAACCACTATTTACATGCACACATCCTGGCAAAGTCGCAATTAGGGAAAATTCGGTATTAGAGACAGAGCTGTCATTTCTGTTTATAGTGGAATTATCAACTAATATGAATAAAGCACATCACGTACCATGTTCTACGTGCAATAAGTCTGTTTCTCACTGATTGAATCTTACCACTGTTTACAGCTAAGATCTTCAATTATCCCCATCTCAGTTTACGGCCACATTAAAAACTCGTGCGCTTTCTTTTTTTGCTTCACCTGCATGGCACTGGTGGCTTTCATTTCCGGAGAGTTTGATGTCAGGTTATTGGAGCCTGTGACTGATTAGTGCATGTAGAGCTTAGTACCGTGCGTACGTTTTTAGTGGCGATGATTATGAGAAAGATGGAAAACTGTTAAATTATGTACCAGCACATAGCGTATTCAGCTCTAATAGTCATCGAGGTGGCCGCTTGAAGTAAATGTCTCCAAGCAAAAAAGCGATCACGATCATCAACAACAGTGTTATATGTGCTGAATTCGCCACGCTTTATGAGATGATTTGGCTTGTAACTTTGTTTACTGAAAATCGGATGAGCAGCACTTTAAGACCAACTCCTCCGATTTATCTTTCACTTCCGGCCAAATGCTACCGATTACAATGGCCAGAGTTATATGCACTAATGTCCTTCCATACCTCTCCACTGTGTCTAATGAAGTGGTATTACATTGTTGACAACAAACCGTTAGTTAAATGAGACCAGGTAATTCTCTTGGTGCTATTTAAAAACAGTGGGTCCTGGGTAGTTATCGAGTTTCAAAGTCTCCTTTCTATTCATTTCTGTAATCATAAGTCATAACGCATTATTGCTCAAGTACTCATCTACAGCACACATACTGGTTTATTATGCTAAGGAACGAAAAGGGGAGGAGGGGTTTCCTGAGCACATTCCAAGGAAATTATATATTGGCATCTAACGAATGACTGAATTCTAAAAGCAGGGCATAGCTTCCACAATCGAACATCCTAGTGTGTATATCGTTAGCAGTTTTCAGAGTTTGCTATGCAGTCGACACATATTACACTTTTCATAACGTTATTTGTTACCCGGCTTTTGAATAACGCACCATAAAGTGAATTATATTGCATGTACTCGTATTTTATTTTATGAAGACTGGACATATTTGCTCTCTGTGATCCTTATACATGCAAGATACGCTTATTTTATGTCTGTCGATCACTGTTTCTATTTCAAAACGATCGGTTTCGGGCAATTTCGCCCATCTTCACATAAAGTTTCTCAGTTACAGCGTAACCAGTTTTAATAGAGGAATCATTTGAAACTTCGGTTAAGATTGGTCACGTTGTAGCTACGACTTATGGCATGAACATGGGCGCCATTACCCGAAACGGAAACAGCGATCGACAGACAGAAAGTAAGCCTATTTCATATTTAGCAACATGAAGTCACTTAGTTTAGCAAAATCGACGCTAGACGGCTAGCCGAAGCAGAAGAAACGACTGTCGGTGGATTTTCGTATTACCAGTTATTTCTCCTATTCATTCTCATCGTCATTCGAAATATATATGTTGAAGCAATATTTTGTTTAGGCGAAAATCAACAGCATGTACAAGCTTCAAAAAATGTATTACACTTTGTTGTCTGTAATAATATTTATTTGCTACCGGTTTCTATTTGAACCAGGTTCGCGGGAGCTACGTAACACACAAAAGTAGACCAAATGTGACACTGAAATCCACAGACGAAACAGTAGCAACCATCTACGGAAAATATTGCATATGTTCCATACATCATATAAGCCTTGAGACAGAGTTGACAAGAAATACTTGACCTGCAACTATTATATCAGCACATACCATAAATCGGTTTCAACAAATGTGGCGAAACAAGAAGTTAACATGAGGACTGAATGAAGCAGTCACACGAAGTTGGTCGTGCGGTAGCGTTCTCGCTTCCCACGCCCGGGTTCCCGGGTTCGATTCCCGGCGGGGTCAGGGATTTTCTCTGCCTCGTGATGGCTGGGTGTTGTGTGCTGTCATTAGGTTAGTTAGGTTTAAGTAGTTCTAGGGGACTGATGACCATAGATGTTAAGTCCCATAGTGCTCAGAGCCATTTGAACCATCACACCAAGTGATGCATAAGCTGAAAGCAAAACAAGTCAAAAACCTTAAGAGACATGAAAAAATAACATCCAAATGTAGATTTATACACTGAGATGACAAAAGACATGGAATACCTCCAAATGTCGTGTCTGATCTCCTTCTGACCGGCGCAGTGCAGAAACTCGATCGTCGTGGCATGGATTCTACAAGTCGTTGGAAGTTCCATGCAGAAATACTGACCCATGCTGCCTCTATAGCTGTACGTAACTGTGAAAGTAATGTCGGTGTAGAATTTTATGCGCGAAATGACTTCTCTGTTATGTCCGAAAAATGTTTGATGTCGGGCGATCTGGAGGCCAAACCATTCACTCGAATTGTCCGAAATGATCTTCAAACCAATGCCAAAATGGCGCACTGGCCCGGTGAAATGGCGCACTGTCAGCCATAAAAATACCATCGTTGAAACTTCCTGGCAGATTAAAACTGTGTGCCCGGCTGAGACTCGAACTCGGAACCTTTGCCTTTCGCGGGCAAGTGCTCTACCATCTGAGCTACCGAAGCACGACTCACGCCCGGTACTCACAGCTTTACTTCTGCCAGTATCTCGTCTCCTACCTTCCAAACTTTACAGAAGCTCTCCTGCGAACCTTGCAGAACTAACACTCCTGAAAGAAAGGATATAGCGGAGACATGGCTTAGCCACAGCCTGGGGGATGTTTCCAGAATGAGGTTTTCACTCTGCAGCGGAGTGTGCGCTGATATGGATCTTCCTGGCAGAGTAAAACTGTGTGCCCGACCGAGACTCGAACTCGAGCTTCTGTAAAGTCTGGAAGGTAGGAGACGAGATACTGGCAGAAGCTGTGAGTACCGGGCGTGAGTCGTGCTTCGGTAGCTCAGATGGTAGAGCACTTGCCCGCGAAAGGCAAAGGTCCCGAGTTCGAGTCTCGGTCGGGCACACAGTATTAATCTGCCAGGAAGTTTCATATCAGCGCACACTCCGCTGCAGAGTGAAAATCTCATTCTGGAAACATCCCCCAGGCTGGGGCTAACCCATGTCTCCGCTATATCCTTTCTTTCAGGAGTGCTAGTTCTGCAGGTTTCGCAAGAGAGCTTGTGTAAAGTTTGGAAGGTAGGAGACGAGATACTGGCAGAAGTAAAGCTGTGAGTACCGGGCGTGAGTCGTGCTTCGGTAGCTCAGATGGTAGAGCACTTGCCCGCGAAAGGCAAAGGTCCCGAGTCGAGTCTCGGTCGGGCACGCAGTATTAATCTGCCAGAAAGTTTCATATAAGCGCACACTCCGCTGCAGAGTGAAAATCTCATTCTGAATACCATCGTTGTTTGGAAATATGAAGTACATGAATGACTGTGAATGGTCAATGATCAGTTCCGTTGGATCAGAGGACCCAGTCCATTGCATGTAAACACAGTCCACACCGTTATGGAGCCACCACTAGTTTGCACAGTCCCTTTTTGCAAACTTGGGTCCATGGCTTCGTGGAATCTGCGCCATGCCCTAACCCTACCGTCAGCTATTACCAACTGAAATGGGGACTCACCTAACCAGGTTGCGAGTCGTCTAGGATCGAACCGATGCGGCCAGGAGCCCAGCAGAGGTGCTGGCAGGTGATTTCGTACTGTTAGCAAAGACCCTCGATAGGGGCGATGTACAGCGGGGACTTCGTGTGCCCCAGGACCGCTACGGTAGCTGAGAAGGCCCTATGGGAACCCTGAAACGTGACGGCTAACGGGGCTCTGGTGAAGCTGCGATAGGCCTAGCAAGCCAGTAGTGGATAAATCAACAGCTTTTAAAAAGGGAACATGCCTCGGATCACGGAACGGATTTAAGGGAAACCGACCAAGCAATGGAAAAGGATTGCGAGATGGTTTACGACTGGGCACCTTAAACGTAAGGACTCTAACTGGGAAGTTAGAAGAAATTGTAGAAATGATGGAAAGGAGGAAATTGGACATCTTGGGACTTGCTGAGACTAGGTGGAGAGGAGTTGGTGAAAAACCACTAAGTAAAGGATGTAAACTGTACTGGATAGGGAATGAGAGGGGAAGAAATGGAGTGGCAATAGTGGTCAGAGAGGGTCTGCAGGAGGAGGTGGAAGGTATCAATGATCGAATGATAAAAGCCAGAGTACGGGTGAAAGGAAAAAGCATTGAAATCATCCAATCATATGCCCCACAGGTGGGGTGTACAAAAAAGGAGAAGGAGGAATTTGAAGATGACATGCAAAAGCAGCTAAATGGAGGAAACCAGATTCAAATGGCTCTGAGCACTATGGGACTTAACATCTATGGTCATCAGTCCCCTAGAACTTAGAACTACTTAAACCTAACTAACCTAAGGACAGCACACAACACCCAGCCATCACGAGGCAGAGAAAATCCCTGACCCCGCCGGGAATCGAACCCGGGAACCCCGGCGTGGGAAGCGAGAACGCTACCGCACGACCACGAGATGCGGGCAAACCAGATTATAATAGGGGACCTCAATGCACATGTTGGCACAGACAGGAAAGGATTCGAGGAGATAATGGGACCAGAGGGCTGGGGGAACCGAAATAGAGGAGGAAAATTGTTGCTGGAATTCTGCAAGAGGAATGGGCTGGCGATCGCAAATTCCTGGTACAAGAAGAGAAGTAGTCACAAAATAACTTGGTACAGTGGGGACTGGTCCCAGACTTCAGTAGTAGACTATGTACTAGTGGATAGGCAGATGATGAGCAGCCTCACAGATGTTAAGGTCATTCCATCTGAGGCCTTAGACAGTGACCATCGGCTGTTGGTAGCCACCCTGAGCGAGAAAAAAGATAGGAGGGCAACAGATATACAGGAGAAAAGGTTGAAGACATGGATGCTGAAAGAGGATGAACGGAGGACCCAGTACCAGACACTGATCAGGAAGAAGCTGCCGAAGGAAGATCAGAGAACAGTGAAGGAGAATGGGGAGATTTTAAGAGGGCTCTAGTTGAGGCAGCTGAGACTGTGTGCGGAAGAACTAGCACAAAGAGGAGAAGTAGGGAAACCCCATGGTGGAACAACATATGTAAAGAGGCAGAACTTCGAAAGAACAAAGCCTTCAGAGAATGGTTCCAGACCCGAACAGAGGAAGCTAGGGTAAAATATAAGGAAAGCAAGAAAGCGGCACAGACCATAGTAAGGGCGGAGAAGAAGAAGTGGATGGAAAAATGGACAAGAATGTTAGAAGAGGACAGTGAAGGGAACAAAAAAGTACTTTACACCATGGTAAGAAATAAGAGGAACGACAGAAGCGAGTGCCTGAGGATCATGGATAATAATGGAAGAGTTGTGGAGGAAATGCATGTGCTCAAAAAGATTTGGAAGGAGTACTTTGAAGATCTGTTGAATGCCGCCAAGCGGGTAACTAACAGCGATGGAGAGCCCAAGGCAGCAGAAGATTATAATAGTGGAGAAATTGATAATCTAACTTGGAATGAAGTGGAAGAAGCCATAAAGAGGATGAAAGGGGGCAAGGCATCAGGTTGGGACGAAGTAACAGTGGATATGATACGAGCAGCAGGAGAAGTAGGAACCCAGTGGCTATACAGAGTGCTGAGGGTGGTGTGGAAGGAGAACAGAATTCCTGAGGATTGGAAGAAAGGAATTATAGTCCCGATCTTCAAGAAAGGGGATAAAAGGAGATGTGGAACTACAGAGGAATCACCCTGCTATGCCACTGTGGAAAAATCTATGAAAAGATCCTGGAGAAGAGAATAAGAAGCAGTATTGAAAGTAGACTGCAAGAAGAGCAGTACGGTTTCAAACGAGGAAGATCAACAACGGACCTCATATTTGCGGTAAGGCAACTGCAGGAAAGGCACTATGAGTACGGGAAGGACTTAATCATGGCCTTTTTGGATATTGAGAAGGCGTATGACAGTATCTGTAGGGACAAGCTCTGGGATGTGCTGAACGCAAAAGGGATAGATGAAGAGATAACACGAAAAGTCAGAAAAATGTACGAGGGAAGTGAGAGTTGTGTGAAAGTGGGGAGGGAACGTACTGCATGGTTCAAGCTGGAAAATGGGCTGCGACAGGGAGGTGCACTTTCGCCTTTATTGTTTATTATTGTTATGGATGAAATCCTACAGCAAGTATCAGATGCAATTGGAGATCATAAAATGAAATCAGCGCTTTTTGCCGATGACCTGATGTTATGGGGAAATTGCGAGAAGGAGGTGCAAGAGCAGTTAGATGCTTGGGAGGCAACGGCAGCACAATATGGAATGCATTTCTCTGCAAAGAAAAGTGAAATAATCGTCACAACAAGGAAGAAGAATAGGCCAAATGTGGATATAACTTGTGGAGGGGAAATACTACAAGTGGTAGAGAATTTCAAGTACCTGGGAAGCGTGATTGAAAGTAAGGGGGGAATCGCAATGGAAATAAATGAAAGGTGCAGAAAAGCACGGCAGTTCTACAAATGCATTAGGGGGCTTATTTGGAGCAAGGAGGTACCACGGAAATCCAAGGGAATTATATACCGAACCTACTTTGTCCCCATATTGGCATACGGAAGTGAGACATGGGTAATGCACAAAAGCGACAAAAGTAGAATACAGGCTAGTGAAATGAAGTTCCAGAGGAGCAGGTTGGGTGTAACAAGACGAGACAGATTGCGAAATGTGTATGTGAGGGAAAGACTAAAGGAGGAACCAGTACAGGACAGGATAGAAAAATCAAGGCTGCAGTGGTATGGACACATGAAGAGAGTGGATGAGGGAAGAATTCCAAAGAGGATGTTTGATCTACAACTGGAGGGGAAGAGGCCCAGAGGAAGACCAAGAGATAGATGGGTGAAGGGAGTGAAGGAATGTGTGATGAGAAGAGGAGAGAACTGGACGAAGGTGGAAGAGGGGGAATGGTGGAAAGGCAGAACACGATGGAGAGGCTTGTGTTCCCGACAGACCCAGCCAGTGACTGGAAACTGTCCAAGATGATGATGATGATGATGATGATGAGCAAAGGCCCTCGCCTCGGTCAAACTCTAGCCCATTAAACCAAATTACGCGTCACTGTCGTAACGAATACGTTCGCTGTACGTCCCACACTGATCTCCGCGTTTACTTCACGCAGTGTTGCTTGTCTCTTAGCATTCTACACAAACGCCGCTGCCCTCGGTTGTTAAATGAAGGCAGTCGGCCACAGAGTTGTCGATGTTTAGAGGTAATACCTGAAATCTGGTATTCTCGGCACACTCTTGACACTACGGATCTCAGAATATTGAATTCCCTAAAGATTTACGAAATGTAATGTCCCATGCATCTAGCTGCAACTGCCATTCCGTGTGCGAAGTACGTTAATTCACGTCGTGCGACCACGGTCACATCGGACACCTTTTCACATGCGTCACCTGAGTACAAATGACAGCTCCGCCAACGCAGTACATTTCGTTATCCCATGAGTTTTGTCATCTTAGTGTATGACTGCTTTTATCTTCAGTATGACTTTCTAAACCCCCAGTTACCCTCCGTTGCCCATCTCCAAACTCCTTCTCCTTCACGCTCCTGAACCCCCATCAAAACGCCCCATTGCTCTAAAGCTCTGTAACAGTTTTATATGTCACTGTCCACAACCCCCGCCTCCCTTCCCTTTCTCAGCTTACCTTTCGTCAATAATTAGGTCTATATATGACGTAAAGAATGGAAGTGATATGGACATTTTCCTCTTATTAAATAAAATTTTGGTAACGACTCCATTAATATCTTTCATGTGTTTTAAAATACTAACTTCTGAATACGATCTATTTCAGGTAGATGTTACTCTAAATGCTCTACATTTATTTTGTATTTTTCCCAATTATGCTAAAAGTATGCTATCTTCCTACTATTTTTGTGTCCCGTTTCGATTTATGTAATGACGTTATTTTATATTCCACTTGTGGTCATGGCCGAGCGGTTCTAGGCGCTTCAGTCTGGAACCGCGCGACCGCCTCGGGCATGGATGTGTGTGATGTCCTTAGGTTGGTTAGGTTTAAGTAGTTCTAAGTTCTAAAGGACTGATGACCTCAGATGTGAAGTCCCATAGTGCTCAGAGCTATTTGAACCATTTTTTGAACCACTTGTGGTTACACTGCAACACTTCTGGCTTTACAGCCATCATATTCAGGTACAAGAAGCTCTTCTTAGAGCAGCTGAGAAGGCAGCAGTGGTAAGATTATGTAATGTGATGTGATGTACCGATGACAGATGGTTTTTTTCGGTACGGGTTTCGCAAAAAACACCGCCTCGATTGTGGTCCTTCTCTGCGTGCGGAAGATGCACGAAAAAATTATAATCTTCTGTTATTAGTATTGGAAAAACTACACAGCGTATTTACTTCGATTTCATATAAAAGCATCTCTCAATAGAGCGCTGTCATTCAATTATTTCAGAGGTACTGATAACCAGCAGAATAATAAACAACTGGTAAACGAAAAGGCAGACGAAGCACTTCGGAGATCTCCGGATGGCGCCACCTAACTTGGATGGCGGACAGAGTGGTGCGACCGTAAGATCACAGCTTGTTAGGCAGTCTCGGAGAACAGACATGTCTTCCACGACAAGTTAAGACTTAATTTGCAATGCCTAGTTTGTAAATCAGAGCTGGTTCGGCAGCCTCGAGGGACAGACCTGTTGTCTGCCGTGGTCGATATAAGTTAACTCCTTATTAGCAAATATATGGTTATTTGTACATGTAATTGAGAACAGTGTGATAGTAATTACAGAAATATGCAGATCATTACTTTGATGAAGAATGAAGATTATTTGTGACTCTAAACTGGAATGTATTTCTGTAGTTTCTCGTGTTCTGCTCATAAAAAGCGAGTGGCGTCACGTATAAACAAATTAATTGAAAATTTAATTACTTCTAAAGTATTTGTTCCTCGCTAAGAGGTTCTTACAGCCCCCATGATAACGTGCTGTTTACTGCGCACGGGACAACAACTGTAGAAGACTGCAGAATGCTGAACGTTCATTAGAAGCCGCGCGGAGCGGCCGCGCGGTTTAGAGGCGCTATGCGCAGCCCCTCCCACTGGAGGTTGGGTTGTTTGGGGGAAGAGACCAGACTGCGAGGTCATCGGTCTCATCGGATTAGGGAAGGACGGGGAAGGAAGTCGGCCGTGCCCTTTCAAAGGAACCATCCCGGCATTTGTCTGGAGCGATTTAGGGAAATCACGGAAAACCTAAATCAGGATGGCCGGACGCGGGACCGCCGGATGTATGAGTCCTGCCTTGGACATGGGTGTGCGTGTGTATGTGTCTGTGTGTTGTTATTAGAATAAGTTATCGCGAAATAGGGGACATAGTGTCACAGACATGATACGTGAATTGGAGTGGCAATCATTAAAACAAAGGCGTTTTTCGTTGCGACGGGATCCTCTCATGAAATTTCAATCACCAGTTTTCTCCTCCGATTGCGAAAACATTCTGTTGGCACCCACCTACATAGGGAGAAATGATCATCACGATAAAATAAGGGAAATCAGGGCTCGCACGGAAAAAATTTAAGTGCTCGTTTTACCCGCGTGGCGTTCGAGAGTGGAACGGTAGAGACACAGCATGAAGGTTGTTAATTGAACCCTCTGTCAGACACTTTATTGTGAATAGCAGAGTAATCACGTAGATGTGGATGTAGATGTAAGTAGTGTGTGAGTCTAGGGACCGTTGACCTCAGCAGTTTGGTGCCTAAGGAATTCACACACATTTGAACATTTATTGGAACTTACGCATTCCACTCAGGGCGGTCGAAACAAATAGGCACCTCGCGTGTACTGCAATCTTAGTACAAAACAGATCAGCGACACGTCATCCGTGGCAACACGGAGGAGGTACGAAGGAAAGAAATTTTCAAGAGAAAGGTTTATAATACACACGTACATACCTCTCTTTCCATGCCTGTCTTTTTCAACTTGTCGTGACATTTACTCAGAGGTTGAAAACAATTTTGTTGTTTTTATGCTCATTAAATTTATAAATCCGTAATTTCATAATTTATTTCGTTCTTATCATTGTGAAATATTAATTACAATTATAACTGTACAAGTCCGCCCCCGGTAGCTGACTGGTCAGCGCGACAGACTGTCAATCCTAGGTTGGATTCCCCGCTGGGTCGGAGATTTTTTCCGCTCAGGGACTGGGTGTTGTCCTAATCATCATCATTTCATCCCCATCGACGCGCAAGTCGCCGAAGTGGCGCCATATCAAAAGACTTGCATCCGACGAACGGACTACCCGACGGGAGGCCCTAGTCACACGACATTTACATCTTTATTTACAGCTGTACATAGATAGTGTCATTCGTTAATCACATAATCCTTTAATGATAGCGTCCTTCGATTCGGCATGTTATTTTACTTTTGACTCTTACGATCATTGACCTGTTTTGCTTTAAGCATATTCACATCGTTTGTTGTCACTATTCCAAGTAGTCCTCATGTTAAATTGCTGTTTTGTCACACTTGTCAAAACTGATTTTTCTAATGTCTCTATAACTTACTGGCAGTTCATCAAATCCTCTTTAACTTTCTCTCAAGACATGTATGACATCTGGCACATTTGTAATATTTTTCGAAGGTGTTTGGCTGTTGCTACTTCGTCTGTGGATTTCATGTTTCACTTTCATCGTCACATTTGGTCTTTTCTCTTGTGTTATATAGCTGCCGTGAAGATGTTTTAAAAACCGAAATCGTTTACAAATAAATATTAAGAGCTGGTTGGTTTCTTCAGGATATCAGTACATTATATTATTCCCATTCCTTGTCTGCTCCGATAGCTGAGTGGTGCCGACCGCTGTGACCGACGGGTTCTAGGCGCTTCAGTCGGGAACCGCGCTGCTGCTACGGTCACACGCTCGAATCCTGCCTCGGGCGTGGATGTGTGTGATGTCCTTAGGTTAGTTAGGCTTAAATAGTTCTAACTCTAGGGAACAGATGACCTCAGATGTTAAGTCCCGTAGTGCTTAGAGCTATTTGAACCATTTTTAAAAAAGCCGGCACGGTAGCTCAGCGTGTTCGGTCAGGGAGCTGGTTGGCCTCTGTAATAAAAATCTGAGTGGAAGGATCAACAAACGAACTTGAACGGATCTCATGTGACGTCCGCAACTGCCAAACACAACGATCAACAACGAACAAAACGCGAAAAAAAAAGAAGAAGAAGAAAAAGAAAAGTGGTCACTGTGACGGATTGCGTCCTACGGGCCCGGATTCGATTCCCGCCTGGGTCGGAGATTTTCTACACTCATGAACTGGGTGTTGCGCTGTCTTCATCATCATTTCATCCCCATCTGGCGCGCAGGTCGCCCAATGTGGCGTCGAATGTAGTAAGATCTGCACCAAGGTGGCTGTACCTGCCCCGCATGGGGCCTCCTGGCGAATGACGCCAAACGCTCATTTCATTTTTCATGTCCATTCCTTTTCGCTACGAGACACTAATTCTCAACATAATCTGAGTTCAATGCGATGCCTTTACTGGGAGAGCCTATATGCCCCTATGGCACCACTCGACTGGTCGACGCCGGCCGCTGTGGCCGAGCGGTTCTAGGCGCTTCAGTCCGGAACCGCGCTGCTGCTACGGTCGCAGGTTAGAATCCTGTCTCGGGCATGGATGCGTGATGTCCTTAGGTTAGTTAGGTTTATGTAGTACTGAGTTAGAGGGGACTGATGAACTCAGATGTTAAGTCCCATAGTGCTCGGAGCCATTTGAACCATTTGACTGGTCGACGTCGGAGCCAACGTCTTGTTGCACCAATAACCACCCCATCATCTAAGTTCTGCTTGACGTGGAGTGCACCCTTCATTAGCCCAAACAAATGGAAATCGGAGGGTGCGAGATCCGAGCTGTAGCGTGGACGAGAAAGAACAGTCCAATGAAGCTTTGTGAGCTCCTCTTGGGTGCGCAGACTTGAGTGAGGCCTTGCGTTGTCTTGGAGACTGAGTAGTTGGTTTGCTTTTTTGTGGCGACGAACACGCTAAAGTTCAGTAGCACAGTAAACTTCAGAGTTGATCGTTGCACCATGAGGGAGGACATCAAATAGACCAACTCCAGAAGACCGTCGCCGTGACTGTAACGACTGGGGTGCTACTTTGAAATTTTTCTTCGGAGGAGAGGTAAATGGAAACGAGCGTTTGGCGTCATTGGCCGGGAGGCCCCTTATGGGACAGGTCCGGCCGCCTTGGTGCAGCTCTTATTACATTCGATGCCACATTGGGCGACCTGCACGCCGGATGGGGATGAAATGATGATGAACACAACATAACACCCAGTCCCTGAGCGGAGAAAATTCCTGACCCAGCCGGGAATCGAACCAGGGCCCGTAGGATGACAGTCCGTCACGCTGACCACTCAGCTATCGGGGCGGACGAGGAGAGGTGGTGTAGCGCCACTCCATGGATCGCCGTTTTGTTTCAGCTCCAAGTGATGAACCCACGTTTCATCGCCTGTGACGATTTTCGACGAAAAATTGTCACCATCAGCCTCGTAACGCGCAAGCAATTCCGCACACATGCTCCGTTTTCCTCTGTGGTCTTCTGTTACACGGCGGGGAACCCAGCAGCCACACACCTTTGTGTAATCAAACTGGTGGACGAGCCTGTCAGCACTACTAACAGAGACATCCAGTTGTGCAGCGAGGAGCTTGATTATATCCGTCGATTTCCTCGAATTACAGTTTCCGCACGTTTCAACATTGCAAGAGTCACGGCTGCGTTTGGCTGGCCGGCACGAGAGAGATCGGACAGGTTTGCGCGACATTGTTGCGATGATGACATGCACCTCGCCCATCGACTCACCGCGATTTTGTTCACTTCCAGGTCTCCGTAGACGTTCTGCAAGCGCGTATGAGCATCTGCGATGCTGTTTTTCTGCTAAAAAAAATCAGTGACAACTCCCTTCTTGGAACGTACATCTGCTACAGACGTAATTTCGGAGGCTACATATTGCGCCGCCACGCCGCCACCCACCGCAGCTTCTCGAAACTATGAGGGCTGAAAAGGAAACATTCGATAATGTCCCACAGCAAATTTATTTTTTCAGCAGAAATTGGCCGAGGAGAAGGTATATCGCATTACTTATTGAACGCCTCTTGCATTTTAGACGGTGCAGTGTAATGCATTTCTTGAAACATGTTGGAAGAATTAATACAGTGATTGGTACAGTAAATCTCTCCGTTGGTACTATTGTAGCGTCTGCCACTGGATCTGAACGAACATTACTCCGACACTCTCGCTTTCGCTAAGCAAGCCCATGACGAATCGTGTTCTTGTGCTTCGAATAACATAATCTACTTTCTTCATTAAGAGTCAAATTTCGAGAAATATTTAAGAAGATGGAGAACGAAGGTTTTGTAAACTATTTCTTTGGTAGACAAAATTAGCGTACTTAACATTTTTTCAATACATTTGCTATTGGTTTCTGCCTTTCCTGCAAAATTTTTTTACACGACTTTTTCCATTTTAAATGGCTCCGAACGTTGCGATTATTTCTGCTGTTCGATTTCCGATCGACACTTCTGTAATCGAACAATAATGATCATTCTGGCTACTTATGCCCAATGCGTTACAACTGTTTAAGATGAGCTCCTGAACAAGAAGCGACCGTCTGAAGATCTTAATGCAATTCACTACAATTTTCTGGTGTCACAGTAATCATGTGCAGTATGACATCATCCGTGGGCAGCCTAGGTCATTTATAAATTTCGTGAACAGCGGCGGTTCTAGAACAGTGCCCTGTGGTACGCTTGAGTCTTCTCTCGCATGTGACGATTTCTCGTCGTTACGAAGGACATGCTGCGTTCTGTTGACTAGGTAGGTGGTACTCTCGTGTCAGCGCTGATGCACACTCATACGGAACTGGATCCGCTGTATATCGTGTAGCGGGATGACTCAGCTGAGCTGGTCTCAGCACACAAGACATCACAGTAGCAGCGCGCCGTCGCTATCTTTAGCCCCGGCGCTCGTCGCCGCTTGCCAGGTGCTGTGGTCACAACGCCGTGCTGTCCCAAGCAACTGCCCGACCTCAAGGCATATCACATGGACACGCAGCAGTTCATGCGGCAGCGAAGCCAATATGCGGATTAGTACCTCCTGAGAGAGAGGGAGAGAGGGACGGGGGGGGGGGGGGGGGTTGGAGTGAGTGTGTGTGTGTGTGTGTGTGTGAGAGAGAGAGAGAGAGAGGGAGAGGGGGGTAAGGGGGAAGAGGGGAAGAGAGGAAGCTCTTAGCGGCACTGCGTGTAGACTGAGTCCGTAGGCCGATTGGTGTGTCGTCGAACTTGTATAGCCGTCTGAGTAACACTCGAGTCGCAAGATGGGCAGGTGGCGCGTTATCAGCGCTTCTGATGGTTGCCAGGGCGCGTAGACCCGATGACGCGTACAGTCTGTTCTGTTCCCCGCCCACTGTGCGAAACTAAGACTGTGAGAACCTCTATTATGAAAAACCGACGGTGCTACAGCTTAACACCATTAACAACAACATGATTTTGGCAGGGATCGCAGTCGTCTGTCGTGGTTTCTAACGCAGATCTTTTCTTCTTCTGACTGCATTGAAGCGGTTTGCCGTGACTTTCCTTCCTGTGCACTTAACGTATACGAAATGTCCTCAATCATTTGTTGGATCTATTCCAATCTCTGTCTTCTTCTAAGGTTTCTTCCCTCCACGGCTCCCTACAGTAGAACCATGGAAATTATAACACGACGTTTAGACACATGTCCTATCATGCTTCAGTGCGTATTTTTCACATATTCCTTTCCTCAGTGGTTCTTCAGAGAAACTCATCATTTCACATCACTCCAATCACATCTCAAACGCTTCGATACTCTTGTTAACTGGTTTTCGCAGACATCAGTTATTTCTCACAATACTGTGCTCCAAACGTACAGCCTGAGAAATTTCATTCTGAAATTAAGGCCTACAATACCACTAGACACCTTTTAGCGAGGATTTCTCTGTTGGCCAACTTTTGTCAAAACTGCCAATACCACAATAAAACTCCTATATACTAATAAATCCTGCCAATCTAAACCAACCCCAAACAAGAAACGAGGGTACAAGTATGATTAAAGTTAATGTCTGTGACTGTCACATCCAATTGCTATATTTCCATAATTCTTCTGTAGGTCTGTTGAAATATAGTAAAACTGGGCAAAAGTCAGCTGACTAGGGAAGATAGTCAGCGCCTGGCCGTTATGAGTGGGCCACAGACCTGTTCACAGGACAAATAGCGCCACCGTAACAAGAGAGTGAGAATCAGGTAGGAATTTAAGGGCAGTTTATTGTGTACAGGCTAAACTCCGCCAAAGAGGCGCGATCCGTTTTGCGTCCCAAACGACGAAAAGCCATTGTACCGTCGTTTTAATGTGGGTAATCCGCTGGTGCCAAGAAGACGTACCGTGAGCATAAAACGAGAGAGCGCTGTATCGTGGTGCCTTGCCCTCTGCAGGAAGTCGGTATACTGGGAAATGCTAGCAGCGAAGCAGTGCAGAGATACGATCTCTGGAGTGAGTCGAGAGGCCATCCGGCCCTTTTGTGTTTAAGAACCACGGACCCACAGCCATCAGGCTGGCACCAAGTTAACTGCCTTGTTCTTGACCCTGCTAAGAAACAGCTAACAAATTAGGTAATATAAATAAAGTCGGGAGTAGGAGAAAATAAATCGCTATGTGCACTTGGAGAAGGCCTTGTTGGCTAAAATATGAAATAGGGCAGATCATGGCACTCACACTAAAACCCCACAAATTAATTAATAATGTTTAAAACTAGTATGGGAAGGAGATGATTGCAATCCAATATCGTGTCGGACCTCGTTTTACTCGGCGTAGTGCAGTAACTCGACGTGTCAAGAACTGAACAAGTCGGTGGAAGTGTCCTGCAGAAACACTGTGCCATACTGCCTCTACAGCCGTCCGTAATTACTAACAGTTATTAATTATGTCCCATAAATGTTCGATGGGATTCAGGTCGGCCCGCCGGCCGCTATGACCGAGCGGTTCTAGGCGCTTCAGTCCGGAACCGCGCTGCTGCTACGGTCGTAGGTTCGAATCCTGCCTCGGGCGTGGATGTGTGTGATGTCCTTAGGTTAGTTAGGTTTAAGTAGTTCTACGAGGTGCATTCAAGTTCTAAGGCCTCCAATTTTTTTTCTCCGGACTGGAAAGAGATAGAAACATGCGCATTGTTTTAAAATGAGGCCGCGTTCATTGTCAATACGTCCCAGAGATGGCAGCACCGTACGGCAGATGGAATTTTACCGCCAGCGGCGAGAATGAGAACTGTTTTAAATACTTAAAATGGCGACGTTTTCCTTACTTGAACAGCGTGCAATCATTCGTTTCCTGAATTTGCGTGGTGTGAAACCAATTGAAATTCATCGACAGTTGAAGGAGACATGTGGTGATGGAGTTATGGATGTGTTGAAAGTGCGTTCATGGGTGTGACAGTTTAATGAAGGCAGAGCATCGTGTGACAACAAACCGAAACAACCTCGGGCTCGCACAAGCTGGTCTGACGACATGATCGAGAAAGTGGAGAGAATTGTTTTGGGGGATCGCCGAATGACGAACAGATCGCCTCCAGAGTTGGCATTTGTGTGGGTTCTGTGCACACAATCCCGAATGACGACCTGAAAATGCGAAAAGTGTCATCCAGGTGGGCGCCACGAATGCTGATGGACGACCACATGGCTGCCCGCGTGGCATGTTGCCAAGCAATGTTGACGTGCAACGACAGCATGAATGGGACTTCCTTTTTGTCGGTTGTGACAGTGGATGAGACATGGATGCCATTTTTCAATCCAGAAACAAAGCGCCAGTCAGCTCAATGGAAGCACACCAATTCACCGCCACCAAAAAAATTTCGGGTAACCGCCAGTGCTGAAAAAATGATGGTGTCCATGTTCTGGGACAGCGAGGGCGTAATCCTTACCCATTGCGTTCCAAAGGGCACTACAGTAACAGGTGCATCCTACGAAAATGTTTTGAAGAACAAATTCCTTCCTGCACTGCAACAAAAACGTCCGGGAAGGGCTGCGCGTGTGCTGTTTCACCAAGACAACGCACCCGCACATCGAGCTAACGTTACGCAACAGTTTCTTCGTGATAACAACTTTGAAGTGATTCCTCATGCTCCCTACTCACCTGACCTGGCTCCTAGTGACTTTTGGCTTTTTCCAACAATGAAAGACACTCTCCGTGGCCGCACATTCACCAGCCGTGCTGCTATTGCCTCAGCGATTTTCCAGTGGTCAAAACAGACTCCTAAAGAAGCCTTCGCCGCTGCCATGGAATCATGGCGTCAGCGTTGTGAAAAATGTGTACGTCTGCAGGGCGATTACGTCGAGAAGTAACGCCAGTTTCATCGATTTCGGGTGAGTAGTTAATTAGAAAAGAAAATCGGAGGCCTTAGAACTTGAATGCACCTCGTAAGTTCTAGGGGACTGATGACCTCAGATGATAAGTCCCATAGTGTTTAGAGCCATTTGAACCATTTTCAGGTCGGCCGATCCGGGTGGCAAAATCATTCGTTCGAATTGTCTGGAATGTTCTTCAACCCTATCGCGAACGAAAATGGCCCACTAGCATTGTGCATTGTCATACATAAAAATTCTATCGTTGTTTGGGTGCATGATGTCCACGAATGGTTGCAAATGGTCTTCAAGTAGCCCAGTCTACTCTATGTACACACAGCCCACACCGTTATGGAGTTACGACTAATTTGCACAGTGCGTTGTTGACAACTTGAGCCCATGGCTCCATAGGATCTGCCCATCACTCGAACACTACCATCAGCTCTTAGCAACTCAAATCGGGACTCATCGGATGAGGGCACGGCTTACCAGTCGTCCAGGACCCAACCGTTATGGTCAGCAGCCCAGGAGAGGTATGCATGCGATGTCGTGCTGTTAGTAAAGGCGCTAGTATCGGTTTCTGCTGCCATAGTTCATTACCGCCAAATTTCGCCACACTGTCCTAGCGGATATGTTCGTCGTACATCCCGCATTGATTTCTACGGTTATTTTACGTAGTATGCTTGTCTGTTAGCACTGACAACTCTACGCCCCTGCTCTCGGTTTTAAGCGAAAGCCATCGGCCACTGCGTTACCTGAAATTCGGTATTCTCGGCACATTTTTGACATTGTGGATCTCGCAATATTGAATTCCCCAACCATTTTCGAAATGGAATGTCCCTTGCACCTATCTCCAACTATTATTCCGCGTTCAAAGTCTGTTAATTCTCGTGGTGCGGCCATAATCATAACGGATGCCATTTCACGTTAATCACCTGGGTGCAAGTGCCATCTCCGAGAATGCACTGCTCTTTTATGCCTAGTATAGGCGATACCACCGCCATGTGTATATGTGCATATCACTATCTCATGACCTCAGTGTAATTTAACACTGGAACAGGCAACCCACTATCAGTATCCGGACTGTGGCAGGATGAAATTTCGACAATGACATTGATGACAAGATCCTAAAATTTAAAGTAATTTGTGGTACGATCAGAAATATCCCACAAAAAGAGTCACGAAAGGGGTACAGATATAGTTTAATAAGCTATAGTAATACCTACAATGTTCTATGGATCTGATACATGGGTGTTCATGCAGATGGATATAAGCAGTATAGTTCTTCGTAATGTTAATGGGTCAGCCACAGAAGAACGCTTCACAAATGAAGGCATTAGAAATTAATTATATTTTTATTCAATGCGTAAGAAAATAGATGTAAAAAAACAGTTAGTGGGAAAATGTAGACGGAATGCATGAAAATAAACTTCAAAAATGGTTTAAATGGCTCTAAGAACTATAGGACTTAATATCTGAGGTCATCTTTCTCCTAGACTTAGAACTACTTAAACCTAACTAACCTAAGTACATCACACACATCCATGTCCGAGGCAGGATTCGAGCTTGCGACGGTAGCAGCAGCGCGGTTCCGGACTGAAGCGCCTAGAACCGCTCGGCCAAAACAGACTTCCAAAACAAATTTTTGACAATAAACCTAGAGGGACAAGATACAAGAGAAGAGCGCTGAAGAGATGGTTTCACATTTTTGACCAAAACAAGTGAAATCACGTAATCCACGGAGGGACTAGTAGAAGAATGGTACCGAGTCCTTAGCTGTTGATCCCCTTGCCGGTGGCGCGGAAACCAGCCGAAGTGATAAAAATGCGAATCGTGTAAGGGAGTTTCTTCACGCAAGCCCACAAACTAGCACCAAAAACATCGCACGTCAAATCGGTGTTGGTGCAGGCCTCAGAATCTCCATGCGCGATAATTTACGTGTACGGAGGGAGTGTGTGATGTTTGTACCGAACTCAATGACTCCTGAGCAAAAGGTGCAGCGCTTGCAGGCGTCCCAGAATTTTCTTAAGTCAAACGATATGGACGCTAATTTTTTGTTGAATTTTCTTAGGCGTCACGCGTTACGCGGAATGGAATATGGATACGATCCAACGACGAAGAGTCAATCGGCAGTGTGGCGGTCACCTGCAGAAGACTGCCCGTTAAAATTGCGTGCTTAGAAATGAAAGCTGAAGACCATGCTTATCGCATGTTTCCAGTCTCGAGGAATTATTCATCGGGAATTTGTAATCCCTGGCTAGACTATGTTGGGGACATTCTACCTGAAAGTTTTCAAACGCCTGCTGGTAAGAAGTGGCCGATTCATACTGCATAAGCACGGAAAAGGTGCCGGCAACACTAGTGTTCTTAAGCATCGGTTTTGGCCAAAAGAACGGCAACTCCTCAACTAACCTCCCACCATCTCCACCCCACCACCAGTTCGTCTTATTTGGTCCCAGCAGACGGAATTTACTGAAGCTGCACATTTTCTCGATTTTTGTGAAAACCAGATTATGACGGCGTACTTTCGGATTACTTTTTTTTTCGGTAACCACAAGGAGTAGAATCTCTCACTCTCCAACACAGTGTGTGCTCCTTCTTCTGGCAGTCTCCCTTACCTACCGTCCAAACTTCACAAAAGCCGTCCTGTTCCTGAAAGAAGGGATACTGTGAAGGTATGGGTAAGCCACATACTAGGGGCCTGTTTCCAAAAAAAAAATCCGCTCTCTAGCGGAATTTTCCATATTTGAAACTGACAGATTTAAGTTACGTATGCAAGGTTCCAGGTTCGAGCCCGGATCCAGTCAACGTTTTTATGTGCTAGAGTAGAACTGGCTGCCAGAGCGGCCTTTCGTGGACAACCCTGTTAGCGAATGAGCTATCCAGGCTATCCAGCTAACAGCTTCGGCCGCAAAGTACTTGCCCTGTTTTTCAAACAATCGACCGTGCGTCTATTACCGTGCTTCTGGACGTTCAGCAGAGTTGTAGTTTACATGTTATTCACAGAATTTCAACCACTGGGGCAGTCGTCTCCTTCAGGTCCATAGAGCTTGGCTCGACTTTCATACAAGGAGAGGAACTCCAACTCTAACGTACAGTGTTCCGAAGAAATGTTTCATCATATCGTCAAACTAAGAAAGCGTTGCAATCACAATCAAGAACGCCTGAGACAGAGGCTGAGATTGAGCCAGAGGAAGAGAAGTCAAGAATCGCTGATCTAGCTTATGCTGGCCAACATCTGAAAAGATCGGTAGGCTAAGGAAAGATGGCATCCAGTTTATTTTGCCCTTGTCAACAAAGACAAAAGATCTTCTTTGTAATGTTTCAGAAATCCGTGTGGGTATCACATTTCAAGCGAATGTGGCATGTGTTACTTGGTACAATTGGAACAGTCGAGGAGAGACATAAAGATCACCGACACACCAGATTATAGCGTCCAAACAAACTACCTGTCTTCGAACGCTGCTTCGAACAAAATCAGGAAGTGAAGTACGAGAAGACCAGTGCCGTGGTGCAAGCGCCAAGATTGTGGGGCACCCTAATTAACTACCATAACAGGTGAAGAAATAAGAGAAACGGTAATTAGAGGTGCGACGGTTAGACAGCTGGAAATGGTAGTGGGCACTTCACACATAGACCAGCCGACTAAGGCACATATATGAGGACTTGTACAGCGCGATTGGAGACTAAAGAGCATGGAAAGGCATCAAGAGCACGGCAGACTCGATCTCAAAGGCCTTGTACCTTCAATACATCAACTAACGACAAAATATACCTCACATGAGACCCAGGACACAGCAAACAATCAGGCATCAACAAGATGGCGAGACTCACCCAAGAAACAACATAGACGTTGATGTCAACACTTTCTCCGATCAAATCACTGAATATAGAGGCCGTGATAGGTTATTGTATCGGTGTCACGTAAAACCTATATATTAGACGTTGACACAAAGCCTAGTGACAAGAAGAACCAGTGGTGGGCGGACGGCTCGATGGCTTTTCCAGGTATTCCGCCCCACCTTCTCCCCTACTGTAGTATGGTAGTGGGAATCTACAACTCTGATCTTTCCCATCATCTTAAAAACTTCCTTAAATTTCAACAGTTTGCTTAAAATCTTATTTAACACCATCTGTTATATTTTAATTTAAATTTTTTCTGTGTAACTCATTATTACCGCTTCGGTTTTTATGCTGAATACAATATTTGCTTTATGTCAGCACATGAAAGTTTGTAAAATGCACAACCCGTTTTAAAACATATCTCTAAATATGCAATAAATGAAATAAAAAAATTATGGAGTTTATCGAAATAAATATGACGCAGAAACTTAACAAACAGTGACAGAGGTTTCATTTAAACAAGGTCTGGCATCCAGCACCCAGTATTTATTAAGATGTCGCTGATCATCATACACACCAGCGCCGGGAAACCCTGAGAGAATGTGTGTTTCACGGAATACCAGTGTGGGCTATGGAGAGAAGAAAGAAACATAAAGAGGCTTAACGGGCGTCAGAAGTCGAACTCGGCTATAAATTGCGCTGTGAAGCCAACAGCACAGTCTGGTGTCCAGGCAACGACCACAGACAACGAAACAACTCACGGCAGCTGAAGAGGAACTGTTTTGGTCGTCGAAGCACTGTGTTTAAAACAGAAACAACAATTCCGCTTAAGACCTGGAAGCATACCATTAATTAGTTACTGAGAAAATGTGAAAGATCACGATCTACCACGTGGCTATTTACCAGCGTACACTTCGCGGTGGCTTGAAATATTCCTTCTGTTTTTTTTTATCTTTCTTCCACTGTTGAATGAACAGATGCTTTCAGAGAATAAACTTCAGACTACTGTTGTGGTAAAAATGTGTATATCACATGCCGATACCACCCCACAGGCGTCACTGCAACGGAACTGGAAGTTTGCGTCTGACGCCGACAGCAGTCGCGCGGGATCTAGAGGACCCAATGGTGTGCGTCCGCTGAGCCACACCTGCAGCAGCTACAGTATATGCTTCGAACGCCCTTTACCGCCGCAATGCAGGACGGCAGGCGGCAGCGGTTCAGCCCACGCTCATAGCTACTTCGCCACTTGGTGCTGCCAGACGCTGCCTAACCGTGGCAGCAAGCTTTAGCACACAGAGCTCTTCCTGTTGACATCGATACCTGAGCTCTATTTATTCTCGCCTCATTTGTAACGAGTCTTGGTACACTTGGTGAAATGCAAGTGAAATAAATCTTCCGTCTGCTGTGTCACTTGTTCACTAAACATTTTCGCCTCTGCCCAGCTTTCCTACGACCACTGTTGCCACACCGCTCTGTAACCCACCTCTCCTTACCGTTGTGTCGTACACAACAAAATGCGACCCGCTTTTCATGGCGAGGTAAAGCTTTCGACTGCCTCGTTGCTAGGACTTCACACAGAGGTTTCATATTCGTACTCTTCCGAGCGTCCATAAAACTGCCAGAGACTTGGAAGACGCGGTAAGAGCGCAATAAAACGCGGCAGCCCCTCGCTTTGTCCGCGATGACACCGGCTGAGCGCCGGGGCGGCTGGCCGCGATTAATCCCGGAGCGCCGGTGGTGGCAGGCGGGCGCGAAATGGGCCGCGGAAGCGAAGCGGCGCCGAGCGATTTATACGACGCGAGTCGGCCGCTGATTCAGCCGTTTAAATGCGGCCCCCGGCCGGCCTGGCCTTGCGCCTGTTGTTCTCCGCGCCGCGTCGCGCTCTAGCAACAGGTTAGCGGCTCGCCACCTGTCGCACAACACCAAAGCTGCACCGTGATTCACAAAAATAAGAACCCATCCACCAATTCCCATATCCTATATCAATATCCATACACGTTATAAAAATAGATATACGTAAAAACGCTAAAGGAAAAAAATCGCAACACCGTTCGGGAATACATTCGTCTAGATCAGTGGTTCCCAACAGGTGGTCCGCGGACCCCCAGGGGTCTGCGAGCTATGCCAGAGGGGTCCGCAAGATACTATTAGAATAAAAAATATATTAAATACATTTAGTAGGATAACAAATTTTTTGTTTTGGCCGCTTCCTGCATGAGCAGAGCTCTAGCGAACGCTAACTTCTACGTCTACGTCTTCCTAGAGAGTAAAGAGATCGGCAGTGAGCATCAGCAACTTCTTATTCATACGGAAGTAAGATGGCTTTCTCGAGGTAGGATCTTGTCAAGATTTTTTTGAACTTAGAAACGAGGTTCGTGTGTTCCTTCTTGACACAAAGTACGCGGATTTTCTCACTAACTGCTCTTGACTTTGCCCAGTTGCGCACGTAGCTGATGTGTTTGAACACTTGAATGTGTTAAACTTGAGTTTACAAGGAAAAAATGTAGACATTTTCAAAGTTGAGGATAAGATTAGTGCTATGGTCAAGAAGTGTCAGATCAGGGCGTCAAGAATAGAACACGAGTCACTAACTAAACTTTTCTACATTAAAACAATTCTTGGAGTCATCAGAGGAGAGTTTGTCTGACCAGATCAAGATCAATGTAGCCGAGCATCTACGCAGCCTAGCCACCACTTTTAGAGAGTATGTCCTTGAACCTAACCCAGACGACAGATGGATTCGATATCCTTTCAGCTGTGAAGAAATAGACAAAACCCAAGGCCTCACTGAAGAAGAGCAAGATCAACTTGTGGATCTGTCCAGCTGTGATACGATGATAAACATTTTCATCGGTGATAAAATTACAGACTCCTGGGCAACAGTACGTACGGACTATAAGAAACTTGGAGATATGGCAATGAAAAAGATCCTTCCATTTGCAACCACTTACCGGTGTGAGCAACCATTTTCGTCCATGTGTTTCATGAAAAACAAATACAGGAGTCGACTCGACATGCGGTCGGATTTCAGAGTGAAAGTTTCAAGTTTGGAACCTAATAGTTCAGAAATAATGGACTCAATGGTCAGATTGAACTCATTAAGGACTGAAAATTAAAACTAACTGTACTCTGATGGAGCACTCAGTTTTAACTGTACTTTTTCAAATAAATAATACCTTGTATGAAATTAGTGTTTTCTTATTTTTCACACGTCTACTCACTGCAATCTCAAATGTAGTACACTTGAAAGACCAATACACTCAGTTTTAATTTTTTCTTGTCATTTTCAGTTCATACTCAGTTTTTATTTTTTTAAGGGTTTTGTTATACGAAACACCCAGACTTGAAGACAAAGATTTTTAGCAATAATCAAAAATTTAACAATAACAATGATGGCTAAACTGAGAACGCTTTAAACACAATATTTTTTCAATAATGAATATGTCGATGTTTTTTCGAAGTACCAAAAACAGAGAACGTATAAAAGACTCTTAATTTGGTTTTTTTAGGTACTTGATACTGTGATATGGCAAGATACCAATCATGCTCGATGAGGGGGTCCTCGAGAACATTTTGTTGAGAACGCCTGCTCTAGATAACGCATGTAAGTGAATAACATTGCAAGATCACACGTTAATGTAAGCGCGAGATAAGCCATTGCGAATGCGAATCCTGGTACATTAAAAGTCGGCGTAACTGCCAGAATGTTGAATGCAAGTATGCAAACGTGCAGGGCTGTCGCATGCCAGTTTGTGGAATGGAGTTCCACGCCTGTTGTACGTGGTCCGTCAACATAGGGACGGTTAATGCTGTTTTTGGATGACGCTGGAGTTGTCTTCCTGTGATTTATATGCGCTTGACCGGAAATCTGCTGCTCGAGCAGGCCAAGGCAACGTGTGCATACTCTGTAGCGTATGTTGGATTATAACAGCGGTATGTGGGCGAGCCTTATCCTGGTCGAAAACACAGCTATTTATGCTATTAGGGTCACTGCAAAGTTTGGCGATATACATCTCAGTAAATTAGCTTACCACGCCTATTTTCATTCTCTGCTTGCGTATGGCATCAGAATGAGATTTTCACTCTGCAGCGGAGTGTGCGCTGATATGAAACTTCCTGGCGGATTAAAAGTGTGTGCCGGACTGAGACTCGAACTCGGGACCTTTGCCTTTCGCGGGCAAGTGCTCTACCATCTTTCTTTTCCTTTTTTTTTAAATAATTTTGTTCGCTTTCGTTCGTTGCATCTGCTCGGGGCGGACGTCGTAAGACACCCGTTGAAGTTCGTTGTTGATCGATTAATTCAGCTTTTTTGTTACAAAGAGCAGCTAACTCTCTGACCGAACACGCTTTTTTTTCGTTATTGATCGTTGTGTTTGGTCGTTGCGGACGTCACATGACATCCGTTCAAGTTGGTTTTGTTGATTCTTCCACTCAGTTTTTTATTACAGAGGCAAACCAGCTCTCTGACCGAACACGCCGAGCTACCGTGCCGGCAAAAAAACCATGTTCGTTGATCCGTTCGTTCACTTGTTTTTATTAGAAACGGGTAGCTAACGCTCTGACCGAACACGCTGAGCTCCCATGCCGGCCGCTGAGCTACCGTGTCGGCTGTCCATCTGAGCTATCCAAGCACGACTCACCCCCCGTCCTCACAGCTTTACTTCTGCCAGTACCTCGTCTCCTACTTTCCAAACTTTACAGAAGTTCTCCTGCGAACCTTGCAGAACTAGCACTCCTGGAAGAAAGGATATTGCGGAGACATGGCTTAGCCACAGCCTGGGGCATGTTTCCAGAATGATATTTTCACCCTGCAGCGGAGTTTCAAAAGATTGTTCATTGCACAAAAGCATGTAATCAGAATAATTGCTGGAGCTCATCCAAGATCATCCTCCAGACACTTATTTAAAGAGCTAGGTATCTTCACTGTAGCCTCACTAATATATATTATATATTCACTTATGAAGTTTGTTATTAAGAATCCGAATGAATTCAAACGTAATAGCATTGTACATGGCTACAACACTAGGAGAAAGGATGATCTTCACTACTCAAGGTTAAATCTAAATTTGGCTCAGAAGGGGGTAAATTATGCTGCCACAAAAGTCTTTGGTCACTTACGTAATAACATCAAAAATCTGACAGATAGCCATATAGCATTTAAAAGGAAATTAAAAGAATTTCTACTCATTAGATGAATTTTTGGATATAGTAAGTGGGTAATTTCCCCCCCCCCCCCCCCTCCCCCCGCCACCACCAAAAAAGTAAAAATATTAAGTGTCATGTAATATTTTGTATAATGTAATATCTTGTATAGACACCTTTTATTAACCTGACACGATCCACATCATTACGAAGTGTCGTAGTCATGATCTGTGGAACAAGTACTGATCTCGTCTAATCTCTAATCTACTCTGGAATGCTGTCCATGACTGCCAGCACAACGGGTCAAACGACCAGAGTGACATGCAGATTTGCAGTCAGATGGCGTGGGAGTGCTTCTGCTGTCATACGAAACCGCACGACAGAGCACAACTGCAGTTGTAGGTCCAGCGCGTTCAGAACGGAGACAGGTTAGTTACAGGCCCTTAACCTGACTCTGCCCATTCAACACTCGGCAGTTAACGACAGTACCAGCCTTCATGAGAAAACACAATAGATCTCCATCCTGCCCTCCACTGAGCTCTCGCTTGACACCACTGAAGTCGCTTGTGGCGGTGGTTTGGCGTTAGTGGAATGCACGCTGAAAGGCGTCTGGCTGTAAGCTGTTCATGAAGAAACCTATTTCCAACAGGTCGCTGTGTCACTGCGGTGCCAATTACAGCTCAAATTGCTGCTGCAGATGCAGTACAATGCGCCACAGCAACACATCCAACACGATAGTCTACCCTCTCGGTAGTGCCACGTGGCTGTCCGGCGCCCTGTGTTCTCGTGACCGTACATTTCCGTGACCACTAGAGACGGCTCGTTCGCGAGCTAACGGGTCCAAAGGAACGTTTCACCAAGATGAGCGAAACGAGCGAGGAACGAATTCTAAGGAACGGTCTTTCATAGTTCACTTCGGTAGCAGCTTTCTAGTTACAGTTCCCGTGAATGGGAAACGGCCGGTCTCGTTCCCGAACAGCACGTCGGCCGGTCTCTTTCCAGCCTCGGTTCCGTTCCCATCTGTCTCGAAAAAAAAATGGTTCAAATGGCTCTGAGCACTATGGGACTTAACATCTATGGTCATCAGTCCCCTAGAACTTAGAACTACTTAAACCTAACTAACCTAAGGACAGCACACAACACCCAGCCATCACGAGGCAGAGAAAATCCCTGACCCCGCCGGGAATCGAACCCGGGAACCCGGGCGTGGGAAGCGAGAACGCTACCGCACGACCACGAGATGCGGGCCCATCTGTCTCGGCCTCGCTCTCGCTCGGCCGGACTCGTCCTTCGCGTGGCCACTCGTCGCAGTTCCACTGCCCACTGCTCATAATTAGTTCGGTATCGAGTTGTTGTTGTTCCTTTCGTTCGCTTCGCACGCCCCTTCTAGATCTGTTTCAAACCTTTTTTGAACTCCTGGTTCTTTTCGTATTCTATTAGTGCCCACGACCGGTAATTAAAGTGTATTTTATAATTGCGTAAACTACATAAAAATTCGACATAAAAGTTTTCTGGGTCTGGTACCACGTCATAATGTAAAAAACTACTGCTGCTGGAGAAAAACCAACGTTTCTGGTACGATTGCAGCGGCCTTCTTCTAATAGACCCAGAAGAAGGCCGCTGCAACCGTGGCCGAAACGTTGGTTTTCTCCAGCAGCAGTGGCTTTATACATCATATGCGGTATCAAACCCAGAAAACTTTTATGTCGACTGACTCTGGCCGCGGAAGCCTACGCAATTATATATAAAAATTGCGTGTTATGTAATACATAATTTTTTCGCTTAACAAAACGGCGTACCAGCTTACTTCACTATTTCGAAAAGCAGCAGAAGAAATATTCGTAAAAAGGCAAGATTTTTTGTTATTACACATGCAAAGGACGTCGGCATGGCACACACGAGTGGCAATTTTCCGTCTTTTTTTTTATTCAATGTAAAAAAGCATATTCATTGTTATGGAAGGCAGACAGACTTACAACCGAATGAAGCCTGCACTTCGTAATCGGGTATATGGTGTCACATTTTGTAAAGAGAATATAACTATTACAATATTATTTCAGTGGTACAGAGTGGCGCACGAAAAATCGGCCCCGAGTACTAGACTGCTCATTGTCTCTTACCAATCGTCATCTATTATTTCGAAGTTGTTTGCATTACTTTATTTGTTATTTCTTCACTGCCTAATTATTACATGTTTATTTTATTCTGCTCGTAGCGATCAACAAATGGTGCGTGATTGGCGAGCAGTCAGTACTCAGGGCCGGTTTTTCGTGCACCACCTTATATTGTTTCACTGCGATCAGCCACATAACGCTACAGTTGACTAAACGAGATGTTCTGCAGAATCACGAAAATTGCAAGTGTGTGAGAATTCTGTTATGAATAAAAACCCTTTACTGCAGGGGGGAGGCAAGTGCCCCCTCTTGGCGCCTTCCATCTTCAGTCACCTATGCTACTAATTTTCAGTTTCTCATAAGAATCATATACCAAGCACAGTGAATGGTGAACGAGTAACAATGAACGGTCCCCAAAAAAGAGCGATCACCAGTGAACTAGTTCTCAAGGATGGACGACTTTGCCCATCTCACCACTGCCACCAATCATGTACATAGCTACACTCCTGCCAAGTCTTTCTGCAGTGTCGCGGAAAGAAGATTAAGTCTCTCGTAGCCCTGTTGCATGATCTCGTTCAGCCGCAGTGAAGTGTTAATTACGGCGTCCTTGTTGCCTTAAGGGGGGTAGGACGTCAAACGGCCCGACTTGGAGCAGGAGAGGCATCACAGGACATTTTAATTTCCACTGTCTATACTTTTACAAATAAATTCATAAAACTTTGTCAGCATGACCAGGAAGGATTCAGAAGTCACACTCATAGGCGGCCGGACCTGCCCCGCAAGGGGCCTCCCGGGCAATGACGCCAAACGCTCATTTCATTTCACTAGTAGTGCGCTACTTGAGATAGTTTAGGTCGAAAAATATCTACGTGTAACTTTGCGAAGCGATATGAAATGGAACGAGCATGTAAGGATTGTAGTGAGCAAGGCGAACGGTCGACTTAGGTTTACTAGGAAAGTGTGATTTATCTGTAAAGGAGACCGCGTATGTAATACTAGTGTGACCCACACGTGAGTAGGGTTGAAGTGTTTGGGATGTCCATTAGGTCGGATTTCAGGAAGACATAGAAGCAATGCAGAGGCGTGCTGCCAGATTTGTTAGCGGTGGGTTCGATCAAGACTTGAGTTACGGAGATGCTTCGTAAACTCAAACGGGAACGAGAATCCCTAGAGTGATGGCGACGTTCTTTCCGAGGAACACTTTTGAGAAACGTACATTCACTTCTGGCAGAAGAGACATCATTGACGATCCATAGCTGTGCGAAATACTTCGAAATTAATTCGCTGACTGCAAATTTCTTGACATCAGCTGTATTAGGTATAGATCCACTACCTACTAGCGACATATGAAAATCTGTACCGGACCGGGGCTCGAACGCGGATTTTAGTGATTTATGATATAAAGGTGTGGCGAGAGTGACATATGGAAGCTTGGATCAGTCCGGTGAGCTTTCACGGACAGCGGAAGTGGTTAAGGTGACCGCTCTTAATAGACTGGAAAACCGAGCTCGAGTCCCATAAATGCATACATTTTCAAACGTCACTATTTGGTAGCTGTTCTATACCCAAAACAGCTGATGTCAAGGAATTTGCAGCCAGCGAATTAATTTCGAACATTCCACTTGGGCACTCTTGACGGCACTCTCGTTTTTGAGGGACTAATTTCGAATTAATTTCGAACTAAGAATAAGCATTTGGCAGGTGGCTTCAGAACGATTCTCCTGCTGCCAACGCACACTTCGCGTAAGTACCGCGAAGATGCGAGAAATTATGGCTCGTAAGGACGCTTTTTTACAGATGTTTTTCCCTCTCTCCATTTTTCAGTGGAGCTGGAAATGAATGACTGGCAGTGCTACATGGCACCCTCTGCCATACACTACACGGAGCATGCTTTTAGATGCAGATGTAAATGTCAGCTTCGTCCCATTGCCAGTGTCCACGATATCACTGATCAGTGGGCCAGCTTGACCGTTTATGGCACCCTTTCCAATCGAACTAGTGTTTTATGCAAGTAGGAGAAGTTGCAACGTCATACTGGTAAGTGGCCTCAAAAAGTTCTTTGTGAATCTGACTCGATGTTGTAATCGTTGTAATAACATCAGATACCCTCTCAATGCGCAAAATTTCATTTAGATTCCTCCTTCACGTTTTTTTGTTAGGATTTGTAGTTCTAACATTATAATGCTCGTAATGAGCCATCTATTTTTCAACAGCTATAGGATGAAATTGTGATTCTTTATGGATTTCCACAGAAAAGTAAAGATCGCGACGCACTTGTGAAATATTTATGAGGCACTACGAGTAGGAACACCTGCACTTCGTGCATATTATGAATTGGAGACCTCAGATGGTAAATATGATAATTAATGAAGCTAATGTTCTCATGATACGCCTCGACAAAGATGGGTTCCGAGATAACAAAACTTGTTGGCTTTAGATGTATTAACTTTCCTGTAGAAGCGACAGTATTACACTAGCTGCAACATTATAAATACCTGCGTATAACGAAGCGAGTCTGGTTACCGGCAAAAGCTGTGTAAGTTTAAACAACAAAAATAAAGGGGTAGTGAGTTAACGCGAATATGCTCGCCCTAACTATCATAATTCCTGATTCAGACCGACGGGCAAATGAGCCGGCGGGACTACAGACTGCTGTCGAGCGCCGGGAAATTTGCCTTTGGCCTCGCGCCGACACGGGGCGGAAAGCGGAGAAGTGAGAAGCGCTGGAGGTGCCGCCTGCCCCGGGCCATATACTCGCTGTGCGCCTCTACACCGCCGATGGTATCTGCGGCGAAGGCAACGGCGACCACGGAGATGGCATCGGGTCCCGCGGCTGACGGAACGTAACAGAACGTAACGAGTGAGACAGGCGCGTGGCGAACGCCGCGCCGCTACCTATTACTTTCGGACGATAAAGCTGTCCGCACCGGCAGGCGAACCGTAGCTTTCGTGGCTGCACTACCACTCGCGAATACAGGTTTCGCTCGGGCGCAGTGCAGCTAAACCTCGAGAGGGACACACAAGACGCGCCCGCGCTCAGTGTTTTATGCGAGTAACTACTTGCCTCACTTTACAGCTGGCCTGATGGCCGCGCAGATAACGGCAAATAACGTGTTTTAAACTCTTACTTCTTATGACCTCTTCTCCGAGAACATATCACGGTATTATATTACATCCGTACTTTCGTACCGCCGCCGTCACGCGATATTGAGATGCGCTCGGACTAAGGTGACAAAGATATTACTCGGACAGCCACTAGTTCTGCCAAAGGGGAACACAAATGCGTCACGGTAAACGCGTGTTGTGGCCGGTGATATTGTCTTCCAACAGGAAATAAATCATTTTAGCAAATCACCATTAAATTTATTTCAGTACTTACGAAACACAGACACACATTGCGAGACTGGTAAAAACGTATCTTTTACTAAAGCTTGACGTTTGGTGGCATCAGGAAGTTTGTTTACGGTAATACTAAGATTTTCTGAAACCGACTGACCTCGTAAGCTTTGCACGGTGTCCTAAACAAATTCGACAGTTGGGCGAACATTTACGTACTAGTGGAGTTTAACACACGCATTGTAGTGGTGGTGGTTAGTGTTTAACGTCCCGTCGACAACGAGGTCATTAGAGACGGAGCGCAAGCTCGGGTTAGGGAAGGATTGGGAAGGAAATCGGCCGTGCCCTTTCAAAGGAACCATCCCGGCATTTGCCTGAAACGACTTAGGGAAATCACGGAAAACCTAAATCAGGATGGCCGGAGACGGGATTGAACCGTCGTCCTCCCGAATGCGAGTCCAGTGTGCTAACCACTGCGCCACCTCGCTCGGTACACGCATTTTAGAATCATGATATGCCAGCAATGAAGATACGTCTGTTAATACTAGATTTACTCGTATTAAACCCTTTAAAATACAAATAAACTAGTTAAACAGTGCCGGTATCTAAAAAAAAAAATGGTTCAAATGGCTCTGAGCACTATGGGACTTAACTGCTGAGGTCATCAGTCCCCTAGAACTTAGAACTACTTAAACCTATCTAAGGACATCACACACATCCAAGCCCGAGGCCGGATTCGAACCTGCGACCGTAGTGGTAGCGCGGTTCCACACTGTAGCGCCTATAACCACTCGGTCACATCGGCCGGCCGGTATCTCAAGTAAGACAAGCTATATTATAAATATTTAGGCTTACATACAGTACAAAAGCAAAAATATGTAAGATGTTTCTGGTTACAGTAAGTTCCACAGGAAATTGTACGTCGCTATCTGTATGAAATAATAGACAATATTAAAAATATCCGTTTACGTGGAAAGATGTTATTAGTCTACTCTTTGCACAATTACCTAATAGTTAATCCCTTCGCCGCCCTTATCGGTTTTAAAAAAAAGCACTCCTTCTTCAGGCCACGAGTGGCCTACCGGGACCATCCGACCGCCGTTTCATCCTCGTGGGGAGGATGCGGATAGGAGGGGCGTGGGGTCAGCACACCGCTCTTCCGGTCGTAAGATGATATTCTTGACCGAAGCCGCTACTATTCGGTCGAGTAGCTCCTCAATAGGCATCACGAGGCTGAGTGCACCCCGAAAAATGGCAACAGCGCATGGCAGCCTGGATAGTCACCCATCCAAGTGCCGACCACGCCCGACAACGCTTAACTTCGGTGATCTCACGGCAACCGGTGTATCTACATCTACATTTATACTCCGCAAGCCACCCAACGGTGTGTGGCGGAGGGCACTTTACGTGTCACTGTCATTACCTTCCTTTCCTGTTCCAGTCGCGTATGGTTCGCGGGAAGAACGATTGTCTGAAAGCCTCCGTGCGCGCTCTAATCTCTCTAATTTTACATTCGTGATCTCCTCGGGAGGTATAAGTAGGGGGAAGCAATATATTCGATACCTCATACAGAAACGCTCCCTCTCGAAACCTGGCGAGCAAGCTACACCGCGATGCAGAGCGCCTCTCTTGCAGAGTGTGCCACTTGAGTTTGTTAAACATCTCCGTAACGCTATCACGGTTACCAAATAACCCTGTGACGAAACGCGCCGCTCTTCTTTGGATCTACTCTATCTCCTCCGTCAACCCTATCTGGTACGGATCCCACACTGATGAGCAATACTCAAGTATAGGTCGAACGAGTGTTTTGTAAGCCACCTCCTTTGTTGATGGACTACATTTTCTAAGGACTCTCCCAATGAATCTCAACCTGGTACCCGCCTTACCAACAATTAATTTTATATGATCATTCCACTTCAAATCGTTCCGCACGCATACTCCCAGATATTTTACAGAAGTAACTGCTACCAGTGTTTGTTCCGCTATCATATAATTATACAATAAAGGATCCTTCTTTCTATGTATTCGCAATACATTACATTTGTCTATGTTAAGAGTCAGTTGCCACTCCCTACACCAAGTGCCTATCCGCTGCAGATCTTCCTGCGTTTCGCTACAATTTTCTAATGCTGCAACTGTGGCAAGGCCGTTGCCCCTATCCATTATAGCTTGGCACCTTTTTGCCATGCTTTTCACAAGATTTTCTGCATATGCTCTCGGTAGTGACCTCCAAACCGTCCTGATTTTATTTGAGAGCTGCTTCAAAGCATTATTGGCGTCCCGTTAAGATTCATTTTAATATACGACCAAACATATTGATCAGATTTGCATCCGGAGACATTGCAGGCCAATCCATCGTGTTACTATGCTGTACAGAGACGGCTGCGATGTTTCGGATCATTATCATCTTTAAGTAACCAGTTTGCCTCGTTCGAACCAAATAGCTCCTTAGCGATAGGCAATTTTGATAGATGTTGCACATTTTTTTCAGCATTTAAATTGGCTAAAAATGAGTGTATATAGCCAAAACTGCAACCGATAAAACAAAACAGTCACCTAAAAACTAAACTCCGTCTGAAAAGGCCTTGGAAGGCTCAACGGTACCGACCGGCCGCCGTGTCATCCTCAGCCCTCAGGCGTTACTGGATGTGGATATGGACGGGCATGTGGTCAGCATACCGCTGCCCCTGCCGTATGTCAGTTGACGAGACCGGAGCCGCTACTTCTCAATCAAGTAGCTCCTCAGTTTGCCTCACAAGGGCTGAGTGCACCCCGTTTGCCAACAGCAGTCTGCAGACCGGATGGTCACCCATCCAAGTGCTAGCCCAGCCCGACAGCGCTTAACTTCGGTGATCTGACGGGAATCGGTGTTACCACAAAACATTCAACTCTCACAGTATTTATCAATACACTGTGCAAAAGCGCAGTGAGTAGAGATTCGAGACTACGACCATAGATGTCACTGCGGACGTTACATTTAACATTATGGCGTACACTTTCTTGTAGTTCAAATGACTCTAAGCACTACGGGACTTAACATCAGAGGTCATCAGTCCCATAGAACGTAGAACTACTTAAACCCAACTAACCTAAGGACATCTCACACATCCACGCCCGAGGCAGGATTCGAACCTGCGACAGTAGCGGTCGCGCGGTTCCAGACTGAAGTGCCTAGATCCGCTCGGCCACTTTCTTGTGAAACATTTATGCTTGCACCGAGACATCTTCCGTTCCTCGTATTTTCCGTCTTCTGCAAGTAACATTACAGCCAAACACGACGTATGTGTTGGCCATTATGTCAAAACTCTAAATGTAACGTCGTTATATCAGTCTAGCTCCATTTATTACGACTGTTTTATCAATAAATAGCTTTTTACACGTCCTTTGCGCACGCTACCATATTGCGATTCTAAAGTGCCTGGCTTCAGTGAACCAGAGATACCGCATACGGTATTGGTTTTCTAGGAACGTTATCTGTGGTACGAACAACGAAATGGAAGATACAAAGATAAGTGATCGCGGAACACAAAAGCAATAGTGGAAAGGCATCAGGATCAGATGAGGTACTTGTAAGACTGTAGTACTTGTAAGATTCTACGGAGATTATGCGAAAAACCTTGCTTCCCTACTAACAGCAAGAGCAACGAAGGACACTTAGTGACTGGAAAGAAGCGCAAATCATTCTCGTTTTCAAAAGGGTCGTAGAATAGATGCACATAACTATTGGCCTATATCACAGCCGTCACCCTGTTGTAGAATTATGGAAGAGATCTTCCGAAACCAGAAACTCAGCTCGCTCTGTTTCACTATGAAATCCGCAGTGCTGTACATATCAGCGCTTGGACTGACGCGGTTGATGTATTGTTCTGAGATTCCAGGAAGGCATTTCATACTATCCTGACTGGTGTTTAGTGAAAAAAATAAGAGCTTACCGAGTAACTGGCCAGATTTGCGACTGAATTCAAGACTTCCTTGCAGAGAGAACTCTACATGTCGCTCTAAACGGAATAAAATTGACAGGTGCAAAGGTTATTTCAGGAATAACCGAAAGAAGTGTGATAGAAGCGTTACTGTTTCAAATATGTGTAAATTATCTACTATAAAATGTCAAAAAAATCCATAAAGCTGTACGCAGATGACTCGGTTGGCTACAAGAAGGCAGCAAGGACCTGCAGAGGATGGATGAAGATGCACTCACTGGCAGTTGATCCTGAACGTAAATAAAAATGTAACATATTTCCCATGTATCGTGTAGGAAAAGAAATCCACTACTGTAAAATTAGACCATTGACGACAAATTGTTGGAAACAGTATGTACAGTAACACATCTTGGAGTAACCAGATGGAGAGACCTTAACTGGAATGACCATATGAAAGAAATATTAGGAAAAGCAGATGCAGACCAAGTTTCATAGAAAGAATCTTAAGTAAATGTAACTTATTCACGAAAGAATTTTTCTTACAAAACACTTGTTCGACAGATTTTTGTGTATTGCGCATCACTCTGGAACCCTTGACAAGTAGGACTGGTGGAAGAGGTAGAGAAGGTCCAACAAAAAGCGGCGCGTTTCGTCACGGAGCCGTTTAGTCGGCGCAAGAGCGTTACGGAGATTCTCAGTAAACTTCAATGACTAACGCTATACGAGAGCCATTGTGGACCACGGAATGGTTTATATTCCGAGAGATTCCGACAAGATAATACTGCCTTTCATATATGTCTCGCGAAGTGACCAAAACGAGAAAATTCGATAAATTAGAACTAATATGACGATTTACGACAATCGTTCCTCCCACTCGTTAATTGCCAATGGAACAGGAAAAGGGGGGGGGGGGAGACATCAGTACCACAAGTACCCTCTACCACACACCGTCAGGTGCCTTGTGGAGTATTGATGTAGATGTAGATATCCACCCAATGTTCACATACGTTGTTTAGTGGCCATACCTCTTTCAACAGTCTGGTCATTCCAGATGAGATTTTCACTCTGCAGCGGAGTGTGCACTGATATGAAACTTCCTGGCAGATTAAAACTGTGTGCAGGACCGAGACTCGAACTCGGGATCTTTGCCATTCGCACTTGCCCGCGAAAGGCAAAGATCCCGAGTTCGAGTCTCGGTCCGGCACACAGTTGTAATCTGCCAGGAAGTTTCAGTCTGGTCATTGTAATTAATTTTTTTTTTTTTTTATTTCACGTATATCATCACAGACTTGTAGGTCCTCAGACCAATGGTCCCGTGACAATAGACGTGGAATAAAAGAAATTTATGCCACTTTTTCGAGCCATTGTTCCATTGGCGACGCTGTCGCAGCTTGTGAAATCATTGTAAATAGTCCATAAAAAGTTCTTGGCCGATAGCTGCATCAGAGCATGCTGGGAGTCAACATGTGTTTGAGAAGACGGTGTAAGCACTAAGCAATAAATGTGTGCACTGAACGACCGAAAGAAAAAGGGATGTTGCGGTGGTAGACCAAATGTTGCACCTCTCTCATCTCCTGGGACACCCGCTTCCGAAAATCCCTTGGCGTGGGAAGAGGCTATGAGTGTGTACTGTACGGCGTTCCAGTCTCCTCTTCATGATGTTCGCCTTATCGCTTCCTTTCTATGCAATCAAGCATCCTTAGTCACCACAAAGGACGCATATTCCCATATCTACTCCACGAGTTCCCAGAACGTCAATTCCGTACCTAAGCTTTCAATAAGACGCAGGACAACAAATCCATCAACTATTAATCAGTCTGCTACAGGACCGGCGACCAATTTATGAGCGGATGATGAATCTTCTTTCGCCTCCTAAGGTACCTAAATCACTGTCAAAACACGAATTTCGTCGCATACCACTCATACACAATCCGTCCAAAAAAAAAAAAAAAAAAAAAAAAAAAAAAAAAAAAAAAAAAAAAAAGAGATAAAAGATTTTATTTCCGTCGTATAACCGGCATCAGTGCAATAACTACGCTATTAGCTTGAACTGAAACGGCAAAACAACAGATACCATTTGTGAGCAGGCAGTGGTGGACGCGTGAGCGTAGTGCTCACCGTTGTTGTGTCACAAATTATAATGGAGCAACATCTCTAAATCAGATATTGAAGACATTCTCTAGTTTGTTCTGAGGAAGAGGGAAGTATGCACAAATCCGTCCCGCACACCTTGAATCTCGAACGAAACCAATGACGCGTGGACGCCTTCCGCGAAATCGGGGTCATGAGACAGAATATTTGGATCACATGATCACTTTACCTAGATCTTACAACGCCATCATATGCCGCGCTAAACTGGAAGCTGTATTTAATTCCCTGTTGTTACTATACAACTTTATGTTGAGCACAGGCTAGCACGCAACAAATAAATTACTCCTACTGTATCTAATCAGAAGACAATAATAAATCTAGTCACCAGGCATAATATCTGCAAGAATTTTTGAAGACGTCGATAAGAGCTTTCGTGTTAAATTCAGCAAACGCTAAGACGAGTTTACAATAAGGCTCAGCAATGACGACTTTAGGTATATAGGCCTACCTTACACATTCCGTGCGCTTGGTCGTATTATAAGACTGGTTCTTGCTGCGACACTCCGTGTCTCGTTGCACTCATATACTGGGTGGTTCATAGGTGCATGACCATTCATTTTGTAAGTCGCCATCTTGGATGCAAGTTGTAATTTTCATATGGAAAGGGAGTCTTCTGACATATCAGATAGATAAAGAATGACACGAAAAAGACAATGGTGCGTTCCATTCGAGCACGCTTTAACCATTTCCGATTTACTACTGATGCCTCTTTCTTGGAGCTGCTGGCGCTATCAAATGGAGATCGCACTGACACTAACCTGATATTAGGAGAAAGCAGAACTCGTGTTATCACACAGGATTTCAACCAATGCCACTCAGACAGGCAACCCATCACCCACAAGGACGTGGTGACATTTCTCGCGAAATTCCATGAAACTGGCTCTGTCGCAGGTAAGCCGAAAGCAGGACGATCGGAAACGGCTAGGGGTAAAGCAACACCAACCACTGTTCTGGCACCGTTCAGTAAGGTTCCCGAGCGTAGTATTCACCACGTCATTCAGGAAACTGTGGTCAGCCATAAATCAACAATGAAGGCTTTGGTCTCACATAATGCACCACAGCTCAAAAATGAATAATGCATACTCAAATCAAAGGCACCATTTGCTTTTCTCTCGTAGTTCTCTATCTGCTTAAGACATCAAATGGCCTCATTTCCATTTGAAAAGTACGAACTGCGTGCAATATGTCGGTTTCCAAAATATACCATCCCATAAAGCATCCATTACTGTATGATTATATGATAGCGGAACAAACACTGGTAGCAGTTACATCTGTAAAATATCTGGGAGTATGCGTACGGAACGATTTGAAGTGGAATGATCATATAAAATTAATTGCTGGTAAGGCGGGTGCCAGGTTGAGATTCATTGGGAGAGTCCTTAGAAAACGTAGTCCATCAACAAAGGAGGTGGCTTACAAAACACTCGTTCGACCTATACTTGAGTATTGCTCATCAGTGTGGGATCCGTACCAGATAGGGTTGACGGAGGAGATAGAGTAGATCCAAAGAAGAGCGGCGCGTTTCGTCACAGGGTTATATGGTAAGCGTGATAGCGTTACGGAGATTTTCAGCAAACTCAAGTGGCAGACTCTGCAATAGAGGCGCTCTGCATGCGGTGTAGCTTGCTGTCCAGGTTTCGAGAGGGTGCGTTTCTGGATGAGGTATGGAATATATTGCTTCCCCCAACTTATTCCTCCCGCGCACGGAGGCTTACTGGCTGTCGTTCTTCCAGCGAATCATACGCGACTGGAACAGGAAAGGGAGGTAATGGCAGTGTCACGTAAAGTGCCCTCCGCCACACACCGTTGGGTGGCTTGCGGAGTATAAATGTACATCTTAAACCAATGAAGGAGGTTCTGAATTACAATTGGTAGGCCACAATATGTAGACAACTCAGTGTACTCCATTTCGAACCCAGCGGTAGAGCACAGGCGCAAAAGCGAACAGATTTTAAGACTGCTGATTGCTGCTGGGTTCTTAACAAGCCTAAGACTAACGACGAAACGAACGGCGGCTTACTTTTCCGCCAGCAGCAACTGAAAAATTACGCGCCGTGGCGTTGCTAAATTTCGTAATTTGTAATAACCGACTACAGTTTATGGCGTGCGGACAAATGTTCTGGGGAGAGGATCTGAAAGAATCGTGACACGGGCCGCTGCTCGCCGTGACAGCAACCTGTGCTGGGCTGCCGAGCGCTCAGGCAGACAAACGATCCGCCGGTGGCCCTCATAACCAGTCATTAGTCCTCAAGTGCCTGCCGAGCTTCTGTAGAGAGCGAGAGCGACAGAGACAGAGAGAGATGGATGGATGGATAGGTAGATAGATAGAGAAAGCGAGAGCTGAGGCGGGGGGTGGGGGGCGACTAGGAATCGCTAGACACGCAAGAGACTACTGTGCATATATACAGCGCGGGTAGGAACACCATGAATTTTCACAAGTTTCTCTTTCCTTACTGAGTTTGAAGAATGGTGAAAAATAAAGACCCCTGGTAACATTCAAGCTTGTTTGTCGAATCTACTGTTTTCTGTCGACGGGCTAGTCAAACAAGTGCGCAGACGTGCCAACCAAGTTTGTAAAATTTAACCTCACATTTCAAGTAGCCGTCACACTTGTGCCGGGAGCTATGTGCTATGAATGCAGACAAAGCGATTCTTGCATTGCCTCTTGGACTTGTAGAGCGGAGTGAGTACATAATGTTTTGAATAGGAACCCATCTTCGTGCTACAACCATTTTATAACATGTTGGTAACGCAAACATTTTTATAAGCAATTTATTAGGCGTGACCCAGTACATTACTTGTTTTACAATTCCACTCACTCATAACCAAAGAAAAATAATCTGTTTTCACAACCTCTCTTCCAATTCGTATGTGCGGCGTCTCCCTGGAGCACCACAGTCACGCCTGGAGTGACGCTGAAGATACTTCTTTCTGGAAGCCGTTGCGTAATTGTGGCGAAAGGGATACACAAGCGATGGAGTAGGACGTTATGGATAACTATCTCGAAAAATGCGTCGAGCAACTCTTCAATTACAGTGAGCTTCGCTATACAGAAGGGTGATGTCGGTGTATTCTGCAAACGTTCTCAACCACGTTCCGCTAATAATCACAGACATGTGAATGAGGCTCGAACCAGGTCAGGGAGGTTGGATGGACGGCAATGACGTCAGCCGATCAGACGCAACTACCCCCCACCATGACTACCCTGTTGCAAATCTACATTTCAAACATGTTTTCAGACGGCTGTGGCACGAAAGCGGTACGTTTCCGGGTATCGGTTCCTGTTAAAATATTATGTTCTCAGTCTCCTTTGCAAGTCCCAGAAGTTTGTTAAGTGTAATTTCTCAACACCCTGTATAAAGAAGGAAAAGATAACAGGACACTAGTGCAGCTGAGAGAGAAATATACTCAAAAAACCAGTTAAAAGAAATACTACACTCAGAACCTGATGATTACATCAACTTTCTCCTTATGGACAGTCAAACATTTAACACTTGCGATATTGTTCTTGTATGTAGCTGCCCTTGCCTGTTCTTAACAACTGGCAGTTTTTTTAAAGTTATAACTCGTGCGCACAAATGTGTCGTTGGAATTTCAAAACACTTTTAGGTTTATTGGACTTTTTACTTTAAATATAAATCTTTTGTCAATGCTAATGTTAAGTCTGAATACAGGTTCATCTTAAATTTAATATTAGCAATTGCAAAAAAATTAAAAGGAGTTTCAGTATTCAAATACACACCCTGGTAAGCAAACAAGGAATCTTTCTGTTTATTTTATTATTTTTTTACAGGCCATTTATATCTAAAGAAACACACAAAACACTAGAACAAAACAAAATTTGGCGTTTGCAATGGAGTACAGTGTGATACAAATAGAAACATAGAGAGATGCATAGTCCAACATTCCACTCGTTGGAATCATATGCTCCGATTGATATCTTTATTTACCTGCAGGAAAATCCTGCATAGCAACACAATATGCGAAAACAATACGATAAACGTGTACCCCAGATTGTCATCAAATATTTCGTTCTCATCAATGATTTACTAAATTAATTGCTCCAGACGTTTCTCCTCTTCATGGCACATTTTGAATACAAAAGCACACAAAACGCGTGAAACAGAGAACTTGAACGGGAGCTAATACCTATGAAACAGGGGACGATAAGAAATGTTTCAATAACTACGAATTTTCCAGTGATATCGCTACTATCATCTAGCAAAAACTACGCAGTCTTACCATACGTTTGTGGGAGCCGTCGATGTACGTTAGACACCGAAAAAATCATAATAATTGGCGTGACGTAATATTACGTTCGTCGCGCATTCCCATTTCCGCACCGCCGTAATATTATGCCAGCCTCACGCTAAGTGTTAATAAGTTGTTATAACGATTTCGTACTCCCACTGAAAACACAGTTATGCGAAATTCTCTTATTTTTCATTAAAATGCTGCAACCTGGGAACATACACATCGTCGTGGAAGAGCAGTAGAGCTTCGATTTTTTTTAAAAAAATTTATTGCACTACTGCTTGTATGGTGCGCGTATAATACTGATTTTCCCCTTAACGCCTTCTTGCTTAATATTTGGTTGGGAAAGACGAAACATTTCTACCGTTTTGGTAAATGTTATTTCAGTTTTGTTTTTATCCTTGATAGTAGTTTCCAAAACTGTGGAAATTCAGGATACATTGAGAAGAATTGTAATACAATTTCTCTCTAAGCGGCGAAACAACACAATGTCCGCCATCTTGTCAAGTCGGTTGTCAATCAAAATTTGTCTCGAACAACACCACTGTTTGCGAACACGTCAAACAAAGTAGCACAATTGTCAAATAATTTGATAAAATAGTAATGTTTAGCAAATTGTTCGCTCGTTTACGCGGATTTTAGAACACACAGTCCTTAGGTACTAAATGCTTAATAATTTGGTATTGATTTGCATATGTATTGTTCCCGGATGCGTGACTTAGTTTTATAATAAAACTGAAGTATCTGCTACTCAGTTACTGTAAGACAATTTCATATGAGGTGTGTGGGAAAAGTAATGAGAGAGAACATCGCGAGCGATCTGGCAGCGCTTTGTTGTTATAATTGTGCAAACTGGTATGTTCATCCCTTCCAGATGCTTAGTTCGACTTTCTGCTCCGTACAGCCATCATGTCATTTTTAGAGTACCACCAGTGAAGTTGTGCTCTTGTTGTATGTTACGTATGTTACGAATATGGAACAGCGGAATTCAGAGTAACGTTATGCCATCATGATCAGGGGCGTTGGTAGGTGTTTTGCCACCCTAAGGCATAACTGAAACCCGACGTCCCTTTTTTTCCCACCTTTGGTCTCCCCGATTCCCCGATTCTCTATCTCCCCCCCCCCCCCCCCTCTACCACCAACATCCAACGGTAGAACAATACAAATCTCCTATTATACTTTTATTAATTAAATAAAATGACCAGATGTCTTCATTTTATGGGGACAGTCCACTGCTTTCATGCTTTGTCCTCAATTCCTATAAAACAATTTCTACAATTATGTCCTGTCTGTAAACATGTCATGACACTTTCTTCCTAGCTATTATTTGCATATACGTCAAATTTTAAGAAAAGACAGCTGGTTTATTTGAGAAAAGACAATGCAGTTCTTTTCTTGTGCTGCCTGTCTCAGACGCTGAGAGACAGACTTACAGACAGACACCATTTCATTCTAATGTATGGGTATGAAGAGCACTTACTTTCTCTATTTCTCCTTTTAGGTTTGTTGAAAAAGAAGTAAAAATGTAGATTAAAAGTGTGTGCTGGACCAAGACTCAAACTCGGGACCTCTGCCTTTGGCGGGCAAGCGCTCTACCAACTTTTTTCTTTTTTTTCCCTCGTTTTGTTCGGTGTTGTTCGTTGTGTTGGGTCTCGGCGGACGCCACAAAACATCCGTTCAAGTTGATCGTTGATCGTTGATCCCCTTACTCAGTTTTTTTTATTACAGAGGGCGAGCAATCTTCTGACCGAACACGCTGAGCTACCGTGCCGGCGTTGAATGTGTGTGCCCCGAAACTGAGCTACCCAAGCACGACTCACTACCCGTCCTCACAGCTTTAATTCTGCCAGTACCTCGTATCCTACCTCCCAGACTTCACAGAAGCTCTTCTGCAAACCTTGCAGAAATAGCACTCCTGGAAGAAAGGATATTGCGGAGACATGGATGTGAGGACCGGTCGTGAGTCGTCCTTGGGTAGCTCAGTTGGTAGAGCACTTGCCCCCGAAAGGCAAAGGTCCCGAGTTCGAGTCTCCTCGATCCGGCACACAGTATCGATCTGCCAGGAAGTTTCATATGAGCGCACACTCCCCTGCAGAGCGAAAATTTCATTCTGGAAGTCAAAACGTAGCTTGAGAATGTGTGATCGATTCTCCACAGGAAACAATGGTAGAAATAGAGACATCAACACAACCACTTTGTACAACTGACACTTGACAAACGATCTTCAGAGACAAATAAAAGATGTCATGGTGTAAAAGAACATTTGCATCAATGTCACGACTAAACCTGGTGATTGAGTAGTTTATTGATCCCAAAATAAGAAGAAATTATAAAACTAACATCATTTCCTACGCCTGCCTGAATTTCACCGCTAACAGAACGGCAGGGAGCGGACATGATCTTCTGACGTTTTATTGTTATTTGGCACCACAAAGATTTTTTAAAAAAATTGGCGAAGCTGGACTCCAAATCTGTTTTGCGAATATCCTGCTTCTCACAATTACTTTCGCGTTAGTAAATTTCCATTAGCTTCCAATGCAACCACGCATAGTCACGTTTCGACGTCTCCTTAGTCTGAAGACATGAGTGTTTTCCGGAATGTGTTCTGGCGTTCCAGAATTCTCAGCACACCCTAGACTAAGCTCGTTTCTGGATGGAACAGGCGGCTATATTAGTCAAGTGTTTATACGGGAGGCTACAGATGAGCTAAAATTCATAAGAAAATAGTTCAAATGGCTCTAAGCACTATGGGACTTATTATCAGAGGTCATCAGTTCCCTAAACTTAGAACAACTTATACCGAACTAACCTAAGGACATCACACACATCCATGCCCAAGGCAGGAGTCGAACCTGCGACCGTAGCAGCAGCGCGGTTTCGGACAGAAGCGCCTTGAACCGCTCAGCCACAGCGGCCGGCGTAAAATTCATAAGAACTTTTGACAGTGAGACAGGTGTCAAAAGAAGGTAGCACACAAGTAATGATGCGAAACAACAGCAGGCATGCTAAGTAATAGCTGAATTCTGAAGATAAACGGTGCTTCTGCAGGATGAATATTAGAGATGAGATGCACACCTGTTGGACTATGGCATAATTACCCCAGTAGTCTTTATATACAAAATAATTATTTAACAAAAGCGTATGTGATACGTTATATTTTTACTGACGAGCACACAGTTTATGGTCTTGCGCTCTATCCCAACTTGACAATATAATAGTTGATGAGTAAGTATATTTTTGATAAGGAGGCTAATGTAATAATGTATTCATAGTAAACAGTTCATCGAGGAATATAGATACTTCCATCGACAGCCGCTCCTTCTTTGCACAGATTATATGAAAGCTTTTGATAACTCACGAAAAATCGAGACTTGTGGTTTTATATGGTACCCTCGCTCACCATCACTAATATGTGTGAAAATTCACGTTTGAAACTTTCCCTCCTTCAGTAAGTATTGAAGTAAGACAAAGCTGCAGAATGTCACCGTCCACATTTTAGCTTTTATCTTAACGAAGCTACTAGCGGAAACATCAGTTGGAAATTTTTAACGCTAGAGAAAATATGGAGCGACCGAAATTTCTGAGGAGAATTATGTGTACTGATGACCAAGTGACCTTCGCAAATAATAAAGATTTTTACAAAGGAGACTATTTGAACACTGTAAGATAATTAAGAAATTTAAATCATTCATTTCTGAAATAGAAGCTTTTGAAATCTGGTTTTGCGACAGTATACTGAAGATTATACGGGTAGATCGGATAACCAGTGAAGGGGTACTGAATACAATTGGAGAGAAAAGGTATTTATGACACTTCTTGACAAAAGAAGGACTCGATTGATAACACACATCCTAAAGCGAAACATTTAACCCTTCCAGTACCAGCGATTTCTGCCTGAAACGACCATTTTATTAATTTTTATATAAATCAGTGCCTTTAGCATGAAACCACCGATGTTGTTGCAAGACAGAGACTGCTATTGGTATACTGAGGTGCTTTAACGTATACAGTTCATTGTAGCAATCACTTTCCGTTATAGCATTCAGCGCAACAGTTGGTGCTGTTACGTGATTGTAGGATCTTGTGACATATCATTTTTTTAATAGTGGTTGTACTAAGGATATCACTGACAGTGCAAGCAAGTACATCTAAAGTTACTGTAACATGAATTTCATTTTGTACTACTGCTTTTACGAGTGGATTCGAAATGAGAAGGGAATATGTGTGAAATCTTATGGGCTTAACTACTAAGGTCATCAGTCCCTAAGCTTACACACTACTTAACCTAACTTATCCTAAGGACAAACACACACACCCATGCCCGAGGGAGGACTCGAACCTCCGCCGGGACCAGCCGCACAGTCCATGACTGTCGCGCGTAGATCGCTCGGCTAATCCCGCGCGGCGGGTTCGAAATGAAACCACTGGAACAGTATGTAGTTTTAATACAAAAATTATTAAATTTTAGGCCTGTTTTTGTTTGCTATTTAGAACTTATTTGTTTTAGGCATTATGAGTTCATGGACGTTTCGAGATACGGGAGCGTCTAGGAAAATGCGAATTTGCTATCAAATCCATCACATGAAATGATGGATGGCAGGAGACTGTATGTCCTAGTAGTTCGAAAGAGAAACCACCTTCTTAAAACAACTGACTGTTTACTTTTTGCCAATTTCTCCTTGTATTATGATAATAAAGATTTTCGTGAAAAGTTTTATTATATTTGTTTTTATACTGTTGGAACAGAAGCCAAGTTTAAGTAATCGAAATGCGGTAGCTTAGAAGAGCTGAATGGATCACAAAAGAAATGAGAGAGTGAAAGACATCATCAAAGCGCATGGTGTTCTGGGTTCCGCTGACGAAGGTAAGAAAAGAAGGAAGATAACGATGTCAGGATGCCATTAGAGACGGTTAGCAGACAAATGCTTATAGCAATACCAATGAAACAGCCGGTTCCACGAGTAAGTTTGAAACTATTAGACTGTAGAGAAACGAGGTCTCGGACGACCAGTAAAAAAGATGTGAGCCGCAGTAAGCCTTACTGTGAAATGCCTGTTTCCTTTACTTTCTTTCTTCCTTTTTTTTGTTTTTTGGGGGGAAGAAAGAAGAAACATAATTTTACTTTAACAACAGGGCAGTTCGTAGGAGGAAAATTTAAAGAGAAATTTGAATTACACACTTTTCCAGAATGGAGACACGAATGAACAAGTATCTGACTGCTGTCACTCAAACGATAGTCGATGAGCCTCTGAATTTCTCTTCCCATAGTTGGAGAGCATGAATAACCAAACCGCCCGACCCGCCTGCGGCGCCACCATCGAAGCATTTCACTGCCGCCGGAATGTTCCTGCGGTAGTAAAACAGTCTACAGCTATCTCAGCAAGAAGATGTCGTGTAGCTATATATTCCGCGTTAAGCCGCGAGTCACAGGAACAAAACTCTTCTGCGCCTCTGGCACAACAAAAATACTCAAATAAATAAACTAATAATTAATTAAGAGAAATAAAGCCGGCAGCAGAGCGCCAGCTGCGAGTCTGAGATTTACCACTGCGGAGGCGTCAACAAGTAGCTAATCTGCTACGCGGGGCGCCGCGCCGGTGTAAATCACACGCGGATGGACACTTCGTTAGCGGCCGAGCAAAATAGAATGCGTCGGCCCGGCTGACACGCGCCGCATTCCAGGCGGGCACATGTGCTCTCTAAAGGCAACGTACCGAGACGAAAGTCGCAATTTAAGCAGGTCCGTCTCTGAGATTCAGCGCTGATACCGCACGGAGACTTCACGTCCGTCTAAAATAATCGGTGATAGATATCGAAAACCAGAGGTCACAAAAAAGGCACATACGAAACACCTTTATTCAACAACATAATCCACCATTTTACATGTAAAATGGTGTAAATGTTCGAAATTTTCCAAAAAATAGGACTAGCTATAACGACAAACAGTAATACACAAAATGTCGAAGAACCAGTTAGAATGGAAACCCAAGAACTAAGTGTTCGGCCTAAGGCGGAGAAAGAGTCTTCCTCTTATATTTTTCAACCCTTACATAGAACAAGCAACGACAAAAATGTTACATTGGCTCAGAAATTCATAACGTTTTTGTTTTACAGATTGATATTCCGGTTGCTATGGGTTTATTTATCTATTCCCATTTTTTATTTTATTGTTACCATTTGACTTTACCATTTTAATTTTGTCCTTTTTGTCATTTGGAGATAGTGAGTGGAGATGTGGACGCTAGAAAACGGACTATCAAGTGGAGAAAGCGGAACATTTGCGACGTATTTTCTGTTTGAGTTCAGTAGAAGGGTGACAGCAACGGAGCCAGTTAGACACATTAGCACCATATATGGCGACAACTCCATTGGACAGAGCACGGTAAGATAAAGGTTTGCCGGCCGGGATGGCCGAGCGGTTCTAGACGCTACAGTCTGGAACCGCGCGTCGCTACGGTCGCAGGTTCGAATCCTGCCTCGGGCATAGATGTGTGTGATGTTGTTAGGTTAGTTAGGTTTAAGTAGGTCTAAGTTCTAGGGGACTGATGACCTCAAATGTTAAGTCCCATAGTGCTCAGAACCATTTGAACCATTTTTGAAAATGGTTTTCTCCTTTTAAGGAGGATCATTTTGATATTAGTGATTCTTCACGTTCAGGCAGACCTTTGGGATTTGATGAAGATCGTTTAAACTCATTAATCCGCAATGATCCACGCAAGTATGCTAATAAACTGGCAACGTCATGTTGTGCTAGAAAACTGTGACGAACTGTGATCATTCCACCGTCGTGCGACGCATTGGGGAAGGTTAAAAAAAATCAGGTGTTTGGGTACCGTATGCTCTAAAGCAAAATAACAAAAATGCGCGGTGGCCACATGTGCGTTTCTGCTTGCTCGTCATCAACTGAATCGTGGACAACACCGACCACTCCTATCCTGCATCGGTACTGGTGCGAGCATCCACAAAAGATAATGTTATACGTCTGGTAGGACAGCGACGATGAGGTGTAGATGTAAATCACCGCTGATATTAATTTTCAACATCTGAGACGTGTTGCAGATGCACTCTGAGAACAAAGACCAGGAAGATTGCGTGAAGTGATGCTACTCCACGATAAAGCACGCCCGCATTCTGCTAGACTGACAGTAAACACTACACAGCAGCTGTTTAGGGACGCCATTCCGCACCCGACCCTTATTCACCTGATATTGCACCCTCGATCTCTGTCGATCAACCTTCGCCGGCTGCGGTGGTCTCGCCGTTCTAGGCGCTAAGTCCGGAACCGTGCGACTGTTACGGTCGCAGGTTCGAATCCTGCCTCGGGCATGGATGTGTGTGATGTCCTTAGGTTAGTTAGGTTTAAGTAGTTCTAAGTTCTAGGGGACTGATGACCACAGCAGTTGAGTCCCATAGTGCTCAGAGCCATTTGAACCATTTGATCAACCTTCCAGGATCTTCCTTTCCGGATGAAAATAAGCTCCGTGCATGGCTCGACGAATTCTTCGCTTCAAAACCACGTGATTTATACAGTCTCGGAACCGAAAAGTTACGCCAGCATTGACAGACTGTTGTAAATAGTGAAAGAGAGTATATTATTGACGACTAAAGTCCTTGTTACGTGTATCTGTTGTGTTTATTTAACTTATAAAAGACGCTATGAACCTATGCATCAATACATTAAAAGAAAGGTTCAGTAGCATGATTAAAATTCAGAAGAATTACATGACTTGTTGATTGAGCAACGACTATGGTTTCAGAGTATGTAAGTAGGCTGTTTAGGTTTTTATGTTGGTAACGCCACGTAGCGCTCTGAATGAGTATCACTGACTGTGCTATGTGCAGTCTGTGGCTGGTTTGCGTTGTTAGAATATTGGCTATTATAGTGTTGGGGAGCTGGATGTGAACAGCGCATAGCGTTTGCAGTTGGACGTGAGCCGCCAGCAGTGGTGGATGTGGGGAGAGAGATGCCAGAATTTTGAGAGGTTACTATAAGCGGACGACCTGGACGTGTGTCCGCTAGAAAAAGGAAATTTGTAAATTATATATACATATATATATGACTTTTTAACATTATTAAGGTAAATACATTATTTGTTCTATATCAGAACCTTTCAGTTGCTAACTATGCCTATCAGTAGTTAGTGCCTTCAGTAGTTAGTGCCTTCAGTAGTTAGTGCCTTCAGTAGTTAGTGCCTTCAGTAGTTTGAATCTTTTATTTAGCTGGCAATATTGGCGCTCGCTGTATTGCAGTACTTCGAGTAACGAAGATTTTTGTGAGGTAAGTGATTCATGAAATGTATAGGTTATTGTTAGTCAGGGCCATTCTTTTGTGGAGATTATTGAAAGTCAGATTGCGTTGCGCTAAAAATATCGTGTCTCAGTTTAGTGATGATCAGAATAAGTATAGAGAGAAATGTCTGAGTACGTTCAATTTTGCTCACCTGTTTGAAAATCAAATAACGTAGAAGTTTTACCAGCGCAGTCACATTCATAATTTTTCTAAGGGGACGTTTCAAGTAAACAAAAGAAAGAAGAAAGTATTGAGGAGTATTGGAAATGAGATTGTTACGCAAATAAAGGTTATCGCGGAGCAATAAATTCTTTTCGGGATTCTTGCCTTGCCAATCCACAATGTGTTCGGCGGTTTGTTATCTAGTTCTACCGTCTGCCCAATGCCTGATCGGATGAATCACGTTTCTTGTTACAAGAGTTCAACTGCTGTGTCCGAATACGTCTTCATCCAGGCGAACGGTTGCTTGAAATATGTACAACGCCACGGACGCAGGCGGGTGGAAGCATTGTTTCGGCTTGCAGACATTCACCTAGACTTCCATGGGATTTGTAATAGTAATCGAAGGTACCATTGGAGTTGTGGACTACGTGAATATTAATTCGGTCGACCTGTACCTTTTCATGCTCGGTGTATACCCCCACGGTGATGTCATCTTCCAGCAGGACAACTGTCCATACCACAAGGCGAAAGACGCTGTATCGCCTGGAATTAGCATTGACAGCGTCGAAGACAAATGGGTGTCTATAATAATCAGTAACGAAGAAAGTAAGATCTTCTTCGTTGTTAGACCACGCCATACTTCCTCTATATGATCGACGTTTCGACCCCTCTACTGGGATCTTCTTCAGTATCTTCTCGTGTGCGCGATTGACTAAACACTATGTCGCGTTCTCCGATATAGGCTGAGTTTGTGCTGAGTAAATGGGATTGTTGTGTAAAATTTCTGTGGTACCATTGGTAGGCCATCGTCATTGCATAGTAAGTGAAGTTTCCCACACGAATGCTGAAGAAGTGGGGTTATTGGCTGAAATTCTTGTGACTACCGTTGGTGGTCTATCGTCATTGGACAGGAAGAGATTTCCCACGCTTGGGTTGGGGAAGAGATATTGGTTAAAATTGTTCCTGGCGTTGTTGGATGGGCCACCGTCATTGCATAGAAACGAAAAGGGTAGAGCAGGAGAGGAGGAATGTTTACCAAAAATATTATTGTTCGTAGAGATGGCTTCCCGAAAATTGTTTGTATACTCGAACACCGCGGTCGCATATTCACATCCTTGAAGTGGAGAGGCCACGAAGCCCGAAGCATATTGTCATCCTCTCTGCTGAAGTTACGAGCACATGACTTCTTAGAAATTTCAATCGCTCCTCCGACTTTTCTTCTGTAAACGTTGGTTTGTTTAGCCAACACAGGGACGTTATTGAACGGTTTGATGAGCATGATAGTGAACCGACGTTGATGTCTAGGCTAACGAATTCGCCTAATTTTAACCTGATGGAACACATCTGGGAAGCTATCTGGCGTCAGATCCATGCCATGAAATCGCCGATCTGTAAAGCATGGTAATTTTGTGGTGTGGCGGCTCGAAGCCACCACTACAATCCAAAGACGCAACTAGCGCTCAATCACAGACGACGACCTGTCTGATTAGTAGAAACGAGACGTTTCCACGCCGAACGGCTTGGGACACTGACCACCCTCCAGGAAATTTCTGTGGTTCGACCCACTCCCACGTGACGACACCGGGCCACGGTCGTGGCGCTTGTTCGAGACGTTTCCGAGAAACGCAGAAATGCGACGGCTTCAGCACAGTGCTAAACTGCGTTATTTAAAGCCACTTAACAACCTCCCCTCCCCACCTCCAGCGACCAGCGCGTCATCGCCAAACAGCTGAACAGTAGCATAACGTCCAGTCTGTACGCCCTGCGCCATAATGATGATGCTGCCGCCAACAGTGTCGCCGAGACTCGAACCTCTGTCCATCACCTCACCAACCAGACGCTTGGGCAGCTTAGCACTCTGCTGCCTTCATGAGAGTGCGCTGGCGGAGGTTCTACCGAGGACCCCTTCGCCCTGTGCCACACGGGCGAGAGTCCCTTTGCGGCACGTCAGAGCATCAGACGCCAGCAGTCCAGGTACGGGCAACGTAACACAAGACTTTCCTTGACACAGCAGCTGCCGTGGCGGCGTAAGGCCGGCGGTGTCGCTGACAAGGACGCCGCTGCAAGGTCAATACACTGCGAGAAGCCGTGTCGGTGTATTTGCCGCGATTGCCTGGAATTAGCATTGAAAGCATAGAAGACTAATGGATGTCTATAATAATCAGTAATGAAGAAGGTAAAATCTTCTCCGTTGTTAGGCCGCCTCATACATACTCTATACAATCGACGTTTCGACCCGACTGTTGGTATCTTATTCACGATCTTCTCGTGTCCGCGATTGACTGAACACTGTCAGAGACCTGTGTCGCGCTCTCCTACATAAGGGGAGTTTTCCCACGCTTGTGCTGAATAAATGGGATTGTTGGGTAAAATTCATGTGGACCAATGGTAGGCCATTGTCATTGTATAGTAAATCAAGTTTCCTGTGCTAATGGTGAATAAATGGGGTTACTGGCTGAATATATGTGGCTATCATTGGTTGGCTCTCGTCATTGGATAGAGAGATTTTTCCAGCACTTAGGCTGTGGTAGAGATATTCCTGCTGTTATTGGTGGGCCACCGTCATTTTTTGTAAGCAAAACGGCCAAAGCAAGATAAGGGTAATGCCTACCAAAAATATTATTGCCCCTAGAGGTGGCTTCCTCATAATTGTTTGTGTGGTCGAACACCGCGGCTGCGTAGTCACTTCCTTGAAGGAGGGGAGCCACGAAGCCGGAAGTGTATAAAAAATGGTTCAAATGGCTCTGAGCATTATGGGACTTAACTTCTGAGGTCATCAGTCCCCTAGAACTTAGAACTACTTAAACGTAAATAACCAAAGGACATCACACATATCCATACCCGAGGCAGGTTTCGAACCTGCGACCGTAGTGATCGCGCGGTTCCGGACTGTAGCGCCTAGAACCGCTCGGCCACCCCGGGCGGCCGGGAAGTGTATAGTTATCCTCTCTATTGATGTTACACGAGTTCTTAGAAATTTCAATCGCTTCTCGGACTTTTCTTCCATAACCGTTGGTTTCCTTAGCCTGCACATGTACGTTATTGGAATCAATGTCAAGGCCACATTTCTCGTGATATTCCGCAAACACAGATTTCATTTTTTTCCACATTAGTTATGCTAATAGGATTGGAAAGACCGCCTTCTTACTCTCAAAGCTATCGTTTGTTTCTGGGGTCACTGACTGCATAAGCAAAATTCGCTGACAGGTGGCGTCCTGACCTATTTCTACAGCCGAAACAAAAAGAAGACTTCTGCTGATGCAGAACGGTTGCTCCTGATCACCTGCATACTCTTCGCGCCTATGAAATGGTGTGTGGATGTGGGAGCTGCATATATGCGAAACGGGAAAGCTGTTAAAGAACGTATCAAAGAACACGAACGCTACACGTGGCTAAAATAAAGTGTGAAATCTGTGCTAACAGAACTTCACGAGTACTACCGCCCTCACAGTGATTTCACTAACGCACGCGTGTTGGCTATGGAAGCCAAATTTATAGAAAAAAAGTCCATGATGCGATTGAAATTTCTAAGAACGAATGTAACTTACTAATTAATACCAACAACGTTTAGAAAGCCACCTCTGCGAACAATAATATTTTTGATGAATATTCCTCCCTCTTTTGGTCTGCCCGTTTCGCTTCTATTCAATAACAGTGGCCCACCAACAACAACAGGCAGAATTTTAACTGACCGCACTTCTCTATCATAAGCGTGGGAAAAATCGCTTTCTGTCCGATGGTGCTGACCCCAGTAACCTCATTTCTTCAGCATTAAGAGGGAAACTTTTCACTCACTATCCAACGACGATGGTCCACTGCCCATAACTCCTAATTGTCCAGCAGAAACTCGAGTAAACTCCCGTTTGGTAACAGAACACGACACTGGTCCTCGACAATGTTTAGTCAGCCGTGGACAGTACAAGATGCTGAAGCAGATCCCATCAGAGTGGTCAAAACGTAGATCGTATAGAAGAAATATGACACGTCTAACAACCCAGAGTATTTTAATTTCAGTGACAGAGGCCACGAAGCCTGCAGATGTAAACGGCAATAAAGAGTCCCTTGCGTCCTTCGAACAGCTTCTTTTGCAGCGCCCACAATCGTCCCCAGTAGAGAATCACCGGCCATACCAAGTCATACCAGGACACTGTTATAGTGGCCTGTGCGTGGATATCTGGTGCCACATATCTCAGGAAACCTACTAAAGACTTGTTGAGCCTATACCATGGAGAACTGCTACTGAAATATTAGAGCAAGATGCTTTAGCTCATCAGTGTATGTAAGCAAAGGATGTTGTAACTGCATAGCATTTGTGTATGAGCACAGAATTATAGTCCGTTAATTGTTGGTTGTTTCATGAAGTCTTGCAGGGTTCCGTACATCAATCGGTAGAAACGGAACTCTTACAGGATCAGTGTGTTGTCCATCTGTCCGCCTGTCTGTCTGCCTGTCTGTCTGTCCGACTGTTAAAAACGCATTTTGGTAGATGTGTCTAGTTGAAATTTATGTCACATACTAATGTCTACGGTCCATTCACGGTGTCAGCGCTATCAAAACGTACGGCCATTTATGGCACACATTTTGATACATGCAAACTCACTCGTCAAAACCTGTAGAGTACTTCCTGTCGATCTAGAATCACGATACTAGACAAGAAATAATTTTTCACAGTAAAAGCAAAGGAAAGACCCCAAAATTGTGAATTTATCATTATATGACATAAAAAACATATTTTTTGCGCCCTCTAACTCTTGGAATTCCGGCGACCAATATCTTGCAGTACCGATATCGATGACAGACAAAGAAACTGTCGATTTCCGCGATGTATGAATTGTCGACATATATAATTAAGTTTGTACGGAACCCCCTCGGCGCTTATCTGGATTTTTTTACTGTATGGCCACATTACGCAACTATTCAGTATGGTTTATCTAGTGCTTTTCTATTACGCTCGTGCAGACTGTATATGACATCTCTTTTCCATCCAAAAGCCGTTTCTTCGCTTCAGTTTCATTTTTTATTCGGATAATATTTTCACACCTTTTCCTTACACGTCTCTACACTGCTTAAATCTGGATCGCGATGTCCATCATATATATAATCTGCACATTGCAGATCATGTCCGTTGTTACCAATCTATAGGGGGTGGACAAAATAAAGTGAATACCACGCTACATAGTACATCCTGTTGCAAGTTGGCACCGCTGCGTGCGTGCAAATACTGCGACGCGGCTGCAGTGCACAGCTGACGTGCCAAGTCTTAGAGGTCACCCTCCAGTGTATTATACTGTTTGTTCTTCGACAGTGAACACAAGCGAACAGTGAAATTAGATATCTGTCACTCTTCCAAAAAGGGCATCCCGTTGGTGTTCGGTTAGCGAGAGCATCTGAGACGAAAACGGCTGAACTGTTTAACATTTCACGAGCGATGGTATCCACGGTAACGGCAGGATACACGAAATACGGTAAAACATCGTTGGCAAAGAGGCGTAGCGGACGAAAGTCGAAGTTAACTGCTAGAGACTGACGAGCATTCAAAAGGATTATGATATGACAACACAAAACTACTGCGGTAAAAGTGATTGTAGAACTTAACACTCTTTTGAGTGATACTGTGACGACAAGAACAGTTCGGCGGGAGCTTCACAAGGCTAACATTCATGGAGGGGCTGCAATTGCGAAACCGTTACTGACGGAAGCTAGCGCAATGCTGCGAAATAAATAGCGCCACGATCATAAAACCTGGGCACTTGATGGCTGGAAGAATGTTGTATGGTCCGCTGAATCATCGTTTACATTGCTTCCCACAAACAGCTGCATTTATTTATGGAGACCACCAAAACAACTCTATGGTCCGGCCTGCCTGCTTGCTATAGTCAAGCATAGGCGAGATTCCGTTACGATTTAGCCGGCTCCGTCGCGGTATTCAACTGGTCCTATCGTTAGCATCACTGTCCGGATTAGTGCAAATAAGTATCTCGACATCCTTGTCGTTGAAGTATGATTAGCATATTGCTGCCGAACACTGCCATATTCCAAGATGATAATGCGCCCATACACCCAGCCAAAAACGATTCAGGTGTCATTTGTGGAGAATCATAATATCATCACATGCCTTCCATGACCTGCACAATCGCCAGACCTCTACATCACTGAGAAGTTACGGGAATTTAAAAGTTGAGACTGAGGACCAGATTTGCAGCCCCAATATCGCTGAAGCAATTAGGACTTATTTTGCTACAAGAATGAGAGAAGCTATTCCGCGAAGAGTAGCAGCTGTTCTCAAAGCCAATGGTGGCCCAGTTCCTTATTAATAAGTAAATATTGTGTACATGTCAGGAGTTCATATTATTTTGCCCGTCTCCTGTATGCACTGTATCCTTGTCTCTGAGTGTACGAGCTCGTATTTGACAGTCTTATACATACCACATTAGATCGCTGTTCGCATTTGCAATTCTACTGCTATAGCATTCGTCTAATGTCTTTTCAACGTTTTAATTCGTAATTTTGTTTATTTCACAGCTGTGGTGCACCTGGCGTTCTTCTTTTCGATAATTTTGCCAAAAATCTTCTCAATTATTGAATTATATGTAGACAGGGTACTGTATACATTTTGAGTCGCATAGTATTTATTTATTTATGACTGGTGAGGTTTGTCGCCGTATCCTACTCGTAAGGACTGACAGAGGTGGTGCAGTGTTTGGCACACCGGACTCGCATTCGGGAAGACGATGATTCAACCCCACGTCTGGCCTCTTGATTTAGGTTTTGCGTGATTTCCCTAAATCACTTCAGGCAAATGCCTGGATGGTTCCTTCGAAAGAGCACGGCCGGCTTCCTTCTCCATCTTCCCCTAATCCGATGAGACTGATGACCTCGCTGTTTGGTTTCTTCCACTAAATCAACCCAACCCTACTCATAAGGTTTCCTGGCGAACATTTTGCTTTTCCCGCATGCATTCTGTGACGAGTAACTTTCATCTCATGTATAGGCGCAATGATGTTCGTCAGTCTACCGGAAATGACCAATGTGAGTCTTCCGCGTACTACATATGAGAAAGTGAGCACTGTATGCATCCATACAGCGCAATTGTACATTAAACTTGATGTCTTAATTTTTATACGCTCGTTTTCGTAAATTTCACGGAGTTAGAGCGGGATATATGCAGCCGACACAGAATTAATTCTCTCACTGGCTATTTCTCACTGGCTAATGTTAATCTTACGCTGCGACACTTTTTGTGAAATATGTGCGGCAATCCCCATAAACTAGCCAAGTAGCACACCTTATTACCGCCATATATAGTGTCATCTTCGTTTCTCCGTCTAGTATGCTTCACCATCTTGATCATAACTGTAATTAACGGGAAGTACATCATTACTGTATCACAGTATCTCTCGCGTATAGTGAATGCCATTTTAGTGGGAGGTAATGTTCAGAGTCTTGTCTGTGTTGCTGGCTGATGTCGGTACTGGAATTGCAATTAGTCTTTCTCCATCTGCTTCCTTATAAATTTAGAAGCATTCTCTACTTGCATTATATTGGAACACGAATATATACCTATTTAATAGTCCAATGTATGATGTGACATATAAAGATATTTAACTTTAGAGTTACGCAATAGCTGGACTGCTGTATGTATTCAGCATTACTTTGTTTTTAATGGCTTATTGGTTATGTTGATGCTTATATTTACTCCTTATTTACACGCAGGTGCCTCACGTTGAAAGCATAAAAGGCTTCTAAATCGACTGCAATTAACGTAAACAACAAACAGAACTGAGTGGAAAATTAGTCTGGAATCATCCCAAAACAAAATATTTCCCAGCTGAAACCCCTACTAACCAGCGTCTTAGAAGCAATGAAATAAAACTGAGTTTTTTAAATACAGACAGATAGCACCCTGAATTGCAAAACCCGCACCATAGAATAAATGAAGCACCTTGCTTCAGCTACGTTTGCAAAATGCTTGATAACTGCTACAAATGATTTAAAGACAAGGAAATTGGTTCCTTCAACATATTTCAATTTACTAACAAGTTACAGTATTAATTTTTGAGAAAACTCAATTTACAAGAATAATATTTTCAAAAATCAGAAGCATGTTATAATGAGTAATTCCAGAATTTCTGCAGAGAGATTTCGAAAAACCTTGGTTTCTCTACATCTGTTTCAAAGCACATATATTCAGTAATTCCCTCTATCGTTAGTAATATTCCCCGTTCCTCAAAAAATAGTGCAAACCATGAGTAGAGCACCGGAGCCAAAAACAGCCTCTACAAAGACTTGAACGGCTTAACATTAATAACAAAAGGAGTCCTATACATGCGTATGCATACATTAAACAATCTTCCAGAGTACACAAAATGCGTTATACATAACGTGGGTGAAGACGTGGCTGAAGTAAAGAGCTTTATCGTTGAACTGCACTGTGTTTCACTGTAGCTGCACGAGTTACGCGTGTGTCTGACTGTTGCAGGAGAATGCAAGGAGTAATTGAGGATATCCTGCTGGCGCAGCACGCTTAACATCAAAATTACAGAAACCGGCAAGCTGTATGAAACATTTAGCAATAAAATGAGTATCAGCAGCTGAAAGCGGACTCTACAATTATTTGAAGATTTTGGCGCAAAAGTTTACATAACGTTTTTTTAACAATACGATTAAGCTGCGGTTGCCCACACTGAAAACTTACGTTAACATTATTTTACTATTAGCCATTATCTGCATTTATGTTATATAGCAACACGTCGTTTCCTACATTATTCGTTTTTCATGTCGTAATAAAACATCTATTCAGTCTTTGACAACATTTTGCGTTTTAAAGAAAAGAACTATTTCCCTTTTTGACGTTGTTCATGTTGCTGCTTGTTCGTTGGCAGCCCTTGCAGTAGCCAACAGAAAATATAGTCCTACGTATTCTAGGAAACTGTAAATTTAAGTATAATATTTTTATTCAGGGTGAAGTGGAACTCTATGAGTTGTTTTCACGCAGCGCATTTGGGTGCACAACAGGTTAAAACTGTGAAGGATAGCATAAGGCATCATTGTACGAAAATGAAACCCCTACAGTCGTCCTTATGATCTTATTTCTTGTGTAGCTACCACATTCGGGGCTTCAATGCGCCATCTTCAGGCCTTAGTCGATGCTGAAGTGATTATGACGACCGATGTATATGGACCGTGATAACCTCTTCAGCATCAGCTAAGGCCTGAAGATTGCGCAATGAAGCGCCGAAGCTGGTAGCTACATAACAAATAAGATCATAAGGACGTCTGTAGGCGTTTCATTTTCCTACAATAGTGAACGGCCCCGGTCCCCAAGCCTGCAATCAAAAGGATGCACATACAAAAAGATAATGCATCAAGTTGCAACTACTATACCGCCAGAAAACCGATCAGTGGAACGTGCGTTTTCCCTCCTGCTCGGATAGAAACAGAAAGGGTAAGACGTTTTACAATATTACCGTCATTGCTCGCTATCTTGTTCTTCCAAACTATTATTCCTACGAACGTAAAATTCACAAGGAACCGTTTGCTAAAAAGGAACGACGTTTTACGAATACAAGAAGTTATAAATGAAAAGCATAATATTGTGTATATAAAGAGATAGAAGCCTTGAATTACATCCTAAAAGTCGATTACCTTCCTTTTAGTTTTTGAATGTGCCATCAAAAATGTTAAAAGCCTTGACAAATAAGACACTGCAGATATGTTTGAAATTCAAGAAAGGTCACCGACGAAAGAGGTGCTGATAGAGATCCATATGCTGATTCCATCAGTCACAAGGAGTCGAGCCGAGTACGTTAGATTCTAGCGCCACAGCGACAGCAGCGGATGCCTAGGTGGCAATCCACAGGAGTGAGTGGGGGCTGAAATTCCTATCGAGTCAAGCTCATTCACGTCATCTGTGGTAAATCACATGGGTACATTGGCAGTGTAGCTCCTTTAACAAGACAACGACTAATTTTCCTCTCCCCTTCCGCTGTAGTTGGCAAGCAACCGTGCAGCTTGTGGCGGAGGATACGTACTCACATACACATTTCGATCCCCTGCTGTGCTATTCAGGGGGTGCACACGGGAGTAAAGGCTGTCGGAGCCCTTCGTATGGGCCCTAATTTCTGAGATTTTATCGGCAGGTTCATTTCGCGAGAGGAAATATTTTGTTTCTTGTCTTATTTTTGTAACGAGGGCTCTTAAAAATGGTTCAAATGGATCTGAGCACTATGGGACTTAACTTTTGAGGTCATCAGTCCCCTACAACTTAGAACTACTGAAACCTAACTAACTCAAGGATATCACACACATCCATGCCCGAGGCAGGATTCGAACCTGCGACCCTAGCGGCCGCGCGGTTCCAAACCGTAGCGCCTAGAACCGCTCGGCCACTGCGGCCGGCAAATCTAGTATAGCATCAGTAACATCTCTGTAGTGTTATTCTCTTTTTCTGTTTCGGTGGAGTAGTCTATTGAAGTTTCCCCTATGTAACCGACACCGGTCACAGACTGTAAATTCTTTTAGATCAGGAAAAAAATGAAGAAACGAAAAACTTCTGTTTCCCATGTGGGGTTCTTCACAGCACGCCCGAGCAACTTCAATGCGAGCTGTAACGTCTCCTTGCTCGGATGCACGCTTGAATACGTCGTGGCATAACATCGATGAAGCCTGCCTTGGTCCGATTCGTCCCAGGCTTCAATGGCGATTCTGCGTAAGTCGCGGAGAGTTCGTGGGCGATATCAACATCCAAAACGAGTTCCTTTCAATCGATCCCACACGTGTTCGATTGGGTTCATGTCTGGCAAACAGGCAGGCTACCCCACTTTGGTGATCCTAGCTCGACAACAGCACGCTGAGCACGCAAGTTAACACCCATGAAGACGAAATTAGCACCAAATAGTTGTCGATACGGTCCCTTATTGATCGCAGAATCTCGTCCCTCTACGACAGAACAGTGAGATTGTCTTCAACTATCACGAGAGGTTTACGGCAGCCCCATGTAATGCTGCTACAAACATCGCTCCATCATCTTGTTGCACACTTGAGACACTGTGTTGGAGACGTTCCATATTACCGTGTTGTCTCCAGACACGTTGTCTGCGATTATCAGGGTACAAACAGGCCCGAAATTCGTCAGTAAATAACACCCGACGCCAATCCTAGAACATCCATTCTGCTGGGTTTCTTTCCCTTCGAAAACAGAGTATCTAGTGCGGGGGGTACGATGTGGTGCTGGCCATGGTCGTCGGGAATAGAGATTCAAATAATGCAATCGTCTCCAACTTTTGTGGGTGTATGTATAACAGACACGGCTGGTTTTTTTCTAAAATTTTACACGATTTCCAGTTACAAGTAGCGGCTAGAAACCACACACACTCATACAAGCATGTATGCATGTTGTGGTCCAGCGTAACTTTACGTTAATCCTCGACGAGATTTATCAAATACTTAGGTGGTTTGCTGAGAAGAAGAGAACTTCTGAAATAAACTGCGGAGTAGTCACTACTGATAATGATCTCACATCAGCATTAAATTCTGGCAAATTTTCGTACGCATGTGCGGGTGCCTGGAGCTGCCACAAGCAAACGGCAGGTCCTGTGCCTCGGCAGCTGGGCAGTGACGCAGTAAAACCCACGGTTTAGTGTCGGCGGTCCGGAGCGCTACGGCACGCTTCGCCACGCCGCGCCGCGCCGCGCCAGATAGCAGCCGGCGGCTGCCCGGTAGCGCTGATGGATGGGGACTCGGCTCACATTATGCGTCGGCCGGCGACACGCGGCGCTGGCGTCGCATCGCGTCGCTACAAGCGGCCGACAGCCTCCCGAGGCAGATACTCACCGACACGGCCGCTGCACATTCCAGACACGTCGACCTCCCACCGTACAGGCGCTAAGCCGTACGTGTACCAGTTCTTCAAAACCGAGTACTGCCCGTCATGTCTACCACGACATCGGGCGTTCACGTCGCAGGCTTCCGCGGTTTGGGGTTAACGTCACGACCCCAAGTGCCTTCAAGATCAAGCAACGGTAGCAAGCGAATACCTAGAAAGAAAGATCCTTTATCATTTAGCTACAATATAGCAGGTCAGCAACTGGAAGCAGTTAATTCCGTGAATTATCTGGGAATAGGTATTAGGAGTGATTTAAAATGGAATGATCATATAAAGTTGATCGTCGGTAAAGCGGATGCCAGACTGAGATTCATTGGAAGAATCCTAAGGAAATGCAATCCTAAAACAAAGGAAGTAGGTTACAAAACACTTTGTTCGCCCACTGCTTGAATATTGCTCACCAGTGTGAAATACGTACCAGACAGGGTTGATAGAAGAGATAGAGAAGATCCAACGGAGAGCAGCGCGCTTCGTTACAGGATCATTTAGTAATCGCGAAAGCGTTACGGAGATGATAGATAAACTCCAGTGGAAGACTCTGCAGGAGAGACGCTCAGTAGCTCGGTACGGGCTTTTGTTGAAGTTTCGAGAACATACCTTCACCGAGGAGTCAACCAGTATATTGCTCCCTCCAACGTATATTGCCGCGCGGGATTAGCCGAGCTGTCTAGGGCGCTGCAGTCATGGACTGTGCGGCTGGTCCCGGCGGAGGCTCGAGTCCTCCCTCGGGCATGGGTGTGTGTGTTTGTCCTTAGGATAATTTAGGTTAAGTAGTGTGTAAGCTTAGGGACTGATGACCTTAGCAGTTAAGTCCCATAAGATTTCACACACACACCTACGTATATCTCGCGAAGACATCTTGAGGATAAAATCAGAGAGATTAGAGCCCACACAGAGGCATACCAACAATCTTTCTTTCCACAAACAATACGAGACTGGAATAAAAGGGAGAACCGATAGAGGTACTCAAGGTACGCTCCGCCAAACACCGTCAGGTGGCTTGCGGAGTATGGATGTAGATGTAGATGTAGAAAACAAACTACATTGTTTTGGGAAAGAAAGAAAGCTCTCATAAGGGAAGAAAGACAAGAAATTAAATTTCACGGGTTGAAAGCGTATGTGTCGGTATCGAGTCACATTTACGGCGAACTTAATTGTATCAGTTCGACTATTTACTATGACGTTGCAGCACCCTCGCCTTTATGCGTACACTGATTGTTTGGGAGCTCTGTCGTAAGGGTCGTCTCGCCCTCGATGCCCTGAATATTGGTACTGGGACCCTGTTGACGACAGAGCTGGTCAAAGACGCGTCACATCGGCGAAAGATACGGGGATCTTGCCACGGGAGTACCTTAACATCACGCAGATAATTCGTAGATAGACCTGCCTGGTCGAGCATTGTCCTGTTGAAAAATGGCAGCCCGATACTGCCGTAGGAGAGGTAACACCTGAGGACGCAGGATGTCCGTGGGCGTGCTATTGTGCCATGAAAGAGGCCTCAGTTACTACCAGTCGTGATCTTAAGTCACAGCCTAAGGCTTCTCACAACATGACGACAGGAGTGACACAGTTGGTCCTCTCAAAAACATTGCAAGAAGGGACTTCTGCCCTACTCGCCGCCACACTCGCTGACGATGGCGAGCAGTGCGATTCAGCGCTAAACACAATGCGACGCCATTCATCAGTGATCCACGCTTCCCAGTTACGGCGCTACTCCAAACGCAGCCGGCTCTGTTTGTCTCCTGTTAAAGGTGCGGGATGACAAAAGAATGTTTTGCTCGGTGCCCATTTCTTGTTCTCGGATGGCAGGCGTAGATGCGAAAGGATTCCGATCTACTTTGGTGCACTGTACACTTAGCGTCAATTGTGGTGGTAGGACGTGGTTGGCCGGAACCTTGACGACGAGACCCTTCAAGTAAGTACCTTATGCAAAAATGACTGCTTCTGGTGACCGACTACCGCAACTGGTTTCTCTCGCTTTGAGGAACAGGAAGAAATCGGCTAGTTTAGATTTACATACTGAATTAAGGTGTCTCTGGACCCCAAGTATTTGTTTCCGTAGTGCGTCCTCATGGTGGAGCATGATCCGTGGACTGCTTGTTTTGTACGCTTGTCGTTGATCCTGTGGTTTGGGTAAACCTGTATTACCAATATTCCACGAAGAATATACATACTATTCTTTCCTCCAGACTTCGTTGCCTTTTCTGTTTTTTGATTTATCACCAGTTAACATATTATAAATTACTTTTTACCACCTGTGCCTGCCGCTCTGGCCGAGCGGTTCTAGGCAATTCAGTCCGGAACCGCGCTGCTGCTACGGTCGCAGGTTCGAATCCTGCCTCGGGCATGGATGTGTGTGATGTCCTTAGGTTAGTTAGGTTGAAGTAGTTCTAAGCCTAGGGCACTGATGACCTCAGATGTTGAGTCTCACAGTGCTTAGAGCCATTTTTACCACCTGCAATCAAATTTTTCTACCATTTGCTAACCAGTTCCAACACGCATAGGTTTTTTTTAGATGTTAGAAGATGCAGTACTCCTTACTCCGAAGATTCTCAAGCATGGTCTTATAGATCATGGCTTGTACCAAAGCAAGAACGCATTCAATTCGTTGACAGGTATGGCGGGAATCCCCTCCAATCATCGTCCGGATTCGCGTTTTGTTACGGCTCCCTGCTGGCTATCGTTTTCAAGAAAGTTTGTCTCCTATCTGAACTCATTAAACCAGCGGCGAATTGTTGTTGAGGTAGGTGAAGAGTCTCCTTAAGGCTCATACGAATGTTTCAAACGCTGATTTGCAGTCATTCTACCTTGTACAGCATATCACGTTGTATTACGAGGCACGAGTTTTCTGTATGAAGTGGGTTTCACAGGATATACTAGGTTGGAGGAATGCATCAAGTCAGTATCTGGACCAAAGGCAACAACAACAACATTCCAGAATGAGATTTTCACTCTGCAGCGGAGTGTGCGCTGATATGAAACTTCCTGGCAGATTAAAACTGTGCGCCCGACCGAGTCTCGAACTCGGGACCTTTGCCTTTCGCGGGCAAGTGCTCTCCCATCTGAGCTACCGAAGCACGACTCACGCCCGGTCTCACAGCTTTACTTCTGCCAGTGCCTCGTCTCCTACCTTCCAAACTTTACAGAAGCTCTCCTGCGAAAGTTTGGAAGGTAGGAGACGAGGCACTGGCAGAAGTAAAGCTGTGAGACCGGGCGTGAGTCGTGCTTCGGTAGCTCAGATGGGAGAGCACTTGCCCGCGAAAGGCAAAGGTCCCGAGTTCGAGACTCGGTCGGGCGCACAGTTTTAATCTGCCAGGAAGTTTCATATCAGCGCACACTCCGCTGCAGAGTGAAAATCTCATTTTGGAAACATCCCCCAGGCTGTGGCTAAGCCATGTCTCCGCAATATCCTTTCTTTCAGGAGTGCTAGTTCTGCAGGTTCGCAGGAGAGCTTCTGTTAAGTTTGGAAGGTAGGAGACGAGGCACTGGCAGAAGTAAAGCTGTGAGACCGGGCGTGAGTCGTGCTTCGGTAGCTCAGATGGTAGAGCACTTGCCCGCGAAAGGCAAAGGTCCCGAGTTCGAGTCTCGGTCGGGCGCACAGTTTTAATCTGCCAGGAAGTTTTTTAACAACAACATTATCTGCGCTGGAGGCAAACAGGACAGTGTTAGCAGTCACACGAAGGGCGTTCAAGTACGTTCACATATAATTTGCTAATGCCTATTCGTGTCTTAATAATTCATAATGCTATAATTGGTAATCTTATTTTGCGTGAGTAATACTACTTAGCTCATACGTACGTTGGTGTAATCTCTAGAATGCAATCACAGTTTCATAACAGCTCTACTCAATACACCTACCTTCGACCTACGCGAAATTCAAACGTTTTGTTTCTATCTGCGATATCTCAAAGCTATTACTTATCTGTACAACAGTGCAAGTATCGACGATGTGCGCAATGTGTCTTGTTAGGAGACAAACGTGTTCCACTCACTCGCCGTACTCACTGTTGACAACAGCCCTCAAGCATGCATGCAGTACAGCTCGGTTCTGTATAGGGTTTGTTTTTACGGCAGGGTTCGTTGTACGTTACCAGTGAATCACAGCAATATGGATAAGTTTACTGATGAAGAATTTGCCGACGTGTTGGTTCACTGAATGCAGTGGATGTGCGGTGCAACGATAGTTTGCGGAGATGTTGGCGCAGCGACTATAGCTTCATCACAGCAGTTTTGTTTCTACGTACGTTGTGGGGACTGCACATGGAAGGCTTTTTCCTCTGTTCTGGTGGCATTCTCACGAAGGTACGTACGGATAACGAGTCCAAACCTCATAATTACTTTGGAGATATGTATCGAGCCACTTGACATCAAGGACCTGTTACACCAAAATACTTAGAAAATACCCCTGAATAACCGTGGAAACTTTGTCGGTGGAATTCGGAATCATCCTTTATATCAGTTTTTGTATCCAGACCAGTTGAAGACAATGGTTCAGTACCAAAAGAAAGGCGAACGTGATTTATTGGTAACCTAAATAGGATTTTCGAAACTAAGTTTCTGATTGACGATGAAAGTTTACAATCAATGTGAGTTACCAATTTGGACGTGTGGTGGTGAGACATGGATTTTAAAGTATAAACCTGTCAGTGATCAATGGAGACCTGCATGTTGAAATTACTAGGAGAGACAGTAAAACGAATAAAAGGACCAGGGAAGAAAATGAAGTAGAAAATGTAATTTTTAACGTAATGAAAATGAAGTCGAATGTGTTTTGTATGGACGAAGGAAATTCTTTACTGGATTCCAAGACATAAGGAAAGACCGAGTTATACCTAACGGAAGGTGTATAGATGACATTCGAAAACTTGCAGTGGTTTCATCTTTATTGCGGACCTTATAAGAAAATGAAAGAATGAGGTGCACGACGCTATACAACTGAAAACGATTATCATCTAAACGCTGTGTCACATGCAGATGTTGTAGTCTTAATACAGAATACTGAAGCATATTTACAACATTCGGTGTATAGAGCATACGAACTAAGGAGACAATGCTAAAATCTGAAAACTCAAGTTGTGGTTCCCTATAGAAAACATCCCCTAGAATGAATCTCCAGTTTTAGATATTTCGGGTGAGATGTCGACTTGAATAACAATAATGATAAACAAAATAAAATCTGTTAATTGCAGTACTTATGTGAAACGATGAATAAATATAAACTTAAAGACAATAGAAACAAAAGACAATAAATTTATTTTACAAAAGAATGGCAGTGTCCGTCTTGCTCTGTGGCAGTGAATCTTCAAGAAAATAAGAAAGCCACATCATACACAAGGCTAAAACGAGAATTTACGAGAAGAATTACAAATATTTAACTTCAACGACAAAGTCGAAGAATATAGGACAACTCGAAGCAGTATCTTAAATGTAAGGATGAAGCCAAAATTTCAGTGACTGTAAGTCACTGCAAGACCGCAGGATGAAAGAGACTTTGGAAAACTAAGAATAAATGGTTTTAAAATTGTGAAGTCAGAACAGGCATTCTATGTAATTCTTAAAGTGAAGAGGAAGAAGAAGAAGAGGCTATATGAGTGTATATAAATCTGAACACTATAACGCCTGGGAAAGTCCAGAGGACTCCTTTATTCAGAAGTGGAAGTGATAGTTAACGATGGTACCATGGGTAATTGGACACCTAAGCATCTCTCTCTCTCTCTCTCTCTCTCTCTCTCTCTCTCTCTCTCTCCCTCCCTCTCTTCCTCAAACCCTTTTCCATGTCCCATCCGAAGTGGGACTCGAGCACACTACGTCACCTTCACGGCACATCGGCGTCGCTACTCGAGGCCACTGAGTTTAACAACTCTTATATCAAAAGGTTGAAAAACCCTAGTATTTTCCCTAACGTATCCTTCGAAATTTCGGTTCGCTGGAGAGGTGATTGAAGTACGGCTAAAAAATTTATTTGGGGGACATTCATAGCTGTTCTGCAACATGTTCATGGTAATCAAATCCGCCACAGTTATAAAATCTTTAATACGGTAGTATTGCATGAGAGAAGTTGCTGTACGCTACCACTCTTTCGGGGCCTTAGCCCCATAATCAGGGGTATCTCAAATCTGAAGTAAAACAACAGTTGTACAATTTCGCCTTATCAAGTTGTAAGCTGACTTGCGCTTTAACTTTCGTTTAGCAAGTAACTCCCACCTAATGTTCTATGGTGGCTTTATTGTTACAGACTGCATGGGTTCCCGGTGGCAGTTTTGAATCAAGAGGAATTTTACCAGGCCGCGATTGAAAAGTTGGGTTGTTTGCAGTCACAGTTTGGGATGTTACTTGGCGGTCCACCCACGGTAGAAGTTTGCCTATTAGTTGTTAGGGCACGGACATGACGTCCTACTACCGCTAGGTAGGCTTTTGTTCAGTCAATTTTTTCCAGTTTCTAAATGTCAGTCTTTAATTTCTTTTTTTAAATTTCTTAATTGCCTAATGGAGTAGCTTGCAACTCTTGTTTTACTTTAGATTTCAGATACACCTGATGATGAGGCTAAGACCCCGAAACCGTGATGGTGTATAACGACTTCTGTCGCGCCAGAAATCGCCCAAAAAAGTATTTTACAACTGCGGCGGATTTGTTTATCAAGAATGACTACTCGTCCGCGAAGATGAATCAGGACTGCCGAGGAGGAAATGCCACGACGCAGGCGTCAGCGTTGCTGAAGCTGAAGACGGATGAGGTTAGCCGCATTGATCGATTGTTACTGCCGATGTGGGACAGTGGCGTCACAAGCTCGGAGTTTCTCAGGAAAAGTGCGCGGCGAGCCCAGCGGCTCTGCAAGGGCACGCATCAGGAGGCGGCAAAAAAACCGAGAGACGGCGACCTTCCCAGAAACGCGAGTAAACCTGAAATCGCCAGGAGGCGCGAGTCGTGAGCTACTGGCGACAGCTCCGATGCGTGCCTGGCGCGCCGAGGTCGTGACGGCACCGCCGTGCTCGCTGGAGTTCCTCGCGTCAGGCAGTGTGAACTACCCTAAATGCTTACATCTACGACACGGCTGCTTAGACTAATGCGCACGTCAGGCTAATCCGTACGGACACGTGTATACACTGGATATTCCTCAAGCCAGCATGAGATTGGTTCAAATGGCTCTGAGCACTATGGGACTTTACATCTGTGGTCATCAGTCCCCTAGAACTTAGAACTACTTAAACCTAACTAACCTAAGGACATCACACACATGCATGCCCGAGGCAGGATTCGAACCTGCGACCGTAGCAGTCACGCGGTTCCGGACTGCGCGCCTAGAACCGCTAGACCACCGCGGCCGGCCCAGCATAAGAAAAGTACCAACATTTACATATACATCTGTTGACTATTACACGACATCGTGTATACTGATACACAGCTTGATTAATATTATGGACGGTACCGCGGTGGAGTTGCTTGTGAGCCTCACCCATACAGAGAGCTATATCGTAGGTGCGACTGCGTGTGGTAAGGATGGGAAAAACCGACAGTTTAAATCGATAGCGGTATTTTAGTTCTGAATAACCGGCATTTTTTGGTATCTGTTTGATCTCGCCTATAACAGGTACTCTCATTTTTTACTGATAACTGGGTATAAAACGGAGATATCAATTTGCCTCAGCAGTGGTGCTAAAATTTTGGATTTTTAACTAAAACTCATTTTTAAAAACCAGCTTGGTAGTAAGTTCTGTGGCTTTTGAAAGATTGTTTCTGATGAAAGGAGTCAACTTACAGATCAACATATTTATAACGAATATTGTAAACAGATTGGACACTAAATATTGGCCAGTGGGCTAATTCGTTACTGAAATGTTAAGAATTGACATGTAATTTTTCCTGGTAAATGTTAAATTTTGCCTACTATCTAAATTATAGATTCGAATTTTTTAAAAGAGTATTTTTGGTTTTGTCAGTAGATAATCAATTGTACTCAAGGTCCTGTTAAAAAGTAAACTTGCATTTTAGCAAAAACGGATTTTTCATTTTAAGTAATCAATGGAAAAATACTACAAATTTTGCACAAATGTTCAATATTTGTCTGTTGGTTCTATAAAGTAATAAAACAGAAAGGAAGTTATAGCAACATTAAAAATCAAAAACTTAACAATTCGTTCATTGTTTACAAAAAACATAGAAAATATGGGTTTATTTGCTGTAGCGTTTGGAAACGGACAGCTTAAGACGACAACTATAGAGTTCTCGAACCTCAGCTTTCAGTCTTCGGCTCATTATGGGCAGTGAGCAAGTAGTGGTACGATCCTCGATTATAACATGGTATTTGAGTAGAGATTTAAAAAATTAGAATCAGTAGGATAATACTGGTGAATTTTTTGTAGTATTCAGCACCTCATTACTTTTCGAGAAAAGCAGTGAACGTTGGACAGACTAGGTTTTTTAGAATTGATCTACTTAATTTGAGATCTTGATACTATGTCTATTGAAACATTTAATGCAAAAGTCTTTGTTTGATTGCTGGAATTAATAGCAATAAAAAAGCGAAAATCATTTACTTCAAAAACCGATTATTTTGAATCGTTTTAACAGTCAGGTTAAACTGGAGGTGGAAAAAGACCGAATAACTCAAACCCGGTTGTTTCAGCGATAACTGACATCCCTAGTGTGGTTCCTGAATGAATCAGCAGCCTTTTCAGAAATCGCAGTCGCAACCGCCTGTGTGTTGACTGTCTGGCCCTCTAACATTATAATACATGGCCTTGTTGGTACGGCTGAAAGCAAGGAGAAACTATACCCATTACCAAGACACGAAGGAATCAGAGACATTAGCTGCCAGTGGCCATTGATTTATACCGATGGAGCAAGTTGAAATTTTGTGCCAGATCGGGATTCGAACTCGAGTATCCTACTTACTAGACAGATGCGCTGCTCACTACGCCATCCGGACACAGTGGTCATCACAACTGCATGACTACTCTAGTACGCCTCCCGTCAGACCCAAATTCTCAAATTATACCACACATTGTTGATATAGTGCCCCTGCTCACTAGCCTCATTACTCGTGGCATTTCGCCAATTTCCATAAAATTTCTGCATTGAAGTGATCATTGGCCATCATTGCCTTAATGTCCGAAAGAACCGGCTCCACATACACACATACATAGCTGTTATATTTCACAGAACATGCAGCTCTATTGTTCAATGAATGATAACGGCATCCTGTTGGGTAAAATAGTCCCTAATTCACATCTCCGGACAGGGGGTACTCACGATGTCATAAGAAAATTATAAGTTCTTGAAAAAGCTAAATATTTTAACATCCAACAGGAACTTAAATGGTAGGAAGCTTTTCTGTATGTGTTTGTAGTCTTATTGAAACGTGGACGATAAGAAGTATGAACAATAGGAGAACAGAAGCTTTTGAAATGAAGCGCTGCAGAAGAATGGTCGGTACTAGATGAGTAAATCTGGTAACTAATGAAGAAAGAAACTACAGTGAGAAAGTGTAAGAAGATGTAACCTGCAATAATTATTCAGAGATGAAAAACCTTGCCCAAGATAACTGCATCAATTGCATGAAGCACTCTTTGAACTGAAGACCGTAAGAACACCAAAACCAAAATAATTTTTTCGTGCCATCTGTATCATTTCCAAGCAATATTGTGAATGTTAGTTAGTAGTGAACTGAAAAAAACCCGAGTCTGACACAAAGTAAACTGCACTGATGGAGAACATTTTCATACTTGTCAGATTCATTCGTTACCCCCACTGTTCAAAACATTTATTTATGTCGTTTGCACAGACGCTCTGGCGTTTATGCCTGCATCTCTTCCGCATAATGAGTCATATTTCTAGCTCAGATTTCATTTTCGGAAATTAAACAAGGAAAATAAGTTGCACGACGTGAAGTTACGTGAATAAGGTGATGATCAAGGCCGTGATAGTTTTACAGGCCAAAATCAGATACCAGATACGCGCTTCCAGTTCATTCGTCCACGAGACTTTCCAAAAATTGTGTGCAATAATTTCGCTGAACTGTTTGAAAGCAACGTAACACTTTTTACATGAAATTGCACTGGATACCGTAGACAGTGACATGCATTGCATTTGTCTTCAAACTACACAAGCGTTCTTTTTCCACTTGTGGGGAAAAATTGTGACTTCCAATGAGTTAGCTGCCATTAGTTTGTGAGTGTACTTAGAACGACAAGTATAAACAAGTACAGTAACAATTTCTGAAATACGGTGCTATTTGTTACTAAAAGGTCACGCCGGAATTGCTCCATCGCTTACTTTTGTTCAGTAGAGAACTTTGGAAATCCTCGTGCTCAACCACGGTGTTAAAATACCTCCACTCTCCACGCACCGTATTTTAGCACTAACACGGACACGATCTTTTATCTTTCCTTCTTTATCAAACTTGTCCTAGTTTGGATCTGTGTGTCTTTCAAGCCAGTTGGTTAAGGCCTTGAACAGAATCCCTACCCTAGTGAAACCACTAACGCCAGCAGTTAATGGATTGTTCGTTTTTCGATATTTTTTGAAGATTTTACTTATTTCGCATATTATTGTTAATGTATGGTGTAAAATATTTTTTTTACGGAGTATCTGTTTGTGTGCCTTAAACAATTCAAATGGTTCAAATGGCTCTGAACACTATGGGACTTAACATCTCAGGTCATCAGTCCCCTAGAACTTAGAACTACTTAAACCTAAATAACCTAAGGACATCACACACATCCATGCCCGAGGTAGGATTCGAACCTGCGACGGTAGCGGGCGCACGGTTCCAGACTGAAGCGCCTAGAACGGCTCGGCCATCAGCGGCCGGCCCTTAAACAGTCTTTTGTCGCTGCTTGTCTGATATACAACACATCAACTAAATCTAGCACCCCAGCGAGATACGTAAAGTGCCTCTGACATTTTCTATCGGTAATGTTGCAGTGTTTGGATGCATGTGTTATTTTAACAACAAAATATTAGATGCTGTTAGAGGTCAGGCAATACTTAGATCAAAGTTCTCAATATGATGTTTGCGGTTGTCAAGTCAGTGTGAATCCATCCAGAATGTTAGGATGGAATATAATGACTACTTTTTACGCGTAGTGAAAAATAATTTGACAATTACATAACTCGACGTGGAATGGGCTCAACGAGTCGACGGAAGTACCCTGCAGAAATACTGAGCCATGCTGGCACTACAGCCATCCACAACTCCGCAAGTGTTGCCGGTGCCAGATTTTGTGCACGAAATGACCTCTCGATTACGTCCCATAAATGTTCGGTGGGATTTATGTTGGGCGATCTGGCTGGCCAACCCATTCGTTCTAATTGTCCAGTATGATCTTCAAACGAATCGGGAGCAGTTGTGAGCCGGTGTCGGTGACATGGCGCATTGTCATCCATAAAAATTCCGTCGTTGTTTGGGAACATGAAGACCATGAATGACTGATAATGGTCTCCAAGTGGCCGAACATAACCATTTCCAGTCAACGATCGGTTCAGTCGTACTAGAGAACCCAGTCCACTGCACGTCAACAAAGCCCAAACCATTGTGGAGTCACCACCAGCCTGCACAATGTCTTGTTGACAAATTGGGTCCATGGATTCGTGGCAACTACGCCACACTCGAATCTTACCAGCGGGACTCACCTGACCAGGCCATGTGTTTCCAGTCGTCTAGTGTCTAATCGATATGGTGACGAGTCCAGGAGAGGCGCTGCGGGCGAAGTCGTGCTCTTAGCAAAGGCACTCGCACCGGTCGTCTGCTGCCATAGCCCATTAACGCTAAATTTCGCAGCACTGCCCTTATGGATACGTTCTTCGTACGTCCCATATTGATCTTCAAACGGTTCAAATGGCTCTGAGCAGTATGGGACTTAACCTCTGAGGTCATCAGTCCCCTAGAACTTAGAACTACTTAAACCTAACTAACCTAAGAACATCACACACATCCATGCCCGAGGCAGGATTCGAACCTGCGACCGTAGCGTTCGCGCGGTTCCATACTGTAGCGCCTAGAACCGCTCGGCCACTCCGGCCGGCCCATATTGATCTCTGTGGTCATTTCACACAGTGTTGCTTGTCTGTTAGCAGTGACAACTCTACGCAAACGTCGCTGCTCTCGTGATTAAATGAAGGCCGTCGACCATCGCGCTGTCCGTAATGAGAGGCAGTGCCTAAAATTTTGTATGTTCGGCACACTCTTCACATTTTGGATCTCGTAAGATTTAATTCCCTAACGATTGTCGAAACGTAATGTCCCATGCTTCTAGCTCCAATTAGCATTCCACTTTGAGAGTCTGTTAATTCCCACGTGCGGCCATAATCACGTCGGAAACCTTTTCATATATACCGGCTGAGTACAAATGACAGCTCCGCCAATGCACTGCCCTTTCGTACCATGTGCATGCGATACTACCGCAATCTGTATATGTGTATAGCGGTATCCCATGGCTTTCGTACCTCACTGAACATGGCGATGTCTGAAGATGTATGCAGAGAATGTGATACTCTTCCACGTTGGTAATACAGGTGCTTGAAAACGACACGTCGTGGAAATAAGCTGACAGTACTATTTAAATAAAGATCGCCTACATTACAGGCGCAGCCTACTACGGACCAGGTTTTCTTTTATTTCGCATTTGGAGGCCTTGGATCCCCACTAAATCATTTTTTTTTTCAAATTATACAGATATTACTTTTCAAAAATTTAGCACACTCCCACACGAATATATATATATATATATATATATATATATATATATATATATATATATATATATATATACTCCTGGAAATGGAAAAAAGAACACATTGACACCGGTGTGTCAGACCCACCATACTTGCTCCGGACACTGCGAGAGGGCTGTACAAGCAATGATCACACGCACGGCACAGCGGACACACCAGGAAAAGCGGTGTTGGCCGTCGAATGGCGCTAGCTGCGCAGCATTTGTGCACCGCCGCCGTCAGTGTCAGCCAGTTTGCCGTGGCATACGGAGCTCCATCGCAGTCTTTAACACTGGTAGCATGCCGCGACAGCGTGGACGTGAACCGTATGTGCAGTTGACGGACTTTGAGCGAGGGCGTATAGTGGGCATGCGGGAGGCCGGGTGGACGTACCGCCGAATTGCTCAACGCGTGGGGCGTGAGGTCTCCACAGTACATCGATGTTGTCGCCAGTGGTCGGCGGAAAGTGCACGTGCCCGTCGACCTGGGACCGGACCGCAGCGACGCACGGATGCACGCCAAGACCGTAGGATCCTACGCAGTGCCGTAGGGGACCGCACCGCCACTTCCCAGCAAATTAGGGACACTGTTGCTCCTGGGGTATCGGCGAGGACCGTTCGTAACCGTCTCCATGAAGCTGGGCTACGGTCCCGCACACCGTTAGGCCGTCTTCCGCTCACGCCCAAACATCGTGCAGCCCGCCTCCAGTGGTGTCGCGACAGGCGTGAATGGAGGGACGAATGGAGACGTGTCGTCTTCAGCGATGAGAGTCGCTTCTGCCTTGGTGCCAATGATGGTCGTATGCGTGTTTGGCGCCGTGCAGGTGAGCGCCACAATCAGGACTGCATACGACCGAGGCACACAGGGCCAACACCCGGCATCATGGTGTGGGGAGCGATCTCCTACACTGGCCGTACACCACTGGTGATCGTCGAGGGGACACTGAATAGTGCACGGTACATCCAAACCGTCATCGAACCCATCGTTCTACCATTCCTAGACCGGCAAGGGAACTTGCTGTTCCAACAGGACAATGCACGTCCGCATGTATCCCGTGCCACCCAACGTGCTCTAGAAGGTGTAAGTCAACTACCCTGGCCAGCAAGATCTCCGGATCTGTCCCCCATTGAGCATGTTTGGGACTGGATGAAGCGTCGTCTCACGCGGTCTGCACGTCCAGCACGAACGCTGGTCCAACTGAGGCGCCAGGTGGAAATGGCATGGCAAGCCGTTCCACAGGACTACATCCAGCATCTCTACGATCGTCTCCATGGAAGAATAGCAGCCTGCATTGCTGCGAAAGGTGGATATACACTGTACTAGTGCCGACATTGTGCATGCTCTGTTGCCTGTGTCTATGTGCCTGTGGTTCTGTCAGTGTGATCATGTGATGTATCTGACCCCAGGAATGTGTCAATAAAGTTTCCCCTTCCTGGGACAATGAATTCACGGTGTTCTTATTTCAATTTCCAGGAGTATATATATATATATATATATATATATATATATATATATATATATATATATACATATATATAGAGAGAGAGAGAGAGAGAGAGAGAGAGAGAGAGAGAGAGAGAGTGTGAGAGGGAGCGGGAGGGACGGAGGGAGAGGGAGAGAGAGGGAGAGAGAGAGAGAGAGAGAGAGAGAGAGAGAGAGACAGAGAGAGAGAAAGAGAGAGAGAGAGAGAGAGGGAGAGAGAGAGAAAGAGAGAGGGGGAGAGAGAGAGAGAGAGACAAAGAGACAGTAGATTGGGCCCTGGTACTTGGCCGCCGTCCTCCTCGGCATTCCCATCCCGTCCCATTCCTACTCCTATTCCCATTCCCATTCCCATACCCCGTGGCCGGCCAGGAATGCGACGCTGTCGTCGCGCCACTGAGTAATCGCCAGCGGCGACGCTTGGAGAGAACAGCAGCGGCGTGGCCAGACGTTCTCCGGCTCGTGCGCGGCGGCTAACCAGCCCAAATTCCACGCTTCCTGTCACACCTGGTGTTAAGATGCCGACTGTCCGCCCCTCTCGCACTCAAGCAGTGCTTGTCAAAGATACACAGGACATCCACCTTGACAAGTATCGAGAACCTCAAGTTATTCGCCAAGACCGTAAAAGACAAGATTCTAAGCGTCTTAGATGTGATGTTAAAGAAAGATGATGAAAATTAATTGGGACGATGAAATAAGAAATCTGCAGGTTCTCCTCATAATCGACGAGGAAAACAATATGTAGTAATAATAAGCAAAAGAAGTGATAAGATAATAGTACACGTGCTAACACATCAAGGAATAACTATCATGGTATTCTATCGGGGCATAAACGGCTCGTCAGTTAAGAGAACGCAACATCTTTCAACCATTTTTCATCCCAAAAGTTTTCTTGCCCATCTTCCTCGTGCTGTACTGTTGGTAAAGGGAAGGGGGGGGGGGGGGGGATTATATTGTATTTGGTTATTCATTTAGCGTATAGAACAACATATGAAATACAATCCAAAATACAGGAAAGAGACAGAAATAGAAATGATAAATTAAACTAACAAGAATTTGTTATATTCTAATGTACTCTTGTTTCCTCAGCTACGAAATTGGCTACGTTAAACGTAAAAGGTTGTTGGAGATTTTGACGTCGACTGGTATTGACCAAAACAATTATCGCATCACCAGCGCTGTAATGGAATCACAGCGCAGATGTATGAACTGGGCACGGAACGTTAAGAGACTACAACTAGTAAAGGCGTTCGGCAGGGCTGTATACTGTCACTTCTCTTTTTTAACGTTTACCCCCAAGCAATTTCCGGGAAAGTGTTGGCAGAAGAAAGCAAGGGTATCACTGTAAACGGAAAGATAATTAACAGTATTAGGTACTCAGGTGACACAGTTGTCATAGCAAATGATCTACCTAAGACTAAAGTTGTACTCTTCTCTAAGAGAAGAATCCAAGAAACCTTGTCAGTAAAAGGAAATAAAGGTGAACAAGTATCCGCCTTGAAGCGCTTGGGTACTGCGATGGATAAGCAGTGTGACTGCAAGAAAGGGGTCAGGTGCAGAATAGAAGGGGCCAGTAGACAACTTGTTTGCATGAAAAATATTTCATACGATCCAATCTTACACTACACCTAACAATGTCGAATGATTCGTTGCTACGTGTTCTACATTTTTCTCTATGTATGCGAAACCTAGACCATTGACCGATACCTATAGAAAATAACTGAAACGTCTAAAATATATCTGTATTGCCGTCTCTGAAGCATCCTTAGGTCTGAAAATTCCGAACGAAGAAGGCCTGCATCAGATGAAAAATCAAAAAGAATTATTAAAAGAACGAGCTCCTCGCCAGGTCGCGAAGGCCGAAGGGATGTCAGCCGCCATGTCATCTTCAGTCTTGCAGCGTCATGCAGATGTGGTATGGAGGAGCATGTGGCCAGCACACAGCTCTCGGGACCGTTTTGCAAACGTTTCACACCGTGGAGACATTACTACGCCATCAAGTGGATACTCAGCTGCCATCACGAGGCTAAGTACACCCCGTACTAGTCCCCCACCCCCACTTAGGAAAAGTCTTTGGCAGTATTGGGAATCGGAATCCACCACCTGGATGCCATCTACGTGGACAAATGGTTCAAATAACTCTGAGCACTATGGGACTTAACTGCTGTGGTCATCAGTCCCCTAGAACTTAGAACTACTTAAACATAACTAACCTAAGGACATCACACACATCCATGCCCGAGGCAGGATTCGAACCTGCGACCGTAGCGGTCACGCGATTCCAGACTGTAGCGCCTAGAACCGCACGGCCACTCCTGGCGGCTTCTACGCGGACAACTGAGCTACGAAGGCGGACCACAGAAACAAAAGAAAACTCAGTATCTAGAACACATTGTAAGAGGCGAAACATACCAGTTATAGGGAAACGGTATGGTGGAAGACGAACGAACTCGTGGCTGAAGACATTGGGGTACAGTACAGTTACACGTCGGAAGATGCCTTCCATGTTGCAACTTCAGCAAAAGTCGGCTTAAGAAGAATAATGTCTATTCTCCTGATCCAGTCAAGGCTTGACGATGTATCAGCAAAATAGTCATCTGTATCATCCTGGCAGGCTCTCGATTTACACTCCTTGACAATTTCCTGAGTGGTCTGATTCAGTGCTCCCCAATCACTGCTTGGGCTTGCCTGCTTACCCTATTTGCGCAGAATGTAGTACACAATCCGCGTCCTATTCGAATGCCATTCGTATTCTTCCACCGTGCGAGTTCAGAGCCTTTTCGTCTCCGTACAGGATTAATAAAACCCCACTTCGGTTGTAGTATTCGTAGTTTAGGTTTCACCCCATTCGCTGTCAATGGCGAAGTTTCCATCATTCTATCAGCAAGAGGTTGGGCCAGTTGCAGGTGTGTAAGATGTGGCTACAACATGCATGGAATAAAATTTAGTATTTTTGTTAATGGACGCCTAGAGCGAAATCTGATCATGTAAGACATACCGTCGGGTCTGCACAACCTTCCCAGTCCGGAGTTCTAATGCATTCTCTCCGAAATACGAGCGAGCCGTAATTAATAGGTAGCAGTCATCAACTGGTTGAGCTCTGGCGTCCACTTCGAGGCAGGTCTTCAATGGTCTCTATCCAACGACAGTCGTTGAATGTTCGAATAACATCACCACGGTAAGCCCCAATTAGTCCAGCAACTGATAGTGATGACATCGCTTCCTGACATAAAGACATAAAGTGTCAATGTGCGCACGTCCTAAGGTTGCAATGTCCCTACGACGTACACTGAGACACCAGACTGTGTATACGAGCCAAAGTGTCCCGTTCGCGATTCTAGCCACGGTATTGAGAATTTAGGCTTACCTTTAAATGCGCTATCTGAATAAAGGTATACAGAAACGCCTATGTAATGCAGAACTGACGATAGAAGCAGCGAGAGGAGTCTGCGGCAGTATAAATGACGGGGATTGGGGGGTGGGGGTGGGAGGGGGGGGGGGGGAGGTAATGTGTTCGGGAGTTAGGTATTTGAACTGCTCCGTCATAAATAATCCATCTCAATTTGATAAGAACTCGGATGTCCGTACGTACAACACCATAGGGAAAAGTGGCCTCTATCGCCCATTATCAGGGCTGTCAGTGGCTCAGAAAGGAGATCAATATGCAGCAACAAAAATCTTTGATCATCTGCCCGATAAATCGTCTGACAGGGAGCAAAGCAAGTTTTAAATCTACCTCAAAATCATTTCTCCTGAGCATCTCCATCTATTCCATCGACGAATTGCTGCTGAAAAACTGGTAGCCAGCAAAAGAAAATCTTGTTTTTAAGTGTAATTGCATGAACAGGACTAAAATAATAATGTATTCGTTAGTCCTCGCACTAATCATATATACATATCCTGTAAACTGACTCGTACCACAACATTTATACACGAGAATCGTTCATACGATCTATGAAACATGTAAGATGTAAGTCATTAGAGAATCAGTAACAGCAGAAAGGGTCGTTCAGGGTAGCTCGGTGACTTCGATCGCGCACTAGTCATAGGATGACACCTGAGCAACAGTTCCATGAGGGACATTCCAAGCCTTCCAGAACTGTCCAGTTCGATGGTTGGTGATGTGGTTGTGAAGTGGAAACGCAAAGGAAGAACCGCAGCTACACCAAGATCTCATGTACTGACGGACAGGGACAGTCGAGCGCTGCAGATGTTGGTTGTAAAAACTGCACGAAAACAATGAAAGGTATCATTCATGAGGTCCCTACCAGCAGTCTAGCTAGCACAATATCCTACTGTAGGTAGTTGAAAAGAATGTCGTACAACGATCGAGTAGCTCGGCGTAAGCTACACATTCCCGTAGTCAATGCTAAGCCACGCTCCAGATGTGTAAAGAGCGACGCCATTCGATAGTGGATGACTGGAAACGAGTGATGTGGATTGATGAATCAAGCTAATCCTCATAGCAATCCTTGAAGGACGTTCCTTGTTATCACGTAGAGCGCCAACAGCGAAGAACGGAGGAATACGTGTTACGGTATGGAGAAGTTTTCATGGTTAGGGTGTGGCCCCTTATTGCTCTTAAGAATACACTAAGTACTCAATGATATGAACACATTTTGCAGCAATGTGTACTGCTTACAGTAGAGAAGAAGTTCGTAGACTATGATTCTTTGTATCAACAATACAATGCACCCAGTCATAAAGGAGCATCTCTGAGGCAGTTGTGGACAATGATATTCCTGCAATATACTGACCTGCCCAGAATCCCGACCTGAATCCAATGGAACACCTTTGGGATGAGTTAGAAAGTAGACGTCGCTCCACACCCCGGCGTTCGACGTCACTACCTTCTCTGGTTCCCGTTCTTGGGGAAAAATGAGTTGCCATTCCCTCAGAGACATCCCGACACCTAATTGAAAATGTCCGCAGTAGAGTGCAAGCCATTATAAAGGCGAAGGGCGATCATACGCTATATTAACGTCCACTAGTGTGTCGGGATACTTCTGATCCAGTAATGTAATTTGCTATACATACACTACTGGCCATTAAAATTGCTACACCAAGAAGAAATGCAGGTGATAAACAGATATTCATTGGAAAAATATACTAGAACTGACATGTGATTACATTTTCAGGCAATTTGGGTGCATAAATCCTGAGAAATCAGTACCCAGAACAACAACGTTAAGCCGAAATAACGGCCTTGATACGCCTGGGCATTGAGTCAAACAGAGCTTGGATGGAGTGTACAGGTACAGCTGCCAATGCAGCTTCAACACGATACCACAGTTCATCAAGAGTAGGGACTGGCGTATTGTGACGAGCCAGTTGCTCGGCCACCATTGACCAGACGTTTTCAATTGGTGACAGATCTGGAGAATCTGCCGGCCAGGGCAGCAGTCGAACATTTTCTGTATCCAGAAAGGCCCGTGCAGGACCTGCAACATGCGGTCGTGCATTATCTTGCTGAAATGTAGGGTTTCGCAGGGATCGAATGAAGGGGTGGAGCCACGGGTCGTAACACATCCGAAATGTAACGTCGACAGTTCAAAGTGCCGTCAATGCGAACAAGAGATGACCGAGACGTGTAACCAATGGCACCCCATACCATCACGCCGTGTGATACGCCAGTAAGGCGATGACGAATACACTCTTCCAATGTGCGTTCACCGCGATGTCACCAAACATGGATGCGACCATTATGTCGCTGTAAACAAAACCTGGATTCATCCGAAAAAACTGACGTTTTGCCATTCGTGCACCCAGGTTCGTCGCTGAGTACACCATCGCAGGCGCTCCTGTCTGTGATGCAGCGTCAAGGGTAACCGCAGCCATGGTCTCCGAGCTGATAGTCCATGCTGCTGCAAACGTCGTCGAACTGTTAGTGCAGCTGGTTGTTGTCTTGCAAACGTCCCTATCTGTTGACTCAGGGATCGAGACGTGGCTGCACGATCCGTTACAGCCATGCGGATAAGATGCCTGTCATCTCGACTAATAGTGATATGAGGCCGTTGGGATCCAGCACGGCGTTCCGCATTGCCCTCTTGGACCCACCGATTCCATATTCTGCTAACAGTCATTGGATATCGACCAACGCGAGCAACAATGTCGCGATACGATAAACCGCAATCGCGATATGGTACAATACGACCTTTATCAAAGTCGGAAACGAGATGGTACGCATTTCTCCTCCTCACACGAGGCGTCACAGCAACGTTTCACCAGGCAACGCCGGTCAACTGCTGTTTGTGTTTGAGAAATAGGTTGGAAACTTTCCTCATGTCAGCACGTTGTAGGTGTCGCCACCGGCGCCAACCTTGTGTGAATGCTCTAAAAAGCTAATAGTTTGCGTATCACTGCATCTTCTTCCTGTCGGTTAAATTTCGCTTCAGTAGCACGTCATCTTAGTGGTGTAGCAATTTTAATGATCAGTAGTGCATAATCCGATTACAATTACTTGGTAACTGACGTCTGTCACTTGCCGCCACAGTGTTGTTACATCGGTTGGCGGCTATGCTCAATTATAGGTGACACACAAACAGAACAAGTCACTTCACAAATTCTGTTAATTGTAAGGCGGTCAATGCAAGTGGCCCCCGCGAAGTGTGTCGCAAATGTCAGATTGTCTGTCCACAGCTGATTTAAGGTGACCAACGACCGAACTGTACCCGACGACGTGTTTTGTAGCCCTGAATTTGAACTCTGTCCTTGGCTAACCACAGTCTCGTGATGTGCAATGCATCCGAGAAAACGGCGGTCTACAATATGCGGCAGAACTAAAATCTCGGTCGATTTGTTCACAGAGATTAAATCTAACTTCTACGAGCAAAATGAGTTTCAGCGCTAAAAGCAAACTCTAATTTATCGTTGTAATTCTTTACCTGAAACTAAACGAGCTGCCACGTTATCAACCGTCAACCGATGAGCTACACATTGTTAGGCGACACGGGCAGATTCCAAACGCAAAATTAATGTTACGAAAAAAATAAGAGCAAAATAAAAAGTCAGTAGGATGATGAAAATTGCGCAGCAATGAAAGCAAAATAAAAGAATTACGTTTAAACCAGTTAATTGAGAAAATAATAATCAAACTCTCTCCAATAGATTTCAAAATTAAAAAGAAGTGTTTAGTTCCATTCAGTGAGATTCGAATCTACGACCTACTACACGGAAGGCTTATATGTTAGCTATTGTGCTACGTCATAACGGTGCGTTATGTGGTTCAATTTACGATTGTTGTGCCCCAGTCGTACGGTTGAATTGCAGCCTTCAAAAACTCGCCTCGACGCAATGTCGTGCGAAGCTTATCTAATATATCCCTATCTCTGCTATTAAGGTAACTGTATAGGTGACGCTGAATAGCGTCTTGTGCGGAAGTATCCAGTGCTATTTGGCACTTTTTTTTTTTACAGGGCCGCCTTGATCACATAACTTTTTTTTTTTTTACATTTCACTATGACCGGTTTCGGCCACTGCCATCTTCAGATCATAAAAATTCTGAGGTAGTATCAACGTCAAACTAAACATGTAGGTACATAGTAAGTGCCTACATGTTTAGTTTGACGTTGATACTACATCAGAATGTTTTGTGATCTGAAGATGGCAGTGGCCGAAATCAATCATAAAAAAAAGTATGTGACCAAGACGGACTTGTAAAATAACGTGTCAAACAAATAGTCACGGACTAATTTTCAGACTTTATGTCTTCAATTGACAGTACTATTTGGTTGGTGCTGTGTATGAAACGTGTGTATTTCGTTAGCATCGTTGTGTGTGTGTGTGTGTGTGTGTGTGTGTGTGTGTGTGTGTGTGTGTGTGTGTATCATATATGATGAAATTTGAAATAAAAGTGCCAGACCCTTGATTCAGGATGCAAATAAATCCAAAAAAGAATGCCCGACAAGGAACTGGAAGTGAACTGACCAATAGTCGTGGCAGTCTGGCAACGGCGAACGGTTCGGTTATGACACTGAGCGCTCTAATTGAAGGAAATCAACTCCAACGCACGAGGTGTTAACTATCACGTAATTTTAATCGGACTATAGTTGTTTCCCTTGTTGAAAAGCGTTAACAAAGCGATTCGCAATATATAGAAAAATCACAAACTAAGTAAACTTTTATTCATCAGTTTTAAGTGCTTTGAGACTTCTTTGCCGATATCCTGCCACACTTGTCACGGAGCAGTCCCGCGGAGTGCGGCCTGGGAGCGCAGAGCACGGGCTGCCGCGCCGCCGGTTGCGGCGTGACCGGACACGGGCAGCGGCCGGGCTGCGCTGGTAGCGTGTGATTTAGGCGCCGGTCCCCACTACCTGCGGCTGCTCCTGCCGACAATTACGAGCGCGGCGCGGCTCCGCTCCGGACTCAAAGGCGCACCCGTCTTCCTCCCCCCCCCCCCCTACCCCCTCCCCGTTGCTGCAGATTTATCAGGCGGCGGCGTCCGCCGGGCCCGGAATCTGATTGGAATGCTTTGAGCACCGCCGCCGCTGCCGCCGCCGCGCTCGCCTGGAGTGGAGTGGAGTGGAGTGGAGTGGGGGCAGGACACGACCCAGCCGTAGCCCGGGCCCGGTAGTTGGACGCCGGCCCAAACCTATCCCCTACCACAGCTCCCTCCAGAAAACTTCAAAAGCAAAGTACTCCAGTAACACAACCCTTCACGTCATTCGTAATTTCTATTGTTTACAAAAAAAAATGTTTTGCTTCTTTTACTATTTTCATTTTTTAAATTTTGTTTTGAGTATGGGAAATTGCTATACGTGCAGTAGAAATTAAAAAAAAAACATCATGTAGTTTATTGGTCCATGTATAGGATCGATAGAATTATAATGACAGGGTAGAGTTTGCTGGACGGAAGTGGATCTGTGTCAGGGTGAAGCGTGCCGATCGAAATGGCGGAGGCCGCTAGCAGAGCGCGCCGACTGAGAATAAAGTATCTACATCTGATGACGAATTTCAGTTTCAAGTACTGGAATTTACTACCGAAATTCAGTTTAACTGTAATAGGTATAGATATACTATCTAAAACGACGCGCGGTGGCCTTACCTTTTGCACTGTCCGAGCACGATCCCCGGACCAACTGGTGCTTGCACATGTCACGTAGCTATCTATTTCTTCTTACAGATTATTAACTAATTTACCGACACTAGCAAATCTCGTGATTCCCGTGCACCTTTTAGAATCGAGACAACGAGAAGTCATAGATTATCGTTGTCATTTTCGTCACACGCCTGTCTTCGTCTTGCATATATTTGATGAACTACACGTGCCGGATGTGTGAGCGTGGGTGAATTAATAATCTATGTGAAAAAATAGATAGGTGTGTGTCATAAGGAAGTTAGGGTCGGTCTGGGGAGCGTGCAGATAGCCTTAGGCGACTGCTCGCTATAAGCGGAAAATCGGGGTTCGAGTCCCGATCTGGCAAAAAATTTCGTATGTCGTTTTAGGTAGTATATCTATACCTATTACAGTTAAGTAGAATGACACGAATAAATTTAAAATGAAAATAAAATTCAATTTGGTGGTTATCCATTAGCTGTGTACATCCCAGCGCAAAGGCGAAGCTAAAATACGCATCTACAATTCTAAAGAATTAGGGCCTTGCATGCATCTTAGTTCCACACTTAACGATCTAGATTGATTACACTGCGGTGCCGTATGGCAATTTCAAATAAAAATAGACATGTGTGAGCTATGTCAACGACGAGGCTGTGTCTATGTAAAACCCGCAGATGTCGTCGCAGCCTCTAGCCAAAGTACTGTTTTAGTTAGTGTCGGAAAAACGCAAGACCAGTACTTATTGTCTTTTGTCTTTTTGGGAATATTGTGGAATTTACATGTGTAGGAAGACATTTATGTATTCAATTCGTATTCCCTGTGATAGGATCCTAGTTTGATTCCTAAAATATATCTTTGACCAGTTATTTCTGACCACACTGAGACTATTGAAACCCAGTGTGATCAGATATTGGTGAGAAGTCCCCACCATTTAAAAAAAAAACGATGATAATTGATATGTAGTGTTTGTAGGTGTATTATTAAACTACGAAGTTATGAGTCAGTGAGACAAGTGGTATTACTTATTTCCAACAACTTTTTGCCATGGAATGATGAACCAATTGTCAGTGCATCGTGAGTACTACCTACCCGTCTTTCGCATAAACAATGCTAACAACTCACATTGAGCGCAGACACTCTTTTACAAAATATGATTCCTCTGCATCAGTCCTCTCTCTAGCGACATTTTCTGCATCCAAATTAAAAATCAACCAACTTAATGTATGAGCACTATACTTATTACTTGAAAATCACTCGATTGCTGGACGCCTTACGTCTGAACTGACAGATATTGAAAGACTTCAAGCAGCCAATGTCACTAATAATAATAATAATAATAATAATGTCTAAGCCCTACAGTGTGGTTGCACACAGGACTCGTACTCCGGAAGACAAAGTTTGGTTCAAATCCGCATCTGGCCATCCACTTTTAGATTTTCCGTGATTTCCCTAAATCGCTCTACGTGAAAGTCAAGATGTTGCACGGTCGATTTCCTTCCTCATCCGCGAAACAATCCGAACTTTTACTCTGTCTCTAGTGATCTTGATGTCGACGAGATGTTCAACCCCAGTCTTCTTTTCTCCCTTTCTTCCACGCACTAATACCAGTATCTGAAAGAAAATGTAATTATTGCTAACTTACGTAATCAGTACTACAATCCTACGAACTGGTGATGATAGTAACGATGTTTTTGGAATAATTCTGTTTTTGAACTATGAGAAAACTTTGATTTATCGTAACGAAGGCTGTCAGAGATTAGTAAAATGCTGCAGAAATAATTAATGGTTGAACAAAACTAAGAAGGTTTCCACTGAGTTCCGTCGTGGTACTGAGACAATTTGAACTGCATAAAATTTCAGTTTCAGTTACGTATTAGTATAAAATAACTTGATTCTGACAGTGCTATTCAACAAACATTCAAGATAAATAGGAAATTAACAGATACGCATAAATAGAGCATAAATGTAAAGAACGGAGGCCTGCATGTTAACTTTCACAGTCAGTGATGTTACTCTATTCAGAATGAGGTTAATTTCGCTATTGTGAGGCAGTGATTTGCTTGTTAAATAACACCCCAAAATAAAAGGCCAAATTAATAATATAACCGAAAGCTGATTCCATGGAACAGTTTCCTCGTGAAACAGTGAGGGGAAAAAAACGTATTTATTAAAATTTTGGATGTAAAGATTACAGTAACCTTGTTTACTAAAATGTTTGCCAGATTTGACAGGTGACTGTAATTTTATCTTGCTACAACTCGTAACGACAGCTTTGTGTGACATAACATAAACGTTTCATGATCCCAGTTTTTTGTGTATCGCTGTGGTGTGCTCTGGAGAAGAATAAATAACTTCAGATTGCCCATGAAAACCACTAGAACCACGATCACGGTCAAAACTTAGTGAAATAACAGCAAACGACTTACACAGTTGTGGGGTGGTGTTATAAGCTCCTGTCAAAACACTGCATTGGGCCGAATATAAGCAACACTTTTTTCTAAAATTCGACCACAAAATATCAGAATGTAGTTTATGTGCGCGACCTCATACCATCGAAATTTCAGTTGTATTTCTTGATGCTTCAAACCAGGCCTGAATCTGCCTAATGTTTGGAAATTAACCTTTGTATGTAAGGTAGCACTGTAACCTGAAAAGCACCAATGCGTTTTACCGCATTTTGCACTTTATTTACGGCCCTTTTTCTACACTTTATTAACAAGAAGGCAGGAACAGCATATACATGTGGTCTGTGTTACGTAAATCTTAGTAATGTGATTCAAACCGGCTCTGTGTTATGGATAGTAGCTGTTTACTTAATGTAGGAGAACATCTGTAGTTATTACATACTGTAAACTCTGAAGTTGTTACGGTGTAGAATTCATTTTCGCGTTTTGTTCTTACGTTCTGTAAATTATTACCACAAAAAGCAAATAAACTGAATGTATTTTACGTTTATTGTACCTGTAGTGAGACTATTATCGCGTGGTGAGAAAATACAGATTCTCTGAAAGCAATATCGATTACTTTTACTTGTGGATTAACGTTGAAAGTGAAATCGCTGTTGGGAAAACATATCTTTAAAAACATCCGTTATCGCTAAAAGTGAAGAACCAGTCGAGAAATTAACGACATTTGTGATAACGATTTCATTTCGTTTATACGATCGCGTGACAATGAACAAATAGTTGAACAATGATTAATGAAGATGTATGGCGAAATGTAGCAAATTGTCTTTAATTTTTGAGGTGTCCTTCAATCAGTGACTGTTATCGTGCTCACCTTTCCGCTGCTTTACGCCACAGGAAAATTTTTCTGCAAATAAGGAGTAAGATTTAGTCTTCATCATTTAGTGGTGACGTCGAAAGACGGAGTAGTTATGATGTAAATTTCACACTCGCACTTAGTTGTTGCGCAAAAAGTACATCGAATATAGGAGCTTTCAAAAACACATATTTATAGATACACACACTCAGAAATTAGTTAAACTAGTTCCACTCCCTCAGTCCGACCACGATTTTAGGATGATTTCCTTTAGTTGTCAGGCGCTTGCCGGAACTGGAAGTCTCCTTCCAGATATTCTCCCTCCCCTCCTCCTCTTCCCTCACAAAAAAATCAATAGACGTGGTTGAAAAAGTGCTGCGATCTGGTATCCTGGATGTCAATGGGGACAGTGATGAAACAAACAGGCCTACGGGCAGTGAAGGTAACAGTGAAACCAGTGAAGACTAGGTAGTGGGCTGGTATTTCTGTGTAATGGATCTACATTACGGCTTAAAAACGTGATTAAATGCAAGCATATGGTGAACCATTTTTAAATGTGAGACTAGAAGTCCTCCCGGCGCCTACAATGTTCAATTAACTTGCGGGAATGCAGCCGGGTGACATCGTCGAGAACCGCCGATTTTTTTAGAGGAGCACAACCTGCCATTTTCAAGGCACAACTGGCAGTCACGTTTTGAAAATGCCAAATGCACTCCTGTCGAAATTTAGGCTGTTGTCGACGATGTCACGCAGCAGCTTTCCCATAAGTTATTTGTTTTTAAATGAGTAATGTGATAAATTTTTCCCCACTTTTACCCTTCCCTCCCGCCCCCAAGTGCGATAGTTTTATTTTTCCTCTTTCTTTTGCGGTACTATTCCAACCTATTGATGTGTGTACCTGGGCTCTGTAGCATACTTCCGCTCTTCTCTCCAAGAAACCGTAAAATACTGTCACATTCAAAAGCTAGTGAAATAACTTCATGTGAGTATAATTTAATTCATCCTCCCCCCTTTGTTTTCCCTACACAGTATCAACCTATTACTGCGTGTATTGCAGCATGCAGAAGCTAGTAAAACAGCTTCGTTTCAATATACATACCAGCTCAGCCTCTTGCTAAGTATGCTTGAACTGTTTTGGTAAATTTCTGGGAACAATGACACCAGAGTCCAAGATGATCCACGCAAGTCGTTAACCTCAAATGTTCCGGGAATATTGAAGGCATCGAAACTATGCACGCTCTCCTCGTACCTAGCAATTTATTTCTCGCTCTTTCCTGGACCTGTGACATCTTCTCTAAATTTTTATTGTTTCTTTAACTACCCCATACATATCTGTTCGATGTGATAACTTATATTCTGCATGAAAGTAATACAGGAATTGCTTAACGTAATATCAATAATACCATATACTCATCACCATCGCCATCACTGACTCATCACGTTCTATGCTTATTACAATGTTAACTTATCAAGGATGCTTGATTGGATGTAAGAGATTATGTGAAGACCTCAATCGTGCCAAGTGAAGTAAATAATAACTACTGTGGGGAGCAAGACAAACTTGATTAAGGGGAGTAAAATTCAAGATTCTGGCTATTGTTATGTCAGAGAGGCAATGAAATATGTGTCAGAAAAATTTCAGAAGGAATATAAGTACAAGAGCAACTGTCAGCGCTACCTTCCGGCAGAAAATAAGAAAATGTTAGAAGATCAGCTGAATGACACCACAGCGTAAACAGAAGGGAGTATGGTTTTAAAATCTAAGACGATGTTTTAAATTTTGTATATGTCGCAAATGGCTCCGTATCGCAAATTGATGAATCAACGTTTTTGTCACTATTCCAAACGTCCTTTGTCATACCTTCATGGAAGCCACTCACAATTGTGGCGAAAGCGTTGGTTCAACAGTTTATAACACGACGCATTCTACAACGGCGAAGAATTGTATGGCAACTTCGGCGAATATCAACGAACGTACTTAGGCAAGAAGTTATTATTGTTACTATTACTCCTAATTAAAAATGTATCGTCCTCTTCCAAAAGCGACAGTTGCGTCCCCAAACTGTGTTCCCCCGGGACGTGAGTGAGAGCTCCGCAAAAAACTATTACTAACATGCCGTTGTTTCTAACATTTTGGCAATATTAATTACTGTTTTAAAATTTTATGATTTCAAATTGAAGTAATCAGTGAACAAAATTTGTTTTTCTTATTTTGAAAATTTTACTTATCTTCAAAATAAACAAAGTGTTCAATCAAAGTACTGCGACTGTCAAAGCGTTCCGTAGTGGAAAAGTTTGCGAACCCCTGCGCTAGGAGATTAGGTCTGTGCTTAGGGCCTCGTTTCAGAATCCTTCTTCGGTATCTTTACAGTTTACACGAACATTTGAGGTCACACTACGTATTAATATTAAAAGTGATACAAATAAAGAAGGTGGATACAGCACTCTGAGTCGTCCACTGATGATGGTGATGATGATAATTATACAGTAATAGTAGTATAGTTCTAATAATAATATTAATAATAGTAACAATAATAATTTCCTATCGATTTTCATGCCTCGTCTAGTAGCTTGAAAACAGAGACAATTCTCTTGAAGTACGCCACTGTGACAGGCTCCGACGACTTATGAAGATGATGTAGTCTTTAAAATATTGTTTGCGTATAAGATACCGCGCCAGTTTTAATTTAATGAATAAATTCTGACAAATTAGTTTACTATAGATTACGAGGACGCAGCTCAAATGCTTTCCCGTATTCTTGCTAACAAAAAACTGTAAATATTCGTTATGTGCTGAAATGCTTTCTCATATTCTTAGGATCTGAAACCTGAAACTATTGCTTACACTTCGGACAGAACTTAATTTCCTTAAATTCTTTCTTGTAATAGCGAGCGATTCGTTTTCTTCATACATCAAAATATTAGGACAGAACTTTTTACCAGGCCTGAAAATAGCAGTAAATACAAAGGTTGATAGATAAACAAAACTTTGAGATAAATAATAAATATTCTAGATATGTCCACTACGAACAGGCATCCATAAAAGGTAACACGTGAGTTAAAAAGAAACTCCAAGCAGAAGTGATTGCTACTACTTCACCCTCTACAATTCCACCCCCCCCCCACCTCCCCACCACCACTCACCTACACACACACACAGACACACACACACACACACACACACACACACACACACACACACACACATGCTTCACTCCATTACTATATTGACACTTCCTTGATGCCTCTAGATGGGCCAATGAACCGATCTCTTATTTTACTCAATTTGTGACATAAATTTTATTTTCTACTCAGTTCGATTCAGTACTAGCTCATTCGTTATTCGATCTTTAGAAAGCTTCTATTCTCTTCTTGTCTGCACTGCTTATTGTCCACGTTTCACTACCATACAAGACTACATCCCAGACAAATATCTTCACGACTTCTTAAGACATAAGTTTATTGTAGATGTGAAATTTACGTTTGATTTTATCCAGGCAGGAAATGAAGACTCGCGACAAAATATCACCAGTATAGAGTCAAAAGTTTGCTTAAGTTTCGGGGTTCTGCAAGAATAGAGACGAGGGCCATTACATTTTCGAAATTGACTGTATTTTTGAAACCAAAAATCGTAGGAAGTTATCTGCCACAAGCTAAAAAAAAGAAAAAAAGAAAAGGAAAACAGCAGCAACGTATGGGTAATTCGGAAATTGAGATCTGAAGAAAGGCTAACGCATACATTACTACTAATTGTAAAACTATGTACAATTCGAAAGGTGATGAGAACAAAGTAATCAATCGTTTTCAGAAAAAAATAGTTCTGGAATATTCTATGTGCCTTACAAAATTTCTCCAAGCAATTAATGCTGTCTAACAAGACTACTGCAATCCCAGCATATCAAGTGGAATAATATTTTCCATTATTTTTCAAATACTTGTGGTAAACTTAGTAGCATTACCTTACATACTGGACCATTGGAATCGAAAGATATAGAATTTGTCAAAGAAATGCTTCCAAAGAGAGATCTAGTTGAGATGACTCGGTATAAATCTTTTAGGTCAAGTGGGCACAGCGAATATTGACCAAAAATCAGTAGGTTCAAATAACTGACCCAAGCGAAAAGGACGGAGGTAACGTTGTTTCCTCAGTGGAAACATAACAACTAAATGAAATTGTACAGTGTAAAAAATAAAAAATAAAAACTGTAAGATTAGCTGTCTTGAATACAACCCAGTCAGGGATACGTGGAGTCGAGGAATGTCGAGATATTCCTGCAGAAACGTGTGTAATAGTATATGTTACTACTAATATGTTTACAGGTGGTACGTGCTTGACAAACCTCGAGTAATACCAAAAAAACTGGTAAAAACTGATGCAAAAAATACTGTTGACAGCCAATTCATTTTCGTTTTGTTTCGCTATTATTATTACTAAATATTAATTGTGTTTGTTAACAGCATTGCTTCTTATCTAAGTTGATGTATTCCGAAACAATATGCATAACTACAAAGCATGAAAACTGTAAATTTGTGACATGTTTTAGGGACACGAGAAATCAGGTTTAGAATTTGTGGTCGAATAAATTTATAAATTAAATACATTTACTGTTTCATTATTCAACGAACTTAGTACTGACAGGAACGATTTCAGAACTTCATTCGCTTGTTTTGCTCTTTACTCATTGTTCCCACATATATTCTATTAAAATGTACAAAATATCATCATCAACTAGATAGTAATTAACATATCGATATACAATACCGTCATCAACTAAATAGTAATAAGCACATCGGAGAACGTATTAAGTACAGCAGGAGCTTCACATTGTAGGTATCCGTATCACCAGCTCTTAATCTATGAATGACAATTTTCATCCTGTTGAGACAAGAATTTCAGAACCGTGGATGGTGTGGTATGCGCTGTTGAACAACTCAGTACCAAATTCCTTTCAAGTTAGTGATCTTGTTGCCTTTCAAGTTAGTGATCTTGTTGCATAGCACTGACATTCTAGTAGACGATAGTGTTCACTGCGCGCAAAGGAATTTAACTTGTTCGCAAGAAGTTGAGTCTCAGTCACACAGTCAGCGGCGATAGCGTTATCTACATTGCGGGACGAGTGGAACTCAGTGGTCAAGGTGAATGCGGTACGCTTCCATTCGTATGAAATCAGGGCAGCAAGAAACACCAGTATCATTACCCTCAACCCAGTTCTTAACAATTTCCTGTGTTCTTTCAAAATAATATTCAATTACCTGCTGCATTAAATATGTTTCAACATGAACATTAATATTCTTTCACTGATACAGTGTGTAAGCTAGTAAGCATTATCGTATTCGATCTAGCTAACACTCAATATGAATCCCATATCCTATCACACTACACTATTGGAAGCTTACAGGTCTTGTGACACAAAACGTACACACTTGAAGTGGCATCCATGTATAATGAAGAGAGGTTTGGTTGTAACAAAAGCAATCCGTCTCTTTCGCTATTTGGAAGACAAAAATATACTAATTATAGCTGTCCTTTTTCAGGTTAGAATGACATAACGTCTTTTTTGCTTTGACAGTGTTACCGTGACTAAATTTATGTAGCTTCATGGATTTTATTACCAGAATGTCTGTGTGGCTCATGATAAAGAGGTCGTTCCTTCCTCTTGACTAACGAGAAATGATTACAATGAATATAAAGAGCAAGGATTTAAAAACAATCTGAACAGGCTCCTTATACGTAACAAAGAGCCACTTTCCACTAAAATTTATTAACAAAGAGAATACCTGTTCTTATGACAGTATCTAATAACAGTGTGCAATAGTGAAAATGTAATTCTTACCAATTCCATTGTGCAGCTAACAAATACCGCAAATAAAACTTAAACTTTTTTGAAACTGTTTTACAAAGGTTTTTATCCATAAAAGAAATTTGTTGTTAACACACATATAATTGTCAAATATGTGAAGGATGAAACAATGTAGGAAAGTATCTTACTTCACTTACTATTGTAGACGGTAGTGATTGTAATTTGTGTTTCTTTTCTAAAGTGATATTTATATATCATACGAAAAATTATGTGAAGAAAGTCAGGCACGAAGTTGAGATCTATAAGCACCTGAAGGAACTTTCCCACGATTGCGCAAATCAAATGTCTCAGAGGGTGTCTTCACTGGCCCATGGGCTCGGGAGCTTTTCGGGGAACAAGCAGTTTACTGAAATGTTACATGGCGGTGAGAAGTTAAAAATTTTTTTTTCCAAATTCGTAGGAAATAAGAGATCGCAAAATTATAAGGAGTCTGTTGGAGAACTATTGTCATATTATGAAAAGTTTGCCTGTAACGTCCCTCTGAAATACACTTGCGTCATGTCCACCTCGATTTATTCCTCAAACTATGAAGCAGTTGGCGTCGAACATGGTGAGCGATTCAGTCAAGATACTGCAGTCATGGAGAAGATTATACGGGGAACTAGCCTCCAGATGACAGACCACTGCTGGACATTTGATAGGCATGTTCCAGGTCTAACTTACAAGCGAAAAGCCACGCCGAAGCACGTAGCCGATTTATAATTTGATCAGAAGTTCTGCAAAATGTCAGTACAGACATTAATGACCGTAAAAGTCTTTACAGTTGGCCTACTGTAGGTCATGTACTCTAGGGGTACCTGACGTTATTTTCTTTATTCATTATAAAATAATGGACTGTTTGTATGATTGTTAATTTTTATAATAAACTGTAGGAAGAAATATAAAATTCCTAAGTTTCTTTGGGTTTAATTTAGTAGTTTGTGAACTGATATTTATTGAAATTTAGCAGCGTAAGTTTTTCATATGATCAAATGATTCTTGACTTCATGAATGTACAGTTTGTTAACAAATTTCCTATACTAAACATTTTAGGGTATACTGCACATTAAATAAATATGTATATTTGTGGCGTAAAAAAAGGAGATGTATTTTGGCTATTTTTCATGATACTATGTCTAAATAAATTTAGAAAATTGGATGCAACACCACAAGATGATTAAATGTAAAAATCCTAAATACAACTAATTTACAGAGTGTAATCTGCAGCTTATAAGAGCACCTTTCAATAGCTCTGTAAGTCCTACTCGGTAGCGGCGAGGTCAGCTCGGCGGATTGCTAACAGAAGGGGCCCATGTTCGATCCCCTGGCGGGTCAGATATTTTCTCCACTCGGGAACTGGGTGTTTTGTTCTGTTGTCCTCCCGTTCGTATCGTCATAACTGACAGTCCACTACTGAGATGGCTGTATATGCATGTCCCGGAAGCCGATAAGTCAAAAAAAATTGTTCTACAAGATCATGTTTAAATACCCAGGACACATACATGTTAACGACACTGGTAGCACCTTCCACAACCAGGTTATTGCCCTGAAATCCACGGTCTACCCGATGACTCTGTCTTGTACGATTACTGGCACACAATCAATGTAGTCAGTCGTACTCAAACACCGACTGCTAACGGCAGCAAATCGTCCAGACTTGGCTAATGATTAGCGTATTGCATTAGTGTATGTACTTAACACTGTCGTTTCAGATTTTAAAAAAACGTACATGCACAGTACCCTGTTAAACTATAAACAAAAGGAAGGGACTGTTGTTGCATTATATCTTATTGTCTACATTACGCAATCGTCATGATTTAGAGTCTACGTTCTTTTAGTAAGTATCCCTCTAAATACTGCAGGAAATGGCTTCCCGCAATTGAGATCTACCTCGATCTCCGGCTGAAACTTGGATCATTAAAGTACATAACAGAAATGATATGCAAACAGCTCTAATAGAGGTCCTCAGTTGCTAGAACGCGCTTAGTGTCTAGAACAATGCAGTATGCTGTAATCACAAAACTAATGCCGTGGCGAAAAACTGACAGCACAAGTTTAAAAGTTATATAGGTCCGAGCGAGAGTGAACAGTAATAGAAGTGGCAAATGCTCTATTTCGATAGGTATTTCAGTACCTTCTATCTACATCTACATGATTAATCTGCAGTTCACAACTACCGTTTCATTCTCGAACAGCACGGAAAAAACACTTAAATCTTTCCGTGCGAGCTCTGATTTCTCTCATTTTATTGTTATGACCATTTCTCCCTATGTAGCTGGACGCCAACAAAATATTTTCACCCCGTGATGAGAAAGTTTGAGATTTCATGAGAATGTCCTACCGCAGCGAAAAACGCCTTGGATCCTAATTCGTGTATCATACCCACAGCATTTCCTCCCCTATTTCACGATAGTACAAAACGAGCTGCCTTTCCTTGAACTTCCTCGATGTCCTTCGTCAGTCCTATCTACACAGATCGCACACCGCACAGCGCTACTCCAGACAAGACAGTGTAAGCAGTGTCTTTAGTAATCCCTTTACATTTTTCAGTGTTCTGCTAAAAAATAGCAGTCTTTGCTTTGGTTTCCCCACAACATTATCTACTAGATCGTTGTTATTTCAATTATTCAAAATGTTCAAATGTGTGTGAAGTCTTATGAGGCTTAACTGCTAAGGTCATCAGTCCCTAAGCTTACACACTACTTAACCTAAATTATCCTAAGGACAAACACACACACACCCATGCCCGGGGAGGACTCGAACCTCCGCCGGGACCAGCCGCACAGTCCATGACTGCAGCGCCTGAGACCGCACGGCTAATCCCGCGTGGTATTTCAATTATTCGTAATGGTATTTGAGTTTACAGCCTTTGAATCTGTTTGATTTATCGTGTAACTGAAACCAAGCGGATCATTTTCCAATTCGTTTTGATCACCAGATGACATTCGATGACAGTAAATGACAGTATCACCTGTAAACAATCTATGAACACTGCTCAGATTGTATCTTCTAAGTAGATCAGGAACAACAGAAGGTCTGTGATACTGCCATGGGGAACGCCAGATATTACTTCTGTTTTACTCGATGGTTTTTTGTCAGTTATTATGAACTGTGACCTATCTGGCAGGGAATCATGAGTCCTGTCACACAACTGAGGTGATACTCCACAGGCGCGCAGTTTGATTAGAAGTCTCTTGTGAGGAACGGCATCAAAAGCCTTCTGGAAACCTAGAAATATGGAATCAGCTTGATGCCCCCTGCCGATAGCACTCACTATTTTGTGAGAATAAAGAGCTAGTTGTGTTCCACAAGAACGACATGTTCTGAATCCGTGTTGGCTGTTTGTCAATAAATCGTTTTCTTCGAAGTGATTCATAACGTTCGAGCACAGTATACTCGTATGTTCCAAAATCCTGCTGGAAATCGACGTTAGTAATACGGATCTGTAATTCGGCGAATTACTCCTATTTCCTCTCTTGGGTTGTTTTGGTGTGACTTGAGCCACTTTCCATTCTCTGGCTACGGATCATTCTGCGAATAACTGAGTGTATATGATTGCTGGGTATTAAACTATTGCATCAGAATACTCTGAAAGGAACCGGACTGGTATACAATCTTCACCGGAAGTTTTTTAAGCTGCTTCGCTACGCCGAGGACATCTGCTTCTATGTTACTTATGTTGGTAGCTGTTCTTGATTCCAATTGTGGAATATTTTCTTCGTCTTCTTTTGTGAAGGAATTTCGGAAAACCCTGTTTCGTAACTCTGGTATAGTGTCGCTGTCATCAATAAAATCATGATTGTTATCGTGCAGTAAAGGAACTGATAGCGTGTACTCTACATGTGACCAGATTCTCTTTGGATTTTTTTTTGTCAGATTTCGAGACAGGGTTTCGTTATGGGAACTATTAAAAGCACCTCTCATTGAAGTTCACGCTAAATTTCAAGCTTCCGTAAAACGTCACCAATCTTGAGGTTTTCGCATTCTTTTAAATTTGGCGTGCATTTTTTTTTTTTTTTGTCGCTTCTGATACAGTGTTCTGGCCTGTGTTGTGTACCGTGGAGAATCAGTAACCTCTCTTATTAATTTATTCGGTATTGTTCCCTCAATTGCTGTCGACCCTGTTTCTTTGGATTTAAACCACACGTGGTCTAAGCTTACACTGTCTCTTAGTATAGTGTCAAGGAACTTCTTTAAATAGATGTGTTTTGCGTTTATTTTTGGTGGGTTTGGATCTTACGGTATTCAGTCTAGCTACAACAACCTTGAGGTCATTGATACCTTACGTGTCGTGATGCCACTTATTTGGCCTGGGTTGTTTGTTGCTACGAGGTCAGGTATTTTTTCGCAACCATTTACACTTCAAGTGAGCTTCTGGACTAGTTGTTCAAAATAATTTTCTCAGAAGGCATTCAGTACGATTTCCGTGTGTGGTAAGTGTTATCCTTGTATGGTGGATAAAGCTTTACAAAGTATCTGTATATCGTGGCGTATTAATGCATGAATATTTTTCGATCCATAACGATGTCCTTACACAGACAACATTCATGAAAATCGACAAACTAAGTGGTAGTGAAGTGACAACACGTCACTGCATCTGTCGTAAGGTTGCAAATGGCGAAAGTACTGTGAAATCTCGTGAAAAACGTGTTGAAATTGTTTGAACTGTAGTAGCCACGAACATAGGTAGTTGTGTGTGTGTGTCTGTGTGTGTGTGTGTGTGTGTGTGTCTGTCTGTCTGTGTGTGTGTGCATTGCTCTGAAAGCGACATCCACTAACTGAACGTATTTGGCGAGTATGCAAATTTCCAATTTCGTGTTCCACACGGCAATTTCCAGTAAACTGACAATAAGTTGATAGATTTCAATAAGCTTTTTCACGGAGAAAATAAGCTGTTGAAAATTGAAAATAGTTCTTCTTAGTAATGAAACTTTTCCAGTTATTCGTAAACAAAACTAAGAGAAATTCCCCCTCCTCCCCTTCATGTCGTTAACATTCCAAAGTGGCTCAACTGTACCACATTATGCATCACCAGAGCACTGGCAGCAGGTACAATAGGCACTTAGTCGCATGACGATGGCTATGAACAAACAGTCCGACTGACACCTCCTTAGTGACGCTCCTCAAAGCGACTGCCCCAGCTGCTGGTAACTGGCTGCTCTTTTAGTGAGGCTGTTAGCGGTGGCTTTTATGTGCAATTAAGAACGCTGCCACAGGATTCCTCACCACTATTTCTTCTACATCTTTTTACTCTCTACCAGCTGGCTAAGACAAAGTAAAGTCCCTCATTTAAACGTCACCATTTTCCTTTCTAGTTAATTACAAAAGCAGAAACTACGTGCCATTCATCCGAGAAATCATAGAAATAATAACTCAGAAAAAACTTTTTTAATTTGACAGCAATCTCAGAGACTGTTTACGAGATCGGCATCAAGTAAGTGCAACGACTGTTACATTGGGTCTCGTAAAATACCACGTGTATGAGCGTAATTACTTACGACGCTGTCCGTAACTGTCATCGTTCGTTTCAAAACCCAAAACAGTCCAACCGCTGCCTTTCGCTCTAATGCTAACTGCTACGTGTTCCAAAAGCTGCTTCAGACACGAGTGTTTTTCTAAAATGGATAAGTAAATAACTCTAAGCTACAGGCAGCCACGCACATGGTGACCAACTCTCCAGTATTTCCTGCAATCTTCTGTATTATAAGATTTCTTTTAATCCTCCCAGCTCCTTTATTTACTGCCTGTTTCTCCCGTAAAGTTTTTCATTGATCACTGTTATAAATATTAATCGCGCGAAGTACTACCGATATGTCTAACATTTACAGAAACAACACAATGAAATACATTTCTCATACAGAAAAATGCCTAATTACTTGACTAATGAAACCAAGTATTTTAAAAAATGAAATATAATGGACATCTTACCCTAAATTGGTCTAACGGTTCCTGTGAAGTAAGCAATTCATCTCTAGTGTGGAAGGAGTTGGTCACCAAAAAGAATTTCGAACTCTGTTTACACTGTACTTCGACTGAAACTAAGTTCTTAATAGCTCTGGCAACTTGTTGAAAATGTGTGTCCGTGAATATTGGACCCCTTTTTGGACCAAGGTAAGTACTTTCATGTCTTTGTGTAGATCGCTTTTATTTCTACTGCTGATAGTGTGTACTTAGCTATTGGTTGCAAAAAGAGACATATTACTTACGGCAAATTTCTTTAAGGAATGTATATAGTGAGAAGCAGTAGTTGGTACATCCAGTTCTTTCAATGCATTTTGAGTCTTCTTACGCACGTTTGCGCTCTAAAAGCTCTCCTGTCGGTTTGTGAAGTTACCCCAAACTACGGTCCCGTATAACATAATAGCGTAAAAGTAAGCAACATATGCAAGTACTTTTACATTTACATCTCTATTGTTACCCGTTCCAAGGAAATGAGATGTAGCCGAGCACTTGAAATTTATTGCGACTATCTCTCCTTTAAAACCAATTTTAGATTTTGGTCATCTCCCTTAAAACTATGATCAAATATAGGTCGCCATAAGTACACAAAAGATACAACGTACAACACACATGTACACATACGCAATCACATAAATTTTGACTTCTGTCTGGAACAACGGACAACAGAGTTCCAGAAATAAATTAAGATGGTTCCAGTTTCTTGGTTCAAACAATGGTTTTTGATCACGCGAATGCCGGAAACGCAAGTCTCCACCCAAATATTTCTAACTGGGTTTCCCTCTGCCTCTACTTTCAACCTGTTGTGATATTTGGTTGAAAAGAACGAAGTTCTACAACCGCCAGCCCCCCTCCCCCATCCCTCTACTCTCTCGAGACAGGGATGGACGATAAAAAAATCACTACGTGTAGAGGAAATCATCGAGTTTATTCTCTTAACCACATTAATAGATATACTAACCACCATAGGTCTAATATTATCGAGGAAATAAATAAAAAAATTGTTCAATTCTTCCGACCAGACAAGCTTTCAGGCGGTTTTCCTTTGTTGTAAGCAAACTGGAGATACCCCCAAACATTCACAACGTCACTGTGCTAAACAGTTAAAGGATCACTTTTTCGAGACCCCGTAATTGTTTCCCATCCGACGTAGAAGTTTGAAATTTGACTCTGTGGACACTACAAACTTCCTCCGTAATGGCGCATAAAAGTGGCTCTCTTTGGCTTGGCAATACTTCAAACCACCAAGGTGTCGACTCATGCGGAAAGGAGGGCAGAACTCAGAATGTCATGTGAGTTGCAAGCAAGGTTAGTGCTGTCACTTGGGCACCACATTTCACCACAGTTCTGCCCAAGGCCACCGTGGACATGTCATACGATAAGAACTTCATCGCAGTTCCACTGAACTACATTTCACCTCTTCTTATGACGCCCCTGCGATGCGGGCCCGAACAGAGAGACCCACGGCTGAAATCACGCCGATTTCTTGCGGATGGTAAAGGAAATCATTCCAGACGAACTGCCGCTCAGAATCGACACAAAAATAACTCACGGGGTGGCGTAAAGATCGTTAGTGAAAGCACCCCTTCCCTCGAGGCTTTGGTTTCCTCACATTTTGCGCTCGAATGGGTCAGCCAGCAGTGTGACGAGCAACAGGGCGACGTTCTCGACAATCTTTGAACGTGATCGCTTCTAGTTGGAGTGCAACACGGCCGCTATTTTTGCTCTGATCTATGAATAGGGACCGTCCAAAACGATTCGACGAAATATGAACACGATCCGGAACAGCGAAGGGTTCTTATGGTTTTTCAGCCCTCATGTTTCGCACACACCTGTGGCGTGATCACTGAGTGGTGCGATATCGACACTTGGGCGAATAAAACGGCAACTGATCTCTCCAAGAAGCCCCAATTCGACAACACCGTCGCTGTCATCCTTCCACGTTTGTTAACCACTTTAAAAATCTTGCTATGCACACAAAAAAGCCGTGAGGGCGTCCTACGCACGTGGTAGTGCTGGTAGTGGACATCCAGGATCAGAGAGGTGCGAAGAGGTTGCCTTCATGCAGGCGTCTAGGACTCTCGTCATGGGTTTTCTCTATACACATAGATTTTTACAGAGCTCAGCAAACGTGGGTGGATGCAACAGTGCATCTTTCCAAACGGGGTGATCTTGGAGGGATCCTTTGCAGTTTTATTCACACATGAGTCAATGGCGCGACCCTCTGTGATCACGTCCCAGGATGGTGCAAAGCAGGAGTACTGAAGAAACATAGCAACCCTCTGCAGATTTCGATCGTGTTCAGATTTCGTCAAATGGTTTTGAACAGTCCCTAGTCGTTTCACACTGTTCACCAGAGCAAGGTCGCACTGCACTCCATCAGGGGTGCCATCACAGGGCAGGGAGGGGGAGGGGTGTTCGGTGCATTGTTGCCCACTTTGTCCTTATCGAAGGAGTGAATCCTTTGCTGGATCTCAGAATTGTCAATAATGTCATTCTGTTGCTCATCGCACTGCGAACTGTCGTTTTCGACAGCGAAATGTTTTAAAATAAACGTCACAATGGCGGGGTGGTTTGATTGATGCCCTTTATATGAGCCTCCTGAGACCTTTTCCTGTCGATTCGATTCTGAGTGGCAGTGTGTTTTCCTCGGCTATCTGTAAGCAAACCGTGTGATTTCAGCGATGGACGTCGCCGTTTTAGCCTCCACGTGGAGGTGGAAAAGAAGAGGCGAAATATGGGTAAAGGATGGTGTGACGACCGTCCCATCGTGTAACACATCCTCGGTGACATCGGGCATAACTGTCGTGAACTTTGGTGTCAATGTGACATCACTGAACCACATTATACCTGACATGACCTGAGATCTGGCCTTTCTTTCTGTGTGTCGACTCCTTACTGTTTGAAACATCGCCGAGCCCGAGGGTGATGCTGCAGGGCAGTAATCTGAGTCAAGGAAGGAAGGAAGGAAGGAAGGTGGGTAGGAAAGAAATTAAGGGATTTGGAAAAGGAGATCCTTGAACTGTGTTGTACACAGTAGGAATGCCCTGTTTCAACACAAATCAACGGGCAGCCTCGTCCACTGCAGTCCAATTTCAAGGGTGACAGCTACCGGGCTGAATCGCTGCCAGTGAAAATATGGGACCGTTCCCACCAGCAATACGCAGCTGGTGACTGTACTGGATTGTCGGCTCCCACTTTGTAGCCACTTCATCTGCTCGAGGCATTGTGCCTCACAGATCTCCATGAGCATCTGCAACAGGAGATTCATGTAACGTTTAGTTACGCGTGCGTTACAGCGTGTGACAGAAGCAGATGGTAAAGGGGAGACTCGTCAGATATCGTTACCTATGTGAATTTCATATTTTTACATCATTTTCGTTGATAAGGACTCTGTATCCCTGTACTTAGAAAAAAGTGTGGGAACTAAGTGGCTAATACAAATTGCATTGGAGATTAAAGTTATGCAACTCCAAGCTAGTTGAAGGAAAAATACTATAAAATTGTGGAACAGAAGGTAGATGAAATTATGCCATAAAAAAACAGAGACTGAAAAACAAGCGCAAGAACAGACGCAGAGTATGTGTCAGGAAATATTAAAAAGGAACCGAAAGTGAAAAACTTACCGAATCACAAAATAATCTCACTACCCACTACTTCGTAAGTTTTACGCAACTAAATTGATAATATGACACATTTTCGCTACTACCTGTAAGAAACGAAAACCACATTCTTGAACGGATATCTATAGCTTCCCATCTTTTGATGGAAGCCTGATACTGAAAACCAGGTAACTACATTCACTTAACACAGACTTTAGTACTCAGTAGGAACTGTGAAGTACACATTTTTTATTTGGTTCTTTGGTTTCTTTTCGTTAACTCTCGTACCCGTTAAATTAAATGCCAGTATTCACATTAAGCCCTGTAAATTTCGGGGTTCAATTTGGGAACAATTGCTTCAATTCTCCGCTACGACGTGGTAGAGGGCTTGCTTTTTCTACCAGACACTGCTTCCTCTCTAGGTGGCCAGCTCGTAGCTCCCATCACTGTCTGAACATACCTCTCCAAACGCCAATTGAATATTAAACAGTCTCGTGAATCAGTCTATTAATTAACGAGAATAGTATCAAAATCCCTACAGTAGTTCCTGAAATTAAGATAAACATACACACAGAAATCTCGGCGAGGGACTTTAATTTATATGTACAGATATCAAAGACATCTATAAAAATCTATTAATATATATATATATATATATATATATATATATATATATATATGTGTGTGTGTGTGTGTGTGTGTGTGTGTGTGTGTGTCCATTTTATTTTTCCATTTTCCGATTCTCCTCCAAACCACCGAACTGATTTCAACCATACATGGTACACATACCACTTACTCTCTGGCAACAAGATAATAAGAACCACCTGCCTATCATAGTTCAGAAGATAAGTCGTCAAACTTTGAGATGTGTGAATAACTTACTCGTACATCATGCGTGACGTTTCAGTTTCTTACTTGTGGCTACTAATTCTATTCGCAACATATTTCGCAGACAGTATCCACATATGTCGCTGAATGTACCTACACAAATATATCATTGTACGAGACATAGTTCAAGAGATATGACGTCATAAACACCGAAATGCGGGAGTAAATGCCGCAACATAAATGAAATTTAAATACGTTTATTCTCAGTACTAAGACACTCCTGTAGTCGAGTCAGCTTAAGAATATCCCTGACCCCTGGTAGCGCTTTTGACTGCTTTCAACTGCGAAGCAAACAACTGCAGGCGAAAACAATAGTCACCTACAGACCTATAAAGGGCCGTTGCCACGGAGTCATTTACAATATCACGTTGTCGACTCGCAAAGCAGCTGCACCCAGCGTTCAGAAACTGTTCGGACCACTGTACTTACACATCTGTACATTATGCATATTTATTTGTAAGACTATTTCGTAATTTCGATGGCGTTTTCAAGGACTCATGGAAATGAAACTTTTTCGATGTTACGCTAAAAACACAGTTAACTCTTCGTTCTCGTTTCAAATAGAAAATTGATAAAATGAACGCAGGGTCTGTCATCTAGTAGACAAATAAAGATGAAAATGTCCACTACAACGATGCAACTGCTGCGGCGTTCCTGGGTATAACACACCTTACTGATACACCGATTATTATTTCGAGAGTATCTGCGGCTAGTTCTGTAAGTTACACATGAACACCTTACATCAGCAGTTTGAGGAAAACACGCACGTGATCACTGATGATAATAGCGTGTGTCTAATGAGTCTAAAAGACAAGAACCAGTTTCGTTAATGCTATAATAACAAAAGGAAGAAAGGAAGAAAGATCAAGCTTTAACATCCCTTAGATTACTAGAAAGAAAGCACTAGCTAACACTGAACAATGAAGGGACTTACGACCATCTACCTCTTTTTCAGAACAACCATCCTACATTCGCTTTAATCGATTTGAAGAAACTGAAGGAACCCAAGTTTGTCTTGACGGGACATCCACAACTAATGATGTTCATCATCAATGATAAAAACCGCTACGATTGTACAAATTATTCATAAAAACGAAAGCACAACCCTCTTTCAGAACCTGTGTCCCATCTTCAGGTGGCACTGCAAAATTATAAACCAATAATAACACTTATCCCTGTTGTTAACATAAGAAAAGCTAAACAGAACAAACAGAAATTCGTAGAGAAAATACACTGTACATACATTAAAATGTGTCATTAAAAGATGCATAATTGAGGTAAAAATAGCTTAAAATATGTTAAAATAGTGCATCTGTGGTACATGGCATGATACAGGATATCCTCTTCAGTCCTAGGTCTGCCAAAAAGCGTGTCGTAGAGGTGGACCTACATAAAGGACAAAGGTCACCAATTAAGAGAGAGAAAACCACCTTTAAATCAAATATGAAGTATTAACGGACCCAAATCCCCATTAAAAAACTTACAATGGTCCGGGATTAAGGGCATACCACAAATGGCTCCACCTGAAGACAGATAAGCGGTCATCCCAACGCAGAAACGTCCAAGAAAGAGGGGGTTATACAGATTGTGCACCAGGCATTTAAGCAAGGATTCGAAACCGCGATCTCTTGCTAAGTAGGCAGTTGCGTCAACCACTCCGCCATCCGGGCACAGCGCTTATCGCAACTGCGCACACTACCACCCGGCCGACCCACATTCCTGTCTAGCACCCCTATCCACAGTCCCTGTCCACGTCCTTCATGCTCACTACTTTGAGATTCCCGGACTCAAGATGGCCGATTTATTGCCCATCGAGACGAATCAAATATATAAACGCGTGGCGTCTGTTCTTTCGGACACATCCGAAATGAAGCGTTTTCGAGAGATCCTCATTGCGCTGACGCTTTGAAACAGCTTATATTCATAAAAACGTTTTCCATAACAAAGCATCACAAAAAAACGCCTAACACGGAGTTTAATTCCAAAGAATTTCGTGTCTTCTAAGTTCTGCTTGTGACGTATATCTGATGCCGCATCTCACTGGCCACGTTCGTCTCCGCGAGGCAAAACTCTGGCATGCCAGATTCTTCATTCCGCGCTTCGAAATGTGGCGTAACGTGGAATTCCACGTTGTGATGTCACAGCTCCTCGTCCACGCACGTTTTCACGTTGCTTGAGAGGATGGCTTGAAAGGCGAGGTGATGGCAGAGAGTGGTTCGCTGCAGCGGTTGGAGCTCCGTTCGCTCTCGCTCGCGGACATCCAGAGCTGCAGGCTGCAGCTGACTCAGCAGGTGCTGCTCCGTAATTGGGAACACGTAGGGACAGGGGGAGGGGAGCGACGCGTGTTGCTGTTAGGTTGTTGTTGTTGTCGACTCGATTCCACATAATGGAGCGGACTATCGGCTGCCGCCGAAGCAATTACTGCAAGCAGCACGCTCATGAATTACAGATAGACAGAGCCGTAATGACGTCTTCTGTACGCCATATTCCAGCCGCTGTGGTTGCGACCGCAGCTTTCTGTAATAGCCATTAATTGGCCGCCGAGGCAAACAAGTGAGCGGAAAACGTTGCTGGGTTCTTCCTTATTCGACTGCACACGCAACTAATGGAAAGCAGTACAGGCGGATTGGTGCTGTATATTGGTGAATTTACATTACCTTTGTTGGTTCAAGTATATACATGTAGATGGCTACACCGAGTCCCTGTTTAAATGGCAAATAAATGGAAAAAAACTGACGGATAGACCCCGACGCAGAGCAGCTTATATCGCTACAAGCCACCACTCATAATGACTCAAAATCGTATCTGATTACGGATGCACTCACTACTTCGATGACTTCATTACTGAAACGCGTGATACACTATCTAATCATAAGTATCCCGACACCCCCAAGAACATACGTTTTTCATATTAGTTGCACTGTACTGCCACCTAATGCCAGGTACTCCCTATCAGCGACCTCAGTAGTCATTAGACATCGTGAAAGAGCAGAATGGGGCGCTCTGCAGAACTCACGGACTTCGAACGTCGTCAGGTGACTGGGTGTCACTTGTGTCATGTCTGTACGCGAGATTTCTACACTCTTAAACATCCCTAGGTTCACTGTTTCCGATGTGTTAGTGAAGTGGAAACGTGAAGGGATGCGTACAGCACAAAAGCGTACAGGTCGACTTCGTCTGTTGACTTACAGAGACCGCCCACAGTTGAAGAGGGTCGTAATATATAATATGCAGACATCTATCCAGACCATCACATAGGAATTCCAAACTGCATCAGGATCCATTGCAAGTACTATGACAGTTAGGAGGGAGGTGAGATAACTTGGATTTCATGGTCAACGGCTGCTCATAAGCCACACATCAAGCCGGTAAATGCCAAACGACGCCTCCTTTGGTGTAGGAAGTGTAAACATTGGATGATTGAACAGTGGAAAACGTCGTGTGGACTGACAAATCACGGTACACAATGTGGCGATCCAATGGCAGGGTGTGGGTATGGCGAATACCAAGTGAACGTCATCTTCCAGCGTGTGTAGTGCCAAAAGTAAAATTCGGAGGCGATGGTGTTATGGTGTGGTCCTATTTTTCGTGGAGGGGTCTTGCACCCCTTGTTGTTTTGCGTGGCACTATCACAGCACAGGCCTACATTGATGTTTTAACCACCTTTTTGCTTCACACTGTTGAAGAGCATCCGCGGATGGCCACTGCCTCTTTCAATACAGTCGATCACTTGTTCATCATGCACGGCCTATGGCGAAGGGATTACAAGACAATAACATCCCTGTAATGGACTGTCATGCACAGAGTCCTGACCTGAATCTTATAGAACGCCTTTGAGATGTTTTGGAACGCCGACTTCGTGCCAGGCCCCACGGTCCGATAGCGATACCTCTCCGCAGTGCAACACTCCGTGAAGAATGGGCTGCCGTTCCACAAGAAACCTTCCAGCACCTGATTGAACGTATGCCTTCAAGAGTGGAAGGTGTCATCAAGGCTAAGGGTGAGCCAACACCATATTGAATTCCAGCTTTACCGACGGAGGGCGCCACGAACTTGTAAGTAATTTTCAGCCAGGTGTCCGGATACTTTTGATCACATAGTGTATATCCCTTGCGTAAATGCCGCGTTAACATTTTAGCTGCCAATTCCATCCAATGACAGCCGATCCTCTCATTCGATGGGGCAAGATTTCTTCCGCTTTTAAATAAGAAATCACGTATATTGAGGGGCTGGATCGTCTGTATTCTGCTGCCATTCTTTTATGTGAAGTCAAGCTGCTGGAGGGCGACACTTGTTCGTTGAGCACGTAAAGAAACGAAAGACGTTGCTTCACGCTCTTTCATGCACGACGAAATTTTGCATGAGCTGGAGTAAGATTCTGTTGGCAATGGCTGTGAGTATGACGATTAATATGACGATCCTTTGTGCAAGAAGAACTGCGTCAAATGTCAAGTGATCAATTCTCATTCTGATTTCGTAAAACGTTCGCTAAAACGTAGCGTTCTCTCGTGTTGTTTCTTCATTTCCTGAACCATGAAATCCTTTTTTTTTTTGTTACAGGCAGACAGGAAAGACTGCAAGAAAAGACACAGCACAGCAGTGCACTGGCTGCAAGAGAACCATGTGCAGAAATCCTTGTTTCAAAGTATATCACACAAGAAAATTACACCATGTGAAAAAAATGTGTAACAGTTTATAGTTTTAGTCTGTAAGTTTTCAATTTATGAAAGTAGAATAAAGGACCAGGATCATAATTAAAAACTATTTCGACCTTGGTTAACTTTTATATTTTTTTAAAAACTTAACATTCATTAGAAATAAAACGGAAAAACTAAACATTCAAAGACGATGGAAATATGTAATTCGAAAGGAGAAGAGTTTTCAGGCTTCCATAAAAGGTTACTATCACAGTTTCGGCTGGTGTTCTTGATAAAAAGTATTGCAAACCCATTCTAACAAACGACAAGGTTTATATGGCAGGCCGTAAAGGTGTTAGTAAAGCGGAGAAGATGAAATATCAGTTTTGGAAACATGTCTAGAAAGTTCTGGGACTAAATAGCTTTGTTACCAATCAGGTACTAAGTCACTGACGGACTCATCGAATCTTCATAGTCTAGCACAGAAAAAAAAACATTTTCTTTATATTCTCAGGAATGTGAAACGTATTTCTAGTGTCCGCACTCCCTAGGAAATACAAACCATCAACTGTTGCAGATTTGGATATCATGTGGTCCGCAGTACGTTGTTGGACAGTGTAATACATGGAAAAAGACCGTCTCGGCCACCTTATCAGTTGACGTTAATGGTATCACCCGTAGCCAGCAGTGAATACGTGCACTGCTGACTTTACTCTGTGTACAATTTAACAAATACACTTACACATTCTCTACCGTTTCAAACTATGGTCTGTGACTCATTTTTCCACAATTCAATTAAAATTAATCCACCTACTTCTATTGAACACCGAGGTTTGCGGATCGTTTTTCTTCGCTTGAGGGGCAAACCTCAAAATTAGAAATCCCTTCCAAAATATTCCCAATTGACACTCCCTATTTGAGTGAAAAGAACCTGATTTTACATTCCGTTAGAACTCGGACAGTCCGCTCTACCATAAGGGTAGAAAGAGAGAGAGAGAGAGAGAGAGAGAGAGAGAGAGAGAGAGAGAGAAAAGGAACGTCATGCAACCAACTAGCGAGAAACGAGCACCGCTCGTAACACGAGCTGAAGCCTTTAGTGTCACGCAGCGTCATTGCTATCCCCTGCGCCGTAGTCTGTCGATTGTGTGCTTTGCTTTCCCACTCTGCCATTACCTACGTTTATTCTGAAGTGTATCCAGAATATTTGGTCTTCTGAATCTGGGTATAGTTGTTTAATTACATACTGGAGGGAATTTTTCTATTAAATGTTATATCGTGTTCACTGCATTGGATAAACTCGTATTCCGAGGCATTGCCGGTGCGGTCTTGGACTTGGAGTAAATAGAATAAAACATTGTTGTCTGTTACCTCTCAGCGATTGTACATATGTACTCGAGGAGATCCTGTACAGTACAAGGCAGCAAGTATTTCCTGTAAATGCTAGTCATTCCCTTCCCCACTGCAAACGAAAATTGTGCCAAGTGGCAAAATGTTTTCATGCCTCTGTACGAAATGTAATCTTCCACATTTTACTTTGGGATCCATACTTCCACAGCAAAAAATTACAATACTTCTGCGTGTCCGTTTCTGTGAAGCAGCGCAGAAGCTTCCCCTCCCAGCACAGAGCAAAGACAATTTTGTTCACATGCACTGCGTAGAATCGAGTTTGATGAAACTCTGTACACTGTAAAAACACAGTCCATGATTGAAAGATTGTCACGCACTTATATGCTGCAACAATTTTTTTAAGATAATTCCAGCAGTGTGGATTCTCTTGTATGTCTATAGTACTTGATGAAGAACCACATGGAAGCTTACTAAATTGTAAATATTTGCATATGTGGAGAAGTTTGTGGTTCGCTTACGAAAAACAGCATAATCCCGTCAACAACGCATCCGGTAACGCAAATTTATTTTTTGCATTTCTGTCCATATCTTTTAATCTACTTTCGCATATCACCACCATAAGCGTGTTAATCATGACGATCATCACTACGACCTCCTCTTCTCGCCCACCTCCACCACCACCACAACCACGAGCCTCATTGCTCATGAAAGCCAAGGTTTAGTTTTGTCTTCAGGTTCGAAACACCGTTTTAATCTGATAGGAACTTCCTCCGCAAAACAGTTGTCTTAGTCCTACTCTTCCTCCAGCTGCTGCTGGCGTTGACGGTTGAATCCAACGTATCTGAAGGTGCATGACTAGAGTTCACCAATTTGCAGTCCCTATAGCCACTACCGCCATCACTATAGCCTTGCACGCTCTTAAAGAGCCACCGAGCTAGGTGGCGCACTGCTTAGCACACTGGATTCGCATTCAGGAGGACGACGGCTCAAATCCGCGTCCAGTCATCCAGATTTAGGTTTTTCGTCACTTTCCAAAATCGAACCAGACAAATGCCGGGATGCCTTTTTTGAAAGGGCACAGCCGATTTCCTTCATCATCACTGTAGTATTCGAATGCTTGTGGTCCAGAGCGTTAAACGCAAATCTTCCTTCCTTCCTTCCTTCCTTCTCAGTGGATTAAAAAACGCAAGTCCGGATCTCTGCAGTTAGGGAAACCCCTGTAAATGTCAGGGACTAGCTTAAAGCGGGTTACTCGTCACCATGTCGATGTGCTCTATTAATTTCTGATAGATACTAAAAACTGTGTTTTTACTCTGCGTACGCAAAGAGGAAATGGCTGTATTTTGAAGCGTACAGCAGCGGGCCAAGGTTGGTATTACGAAGGAAGAAAGATGAGTATTTAGCGTTCCTTCGATGACGAGGTCATTAGAGACGGGACATGTCAGATAGGGAAAGGAAAGCGCTCATGTTCTCTTCAGAGAAATCATACTGGTGTATGACTTAAGCCATTTCAGGGACCCATAGAAAACCTAAACCTGGACCGCTGGACGAGTGCTTGAATCACCGTCCACCCGAAAGCGATTCCAATGCGCCAAGATATTTGTTAGCTTATAAGGCTAAACGGTAAACAGCTGTTAATGCGCGGTTTTGGATTCTTATTCCCAGGTCATTTTCATGGACGATCGCGGCATGCGTAACTCTGCATGGCAAATGACTTTTTTATATAGAAGGCGAGTAAAATGAAACTGAGCATAAAATATTTGTAAGACTGTTAATGAAGAGAAATCGTGATTTCCGTGCACTGATCGGTCGCTGTCACACTTCTGCACATGCACGTCACCTGCGTCGTCTGTCCCGATTACTTCGCTGTGTCATTATGCTTGAACCAGTGAGAGGAGCAGACTTGTTTAGCGACTGCGATAAAACAGCGCGTTTTCATTGTCGAGTGTTATACTAAGCATAGCTGTTGGAAAACGTTTGCGGAACTGTTTGCGCAAGAACTTAAAGACTAGAAGTGTTTTGAAAAAACCTCCAGCAAAGTCTGAAAAAAATGAGGCTTTGTAGCGAATAAAAACTAAAATGTCCGGAAAGAGTTCAAGAGAACAATAGAAAAAGTTGTTCGAGTGAAGGAAAGCGTGGAACGAAGTCTGTCGAATTCTCAATGCCATTTATCCGTGCAAGTGGGAATTAAGGGAGTGTCGTGACGAAACATCAGAAAGGATCTGCATCGGTATCCTTACAAATTTAATGTCAGGCATGAATTAAAGCGTCCAAACTATCGGGTTTGATTTTTTTCTGGTGCTCTCTAAGTGAAGTAAAATAGGAATTCCGGATCCTCAGTTTTTCATATCTCCAGATAAGGCCTGCTTCAGCAAACCATGGTATTTTTTTTTTTTTTTTTTTTTTTTGGTCATCAGTCTACTGACTGGTTTGATGCGGCCCGCCACGAATTCCTTTCCTGTGCTAACCTCTTCATCTCAGAGTAGCACTTGCAACCTACGTCCTCGATTATTTGCTTGACGTATTCCAATCTCTGTCTTCCTCTACAGTTTTTGCCCTCTACAGCTGCCTCTAGTACCATGGAAGTCATTCCCTCATGTCTTAGCAGATGTCCGCCGGCCGAAGTGGCCGTGCGGTTAAAGACGCTGCAGTCTGGAACCGCAAGACCGCTACGGTCGCAGGTTCGAATCCTGCCTCGGGCATGGATGTTTGTGATGTCCTTAGGTTAGTTAGGTTTAACTAGTTCTGAGTTCTAGGGGACTAATGACCTCAGCAGTTGAGTCCCATAGTGCTCAGAGCCATTTGAATTAGCAGATGTCCTATCATCCTGTCCCTTCTCCTTATCAGTGTTTTCCACATATTCCTTTCCTCTCCGATTCTGCGTAGAACCTCCTCATTCCTCACCTTATCAGTCCACCTAATTTTCAACATTCGTTTATAGCACCACATCTCAAATGCTTCGATTCTCTTCTGTTCCGGTTTTCCCACAGTCCATGTTTCACTAACATACAATGCTGTACTCCAGACGTACATCCTCAGAAATTTCTTCCTCAAATTAAGGCCGGTATTTGATATTAGTAGACTTCTCTTGGCCAGAAATACCTTTTTTGCCATAGCGAGTCTGCTTTTGATGTCCTCCTTGCTCCGTCCGTCTTCGGTTATTTTACTGCCTATGTAGCAGAATTCCTTCACTTCATTGACTTCGTGACCATCAATCCTGATGTTAAGTTTCTCGCTGTTCTCATTTCTACTACTTCTCATTACCGTCGTCTTTCTCCGATTTACTCTCAAACCATACTGTGTACTCATTAGACTGTTCATTCCGCTCAGCAGATCATTTAATTCTTCGTCACTTTCACTCAGGATAGCAATGTCATCAGCGAATCGTATCATTGATATCCTTTCACCTTGTATTTTAATTCCACTCCTCAACCTTTCTTTTATTTCCATCATTGCTTCCTCGATGTACAGATTGAAGAGTAGGGGCGAAAGGCTACAGCCTTGTCTTACACCCTTCTTAATACGAGCACTTCGTTCTTGATCGTCCACTCTTATTATTCCCTCTTGGTTGTTGTACATATTGTATATGACCCGTCTCTCCCTATAGCTTACCCCTACTTTTTTCAAAATCTCGAACAGCTTGCACCATTTTATATTGTCGAACGCTTTTTCCAGGTCGACAAATGCTATGAAAGTGTCTTGATTTTTCTTTAGCCTTGCTTCCATTATTAGCCGTAACGTCAGAATTGCCTCTCTCGTCCCTTTACTTTTCCTAAAGCCAAACTGATCGTCACCTAGCGCATTCTCAATTTTCTTTTCCATTCTTCTGTATATTATTCTTGTAAGCAGCTTCGATGCATGAGCTGTTAAGCTGATTGTGCGATAATTCTCGCACTTGTCAGCTCTTGCCGTCTTCGGAATTGTGTGGATGATGCTTTTCCGAAAGTCAGATGGTATATCGCCAGACTCATATATTCTACACACCAACGTGAATAGTCGTTTTGTTGCCACTTCCCCCAATGGTTAGCACACTGGACTCGCATTCGGAAGGACGACGGTTCAATCCCGCGTGCGGCCATCCTGATTTAGGTTTTCCGTGATTTCCCTATATCACTTCAGGCAAATGCCGGGATGGTTCCTTTGAAAGGGCACGGCCGATTTCCTTCCCCATCCTTCCCTAACCCGAGCTTGTGCTCCGTCTCTAATGACCTCGTTGTCGATGGGACGTTAAACATTAATCTCCCCCCCCCCCCCTTCCCCCAATGATTTTAGAAATTCTGATGAATGTTATCGATCCCTTCTGCCTTATTTGACCGTAAGTCCTCCAAAGCTCTTTTAAATTCCGAGTCTAATACTGGATCCCCTATCTCTTCTAAATCGACTCCTGTTTCTTCTTCTATCACTTCAGACAAATCTTCACCCTCATAGAGGTTTTCAATGTGTTCTTTCCACCTATCTGCTCTCTCCTCTGCATTTAACAGTGGAATTTCCGTTGCACTCTTAATGTTACCACCGCTGCTTTTAATGTCACCAAAGGTTGTTTTGACTTTCCTATATGCTGAGTCTGTCCTTCCGACAATCATATCTTTTTCGATGTCTTCACATTTTTCCTGCAGCTATTTCGTCTTAGCTTCCCTGCACTTCCTGTTTATTTCATTCCTCAGCGACTTGCATTTCTGTATTCCTGATTTTCCCGGAACATGTTTGTACTTCCTCCTTTCATCAATCAACTGAAGTATTTCTTCTGTTACCCATGGTTTCTTCGCAGCTACCTTCTTTGTACCTATGTTTTCCTTCCCAACTTCTGTGATGGCCCTTTTTAGAGATGTCCATTCCTCTTCAACTGTACTGCCTACTGCGCTATTCCTTATTGCTGAATCTATAGCGCTAGAGAACTTCAAACGTATCTCGTCATTCCTTAGTACTTCCGTATCCCACTTCTTTGCGTATTGATTCTTCCTGACTAATGTCTTGAACTTCAGCCTACTCTTCATCAGTACTATATTGTATATGAACTCATAAAACAGGCACCATTATGCATCAGAAAATCATCATTATTATTGTGAAGAGCAGTTGCACATTCTCAATATTGGTGTTTGATGAGCAATATCTAGTGTCCGCATTGTAACACGATTCTTTCATCAAACTATTACGCTAACCAATATGTTCAGAAACAGTTTAATACATATGTGGAGCAATTCACAGAACGTGAATGTCTGTATGGATATTTTCAGCAAGACAGAGCAACAGCACTTGCTCCCTTGACAACCTTGTCACGACTGCATGAGGTGTTCGGTGAGAAGAGAACAATCAGCAGTGGCATTGCAGTCTCTTGGCCACCTCGAATCACCTCATCTCTGAGCCTTTTACTTGTGGGGCAAATTGAAGGGCCAGGTGTTCTCAAATAATCCTCACACACTGCAAGAGGCACAGCACGCACTGACAAAGCTATTGCTGCCATCCCTCAGACAGAGCTACTACAGTCTCTGACAGTTTAATAGAGCGGCCACAGGGCGGCATCGACGTCAATGATGGTCATTTCCAGCATCTTCTGTGATGTTCATTAACAAAGGTAAATGCTGCTTCAGCCTTATATTAAATTTTCCCCGGACCAGTGTTATTTTGCTCACCCTATACTTACGAGGTACCATATAATTACAATTAAAGTGTAGTTACTCAGAGGGATGCAGCGTGGGCAGCAAAACTTGGTAAGTATTCTAATGTTCTAATGTGGAACTGATTTACACTGAAAAAATTAGCTCGAATCTGGCGCCGTGAATGCAGGAACGACGTATAGAAAACATTCCATATGTAATGGATTGATAACGGGACGTGCGTAGGAAAGATCAAACAAATGAGGAAGGTATAATGTTGATATTATTATTAACCGCTACTTAAACAATTTGTGAAATATGAGCACTGGTGACGTAGACGAAATGCTGTACAGCGCCAGATTTGCATCTGGTGGTCAAAATTGTAACTACTTTTTTTCCTGAGTAAACGGGTTTTGTATTAACCCGTTAGCATATCTACCAAGTTTCGCTACCAAGCGATAATTACACCGTACACTAGACCTTAGTGAGCAGTTACACTTTATTTATAACCACCCGGTGCTAGATCGATTTTCATGGTTGTCAGTGTACTTTAATTATAACCACCCAGTAGATACATTCACACTCATTTGTGTGAATGAGAATGAGCACACGCATAAAACTAGCTAGTAGTGCTTAATAAAGTACTCAATTAAAATAAAAGCTTAGTGGAAATGATTACATTCCTTTACTTCACAGAGGCTTTGATGTCCATTCAGAAGACATCATTAGCTCTGAATCTAGCACCGTATGAAATAAGACAGTTGGTCTAAGCAGATACTTGCCATGTTCAATAACACCCCGTTTTTTCTCGTACGAACGTATACGCATACAACAGATCAAGTTTCATGACCACAGGTCTCTGTCTGTCACGCTGCCAAAGAATTCGACGTCCACGTAAACACGCCAATAAACCGTGAGTGACTGCTGTTGATGCTGGCACGCGTAGCGGGATGCTCTGTGCGCTTACGTATCGACGTGTGTGTGTGTGTGTGTGTGTGTGTGTGTTTGTTCCGTGCAGCTGGTGTGGGGGCAGAGCGTGGGCGGGGCCGTGTTAATTACTGGCATTCTCGCGGGATTCCTGGCGTAGCGATGCTCCGAGCAGGCGCGTCCCGGCAGGAAGTCCGCGTACGCTGGGAGCGCTGGTGACGGAGGGGGTGGTAGGGGGAGGCAATGGGGGAGGGGTGTGGTCGAAACCCGCAGGCGCAGGGTCTGCTCCGCCTGTGACTCAGTGCTGCCTATCACACAGGGCGTAAACTTGCTGCCCGTGCCAGAGCCTCGAAGATAACATCTACTAAGCCGAGTAGATATCTAGCGACATCATCAACACAGCAGCGACATGAATTCAAATGAAAACGCTAAATGTGAACCCGACAAATTCAGGAGTTGGGTGTAGGACGTTAGATGTCTGAAATGCTCAGACAAATAAGTATACATTATAACGAAAGTCGGATGATATACAATATGCACAAGAACCAAGAAGAACCGTGAGAATGCAATATCAAGACAGGAATTTTCAGGTCAGTGGGGTGAAAGGCAGCGCTTCAGTTTATCTCTTCTACTTTCCAGTCTGTACGACGAAGAAGCACTGAAGGAAGTAACCATGGGGTTCAGAAGTGGAATTAAGATTCAGAATGAAATGACATCATTTATTAGAATCCATTATGACACTGCTATCCTCTGTGAAAGCGAGTAAGAATTGTAGTCCCTGTTAAATGGAACGAAGTCTGCTGAGAACAGAATACGCACAGGTATTAGATTTAAGAGACACGAGAGCGATGAGGAGGAACAGAAAGGATATTAACGACAAACTTAACATCCAAATTGGGGATCGCGTAGAACACGAAGAGAAGGAATTCTGATAGCTTCGCAGAAGACTAGAAAATAATCGAACGAGCAGGGAGAATATATGAATGAGAATAGCACAGGCAAAGAAAGTATTCCTTGTCAGAAGAGGTCTGAACTTAATCTGAAGAAGTAGGTTCTGGGAATATACCTCTAGAAAACTGCATTGTTTGGAAATGAAACATGAACAGTGGTAACAATGGAAAATAAGGAATTTGAGACGCGGTATTGTAGAAGTATTGACAAATTAGTGGAACCGTAAGGTGGGAAATGAGGACTGGCGAGAAGAGGATATGTGGAAAACAATCATCACAAGAAGGAGTAAGACGAAAGAGCGTTGTTAGGACATTTAACAAAATTTCTATGAAAGGACTGGAATATACAAAGTGTTAGGGACTGAGGATGGTGTACTGAACTACACTACATCAGTATATATTTACAGACTAATATTTGTAGCTGTTACGAGTAGTGTGTTTTGAGGTTGGAGACAGGTTTGCGAGACTTTCTGGCATGCTGACTGATGCTTCACCCAAGTTTCATCGTGATTTTGTTCACTGACAGGTCTCCACAGATATTACGCTAGTGCCTAAGAGTATCTATGATGCTATCGTTTTTCATCAAAAGAAACTCATTGACACCTCTCTGCTTAGAACGCACCTCCGTTACAGACGCCATTTTGAAGGCTACGTATAACACCGCTACCTACTTGAGTTTCAGGAAACTATAGGGGCTGAAGCGGGAATATTTCAATATGTCCCACTACAGAATTCCGTAGCTTTTCAACCGAAATTGACCGAGCAAAAGTGTGTTGCACTACGTACTGAATGGTCCTCGTACTTCTTTGGGCAATAAAACGTTGCCTCAACCCTCGTATTCTTGTGACATGACATGCAGTAAGTTCTTGCTCTTTGCTAAGACGAAGAAAGCGTTATGTGACTGGCATTTGCAGAAAACGCCGGGATGATTTTCGGCCTGCAACGTTTCCTGAACGAGCATAAAGTAATTTTCTACCATCAAGGAATCTACCAAATCATCCACCGTTGGGAAAAATGCATCACGTTGAAGGTTGAATATTGAGAGAGGGGCTGCATCAAATATTCATGGTCACAACTTGATTTTTTTCGGAGTACTAATTCACACTTTGCAACAACCCCTCTTACTAGTTCACAGGGATGCAGTTTAGCGAACAGAAACGCTGTGTTTTCGACAAAGTGAACTGAAATTAGTGGTACTTTCATGTGTTTATTTATTTGGTCTCACTTTAAATTAATCGAAACTGACCGACCAAAAGGTGTGTTGAATTACTTATTGAACTGATCTGTCAAGATTTTTTAGCTGTAATTACTGTTCCTACGTGAGCATTGAAAAATATTCTTAAATCAATCTTCAAACGACTTACTCTCTAACTTGTCATCAAAAGTTGTCCCATTTCCAGTGAATGAGAGGAGCGCAGCAGATGCACGAATCCTGCATTGCCGTTCTATGCAAGATCCTGGTGGAGTGGTCTCCCGTTGCCGTTGCCGTCCTCCGACCTGTTAAGGAGGGTAGAGTGTGTGTCTTTGCCGTGTGCCCGATTGTGATGATACTTGTACTGTGTGATGTTGTGAATGGAAGAGAGAGGGCAAAAACAGCTGCTGGTACATAGCCTACTCCACTCAAAAAGCATCGTGGCGACCGTTGGGCTTTACTTCCCCCTCTTATGGACGGAACACCATCAAAACTGTCGCATGCCCTCACTTCATAAGACACTGAGGAGAGGTTTCGAATATAATCCAGGACATTGCCGCAAAGACTGGCGATAAGGACCTTTACTGCCTTTCCTCCACTTACCGACCAATTGACTTACGTCTCCTCTTGTTTCTGACAGTCCCAGAAGGGGTTATCCCTGATGCCTTTTCGGCGTAATTGGGAAGGAGTATGCGATCGTACAAAGATAGTTATTAGCTTTCTGCTTGCCAGGGTGAGCTACTATTGCCAGTTATGGCAGACGGAAAGCAGCGATTCCTCTCTCCATTATTCCTCAGCCAGTTTCAGTATCCTCGACTTAAAACCGGAGGATAGTAGAATGACGTTCGCTACAGCGTCTTCATCAACAGTTGGTAGACCTTTTCATTGTAAACCAAACCTACATGAGGTAGGACCTATAGAAATTCGATTCTCATGAGACCGTCGGTATCAGCAGCGCTGTGGAGGCGGCAGGCATGCCAGGCAGTCAGCCCGGCTTGGTGTGGCAGCCGGCAAGACGCGCGCGGCTGCCTCGCGCAGCGCGGCGCTCCGCGGGTCGGGATACCTCCCAGGGGCAGCGCCCGTGTCTGGTGCGCGCGGCAGCCAACACGAGGGCCGGGGTCGGGCGAGCTGAGGCAATTACTGACAGTGAGAAGCAGCCCACCGACAGTCAGGAAGGCGCATCTCCCAGCCTCGAGATTAACTACTGAGATGATCCTTCTCTGTGCACCAAGGCAAGCATTTACTACGGAAAGGTAAAGGTTCACGGAATTTACAGCATGGTACGAATATAAGCCGAACCTTTGCCCCGAAATTCGGCCGCGACAATTTAGCGTGCAGCTTATCTGCGTGATACTACTAATCCTCTACCTTTAAAATTATGAAAACCGCAACAAATACGTCAAAATGATTTATTGATCACGTTTAGTTTCAGGAGATTATTGTCACAAAAATTGGAAATTTGTGGTAAGGACTACGGGACCAAACAGCTTAGCTCATCGGTCCCTAGGCTTACGTACTACTTAAACTAACGCTAAGGACAACACACACACCCATGTCCGAGCGAGGACTCGAACCTCCGACGGGGGAGCCACGCGAACCGCGACAAGACGCCCTAGACCGCACAGCTACCCCGCGCGGCCTATCGTCACATCTCCAGGTAACAAACTGTTGACCTAATGAAGGTACAAAAACCGTAACTGTAACTATTTTAAAACAGGAACTATCGAATTAATACAATGTTTATCAGAAAGTTAGGCAAACAGACCTTTCATATATAGCGTCCTTAAAATCTCCGCAACGGTAAATAAAAGAAGTCCACTAGCTTCCTGCGCCGACGGCCTTCCCTGAGTAGTACACCGGCTCCTGTCAGATCACCGAAGTTATGCGCTTTGGGGTTTGGTTGGCACTTGGATGGGCGATCGTCCGCGTCTACGGATCGCTGTTGTCATGCAGTCCGCACTCAGCCCTTGTGAAACCGATTGAGGAGCTACTTGATACAGAAATAGCGGCCCCGTTCACAAAAACTGACAACGAGCGGGACAGCGGTGTGATGACCACAAGCCCCTTCCATACCCGCATACCAGCCTTGAGGATGACAAGGCGATCGGTCGGTACCGTTGGGCTTTCCAAGGTCTGTTCGGTCGAAGTTCAATTTTAAACTATCTTTTTGGACAAAACTGGTGTCATAAAATACGCAACCAAGATGATTAAAATAGCCAGTGCGATTAGAGAAAGATGTAACGATAGAAACAAAAAATGTCGAACAACAACCGGCATTATACAACATGAAACAGAACCCCTAATCTAAATGGTCTCACCAGACGTTAGCTGCTCGTCTTCTCTGGTACAGCGGCCAGCACCACGAGTGCAAAATAGATTGACTGAGCAGGTCCCATCCAAGGAAGAACGCACAGCAGAGCATTCGCAGAATCAAGGGAACCGACTTAGCGGGCCAGAGGCTGCAAACAAGTGCGAAACCAAGGCATCTCATTAATTCTGCTTAAAATGTTGAGGAAATGAGGAAATGGCCTTTACGTTTTTTATGTAAAATTTTCGGAAACAGTAATGTCATGTTCCTCATCGTTCCCTTTTGGAAAATTTTAATTGGCTGTACAAAACACACACGAGTGACCGAAGGGGGGGGGGGGGAGGGGGGGACATTTTTGGCATCGTTACCATCTCCCTTCTGCGGCTTAATGTTTTGCATGTTTTTGTGATGCTGTGTTGTATTACTGTAATATCTTCTTGTTAATTGTAATATTGTTAAGACCTGCTAGCCCGATTTTCTGTTGCCCGCATCTCGTGGTCGTGCGGTAGCGTTCTCGCTTCCTACGGTCGGGTTCCCGGGTTCGATTCCCGGCGGGGTCAGGGATTTTCTCTGCCTCGTGATGGCTGGGTGTTGTGTGATGTCCTTAGGTTAGTTAGGTTTAAGTAGTTCTAAGTTCTAGGGGACTGATGACCATAGATGTTAAGTCCCATAGTGCTCAGAGCCATTTGAACCATTTTTTTCTGTTGTGTGCAGAAGTTTCCCTGTCTTCCAAAACAAACCCGCATTTATAAATCGTTTTTTTCTGGCTCTTTGCCGTTGCTTCTCGCGTTTGTATGCCACTTCCAGCCCACTATGTCAGTTCTCCTGGTTGTGTGCATGTGCTGTTGCGCGTTCTTACTAGGAAGGGACCTGCTTAGATAGTTTGTGTTGTACTCTTGGCGCTGGCCGCTGTTCCTGAGAACATGCAACACACATGTCTGGTAAGCCCATTCAGTTTGGGTGTTTTTCCCACATTGTATGATGTCTACTCTTGCTCAACATTCTTTACTGTGGCTAATATTTCTTTGGTCCCAATGGCTGTTTTATTCATTACAATCGGTACTTTACGGCGCCAATTTTGTGCAGAATGATAGGGAACTTCCATTATTTACGCTTACGGAGACTTTTAGGACATAATATACTGAAAGGTTCGTATACTACACTTGCTAATCAACAGTATATTAATTCGGTAATTCTTGTTTTAAGGCTGCCGTACTCACGATTTTGTACCTTCTTTAGGTCAACAGTTGGTTTCCTGAAAACGTAACTATAAAGGCACAAAGTTGTCGCGATTAATAAAATCATTTTACGCAGCTGCTGCGGTTTTCATCATTTGAAATGTATCATCACAGTTGTGGTTTCCACTCATAGCAAATGATTTATAAATCGGGTGTATTTTGACAGTGTAGAAACTTCAACTCTAATGCTCGTTCCTCAGATCCAAATGGAGCAACCATATCGCTAATGTCTGGACATTTTTTCAGTTTTGCTATGTTACATTTGGAAATCAAACCCGCAATATAGGATTTTAAAAACAAATAATTTTACGAGTGGAAAACAACCATAAAGTCCTTCAAAAAGGGTTGATCGGAGGGTAAACTCAGCCAAGAAAAAGCAACTGATAATGTTGCTCGTCGACTGCCCTAGATCGAAAGTGTTTTGTGTTCTCCATAACTGTTTACGGAAAGTCATACTGTGGGATGCGTAAAAAATTTCAGCTCGGTAGCTTAAAAAATTGATTTTCTGATAAATTTTCATAACATCTCTACTTATAAATAAACAGTGTACAGGAAATAAGAATAAAAGGATCAATGAAGTGTAGCGCCTCTTTAGTGACGATGTCTCAGATCGTGCCCGCGACATTTCTAAAGGAAACGTACAATATTTATCTTAGGGAGTTTGTGGAGAGCTTGAACCTGGACAGCAGGGCGGGTATTAAAACTCCGGTCCTCTCGACTGCTCTTTCAGTGACTTAATTTATGTACCATTTCGCTCGGGAGACAGACTATTGCGGTGAAGTGCTTTTCACGACGTGTCCTCTTGTAGGGGAGGTGAGACTCTCGACTGCAAACTATATTGATTAATAACCGCACACGACCTGAAGAGCTCCCATGAAGGCATGAGATTGCTCTAAAGTTTGAGAGAGAGTTGTGCTATCAAAGAGAGAGAGGATGGGAGGTAGGAGGTTCGGAAGGAAGGATGGGGAGAGAGAGGATAGGGACGTGGTTGATGGGAAGGTGTCAGTGTACTGCGAGTAAGTCTATTTTCTCAGACCATTGTTTCACTTTAATGTATTGCACTACTACGTGAAAAATCTAACATTACCCAAATTAAGGTATTCTCAGCCCGCCCGGCTAGTCGTGCGGTCTAACGCCTTGCTTCCCGAGCGGGAAGGCGTGCTGGTCCCTGGCACGAATCCACCCGGCGAATCAGTATCGAGGTCCGGTGTGCTGGACAGCCTGCGGATGGTTTTTAAGGCGGTTTTCCATCTACATCGGCAAATGCGGGTTGGTTCCCCTCATTCTGCCTCAGTTATATTGTGTCGGCGATTGCTGCACAAACACCGGTTCCATATATACACACCCCACCATTATTCTAACCATGCAAACATTTGGGGTTACACTCGTCTGGTATGAGACGTTCCAGTAAGGGGGGAGGGGGGCACTGTAGGCCGAAAGGCACAATAGCCCTGGGTTGGGCGTGGGGTGGCGGTAGGGTGGGTGGCCTGCTGTGGCATGTTGTGGGGTTGTGATCCACTGAGTGCTACGGCGGGATGAAGCCTCTCCATCGTTGGTAGGTCCCCGGTTTAATACAATACAATACAATACGGCATGCTTCTGTCCTGTACGTACTACAACCTTCCTTTCGCCAATTGGCCACATATATCATATTTTACTTTTCCCTCATATCTTACCCTCACCTACGCATTGAAATAGAGTGACTTCCAAACGAGTTCTGTTGAGCTCAAACTAAGGTTTTGGAGAGCCTTGTGAAATATTCCAGAAACTAAAGTGGAATGTCTTATCTGAACATATACATTTCAGCTATAAAACAATGGAATATATAGCTGTGTCCGCCTGCTTAGCTAGGTGGTAACGTGCTCGCCTCCCATGCAAGCAGGCCCTGATTCGATTCCCGGCCGGGTTTGAGATTTTCTCGGCTCGGGGACTGAGTGTTGTGTTGTCCTCATCACCATTTCATCCTCATCACAGGTCGCCGAAAGTGGCGACGACTGAAATAAGACTTGCTCTTGGCGGCCGAACTTCCCCGGATGGGACCTCCCCGCAAGCGATGCCAATCGCTCATTCCATTACATAGCTGTGTAAAATCATGCTTCATTCGTCTCCCTCGTACGGCTAGGCATTCATGAGAGTTGAATTTAGAGGTAGATGCTGTGTTCATAGAGACCAGTAAGTAAAAAAATTGCGAAACCATTTTCACCACGTCTGTCAAAAGGTTTATTTACAGAATAAGTCTTTCATTGTCCGGCGTAGTGAATGTTGTTTCGAAACTGATTGCTTAAGATTATGTGTTGTGTCGGGACTCGAACACGGAACCTTGCCATTCGTGGGTAATGGTGTTACCGACATAGCTACACCCCCGTCCCCTTACCTCAAGAGCTTTATCTTTTTTCAGCCCTACCTCACGCTTGCTGTAATAGCCTTTTTCGACGCTGGTCTTACGTAGAGGAATATTCTTTTCGTAAAGTTTCTCCCTTTAATCGATAAAGTTGACGAAATGTCCACACACGGCTCTTCTCTCGATCACCAATTGGAATAAAGTACAATATTAGCACTCCACTTCTTTAGATGCAGAACCAACATACACCCGAGGCACTATTTCCTTAGAACTGGAGATACGTCAGCCTAGAATTCATCCTGGGATGTGCACGTGATGTGATGGCTAACAACCGACTGGTACTTAGGTGCCCTCTCTGAGCACTATCCACCTGTTCCTTTGATGCGCTCTTGCCTCCCTAAGAGAGAAGGTCTTCTCAGCAGGATTACCTATTATATCTTTACAATTCTGTCGATCCTACTACATGGACCACTAAACTATAAGATATTTTACAGTACACATACAGAAAATGTATATATCCAGTGCAAAATTGCAAATCAATATAAACGCGAACAGAGTGTGTGTAAAATAAATGTAAAATGTTGTTCACGAACAAGTAGAAATAGCGACTGGCGTGAAGTTTTGGTGTTAGAGGGTGACTAATTTTTTGTCTAGTGGGCGCCAGACATTAGATTACCTGACACTGCTGTTGCAACTTTCCTAACAGTAATGTGGAGGAGCACCAGAGGCACAAGTGCGTTAACGGCAGACAGAGTTTTGCTGGCAGCTGCGAAGGCACTGCCGACAGCTACTGTGCTGTGGTCGGCTGCCTCTCTGTGGCTGAGACCCGGGCAGTGGGCGGTCGTGATGCACGGCGCTCCTGCATCCTGCGGCTGTCTACCTCTGTGATGTACGGCGTGCCGGGCTCACGGGACGCTCACCAGGCGGGTCCGGTAGCGGCCGGCCAGCCTGTTACGCGATAACGCCCAGCTCACCAAGTTTCGGCGGAAGGCGTAGGCCTACTCTTGCGTGAAAAACTCCCCTGTCCTTTCTTTCTTACGCCGTCCGTGATGAAATGACGACTAGGATCATCAGCTATCGCTTTACATATTACGCCAAACATACACTACCGGAAAAAGCAAGGACTGTGTTCCTTGGCATCATGATGTAATATGCGCTATGGCGCTCAGCAGGCCTGTCTGGTTTGAATCTGCAGACAGTAACTGTGTTGAGTTTGGAGGTGAACTGTGTTCGTAGCATTCATTCTAGCGTACAACCATGCCCCAATGACGAGTGCGCATTCCTCTTCAAAATTTTCATCAATTTGAATTGGGTCAGATTGTGAGCCTGCGCGAATCTGGATGGAAGTATCAACGGATTGCTGCACATTTTGGTTGTATCAGCGGGATGTTGCTGCTTTCAGCAGTGGTCTATGGAACATTGTCAGACTTGTAGACCAGGTTCTGGAAGTCCATGTAGTACAGACACACGTCAAGATCGCCACATTGTGCAAGCAGCAGTGGCCGACCGAACGTCGTCCAGGGAGGAGATCCAAGCACGTGTTTGACCTGCTTTGTCATGAGGGACCAGGTGCCATCTTCTGTTTGCTGGAGGATTAAAATCACATGTGCCTGTGGTCAGCGTAGCACTGACACTATAAAACTGCCACACATGGCTACTTTGGTGTCATGAAGTAACTGACTGGAGAGTGGCCGGCCGTAGTGGCCGAGCGGTTCTAGGCACTACAGTCTGAAACCCCGCGACCGCTACGGTCGCAGGTTCGAATTCTCCTTCGGGCATGGATGTGTGTGCTGTCCTTAGGTTAGTTAGGTTTAAGTAGTTCTAAGTTCTAGGGGACTGATGACTTCAGAAGTTGAGTCCCATAATGCTCAGAGCCATTTTGAAATGGAGAGTAGAATGGCGTTCGGATGTCTTCAGGGATGCGAGGGATGGACGTACACGTGTATGGCGTGCAGCTGGCGAGGTGCCTGTTCCAGAGTGCATTCGCCCTCGACACACAAGTCCCATCGCGAGCTTCATGCTGTGAGGCGAGCAGTTACAACTCGCTGTCACATTTGGTGTTCCTGCAAGGCAAAATAACACAGCCCGTTACATTTCACAGGCTGTTATTCCCGCCCTACTGCCATTTATTCGAGAAGAAAGTGATGCGCTTTTTCAGCAGGCTAAGGCACATCGCTTTCTGCTGTGGCGACACAACGTTCTCTTCGTAGCGTACAACGACTTCCTGGCGAGGATCATTATCAGATCTGTCGTCTTATGGGACACGATGAAGCAGGACCTTACTAGTTTGCCAGGGCCTGCAAGAACCATTGCAGAACTGCAGCAAAAAGCGCAAGACGCTTGGTACAATCTGTCACAGGATGGCATTCGGCACCTTTATGATTGTTTGCATCCGAGAATACACGCCTGTACTACCGCCAGAGTGCGGTACATTGCGTATTGTGGCGACCGTTTCGGTACCCTTCATTGTGACATTTGGGTACGCTTTACAGTGACATTGTTACACCAAATTCATTTCATCTAAATTTGTTATGGGTACATACGCCTACAATGATAAACTTCCTGTCATCTCACTTGTCTATAAAATGATCCAGCCCTTGAGGGCGCTGAATTTTTTTCAAGTCACAACATCATCACCTCACAGTAGCACTTACACCCAATATCCTCGATTATTTGTTACCTCAGTTTCTGTCTTCCCCTACAGTTTTTGCTGTTTTCTAGAACCATGGAAGCTATTTCCTGGTGTCTTAACTCACGTCCTACCACATTGTCTCCTCATCTAATCAGTGTTTCCCACTTATCTTTCCCTCATCATTTCATATTAGTTCACTTTCAATATCCTTATGCAGCGCCACATATTAAACGTTTCTGTTTCATTCTTTCTCCATGTTCCTACGGTCCACAGTTCATTTCCATACAGTGCCGTATTCCAGGCTTACATTCTCAGAAATTTCTTCCTCAGATTGAAGATTATGTTAGTCTGTTTCTTCCTCGCTTCGGCCATCATGCGTTATTTAATTTCAAATATAGCAAAAGACCCTTACATCGTCTACTTCTCGACAACCAATTCCAATGTAAAGCTTGTCGTTTCTTTGTTTAGCTTACCTTCTGTTCTCACTGCTTGTTCATTCGATTCAAGAGGTTCTTAATTCTCCAGATTCTGCACACTGACTTGAATAATCACTTAGTAGTCATTTTCTCAATTTCCCCCGACGATTTCAGAAATTCGTAAGCAATATTATTTACCCATTCTGCAGTGTTTAAATGCAAGTTTTCCAAAGTTAAAAATTCATACTTTACTGGACCCTTGCGTCTTCCTAACCGACAACTACTTCCAACACTGTTATGCCGGTAGACAGTTTCTCCTCCTTGTAAAGGCCCTCAGTGCACCCTTTTTAACATTCCACCTATCCTATAGTACCGTGGTTTGATTTGTTGTTATGAAACAAGGAAGAAAACTTAGGACTATACGTCTCGTTGACGATCACGTCATTAGAGAAGGGGCACAAGCTCGGAATGGGGAATTATGGCTAAGGGTGGGGTAGGAAATCGATTGTGTCCTGTTCACAGGAGCCATCCGAGCAATTGCCTTAAGCGTTTCAGAGAAACCACGGAAAACGTAAATCTGAATGGGCGAACATGAATCTAAACCGCCGTCATCTTGAATGCGAGTCTAGTGTTTTAACCACTGCGTCACATCGCTCGGGTTTAGCCGGCCACTGTGGCAGAGTGGTTCTAGGCACTTCAGTCCGCAACCGGGCTGCTGCTACGATCGCAGGTTTGAATCCTGCCTCGGGCATGGATGTGTGTGATGTCTTTAGGTTAGTTAGGTTTAAGTAGTTCTAAGCCTTTGGAACTGACGACCTCAGATGTTAAGTCCCATAGTGCTTAGAGCAATTCGCTCGGGTTTAGTCTTGGGGACACGCTCTCCAACACAGATACTATTTGTAGTCGGAGTGAGACAACCTACTGGTGATTTAGTCCTGCTGAAGTTGTGGGTACTTTATCTTCTCCGGTCTTTTTAGAAAGCTTCGACTTGTGGATGCCCGATTAAGGACGCCTGAGGATGTAATCCTACGATTCCGAAATCGATCACAGAGTAATTTTAGCTCTGGAATACGTAACACAGCTGAAAAGAAAATATATTCAGCAATAAACCAAACTTCTTCAGTAACCCCCAGAAATTAGACGTTCTCAGCGGGAGACAGTTGCTGCTTCCTGTGAATGTAGCATACCATCGCTTGCTGCTGCGAATCGTAGATGTTTCGCGTGATACTAAATTTACGGGAAAAGGGGATGAGGCATGCGGATGGATTTAAGAAATTATGGAGGGATCCCTAAAAGCACAAAGACAATGAGGATAGAAAAGGTTACTAAAACAGAACGAGTATCATAATGGAAAAAGCCCCAAAGAACAGAGGAATGTTGAAGAAAAAGAAAAAAAACCAACACACGAAATTAGGAACAGGGCTTTACTGTGATTTCATTTTCAGTTGTGACGTGAAAGAATGTGCTCTGCGTACAGATTCAGGGCTCAGTGGAATTATGCCTATTTGTAAATCACTTAACACAAGTCTTCCACACACTGTCACTTATACCAAGGCATTTTTAAGACTTAAAATGTGAAAACTTTATAATCATAGCACATCTACAACCTCTGTGAAAAAGATTTGTCCTTAACGATGTTTACGAAATTATTCCTCTTCTGGATGATTTATGAATATGATTTTAAAATTTTATTTCTTATATGCTGTAGCACAATTTAACTGGCGTTCTTATCAGTCTACTACGGGTCGTTACGTGCTTCATACGCAAGCACAATATCATGGTAAATTTGCTAATTTAGCTCCTAATTAAATAATTAACTTTGAGGTCGCTTAATAAAGGTTTAGTAAATATTTATTAAATTAGAGCCTGAATGTGAATGAAATAAACATGCCATTCAAACTCTGAAGAAATGTTATACAAACTAAAATCTATTCTGCTACTAAATCTCTCTTCTACGAAATGGAAATGAGCTACAGCTAGTCCCATTATACACTCCTGGAAATTGAAATAAGAACACCGTGAATTCATTGTCCCAGGAAGGGGAAACTTTATTGACACATTCCTGGGGTCAGATACATCACATGATCACACTGACAGAACCACAGGCACATAGACACAGGCAACAGAGCATGCACAATGTCGGCACTAGTACAGTGTATATCCACCTTTCGCAGCAATGCAGGCTGCTATTCTCCCATGGAGACGATCGTAGAGATGCTGGATGTAGTCCTGTGGAACGGCTTGCCATGCCATTTCCACCTGGCGCCTCAGTTGGACCAGCGTTCGTGCTGGACGTGCAGACCGCGTGAGACGACGCTTCATCCAGTCCCAAACATGCTCAATGGGGGACAGATCCGGAGATCTTGCTGGCCAGGGTAGTTGACTTACACCTTCTAGAGCACGTTGGGTGGCACGGGATACATGCGGACGTGCATTGTCCTGTTGGAACAGCAAGTTCCCTTGCCGGTCTAGGAATGGTAGAACGATGGGTTCGATGACGGTTTGGATGTACCGTGTACTATTCAATGTCCCCTCGACGATCACCAGTGGTGTACGGCCAGTGTAGGAGATCGCTCCCCACACCATGATGCCGGGTGTTGGCCCTGTGTGCCTCGGTCGTATACAGTCCTGATTGTGGCGCTCACCTGCACGGCGCCAAACACGCATACGACCATCATTGGCACCAAGGCAGAAGCGACTCTCATCGCTGAAGACGACACGTCTCCATTCGTCCGTCCATTCACGCCTGTCGCGACACTACTGGAGGCGGGCTGCACGATGTTGGGGCGTGAGCGGAAGATGGCCTAACGGTGTGCGGGACCGTAGCCCAGCTTCATGGAGACGGTTGCGAATGGTCCTCGCCGATACCCCAGGAGCAACAGTGTCCCTAATTTGCTGGGAAGTGGCGGTGCGGTCCCCTACGGCACTGCGTAGGATCCTACGGTCTTGGCGTGCATCCGTGCGTCGCTGCGGTCCGGTCCCAGGTCGACGGGCACGTGCACCTTCCGCCGACCACTGGCGACAACATCGATTTACTGTGGGGACCTCACGCCCCACGTGTTGAGCAATTCGGCGGTTCGTCCACCTGGCCTCCCGCATGCCCACTATACGCCCTCGCTCAAAGTCCGTCAACTGCACATACGGTTCACGTCCATGCTGTCGCGGCATGCTACCAGTGTTAAAGACTGCGATGGAGCTCCGTATGCCACGGCAAACTGGCTGACACTGACGGCGGCGGTGCACAAATGCTGCGCAGCTAGCGCCATTCGACGGCCAACACCGCGGTTCCTGGTGTGTCCGCTGTGCCGTGCGTGTGATCATTGCTTGTACAGCCCTCTCGCAGTGTCCGGAGCAAGTATGGTGGGTCTGACACACCGGTGTCAATGTGTTCTTTTTTCCATTTCCAGGAGTGTAGAAGTGAAAACAGTTTTGAAATATCTATGGAAATTATAAGAAACGTAAAACCAAATGAATTGAGACATCCTCGAACCCAGTATTTTAGAATAAGAAGGTTAAGGATACGTAGCTTGTACGCTAGCATCTAGTATAATCAAAAATGATAATATCCCTGTGTCTGTGAATGCGAAACATGACGGCCTTGGGACGTTTATCGCCACGTGAAAATCATTGTAATGCTCAGGGTGGTAATAATTACATTTTCGCTACGTGAGAAGGCCACCCATGAAAAGCGGATGGTCGTAGGACAATGACACTTTTACGGAACATTTGTAAGGACATGCGGAAGAGAAATAATGAATAAATCATTGAAATAAAAACATTTTAATTTTCACAGGAGAGGGTAACATTTATTTATTGCACACGAAGTGCACGTTCGAGGTAACAATCTTTGCTCAATGTGGCAAGCGTCTGCATCCACGACAGCCTGGAACCGCACTGAAGATTGCTCTACTGCTGGCCGAAACATCTGGAATGTTCAGTTGTCGTGACACAGCTTGTGCACTACTCGAGATCGCACATTGCGTCCAGCATTCTCAGCTACGGCAACAGTAACTTCTTTAACAATTTTTGGCGCAACTGCCCGTCGGCGTCTCCCAGGAGCAATTCCTAAATCGCCAGTTAATTCGAACTTCCGAGCCATGTTCCTCAACCGTTGGGGAAAGATGACCTCTCCGTATTTCTTGAATTGCCGAAGCGCACCAAGAGCAGCAGGACTATTTGTGTTGTTTTGATAAAATAACTTTACGAGTAAAGCCTTGATGGCCTTGCCCAGACCTAAGTTGACTGTCTGCAATTGTAAAGTGGGAATAAATAATGTAAGACGCTGGAAGAGTATCAGAATGCTATGCACCTAAGGACCTTGTAAAACTTATGGAGAATGGGACACCTTTGTGTTTACTATGTTCCAGGCTGAGGACGTGCTTATTTTTTAAAAAAAGCAGCCCATGCCCATATTAACACAAGGAAAATAAATGTTTCCAAATGTAGTTGAATTCAAGAGAAAATAATTGCACCTGGTGCTGTCAAGATGAGACTGGAGCATCTACAAGATTTTCAGGAAACAGTTACCACTGACATAACAAAGAATTTTGTTTTACCGTCACAACAGCGTAAACATAATTTGTCAGCTGAAAAGAAAAAGTACCTGCAACAGATGCTGCCGTGTTGTAAAATAGCTAACAGAACAGTTTTCAAACAGTTAATAGTAAAAATTGCTTTGTGGCTCTATAAAATTAAAAGAAGGATAAAAATAGTTTAATCACAGGACAATATAACTGTAAAATGATTATCATTAACAAAACTGATAAATGCTTGAGATTTCTTTCACTGGCACTTAACTCGTTTCTTCCGACACCTGTATGGCATTTTTCACATTCTGCGTTTTTCAGAATAAAATATTTATTTTCATTCATAAAAAGAAGGGAACTTAAAAATGCAATAGTTGTGTGACTCTTCCTGTAGAAAATAAATAAAAAATATTGTTGAGGATTTTTCATTAAAATATTTTTGTAAAAAAGGAAAAAAATCTGAATAACTCAGAATCAGTCTTTTGATAGTATCCCGTTATTGATTTCCACTCTACAACTGCAATGCACAATGATGCCTGTGTTTCATCCCACGTCGAAGTAGCAGTACCGGCACCTAACGGCAAGTCATGACACTAACACTAATAATAACGCAAATCCTGCAGCGCACAGTCTGAACATCATTCCTATAAAGTTGGGTATCCATACGATAAATATCTTTCCTTCTGCACTGACTGTACTACCTAAAGTTTAATTATGACGACACTGTAAACCGCGTCTGTATAGTTATTTAATTCACAGGAAGCGGAATCTGTTCGGTCTCTTCACTCTGAAAAATGATTACATAAATGATGTACAGACGTCTATTCGCCAAAGAAATCACTTCTATAAAACGTTAAGCACGACGCCAAGTACAGAATAACGTACTTAACCCAGATTCGGAGTATTCTACCAGTTTTCACGTTGTGATGATCTCCATTCCTTGAGAAGGAATTCTTCAGTAAAGTGCCTCTATACTGTAATTCACGACCACCAACGCTATTGTCAAGAATGGCCTCATTTCAAAGAGCGAGACGTCCGGGTTTCTCAGCAGAATGGAATGCACTGACGCAATCTCGCTTTCCTACAGCCCTCAGCTTACTCTACACTTCTCTCCGAGTACTCTTGCCTTCTACTGCCGTGATCTCTAGACATGAATCTTTGAACCAGTAGCCTACAGGTATCGAAATTCAGCTGCAACCCATTCCGACACCAGGCCGACTATAACGGCAACGGTTTCTACATCAAGCATATAATACTTCGCCGTTATCTGGAAGTAAAGTTCTTTGGAAACACAGCGGTGTTCTCACACAGCGTAATATGCTATGGTGAAAATATAAACAAAGTAAAATAATCCCGGCTGTTATGCCGTGGTCGAACGAATCTGTGAGAGAAACGTAACGCTTCGTCGCCATCTGCGAATGACACCTTCTAGGATGGTTCAGATCACACGCTGACTCGATACTTAACTAAGTAAAATTCCGTTTCTGCGTAATCCGGCGGAGAACATGACGTCACGTTCTCAAAATTGGAGAGTTACTGGCGGTGGTCATTGCTGTCGTCCGTTAATGTACTCACCGCGCAGTGGAAGACCGGTATAAACCTTCTTCAGCACCGGATCCACATACTTTTCAGTTACGCACCTTCCTCCTTCTGATTAATATTACTGGCGTTTTTAATAATATCTGTCGCCTCTCTTTGTAGCTATGTAAAACAAATAGTCGGAAAAACTGATGCCAGACTGAGGTTCATTGGAAGAATATAGCTCATCCACGAAAGAAATGGTTTACAAGCAGCTTGTTCGACCAATTCTCGAGTATTGCTCATCAATCTAGAACACTTACCAGGTGGGACAGATAGAAGAGGTAAGGAATATCCGATGAAGAGTGGCACATTTCGTCACGGGATTGTTTAGTCGGCACTAGAGCGTTACGCAGATGCTCAACAAATTCCAATGGCAGACGGTACAAGAGAAGCATTGTTCACCACGGAGAGATTTACTATTGATATTTCGAGAGATCACTTTCCGGAAATATTCAGATAACATATTACTTTCTCCCACATACGTCTCGCGAAATGACTGGGATGAGAAAATTCGAGAAATAAGAGATAATATAACCGACAGCCATTCTTCCTGCGCGCTATTCGCGAATGGAACAGTGAAGGGGGGAACAGTCAGTGATACCAGAAGTACCTTCCGCCGCACACTATCTGGTGGCTTCAGGAGTACTGATGCAGATGTAGACGTGCACGCCCTTGGCAGTCAGCATGTGGTAGGGGACTTTTCATTTATTTATTTATTCCATTGTAGCCTGTTACCCCTAATTAAGACACAGGCTGCAATAATTCTTACAGAAATTATGTAATATTCTAGTACATTATTGCACACTATGCAATACTACTCCCATCACCATTATTATTTCTTCTACTAATAATAAAAATTATTATTGTTATTGTTACCATTATTATTATCATTATTATTATTATTATTATTATTAGTCGTAAAGCTCCCAACATGGAAGACGCTAAGTAAAGATGGTTCACTTCTGGGGCTTCTTATTCTTCTTGTTTGCCCACCAGGTCTTCATTCTTTGCGAGAATTCAGCTTTTCTTTCTTCGCTCCATTTTGTTCCAGTTCTCGGCGCTTTTGTCTCTGGTTTGACCTCCCATTTGTCAACTTTAAGTTTGAAATTGTTTCTTTTGTTCATGTCTTCAGTAGTAATGTTGGCTAATTCCAGATCTTTCTTTACATTTTTGATCCATTCTCCTCCATTAACAAGGGATGCTACGTATCTTACTATTTTTTTTGTAAGTCTGTGATCGGGAAGTCTCATTATGTGGCCATAGAATTTTAGACGCCTCTTCCTCATGTCTATCTCTATGTTAGAATATTCTTCAATTTTAGAATTTTTCTGTAATCTATACCCCTCTTTGGTCCATCTTGGTCCCAGAATTTTCCTAATGATTTTCCTTTCCTCTTTCTTCAGGTTTTCCATATCTGTTTTCCTTTTAAGTGTCAAGGTTTCGCTGGCATATAGCATCATTGGTTTAATTACCGACTTATAATGTTTAATTTTTGTATTTATAGATAGACATTTTTTATTGTAAATGTTTTGGACCAGCCCTAGACCCCTACGAGCTTTTAATATTCTTTCTTGTTGTGAGTATTTTTCAGAAATTATCTCTCCTAAATATTTAAAGTATGGTACCCTCTTAATTTCTCCATATTTGGTTTGTAACTTAGAAATTTCTAGATTTGTTGTTGTAAACCCCGTTTTCTCAAAAGATATTTGTAGGCCAACTTTTCCTGCACACTCTTTTAAGGTTTCTATCTGTTTGACTGCCATTTCACTAGAATCTGCCATTATTGCAAGATCGTCTGCGTAGGCTAAGTAGGGGATTTGTAGGTCATCTTTTTTGGTTCCCAGTGATATTGGTTTCCAGTACTTTTCTTTTTTTTTGAGTTCTTTTTCCCATTCTGCCATGACTCTATCCAGAACTAAGTTAAATAACAGAGGTGATAATCCATCACCTTGTCTAACCCCAGTTTTTATCTCAAATGATTTTGAAAGTTTTCCCATGAATTTCACTTTGCATTTTGTATTTGTTAATGTCTGCTCTATGATGTTCCGTGTCTTCTTATCCAGTCCTTGTTCTTCAAGAATTTTAAATAGTGTGGGTCTGTGAATTGAATCATTATTATTATTATTATTATTATTTAGGGAATGTGTAGCCTATTGAAATGTACGCCTCTGCCATCCAGAACCTGTGTATTTCAATGGCTTAAGGACAGGAAAACGGTGGTTTAGTAACAAAATTTGGAAAGCACTGAGAAAGCGAAGACTCTTGCACTCTCGATTCAGAACGACAAAATGACGAAGGCAAAAGTTCGTAGAGATGTGTGCGTCTATAATCGATGCGAGAAGCATACAACAACAACCACCGCCATACCTGGCAAAGGATGTAGCCGAGAACGCGTCAAAATTATGATCTTACGTAAATTCGCTATGCGTGGGGAATGGGCAAGGCTTCTAACCAGTCACTCGTTGACAAAAAATGGTTCAAATGGCCCTGAGCACTACGACTTAACATCTATGGTCATCAGTCCCCTAGAACTTAGAACTACTTAAACCTAACTAACCTAAGGACATCATACACATCAATGCCCGAGGCAGGATTCGAACCTGCGACCGTAGCGGTCACGCGGTTCCAGACTGAAGCGCCTAGAACCGCACGGCCACACCGGCCAGCCATTCGTTGACCAAGCCGGTATGGCAACAGAAGATAGCAAAAGGAAGGCTGAAGTTTTAAATTTCGTGTTTAAGAAATCGTTCACACAAGAGGATCGTACAAACATAACGTCATTTGACCATAGGGCAGAGTTACCTGTAGGACATAGCAGAGAAACAGCTAAAGTGGTTCAAGTGACTCTGAGCATTATGGGACTTAACTTCTGAGGTCATCAGTCCCCTAGAACATAGAACTACTTCAACCTAACTAACCTTAGGCCATCACACACATCCGCGCCCGAGGCAGGATTCGAACTTGCGACCGTAGCGGTCGCGCCGTTCCAGACTGTAGCGCCTGGAACAGCTCGGCCTCGTCGGCCGGCGAAACAGCTAAAAGAGTTGAAAACGAATAAGTCACCGGGTCGAGATAGAATCGCAATTCGATTTTACAGATGGGACCTTACGGCAATGTACCCTTATTTAGTTTGCAGTTGTCGCGAATCTCTCATCTAGTGCAAAATCGCGACTGAAAAAAAAGAAATAAAGTGGAGGTGAGCCCTGGATGTAAGAACCGTAAAAGCACTGATCCGTAAAATTACAGACCAATATCCATAACATCGGCATGCTGCAGAATTCTTGAACATATTCTCAGTTTGAATATAATAAAGTTACTGAAGACTGAAAAGATCCTGTCCACAAATCAGCATTGTTTTAAAAAACATCGTTCGGGAAACTCAGCTTGCCATTTTCTCATGTGATATCCTGCGACCTTTGGATGAAGGGCAACAGGCAGATTCCATAATCCTAGATTTACGAAAATCATTTGACGTGGTGTCTCACTACAAATTGTTAACGAAGATACGAGCATACGGAAAAGGTCCCCAGATATGTGAATGGCTGGAAGACTTGTTAAGTAATAGGACCCAATACGTTGTCCCCGGCGGCGAGAGTTCATCAGGAGTACGCAAGAAAAGTGTGATAGGACAGCTATTATTGTCTGTACACATAAATTATCTGACGGAAAGGGCGCGCAAGAAAACCAATCCCTTAATGGTCGAATACAGGATTAATAGTATGTTATTTAAGACAGTATTCTCAGAGTAGTTTGAGGAACACTACTTGGACGTGGGGATACCCTTCCCTTCTATAATTCCTCCCTACCCTACCGTATGACATTATCTCAATCCTATTGAACATATTTATGACGCAACAGGAGAGATGAGCGGCTGCGTGAATCTAGCTCTGACCAAAGTCCGCGAGCTGCGCGTGGCGGCTAAACGGTCGTATATCAGGATTGCTTCCGAAAGTGTCAGTGTCTCGTGGACTCCGTGATAACACGCGTCACCGCCGTAATCGGCGGAAATGTTGGGACTACACACGACTATTAACGCGTGTATCTTTAATTTTCACTTTAGAGCAGGGTCTCTCTCTCTGAAAGAATAGGGGGGAAACCACATTAGGAGGTTCAAAAAATCCGAATTTTTTATTGCATAAATCGTTAGCTTAATTATCCAAGAAGAGGCTGTGAAAATTTCAAAGCGAAATTCGCATTCGTTTAGATTTTATGAGCATAGAACCGAGTGCATAGTTCTCCAATACGTGAAGGTTTATCAAGGGGTGAATTACTGAGAGATGTTTAGGTGGCCACACACAAAATGCTGATGAAAGTTTTAATTCCACTATTTGGCGATTAGCTCCTAAACACTTGCACTCCGGACTAAAAGTCGTTGAATTGTCATCGAATCTAGCTGCGGGGCTATTCAGTGAAGAAAATTCATCCCTTCTGATGTGCATAAACGAGCAGGGAATCGTAGTAGGCACGCAAAGCTTCAATTATGCCGAACAAACGGATAACCAGTGCGTGAGCCGTCAGAATGACCGTTGTTCATTGGAATCCAAGGAAGGTCGGAATGCTCGGAAAGTACTGCTGCAAGGGCAAAGCGAAGCCTATGAGGAAGAAGAAGTACTACTATATGGTGCTGGAATCGCAGACTAATCGGTAAGCATTTTACTTTATTGTCAACTTCCTTGAATGTCTAGCTTCCGATAATTTATTTTTCAAACGCGTTTATCTCGAAATGACTTTTTTCACATTTGCGTGCAGTCTAACTCAAAAGGTATAGAACCGATCATTATGAAAATTGGTAGTATTATTCTTTATAAAACTACGAATTATATGAATCAACTTGTGAGATGATATGATTTTAAGGGTATTTTTCTTTGTATAAGTAGAGAAAAAAATCGTAGAAATCGAAATAAATTTTTTCAACGCCTGCAAAATTTTTAATTTTCATTATTTGCACCTGCATTGAGGTTCATATTCTTAGAAAATAAATTATTAATGTAAAATCAAAACTTTTTTGATTTCAGATGAAAATCTGAATGGCACGCAATTGGAGAAGTATACTCACAATCTTCAGCGGACATCACAGCGTAACTTTGTTATTTTTGGCTGAAATCATTCAAAAAAATTCACAAAAGCTGTGCGAAATTTGAATATAATGTCACAATTTGATTAAATTCTAATTAATTCTTCCGACCCAAAAAGATCCCAAAACATTTGTGTGAAACAGCCTCCTAATGTGGTTTCCCCCCCTTAAAGGAGGCACGGCTGCTGTTAGAAAAGTGGCTTGTTGAGAAGGAGTTCTAATAGTATCTTCGTCTTTCCAATATTATTCATTTTTCCCGTGATTCCTGTCAATCATTTAGACGAACATCTGGACTGTCCCTCAAAATCCTCTCCTCTCTCCGTTGTCTCGGTGTCAATTAGACGTTGACCTGTTAATCGCAGCCCCTTCCTCGGCAGTGTACAGGGAAACTCCTGGATAGATTAAAATTGTGTGCCGAATTGGAACTTGAATCAGGAGCTGCTTTTTTCTCCTGCAACGCTCTTATGCATTGAGCTGTGTAGGTACGACAGACGACCAGCCCCTGAACAGTTTTCCAGTCCTGGACCGGTACACAGTTTTGACAGCGAGATTAAAAACTGCTTGCACCCTGTTGCACACTGACACATTCGTTTCACACAAAGAAAATGTACCGTAATTAATAATGAATATAAACTTATCATGTTACTTTCTTGAAGTCACCACCATTTGTAACTCAACAGGAGACGCGAGACACAATTTTGCATGAGGAATAACCGAAAGATGTTGATATGTATGTTTCTCGTAAATAGTAATATAAGTACTTCCACCAACCATTGACATAAAATTAAAGAGAGGTGACAAAAGGTGATCATAAGTCTGAACTAAGCGTGTAAGCGTGTCTCCTTGACTGCAGGGCACCAGTAGGGCGCCTGTCTTGGAAAAAGGGGTGGCGGCGAGAATTTATGTTCCATTGGCAGGCCATAATAGGCTGAGCTGTTACATGGGCTGAAAGATAAACGTGTCATGAGAGAGCCATCGTATAGCATTTGGTTAAACTGTTTTGCTGGGTAGGTCAACCACCGTAGCACTGGAGACTCAGCCTCACATGCAGTAGATCTGCTTTAAACAACGCCTACAGTTTTGAGACCAGGCACTTGTTTGCCTTCGGATGGAAAGAGCTGGCCGTCGCCGGCTGCGTCATCAGAAATACGCGGCAGCGCGGGTCAGTGATCTCGGCCGAGGCGCAGGGCGCAACCGCTACGTCTGTCGCTCCAGACGACGCCAGGTGAGCACCGCCGTAAATCTGGGAGGCGGGAGGCGGCGCTCGGCGTAAATCCGTCGCCAGCAGCTCTTAAGTGCGGGACACCGCTTAAATAGTCCGCTCTGTTTCTCAGCTAATGGGACCTTCAGTAAGACACGCACAACCAATGCGGCACCAGTGTTCCAAGTATCCACGCCGAGAGACTTCCGCTGTGGAGTTCGCAGTTCTTCTTCATCTGCCTCTACATATATACTCGGCAAAGACTTCGTACGGTGCTTAGCGGTGGGTACCTTGCACCACTGCTAGCCATTGTATTTCTTGTTCCACTTGCAAATGGAGCGAGGCAGAAGCGACTGTCTATATCCTTCTGCACGAGCCGTGATTGCTCTTAACTTGTCTTCTCGGTCCTTATGCGAGATGTATGTTGGTGCGATCATTCTGCATTCTTTCGGAAATACCAAAGCTCTAAACTTACTTTATAGTTCCCAGAATGAGATTTTCACTCTGCAGCGGAGCGTGCGCTGATATGAAACTTCCTGCCAGATTAAAACTGTGTGCCGGACCGAGACTCGAACTCGGGACCTCTGCCTTTCCCCGGCAAGTGCTCTACCACCGAGCTACCCAAGCACGACTCACTCCCTGTCCTCACAGCTTCACTTCTGCCAGTCCCTCTTCTCCTACCTACCAAACTTTACAGAACCTCTCCTGCAAACCTTGCAGAACTAGCACTCCTGAAAGAAAGGATATAGGTTTTCGTGAAAAGCACGTCTTTTTCCCTCCATGGATTCCCATTATAGTTTACTTAGCATTCCTGTAACACCCACGTGTTGATCAAACCTACCGGTATCAAATCTAGCAGTAAGCCTTTGGACTGCTTCAGTGTTTTTCTGGTGGGGATCACAAATACTCCAGAAATGCTTCAGAATGGAGTTCTGAACGCGGTCTCATTATACAGGGGGGGGGGGGTCTCATAAGAGTCGTCAAGCGCGTTTTCTCTGCTGTTTCAGAAGGTATTTGGATTTCAGTTTTGCAACTTGTAACGGGAGTCAGGCCAGACAAATACTGCTCTTCACGTCTTTCGTGTGACACCCAGCGTCGATGGCAAATGTCGGTTTGTTTCTTATTGCAAACAAAATTATTTTTAAAGCACAATTTCACGTGTCCATTCGACAGAGCGGTCCAAAATTGGTGTAGTTCTAAATCTGTTTTAGCGATGCGTATTAACAGGTACAGTAAAACATGAAGCATAACAAGTAGTACAGCAATGACAGCACCACTCTGGCCCACGGTGACAGCTACCGCCATGCAGCGGAGCTACACAGTCGCTGGTGCAGTTCTGATTATTCTTCGTGCCTTACTACTCCTGTTGATACACATCGCTAAAACGAATAGCGCACTAGACTAATTTGGGACGGCTACGTCGAATGGGCACGTAAAATTCTACTTTAAGAATCGTTTTGTTTGTAACGACAAACAAACCGACGCTTTCCACCTACGCTGGGTGTCGTATGTGAGACTTGATGAGCAATATTTGTTTGAGCAAACTCCAGCTACACGTTGCAAAAACTAAACTGCAGATATCTGCCGAAAGGCCAGAAAAGTGCGCCTGACGACCCGTAGGAGAGATACACGGCAGATGAACTACACTGTCCTAGAATTTTTCCAATAAATCGAAATCGAACATTCGTCTTCTTTACAACCGACTTTACATGCTCGTTCCACTTCGCGAAGCTTTGCAACGTTACGCGTAGATAGCTCACTGACGTTACAATGTCGAGCAACCCACGCAAAACTAATAATGTATTCGAACTTTACAGGATTGTTTATTCCGCTCATACGCATCAACTTCCATTTTTGTACCCTTAGAGCATGCTGTCTGACATAGTAATGCTTGGGTCTAAGGCAAGCAGCCACTCAACGCTGACACGTTTCCTGTTTAAGTATACAGAAAACAAGCGCCGAGCGATCACGTGTCCCTGGGGCGCTCCCTTACGAACACTTGCCGTCCAAGAGAATCTACTGGTTCTGTTATTTAAAAAGGCAACGTTATGTCCCCCACACTATAACCCGTGGACCACCAAAATTTATGTATTTAGTCGTATGGCTAGGGCCCCCGTCGGGCAGGCCGTTCGCCGAGTGCCGGTCTTTCAATGTGACACCACTTCGGCGACCTGCAGTCGATGAGGATAATAGGGTGATGATGAGGACAGCACAACACCCAGTCCTTGGGCGGAGAAAATTCCCCGGCCCAGAGGGAAATCGAAACCGGGCCCAGAGGATGGACAATCCGTCACGCGACCATCCAGCTACCGGGGGCGGACACCACCAAAATGATCATGTTCGACAGTGTTCCTAACTGCATTACCTATCCTGATATGGCGAGAGGTAATGCAACATTGTCGAACATGATCGTTTGACTGATCCACGTGTAATGGTGTGGGGAGGCATAATGTTGCACGGGCGTACCCATCTCCGAGTTTAGAGCACGGTATACTCGTCTGTCAACGTTATTGTAATACTGTACGACTTCCCCTTGTGCGTCTTTTCATCTGCCTACTAGGTCCTGACCTCATTTTTATGGAAGACGATGCATTACCGCATTAAACCTTGCAGGTGGGGGAGCTTTTGGAACGAGAGGATATTAAACGAATGGATTGGCCTGCCCGTTCCCTCGACTTAAATCCCATCGAGCACGTTTGGGATGCGTTGGTGATAGATATTGCAGCAAGTCCACATCTACCGAACACCATCCAAAACCTGTGAACCGTGCTGGTAGAGGAATGAAACGCCTTATTACAAGAACTCCATACCAACTTTGTGGCAAGCACTGGAGCACGATGCAGAGCACGCACTGCCGTTCGTACTGTTCACTCACTCTATTAACACCCATGAACCGCCATTTGTAGTTTGCAGGAGACCAACATGAATCGCGACAAGTACAGTGTAATTATTTTGTCAGAATAATAGTGTCATTTCTGTTCATCTCAGTCTGTATTTCGTTAAGCTACCTTCTCCACTGCTGTGTAACAGTTCTTTCTACGTATGGTCCAATTTCATCCAGCTATGTTGCTTGTCAAGTAACACATCATGCGAAAGTACCTTCCGTCTTTAATTTTCGCACACCAGTGTATATACTGACGACATGATGAGGTAATGGATATGTAAATTAAGATTTTATACTTATGGCTTCAACGAAAGGAATTATTCTATAACCCTCAATGCTAATGATCAAATTGTGATTTCTGAGAGCGAGAACACACTCCAAATGCCTGCTCATATTTTATGCACAACAACTAAGGTTCAAAAATTCAAATGGCTCTGAGCACTATGGGACTTAACATCTGAGGTCGTCAGTCCCCTAGAACTTAGAACTACTTAAACCTAACTAACCTAAGGACATAACACACACCCATGCCCGAGGCAGGATTCGAACCTGCGACCGTAGCGGTCGAGCAGTTCCAGACTGAAGCGCCTAGAACGGCTCGGTCACACCGGCCGGCAACAGCTAAGGTATGTAATCCATTATTCTCTTTAAATAAAATAGATGTTAAGAATTTCAGAGGCCTGGTGTCAATTTCAGCAAAATAGTAATAAATGATTAGAAAGCAGAAAAAGTAAATTCGTTCAATTTCTTTGGAAATACTACTTCATTTATAATGGTAATATATATAAATATATATATATATATATATATATATATATATATATATGTGTGTGTGTGTGTGTGTGTGTGTGTGTACGTGTACAAAAAAAGTAAAAGATGTAGTTATACAAACGGAACAACCTATAAAACCCTCAAAACTAAGTTATGAAACGAAACACTACTTAAATTCCGCAAAATGATGTCTGTACCAATCACGATATTTTGAAGTGAGTTGCCGACTAACAAAAAGAAATGAACAAAGGATACAAGCTATTACGGAGAAGAGTAGCTGGACACACACTACCCCACAGGAAGAGGAAGTATTTCGAGTGAAATGCTTAAACGAGCAGATTAAAGAAAACAGCAACAACTGGAAGGACGGTTTCACAATAATGGAGTACGTCAGAACACCTAAATCAGTGAGGAATTATTAGTGAACAGAAGATATTTGGGAGTCAGAGGAAAAGGTGGAGAGATCAATAGTTTCCAAGAAGAAGGCGTAAGTGGCAAATGCCTCATACATGCAGAAAGAAGAAGAAGAATTACGAAGGAGATGCAGATCTTACGTGAAATACTAGGTCCAAATTATAAAACAAAAAACTGAAATGAGAAATAATTCTAAGAAGAGTAAATTACGAGCACAACACTCACATGCAGAGGTCGGTTTTATGGCTGCATAAGAAGGGTGAATGATTCCAGATGTGCGAAACTCAACTTCTCCTTGATTCAAAAGCGAGAACAAGAATACGTGGTACATAGAAGAGGTGGCTATACAAAAAGGAAGGAAGGAGCACAAAACCGATATGCCAGAACTGCTGTACTGCCGTTGGAGTCTTACCAAAATGAGAAACAAACAATGGGTGCTAGACAGTCAGATGATCGCCATGCTATACATAGTTTACAGATGAAAACATCTGCCTTAAACTAAAAAAGAGACAGCGAGAACAACTGTCGTAATGGATTGATGCCCCACCGACGAAATACGTACATGTATACACTAAATAAACTCGCAAGGACGGAACGCTCACAAGATGAATCGAAATATTCACATTAAATGATTCAGATTATGGGGGTAAAAAGAAACCCTTCTCTTATAAATGAATATAACAACACAGTTTATTCTCAGCCGTGATCCTAAAGATATGTAGCGGCACTGACAGCATAATACGTGTACAGCTTTATACCTCAAAGGACAATAGTTTTGAAACACCTGGTTCTACAAAACACGATAGTTCCAGCCGGCTTACTAACACACACTGAGATGACACTTGTCATAGGATAGATAAACTGATGGTGTACGCAAGGTACAGAAAGTCAGTGCGTTGGAGAGAAGTCATTTGTACTCGGATGATTCATTTGAAGAGGTTTCCGACTTGATTATCGTCGCACGACGGGAACTAACAGACTCTGAACGCAGAATGTTAGTTGAAGGTAGAGGCATGGAATATTCCATTTCGGAAATCGTTAGGGAATTCAATATTCCGAGATCCACAGTGTCAAGAGTTGCCTGAAGTACCAAATTTCAGGCATTACCTCTCAGCATGGACAACGCAGTGGCCTTCATTTAACGACCGAGAGTAGCGGCGTTTGCATAGAGTTGTCAGTCCTAACTGACAAGCAGCACTGCGTGAAATAACCTCAGAAATCAATGTGCATCCGTACGACGAACGCATTCGTTAGGACAGTGCAGCTAAATTTAGCGTTAATGGGCCCTGGCAGCAGACGAGCGACGCGAGTGCCTTTGCTATCACCACGGCATCGCTTGCAGCGCTTCTACGGGACCCGTGACCATATCGGCTGGACCCTAGACGACTGAAAAACGGTGGTTAGATAAGTACCGATTTCAGTTGGTAAGAGCTGATGATAGGGTTCGAGTGTGTCGCAGACCACACGAAGCCGTGGACCGAAATTGTCAACAAGTCACTGAGCAAGCTGGCGATGGGTCCATAACAGTTTGGGCTGTGCTCGCATGAAATGAACTGGGTGGATCATCTAGTACGACTGAACCGATCATCAACTGGAAACGGTTGTGTTCGGCTGCTTGGATGCCATTTTCAGCCATTCACGGGTTTCATGTTCCCAAACAATGATTTCTCACCGGGCCACAGTTGTTCGCGATTGGCTTGAAGAACATTCTGGACAGTATGAGCGAATGATTTAGGCACCCACATCGCCTGATATGAATCCCATCGAGCATTTATGGGACATAATCGAGAGATCAGTTCGTACACAAAATCCTGCACCAGCAAAGCTTTCGCAATTATGGACTTCTACAGAGGAAGTGTGGCTCAATATTTGTGCAGGGGACTTTCAACGGATAGTTGAGTCCATACCACATCGAGTTGCTATGCCAGGCAAAAGGAGGTCCGACACGCTATTAGGAGGTATCCCATGACTTTTGTCACTCCAGTGCAATAGTATCTCGGTGAATACGCATGACACGCGTTACATTCCGGCGAGGCGTCACCGCAGAACGCTATGGGTTTGCAGACGTCGGCACGCGAACTTGGCCGCGCGATCGGCCTTCGACGGCGTAGTTTCGCAACAGGCAGCTCACCTGTAGCCTTCCGCGGATCCCGTCGGGCTCGCAGCGTACGCTCTTTCCGCTGAACGGCGGCTGACGTCAGCCCGCGGCGGCACTGCTGTAAGCCGCTTGCGCCACCGGACACCGCCACTTCAAACGCGCCGCCGTGTCCGCGTCCGTGGCTCGCCTGCCGGACCCAACAGGTTCTGCCGGCCGGCACGTCTTCCTTCAGCTTCTGCCGTCCGCTGCGTCCGCGCACCCCAAGGCCGAGCGACGATCCCAGAGGCTGCCTCACTTCGGAATTCTCGGTCCACCTTGCCAGTAGAAATTTAGACGACGAGGCCTTGTACATTATACCTTCACCGTGACGACGTGTTCCTTCACTTTCAGAAAGACTTCGATACGGTCCCGCAGTGTTGGCTAGTAAATAAAACTAAGGTTCCAGTCACATTACCGTGACCACCGTCTATGTTCGACGCCAACGTGCAATATCAACTCACAGTCGGCAGATGGCGGCACTAGCATTGGTGGCTATATAAAGCGTGTCGTGGGACGCTCTCAAGAAGGGCAGTCAGGGATTGGAATGAAAAGATAAAAAAAAAAAAATTAAATTAAAAGGACGCACACAACAGTCCCACCGATGTCGTAACGCAAGCGATTTATCCGACGTCCAAAACGGCATGACTATTGGTTTTCGGGCCAAGGGTGGAAGCATTTCCAAAAAGGCTAAGTTTACGAACTGTTCGCTTCCTGCCGTCGCTAAAGTATACTGTGCATGGCAAAAAGGCACTATCCAAAACTAGCGCCTATGCTGACTGCTGTTCATCAGCGATGAAGGATGGAAGTTGCAAGCCAATATTGTTATTGAAGGTCCACTGATCGCTGTTGGCGTCTACGGCCTTGCAACAATCGTCAGAAGGGTCCATGAAAGAGGAGGAAACGTTGTAGTTTGGGGAATGTTTTGGTTTCATTCCATGGGCGGTGACGTCATACTGGAAGGCATAGTGGATCAACACAAATCTGCTGCTATCCTTGAGGATCGTCTGTATCCCTAGATGCAGTTTGTTTTTCCTCGTCACGATGGCATTTACTAGCAGGACAATGCAACGTATCATACAGCCCGCATTGTTCATGTGTGATTTGAAGAGAACCAGGCTGAGTCTGCCATACGATTCTGCATACCAAATTCCCCACAATAAAACTCAATCGAGAATCTATGGAACCACCTCGCTGGGCTGTTTTTGCCATGCATCTTCAACCGAGAAACGTAGAGCAGCTGTACACGTTACTGAAGTCTGCTTTGCTCGACATCCATGTTGGTGCTTTGCAGAACCCGGCGGCCACAGTGACCGAGCGGTTGTAGGCGCTTCAGTCCGGAACCGCGTGACTGCTACGGTCGCAGGTTCGAACCCTGCCTCGGGCATGGATGTGTGTGATATCCTTAGGTTAGTTAGGTTTAAGTAATTTTAAGTCTACGGGACTGATGACCTCAGATGTTAAGTCCCATAGTGCTCAGAGCCATTTGAACCATTTGAACCAGAACCCCACTAAGTCTCTTCCTGCACGTCTCGCAGCGGCCAGTGCTCCAAAAGGTGGTTATTCAAGCTTCTGACAGGTGGACACATTAATGTGACTTGAGTAGCGTATATCTGCATATATATCACCACAAGAAGGATTGTTCGACAGGTTGTGACAAGTACACAGTTGAAAATGTTCAGCCGGCCGGAGTGGCCGAGCGGTTCTAGGCGCTTCAGTCCGGAACCGCGTGACTGCTACGGTCGCAGGTTCGAACCCTGCCACGGGCATCGATATGTGTGATGTCCTTAGGTTAGTTAGGTTTAAGTAGTTCTAATTTCTAGGGACTGATGACCTCAGATGTTAAGTCCCATAGTGCTCAGAGCCATTTAAACCATTTTCAAAATGTTCAGATGTGTATGAAAACTTATGGGACTTAACTGCTAAGGTCATCAGTCCATAAGCTTACACACTAAGGACAAACACACACACCCATGCCCGAGGGAGGACTCGAACCTCCGCCGGGACCAGCCACGTACACAGTTGACAGTAGTTGAAATCATGGCAGGGGTTATAGGCACTGTGTCACCAAGAGTCATTGGGAAGGTGGAGTGAGATCTTGTGTTACCATACAACATTTACATATGACACCATAACAGACAAAAAGAAATTTACACAGTCCAGTGACATTATTGTGATCATTGGTCAAAAGCCTGAATGACCACCTTCTGCAGTGCGGACTGCTGCGTGACGCGCAGAAAGAATGTCAATGAGGTTCTGAAAATGGTTCAAATGGCTCTGAACACTATGGGACTTTACATCTGAGGTCCTTAGTCCCCTAGACTTAGAATTATTTAAACCTAACTAACTTAAGGACAGCACACACATCCATGCGCGAGGCAGGATTCGAACCTACAACCGTAGCAGCAGCGCGGTTCCGGACTGAAGCGCCTAGTACCGCTCGGCCACAGCGGCCGGCCTTGAGGTTCTGAAAGGTACTGATAGGAATGTGGAGCCATGCCGACTCCAATGCTGTGGCCAGCTGCAATCGTTTCTCGGTTGAGGATCCATGGCACGTACAGCCCGATGGAGGTGGTCTCACAGATTCTCGATTGAGTTCAGATCCTCGGAGTTTGGTGGCTAGGGAAGCACCGTTACCCTCGAGCTTTTCAAACATGGACGATCTGTGTGACACATTCCACTGTCCTGCTGGCAGATGCCGTCGTGCCAAGAATAAACAATCTGCAGGTAGGGGTGGATATGATCCCCAAGGAAAGATGCATGTTGATCCAGTGTGCTTCCAGAATAAGAAGACCACCAAGGGAATACCCTGCAGTATGGACCCTTCTAACGATTGTTGCTGGATGTTCAGTTTCAGAGTTTCAAGCTGTACTCGCCAATGGCCATCTATGCGATGGAGCACGAAACATGATTCATCGGAAAAGGCCACCTGGCGCCACTCATTAGATGTCCAGTTGCGGTATTGGCGTGCAAATTACAGCTTTCGTCGCCGATGAACAGCAGTCAGCATCGGTGCATAAACCAGACGGCTGCTGTGGAGGCCCATACGCAGCAACTTTCGCTGAACAGTCATTCAGGAGACTCTGCTGTTAGCCCCTTGCTTCATCTGGCTGGTCAGCTGCTCAACAGTTGCACGTCTGTTAGCCCAAACACATGTCTGTAGCCGTCGCTCAGACCTTCACCTATAGTCCGTGGTGCACCACAGTTACCCCGACGCCTGTTTTGGAGAGCGCCATTTTGTCATCCACGGCACACGAACAGTTTACATTCTTAGCCGTTTCGGAAATGCTTCCTTCTTTGGCCTGCAAGCCAATGAAACTGATCTTTTGAACTTCATACAAATCACTCCGTTTTCGCATTACTACAATGACCGCACTGTTTTCCGCGTCCCCCATCACATGTTGCTGACGCAATTACTTACACTTCAGATGATCCAGAGTGATCGAAACATGTAATCGAGCTAAAAAAAAGTGTGGAACGGAGACGGAGTAATAAATGGGAATTGCCTTAAATATCTGCTTTGAGGAATGTACAGGATACGTCTGCCCCACCGGGTCCCCTGATTTGTCGCCTATAGTGTGTGTACGGGAGGCGATTGGAAGATGTGTACCTTCATACCAGCCTCCAGCCAGCAATCTCCACAAACTGACACAGCATGTATTTCCGAGATGGCAATAAAGTCCTCAAGGCGACATTCGTATTGTGTTTGCTGCCGCGCCAAGCTTCGTGGGTTACACGTCGTGCTGGTACTTACGACGGGCATCAGTTACGGACATGGTGAATATTGCATCATTTAATACCCATTATTCGATTAACTTCTTAAGAAAATTTTATAAATATCGGACTCATGTATTATGGTGTAACACCTCCCACATTCCTTGACGTATATTAAAAGTTGACTTTTCAAAGTGTACCTACACTACTGGCCATTAAAATTGAGATAACGTGCTACAGAGGCGAAATTTAACCGACAGGAAGAAGATGCTGTGATATGCAAATGATTAGCTTTTCAGAGCATTCACACAAGGTTGGCGCCGGTGGCAACACCTACAACGTGCTGACATGAGGAAAGTTTCCAACCGATTCCTCATACTCAAACAGCAGTTGACCGGTATTGCCTGGTGAAACGTTGTTGTGATGCCTCGTGTAAGGAGAAGAAATGCGTACCATCACGTTTCCGACTTTGATAAACGTCGGATTGTAGCCTATCGCGATTGCGGTTTCTCGTATCGCGACATTGCTGCTCGCGTTGGTCGAGATCCAATGACTGTTAGCAGAATATGGCATCGGTGGGATCAGGAGGGTAATAAGGAACGCCGTGCTGGATCCCAACGGCCTCGTATCATTAGCAGTCGAGATGACAGGCATCTTATTCGCATGGCTGTAACGAATCGTGCAGCCACATCTCGAGTCAACAGATGGGGACGTTTGCAAGACAACACCCATCTGCACGAACAGTTCGACGGCGTTAGCAAAAAATGGTTCAAATGGCTCTGAGCACTATGGGACTTAACATCTGAGGTCATCAGTCCCCTATAACTTAGAACTACTTAAACTTAACTAACCTAAGGACATCACACACATCCATGCCAGAGGCAGGATTCGAACCTGCGACCGCAGCAGTCGCGCGGTTTCTGCCTGAAGCGCCTAGAACCGCTTGGCCACACTGGCCGGCACGACGTTTGCAGCAGCATGGACTACCAGCTCGGAGACCATGGCTGCGGTTACCCTTGACGCTGCATCACAGACAGGAGCGCCTGCGATGTACTCAACCACGAACCTGGGTCCACGAATGGCAAAACGTCATTTTTTTCGGATTAATCCAGGTCGCATCAGTGTTTGGCGACATCGCGGTGAACGCACATTGGAAGCGTGTATTCGTCATCGCCATATTCGCGGTATCACCTGGCGTGATGGTGTGATGTGCCATTGGTTACACGTTACATTTCAGATGTGTTACGACCCGTGGCTCTACCCTTCATTCGATACCTGCCAAACCCTACATTTAAGCAGGATAATGCACGACCGCATGTTGCAGGTCCTGTACGGGCCTTTCTGGATATAGAAAATGTTCGACTGCTGCCACATTCTGCAGATCTCTCACCAATTGAAAATGTCTGGTCAATGGTGGCCGAGCAAGTGGCTCGTCACAATACGCCAATCACTACTCTTGATGAACTGTGGTACCGTGTTGAAGCTGCATGGACAGCTGTACCTGTACACGCCATCCAAGCTCTGTTTGATTCAATGCCCAGGCGTATCAAGGCCGTTATTACGCCCAGAGGTGGTTGTTATGGGTACTGATTTGTCAGGATCTATGCACCCAATTTGAGTGAAAATGTAATCACATGTCAATTCTAGTATAATATAGGTGTATTTGTCCAAAGAATAGCCGTTTATCATCCGCATTTCTTCTTAGTGTAGCAATTTTAATGGCCAGTAGTGTATATTAGGTACTGATAGGAGAGCTAGCGTATTACTGTTTCGGTATTTGTAACAAGAATTTCAAAATATTTCGACAAAGGTACCAGTGCACACATGTGCTTGCGTGTGTGTGTGTGTGTGTGTGTGTGTGAGAGAGAGAGAGAGAGAGAGAGAGAGAGAGAGACGAAATTGGTCCGGACAGGGCAGCATCCAGACGCGGGTTGCAGAGCAGTCGACGACAAACGGTGCGAAAAAATATGCCACGCTCATTAAGCGCGAGGCCCGCGAGAAATGACACACCATCACGCCACGACACGCCAGTGGGAGCGACACGCGAGCCGTGGCGTGGTGCAGGGAATTCCGGCCTAGCACGGGGTGGGGGGCGACATTCGTAGAGCGCGCGCCCACCCACACACACACACACACACACACACACACACACACACACACACACACACACACATTATATATAACACCAAGGCAAAATGAAAAGTTTAGGAACTAGTATAATGACGCTGATATTAATAAAATTTCGTTCAAAATGGTTCAAATGGCTCTAAGCACTGTGGGACTTAACATCTATGGTCATCAGTCCCCTAGAACTTAGAACTAATTAAACCTAACTAACCTAAGGACAGCACACAACACCCAGCCATCACGAGGCAGAGAAAATCCCTGACCCCGCCGGGAATCGAACCCGGGCGTTGGAAGCGAGAACGCTACCACACGACCACGAGATGCGGGCAATAAAATTTCGTTTCCGTTACTTTGGTACAAGTTGCACTGTAACGCTGGTCAGTTGCCAGCCTGATACTGAGAAAAGTTACGTTCGTGCGTCGTTTTATAGCTCAAGTCTATGTTCGTTCTAATCAACAAATCAGGATTCCTGTGACTCCATAAAAATTCCTTTTTTACAGCCAACATAAATTGAACAAAGTTGCTTAACGTCCAGAAAGAATCATCTCCATCATTACAAACAGTTAGGAAATTTATGGCTGCATTTAAAAGTGGACAAATTTCCGCACAGGACGATCTTCTTGAACGACTCCGCAACACTGCAACCTCAAATTAAAAGTTCAATAAAGAACAGAATATGTATGGACGATCAGCCATCAAAATTGTACAAAATTTTTCCATGGAGAACAATGTCCATTCTTTTACTACTTTTCTTCCACTCAGCTATGTCTGGTTTTGATTTATTCGAAATCGAGCTCTGATCAACTACGGCTTAATGGTCAGGCACTTTAGCACAGAATCTTACAGTTATCACAGTGGAGGTCGTTGGTGTGCGGTAACAGAGTATACGTCCGGTTGTCTATCACACCGTGAACTGTGCTCGAGTTCCTGAAGATTATCCTCGAAACTGATTGCAAATAAATTAAAACGCCGAACACTGTTCAGTGGAAGAAAAGCAGTAAGAGCATAACGTTTGCTCTCCATAACACAATGTTTCACAAATGAGATCCTCATCTTCCAGCGCTATTGTAGCAACTGCACAAAATTACGTTACCAATAGGTTTAGCACGGTACATTTTTCACAATGAACTGCCGGAAAGCTTTGTGCAAGATGGGTGTAGCATTTGTTGAAGACTTACCACAGGTAAGTGCGAAAACTAATTTCACGGAATTCTTTTGATAATTTTAGACTGGGCACAACTGATTGTGACCGACAGCCTGGTACTATGAATAACATGTGGGTTCGGCATCTCCCCACCAGACGTGAAACAGGAATCAAGGCAATGAATGGGGACAGACGTCCTTGTGCCAATAAACGTGTAATCGATTTCATTTGTCGCAAGCAGAGCGGCCAGCTTTTTCAGGGATGTAAAATGGTTCTTCTCGTCGATCACCTTGTACATAGTAGAGCATAAAAAGGCCAAAACTACTAAAGTACTCTTGTCAACAGGATAATATACATGCGAGAAGGAACATCTGTGGAAAAAGAAGTTAAATTTTTAAAAATTAATTTTTTTTGCATCGGGATAAAATAACTGCCAACGAAGGTGCTTTCTTAGCTGGAAAATGGATCGAATTGAAATACGAACTGCGGGAGCATCAATCGTACATATTTCAGGAGATACGACGTCATAAGCATTGAGCTGTCTGAAAATGAAACTGTTGTGCAAAATTCGCTAGACATACAGTTGAAATATGTGTACAAATGCGCATGAAATTTGTTAAATATGTGTGGAATATTTTTGACATATGCATATGCGGGCAAATCCATATTTAGGAAGGTCATCCTAAACCCCTGGAACGATTTCAATCAAATCTGGGACGCATACAGGGTGAGAATCATTGAAATATACGAAAAATACGTAAATTAGTTACAAACCACGACGTGCACACTCTTTATTCAACACGTAAACGTCACTACAGATATTTGGATTTACGTTATGACGTGTTCGATATGCCTGTCGTCATTAGCGATGATATGGCACAGACGAACAGCGAAATTCTGTATGACGCGCTGAAATGTCGGAACATCGATGCTGTCGATGACCTTCTGAATGGCTGTTTTCAGCTCAGCAACGGTTCTGGGGTGATTGCTGTACACATTGTCTTTAAAGTAGCTCCACAAAAAGGGGCCGCACGTGTTCAGATCCGGACAATATGGCGGTCACTCTAGGCCCAAGCCAGTGGCCTCTGTGTTCCCCAGAGCCAGAATGCGATCCCCACAGTGCTCCTCCAGGACATCAAACACTCTCCTGTTTCGATGGGGTCGAGCTCCATGAACCACATCTTGTCGAAATCAGAGTCACTTTGGATAATGGGAATGGAATCATCTTCCAAAACCTCCACGTACCGTTCGGTAGTCACCGTGCCATCAAGGAATATCGCACCGATTAGTCCGTGACTGGACATTGCACTACACACAATCAATTGTTGAGGGTGAAGAGACTTCACGATCGCGAAATGCGGATTCTCAGTCCCCCAAATGCGTCAATTTTGCTCATTGGCGAACCCGTCGAAATGAAAGTGGGCTTCGTCGCTAAACCAACATACTAAATCCCATCACGCCCCGCGGCCAATCGTGCAGTTTGAGCGTCCTAACGCAAAACCGTTCAGAAGTTATGACGATTTTATTTCATATAGCTCAGTAATTAGTAATTGTCAAATGGTTCAAATGGCTCTGAGCACTATGGGACTTAACATCTATGGTCATCAGTCCCCTAGAACTTAGAACTACTTAAACCTAACTAACCTAAGGACAGCACACAACACCCAGCCATCACGAGGCAGAGTAAATCCCTGACCCCGCCGGGAATCGAACCCGGGAACCCGGGCGTGGGAAGCGAGAACGCTACCGCACGACCACGAGATGCGGGCTAGTAATTGTCATAGTGTATTAGTTACAATCAGGAAAGAAATACTGCAGTGGTAGAAACCACCTGCTTCATGTTGGAGTGTGTGTGATAATGTGGAGACAGAAAGGAAGATGAGGAGATGGACAAATAGCGAGCGAGAAAGAGAACAAAGGCACAGATGAGGAGGAGAAGAAGGAGTAGGAGGACATAGATAGGGGAGGGGGAAAGGACAGATAGAGAGGAGAGCAGGAGATGGACAGAGACAGGTAAAGCAAGAGAGAGGCAGGAAGATGCAGGAGGAGGAGATGAACATACAGAAGGTGAGGAGGAAACAGACATAGAAAGGGGGGGGGGGGTGAGGAGGAGATGAATAGCGGAAGGTTAGAGAAGGAAATGGACATAGAAAGGAAAAGGGAGGAGATGAAAAGAGGGAGGAGAAAGAGAAGGTGGACAGATAAGGGAAGAGGACATGTAAAAAGGATGAATGAGGTGATGGACAGAGGGGGAGGGGGGGGGGGGGAGCAGGCTCACAGAGAGATGGGCGGAAGATGATGGACAGAGAGGGGGGGGGGGGTTTGAAGAGCTGGACTAATAAAAGCAAGAGTAGATATATACCTGGGCAATGCCGGGTACTGAGCTAGTGTAACATAGGAGGAAACGCTAAGTGAAAGTGATACAGCATTACCGAGACTTGTCAAGGTATCAAAAAAAAAGTAGGAAGTAAAAGCAGACGCTGCATCATGAAGCTGTCAACACTCACTGTGAACTGCGAATACATCGTCTGTAATGACTGCAGCTCTTTATCGGAAAGCAAATGTTCTCATTAACGGAACCAGATAATTTAAAGCACATTCTCCACATTTAATGTCTTCTGTTGAGGGGAAACAGATTACCGAGCTGATTTGTTACCTCACTTTACACCGTTCTATCAGATGAAGTGTATCTCCGACAAGCGCTCTCTAATGTGACCAGTTTGTGGCACCTGTGCCTCTGCCGAGCACACAGAAGCACGGGCGGACAGGTGCGTCTGCGAAGGCGCCGCAGCGGCTGCGTGTGGTCTCTTGTCTCTGCGTCAGCTGGCAGAGGAGAAGCACACAGACCAGGACCTCTGCAGCTGCCGGCGCTGCAGGGCGCGGATGGCTGCCTCGGGCTGCTACCACGACGTCGCAAACACACTTCCGTAACTTAAGGTATCTGAGAATGGTCTCGCGTTCGAACACCAACAGTAACACTCGATTATGTAAATTTAGGAGGAGAAAGGAAAGCAAAGAGAAGGAAATATTGCTGTCAGCTGCATCGAGACTTTATGTGGAATCGGTGGCGACGAGTAAAACGTATGCCGAACCGAGATTCGAACCCGGGATCTACTGCTTACCAGGCAGTTGCGAAGAAGCGAGCGTGGAGGATACGTGCCTGGGCTGAGGATAGGTGGCCCTAGGTGGGAATGTGAGCGGCCGGGATGTGTGTAGAGTCAGTCGCGATTAACACTGTGTCTGATGGTTAACGCAACTGCCTAGTAAGCAAGAGGTCCCGGATTCGAATCCCGGATGCCGGAGCAACACACATGGTCTCTCGTCGCTGCTAATTTCTCATAAAGTCCCTCTGCAGCTGGTATCAATAGTTCCTTCCCTTTCCTTTCCTTTCTCCTCACTCCATCCTCAAATCAAATGGCTTTGAGCACTATGGGACTTAACTTCTGAGGTCATCAGTCCACTAGAACTTAGAACTACTTAAACCTAACTAACCTAAGAACATCACACACATACATGCCCGAGGCGGGATTCGAACCCGCAACCGTAGCGGTCTCACGGTTCCAGACTGTAGCGCCTAGAACCGCTCGGCCACACCAGCCGGCACATATCGGCGGTTAAAAGCCTTCAGCATTTGTAAGTACGAAACTAACTCAGGGTGTCGGAGCGCCGAGGATGGCGTAGTGGTTAGAAGTGTCGTGTTATGTAGATAAGTACAGTCCGAACACTGTTTCCTTTCCTGCTGCTCCTAATGTGTTTTCTTTACATTCACTTTTCTAATAGATTTTTGGACCGTCTTATTAATTAAATAATAGTGTGTTCTGTAATATTCGGTGTTAGGTACAAACATGTAAGAGCAGTCTGTCCCAGGAGTGAATTGCCATTGCCAATAATTTACAAATTAAACATGAAGCACGCAAGTGCCAGTAAATACACAGAACGAGTTGATCACCTGGTGAAAAAAATGAGTCTAGGTACCACTCAGAACAAAAATATGGAAAAGACTGATACAATTGAAAAAGAATTGAAGTTTAATTTAGTCTCAGCTGTCTATAAAGCATAAAAGAATATTTAGGAGGTATTTATTTTACGAGACTTATTTTCCAAGCAAGAACATCTTCAATTAAATCACACATGCAGACGAAATGCATTCTGTTACTGGTACAGGAATGCTCCCGCTGCTGTTTTTTCTTGTTGCTGTAGTTACCTTACCGTGCAAAGGAAAAAATTTATTTTTTATTCCCAGTGAACTGTAATTTTTCGCGCAAATTAGAATATACTTCACACAACAAGTACACTTTAACCATTGTGCAAGCTTAATATTAATTACTTCTCGTGATTCACATAAAAATAACGAGTATGAAGTTGGCAGGTTCTAACTTTTGAAAACAGAAGCAGTAGAAAAAGTTCCGAAAATCGCAATGAATGTACCATTTGAACATATGAGCTGCTGCTTCAATTCGTGTGCAAGAATGGCTACCACACTTACAACTGTACTCCGGATTTACAGTCTCCTCGCGGTTTCAGAGGAGTGTTAAGGTAAATTACATTTATTATCCCGGTATGGAAACGACCCATATTTTGTATATTCAACCAGACGACGTTACTTGATGTATATGGTCCTCAAATGAATAAACAGATCAATCAAAACGAAGTCATTAAAGAGGTCAAATCGAATGTGGGAAGATGTGGATTTCTGAGGTGAACATAACGTGGTTAGTCGCACTTTTCTTTCATGCTTGGAAGTAATTAGGTATTGAAAACACCAACCAGTACACTACATTTGAGAATAATTTGGTTACGGCAGCAAGCTTACCAGATTTGAGCCTAGTTGCACGGGGGGCTCACTGCGCTCAGACTTGATAAGACCGCGAAAGTCGACCCCAACGGTCGAAATTGGACACCGGTACCTCAAAGTGACGTAACGTAGAGGTATCACTGCGTGAAACTTACGTCTCCCTGGTTTGTGCTCTTCCCTTCCCGGATGGCGGAAGTGTGGAAGTGTTTATCTTGCAGCATTCGTAACACCGAGGTTGTTGGTCGGTTGCTGGTCGGAGCCACCAAAGGAAAGGTGGTCGCTTGCTCGGTCGGAAAGAGCTTTCCGGCAAGCGGCCAATGCTGTTTGTTTACGGTAGTCTGAACTTAACGGTAGTGATTATAGTGTGTCTGGTCAAGTCTGAAGCACGGAATGAATCCACGTACGCTTCTGACTGAAACAGTCTTGGTGTGGGCATATTGTCATTTTTTAGTTAGCACTGACAGATTGTGAGCCGAAAAAATGGTTTAAACTGTGTTAACGGATCTGACTATACATTCTGTCCGCCCCCGGTAGCTGAGTGGCAGCCGGCACGGTAGCTCAGCGTGTTCGGTCAGAGGGTTAGCTGCCCTCTGTAATAAAAAAAAGAAAACTGAGTTAACCGATCAACGACGAACTTAAACGAGTGTCTTACGACGTCTGCCCCGAACAGATGCAACGAACGATAGTGAAAAAAATGAGATTAAATGCCGGCAAGCTCAGACTGTTCGGTCAGAGAGTTGGTTGGCCTCTGTAATAAAAAAACTGGGTGAAAGGATCAACAACGGACTAGAACGGATGTCATGTGACGTCCGCAGCGACCGAACACAACGGAAAAAAAGAAAGATAGAAACGTGGTCAGCGCGACAGACTTTCAATCCTAAGGGCCCGGGTTCGATTCCCGGCTGGGTCGGAAATTTTCTCCGCTCAGGCACTGGATGTTGTGTTGTCCATCATCATTTCATCCCCATCGGCAAGCAAGTCGCTGAACTGGCGTCAAATCGAAAGACTTGCACCCGGCGAACTGGTCTACCTGACGAGAGGCCCTAGTCACACGACATTTATATTTACTATACATTCTGTTCTCTGGTTCTGTGTAGCGGTAGACTTCGCATGAGTGTATGTTCTGAATGGAGAGTTGCGTGATCACCTTTACCGTCTACGAATCAGGCGGATATTTTAATGTTGTTGTATAGCTTTTAGATACTCGTTCTGCAACTGTTCTGTAACTGTAGCCTTGTAGGACGGCACGTGATTGATGGCAGTCTGCCTATTCATTTGTACAAGAGGTTCTAAGGCCGTCTGCCTGCGCCAAGAATTTCTAGTTTCCTGTTGTTAACAGACACGTACTGCAAGGTAGCCTGTGACCATTCCTTATATGTGAACTGAATGGTGGACTGAGATTCCAGTACCAAGGCCTATGTGACGGCGCTATTCTCATGAGAAATATTTGGGTTCCTGCCAAGGGACGATTCGTTCTTAATTACTGTGTTGACTGTAATTATTCTTCGTGATTAATTGATGTTCTTCTTAGCTTGTAAGGTGTCAGGCCAATCCAACACCTTCCATGAAAACCCTGACATGATAAGCAAATCCAGTATTATGTCACATAGCTCCGAATAAATCGTGACATTAAATTAACCTAAGTAATACGAGTAACGAGTGAGCAAATGGAATACCACATACTAACACAAGAATGCCTAAATGCATGTCATACCTTCCCACTGTGAGACAGACGCAGTTCCGAGGGGAGAAACGAGAACAGGAGCCGAGAGCAGAACCGTGTTAAGCTGGAAGGCCCTACGATAAGGGACGGACACCCACGTCCCCAGCTAACCGCTAGGTCCACACCCCAGCCGCAAGTTTTAGCGTGAGACTTTTCCGCGTCTCTGCTACGTCAGGACCACCCCCCCAGCCCATGTTAAAAGCTAGAGCCCTCTAGAAGAACAGTATAGATCTTACGATAACACAAAAAGGGCCATCCCAACCGCAAGTTTTAGCGTGAGACTTTTCGCGTCTCTGTTACGTCAGGACAACCCCCCAGCCCATGTTAAAAGATAGAGCCCTCCAGAAGAACAGTATAGATCTTACGATAACGCTAAAAGGACCACACCAGCTGCAAGTTTTAGCGTGAGACTTTTTCGCATCTCTGTTATGTTGCAAACTTTAAAAACATTGCCCCACCACGAAAAGTACAACGTTTCTCATTGGATAGACAGAATTTTTGTAGGCAGAGCTCAAAGTTAACATTGAGACCCTTATTGGTCAGATGAAAACACAGCCAGACAGTTTTTTTTTTAAATCAACTTCGGAAAATTGTAGTAAGGAGAAGTTAGGATAGAGAGAGTTGCTTCCGAGACGGCGAGCTGGATGGAGCTGCGCCGGCTGCCGCCCCCTGACGAACACCGACAAGGTAATGAACGCACGCGATGCCGCATTTTTGAGCGCATAAAGCTTCACTCAGAACTGCAGAAGTCTCATCTGTTACACCCCCTTTTTTGCGTAATACTAGTGTCGATCATCAATTAAAGCTCATGGTGTTCACATTTGCCACTTGAAGTAAAAATCTGAATCGCGATGATTTTTCTGTTATATAGTTATTGAGAAGCCACATCAGCCACTGTAATTTACGACAAGTTAGATACGCAATTAAAGATAATTGAGGGTCACTGTAGACCATTTTGATAGTTTTCTCTTTTGTGAAACTTAATTTAAACCTAGATTATAGATGTGATATGGCATAGGTCATCCTTCGATCCATTGTAGAACTTGGGAAACCCATTCAGGGAATATTCGTTCACATTTTTGTTGAACGCAGTTGGTTTTTACCATCCTTTTATCAATAGTGCAATTTATAAACAATGTTTTGTGGGTAGAATATAATTTCCAATGGTAAACTTAACTGCTTTTTCGACGTTATTTTACCAGCTAACTAAAAGTAGGAAAGCCTTGAACCCCTTCCACTAAATTTAGTTAGTATTAAGATTCTTTTACAGGGAGTGCAGTGGAGCTGACGCTGAAATCATTAAGTATTTGGTTATATCATCGCTAGTCTCACTGAACTCTTCTGAATTCTACATGTCATGTGTGGTCTGACGTCTCTTTACCAGCAACTGGTCCCAGGTTCAAACTAGTCAATTCCCTAAAAAACATGCTCAGAGCGTCGTTGCGCGAAAGTGGTAGGGAGACACGATATAGAACAAACAGACACCACGCAGAATGTTAGAAACTGATTGATCATGAACAAAGTTAATACTGAAACTCTCAGTTCAATGCTGCTTTGAATCTGGTGCACTGGTTTGTCTCCTATGCTATAATAGTGAACTCGGTGCTACATTTTAATGATCCAGAATTTAGCTGATGTATTGAGTTCGGTGCAACAACTTCTTGTTTATTGCTACACTGAAAACGAAGATATTTTAATAAAGTAAAATCAGTTATTGTTATCTTTTGAGACTAATATTTTCATGAATTTGAGTGTAATTCACTGTAAGTCAAATTAAACTTTTCGTATTATCAATAAAAGAATGATGTCACATTGTTAAAAGTCACCCTACCACTACAATAAGCGCTGTTCAAAGCAATGAAAGCTAACCGTTCAAAAGAGCAACCTGATCGCTTTAGAGACCTGTTAATCTGTGTATGACAGGTACCTGGAGACGTGACAGAATGGCAGAAAGAAGCTACTATGTTTGAACGTGTCCCTGCCCTCACAATGAACGAAAGCAGGAAGGAGGGAAGAGTATGGTTTAACGTCCCATGTACATAGATGTCGTTAGAGACGGGGCATAAGCTCTGAGTGTTTCAAGATTGGGAAGGGAAATCGGCCGTGACCTTTCAAAGGATGCAGCCCGGCATTAGCCTGAAGCGATCTAGGGAAACCACGGAGAAACCAAATCAGGATGGCAGGACGCGGTTTCGATCGCCGTCCTCCTAAATGCGAGCTCCAGCGTGCTTAGCAGCACGACACCTCGCACGATAAAATGAGTGAAGTTGCCAATTTGTTGATTTGTCAAAGCTAATTGTCCAGTGTGTCTACAATGAATGGTACACCACTCTAGTCCCGTAGTACAGCGTAAAAGCAGTGGTCGTAAGAAGATCCTAACGGACTGAGACCCGACCCGACCCGATTGTCAATGACAATCGGTTTGAAATCGCACAGAAGTTGACGCTGCGAGCGAATGAAGCTCAGCCAGTTTCTGAGTGAACTTGTGAAGGGAAATACTTGCAGTAGACATTGGGATCAAGTGCCTAACAAAAGGTCACTGCTTACAGCGGCCTTAAGGCTGTCCGTCTTCAGTGGGCTAAACAATACATTAATTACGCAGTAGCTGCATGAAAGCGTGTATTGTTTTCCGACGAGTCGCAATTTTGTCTGTTTTCAAATGAATCAAGGCGCCGAGTACACAGACGACGCAGTGAAGCGGTTTCCCGGCAATGTGTGGATGGTGTAATTCATGCCGTAGGAGGTAACTCGTTATTTTTGAGGTATTTTTCGTGCTATTACTTAGGAGCACTCATTCAGGTCAGTGTGAACATGAAAAAGAATGTTTATTTCAACGTTCTTGGTAACAGGTATTGGCCTTTCTCCTACATCTTCATAATGAGTATGCCATGTACACTCGTGTCTTCCGAGATGACAGTAGCTGTGTTCAAAAGATGCACACATTCATTCTTTGTTTAAACTCAACTGATTCGCTTATTCATCTGATCTTATTCTATTTGGTAGCTCCACGCATTCAATATTAACTCAGGGTCTTCGGCTGTTTACGGAATCCCTAAAGAAACTTGTGAATCATCGCCGAATTGACTCCATTATCAAGGTTCGAGGTATGTTAAACGATATTAGCGAGATATCTACAGGGGCTAAATTTTTTATCCACTTTGGATACCTATCATACCAACTGGCTGTGGTGAATCATGTGCATTGTAGTGCTGTGCTGATGAATGTGCAAAGAGGCATGGCCCGATTTTCTCAAACAGGGCGCAAGCGGCTCAACGATCCTAGTTGAGAAAGCAGAAAATAAAATGCAGCTACTCAGCCGCGCGGGGTAGCCGCGCGGTCGGAGTGGTCGTGTCACGGTCCGTGCGGCTCCCCCAGGCTGAGGGGATAGCTTCCACATTGACACATTAGAATATCTATCAAGTTTCACTGCCATACGATAATTACAGCCCACACTGGACCTCTGTGAGTAACTGGACTTTGATTATAATAGCCCGGTACTAGTATTAAACTGCGAAGGCCGTTTGTTGAACGCATTATCGAAGTCTCAATTTCCAGAATGTATCCTAACATTCGGCATGTTGTGTGGACGATTTCGCTAAGGTATCTACCATAGAATGAGATACCTCAAATCACTCTTCTCCTCTCAATAGTTCCTCACCACAGATACCCGTCTACATATTCTTCTAACTCTTCTGCTCTCATTTCGATGTCGCCACCTCACCTGAAGTTTTAAGTTAGACTGTCGTTTATGGAGGAAGTATTTGCCAGAGCGGAACTGAGACCGAGGCTGCATTACACGAATTCTGAAACTAAAGTACTCCTTTGATGTGGGAACCCTACAGCGAACTTTTTATGAACTGCACGTCATCTCAAAAACTCCAGGTGAATTCTGGAATGGTTCATTCGCTAAAGTAAGCGATTTTTCTACCCCTTATTGTTAACGACATTGATCTGTTTTCATTGTACCTCGATGGGATTTAGCCTCTAACATTATTCCTGCTAGTATAAAAATAGTGAAGTAAAGTAAAAGTAATGCGTCGCTGGAACGACAATCTGAATCAGTTTCATGTAACCTGCAGGACCAACGGGTTTCTCCACATCGCTCAGTTGTTGCACCTCGTCGTATTCGCGGATAGCCTGACGTTTTCGCGTAGCTCTCCGACACATTCAATAGAGCAGCACACTTTCTTTGAACTTGTATTACAGTAATCTTTACAAAATTGTGTACAATGTGTATCTCACTCATTTACTAAAAAAATTGTTACTGCTTCATCATTACCTACCACCCGATTGAAATACCTCCTCCAACAGCTTACTGTAACTGTAGTCGGAGTGATTTCTGTTACTGCGACAAGTCTCATGTAGATGAGAATCTTGTAGCAGTAGTTATGTAACTAAGTTGCGGAACTGTGGAATATCCGATTAAGGACTGTTAAGAGATGACTAATGCCATGGAATGTAGTCTGTCTGACAGCTTCCTGGGCATCTCGGTTCAGCTTACTACACTAATCCTTTTTCGTACTGAAAGAAGGATTAGTGCCTATACGTAACCGTACACTCCTTAATGTCCAGTTCCTTATAATAGTGACCTGAAAACTATAGCACAACCTTCAGTTCATACTGTTATGCTATATTTGCCCATCACGGTTTACTGCGGACCCCATATTCTTTCCTCCAGTGATTTCCATTTACATTCCATGGAAGATGTTGATACACTTTCGTATGACCTACATCAACTTATTACGAATCTACGAATTTCTTTGTCGTCTTTGGTCAAATCACTCAGAGCAGCATTCTACAACAATTTATGTGAAAGCTTGGCCTCCCGAAATTTCTGCCTAACAAGTATACAGTATGCTTCCCCTATTTCTGATTTCGGGGGGTTCATTCCCTTCCACATCACTTAGTACTGCTATTAACAGGCATTTAAAAATGCAGTCCGTCTCTGCATCTGAACTGCCAGCGGGTCTACTTTGGCATACAGGGGAATTGCGTTCTCTTCCCAGTACTTCCAAAGATGTTTCCTTGCTCGGAGGTCTGGAACAGGATGCACTCGGGCTCTTAGCACCACTTAAATATGTAACGAATGAGAAGTAGCGACTCTAAGTGTCTGAAAGTTGACAACAACCGGGAGAGCGCTAGTGTTATCACATGCCTTTCCATTCTGCATCCAAAAGACGCCATTGGCAAAGGATCCAAAAGTCGCTAGTGGCAAAGGGTCATAGGGCGGCCGGACTGCTTTGCATACCCTTCAGCAGCTTATTGCGTTCTTTTCCTGTTTAAATAAAGTGTGTACTCTTGAAGTTTCCATTAACGCAATGTACGGATACCAAAGGGTTGGTTTCTAGGTTGACATTAAGTTATATGTATTCACATTTACAGAGGATCAACTTTCAGTACACATAACGGAACTATAAGTTGAAAATATTGCGACACTATAGGCTCATCTTATCTGAAAGGGCTTCAATGATTTTTCATTTAGCTTTATTTCATTGGTTTCATCTCTACTGACTTGGATTCCATTCCAGTGAATTTAATTCAACTGATACTGTTTAGGTAGCTGTGTATTTAGTTGCAATCGTCCAGCAATTATGCTTTCCTCCCCGTGACAGTGAACGGTCACAGAGTACTGTTGATAGTATTTGATAAATCGTGTATACTGAGAGCTTCAGAGGTCCTATCACGCATCTTCCGGGCACTTTCGATCTTATTTCCTTTAAATATTGATCCTCAATGTAATCCACAGAGATGTATTATTAAATTCGGGAGCCAATCTCAAGTGCGAAATGGCTGTAAACCCATCTCCCACTTTCTCTCAGTTCGTAGGGGAAAAGTGTTTTGTTTGTGTCTTGTACTTACTTTGGTTTGTTATCAACATGTTTAGTCCGCATACCACTGAACACTGCTTGGTAGAAGATACTTTGCGCGACTATTAACGATTTTCTCACCTATTCCATTTGCGTACTGAGTGAAGGAAAAATGAATGCCATTACGTCTCTTACGCAATCTAATCTCTGTCATCTTATTCTCATGATCTCTACTCGAAATGTACAACAAGGTTGCAGAACAAAATTGTCCTAGAAATGATTTCATTTGCCTCAAGATATGCAACAGAGTTAACATCATCTGCACCAGCGACGATGGGTTGTTTCTATCAAGGTACAAATTTCTGGACCAGTTTCGTTTGGTCGTCCAGTATTATGCTGGTAGCAGAATTGTCCTCAAACATCGGTTCTGTATATATGGGCAACAGGGTGTCGCGAGAGCAACGTTTTCCTTTCTCCAGAGACTCTCATTTAAGTTCTGTTGAACTTTCACATGATTTAAACCGTCCTCTTTCGATTCTAACAGCGTGTCTCTGAACTAATTCGATGTTTCCTGTCATACTTACTTTGTAAGAACTCCAACCGCACGAGAAATACTCTAGAATTGTTCGCACAAGCATCTAGTCTGCAATGTACAAATGTATTGCACTTTTGCTAAAACTATTCTACTAAATCTAGCATTCGCCTTTCTCAGTAGGTAGCTTACGTGTTCTTCCCACATCAGATCGCTCGTCACTAATCGCGCAAATATTTTTTTCGGTTTTTCATGTCGCTAATCTTGTTCTTTCTCTTAGTTACACGCACGATCTAACATTTATCCACACTTAATGAGAGTTGCTATTCAGTACACAGACAATAGGACGTTCGATTTTCTTCATACTTAGAGGATTTGAAGGTCAGTACCAGGACATCAGTTTCCTGAGACAAGTCGACGCAGTTCTGGTAGAACTCGAAAAAATGGCGTTTCAAAATTAATACATTAACAAGCTGTCTTAACTATAAAATATGTTTGGTTTATTAACGTATTGGCCGACAGATAAATGTATAGCGTGATAGGACTGCAGTCGTGAAGTCTCTAGTTCGAATCTCGCAAGCAGCAGCCTTTTGCACTTTTCTTTGAATTACAGTTATTATCAAATTGAAATATTTGTTAACGAATACTGAATCATAATTTTTGTAACAAATTACATGTTTTTATTTTTAGTTATTGGTTGCATGAAATTCCGATACTCACAAGAAATTAAAATTTGGTATAAACGTGGCAAACATCAAACATTAAACAAAAAAACATTTTTATTTCTAGAGACGTAACAGTATTATTGATATACATTTTTTTTTCAGTCAGCAAAATGGCTTTTCGCACGTCTGTATCAAATTTTAATTTATTTACATACAACCAAGAGCGAAAACTAAAAATATATGGAATAAAACGAAATTTAAAAAAATATTTGATGCTAGTAAGACTCCAACGAGCGACTTTACATTTAAAAACCCTTACGCCGCACTCTTACATATCGATGAAAACGTTATCAAGGTAGAAATGTTGTTGGTTGGTTGGTTGTTTCGGGGAAGGAGACCAGACAGCGAGGTCATCGGTCTCATCGGATTAGGGAAGGACGGGGAAGGAAGTCGGCCGTGCCCTTTGAAAGGAACCATCCCGGCATTTGCCTGGAGCGATTTAGGGAAATCACGGAAAACCTAAATCAGGAAGGCCGGACGCGGGATTGAACCGTCGTCCTCCCGAATGCGAGTCCAGTGTCTAACCACTGCGCCACCTCGCTCGGTAGAAATGTTGTTCTACTTAACTGCGCTCGGGGGGCTTCTAATTTTCAAAGGTGATTTTTTTCTATTTTTTTTTTTTTTTTTTTTTTTGTCAATTGTGTGGTACTGCTTCAGGGAATTGATGTCCGGGGAAATGAACTTCAGATCCTGCAAGTATAAAAAAAAAAGTCGAAAAGGGAGTATATGTCAGGTCATATCGTAAGCGAAAATTTTGTCCGCATTTTTTTTACGACATCCAACAACGGTACTTTCCTGCAGACAACAGTATCACCAAAGGATAATCTCATCATTTCAGCTGCACCTTGATTTTCTAAGTGCTTTTTTGACATACTGTGCTGTAGGAGCTCCAAAGATCACCATCGAGAAACTTGGGCAGGACATGTGGGTGGTACTATCCGCACATTCTACACGGCTACAGTGGGAGCGTGCGACACCGACGCGGCCCACGGAGTGTGGGCGGCGCTTCCCCACCTCAGCGCAGAACAGGTGTCGTCGCGGGCGCGAGATTAATCCCCGCGCCAGCTATGAGGAGTCGCCCACCCGGAAATAAGACGCGACGCCCTTGTAATTACTGCAGCAGTCGTCTCGTCTTTATAAATAGCGGCGGCGCAGGGGCGGCGCCTCGGGGCCCGGTTCACCGCAAAAGACACAGCCGTGGCGCGCCGGGGGAGGCGACGGCCGCTTAATTACCGCGACCGCCGCACCGCGCTCTGCCGTCGCTCCGTGCAAGCGGGGAACCTTATTGACGAGTTGCGAACTGCTGTAGGAGCAGACGCCGTCGTAGATGTCACCGCCCGAGTTGAAACATCGTGGCAGACAAGATCGTCGAGCAATGGCAGTTTTCTGCAGTCGTTTATTTTATTTTGAAGCTCAAAGGTTATTTTCATATTGTGTTGATGCATAAGTTGGTAGAGTTTTTCCGTAAGTTTAATAAGCAAAACAGATACCCATAACAGAGACTTCAACTCTTCGTCAATGTTTAAACAATCTGCCTACACTAGGATAACTTTTCATTTCCGCGACTGAAGAACTTACGTGGTTTCGAGGCGAAGAACTCGCCAACCCATGTTCCGAGCGCATCTTCATCCGGTAAGGAAGTTATTCGAAGGTATATTACGGTATATTAATAATTTTTACTTATGGACCGTCTGACAGCAACTGAATAAAACACAATTTTAGTGCCATACGTGTTTCGCCTTTATTTTCTGCAAGGCATCATCAGTGGCAGGTTGCGTGGACAATTTCCTACATATTACGCTCCTGTTGCATTTTTGGTGTTGTTCTTCTTCTTATGAACGCCAATTTGCGGTTTTTTTCCCCATTCCACAACACTATGCACTGAACGCTTGTCCACGCAACCCGCCACTGATGATGCCTTGCAGAAAATAAAGGCGAAACGCGTATGGCACTAAAATTGTGTTTTATTCAGTTGCTGTCAGACGGTCCATAAGTAAAAATTATTAATATACCGTAATATTACACGCAACTGAGGGAGGCAGGACTATAAAAGTATTCGAAGGTAGTTCGATAGAGTGGAAAAGGTGGAAATCTGAAGGTGCAAGATCAACTGAATAAGGTGTGTGCGGAATGCCATACCAACCCAAGTCCTCTATAGTGTTTTTTTTTCTTTTTTTCCAGTCTCAACAGAAAGCGGGAGGGCGTTATCGTGATTGAAAATGGTTCAAATGGTTCTGAGCACTATGGGACTTAACTTCTGAGGTCATCAGTCCCCTAGAACTTAGAACTACTTAAACCTAACTAACCTAAGGACATCACACACATCCACGCCCGAGGCAGGATTCGAATCTGCGACCGTTGCGGTCGCGCGGTTCTTGACTGTAGCGCCTAGAACCGCTCGGCCACTCCGGCCGGCGGCGTTATCGTGGATTAGCATTACTGCACGCATTCTTCCAGGTCGTTGTTCTTGGATTGCGTATTGCTAGGCGTCCCAGTTGTTGACAATAAATATCAGCAGTGATGGTTACACCTCGAACAACCAATTTTCAACACACAACACCGCCGCTTTTCCATCAGATGCATGAACTTTTTTTTTTTTTTTTTTTTTGTGGATACACGCAGGTCTTTGCCCGCGGAGTTGCTGCTTTGTTTGTGCTCAACCATTCGTTTCTACTTCTTATGTTAACATAAGGACACCATTTCTCGTCACCGTTAATGATACGTGATTGAAATGGTCGGTGAGAAAGCAGAGGTGCACACAAGGCCATCCAGTGACTTTGGCTTAAAGCATGCGGTAGCCATACACCCGACTTTTGAACTTTCCCGATTGTATACAAATGTCGCACAATGGTGGAATGATCGCAGTTCATCTCATTTGCCAGTTCTCGAGCACACTGACGAGGATCATTGTGGATTAATGCGTTTAAGCGATCTTCATCAAGTTTTGAAGGTCTTCCTGCATGTGGATGGTTACTAATGTCAAAACGATCCTCCTTGAAACGAAAAAACCATTTTCATCCCGTTCTCTGACCAACGGCATTATCCCCATACACGGCGCAAATATTTCTGGCTGCCCCCGCTGCTGTCCCCTCTCTGTTGATCTCAAATAGCGAAAATGTTTCGATTTCTCCACTTAGCATTCCATTTTCTAGCGTCCACAGCTCCACACACTATCTCTCAATGACAAAATGACGATATGTGAACTCAAATAGCAACAGTGAACTACAAATAAAAAATGACGATCAATAAATAAACCCATAGAAACTGGAACACCAACATGCGAAACAAAAACGCTACGAACTCACGCACCAACCGAATACCAAACCTCCACTCAGCTCCGTTTTTTGTTTACTTTATTTGCAATAGATTCTGAAATCCTTTTATGACTTCATCCTCAGGCACTTGCATATCAGTATAAAGTATAATACCGTCATCGACGTAGCCAATGAGATTTCATAAACTGAGAAACTTTGAGTACATATATTGTGTCTGCATTACTGGCATATCATTTATTAGATAGCCGGTTTCAGTGGATAACGACACCTTCAAATTTATAAATATTTAGAATAAGAGAACGGCTAGTGTCATTTTAAATTTATGTACTGAAATAGTTCAGTAGTATAGTGAAGGGGTGGGACTTTTCTTAATCATTTGACGCATAAAATACTTAGCGGTCAAAGTGTGAGTTTCTAGTGATGCAGGAAGTTCCAGTACTTTTTGATTCACCTCCATTGTCCCAGACGTGCTGAGAGTATAGTGGTAGAACTGAAAGAAGCCTCACAGCATAAGGGACTGGAAACTAACGAATCAAAAATTTAAAATACGAAACTCCATAACTTGGATAACTGGTCAGCAGCAAGTTTTAATTTTCAGCATGTAGCGGTTTTTGAATACCTAGGAGCTAGTATTAATCAAGTTAATTCCATCCACTGAAATAAAACCCCACATTTTAAGTGATAGTAGGTGTCATTATACATTTAAAAAGCTGATGACATCTAGGATGGTAAACCAACACCATAAAATGACTATGTAGGGCTATGATTAGGCCCGTGGTTACGTATGGACGTGAAGCATGGACGCTAACCAGTACTAATGAACAACAACCCAGAATATTGGAACGAATAATACTATGGAAGGGCCGGCCGTTATGACCGAGCGGTTCTAGGCGCTTCAGTCTGGAACCGCGCGGCCGCTACGGTCGCAGGTTCGAATCCTGCCTCGGGCATGGATGTGTGTGATGTCCTTAGGTTAGTTAGGTTTAAGTAGTTCTAAGTTCTAGGGGACTGATGACCTGAGATGTTAAGTGCCATAGTACTCAGAGCCATTTGAACCATTTTTTGGTATTTTGTGGTGTCAACTTGTAGAAGGTGTCCAATTTTGCTGTAGCATTTATGTTAACTATGACTCTGAGTTAACGTGATATTATGATGCATGCTACTCACCAACAAAATTTTGATCTTCAAGTTATCATTACCGGCTGCTTTTACAGGGTCACAGAAATCCAGCTGCATGCAACAAAACAGGTGAAAACTGAGCCGCAGTAGGACGTAGCTCATGCCACACGTTGACGGATGATATGAGAGTGCAGGAAGTGCGGGCGACGAAGAACGGCGTAGACTAAGGGAGGAGCGTATTGTCTGTTAAAACATCCGGTCGCAGACCGGTTCCACGGCCAGCTCGCGAATAAATGAATGGCAAACTACATGACAGAGCCGCTCGTGGCATCAGCAGCCGGAAATGTGGCTGGCAAAGCAGTACCTCGGCGATATATCGCCTCCAAGCTGGCGTGTGGTATTTCGGCTCTGGAGAAAAAGTAGCGCCTCGCCCCCAGCGCGGAGACACCAACAGGGGCGGTGGCGCAGGAAGGACGCCACACCTCCAGCTGTCGCAGAGAAAAATGCTCGGGCTTGTTGTCTGTTACCAGAATCTGACTACGAAGAGTGCAAACCCTGTCAACACTTTTTGGGGGTGTAGAGGCCCGTCACGCGGGATTAGCCGAGCGGTCTGGGGCGCTCCAGTCGTGGCCTGTGCGGTGGTCCCGGCGGAGGTTCGAGGCCTCCCTCGGACATGGGAGTGTGTGTTTGTCCTGAGGATAATTTAGGTTAAGTAGTGTGTAAGATTAGGGACTGATGACCTTAGCAGTTAAGTTTCATAAGATTTCACACAAATCTTTTTCTAGAGGCCCACACCGTGAGAGAAGCGGAAGTCAAACTAGCAGATGCGGGAATTCCACCTTGCGTCCTGGGCAAAGTCCCCGTCAAGGTGGTTTGCCATTTCCTCCCTCAGGACTGTTATGAAGTGTGTATCTGCGTCGTGTGGTTGACTGAATACTCTGTGGACAGTATGGTGTAGTGTTTGAGTGAAACCAGGTACCGGCACATAGCCTACTCTTTTCGCGTAGCACCAAAAAGGCCACCGAACCTTACCGATCCCATTCCACGGACGTATCACCAGCAACATGACACATGCCCTCTTCCAACGAGACGCTGTGCAGAAGTTTGGAAGTAAACTCAGGACGTTGTCGCAAATTCTGGTAACAGGAACAATACGCCACCACGACTCCTTCCGTTGCTAGCCAAACACTGGAAATGGAATTTTCTTCCACCACCAGGATTCCAACAGGCTACCTCCTAGACGGTAGCCACTAAACAAGAGCGCTATAACTGCCTCGGCTACGGAGCCAGCGGGGTAAGGAAAGATGGCTCAGTTTCAGCTTTGTTGGCATTAACGTCCTCCATTTCTTTGTTTCTGCTGTCAATAAAGACTGGCAATCGATTTTACATTTATAGCTGGAATATTTTCTACGACTGTCGCCGTACACGTACTGAATTATGCAGATGGCACTTCAATATTTAGCAAACAACCAACGCAGTAGATAATGAATGGAAGAGCGAAACTTGTCGAAGTCGACCGTGAAATAAGAGAACAATGAAGGAAAGTAGTTGTGTGTGTGTGTGTGTGTGTGTGTGTGTGTGTGTGTGTGTGTGTGTGTGTGTGTCTGTGTGTCTGTGTTTATGAAAAGGGAGCGATAGGCCCAAAAAAAATGGAAACCTATAGTGTAGTTGCTACTTACTGGCCGTTCCACAGTTATGAAAATATTGGCATTAAATTCTGATTATTTGTTTTAATAAATTTAAGACATTAATAATCAAAATTTGTTTCTGGTATCAATTAACGCTTCATAATATGATAGTTTTAACAGTGAATCCGAATTCTGACTTAATATGGCCCGAACTTCGGTAAATTTTTTATGAGTGCAAGAAGGGCAAAAAATGTGTGTGAATTCCTAAGGGACCAAACTGCTGATGTCATCGGTCTCTGGACTTACACACTGCTTAAACTAACTTATGCTAAGAACAACACAGACACACACACACCCATGCCCGAGCGAGGACTCGAACCTCCGGCGGGAGGGGCCGCGCAGTCCGTGACATGGCGCCTCACTCGCGTGGCCACAAGTTGGCGACTTTCCGTTAGATACATTGTATATAGCCGGCATCTTCCAAATCGTGATGAGAAATCATGCATTAACTTTGAAGGACGAAGTTTTAACCAGATTTGCATTTTCGCTATAATATCTTTATTGAACAAATTTTTGCAGTTTTACTTATCTACGTTTGTGTGACCATCCATTCACCGTTCGGAACATTCAAAGTGTAAAAACAGCGGACATAATCTAGACACATGGTAGTATCCCCACATATCTTAAATGCTAAGTTGCATTAAATGAGAGATTTCGTTCTTTAAAAGGAAAAGGTCTAATAATTGGACTCAACATTCTAGAGGCATTCTCACGAAAGAAAATTTCTGGAAGTTCAGTTAAGCCGATGGTGAAGGTGACACCAGCATCAGCGTATCATCGGTTTGTCCAACGATCCGGTAAATGGTCACGAATGTGCTGTACGGAAAAACAAATTTGCGGAGATCTTCCTCTGGTTAATTTATGAATCACTGTCGTAACGTACCGTGATAGTAGAGGCGACTAGCAAATGTTAATTTCTTACATACTCCTCATATACGAACCTCTTACCTTCTCCACCATACCTCTTGGTATCAGCGGACAGCCATCACTCTTTACGGTGCGCTATCTTCCAATGAATACACTGTCTGATCAAAAGCAACTGGATACCTGTTAGTAGAGATTAATATGGGATGCGCCCGTTCCTCGCCCGTATGATGGTTTGAAGTCTGCTGGGAACACTTTCATGAAGTGTCTAAATGTCTGTGGAAGAAGACAGCCTATTCTTCTTCAAGAGCCGGAAACAGAGAAGGTAGTTATGATCGCTGGACCCTGGAGCTAAGCCGACGTTCTAACTCATACCAAAAGTGTTCCATTGGGTTCAGGACGGGACTCGGGGCAGGCCAGTCCATTTCAAAAATATTATTGCCCACAAATTATTGCCTCATAGATACTGCATTATGACATAGTTCATTGCCGAACTGTTCCTCTACCGTAAGCACGAAACAATGCTGTAAAATGTACTTAAACCCTTCCACATTTTAGCGTTTTCTTAAGCACAGTAAGGGGACCTCACCACAACTACGAAAAACACTCCCAGAGCACAACATCACCTCCTCCGTACTTCACTTTTGGCTCCACACTTGATGGCAGATAACGTTCTGCAGTAATTCGGCCAACACAAACCCTTCCGTTTACAGCGCGACTCATCATTACAAATCATTCGTTTACACTTACCTACAGTTCAGTGGCTTAGCTGTTTGCACCACCTCAAGCGTCGCTTAGAATTAACTACAGAAGTATGTGACTTGTGGTGGTGGTGGTGGTGGTGGTTAGTGTTTAACGTCCCGTCGACAACGACGTCATTAGAGACGGAGCGCAAGCTCGGGTTAGGGAAGGATTGGGAGGGAAATCGGCCGTGCCCTTTCAAAGGAACCATCCCGGCATTTGCCTGAACCGATTTAGGGAAATCACGGAAAACCTAAATCAGGATGGCGGGAGACGGGATTGAACTGTCGTCCTCCCGAATGCGAGTGTGACTTGTGGAGAGTTTCTCGACCATTGTATCATATTCTTTTTTAATTTTAGTTCAGTCATTCCACTGGCTGAACTGCTGATATCACATTGGAACTCACGAGTTATTTCTTTCGTTCATTTCACGCAATTTTCAGTTTCACTCCCTGTAATGTTCGACAGTGTCCGTCAGTGCATCAGGTCTTGGATTACCGTAGTTGTCCTCTGCATTTCCACTTCAGTCACATCACCAACAGTCGAACTGAGTAGGCTCAGAATGACTGAATTGGCCCTGGTGGGTCTGTTACTCAGATGACATCCAATGACAAGTCCGGATTGGAGTCACTGACTTCTCCTCACCGACCCATTCTGCTGTTACGATTGTTCCTGTTACACTGGCTGGTATGACATCTAGTGGCCAATTCCGCATTACATAGAGGTGTCCGGATTTCTTCGATCGGATCGTGCATTAACTGTCGTATCTGATGTGACACGCAGTTATTATAAACTGTTAGATTTTAATGAATCTTATCGACAGAACAGCCCTTGTCCCAGTAAATTCTGCCACAGAGCACCATAGATCTCTGTACTGTTTAGATGCAGAACTCTGAGCGTAGAACTACTGTGTGCTTGCCAATTCCTCTCGTCTGCATCGTCCGCCATATTGTATGTAGAAAGGTTCGATCGGTCTGTATGTGATTAAGGATGATTTACTTATATCTGAGTTTAACCCTCGCGTCTTTCACTGTCACTGTGACTGATGCAGGAGCAGGAAATTATTAGATAGGCGCACCATTGCAATATTTAATTAGAAGAAGCCAACACATTCAGAATAATTGCATCGTTAACATAAGCTAAAAATTTTGCAATCCCTCTGCTGGTTTTGTTTCTGCCTAACGTAACAGAAAAATACGTGCTCCAGAAATATTTCGTGTGCTTTGTATCTTTGCCCAGTGCATCTGCAGAAAAGACACAAACATTTACAACACTATCAACGAAATTAACTTATTGTCATCCTCTTCACGTATGTTGTCAAAGACGACCAGATGTAGTACCCTCCGGGCAGATAATCTTCCTGTAAATGCGTTATTTAATGTCCTTTTGAGATTAATATTTTGCCGCACTTACAGTATGTGTCTATGGCACTAAGTGACGATATGAATGTTGACGAGTAAAATATTACTTCCGATATCACTAGGCAGGTAGAAATGGATATCACTTTGCACTGAGGTGACAAAATTCATGGAATGCCTCCAAATGTCGTGTCGGACCTCCTTTTGCCGGCATAGTCCGGCAGCTCGACGTGGCATGGACACAACAAGTTGTTGGAAGTCCTCTGCAGAAATAACGAGTTGTTGGAAGTCCTTGTAGAAATATCGAGCCATGTTGTCTCTATGGTTGCCCACAATTACGAAAGTGTTGCCGATGCAGGATACTGTACACGAACTAACCTCTCGATTATGTCCCATAAGTATTCGATGTTGGGCGATCTGGGTGGCCAAATCATTCACTCTAATTGTCCACAACGTTCTTGGAACAAGTCGCCAACAATGGTGGCCCGGTGACATGGCGCTTTGTCATCCGCAAGATGTCCATCGTTGTTTGGGAACATGAAGTCCATAATCTCTGCCAATGGTCTCCAAATAGCCGAACATAACCATTTTCAGTCAATTATCGGTTTAGTTGGACCAGAGATCTCAGTCCTTTCCATGTAAACACGGCTCACACCATTATGAAGTCATCACCAGCTTGCACAGTGCTTGTTGATATCTGAGGTCCATGGCTTCGTGAGGTCCGCGCTAAGTCATCAGATGATCAAACGACTTGCAAAATGATTTAGATAAGATATCTGTATGGTGCGAAAAGTGGCAATTGACTCTGAATAAGGAAAAGTGAGAAGTTATTCACATGAGTACTAAAAGAAATCAGCTAAATTTCGATTACGCGATAAGTCATACGAATGTGAAGGCTGTAAATTCAACTAAATACTTAGTGATTACAATTACAAATAACCTAAATGGGAAATATCACATAGATAATATTGTAGGTAGAGCAAACCAAAGACTGCAATTCATAGGCAGAACAGTTAGAAGGAGCAAAAAAAAAAAAAAAAGGCTTTGAGCACTATGAGACTTAACTGCTGTGGTCATCAGTCCCATAGAACTTAGAACTACTTAAACCTAACTAACCTAAGGACATCACACAAATCCATGCCCGAGGCAGGATTCGAACCTGCGACCGTAGCGGTCGCGTGGTTCCAGACTGTAGCGCCTAGAACCGCTCGGCCACTTGGGCGGCCTAGAAAGCGCAACAGGTCTACTAAGAGACTGCTTACACCACGCTTGTCCGCCCTATTCTGGAGTATTGCTGTACGGTGTGGGATCCGCATCAGGTGGGACTGACGGATGACATCAAAAAAGTACAAAGAAGGGCAGCTCGTTTTGTATTACCGCGAAATAGGGGAGAGTGTCACAGACATGATACGTGAATTGGAGTAGCAGTCATTACAACAAAGGCGTTTTTCGTTGCGACGGGATCTTCTCATGAAATTTCAATCACCTGTTTTCTCCTCCGATTGCGAAAACATTCTGTTGGCACCCACCTACATAGGGAGAAATGATGATCATGATAAAATAAGAGAAATCAGGGTTCGCACAGAAAAATTTAGGTGCTCGTTTTTCCCTCGTGCCGTTTGAGAGTGGAACTGTAGAGAGACAGCTTGAAGGTGGTTCATTGAACCCTCTGCCATGAAATTTATTGTGAATAGCAGAGTAATCACGTAGATGTAAATGTAGACTCGAACCCTATCATCAGCTCTTACCAACTGAAATCGAGACTCATCTGACCAGGCCACGATTTTCCAGTCGTCTAGGGTCCAACCGATATGTTCAGGGGCCCAATAGAGAAGCTTCAAGCGACGTCGTGATGTTAACGAAGTCACTCGCGTCGGTCGTCTGCTGCCAGAGCCAATTAACGCCAAATTTCGCCGCACTGTCCGAACGGATACGTTCGTCGTAAGTCTCACATTGATTTTTGCAGTTATTTCACGCAGTGTTGCTTGCCTTTTAGCACTGACAACACTACTAAAACGCCACTGCTCTCGGTTGTTAAGTGAAGGCCGTCGGCCACTGCGTTGTCCGTGGCGTGGAAACTCTTGCACTGCAGATCTCGGAATACTGAATTCCCTAAGGATTTCCGAAATGGAATGTCCCATGCGTGTAGCTCCAACTACAATTCCACCTTCGAAGTATGTTAATTCCCATCGTACGGCCGAAATCACGTCTGAAACCTTTTCACATGCATCACCAGACTACAAATTACACTAAAGCAAATGCAATGCCTTTTTTTTTCTCTTGTGTACGCGTTGCTCCCCACATCTGTATATGTGCATACCGCTATCCCACGACATTAGGCACGTCAGTGTACACATAGAAATAACGTCCGTTTTAGTATAAATTTATGCTTACTGAGCAGTTGCGTAGTTCATTAGTCATTTTTATCACAGATCGTGACACATCCGAGCAAACAATGTCAACCTTGTTCAAGAGGCGTCTTAGCTGTTTATCACACTTTATTTTTCGAATTACACGTACCCAAATGTTAGGCTTAAGTACCTGATTTAACTATTTCTACAGCTTATCATGGCGTTGTTTTGGACTGCAATGGAATGAATGAACAAAGAATACGTGAAGTAGAGAGAGAACTCAAGACTTCTGAAAAGGCACAGCAGAACTGTCACTGTTATTTGTACTAACATTGAAACAGTTCATATGTAATATTCGATGTAATACGCTCATGTGGGCTTAGATTATGGAAGTATTCACTTTTGCGTTCTAGTGACTCTTCGTAGTCGCCGCGTTACAGTAAGACAAGAAACGACACGCAGGGATCATGGTGTGACGTTCTTCGTCAGCAGTAGTTCTAAATCCAGTTTAGGCAGAGATCAAAGCGCAGTAGTCCGTCTTTCTTTTTATGCGACGCCGCTTCCGGTCGAGAATACGTGAACTACATAGAAAGGGATGAACTTCTGCAGGACTGGTCGTCTGTCACTGCGTGCCGTTGACAGTAGTGCGTATAGTTCTGCTGTAGAATAAATTAGAGCTATATTTGTGCTGTCCTTTTTCAATAAACACTTGTAGTTAATCTGAATACAGGTTTTGTAATTCGAGTACGTGGCTAATATCAAAGACAGACTTAAGTACGATTTAAAATAATTTAAAATAATCGGCATTTACAGCTAGTGGGGTAGATTGCTCCTGCCACCAATACACCGCAGGGAGTCTGGAATTGTCGACTTCCACTGTGTTGTCACTTCCGCAGTGCGAGAAAACGAACTTTTCCTAATTTTGCTAATAGTAAGAAAAACATAATTCCGGCCGTAAGGAAATTTAGGAACAGATTTTTGACATGTTTACACACATTATAGAAATCTATACCATATGTGAATTTCCGAATGTTTACGCGATTTTTTTAGGAGATAAAAGGTTTGAAGCGATTTGCTATGATCGCCGGGCCGGAGCGCTTTGGTGGCTGCATGCAGACAGTATTTGCAGCAACAATGTAACAACTTTGGACCTTAAAACGTCTGATGCTATCTAACTAAATGAGACTCTAGAATGTAAGGACAACGCATCGCAGCAGCTCCTGAGCGAGAGTAGGAACACGGTATCGAAAGCAAAGTTTCGATAAGAAATGTATCGTTCTTATAAATCTATCGAAAGGAAAGTGTTGACGCCTTGAGGTATTCTGAAGACTAGGGTAGATACTCTCTAACATCTCGAAATCCCTCAGTCTCTGCCTACAGCAAAGAGAGAGAGTCGATTTTTACAAATTTTAAATGGAATAAAGCAAGCGTGAAACCATGCAATGTTTTTATTTACGTTCTGCATTACAATTTTTAAAAATTCTAGAACATGAAAAATTAAAAGAAAGGTTATCATAAAAACAGCTGAATAATACCCACAAATAAATAAACTGCATCTTACCTCAACTTCCCATTTTTTCTCCGTACAGTCATCCAAAACAAAATTTTGTCCAGTATTTTCGTTGACACTCTACCACATGAGTCTGATAACACGCTGTCTGCCTTTGAAAATAAGAGCTCGGAGGGCACTGATGTAACTGGAACTGCCAGGTATTCATTCGCTAGCTTGTAACTTTGGGGGAATAAAACTCGCAAATCTTCCCAGTGCTCTAAATGATTGGCCGAGACAATCGTCACAGGTATTGCAAATAAAGGCTCATCTCATTGTTCCGAGCAGTCAAAAAAGCATAAGGGGCGCCTGCAGCACCTTTTTTCTTTTGTTTTCTGTGTACTAAGTCTTCAGACAACTGCAAAAGCGATATACCGTTTTAAGACAAGAATCGGTATGTAGTTTGTTAGTGTTGGTGCCAGAGGTAAGAACAAGATTAGTTGCTGACAGCAGCCTTGTTGTAGACAGTGACCTCGCAAAAACTGTTGCATACTGAAAATGTATATTTTTGAAACTTAGGACGAGCAAGCAGGATATGAAAGCCATATGAGTGTTTCCAGTTTGACCAAATTGCGTTCTATTTTCTTGGTTAGCTCATCTATTACTGGCTCTACTATATTTCTGCCAATGCTTTCATCAGGCTTCCTTAAACCATTTATCTACAGTTTTAGGCAGTTGAGCATTGGTATAATTTTGCTTAGGGTTACATACTGCTCACCTGATGGCTCGCTGGTGAGATGTTCTAGTGGCTTCAAAATATTAAGCTGTGATAAACAATGAAAATATAATAAACCATATTTGGGATCACTTTTTCTCTGCAGGGCCCACAGCATGCATGTGGTCAAAATGTGAATTTTTATAAACTGAGTCCCAGTTATAAGCAAAACATTCGTTTAACTTCTTGTGCTGGTCGTATTTCTACACTACAAGCTTGTTTCTAGAGGTATGTCATTGTCAAGTGTGCCTGTTGATGTTACAATGAATATAGCTTACCTACGTACGAGATGTGATCAAAAAGTAACGGGACTCCTTTAATTTAACAGGCCTTAGACATATGATTTACAAAACTTTTTTATCTTGCTGGTACACATACCTCTGATGTATATTTGCATTTTCAGCTGTTTTGAATATTTAGTTTATTGTTGACAGTCGGAAAGGTTATACTTGTTTTAGAGTGCTCGGCGAATTTTTACTTACGAAAAAGGTGGATCAGAGACCTTGCATTAAATTTTGCTGGAACACAGTGCAGCAGCGCAATCGAAATGTTGACTGGCTTTTGGTGACTCTACCATGAGTTAGACAAGTGTTTACGAGTAGTTCCGGTAGGAGCTGAATATCATAGAGAAAAGTGAGTTCCAGAAGTGCTTCAAAGAGAGTAAAGATCTAGGGTCCAGAAGATATTGAAGATGAAGATCGCTCTGGAGACCCTAGCACATAATTACCGACAACAATGCGGAAAAAGTATAGAAAATGATAAGTTACCTTTAATTTACGTCTATGGTCAAAACAAAAAGTTTGTGTCCATATACGTAAATTAAAGGTAACTTATTACATATAAGGGTCACTGTTTTTTTTTTCGCGAAGATGTCGCAGCTTGTGAGTATAGAAAATGATTCTAGAAAATCACCGAATGACAATCAGAGAGGTTGCTGATGATGTCAGCATATCCTTTGGCTCATGCCAAAAAATATTTTGTGATGTTTTGGCCATGAAAAGTGTAGCAGTAATGTTTGTTCCGAATTGTTGAATTTCGACCAAAAACGACGTCGCGCAGACATAGCTCAGCAATTGCTGAATGAAGTCAACAACGATCCAGAACTTCTACGGAAGGTTATAACAGGTGATGAAACACTGGTATACGGGTTGACGTCGAAACCAAGGCCGACGCATCACAACAGAAACTGAAGAGCCAGGACAAAAAAGTTCGACTACATGTGAAAGTTCTTCTGTTTTCTTCGATTACAATGGGATAGTGCATCATGAGTTCCTGCCTTACGGTCGTACGGTCAGTAAGGAATACCATCCGGAAGTTATGCGCCGTTTGCGTGAAGCAATCCGAAAAAAAATGATCAGAACTGTCTCAAAATCACTCGCGGAAATTGCACACGACAATGCTCGTACTCACGCCTCAGTGCTTGTTTAGGATTTTTTGGTAAAATAGAAACCCGTTATGTTGCCTCAGTCACTGGTTTTGTCGGACAAGGCCCTCTGCGACTTCCTTTTATACCCTAGGCTGAAGAGATCCATGTAAGGACAACGTTCTGCCACCATTGACAAGAGAAAAAGGGGTTGAAGATCATAAAGAAAAGTGAGTTCCAGAAGTGCTTTCAAGATCGGAAAAAGCGTATTATATCTGAGGAGGTTACTTTAAAGGGGAAAAAATTGATGCTGTTATATTTTGAATGTACCTCGTATATTTACGTTTTATATAAAGTTGTTTTACAGTTTTTCTTACGTCTAGATGGAATGACGTTCGTAACGGATCTTGGAGCGAATATTTGTCTGGTGACAAGTTGAATGAATCACGTAATTTCACCTGTATAGAATAGCGTTTTGATAGTTCACGCTCCTGTGACCCTTCATGTTTACAGTGTAAATCGTATCTATGAAGGCCAGAGATGGTGGTTGTATAACATATAAAGTTTTGTTGGTAACTGCAGTTAAGGGTCGTCTATTGTTTTTGTGTATCATGGGGTTTTTATTCGTTCTCTTTTTCTAAAATTTCAGTGAAGTTTTGGAAATAATTTTTATGTTTCCAATCGGTCTGTTCGTTATGGATGTCATCGGGATATTTATTCGTATCTGTGTAAACTTCAAATTCTTCCAAAATGTTCACAGGAGGGTCTTTAAGTATTGCTTGTAGAATTTTTAAACCATTTTCGACATGTTCTGCTGTGTAGTTTTGGTTCTTTAGGTGTAAGTAGACGCGAGACTGGTTCCTTTCACATTTTCTCTTTTTTACTTTAAATAGAATTGTAAATGTTCTTCCCGGTTTCCCAATATAAAATTTAGTGCAGTCATTACATAAAATTTTGTAGACACTTGGGCTGGAATAAATGTGGGCTTTTGTCTTTCATGATTTTAGTTTTATCACCAGACAAGCATCGCTTATATGAAACGTGCATAGAAGTAAGTGTGCTACATTAATTGTAACATCAACAGGTACGCTTCACAATGGCATAGTAGCCGAAAGAAGCTTGCAGTAAAGATATACAACCAGCACAAGCTGAATACAATAATTTGCAGCTAATTGGGAATGTGTTTATGAAAAAATTGGGGTCATTCGATACATAATATGAGTAAAATTAGCAAGCAGAAAGTATGGAGTAAAAAAGTATAGATGAAAGAACTCGATATCAAGAAGTACCAATACGTTTCCCGCGTCCCCACCGCGGAGACAGGAGCGCAATGGTGGCAGGATGAAGACAGTTCTTCCAGTAGCAACGTCACAACTTAGGGCTTTAAAACGTCATATGAGACCTAATTTAAATGGGACTCTAGAATGTAAGGACATTCGTATCACAGCAGCTCCTGGGCACGAGCAGAGGACGTCGCGTGCACCTTACTCGCGCGTCGCTTTTGGCGGCGCAACAAATATTACACCGGCCGAAAAGCGGTGCCGTCCATCAGGGGAGTCACGTGACCGGCGTGGCGCAGAGCCCAGCAGCGAGCGGAAATGGATAAGCGCGAGTAATTAACTCCTTTTTTTCCGGCGCGGGAGCGGTCCTCGGTCAAAGGGGACCGGACTGGGAAATAATTAACCAGAGAACTGTGCGCGGTGCCGCTATATCAGACCATAAAGGAGATTTACGAGCGCGCGGAGCTCGCGGCTCCCGGGGGCACTCGGGGAAAAACCAGCAGCGGAGCAGCCCGGCCCAAGGCCGGGGACTGGCAAAAAGCCCGGCAATCACTCGGTACAGCCCCAGCCGCACCCCCGGCCGGGGCGCGCCAGGCTCATGGGCCGGGGTCACGCGACGGCGGACTGCCATCGTCTCTCCTCTCCGTCTAGGCACCGTATTCTCTTTTTAAAATCACGATGTAATAAAAATTATTACTCGTGTCAAGGGTGACGTTGTCGGCGGTACGTTGAACTTATATACACTGACGAAAAAAAAGCCGCAACACAAGAAAGATTTGTGCGATATAAACGAAAGTTGGTAGGCGTGTTTCTTCATCTGAAAGATGATGTCTATTCAAATTTCGCGCCAGTTGCATAAGGGTGTCGCTAGTAGCGCAACTATAGGGATGCATATCGGGTCTGCTCTGAATACACGCTGCAACGGTCATGAGCGTTAGTTACCATTGAGACTGAGCGTGATGAGTTGATGTTAGTCAAGAATGCCTTTAAGACGACAAAGACCGCTATCAACATTTCGCTGAATTTGAAAGAGGTAGTATAAGAGGGTTACCAGGAGCTGGATGTTCTTTCTGCGATATTACAGAAAGACGTGGCAGGAATGTAGCCGCTGTACATGATTACTAGCAGCGGTGGTCACGAGAACGTACAGTCCCAAGTAGACTGGACTCCGGACGGCAACGAGGGAAGACCATCGTTTTTGGCACACGGCCCTGGCGCATCGTACTGCATCTGCAGCAGAAATCTGAGAAGCAATTGACGCCACAAAGACAGAACTAACTGAAACTTTCTGGCATATTAAAACTGTGTGCCGGACCGAGATTTGAACTCGGGACCTTTGTCTTTCGTGGGCAAGTGCTCTACTATCTGAGCTACCCGAGCACAACTAACGACCCGTCCTCACAGCTTCAATTCTGCCAATACCGTCTCCTACCCTAGAAACACCACAAAAGTTCTTCTGCGGGTCGTGCTTGGGTAGCTCATATGGTAGAGCACTTGCCCGCGTAAGGCAAAGGTCCCGTGTTCGAGTCTCGGTCCGCCACAGAGTTTTAATATACCAGGAAGTTTCATATCCGCACACACTCCCCTGCAGAGTGAAAAATATCATTCTGGAAACATTCCCCAGGCTGTGGCTAAGCCACGTCTCCGCAATATTCTTTCTTCCAGGAGCGCTAGTTTTGCAAGGAAATGGGCAATTGAATCACATACATTCAGCTCCGGGGACTGACTGACTGAAATATCTGCATGTTAAAACGATTTCTTTGATTGTTTTTCTAATCAGCAGTAAGCCGGCAGCCCTCCCGAAGTTAGAACGCTTGGCGTGGACCCTGTGGGGCGAAGCAGAGGTTCGAAAAGTATTGCATGTATGAAGTCGACAGTGAGTGTTTCTCAGTGATCAACGAAATTGTTACTCTGCTGCGGAAAACTGAGCGAGTTGGCAAATGCATTTCCCGTACATTGGTTCAGCTGTTTTTCAGAGTTGTTCTCGTGGGCTGCAGCAACTTTACGAGTCCATTTTGTAAAAGTTCCATCATCTGGTATAAATCGTAATAATGAAAATATTGTGTTAAAATACAATGGGAGGGGACCCTCACAGTTTTAAGCAAATGTCTGCTGTGGATCTACACAGTTAAAATTTGTGAATTAATTGAGAGAACAGGACATTTTTGCATCTGAGGTCATCCTTGTCCCAATATAGTCACGTAACAACAGTTCCGTGTCAAAAGAGTAAAAACGGGGTAGCCTAGAAAAGTCCCAAAAACCAACATCACGATCGGACTCAAAGTCACCAGAACCGTAAAACGATGTAGTATGCAATAAATATGAGAAAATATGTGCGATCACTTACGCAAGTTCCATAAAAAACCATTCCCTCGTGGCGGCCGACCGGGAACACTACTCAGGAAACCTGTGCAGTAGTAAATACTTACTAGCCGTGAGTATTGGGGGCGCACGCGACTTGTAACTGAGGTGCGGTATGAATCAGGTATGTGACTGGTAACTGTTTAAACCGGGAAATCAGGAACTGACATCAGAAAGGAGATGGACCCATCATTTTTACTGTATAGGTTCATATCCAACATTTTTTAAAGACTTGACGATACTTTCCCATTGTTTTGTAACATAATATTTTCATTATTACAGTTTACATCAGATGATGGAGCATTAAGTGCTCGGAAACCGGTCGTGTTCGTTGTCTTAGAAAATATTTTACAGTGGTCTCACGTCAAGACGTGGAGGCAAGAGCTAGTTGGAGGTAACGTTCGATTACAACGTGGCAGGCTTGGCGAGTTGGTGTGGAAGACAATAAGTCCCATTTGTTCCAGTGGAAATTTGTGATGTTTCATGTGTGTTCTACTTTTTAAAATTAGACTTATCTTGTTTTGTTTCCGGTAGAGAGTCTAGAAACCGGTTAGGTGAAGAGTAGTGACTGTTTGCGGTGCTCGTTCTCCAGTCCTGAGGTCGGATATGAGTATTTGAAAGTAGCAGTATTGTACAGGCCACTGATCAGTGGTACAGGTGTAAGCGAGCCCGGCGAAATTTATTTAGCTTGACAGCAAAACGTCACGAAATTTGTGGATCTTCGCCCACTGCTACACGGGCTACGAAGCACAGACGAGGAGGAATGTTACTTGTTCAGCCTCGTACGCAGTACGATATATAGTAGCAGGCAACAGTGTATACAGTAGCTAGCAACCGTTTATTAGTTGCCAGAAACCTTCACATAAGGAGCATTCAAATGAAACCCGGTCAACAGTGTAAAGTATCGTAATGATTTTATTAACTCAAAAATATAGTTATACATAGCACATATACTCAAAAGTAGCCGCCAAAGCCGTTGGCACATTTATCTCATTGCGACACTAGCCGGTCGATTCGATCCATGAAGCCGACCGTGGTGGCCGAGCGGTTCTAGGGGCTACAGTCTGGAACCGCGCGACCACTGCGGTCTCAGGTTCGAATCCTGCCTCGGGCATGGATGTGTGTGACGTCCTTAGGTTAGTTAGGTTTACATAGTTCTAAGTTCTAGGGTTCAAATGGTCAAATGGCTCTGAGCACTATGGGACTTAACATCTATGGTCATCAGTCCCCTAGAACTTAGAACTACTTAAACCTAACTAACCTAAGGACATCACACAACACCCAGCCATCACGAGGCAGAGAAAATCCTTGACCCCGCCGGGAATCGAACCAGGGAACCCGGGCGTGGGAAGCGAGAACGCTACCTCACTAAGTTCTAGGGGACAGAAGTTAAGTCCCATAGTGCTCAGAGCCATTTGAACCATCCTTGAAGAGGCTAGTAGGCTGCTGTTGGATCCACGCATGGACCCAGTCCCACACTTCATCGTCCGTTGCGAATCGATGTCCGCGAATAGCTTGTTACACAGCCTTCATCCGTAGATTTACACTGCCTCCAACTCCCTCCGCCGTCAAAAATCGAATCACTTCTCGTTGTTCCTGCTTACTCACCGGCATATTCGGTAGTGGACGATAACGTTTGTGACTACAAATCTTTAACATAACGCAGCGCGTTAGGTTTCGATTCCAGTAATGGAATCTTCTTCAGAACCTATAAATTAAACCACATACGGGCATATATTACTCACTGAAATGCATCATCAGTCTAATGATTGAATAATAAAGAAATCGCGGTACTTACAAAAATTAAATTATTTTGAGAGCCAAACACTGGCCATGTCACAGATTAAAAATTAAAACAATAAAGACGCATAATCATAAGATTATGTCTGTTAAAATTAAAACCATTAAGGCGAACGTAGACGGAGCTACACCGGCCAGAAACAAGGACCACGTGTGAGCGGCACGGAAACTAGGCGTCGCGAGCAGTTCCGCGGCGAGGCTCGGCCGCGGCCAAGCGCATGCGCGAGCGCAGGCGCGAGAGACAAACTGTCTCAAAATTACTTAGAGCAAATATACATATAAACAAAATGTGACTGAAAGCCGTCCTACAAATGGACAACCTTATCTATTGGTATAGCAACATTAAACAATTTACCTGAGAACAAACTACAAAGCCAAGGTATAATTTTTTTTTTTTTTTTAACATAGTAAGAGGGTGAAGCCCCGCTACAGTAACTAAAAATATTAGTGTCGAAATCATGGGTGCTAAGCATATAATGTTTTTAACATAAAAACGCTTTAGCAACTATGTGTCATTACCAGGCATATTACGAAATACAAAGTCCAGGGTGTAAAGTTTCATACTCTACCACCAACAACCTCAAAAAGAACTTAGTTCATTCTCTGTATAAAGGTACTAATAAATCATCGCTGTCAGGTGTGTATAAGATCACGTGTGCTGAATGTCTTTCCTATTACATTGGCCAGACAGGAAGGGCCCTCTCTGTTAGGTTTAAAGAGCATCTGCCGACAAAAAGCGGTGATGGAACACGAGGATCTACATTTGCTAAACATCTGGTCCAAAAGGCGCATGCTCCCAAGCCTCTAAATGACGCAGAGCTTTTGCATAATGAAGTCAAGGGATGTAGGCTAGACACCCTCGAACAATTTCAAATTTGTAAACATCTAATTATTGATAGAGACAGCTTACTTAATGATCAGCTGCAACTAAAAAATAGAAGTTATTTCGAAGGATTTCAACCTTTTACTCCAGTGGAGTTGACCCACAGTCCACTTCGAATGGCCGATGCTGTTTCCCTATCTGCTTTGTCCCTTTATTATAGTGCGATTGTACATGTGGATCTTTGTATTTCGTAATATGCCTGGTAATGACACATAGTTGCTAAGGCGTTTTTATGTTAAAGACATTTTATGCTTAGCACGAATGGTTTCGACACTAATTTTTTAGTTACTGTAGCGGGGCTTCCCCGTCTTACTATGTTAAAAAAAAAAAAAAAAAAAAAAAAATTATACCTTGGCTTTGTAGTTTGTTCTCAGGTAAATTGTTTAATGTTGCTATACCAATAGATAGGTTTGTCCATTTGTAGAACGGCTTTCAGTCACATCTTGTTTATATGTATATTTGCTCTAAGTAATTTTGAGACAGTTTGTCTCTCGCGCCTGCGCTTGGCCGCGGCCGAGCCTCGCTGCGGAACTGTTCACGACGCCTAGTTTCCGTGCCGCTCACGTGTGGTCCTTATTTCTGGCCGGTGTAGCTCCGTCTACGTTCGCCTTAATGGTTTTAATTTTAACAGACATAATCTTATGATTATGCGTCTTTATTGTTTTAATTTTTAATCTGTGATATGGCCAGTGTTTGGCTCTCAAAATAATTTAATTTTTGTAAGTATCGCGATTTCTTTATTATTCAATCATTAGACTGATGATGCATTTCAGTGAGTAATATATGTCCGTATGTGGTTTAATTTATAGGTTCTGAAGAAGATTCCATTACTGGAATCGAAACCTAGGTAAACGAGTAAAAATTACCTTGCAACTGAAGGCTGAAAAAATTGTTTATTTTCTGTTTTGTGACTACCTTCTCTTCGGCGCAAAACCACACTGGAGCTATGCAACATCAAACAGTGCGCTACGAGTTAATCTCTCTACCAACAGATGGCGTCCCATACACGCAGTTGCGTGGTGCCATTTTACGTGTAAGGCATTTGGTAAATGCACTGACCAGGTTTCATTTGAATGAACCTCATAATATGACACCGTGCCCGGGGTTTACGTAGCTTCCGTTGCACTCGTACGCACTACTTCGTGCCAGCAATGCTGTGCACAGAAACTACACCCACCCTTTTCGACAAAAGACTAGAGCGATATATGCAGTAAATGGAAAATATATATATAGCCAAGAGATGGTAGAACGAGAATTTGATCTCTACACGTAGCAAATATGAAATGCACATCAATAGCTCACACCGACCGGCTGTAAATTTGGCATTTCAGAAACATCAGAAGCTTATTTTGGAAGACTACTTGGAGTAAGAAAAGTACTCCAGTACCGTCTTTACCCTTCTGTTTACTTATTTCTTACCAATCCGGTCCTTGATTTGGATAACCTAAACAGAAACTAACGTTCTATGACTACGTATAGTTTTGTTCTCTATGTGTTGATAATATATACTTTTATTATCTACGATTTTTAATGCATAAATTTTTATTGACGGCATAGCGAGGGACGGATGTGAAAGTTGAAGTCTGCTCCCATCGTAATTCAGCAGTTGACTGATACAAAGTGAGACAAGACACGAGTAACGGATCTCCTTTCGCTTAGACAGCAGCACAATAATTTATAACTAGCTAATGGCGTGTCTTTCAGCACTAACATGATGAATATACCACCAACGTACTAGCACTCATATGGGAACCAACTCACTTTAGACCTGTATGTCTGTGTGTGGACCTCCTCTCATTGGGTACCAGATGCTGAGCTGAGTCATTACATAGTTCTTGCTGAACCACTGAAACTGCGTTTCATCTCAGCGACTCTAACCACCAGATGCATACTTCTGTGAATAGTTAAATTATAAATTAGCAACCAATTTTACCTTTTCATTTCGAATAGCGCAAAACTGTTTTGCGACTAGGTAAATGTTCCCATGGTCGAAATCGAATCAGCATTTGGCTACGACAATAGGACGTGCACACTAAATAATGTTTCCCGTACAGGGAGGGTATGAGCCCACACTTCCCAAAAACAGTTTCTTAAATATTGCGCACCTCGATTGATAACTAGAAATCATACCACGAAATATAAGCGGTGATAGCGTGTACGATACGTAGAAGAAATTATCTGGATCAGGCGCTATCCAATATGTTTGTTTCCATCTAATAGAAATGAAAAAGAAATACAGTTCTCAAACAACTGTGGAATGTCCCGACCCAGTCTCCTTCAAACGGATCGCGACGGCAATCTCGGGGCAGAAATTGCCAGTGGAAGCGAAGCTCCTCTGCTTAACGAATCAAGAGATCGCGACCTTGTAAAAGCTAACAGGCAATAACCCTGGATTCACAGTCGATTATTTGTCGTCACGTCTTCGCCCCCCTTCTTACTTCGACACACCTCACAGGCGCCAGAGAATGCCATCTCTCGTTGGAAAGATTTCGCGAATAAATCTCGAATGACAAAAAAAGTGGTTGCGCTGCCCGATGTTGGTGTTCATCAACCGATCTTGTCGCCATCGTCTGGTACAGACAGGTCGATTACCTTGCCTGTAGACACCAACAGACGTCATAACGCCCGTGAATTACTTTGTCATCGAATACGACTTACGAAACTGAAGAGACACCAATTTCGAATCTCAAGTAGTAGTGGACTGACCTTCAGAACGAATATAAAAGATCTGAAATTTTACAATTTCACAAAATAAGCTCTCAGAAAATGGAACATCTTACGGAAGCTAGCCCATTTGTTCTTTTATTCTTTAGTTACGTTGTCCTTTCACCAACTGCTTGCGCCTTGTCGTCTTGGACACTGTTGCTCTAGGTCTACCTAACACATTTGCCTTCTTCGTTACACTTGCTCTAACTGCGATCTTTTTCTCGCGCTGCATGTCAGCAACATATTCAATTCCGCCTAACGAGGAAGAAACTGGTTATCATCCTGAAACTTACTTTCAGTACAGAACTGTACTAAGAGTGGAGGTAGTGTATATTAGCCTTCCCCAGCAATTTCACCCAATCAGTTATAGAGCAATAGAAGGAGCAAAACCGAGGGAAGAATAGGGATTGAACGTTCCCTCGGCGACGATTTCATTAGGAACAGGAGGTCGGACTGCGCAAAGATAGGATAGAAAATGTGCTGTGACCTGTTTTTTCAGCATTCGATTTAAGTGATTTAAGGTGAAACTATGGAAAGCCTAAAACGGATAGTTACACGGGGATCTGAATTCCACTCCTCTCGAAATCGATTTCAATGCTTCAATGCTGCATAGCCTAGCTCCGTTGTTTCGGAGTAAATCCATATTTGACTTTTCCATTACTGCAAAGTAATTCTTACGGAGAACGTAACAATGGGTGTCAGAGGAAATACCACGGCCGTCAGCGGATCGACACAAATATTTTAAATTTAAAATGTGGCATTTACCGTCTACAGCAGTTTATGTTTTAACATACTGATGGCTGACTTCTTCCTCTGAGGTAACAAACGACAGATGCAGCTTCCTTTCATGAATGATCGATATTGCCGTATTCCAAATTTTCCTGCGCTGTTGTTCAGAACCTGGAGAGGAAAAGTAAAATTGGCATACACACAAAAGTAGCTTTCCTTTTTTGGCCTTTATAGAAGCTCTAGTAATCTTTCCTAATAAAAGTCAAGAAGTGAAAAACTATCCTAAGAAAGTCCATGGCATTTCAGTGAGAAGTGGACTACACATGGCGTACACGAAACCTCAGCATACTTACGCGTGTGGCGAACTTTTGATAATTCAGAATTACATACTGAAACTATTTTGCTGAACAAATACCTAGTAAAATCATCCGCTAAAAATTAAACTGTGACGGTCACAATGGCGGGATCATCTATTACTTTTTCTTTGTGACTGATTTATGATATGCTTTCGGGCCTCCTGCGTCGAAATTGCAAAGACACTTTACTGCCTATGTGGTGGCCTACAACACAAAACAAAATATCGGTGTCTCAGAACACAAAATTACGAAATAGGAAAGAAAGGAAGACTAGATTTTAACGCGTGTTCAGGAGAGACGGAGCATAAGCTCGGATGACTAAAGGATGCGGAAGGAGAGCGGCAGTGCGCTTTTCAAAGAAACCATGCCGGCATTTGCCTAGAGCGATTTAGGGAAATCGCGGAAAACTTAAATCTGGATGGCGGGACCGGTATTTGAACCCTCATCCTTCTAAATGCGAGTCGACTGTGCTAATTACTGCGCCACATCACTCGGTAAAATCACGAAAGCTCAACCTAGTAATTAAGGGGGAAGCAACATGTGCATCAGAAACCTTGATCTTTGGCGGTACAACGTCAATTAGAACTACAGAAAAGCAAAAAAAGAAACTTCAAGACAATTTTTTTTTCGTTCCGCTCTGCACAAAGGGAATCTGAATGAAAATATCTCACGATTTATGTAATATTTTGAGCAACTCACCGGCACAAAGGCGGCGGCGAATAAAATTTTGCGTCCAGTTTACGGAATGATGAGTTCTATTCCCGTCAAAATAATCTACTACGGTGCGCTGAAGAGCAATGACTCTGGGTTTTTTTACGTGAAAGCTCATAGAGCTTTTTAAATAAAACGTCAACATTCTTCATGCCTACATATTTATTTCTCAACATAGTCACCCTGATGACGAACATATTTCTCCCAATAGACACCAATTTGTCGATACCGCCACTGTAGAATGTTTGACTTTGTTGACGGAGCCACACCTTCACCTCTGCTTTTATCGCTTCATCACTGTCAAAGTGAAGTCATCGAAGGTGTTCTCTAGGTTTTGAAAGCAGATGGAAATCGAATGGCGCCGTGTCGGTACTGTATGGAAGATGATCGATGTCGGTTAACCCAAGGCGTCGGATTGTTACAGATGTCGCAGTGCACGTGTGTGGCCTGGCATTGTTCTGCTGGAGGAGATGGTACTGCACGCGTGGACGAACTCTTGGAATGCGAAACTCGACTACAGCACGCTGTTTCTCGCGCACCAACATTGTTACGTTACACGCCGCCACATAGCATGCTACGATTCGGAGCCCTATAGCGGCAGAGAGCTACACGTACATAGACGTGAAGAACAAAGATGTACAATGTTAATAACGTTTGTGTTATTTAAAAAGCTTTAGTAGTTCACATACAAAATTCGGAGGCATTACTGTTCACCACGCTCTCGTAATTCCTTAGCTCTCGATGCAAGCTAAGAACAAGCATCCATTGCGTACTGAAAAGAAAACCGTCTGGAAATAGTTATCAGAAAGGACGTTACACAAGACGGAACTAAATTCAAAATTTTATTCAGTAATTGACACTAAACGCTAGATCTAACAAGGGAACCTCCCCATCGCACCCCCCTCAGATTTAGTTATAAGTTGGCACAGTGGATAGGCCTTGAAAAACGAACACAGATCAATTGAGAAAACAGGAAGAAGTTGTGTGGAACTGAGAAAAAATAAGCAAAATATACAAACTGAGTAGTTCATGGGAAGATAGGTAACATCAAGGACGCTGGGACAGGGGGAGCTCCGTGGTCTCGTGGTAACGTGAGCAGCTGCGGAATGAAAGGTCCTTGGTTAAAAATCTTCAATCGAGTGAAAATTTTAATTTTTTATTTCCAGTTTATGTGACAAACTCTTATGTTTTCATCACTTTTTTGGGAGTAATTATCACATCCACAAGAAAACCTAAATCGGGCAAGGTAGAAGAGTCTTTTTACCCATTCGCCAAGTGTACAAGTTAGGTCGGTCGACAACATATTCCTGTCATGTGACGCACATGCCGTCACCAGTGTCGTATAGAATATATCAGATGTGTTTTCCTGTGGAGGAATCGGTTGACCTATGACCTTGCGATCAAATGTTTTCCGTTCCCATTGGAGAGGCACGTCCTTTCGTCTACTAATCGCACGGTTTTGCGATGCGGTCGCACCTTTCGTCTACTAATCGCACGGTTTTGCGATGCGGTCGCAAAACACAGACACTAAACTTATTACAGTGAACAGAGACGTCAATGAACGAACGGACAGATAATAACTACGCAAAAATAAAGAAAGTAAAATTTACACTTGTGGGAAGACTCGAACCAAGGACCTCTGACCTCTCCATCTGCAGCGGCTTACGCTACCACGAGACCACGGCGCTCCTGGACTCGCAATCTCCGTAATGTTGCATATGTGACCCATGGACTACTCAGTTTGTATATTTTGCTTATTTTTTCACAGTTCCACACAACTTCTTCCTGTTTTCTCAATTGATCTGTGTTCGGTTTATCAAGGCCTATCCACTGTGCCAACTTATAACTAAATCTGAGGGGGGTGCGATGGGGAGGTTCCCTTGTAAGAAAATTTGCACATTTTAACGTAGGAGAAACAACAAGAATTTGAAGAACTTTTAAGAGCTGAATAGAGGAAAGATATCAGCTAATTAAATTCATTCGTGTTACTGTGCTGGACGTCACGGCGCAAAAAGACGTTATATAATTATTGCATTATTTTGAAATACATGTTGCGTCGTCCTTTAGTTGTTTTCCCCATTTTCAACATGTTTGTCCCTGAATTGAGACATAAACAAACAGCTGTCTTTCTAAAAGTTCGCAACAGCCTGTCCTACGTCTGTCAGCTCCTCGCAAAGTAACGGCACTCTAAATGCCGTCACACTTTCAGGTTGGGCGCTGATTTACTGCCACGCCTAGCTATTAAGCGCTCAGGCGCACAATGCGCGTCAATTACTCCGTTTAATGCCAATAGACCATTGTCCGGTGACAGCGTCCACGTCTCAAATGCGCCTGGAACTTCACTTGCACATTCTACTAATTCCCGACAGGTCGCAGTTTTATGATGCAAGTATAAAAAGAATGACCGCTCACGAATGTCGCTAATACTTCTTCCACGTCAACCTGATGGTCCTTAACCTCATCTCTAAAACGGAGGTCAAGCCGCAATTACTAAAATCTGAATGTCTTTAAATATTAAAAATCTGGTCAGTCAATGACTTTTTGTAGAACTATTTTGACACAGAAGATATTAAAAAAGAAGCAGTGCAGTCCCGCGCTACTGACATATTTATATCAATGAAAAAAAAGTCTGAGGTTGTTCGGAGATGATGTATGCAGCAAAGTGACAACATCAGGAAATTGTAACAAAGTGAAGAAAGGCTTGAAGATAGACCTAATACAAGTATTGCTAGCTGATCTTCCGCATAATATAATGCGTGTAAGTATATCAAAACTGCCGGTATCTTTTGCGACGGGCGATCACTGGAATCGTCACACTGCCAAGTATGTATCTAGGAGTATCTCTCGCGTGCGATTTAAGGTGCAGCTACCATACAGACCTAGCTGTTTCTTGTACGAAGCAATTCGCTTACAAAATCCTTGTTCTTTGTTTGTCAGAATCCTTAACATATTGAATTCACGGAGGACAGTTAGAAAACTGAAAATAATTGCTGCGCGTTTCGTCGTGGGTTCGTATATTCACCGTGACTGTCACGGAGATTATCAACAAACCGACAAAGAATTCTCTGTAAACGTCCCCAAAAAACGAAAAAAATTGCACAAATGGCGATAGAAAATGATTTTGGTGGGTGTTTGGATACGACTGAGCCAACTGCAGGACACAGAAATCAACTGGAATGTAGTGTCATACCATATTGTAGATTTATCTCATATAAACTGGCGACATTATTCAACAACAAATGAAGTTAAAACTGCATTCCAAGCAGATACCAAACCCGAGCAAAGGCTGTAGTTTAAGATTAGGACGGGTGAGAACTGGATGGGGAAAGCGGTAGTTTATGAAATAAAGTGGCAACATTGTGAGATGAGGTATGTTGGTCAGACAGGGCGAAACCTTAAAATAAGACTGAAAGAAAATAGCGAAGAGTATGGTTCGTCGGCGGTAGCAAAGCACCTAAGGAATGATTAGCTTACGTTTGGAAGCATGCCGGACACCTGGAACCTATTGCACTTAGAAGAAAATGGATGGCTGCTCTCAAATTTAGAGAACATAGAGACATTTTGCGCTTTAAGAGACGAAGGTAGAAACATGTTTAAAAAAATGAAGTGTCTAAGGCGCATTTCGGGAACCACTTTAGCGATGTTCTCGTGAAAAACAGCCACCAACCTAATCTTAATTTTGTAAAGTTAATGTTTCCTGCTGGTTATTCTGTATGGATGCTACAATTGCAACATATGCGCAATATTGGTGTTTAGGATTTCCTAGGACTGACATATAAACTTTGAAAGATTTTGCTGTAGACAGCAACATCATTGCGGCTGGGATATACACGTTACGTGACAGTACAATCTTTGAGTACGTGAAGGCAGTTGCCCTTAGCCAAAACTGAGCTTTGTGATATGTTAGGCATCAACATGAGATGTGCGAGCATATTTTTTGATATGTTTCACAGTACATGATTGCTGCTGGTTTTTTACTTTCGACAGTGCCTAACAGCTTATTAGATTTTAGGTACGTAACACTGCACGGCAGTACAGAGAGTGGTTATAATTCAAGTGCAGCTATTCACAGAGGTCCAGTACGAGGTGTAATTACCGTAAGCCATCGAAACTAGGTAGACATTCTAATGTGTTAATGTGAAACCAATTTACGCTGGAAACAAATTAGCTCCAATTTTAGCCAGGTTCAAAATGGTTCAAATGGCTCTGAGCACTATGGGACTTAACATCTATGGTCATCAGTCCCCTAGAACTTAGAACTACTTAAACCTAACTAACCTAAGGACATCTCACACATCCATGCCCGAGGCAGGATTTGAACCTGCGACCGTAGCAGTCGCACGGCTCCGGACTGAGCGCCTAGAACCGCCACCAGGTTCAAATCTGGTACTGTGAATACAAGATAGACACACAGAAATGATTCCATCTGTAATGGATTACTAATGGGACGTGGACAGAAAAGGTCAAATAAGTGAGAAAGGCATAATTTCGATATTATTAACCCTCGCTTACACAATTTGTTCAATATGAGCGCCGGAGACATAGACGAAATGCTGTACAGCGCCAGATTTGCACCTGGTGCCCGAAATTGGAATTAATTTTTTTCCAAAACATTACATCTTATTACTACACTGACAACCATTACGCTATAGAATACGCTATAGAATATCACATATAGCATTACGCTATAGAATATCACTAAGTTTCGCTGCCATACGATAATTACAGCCTACATTGAACCTTTGTGATTAGTTACACTTTGATTATAATCACCTGGTGCTAGATCGATTTACATGGTTGTCAGTGTAGTAATAAGATGTAATGTTTTGTGTTTCCTTGTTTCGTAAAACTTGATAATGATACACTGTAGTCTGGTAACGTGTAGTGATAAATAAATCACACATTTTCGACAACTTGTGCGTAATGTTCTCAACACTGCTATAACAAAGCGTTCATCATCATGGAGAGCATTACGTACAAAATTTCGGAAGCCATGTTGCAAAATGGGTGAAGAAACCAATTACTTTCATCTCGCGTAATTATAAGAACGAATGGTTCAAATGACTCTGAGCACTATGGGACTTAACATCTGTGGTCATCAGTCCCCTAGAACTTAGAACTACTTAAACATAACTAACCTAAGGACATCACACACGTCCATGCCAGAGACAGGATTCGAACCTGCGACCGTAGCAGTCGCGCGGTTCCGGACTGAGCGCCTAGAACCGCTAGACCACCGCGGTCGGCAATTATAAGAACGGTATTATAATGACAGTTTTACCTTCAACGACTCATTAGAGAATGGAATAAGTAGAGAGAGAATCTGCCACGCACGGTATCATGGCTTGCGTAATACACTTGTAGATGTAGGCTGTTTCTGCAGTTGTAGACATATGTGAGCTTGACGTCACGTTTGTTGCTGGATTAGGTGTAACTGTTACAGAAGAGGCGCTTGAATTGAGAGCGAGTGGAATTTTGTCTTCTTGTCTTTACATTGTTAATGACGAGAGAAAGAGAGTGGAGGGGGACATAGCCATCATACAGCTATCTTCTGTCGAATAACAAAAAAAAAAAAAAAAAAAAAGGATTAACGTCCCTATCCCTCCCGTGGGCAAACCACAATTAACTCACTATAAACAGTTCTGCATGCCTTCGCTCCACGAAGCATTGCAGAAAATGTGTGCTACACGTATTTCGGGATATTGGCGTACAGCCTGGTCCTGCAGCTCCGTAATCATCGCTCCTCTATTTCCCGGTCAAACACCGGTCGTGAAACACTCTTCCACCGCTCAAATCTCAAATTCGTACCGAGTGACTCCGGTGCGTCAGTCTGTGGGATGCACCGTTTTTAGACTTCACTCTCTGTTGTCTCCCAGGCAGCTCTGAACCTAAGGCAGTAAATATATCGCAAAGAAACACCCTCAAAGCAGACATTAATAACGTTCCTTGCGTAATTCTCACCTTCTAGTATTACTCAAGCTCATTTCTCCAAAATATAACTTAAAGGAGAATAATTTTTGACGTCAAGCGGTTCATTATCCCTATCTACTCCAATTTTTAAAATGTTATGATCTTTCTTCTCTCTGAAGTCTGATAATTTGTATCAAAAGTTAGAAAAAGTCTCAGAAAGAAAAACTGCGTGCAAAGTTTGTGTTTTTGGGCCGAAGGGAGAAATGGTATGATTTAACATCCAGTTGAAGTCGATGTACCTTAGAGAGGGACCACAAGCTCATCTAGGGAAAGAATGGAGCAGAAAGTTGCCCGCGATTTCTTTTGAAGAATCATCCTTGCATTCGAGAATGATAAATTAGGGAAACAGCGAGAGAACAGAAAAGACAAAAGTAGCCGTGAGAATTTGAATCACGCTCCTCCCCAACATGAGTCCAATGTATTAACCGCTGTGTCTGTTCGTCGGTGAGTATTTGTGGAACGAATCGAACGAGACGTCTCTTCTCCTTCGCTATCGAAAACATCAGAGACCACGATGTCCTAGGAATAAAATTTGAAAATCTCTTCCAGACACGTCGTAATCTCTTGACAACTGTGCACAAGTGAAAGCAAACTGATACGTATCACCATCACATGTTTTAGAAACTGCTTTGATATGAAACTAACAACCTTGAGTAAAGTACTCTGACTACAAAAATTCTGCGCTTTTGGTAAGAAGTTAGACGCAAAGATGTTGATGGTAAAATCTGTTTACCAATTGTCAAAACGCAATGGGATTTGTACGATGTGTTGTGTACATGCTTAATTCTCGAAAACATTAGACTTTCATGCTGCAGCGGTTGAAAAGGTGCTTGTTTTATTCTCATTTTCTTAGGGAGAAAATAAGCATCTCATATTTATCAGCGTGAAAATATGACCGCGTTGGGTGAACGGTATAACCTCAATGTAAGTAAGACTAAGATTAAACGTTCGGTCGACAGCAAAGTCATTAGGGACGCAACAAGTCCTTTCGAGAACTACTACAGTAATCCAGGATCAATACTTTTAAGTCACATTCAATATTCCTACTGGATTCTGAGCAAATTTCTAGACAAGTTATCTTTCACCTGAAACTGTATGTAATAATATCATTTAAAACGGAAATGCAAAGGGGGAAAAACAGTTTTTTTATTACTTTTCTGAACGAGAACTGCCGTACTGGGCAATTACACTTTACCATCATTGGCATCGTTGGGTATCCTCACCATAGCGTTCAATTGTGCGAATTTTCCTCATGAGAAAAGTTTAATAACAACAAATATCGCCTAACAAATTTTATTAACATTGAAGATAAAGCAGCTGCAGTTACGAGTGAAAAAATTTCCTCGTGGTGAGGAGAGTAACCTCCCCTTCTCTCTCTCTCTCTCTCTCTCTCTCTCTCTCTCTCTCTCTCTCTCTCTCTCAAAGACACACCACACACACTCTCACTCTCTCTCAGATGTAACAAAATTTTCTTATAAAATTCTTTCTAATGTATGATGCAGACGACTTAATAAACTATAAAAATATATGAATCATAATGAATTAGAGATTTCTTTGAATGTATTTTTCATACTGCACTTCTTCAGTGTAATTTCTTCTAAAGGATTTCACAGTCGTAGCAAATTACTTTACAGCGGTTGTCGTTCCTACATATTGCCAACCACATGCAAATAATGCTCCCGTGAGTAGAAACTGTTTAATATCTAGTGGCAATTGTCCGTAGTTTCTTCAGTCACATGTTCTCAGTCCGTTTCGCGAATGGCTACTGCAACTATTGGACGAACGAACACTTGTTAGATATTCACTGCGGGGCCATTGTGGACAGGACGTCGAGAACCTGCCTCTCACAGCCAAGTGCTAGTTTCGCCGCAGGCATGCATGCTATGTTGATACTGTGCATGTCCCCTATGTACATTTGAATATAATTCACTAAATAACTAGATTAATGTGCTATGTATCTTTTAGATGCATCCCGTCCTTATGAAAGATAGTCTCCCTAAGGCTTATTGAACTTACAGAACTGGTAAATTTCAAAAATTAATTTTAAACAAAAAAAACTAACTTTGTTGTCCTTAAGCCTGGACCATTCACACCATTTCCACTCCGATTTCAAATAAAATAAGTTAATTCACTTCAGTATAATGACCATACCTAAAGCAATCTAAAACGCAGAGCAGACGTACATCGGGTGCATTAACCTATCTGTCGTTCACTCTGAATTAACCATACGACAATTTAAAATTTTTTGCTGCTGAAATTATTATTTCGGCATTTTTGACAATGACATTCGGCGTATCGCGTTTCCAAAACATAAATTGTCTCGGTTTAAGAGAACTGTCGCTTTGGGTGGAAAAAATAAAAATTTCCGTTAGGTTAACAAGACGGTGACGTGGTTGTCGTTAGAATGGATAAGAAAAAAAAATCAACGTTGTGGCCCTACAAGACACCGGGAAGGCTTAACGAAATTCGTTTGTCGCCAGCAGGCAAGCGGTTACGACATCTTGTGGCTGACAGGTAGCTACGTTGTTATCATTAGTCGAGGTAGGAAAGGACAGAGAAAAAAAGAAAGGAGCCGACGAATGATTTGCTTTAATTAAGTGCCAATTAAGAAGACCAGCGGCTCACTAACTGTATCTGATCGGCCTAGTTTAGTTGGAAGCGCGTAGCCGTATGAAGGCCGAACGAAATTTGTTCCGAGCAAAGACAGATTTTGACGAGAAAAGCACATTACCGACAGGCGGTAGAGGAGAAGGCGAGGCAATAATGCCGGCGGCGCTGCGACGAACACACAAGTTTCGTCTAGAGACCTTCATCTATTATTCATTTGTTGGTATAAAGGCAGCGCTTTCACTTTCTCGAACACGAAAGCGCGTTTACCTTTTTGTTATACAGCAGGGCAGATGCCCTTGTCATCCTGGAATGCCATTTCAGAAACCGAGAATGATTTAAAACTCACCGATTTCCAGTGGCTTGAAGCTACGACGAATATAAACGTAACCTATAATGCTCGTTCATTATGCAGTGTTAACATCAATAAAAGCGACAAACGGCAGGGGCGGGCTCTTGACTGTAAATGGAAGAGAAGGGTCCTATGAATATGTGTCCGGAATACATCATTGCCACAGAAAATGGCGTTGACGATTGAAAGTCCTTCTGACCACGTGCTGGGTGTTCCTTGCGTGTTGCAGGATGATTGACGCAGTGTACTGTAAGCAGCAGAACGGTCCGGTATTCATGTCGGGTAAGCAGCAGAATGGTCCGGGATTCATGTCGGGAACAAGCCGAGATGGTGTTTGCTTACGGCGAAGCAGATGGAAACAGTCGAGAGGTATAACGGCTATTTCCCAAAACAAGTACCTCACAGGCACCAACCACGTCACACAACATTTCAAGCCCTTTTTTTGGCGTTTGTGTGATCACAGGTCCTTTCAGACAGACGACCGTGCAGAGAGGCGGCCGACGTTTCATACACCAGATTTGGAGGAGTGGGTTTTACAGAATATGGAGACGAACCCTAGAACAAGCTCCAGTCAAGTGGCCCAACAGCATGGTGTAAGGTAAATTAAAAGCCCAAAAAGGGTTTGAAATGTTGTGTGAGGTGTGGTGTCACCGCCAGACACCACACTTGCTAGGTGGTAGCCTTTAAATCGGCCGCGGTCCGTTAGTATACGTCGGACCCGCGTGTCGCCACTATCAGTGATTGCAGACCGAGCGCCGCCACACGGCAGGCTAGTCTAGAGAGACTCCCTAGCAGTCGCCCCAGTTGTACAGCCGACTTTGCTAGCGATGGTTCACTGTCTACATACGCTCTCATTTGCAGAGACGACAGTTTAGCATAGCCTTCAGCTACGTCATTTGCTACGACCTAGAAAGGCGCCATATTCAGTTACTATGTCTTCTGAACAGATAAAATTGTGACTGATATACCGCCAAGAGCGACGTTCATCATTAATGGATTAAAGTTAAGTATGAAACTAATTACGTCCGTTTTCTGAATTCTAATTCCTTGTCATGTTCCAGACCTCACGTCAGTATAGTTCTTCCCTCTTCACGCCAGCCTGCGTGAGCTAAAACGCGTGCATTTCGGCCTCCATTAATAACACGGTGTTGGCTCTTCTGCCAACCCAACATGAGGTGGTTGGCGTCTCTGAGGGTACTTGTTTGAGAATACAGCCGTGATGCCCCTCGACCGCTTCCATCTAGTTACCCGTACACAAACACCATCTCGGCTTGTTCCCGACGTGAATGCCAGACCATTCTGCTGCTTACAGTACGCTGTGTCGATCACACAGACTGCAACACACAAGGAACACAGGACACGTGGTCAGAGGAACTTTCACTCGGCGGCATTGTCTACCGTGCCAACTACACATGTTTGACGAATGTTCATAGGACCTAATTTCCTCCATTTCTAGTTAGGAATATGTCCCTGCAGTTTGTCGGTTTTATGACTGTTCACCCTGTGTATTTCTATGCGGAACGTATAAACCACCCATTAAACTTTTTTCTTCAAAGACCGAACATTTGAAATGCTTTCGAATTTTTCTTTTTTTACTCAGTTCAAGTAGGAACCGTCTGAAAAAACGACCTTAAAATGTCGATTAATAACACTGAATCAAGTTTCATTTGTAACCCATGGAATTAAAACCGTACGCATTACTATATAGCCCACGAAGACGAAAAAAATGCTGACAACAATTCTGAATGAATTCAGAATTCGGAAAGCAGCCGAAATGTAATTACACAAATTCTGCTCCTGAAGCCAGAATGTGAGACATCACGGGCGACCGTAAAGCTTTACTCATGAAGTGGAAGACGAAGGAAACACATAATCGGGATTAACTGAACTCGGAAAAAAAGAAAGAGTAAAATCGTAGCATTCGTAGCAGTCAAGCAGTTTTATTAACTTTTATTTATTGGACTACCTGTTATATCTCTTCTAACGCCAAAAATATTTTTTTGACATACTTAAAGCGGCCTAAAGCTCAGCTGCACCTGGAATAATAGAGAGATGAATGAAACTAAAAAACAGTACATTACAATAAGAGTATCTATTGCCTTTGGTTCAATGGATACATGCAAGAATATAGCAATCAAGATTTGAATGCTGCTCCCTAATCTGCTCACTCGCTCTATTAGACTATATCTGTTAAGGGGTTACGTGTTCCTTCGGGAGGGCCGGCCAGTGTGGCCGAGCGGTTCTAGGCGCTTCAGTCTGGAACCGCGCGACCGCAACGGTCGCAGGTTCGAATCCTGTCTCGGCTATGGCTGTATGTGATGTCGTTAGGTTAGTTAGGTTTAAGTAGCTCTAAGTTCTAGGGGACTAAGTCCCATAGTGCTCATAGCCATCTGAACCATTTGAGCCTTCGGGGAAAAAAAAGGAAAGAAAGAAAAAGAAAAGAAAAACCTGCCCAACTGCCGTCAACAGTCTTAGGCTCTAGCAGAATACGGGTAAATGCAAAACACTAAAATCACAACCACAGGTATTTGGGCCTTGCACAACTGCCTGCGCACGATATTAAAAGTATTCGCACAAAGCGTTTACGGTCATTTTTCCGCCTGTAACGAAAACTCATGCTCACAGGCATTATTTGGACTACTTTTACTGCTGATACTTTTCCACTGTTCAAAGTTACGAAATGATTTTAGTAAACTATAGGCTAAGCGAACTATAATTGCCGGCCGATGTGGCCGTTCGGTTCTAGGCGCTTCAGTCTGGAACCGCGTGACCGCTACGGTCGCGGGTTCGAATACTGCCTCGGGCATGGATGTGTGTGATGTCCTTAGGTTAGTTAGGTTTAAGTAGTTCTAAGTTCTAGGGGAATGATGACCACAGATGTTAAGTCCCATAGTGCTCAGACCCATTTGAACAATTTTTTCAACTATAATTAGATTGGATTTTAACGCTTTGCGGAGAACTGAACGATATTTTCTCACTTCAAATTAATATATTGGCTCTGAAGGGCACTGAATAGTCATGACGTTAGGTACTTCGTTCTTATACTTGCGACTTGGCGCCCTGTTCCCGTCACGTATGGAGCGAGGTAAAATCATTTTCTGCATACTTCGCTCTAGATACTTTTATCTTATTTGATTATCCCTATGCGACATATACGATTTAGTCTGTAAAATGGCTGCATATATTTCCTCAAATTTTAGTGATAAAAGCGTCGTCTTGCACCTTAAAATCCTTCAACGTGTACCGTCATGTCATTCTATAAAACACTTAAAATGCTAAAACAACTGAGGTTTCGGCCGTGTTGTGCGGCCATTTGCGGGACGTAGCCTAATTTTTCTGTCGAGTGGGTACTTCAGTGTGTCGTGTCTCTACTGTTCTCATAATTATGATCAACGTTAAATATCCTTCACCAGCCCTAAAAAGCCACTGGTCAGTGTTAGGAGAGAGGGAGGGGATATATGACTATTTGTTACCCCACTGCGAATCGACGACAACCTTGTGACGGCCTTGTTTTCCTGCTGTTAACGCAGGTACAAGTGGCGACATTTCTTCCTCGACTGTCAGTTCGACTGTCTTATGCATCACTATGCCAAGCGCCGATTCTTTAACCTTTCTGATGTGAGCGCATTCTGCTGGAAAACAGCGTAACCTGTTTCGAAAAAAATCATCGTTCTCGTAGTAGCAAACGGCTGCTGTGGGAGACTAGGAGAAACTAATTGCCACTTCGCCTATGTTCGATTTTCAATTTTGCGTCACAAATCCACAAGTCACAATCCAAACTGTAGTTTTGCAACAGAAGATCAAGCACGCCTTACTAGTCTCTGGTTTACTGATAGTAAACGGAACGTGCGGAAACGCTGGTTTACAGCATCGGCTGTTTTCACAGACCAAACAAAACGCCTTCTTCAGTTGCTCTGTGAGCTGTGTGGTGTTTACGGACTTAATAAAATGGTTCTGAGCACTATGGGACTTAACTTCTGAGGTCATCAGTCCCCTAGAACTTAGAACTACTTAAACCTAACTGACTTAACGACATCACACGCATCCATGCCCGAGGCAGTATTGGAACCTGCGACCGTAGCGGTCGCGCGGTTCCAGAATGGAGCGCCTAGAACCGCTCGGCCAACGGACTTAATACTAAGTTATCTGTAGTAATGATATGATTACAAGGTGCGATAATGGATGCATTCAAAACAAGGACACAACGCCTACTGAAAGTGCAACAAGGATGTCAAATATATCTGGAGCTTTAAAGATACGAAAATGTAAGAGTCTTTTAGGTGGTGACCTCAGAATTATCTAAAACGACCAAAACATAATGTCACGAACTTTATGCATTCCGTTCATCTTCAGTTCATTAGGGAGAATATACATTCTTAGGTGCGAACTTTCCAACTCATTATTCTTCGCTCAATGAAAATAACCCTAACAATGATTTAATCTCAAGTGTAGTAGTGGGTAAGGAAACCGTTGATGGGGCTGTAACTTGAAACGTATATGAGAACTTGAGATCTGGCAGTACCCACGCTGACAATGGTGAAAGGTAAATAAACGTAAATGAAGAGATGACGCAGCAAAATGTACGTACTAATGACGCACAAGATAACATTGCTGAACCAGACAGAAGTAACTGCAAGGGAGGCCAAAAGAGAGACAGAACCGTAACTAAGAAAACCAAGATTAGAAGACTAGGGAAAAAATGTTGCATCCAAAATAAGGGCTATATGGCTCAAAGAAGTATCTTCGAAGAAACTAAACGATTCCGACATTAGCTCTACACATGCAAATGACTGAAAAAAGTAGGGCACGACAATGTAGGAAACAATTTGATAAATTTTATAGTGTTGAATCTCACGTTACCAAGCGTGCAATGATTTGATCATTGACTGCAGAATTTTAAACAAAACTGAAAAGAGAGAAAACATGAAACAAAAGTAAGTTTAGTATGTTGTACGAATTTTGAGGGGTGGTTGTATGCAAAACATTTTTACAGACGTTGAGGATGTCAAGTTGTAAAGAGGATAACGATTTGCAAACTAAGAGACGCCCTGGACGAGTTTGTGACTGTCGTGGAGTAGGTAGTGGGAAAAATAAAATTGATGATATCCGTGTAAAAGAGGTAATTGAGCAGATCAATATTTTCCTCAAATGTAAATGTTTAATGTTAGTTGCACTGTTAAAATTGTTTTGTGTTTCATAACAGTCAATATAATATACTCCCATGCTACAATAACTAGAGTTTTGTTACCTTCAGCATGTTTTCAAACAGTTTTTAGCTTGCAAGTAATAACTTTCTATTTATTAATCTTCGTTTCCAATAAGGTAACCTCATAAAATTGTTTCAGACTATGAAAGGCATGTGGTTTACTAATGCTTTATAATTACAGGCATAAAAGACTATTCATAACGCATAATTAGACCAAAGGACTTCCAAGTCTTTTAGTAGGTTGATGCACAACAAAAGCTCACAAGTAACACTCAAGAGTAAATAAGCTAACGACCGTGGCCGACAAATGTTACTCCATTCATAGCAGATGGAGAACTTGACTTCCCTCTCATAGTGATGGCTGCGAAGACTGGAATGGCATCGAGCTAACTGTCCTTGCTTAGCGAGCTCTGTCATGGTGTGATACACACTGAAGAATAAGATTTGATACAAAGATATAATATTTAAGAAGAGGCCGAATTTAATTAATATCAAGTCACACCTATAGTACTAGAGGTAGAAGCAGAAGAAATCCGTCGGACAGAGAAATTTAAATATCTGGGAGAGTCGACAGGCCGGCCGTGGTGACCGACCGGTTCTAGGTGCTACAGTCTGGAACCACGCGACCACTACGGCCGCAGGTTCGAATCCTGCCTCGGGCATGGATTTGTGTGATGTCCTTGGTTAGTTAGGTTTAAGTAGTTCTAAGTTCTAAGGGACTGATTACCTCAGATGTTAAGTCCCATAGTGCTCAGAGCCATTTGAACCAAACCTTACCATGAATAGAGAAATTAGAAATAAGAGACACACAAATCTTGAGAAAAATCCTGGATCTGGTCAAAGAAAATAGTGAATTCAGGAAGCGACACAACCATGACCTCTACTTAGAAACCATTCGTAGAGGAAGAATAGTTCTCTACTGCCACACCGCTCCTGAATCCCATAAGGTTGAGCAATCAGGTTCTCCTTTACCTCAACATGAAAACCAGGAGATGGGCTCACCGAAGTCGAAAAACATCTGCTATAAGTGGGGACATCACTGGACGCTATCTATAAACACACACCTCATGGAATACGCCGATTCCTATCAGATCACGGAAGTTAAGCAACACCGGGCGTAGCCGGTACTTGGAAGGGTTACCGCCGGGTCACTTCACGCGCCGTTGCCAGTTTTCCCTTTGCGTTTCCAGCAAAGAGGAATAGGCCTGGTGGCGTAAACTTCCTGATCACCAGACCTTGCGCCAATGTCGTGGATTAAATTCCAAACCCCTCCTCAGTGTCTCAGGGAGTGAGGGCATGAGACATTGTTGATGGCGATCCGTCCGTCGAATGGGGCCTTACGATCGGTGGCCGTTTTTTTGTTATCGAGACGAGAAGGCTACGTGCCGGTACCGGATTTTACCCTCTCTCTTCTACCACCTTTATAAAACGCAAACACTGCACGTCACACACACACACACACACACACACACACACACACACATACATTACAGTTATATATATGTATCAGAAACAAATAACACCAAACTCTCACACTTCACACGAAGGATAGGAAAGATGCATGCGAAGGATAGAAAAGCCTTTCCAAGTAGGCGACTTAACCTGGCCCTCGTATCAGTCGTGCCATATGCCTTTACTTTTTACAAACGCATACCACTCAAGAATAACCTCTAAGAGCACCTGTGTTTCCAAGAAAACTTAAACTAAGAATTGGCTAAACGCAAAGTGAAGCAAGGAAGGAAAAGCACAAGAAACGAATGCGGGAATACTGGGCTAAAGTTAAAACCCAGCACAAGAGAAAGGAAAAGTGCAGACGAAATAGCGTGGTCAAGATACGGATAATAAGAAAAGAAAAAGAAGAATATCATCCAGTGAAGTGAAATATTTCGAAAAGGGTCGTGGAACTGTAATTTAGAAGTACAGGAAGTGTATTCAAAAATGTTCAAATGTGTGTGAAATCTTATGGGACTTAACTGCTGAGGTCATCAGTCCCTAAACTTACACACTACTTAACCTAAATTATCCTAAGGACCAACACACACACACCCACGCCCGTGGGATGACTCGAACCACCGCCGGGACCAGCGGCACAGTTCATGACTGCAGCGCTCCAGACCGCTCGGCTAATCCCGTGCGGCAGGAAGTGTTATCTCAAGTGCGAACATGAACCACTATCGCCTGTATGTTGGAACGACGACAATGAAAACTTGTGTCGGACCGGGACTCGAACCCGAATTTATTGCTTTGCACGAGAGTTCGCCTTAACCGCCTCAACCATCCGTGCATGAGTCACGGCCCGACCCAAACTTGCACGTGTCGTCGTCCACGTGTCACAACCTGCACTCGTGCGCTACGTATTTCCCGTCCAGGAAGGACATTTCTATTGAGAGTCGAGGGCCTGGTATCGTCGAATAAGTACATAGGGACTGATGACCTTGGCAGTTAAGTCCCATAAGATTTCACACACATTTGAACATTTTTTTTAATAACTACAAAATAGCATGTCCGAAGGAACATTGCATCATACTTCTAGTAAAATAGGCAGATGGAAGTTTGGGTCTGGCCGTGATTCGTGCACGGATAGCCGAAACGGTTAAGGCGACCGCTCGTATAAAGCGGGAAATCCAGGTTCGAGTCCCGGTCCTGCACAAATTTTCATTGTCGTCATTCCAATACCCAATCGATAATGGTTCGTACTCGCAGTTCCGAATACATTTCCCCAATTTCTTGTTGACTGTAGTCGCTGCGGTGTCTGTTCCATCGGACATGCATGTGTGTCGGAAGAACATTGCTTCGTACTTCTTAACAACACAGGCACTGTTATTTCGTAACATAAAAGTCTTTTGTATGTGTGTGTTTGTCTATGTGTTTTAGTTGTACGTTACAGTTTCCATAGGGCCTAGCCTTTAGTGGTTGCATTCAATCATTATCTGATGGCACTCCTGCAGGCCACATAACGAGAAGGGCAGATGCGAAGCGGCCTCTTTCAAAAGGCACGGAGAAGGGACAGGCCGTCCACTTAGTAGTACGCTTTCAGCGAGGCGGGAGGGGCCTCGGCCGTGTAAATCACTGCTGGAGATCCTCAGCTGGCAATTAGCGGCCGGGCTGGGCGCGCATTAGAGCGAAATGGCGGCCGTTCATCATCGCAGCCCCACATCGCTTGGCTCGACTCCAGGCCGCGTCTATTCGCGAGCTGCCCGCCGATAGCCGCATCGGCGCACTGCGATTCCGCGCGCTACCGTGGCGGCACCGGCGGCAGCCGTGTGCAGAAATCTCCAGACCCTACTGACCAGTCAGCCTCAGCAGTTCGGCAACGGGATCAACCAAACGTATTCCGCAAAGTCTGTTACATGCAGCGTGTTCTGAAAACAACGGCCAATGTGTGTATGTGTGTGTGTGTGTGTGTGTGTGTGTGTGTGTGTGTGTGTGTGCATGACCGCATGGAATCAACGCAATGAGGCTGGTTGTCATGGGGATTGGACACAATGGCAGGGAGGAGCTATCAAGTTTGAACATGCCCAGGAACACACTGTGAATGGAATTACTCGATTTGCTGTAGTATCCAGTGCCTCTACAGGGAATGCTGTACCACTTGCAGCCTTGTAAGGACAGCGGTCGCAAAAAATGACTATGACCGACAGTGTCTGGGGACGAGTGTCACGCTTTGTCAATGACAAATACAGTAGGAATTACAGCTGCCAATAAATAGATATTCAGTTCAACCAGTTTCAGAGCGAACATTGTGGAGAGAAATGCAAGCTTGGAGTCGGGGACCTAACGAAATGCAATTGCTCACAAAGGCATGCCCACTCTATGGCAAAAAAAAAGTAGCACCACGAAGGAATTATGGGGATGGAACAGAAATCAGCAGATGTAATGTACATATACAAACAAATGAGTACAGTTTCACAAAAAATTGGATGATTTATTCAAGAGAAAGAGCTTCACAAACTGAGCAAGTCAATAGCGTGTTGGTCCACCTCTGGCTGTTATGCAAACAGTTATTCGGCTTGGCATTGGTTGATGGAGTTGTTGGATATCCTCCTTATGGATATCGTGCCAAATTCTGTCCGATTCGCGCATTAGATCTCAGAATCAGGAGATGCTCAGGAGACCTGTCGATAATGCTCCGAACATTCTCAGCTGGAGAGAGATTCGGCAACCTTGCTGGCCCAGTTAGGTTTGCGGAGTACGAAGACAACCAGTCGCCGTGTGAGAGCTGGCATTATCTTGCTGAAATGTAAGACCAGGATGGATTACCACGAAGGGCAACAAAACGAGGCGTAGAATATCATCGACGTACCGCTGTTGTGTAAGGGTCCCACTGACAACAATCAAAGGGCTCCTCTGTGAAAAGAAATGGAACCCCAAAACGTCAGCCGGCCCGAGTGGCCTTGCGGTTCTAGGCGCTACAGTCTGGAGCCGAGCGACCGCTACGGACGCAGGTTCGAATCCTGCCTCGAGCATGGATGTTTGTGATGTCCTTAGGTTAGTTAGGTTTAAGTAGTCCTAAATTCTAGGGGACTGATGACCTCAGAAGTTAAGTCCCATAGTGCTCAGAGCCATTTGAACCATTTGAACCACTTCGTAAGGGCATTTGTTATTTCATGTCCGAGTGTAATCTTTTAAGGAATCATTTCAGCCACTTACAGCTTTCCCGAAATTCCTTGTAGTGAATGTCGCCTGCTACTTGATATGCAAGCCATTGTGTCTCACCACCATGATCTGCCTGGGAAAGTCCTCAATCATCCATAGAGGGTGATGGGGCAATGCAACGCCCCGAGTTTGCATTCGGGAGGAGTGCTAGATGAAGGTCCACCCGTACATTCGCCGGTTTCTCAAGATCGCCTAAGGTGGGATGATGTAAGCTTGCTTTGGAAATGACAGTTTCCCTCTCCATCCATGTTCCATCTCTATGGCCTCTTCATCGGCGGTGGAATAAAGGCTCTCTTCGTTGCTTGGAAAAAAAGCCAAAGGTAAGACTAAAGTGATACGTAAGTTTTGAATCAGAATCAGAGGAGCCACTCTGTTGTCACCTAAAGACTTGACTGCTAATAATGTTTTCAGTGAAAGAAAGAAAGAAATTTTCTGTAAACAAATTGCGAAAATTTTAACGATAGCAGTGTTTCTGCGTTTTTGAGAATTTTTCTACTGATAAGTAACGACTAAGTATAGTAAGTGAATTAGAAATTCCTAGCTGTCTATACTGTCTGTTTGTCATTGGAAGAGAAAGGGAGATCAGTGTTTAACTTGACGTCGACGACGAAGTTATTCGAGACTGAGCACAAGCTATCATTGGGGGAAAATGAAGAAGCAAAGCGGTAGTGTCCTTTGGAAGGACCGTCGCGGCATTCACCCTAAAACGCAGGAAACCTACATCTGGATGCCCGGAATGGATTTTGAACGGACGTCCTCCCGGATACTTGTCTTATTACCGCGCCACTTCGCTCTTTGCTTGCCACCGGCTATTTCTTAAATAGAAAATCTGGCCAATTACTCATTACAATGCAATGTTTTAGCGCAAATGGTGTTAGGTTAAAGGTAACACGGTTTTAACATCCGGATGTTTATAATTCAAGCGCAGCTACTCGCAGAGGTACAGTGTGGGTTGCAATTATCGCATGCCAGCGGAAATAGGTAGATATTCCAATGCATTAAACCGGAACCGATTTACGTTGGAAAAAATTCCGGTTTTGGGCACAAGGTGCAAATTTGGCACTGTACAACATTTCGTAGACGTCTCCGCTGCTCATACTGCACCAACTATGTAAGCGACAGTTAATAATAAAGTCAAAATTTTGCTTTCTCACTTGCGAGATATTTCTGCCGACGTCTCGTTCCTAATCCATTACATATGGAAACATTTATGTACGCCTTTCTGCATTCACAGCGCCAGATTTGCATCTAGTGACCAAGAAATGAGCAAACATTTTTTTCTAGTGTAAATCGGTTCCGCATTAACGCATTAGAATATCTACCAAGTTTCACTGCTACATGACGATTACAACCCACTCTGGACGTCTTTGAGTAGCTATGCTTTAATTATAACCACCAAGTAGTTAGTGCAACGGAAAATTACGAGATTTAATAACACTGTCGGCTTGATAAATGGCGTTACAAAGCTTTCGGGCTTGTAACAACATCGGAGGCGACTTTTCTGTAACAGCGGCGTCGGCTGTGGCGGCCCTAGCAGAGTCTCATTACGTCGCCATGTTGCTGGGAATCCCCAGTTTAAACGGTTGTGCAGACAGGTCACGTAAGAGTAGGCAGAATTACGTATGCAAAGCGCAAGTAAATTAGAATCACTGCAGAATAAGCAGTCCCAAATGAGCTTTCGCTGCCACATTAGGCAAGCAGTCGCCTAAGTGGCTTCGTGAAACAATCTATTCTCTGTCAAGCGCCCTCAGAATAATTCCTTGAAAGTACCTCGTGAGAAGAAAATTACCTTGCTGTCTAAAATACCGACAGAGTGGGCACAATGTGTACCCCGTTATGGCTATCCGGTTGCTGGAAATGAACTAAGGTAGCGGATATTTGTCACCAGTTATTAACGGTCAGAAGGGAAGTGGCAGAGCTGTTCTAGGCGCTTTAGTGTGGAACCGCGCGACCGCTACGTCGCAGGTTCGAATCCTGCCTCGGGCATGGATGTCTGTGATGTCCTTAGGTTAGTTAGGTTTAAGTAGTTCTAAGTTGTAGGGGACTGATGACCTCAGATGTTAGGGCCCATAGTGCTCAGAGCCATTTGAACCATTTTTGGAAGGGGCGGGGAAAAGGATTGGAAAGCGTGCTGAACGATAATTTAGTTAAGGCCCAGGTTAACTCAACCTAACGCCATTCGTCCTGGTGGGCGTTCGTACAGGAGATGAAAGCGTCATCCATTACAAACAGCCTCGGTTGTCACAGTGGTGAGATGACAAACGCATATGTTATTAGACTGGCACACTTGGGGTATGTGGTTCGATCCCGGTCCAAAGACTTTATTACAATAATTACAGAGATGGAGATAAAATATAGTTGATTTCCTACTTAATAATGTGCAGGCGCAAATAAATTATTTATTATAATGTGATTCACAATTTTAGAACGATAGGTGCCATAGAAACATTGGTAATACAACCCGTTCTTGCCTTATGAACGATGCCTTACCACAGTGGCCTTCAGATGTAAGGGAAAATCTTTGTCTGAAAGATTCTGAAATATTGGTTTTGAATTTGTTAATTTTTATCCATGCCATGTACACTCTATCATTCAGGAAAGGTAGGTAATCTTAAAACCTAATGACCAAGTGCCTGAATTTTAACTGCATCACTGCATCACTGCATTTAGGAATTGCCCGCATTATCTGGAAAGTTCAGATGTACTTTGAATTTTCTTAATTATATTTATGAGCTGCCAACAGAATTATGCATCACAAGCCCGACACACAGCCGTGCGGGATGGTTTGGTGTGTAATGAAAAGGAGGATCAAACGAAAGACCCAAGTGTACATCTCTCTCACCAATACGACAACTGAAGCCATTTTAATGGATGATAATCCATCTCGTACAATTTCCAAAGAGGAAATCCTTTGCGCGAAGGTCCACCGGGGTAAAAGGCTTTAGGGTGAGATACCTGGCAGCTTAAATTACTTAACCATTATGCCCATTCGAGTCCACACAAAGTGGTCGTTCAGACACAGTACTCCTTGCTCTGCTGTCGCTTATCACTTACTAATGCCCCCTTGTGCTATGTCCACTTCCACAGCCGGTTTATTCCTTTGTCTCATTAAAAACTAATGGTACCGAGCGAGGTGGTGCATTCCGGAGGACGACGGTTCAATCCCGCGTCCAGTCATCCTGATTTAGGTTTTCCGCGATTTCCCTAATTAGCGCCAGGCAAATGCCTGGATGGTTCCTTTGAAAGGCCACGGCCGAGTTCCTTCCTCATCCTTCCATAATCCAATGGGACCGATGTTCTCGCTGTTTGGAAAATCGGAAATTTGTGGTAAGTTCCTACGGGACCAAACTGCTGAGGTCAACGGTCCCTAGGCTTACACACTTTTTTTTTTTTTTTTTTTTTTTTTTTTTTTTTTTTTTTTTTTTTTTATCATCAGTCTACTGACTGGTTTGATGCGGCCCGCCACGAATTCCTTTCCTGTGCTAACCTCTTCATCTCGGAGTAGCACTTGCAACCTACGTCCTCAATTATTTGCTTGACGTATTCCAATCTCTGTCTTCCTCTACAGTTTTTGCCCTCTACAGCTCCCTCTAGTACCATGGAAGTCATTCCCTCATGTCTTAGCAGATGTCCTATCATCCTATCCCTTCTCCTTATCAGTGTTTTCCACATATTCCTTTCCTCTCCGATTCTGCGTAGAACTTCCTCATTCCTTACCTTATCAGTCCACCTAATTTTCAACATTCGTCTATAGCACCACATCTCAAATGCTTCGATTCTCTTCTGTTCCGGTTTTCCCACAGTCCATGTACTCCAGACGTACATCCTCAGAAATTTCTTCCTCAAATTAAGGCCGGTATTTGATATTAGTAGACTTCTCTTGGCCAGAAATGCCTTTTTTGCCATAGCGAGTCTGCTTTTGATGTCCTCCTTGCTCCGTCCATCATTGGTTATTTTACTGCCTAGGTAGCAGAATTCCTTAACTTCATTGCCTTCGTGACCATCAATACTGATGTTAAGTTTCTCGCTGTTCTCATTTCTACTACTTCTCATTACCGTCGTCTTTCTCCGATTTACTCTCAAACCATACTGTGTACTCATTAAACTGTTCATTCCGTTCAGCAGATCATTTAATTCTTCTTCACTTTCACTCAGGATAGCAATGTCATCAGCGAATCGTATCATTGATATCCTTTCACCTTGTATTTTAATTCCACTCCTCAACCTTTCTTTTATTTCCATCATTGCTTCCTCGATGTACAGATTGAAGAGTAGGGGCGAAAGGCTACAGCCTTGTCGTACACCCTTCTTAATACGAGCACTTCGTTCATGATCGTCCACTCTTATTATTCCCTCTTGGTTGTTGTACATATTGTATATGACCCGTCTCTCCCTATAGCTTATCCCTACTTTTTTCAGAATCTCGAACAGCTTGCACCATTTTATATTGTCGAATGCTTTTTCCAGGTCGACAAATCCTATGAAAGTGTCTTGATTTTTCTTTAGCCTTGCTTCCATTATTAGCCGTAACGTCAGAATTGCCTCTCTCGTCCCTTTACTTTTCCTAAAGCCAAACTGATCGTCACCTAGCGCATTCTCAATGTTCTTTTCCATTCTTCTGTATATTATTCTTGTAAGTAGCTTTGATGCATGTGCTATTTGGATTTTGTAGATGTTTTATTAAACCACGAAATTATGAGTCAGTGAGACTACAGGGATTGCTTATTTCCGCATTAATATAACGGTGAAGCAATTGTCAGTGCACCGTGATTTCTATGTACAGCCTCTTCTGATACAGGAAAATTATTGTCATAGAGAATAGGTAATGGGTACAAAACATTCTTCCGCACCTCTGCTCTCCCTAGCGACATTTGCTTCACCCACATCCAGCACCAACATTGAAAATCAAACATGTTTAAGTATGTGCACCAAACTTGAGTTTGTAAATCACTCCTTACTTCCGAACTGGCGTAAACTGGAATTCTTCAGGCTGCTAGTATTTTGCGTCTCACCACCGCCACTAGTAATAATAATAACTCTGAGTAGGCCCTATAGGAATGTTGCATCCATTACGTAGCTACTACTGTGTTGTGTTGTGAACTAGTTGCTTCATAACTGTTGAAAAGTGAATAATGATGTAATTTGTGGTTTATTGAGATACCTGCCTACAGTTCGGAGAAGGTAATTTCATGAGATATTTAAACAAATACGGTGTATACGTATCAATTTTATGGTCAACCAGTCTGACCTAGTTGTCTATTGGTGCCGAAAAAATGGTTCAAATGGCTCTGAGCACTATGGGACTTAACAGCTGAGGTCATCAGTCCCCTAGAACTTAGAACTACTTAAACCTAACTAACCTAAGGACATCACACACATCCATGCCCGAGGCAGGATTCGAACCTGCGACCGTAGCAGTCGCGCGGTTCTGGACTGAAGCGCCTAGAACCGCTCGGCCACCGCGGCCGGCATCAGTGGCGACACAATACTCGGCGTATTCGGTCAGAGGGCAGGCTGCCCCCTGGAAAAAAAATATGAGTGAAATATTCAACAATGGACTTGAAAGGGCGTCATGTGACATCTGCCCGTACCAGATGACAGGAACAAGAACGAACAAAATGAAGGGAAAGGCGCTTGCCTGAAATCTGGAAAGTCGCGGGATCGAACACCGTTTGGCCCACATATTTTTCCAGTTTTCGTATGAACCTAGCCTTCACTCCTCATCGATGTGGGAAATCGCCAGAAACGAAACGTGGTTCACATTCCACGTAAAGCTGCGTATCAGCTTTCCCCGGTTGGATAACTACGGCACATTAGTGACACGGAAGTCGCCGACTTCGACTGGGCCACTGAGGCACTATCATAGATGCATGGTATGAAGTACAAAGCCAGAATTACAGTCTCATAAAATGGTAATAACAGTAATGATCTTTTAAAAAATAATTTAGTTTCGTGACCAAAAAACAATCGAACCCTTTCGTTTTTCCTCCTCAGAAAATTTCATTTAACCTCATTGCGGGTAATTGCTCCAGGTTGGGAACCACTGGTCCATACGACCATTGATAGAACAACCAAAAGGAATAGGCACACACGTCGATCACGAATGTCTGCTGTTTAATAATAACACGGATGCGGAATCGCGGTAGATCTCCTCGCTGACGAACTTTGGAGGCGGTATGCAAAGCTAGAGGCGCCCCAGCGCCCGTCCTGTAAATCGCAGTCGCTCGTTGGCTTTCATCGCCGGCTGTTCCCGCGGCACGCCTGGACCGCGCGCGACGCGCGTGCCTGCGCTGCCCAAGAAAAATTGTTACGAGGCAGCTGCGGCGCTCGTACGTTTGGGGGCGGAGCGAGTGGCCGGCCTGCGACACTGTTTACAAACACGAGCGCCCGACGCAGCGGCTGCCGGCGTGGCGCGTTAATAAGGAGGCGTCGGGAAAAACTGTACTACAAGGGCCGTTTGTGTTGCTGCGACCCGTGGAATACTGCCATCGGGGAGTACGCCGATCTGTAAGCTGCGGTGAACCGGCTCGCCAGGGAAGCACACACAGAACGCCTCACCGATTCTCATCTCGCGTTCGACTGTAGTACGTACGTAATCGTAATAAATGCTTATCTAGTACGACACGCTTCTCACGCAGTTGAGAGAAATCGAGGTTCAAATCTTTACGAGCGCGTTGTTTACCAGACGAAATCAGTAGCTGTCTAACAACGGCGTTGGTGCAACCGATATATAACTGTCGTACTTCGCCAGTCCGTACTCGTTTCAGTTACACTACTGGCCATTAAAATTGCTACACCAAGAAGAAATGCAGATGATAAACGGGTATTCGTTGGACAAATACATTATAGTAGAACTGACATGTGATTACATTATCACGCAATTTGGGTGCATAGATCCTGAGAAATCAGTACCCAGAACAACCAGCTCTGGCCGTAATAACGACCGTGATACGCCTGGGCATTGAGTCAAACAGAGCTTGGATGGCGTGTACAGGTACAGTTGCCCATGCACCTTACTGTGTTAATCTCTTATGTTAAAAGTTTAACACAGTAAGACAAGTACCACATTAAGAAGCTGAGTTTATGTCTTAAGGCATTGTACATCTTAATGAGCAGATCATGTCAGCATTTTAAATTCGGTCAATAATAACGCGAAATACTGAAAATGAAAGTTTTGATGCACCTGGAAGCCGTTAGATAGGCAACCTGCAAACGATCCCACATTCCGGGACAGTCGCTTACACTATATAGATATTACTAAAAGACTAACCGAGACCTATGTAACGGCTTCCAGGGTCAACAAACATTCCATGTTCAATATTTAATATAGTTACTGACGGAATTTAAAAATTTAAAATACACTCATAATATGTTCACTAAGAGGTGTAATCTTATGTTAAAGGCCTAACAGAGTAACACAAGTTCCACACTTCGGAACTGAGTTTTCCTTGAGGTAGCGTAACTCATGGTGCGCAAATAATCCGGACTTATCCATCCAGTATTTAGAATGAGAACATTTAGCGACTTCCAACTTTACACGAAATTTCAACCATTTTCGGAACTTCTTCTCGCTGTACCTCCCACAAAATAATAAAAGTAATAAAGTTTACTGCTTGCTACATGCTGTTCCTGTTGTAAAATTTCAACATTAGGCACGACGTTTTAATTTATTACTTCCTTACTACTAGCTGCCCCTGCCTATGTCGTTTTATGCAACCCCACATTACGTAACAATGGCCAGCAATTGGCCAGTTCGCTCTGCAGATGTGGAACACATTGCCAAAATGTCGCAGAATAACTGGTAAAGTATACGAAGTTACTGTTTGACATACATCACTTGTAGACCATTTCTCAACAATGGGACACGTCTTCATGGTTCACAGCCATGCTTACCTACCTTCTGATCTTGATTATGGAAATTCAAAACTGTTTCTTAAGAGAGGCGTTTACTGGGATTCAGTATGGCCAACAAATAAGAACTATTTATGAAACCACTTCAGCAAATTAACACGGCAAGTCATTTATTAACAGTTTCATGGGCTATAGACCTTCCTATTTTTGATATTTCCTGTTACTTTCGTTGTTTCCGATAGTGAAACTTACTGTATAAGGCAGCCGTTCTGAACCACTTATGAGATATTAAGTACTATAAATTTGTATGACTACATCAATAATTATACAAAGGAAGTTTGGACAAACTTGACTAAGTGTGGCAGAAAGATACGTCTTGGTCCAGAAATACCGCGTAGCTCTTCGTCAGTCCTCAATTGTGTTTTTTACAATAAGATTCCGTTTGCGAACAGTCGTCCAAAGATCTGAGATAGAACTTATATGGATTACCTAGTTGTTGCCGGTCTGGACACCGTTCCAGATACAAACATATTGCGGGTTGCATAAAATGACATCGGTAGAGGGAGCTGAGCCATCCTGTGCACCACTGAATGTACCTGCAAAGTCATATCATCGTGCTGCATATGGTTCAGGAGATACGAGTTCATAAATGTTGAGATGAGTTTAAAGGATGTTTAATACATGGAAGTTCGACTCTCTCACGAATCGGTGATGGGGAGCGGCTACTGGTTTTAATTGTTTGTATGTCGTTCTCTGAAGCATTTACCTTATCGAGCGTGGGGAACTACCTAAAAACCAACCAGTGGTTGTCATTCCGCCGCGCGGATTCGATCCGGGTCTGTCTCTCAAGTTACGCTATAGGAGCAGATCTCAATAATACACTACTGGCCATTAAAATTGCTACACCAAGAAGAAATGCAGATGATAAACGGGTATTCATTGGACAAATATATTATAGTAGAACTGACATGTGATTACATTTTCACGCAATGTGGGTGCATAGATCCAGAGAAATCAGTACCCAGAACAACCACATCTGGCCGTAATAACGACCGTGATACGCCTGGGCATTGAGTCAAACAGAGCTTGGATGGCGTGTACAGGTACAGCTGCCCATGCACCTTCAACACGATACCACAGTTCATCAAGAGTAGTGACTGGAATATTGTGACGAGCCAGTTGCTCGGCCACCATTGACCAGTCGTTTTCAATTGGTGAGAGATCTGATGAATGTGCTGGCCAGGGCAGCAGTCGAACATTTTCTGTATCCAGAAGGCCCTTACAGGACCTGCAAAATGCGGCCGTGCATTATCCTGCTGAAATGTAGGGTTTCTTAGGGATCGAATGAAGGTTAGAGACACGGGTCGTAACACATCTGGGATGTAACGTCCACTGTTCAAAGTGCCGTCAATGCGAACAAGAGGTGACCGAGACGTGTAACCAATGGCACCCCATACCATCACGCCGGGTGATACTCCAGTATGGCGATGACAAATACACGCTTCCCATGTGCGTTCACTGCGATGTAGCTAAACACGGATGCGACCATCATTATGCTGTAAACAGAACCTGGATTCATCCGAAAAATTAACTTTTTGCCATTCGTGCACCCAGCTTCGTCGTTGAGTACTCCGTCGCAGGGGCTCCTGTCTGTGATGCAGCGTCAAGGGTAACCGCAGCCATGGTCTCCGAGCTGATAGTCCCTGCTGCTGCAAACGTCGTCGAACTGTTCGTGCAGATGGTTGTTGTCTTGCAAACGTCCCCACCTGTTGACTCAGGGATCGAGACGTGGTTGCTCGATCCGATACAGCCATGCGGATGAGATGCCTGTCATCTCGACTGATAGTGATATGAGGCCGTTGGGATCCAGCACGGCGTTCCGTATTACCCTCCTGAAGCCATCGATTCCATATTCTACTAACAGTCATTGGATCTCGACCAACGCGAGCAGCAATGTTGCGATACCATAAACCGCAATCGTGATAGGCTACAATCCGACCTTTATTAAAGTCGGAATCGTGATGGTACGCATTTCTCCTCCTTACACGAGGCATTACAACAACGTTTCACCAGGCAACGCCGGTCAACTGCTGTTTGTGTATGAGAAATCGTTTGGAAAGTTTCCTCATGTCAGCACGTTGTAGGTGCCGCCACCGGCGCCAAACTTGTGTGAATGCTCTGAAAAGCTGATCATTTGCCTATCACAGCATCTTCTTCCAGTCGGTTAAATTTGGCGTCTGTAGCACGTCATCTTCGTGATGTAGCAATTTTTATCGCCAGTAGTGTAATAATGGAAATGGAAATGTCGTGTGGCTAGGGCCTCCCGTCGGGTAGACCGTTCGCCTGGTGCAGGTCTTTCGATTTGACGCCACTTCGGCGACCAGCGCGTCGATGGGGATGAAATGATGATGATTAGGACAACACAACACCCAGTCCCTGAGCGGAGAAAATTTCCGACCCAGCCGGGAATCGAACCCGAGCACTTAGGATTGACAGTCTGTCACGCTGACCACTCAGCTACCAGGCGGACAGTGTAATAATAATATCATTATTGTGGTACATTCACAGCGACGTATAATCAAGGTATAGTCGGGAATTGTGATGAAATGATGACGTATATATCGATGTAGTTTTGTACGTATCGCAGTGAAGCCATACAGGGCTGCAACTGCTTGGAAAAAAGTGCACTATATCTATGATTTGTACAGAACGTATCGATAGAGAAACTTACTTGCCACCACGATAATTTATTATACGTCGATTATACCTAGGCGCGAAAGTGCCACTATAATTGTCAGTACTGTTATTCTTACTTTCTGAAGAATCATTGTTCTTAGGGCAACTGTTTGGTGGTAGATCACAAAAACAAATTTACATGACTCAAGTGCGATCCTATTCGGTCACGATAACGCCGCTGCCTCACGAGTGGTGCTGTTATGTGGTATTCAACAGTCTGGCAAAACTCTGAACCTAGTTACTGGAAAATGTTTGAGAAGCGCATCATACAACAGCAGCACATATTACATCGAAGTACGTGCTATCGTCTTGTGCAGGATGGGAAAAGCGATTATCCGTTTGTGTATGTTTCCCTTGAAGTCAGGCTTTGTTGACAGCAAGTACGTACTTTTCAGGCACTCAGTCGCAGGCAGAAGGCTTACTACACAGGAAAGATCAGATACGTCTTAGAGTCAATCACTACGAAAATTCCACAACAGCTAAGCAAGTGTACTTAAATAGATACATGTGAATCATATCCAGGTCAGTCTCACTGGACTTGACACAAATTAAAGGAAAGAAAATGGACCTATTACAACAGCTTTAAAAACCCGTGCATAAAGAAAATTTTTCCGAATACGTAAATTAGGTTAATGGTTACAGTTTCTTCAGTAGTTTACAGACTTATTTGCCCTTAAACAACAATCTAATCTAACTACTATAGTTACAAGAGGGATGGTCAAAATGATTTAATTATCACCTTGGAAAAACAAAAATATGTAAGTAATTTTTGTTAGTTTGCAGGAACAGGGTGTTCGAATGGTTGCTGTGCAGTTACAATGTATGTGGAAATTGACGCTCACGGCCGGCTATACAAGTACCTGACACGTCCCCTGCCGCAAGATGAATTACGGCACGATACTTAACTTCATCACACTGTTTTGGCTCCTCAAGCAGTGTGCTACGGTACTGTTAGACGGGAATTTCAGTGTGTACCACGTCTGCAGAAACATACCTGTAAATGAACAAAAAATTAATTATGTAGCTTAGTTTTTTGGATATGATAGTCTCTAAGATATATACAACAAGGCATCACGAAGGAATTATCCGTATGGGACGGAAATCGGTAGCTGTGCTGTACAAGTACAGACATACAAATGATTACAGTTTCAGAAAAATTAGATGATTTATTCAAGAGAATGAGCTTCACAAATTGAGCAAGTTAATAACGCGTCGGTCAATCTCTGGTTCTTGTGCAAGCAGTTATTCGGCTGGGCATCGATTGATCGAGTTGTTCGATGTCCTCCTGTGGGATATCGTAGCAGGTTCTGTCTAGCTGGAGCGTTAGATCGTCAGAATTCCTAGATGGTTTGAGGACTGTGATCATAATGCTCCAAACGTTCTCAATTGTGCAGACTTTGCTCGTCGAAGGCGCGCTGATATCCCACCGCTGTCCGGATTGCCTCCAGACACGTCTTCGACCTGGAATCTCTTTTAATGGAGCAGAACTGTCTTCAGTGATGAGTTCCGCTTAGAACTGAGTTCCAATAGCCAGCGAAGACGTTTCTGGAGTCGCTCCGGACAGTGGCGTAATACCAACCTGACCGTCGCCCTGCATGCGGTCCAACAACCAGGAGTCATTGTCTGGGGTGCCATTTAATCACATTGCAGAACCCCTTGGTTGTCAGCCGGCCGGAGTGGCCGTGCAGTTCTAGACTCTACAGTCTGGAACCGAGCGACCGCTACGGCCGCAGGTTCGAATCCTGCCTCGGGCATGGATGTGTGTGATGTCCTTAGGTTAGTTAGGTTTAAGTAGTTCTAAGTTCTAGGCGACTGATGACCTCAGATGTTAAGTCGCATAGTGCTCAGAGCCATTTTTTGAGCCTTGGTTGTCAGCCGCAGCACTCTTACAGCACAGCAGTACTCCGACGACACTTCAGGCCCAGTTTTGTTGCCCTTCATGGAAAGCCAAAGCCACCCTTGGCTTACATTTCAGCAAGATAGTGCCCGCCTGTCCAGTGCGAGAGCTTGTACTACTTGCCAAAGCGTACGTTGGCCAATATGGTCAGCCGGCCGGGGTGACCGAGCGGTTCTGGGCGCTACAGTCGACCTGTAATGTCTTTTAATGGAGCAGAACTGTCTTCAGTGATGAGTTCCGCTTAGAACTGAGTTCCAATAGCCAGCGAAGACGTTTCTGGAGTCGCTCCGGACAGTGGCGTAATACCAACCTGACCGTCGCCCTCCATGCGGTCCAACAACCAGTTGTCTGGGGTGCCATTTAATTACATTGCAGAACCCCTTGGTTGTCAGCCGGCTGGAGTGGCCGTGCGGTTCTAGACACTACAGTCTGGAACCGAGTGACCGCTACGGCCGCAGGTTCGAATCCTGCCTCGGGCATGGATGTGTGTGATGTCCTTAGGTTAGCTAGGTTTAAGTAGTTCTAAGTTCCAGGGGACTGATGACCTCAGAAGTTAAGTCCCATGGTGCTCAGAGCCAGCCAATATGGTCGCTGAAGATCTCCACAACTGAAAATGTTGGAGGAATATGGTCAGGGTCCTCAAACCATCTCGGGATTTTGACGACCTAACGTACCAACTGGACAGAATTTGGCACTAGACCCCTCAGGGGGACATCCAACAACTCTGGCAATCACTGCCAAGCCGATATAACTGCTTGCACAAGAACCAGAGGTGGACTGACGCGTTATTGATTTGCTAATTCCGTGTAGCTCTTTCTCTTGAATAAATCAACCAATTTATCTGAAACTATAATCATTTATTTCTCTGGACAAGTACATCGCATTTACAGACTTAAGTCCCAAGCGGATAACTGCTTCCTGGTGCGTCGTATATATATATATATATATTGTCCTAGAATGTAATTAAAACTTCATGACTTCACCTCTTATACACAAAATGTTTAAATAAAAACGCCCGAAGTCAGAATTTCTTCACGTTTGCTAAATTACACGTTGCAATTTGGATCCTATGGGTCCATCTTTATACGTAAATGGTCTAATACATAATTTACATTTGGTCTTCATTAAGGTAAAATGCATGTTCCCATTATGAGAAAGTTAGATGTTAGGTTTGTATTTCACGAATCAAGAGCAAGAGAGAGCTTCTGTAAAGTTTGGAAGGTAAGAGACGAGGTACTGGCAGAAGTAAAGCTGTGAGGACGGGGCGTGAGTCGTGCTTGGGTAGCTCAGTCGGTAGAGCACTTGCCCGCGAAAGGCAAAGGTCCCGAGTTCGAGTCTCGGTCCGGCACACAGTTTTAATCTGCCAGGAAGTTTCAAGAGCAAGAGAGCTTCTACTGCTTGCCAACCCGAACCTTGGCCAATATGGTCACCGAATCTCTCCACACGTTGGAGCGGAAAATATGTGAGAAACAGTGGCAAAAACAGTGAAAACTTTCCGCACAAACCAGGAAGAAGATTTTGAATCTTTTGGGGTCAGCATATGCCGGTTTGTTCATTTTGCCATCGCACATCACGTCATTCAAGACACATATTTGATTGCACGTCTTAAAAACCCTTCACTGATATAGTTTAAGCTGGTATAATAAAAAATGAAGTTTATCACGTTATACAAGAGATCTGAGTATTATGAAATTTACACACGCAAAGAATGCTTTTGAAATAATTATTTAAAATTACTAAAGTAACTATGGCTAGAGAGATCTGTCAGTCCATTTTCATAGATTCAGAATTTTTGATTTTATGGAGATATATTTCCAATTGTTAAGAACCTAAATCTGTTACAATAACTGGAAATCAAAAAGCCTGAACGTACATTAAATAGACAGACAGATTTCGCTACTCATGGCTGTTTTAGTAGTTTTAAAGACTAATTTTAAATATATTACTTGTATATGTAAACTTCTTAATACTCTGATCTCTGGCACAACGTGATAAACTTCGTCTTTGAACAAACCAGCTTAAACTAAATCTGTGAAGTATTTTTAAAATGTGTAAACAATTGTGCGCCTTGACTAAGCTGATATGCGATGACAAAACGAATAAACCAACGTACGCTGTCCTCAAAATATTTAAAATCTTCTTCCTTGTTTGTTCGGTAAGTTTTCACTGTTTTTTCGACTGTTTCTCAGATATATTTTCCGCTCTTGATTCACGCAATACAAAGCTAACATCTAATATTCTCATAAGAGGAACATGCATTTCACCACGCTCAAGAAAAATGTAAATCGTGTAGTAGACGTTCCATCCCAAGGTGGACCCACAGGCGCCGAAATGCATCGTGTAGTTTAATAAAACACGAAAATTGTGACTGAAGGCGTTTTCACTGAAACTTGGCGTGCACTGAATACAGTCACGCTCACAACTGCAAAGTATGGATAAAATTAAACCTATTATATTTGTACAACACACGGGTCACCTTCGAAAAAAAGTCAGTGGTGTAGTGCAACGTCGTATTTTCATACGTTGCAACGTAAGCAGGTGTTCAAAACAAAAGTGCGAAAGAAAAGCCAGTGTACACGCAACATTTGTCTTTTGCGACGCAAACTATCGTTATTTCAAGTCGGAACATTTTATACAAATATTTTATTTTACTCATACATCTTTCCTCGTCAGTCCAAACCGTATTTATGTAACAAGTCCATTGGCAACTGACATCTATAAATGGCGACGAGAAAAGGGTTCCGAGCATCTGAGAACTGACACTGGGCTCGAAATTCATCGCCCTTTTTAATGAAAAAGGCAATTTGCGACTGAAAACGGATGTTTTACATTTAATGGACGAATGTGAGTCACAGCACCACAAATTGTTATTAAGGTGGAAATTAATCCTTTAGTGCTTGGTGCGTCGAAAAAACGACTTAGTGTGATCCAACATAAACGCAGGGCAAACAGATATCACCCACGAAAAGTTTTCATTACGATTCAATCACTTCATTTGCGGTAGGTAGCGTTGTGGAGTAGAAGAAATTTACAGTTGAGCTCCTTGTTGACAGCTGAGGCATCGAAGAGGGAGAAGGGTAAGGGGGAAGAGCTCTATCCGCACTTCTTCAAAAGAACTTAAAGGAAACCAGATTGATTTAGGAAAAGCACGCAAAATCAGTCGGCATAGCCAATTTATCTCCTATTTACACAGTGGAATTTAGTAAAGTCAAGTGCCTTCAAATTGGATCGAAAGACGTTTTACTGTTTACAGGAAGCTCCTGATCAAAATTTAAGAGAACATGTTGATGGTAACGTAAATACTGTAACGAGCATCCGATATCTACCTAAGTTTCACCAAGTATAGAGGCTTGCTGGCAACAGGCCGTCAGTCACAGGTGTAAATAAAGTAAGTGATTATAAAAATATTTAGCGTACAACCTGTATAATAAGTGAATTATAATTAATTCTTAAAAGTCATTGCTTAAAGTTATTGTATTTTTGAAGTTTCGCTTGTGGCAGTGAAACAGGGTCTCATTTCTCTTTCAATGGCTAGCAGAACAGCTAGATCGTTCTTTAAAAAAAAGGCAGTCAGATGAAAACGACGCAGATGGAGGAAAAGTAAGTAAACTGTTTATTATTTCAACAATAATCGGCATAGCTGTTAATACATTTGTTTCACTGTGAGACAAGACGGTCAGTGCCTTCATGGAAAAATGTCTGTGGCGGCCTACGGAACCACGATTGTACCCAAGTTTAAGTACCAAGAGTGCACCTCCTTGTCTGAAGCAAATAGACGGCTATGAATGTCTTTCTTCTGGGCTCAAAAACACGGAATTCGCATTGGAAGAAATCGGGACTGTATGGATGGACAATAAATAGTTTGGACAAGAAGAGACTAGAAGCTTTCGAAATGTGGTGCTACAGAAGAATGTTGAAGATTAGGTGGGTAGATCACGTAACTAATGAGGAGGTATTGAATAGGATTGGGGAGAAGAGAAGTTTGTGGCACAACTTGACTAGAAGAAGGGATCGGCTGGTAGGACATGTCCTGAGGCATCAAGGGATCACAAATTTAGCATTGGAGGGCAGCGTGGAGGGTAAAAATCGTACAGGGAGACCAAGAGATGAATACACTAAGCAGATTCAGAAGGATGTATGTTGCAGTGGGTACTGGGAGACGAAGGAGCTTGCACAGGATAGATTAGCATTGAGAGCTGCATCAAACCAGTCTCAGGACTGAAGACCACAACAACAACAACAACAATGGATGATCCGTGATGGCTTCCCATCGATACTTCTACAATGTAGGCGAAAAAATCTTGGTAACACATGGGAGGACACACTCGTTACACGTAATTGAAAAACAAATATAAATAACACAAAACTATAAAATTTTTGTTTGCTTAATAGGCTACACTTGTGTAACAAATTACTCTCCCAGTTGTATCGTCATTCCCCATTGTGAGGAAATTCTAACAATGTGCATGTCTGGAAATAATGTCAAATCAGTGGCATTCCTGATAGCTGACCACAAGGAAAAAACATGCGCTTAATCTATAATAATGGTGTTAAATTGTAAGGTAATTCGCGTTGAAATAGCTATAAAACATTCTTGTACGAAAGTTGTGAAATAACTTTTAAGATCCAGCCCCGCCCTCCCCTCTGTTTCTAACTGAATGCTGCAACAGACTTATATCGTGCACATTCTAGCTATTGTGATATTTACATGTGGATGTTTTTATATTTATTCCAATTGGCGGTAAGATTCAAGAAACTTGAGACACCTAAAAAAAATTCAGATGACGTATTACACTTTTGTACAGTATGTTGCTTTGATATATCAACAAGCGGACTAGGACATCACGTTCATCCAAAAATATTTTTTGTCGTATTTTTACAGATGGATTTCCCCAACAGTATTCAGAAAAAAAAACTGATAAATCCAGTGCTTTGAACGCTACAAAATAAGGAGGAGTTAGTGCCTCTTAGCTCATTAGAGGAACAAAGACACGAAAAACCCATAATTTAACACGCTTTATTCCCTGTTGCAACTCGTGTCAAATGCCTTGTGTAGTGACAGAAAAATGAAATATAAGTCGAGATGATACATACCACTATCGCTATACTTCGCCACACCATTCCACGCTGCTCAACTGTAAATCAGTTTTATTGCGTTTAAATGTCGCCTTACAAATGAGATATATTTCGTCTGGCGCCAAGGAACAGAACTACGAGGTCGTAACAATCCGTTGCTCTTTAACTTCAGCTACAGTTTACGTGTTCCTAGCTAGTAATTTATCTGTACATTAAAGCAACAGCACCGCTACAGAGACACAGAAAGTGCCTATGTCTGAAACGCAAACTACAATAAGTGCGGTCATAGTATATCCAGAAACAAAGCTTTTTGTTCAGCCTCCTAAAAGTGCTTGACAGTGTAGTCTCTGCTGGCTCTAAAGGCACTCAAACCGCACAAAACTTGTTGAAGGCGGCGCATCTGAAAAAATCTGGTTTCTTTCGGAGTCATCCCAGATTACACAACGGCAACCAGGAGGAACCTGCAGTTAATCAAACACACTCTAAAGAATGCTATTTTCGATATTCAAGGTAAGCTGCTTCTGTTGCTTTTTCGGCCCAATGCCCAAGCGTAGTTAAAACAGTTGCCTTCAGAAACCTAAACGGACACAGATACATTGGAAAATAAGAAAGCTGTTCATGTGAAGATATGAGTTTGTTTACCTAATCTTATCAACTTAATTTAGATTTTCAGCTGTTTTCTCAAATCATTCAAGGTGAACGTGGGATGTATCTTAATAACAAGCAATGGCTAACACGTTTCTAACTCCTTGATTAGTATTAAAATTTGTAAAATGAAGTTATTTCTGAAAGTTTATTAAAAATGTCGTCAGTTATCATTATAATTATTGATTTCCAGTGTTTCTTTCCCTCTGGAATCACCTATTATCAACTTTTGCTTTCTTTAAAAGAGTCTAGCTGTGTTACAGTGTAGTCTGTGCCACTAGCACGGATATCAGGTAGGATATGAATAAAATTAATTGCTTAAAGTAAAAATGAAGTAATTGACAACTCCGCTAATTTCCGTTAAACAGTTCAATATAGCTGTCTAGTTCTATAATTGTGACCGCTTTCTCGTTGCAGTTTACTGTTTGGCGGAGATACGATCTTCAATAGTTTCATCGATTGAGATATTTGTGTAGGTAGGAAGGCGAGAATGAGGGAGGATGGGAGAAAGTATACGATTCCTGAGTCACAGAAGCGGTGATGCTTAAACAGCAGCTCAAAGCTCTGAAAAGTAAGCTAAAATGTTCTTGCTTATAGTGGAGTCACCAAATGACCTATGTTGCCTTTGGATGCAATATGAGTGGAAATTTAATGACTACAGCTGCCAATGGCGTTCCTCAGACTGCGGAAGACTGATTAAAACTACAAAACGATAACGGGATTGGTAACACAATGCATTGTTTAACTTTGGACATTGAGGAAAGAAGGGTTGTTTAGAGCGGGTTGAATTTTATTCTTGATCACGTGAGAATACGCAGCAAATTTCAGAAAAGGAATATTAGCCTACGCGTTTGGGACGTTGCCCAGTTTGTCAAACCCCGTGTGTTACTTACAAAATCGAGTTACAGTTTGCCCAATTCTAAAACCACATTGGAGAACACAATTATTTCTACTTTGCTATCGGAGAAATGTGTGACTATTCATGCAAACGTCAGCGAAAAAGACTCAATTTAGTTGTTGACTTATTTTGGCTTGCAGTCTAAAACTATTAAGGTTTACGGTCACAGGTTAATTAAATCTATTCCCACTACACGCCGCAGCAACGCAAGGGAGTCACACCCACATCTTCCGTGTAATAAGCGTGTCCATTTCAGTGACAACACCTCAGAATGAAGGTGCAACGTTCAGAATGCAAAATAAACGCAATGACCAAACTCCCCAGGTTTAGTCAGGTGACTCAAGGTATCTCTTCAAAGTTTCAAACAGACACACACAATAATAAGTGTCTTCCATAAACTTATTTTCCAAGATTCTAGAAACGAGAGATAAAGGACTTCAATTCAGCTAAGCTTTCAGATACACAAATCAAATTTTGAGAACTATGGAAGTAGATTATCAACATTCTATAGCTTGATACTGTGAATCGATTTTCTGTTATACGCCTTGCAGACTATGCATACCCACCTGCAACAACAATAAACAGAACATTCATTTCTTTTTCATTTCATTCAAACTATTACATTTTTTTCGTGCAGTAATGGTAGAATCAGTTCACATGTTTTGTAGCTGTACAATGTCATTATTCCGACTTAAACCTGGATATCAAAAAGAAAAATACGAAAAAAAATTGATGAAAAAGGAACAAAAAGAATAGTTCCCTCGCAGCTCTATAACATAAGCTCTGTACCATTCCGTTTGCTACTCAAACTTGTGCAATGTTACGTTAGAATCGCAAACAAGAAGAACAAATAATTCTACTTGTATGACGCCTTTTAACATCATTTTTGGGTAGTTCACTGAAAAACTTGGTTTATTCATGTTGTGAAGCCAAACTATATGACTGCTTTGCTACTAACACTAGTTTTAAAAGGTGTATTTCGATTGAATTAGCACTATGAATCTCCATAATGACACAAAAACGAATAAATAAGTGCAACTTGTGGAATATTGAAGGAGATGTATGCACGCAGCAGTTTAACCCCTTTGCATCATTTATTGATATAAACCTATTATGATAGCTCGAAACCGATCCTGGCAATAAAATAAAGCGTTTTTAAAAACATTTGTGGCTGTATTCTCCATCAGAAGTGAAAAGAAAAAGCCTTGGAGTTCAACAATGTTCTGCATGGATCTTATTTAGTTTTCAAAGAGTTTCCCGAAGTTGCGCAAGGAGTAATGACTGACTTTCCTGAAACATGATTGGCCGACGTCAATAAAACTCTGCAAGAAACGCCGTATTTATTAGTATTTTCAAGAAAGTGGATTGCTTAAAAGAGCTCCTCTGCCAAATTTTTATGCCAGCCAATTTAAGAGCGGCAGCGAAAGTTGCATCTGATAACCCATAACGTCTGTCATGGATAAATCAAGTTTGGTTACACTTGCCGTTAGAGTTAACAGCGTTTATGGGAGATCGACATAAAAAAATCATGCTCAGGAAAGAGGAGTTTTAGCAGTTATCTGTTTTTGCGTGAAACATAATCAGATCACTACGTGTGGATGACAGGATGATTTCCACTGTTGGACTGAGGCCAACGTCATCCTTTTCCCTTCCTTATTTTTGAGATCTGTAAACTGAATATCTTGTATCTTATGTTATTATTTTTAACAGTAATAATAATAATAATAATAATAATAAATTACAGTTTTATTGTTAACCTTCTTATTAGACACAGTTCATTTCGATGTATGGTTATTTTGCAGTTCCGCACATTGTTATGTAATATGGAAGCATCATTCTTTGAGAGAATAAAGATGTGTTTACCTCAACGATAATTTTGTGTCATGTATCATCTGCTTAAAATTTACTTCGTCATGTTCTCTGTTAACGGAACAGAAATGTCTCTCTAGTGATCATTCAAATGTGGTGAACAGAATTTTTTGTCATCAACATTTATTGCTTCACAGATTACATGAATCTGCGGTACTTACCAACAAAAAGAAAGTGCCCTCTATTACGCATTTTAATTTGCATCCATACCAGCATAGTCGTTCACCATTGCTGTTCCTTATGAACGTGTAAAAGGAAATTAAATACGTGAAGTACCTAACATTAAATTATTGCGTGGTATAAGAAACACTATTATGCTTACGTAACGTGACAGCCTCGGATTGAAGCTGATAAACGCAGTACGCCATGCTCACTCCATAGACATTCCTACTCTAACAAGCAAGAAGCAGTGATTTCTGGCGCTGAGACTCAACAGCCCAACGCTTCGACCATAGACACTTGCATCTATGGTCGAAGATCCAACCTCGCACACAAGCAATGGATCACGGGCGATACTTCCAGTGACAATGCGTGCAATCGCTCGCTCGCTCCCTTTAACACCGCCACACGTGAGCGATTCGCCAAGCAGTTCCAGTTAGTATTCAACTATGTGGAGAAGTTCTGCTGTGGGAAATAAAATTCTGTACTTAGCAGCGGTGAAAGTCCGTATCCCCAAGAATACTTACAAAAAATAAATGTAAAAAACGGGAATTGTAGTTAATTAAACTTGTTTTGAACCGCTGGCGCTTCCTTGGAGACCGTGGGCTTCCTCTCTGAATTTATTAAATGTTTCAGTGACGCCAAGTAAGTCGTGTACATCTTTTCAGTGTAATAATACAATTTTGCATTTATTGGTTCTTAACTCATTTTTCATTCTTTAGTCTTCTAGTTTAATTGCAAGTATTTATACAATTTATTTTGCAATCTCGATGTGTCTATAGAAATGCTATCAATAACACTGCTGATTGCCATAACTCTTGTTATAAATTGTATGAGTCAAGTTATATTATACGGAAAGACAAAGGACTGGAGTAGGTATATTAGAGATTTGCCCTAAACATTTAAATCAAAAAGCTCACTTAATACTACTGTACGTCGTTCCATTTAAAAATTGAAAACTTTAGTAATGCATATAGTTGTTTCATCAATACTTCAAAATTATCAGATGGGGCCTTTATGTATTGTGACTATTACCAGAAACTTATCGTGAATTCTACTTCTTCAGTACAAGCTAATCACCGTAAAATCGGAGGGGGTCAATTTTTTTTTTCGTTACATGTTAATATAAATGGCAACCTTAACTTCAACTTCATTTGTCAGAGTAGTTCGTGGTCCCGGAATAACTATAAATTCTGACGTAAAGTTCTAACTCAACGCGGGCAAAGCGAACCGAAACGATATAAAACTACAGAGTACACGACCACGGTTGATAATTAACAAATGAGTCGCAGCCAGGCAGCCATATTGCTATGTACCGCACGCGTGTCATCAGATTGCATGACGACTGCAAGCGATCAGCGATCGATCGCTGCTATTTGTCCACACACGTGCCATTTCCGGACAGTTCGCACAACTTGACGATGTATCGCTGGCGATATCGCCTGCTACTCACTACGACCCCTCCTCATCCGAGCGATTTACCAAGCAATTCCAACTAGTACTTCGAACGCTACTTTGTCGTGAAGTTCTGCCATGGAAAATTAACAGCTGAATTTAACAACATTGATATTTTATGTCGTTATGTCCAGTAATACTTGCAGAAAACAAGTAACAAATAAATAAATTCAGGAAAAGGGAACTGAGATTTATTAAACTTGCTTTGAAAAGCTTCCCTTGGGGACTGTAGGCTTTGTTACGGAGTACATTACATTTTCCCTTAGCGTCAGGGGTAGTGCGCACATCTTTCTAGTCTGTATTTCGCAAATACATCTTCAAATCCTCAGTTCGTTATTCTTTTATCAGTTTTTAAGTTGGATGTGCAGCCTCTAATCGTTTTAGGAAATGTTATCAATAGCAGCACAGTTTGTTTCTACAACTACTGTCGTAAATTGTGTGAGGGAGAGTTAGAGAATTCTAATTTCATAAATAACTCAAAATCACCAGCTCGAGCACAATATACCGTGACTACTATGGTCTTCTCCCCCCTTCAGCTTCACTTTTCAGAGATATTATTGCTCCCTGAACAATTGTAAATACTAATTAAAGTTCTTACTCGCCGTCGAGATACAGAAACGAAACAAAACTACGTAAACACTTTTGACAGCCAGACAGCCATATTGCCACGCGTCGCCGATGCGTTCATACGATTAATCTGATTGCACAGGATTTCCGAGTCATCGGCGATCGATTACTGCGATCTACGACTTGCCCACACACGTGCGATCTACGGTCAGATCGCGTAACGCGAAGGCGATGTTTGGTGGTTGGTCACTCGTGTGTGGGGTTCTTGAAAATGAGATAAACATTTGACCATTTAAATGCGTCCTACTTCGTTGACCGACAGTTATAATTTGTAACAGAAGCCAGTATTCCCGCTGCATTATGTACCTTAATTTTTCAGAAATCTAAAAATTATTACAGAAGCTGTTACTGTGTATCAGTGATTGCACGTTGAATAGAGTGTCGAAACTACCTCTCTGCAAAGCCAGCATTAGTAAAAGGTCTGCAGATTAATCAAGTGCGTGTCACTAAATTATAACTGCGCTTTTAAATAAAATTGTGTAACTGTGTTAAATAATTCCACGCAAAATTATCTGTTTCGGATTTGACTACAACTGTAAATTTTAGTTTGCTAGAATATTTTGTTTGAATATCCATTTTGAAAGAACTAGGGAATTACACAGAAGATCTTTAGACGTGATTTCAATCGCGTTCATCAGTCAACTTCTGTATGACATACTGAGTTAAAATAACAAATTTTAAACCGACATGGATATGCTACTGCTCTCCTCACTGAAAGTCAGAACATTAAAGACGTAAGTGTAGGACTCTAATACGTATGTAATTAGTCAATAGCGCCGTCATTAAAAAAACTAACATTGCTAAAGGGGATACGCTGTAAAGGTTGACGACTTTCATACTATTTATTTCATTCCTAAAATTCGTGAATCCATGCGAAGGGATACCAAATTATCTATCTTTAATTAAATAAGGTGATTTACACAAACCGCAACGGCGAGCCGGACGGAGTGGCGGTGCGGTTCTAGGCGCTACAGTCTGGAACCGCGCGACTCCTACGGTCGCAGGTTCGGATCCTGCCTAGGGCATGGATGTGTGTGACGTCCTTGGGTTAGTTAGGTTTAAGTAGCTCTAAGTTCTAGGGGACTGATGACCTCAGAAGTTGAGTCCCATAGTGCTCAGAGCCATTTTTTGAACCGCAACGGCGACATCAGTGCGAAGATGGCTGCGAAGATGGTGTCCGACATACGCCACTTGATGCGGCGAGTTTTCACGTCTTTTTGCAACCCAAACACACTCACGGAAAATAAATATCGAATACGAGATGACCCACCTCGTTACAGTTTTCAAAAAAACAAGTGTAGTAGGGCAGAGTTCAAGGGGGTTAAAATAAAATAAAATATTCTAACTTCCTTGGAAGAGTTAACTGCTCTTCGATGTATCGTGCTAAGTACCTGCGTGTTAAAATCACGAACAATTCAGTTGGAAAGACAACATAGATAATATTGTGGGGAAAGCGAGCCAAAGGTTGCGTTTCATTGGCAGGACACTTAGAAGATGCAACAAGTCCACTAAAGAGACAGCTTACACTACACTCGTTCGTCCTCTGTTAGAATATTGCTGCGCGGTGTGGAATCCTTACCAGGTGGGATTGACGGAGGACATCGAAAGGGTGCAAAAAAGGGCAGCTCGTTTTGTATTATGACGTAATAGGGGAGAGAGTGTGACAGATATGATACGCGAGTAGGGATGGAAGTCATTAAAGCAAAGACGTTTTTCGTCGCGGCGAGATCTATTTACGAAATTTCAGTCAGCAACTTTCTCTTCTGAATGCGAAAATATTTTGTTGAGCCCAACCTACATAGGTAGGAATGATCATCAAAATAAAATAAGAGAAATCAGAGCTCGAACAGAAAGGTTTAGGTGTTCGTTTTTCCGCGCGCTGTTCGGGAGTGGAATGGTAGAGAGATAGTATGATTGTGGTTCTATGAACCCTCTGCCAAGCACTTAAATGTGAATTGCAGAGTAGTCATGTAGATGTAGATATAGGTGTGACAAGTGATAAATCTATCTCTGTCATCGGAATTGGTCAGAGTATTTTCTTTACACACAGTATCACTGTATTTTCATGCTTTACTTGCTAAACTACATAAACTAACATGCAGACGTAGGAAAACATTCCTATCAGTCAAATGTGGGTGTTGGTTCACTCTGCAAAGCCACAGAACGTTATATAATCATGTGGATTTGCAGAGTAAATCCACACCCACAATAAACGGGAGAGGTTACTTCGACCAGAATTAGCAGCTTTATAACCTATTCCATTCACGATAGAGCAGGAAGAATAACTGGAGTGCACTCGTATGCTTCAGTAGGCGACCTGAACATGGTCATATTTTTGTATATGTACGTAAGTACGAAATACGATGGAGACCGCTGCAATATTGTACGATTTTCTGCTAGTGTCGGTTTTCGAAATTCATCCAAACACATTATCTTGAGAAAAACGTCGAATTTCTTCCAAAGATTTCCATTTACGTCTGTGAGCATCTGCGTTACACCTTTACACAGACTATATCGACATGTCAGGGCGACTCCTCAATGCGTTCGATGCGTGTTATCATGCCTGCTTGATTAGGATTGCAGACGCTGGTGTAGTGCTCAAAATGTAGGTCGCGTACCAGCTTCTTGTATGCGGTTTCCTTCACAGATCTATCACAATTTCCCGGGTTCCTCTCATAAATTCTAAGCCTTTCGTCAATTTTCCCTGCTGCGGTATCATCCGATTTCAAATTGCTTCGTAGTATCTTACACCCACATATTTAAATGACGTGATAGGCTCCAGAAGTTTATCACTAACTTGAAACATTTATACAGTTTTGGACGTGCACAGATATTTAGGTTGTTTGATTACTTTAGTCTTCCAGTCGCTACGACGCCACGTTAATTTAAGATAGAAAGTTGCGTATGTCATCAACATATGAATCGTGCAGAGTTTTTTTCAGAGGCTTTCCATATTCAGCTGTTTGGTATTGTGTTTCTGAGGCGAGGACGGAGAACGAATAGTGCTTAAAAACACGCTCAGCCTGACCGGAGTGAGTAAGGTGGTTTACGAGTGAAAGGCAGGGAAGACATATCAGATCTAAAAGACCAGCCCAGGCTGATGTATTTGATGAAGACATTCTAAATATGTCTTACGGGTAGCAGAAGATTGTGAAAGAAATCTAAAATTAATACTCAGGCTCAGATGCATTTCACTGAACTTGTAGCATAGCCTGTTTGGTTCAAAACTGCTTGACAGAGCTGTGGTAACATCTTTAACTTACCAGCAACTGGTGATTGTCAGGTCAAGAAAATGTACATGCACGTACGGTGCTGGTCGAGGTGATCCGTAACCATCTCATATCCGTGTTCTAGGCACTTAATCTCATGGATTCGCCTTTAGTAACAGCCAACTCAAATACTTCTAAAGGTACTTTTAAGTGAGCGAGGACGTCGACTAAATAAAATGGGTTCGTTTTTAATCGCCATGTTGTTGTTGTTGTTGTCTTCAGTCCTGAGACTGGTTTGATGCAGCTCTCCATGCTACCCTATTCTGTGCAAGCTTCTTCATCTCCCAGTACCTACTGCAACCTACATCCTTCTGAATCTGCTTAGTGTATTCATCTCTTGGTCTCCCTTTACGATTTTTACCCTCCACGCTGCCCTTCAATGCTAAATTTGTGATCCCTTGATGCCTCAGAACATGTCCTACTAACCGGTCCCTTCTTTTTGTCAAGTTGTGCCAGATACTCCACAACAGAAAAATAATACTGACCTGTACGACTGCTGTCATAAATACATCAACTCCCACGAGAAAAAAATTCACTGATATCTTGTAGCTTGGAATGGTTGTCATTCTTGCACTCACCGCATTTTTCAGCTCTCAGAAATGCAAACGAGCTGTCAGGAAGCATTTTCGTCAAGCCCAAGCACGTGATAAGACCAGTTACCTGGTACTAAACGTGTTTTACGGCTCGCAAAGTATTTCATATCGGTATGTTAAAGCGAATCGTCTAAGCAGAACTATGTGTACGACAACAGCGTTGTTTAATGTACCACCTGCGGCTTTATTTCGTGTAACCTATGAATTGCATGCGGGAAACGACGTCCGATACTGTGCTGCCAGTCACGTAATTTTGGACGCAAGCAGATATATGACAAAGTTCAGGTCTTGGAAGTTTGCTAGGTGCAAACAAAGCTCGACTAAGGTAGACCAAAAATCGTTCCGAGGTGTAGTGTGTTTACCGGAGACTTTTACTCTACTATAGCGCATTGAGTAGCAAATATTAACGACTCCTCCCCTCCCCCCCACCAGACCTCGCCCCTGCCGGTCCCGGTCACGGAACGTGAACGCCGCGAGGCGAAAATTTTATCGCTCTTTCAACGGTTTATTAGGGCTCAACAAGCCGACTGGTCGCCATATTTCTGTCTGCGTCACACGCACGCGAGGCCGCGTGTTTGGCGCAGGAAAGCGGCGTCGACGTTAACGGTGTGTCTGCCGAGGGGAGACGGCGGCGCTCCTCCATAACGCGGCACGCCAAGCTTCCTGCACGAACACTGTGCCTGCCGGCCGATGACTTCTGTCAGCGACTTTATTACCGCAATAATGCGAGCCACAGTAAAGAATATTCCGCACATTGTGCCAACCATATTGCTGCGTAATATTGATATTTATGATCATAATTTAACAGTTTCTTGAATAAATATTTGTTGCAGAGGTTAAGTTTACATTACGGTTCTTAATGATAAACGGTGTTCAGTCGTAGCACGTTTACGGTTTCGCTGAAAAGACGTACAATAAATCAGGAAGTTTGTGATCATTAAATATCCCGAGCAGTAAAGGGAAGAAAGAAGAAATTTGGAAAGAGAATTAATGTCCAGCGCAAGAATTTACTGCTTTAAGGTTTCCCGTTGACATTATAATTCTGTCAGAGACAGCAAACGACTTGGAGCAGCAGTTGAACACGAAGGGTACTGTCCTGGAAAATGGTTATCAGATGAGCAACAACAAAAGTAGGAAAACGGTTACGGAATACAATCGAACTCATTCAGGCGATGCTGAGCGAACTAGTTTAGGAAATGCCACAGAAAGTAATAGACAAGTTTTGCTATTTGAGCTGTAAACTTATGATTGCCCAAGTGCAGAGGACGTAAAATAAAGACTGGAAGTAGCAAGAAAGGCATTTCAATTTGTTAACATCGAATATAAATTTCAGTGTTCGGAAGTCTTTACTGAATGTGTTTGTTTGGAGTACGAAAGTGAAACGTGAACGATAAACAGTTGATACAACACGTGAATAGAAGATTTTGAAATGTGGTGCAACAGAAAATGCTTAAGATTGTTATGTGGGTAGATCAAATAACTAAAGAGGAGTTGGAGGATGGGGGTGAAAGGGAGTGAGGGAGGGGGGAGGAGAAGAAGAAATTTGTGATACATCTTGAGTAAAAGAAGGAATCAGTTGGCAGGGAACGTCGTGACTCATCAAGGAATCTTCCATCTGGTAGTGGCTGGATGCGGTAAGGTTAAAACCGCGGAGCCTTGAAAACAGTTAAGTAGCCTCGAATGTGTGGAAGCTGAAGTAGTCAGGCAGACTAGAAATGTTATGTTGCAACAGTCAGGTGCGATCGCCCACGCATGCAAGCACACACACACACACACACACACACACACACACACACACACACACGCACACACACACACACATCTTGAAGTTCTTGCAACAACAGCCAATTTCATTTCATAATATAATGCGTGGTCAAACACAAACCCAGAAATATTTTAGTGTGTTGATTCAGGTTGAGGAAGCCTAAACACCTTAACACAGCTTCTACAGGTTGACTGATTCACACAGGCATCCTCCAACACTTTGACAGTAATTTTCCAGTATTTTACAAAACCTTCTTTACAACTGCTTCATACTTTGTATGAACAATGTTTTTCTAATACGTGTTGCCAAAAGACATAAAACCGTATTATGGATACAGACCAGTTTGATTTTAAGAGAAATTGAATATTTTAGATACAATTACGTGAATTATTGGAAACTAAAGCTTACAATATCTGATAGTATTCTCTTTCTAAAATAAGTATCGTAGATGAGTGCTCCTTTCTTTAATTACGCTCGCATGTAGGCGTATTTCAAAACAGATGGCAGCTTAAATTACGTTAGTGTGTGGATTTGACGGTTAAGAGTCGGTTACAACTCCGGAAGTCTGGAGTTCAAACCTAAGTCGGTCCTAAAACTTTTTGTCACCTGTCATTTCCTTTTACCTCTGGCGAATATCTATTAACGTGAGAACGTCAAGTTGCACAATCGTTCGGTGTTCACGTTGATCTGTAGCTCCATAACCACTGAAGTGCATGAAGGAGGGTAATTCCCACAATATCACTTATTAGTGTTCATTATCGTTCCATTCGTGTTTGGAGCGCCGGAAGAATGACTGTTTAAATACCTTTGCGCGCTCATTGGTTAGTGTAATTGGGCATTGGTTAGTGTAATTGCGCCTTGGTGGTCACTACGATAGCAATACGCAGAGGGTAAGTAGGCTTTGACTTGACAGTTGCCCTCTACTTCGTAAGTTCAGGTTTTTCGTCAAATTCAAATGGCTCCGAGCACTATGGGACTTAACATCTGTGCTCATCAGTCCCCTAGAACTTAGAACTACTTAAACCTAACTAACCTAAGGACATCACACACATCCATGCTCGAGGCAGGATTCGAACCTGCGACCGTAGCAGTCGCGCGGTTCCGGACTGAGCGCCTAGAACCGCTAGACCACCGCGGCCGGCAGGTTTTTCGTCATTTCCGTGACAGTCTCCCAAGAGTCGAATAAATGCGACCATTTGTGCAGCCGTTCTTTATACACTTTCACCATCCCCTATTAGTCCTATTGATTAGGGCTCTACACCTTTGAGCAGTATTGTAGGCTGTGTTGCACGAGTGTTTCGTTAGTAGCCTCCTTCAAAGATTGTTTGCGTTTGGCCAGCGAACCGAAGTATGTGACTTGCTTTACCTCCGACTGAGTGTTTGTGATCAGTCCGTCTCATATTGCGACAAACTGTTACACTCATCTGCGTGTATTAGTTGATGCATTTCAGTTGTGACTCATTGAAACTGTAATAATAGGATACTACGTTTTAAGTTTTGCGAAGCGCACATTTTTCCTTTTTTTGAACATTTAAAGCCACTTGCCATATTCACAGTATTTTGCCAAGATGCCGTTCAATTAATTAAGCCACCTCCTCTCACAAAAAAAAGTATCTGCATATTTTCCATTACTTACATTTCTCTACCTGACGAACTCAAGTGACTACCTCGCCTTGCTAATCAAAAAATACTCGAGCTCCAACATTCAGGAGGTACCAGTTTTTCGTTGCGAAGAACGGGATCGACAGTTCAGAGGAAAGTTTACAGCGATTTCATTTCTACAAAGAAAATTACGGTTAGAAGCTCGCCAACTAATACGTGATGTTCGTCTTCCGGTAGAAGTAAGGCATTTGCCTCTAAAGCTAGGAAAAAAGAAGATACGCCGATTACGACAGCTACTACGATACACCTAAGGGCAGGCCGGAGCGATTACAGTTGTACAGGCGCTGAAGTGAACTTTCGAAAGTAATCTTCAGGGCAATATTGACCCTAACAAGGCGACCGTTACGCAGCGAGTAACAGGAATAGACCAAGCTAACACGTGAACGTTCTGAAAAGTCGGAACGTTCGCCTTATTCGGGCCGTACTGGCAACTGCTTAAAGAAACAGCTCAGCGCAAGACGGCTTCGCGCTCTGAGGATGTCACGGTGGTGTGCAGGTCCTTTTACCGATTCTACCTGAACTGAGTTCGATTTTACTTCAAAAGAAATTAGCACTCTCGCATAACCACATTCGCAGCATGCAGAACAGTTAGCAAGGAAAGACGAGAAGTTAAGGATATTAACGTATCGTTGACGGTCAGGCTATTAGACAAACTCTTGCGAACGAGGAAGGACCAGAATATTAGGCGGGAAGTTGAATAAAGAGAAAGTTCCCAAATTATACTGAATAGAGAAAAAGGGGAAAACTTAATCAGGACGAACAGAGGAAGATTTGAACCGCGCTGCTTCAGCATACGAAGGCAGAGTCGTAGTTATTACGTCACGTCATGGAACGACCTAAAGTACAATGTACACATAAATACAATCGTAGAAAAAGCAGACGGCAGTCTGACATTCAATGGAAGGAAAGAAAATGTACTTCATCTACACAGACAGCCGCCGTCCGGCTCGTGGCGGAGGGCACCCTGTACTACTTCTAGTCATTTCCTTTCCTGTTCCACTCGCAAAGAGAGCGAGGGAGAAATTGTCTATATGCCCCTATAGGCCCTAATTTTTCGTATCTTATCTTTGTGGTCCTTACGTGCCATATACTCCATATACTGTATGTTGGTGGCAGTAGAATCGTTGAACAGTCAGCTTCAAATGTCGATTCTCTACATTTTATCAACAGCGTTCCTCGAGAAGAACTTCACCTTCCCTCCATCTCCGTAACACTTACGTGTTGTGCAAACCTACCGGTAACAAATCTAGCAGCCCGCCTCTGAATTGCTTCGATGTCTTCATTTAATCCGACCTGGTACGGATCCCAAACGCTTGAGCAATACTCCGCTGTCCTTTACAGATGAACCACTGTAAGCAGGCTGTGTAGGTTTGTATGTTGGTGGTGCCACGTAGTGCTCTGTATGAAAATCGCTGACTGCGCTGTGTGCAGTCTATGACTGGTTGGACTCATTGTTGGAATATTAGCTTGTGTAGTGTTGGGCAGCTGGATGCCAACAGCGCGTAGCATTGTGCAGTTGGAAGTGAGCCGCCAGCAGTGGTGGATGTCAAGAGTTTTGAGAAGTTACTATAAGCGAACGATCTGGACGTGTGTCCGCCAGAAAAAGGAAATTTGTTAAGACTGGATGTCATGAACTGATACATATATGATGACTTTTGACACTATGAAGGTAAACACATTGTTTGTTCTCTATCAAAATCTTTCATTTGCTAACTATGCCTATCAGTAGTTAGTGCCTTCAGTAGTTAGAATCTTTTATTTAACTGGCAATATTGGCGCTCGCTGTATTGCAGTAGCTCGAGTAACCAAGATTTTTGTAAGTGATTCATGAAAGGTATAGGTTATTGTTCGACAGGGCCATTCTTTTGTAGGGATTATTGAAAGTGAGACTGCGTTGCGTTAAAAAATATTGTGTGTCAGTTTAGTGATGATCAGAATAAGTAAAGAGAGAAAGCTGTCTGAGTACGTTGAGTGTTGCTCAGCTGCTTGAAAATCAAGTAACGTAGAAGTTTTCCAGCACTATCATGCTTAATTTTTCTAAGGGGACGTTTCACCACACTTTCCTAAAATTCTCCACAGCACTAACCTTTCGTACCACAGTCCATACATGCTAGTTCCAGTTCATATAACTTTGCAACGTTTCGCCCAGATATTTAAACGCCGTAATTGTGCCAAGAAGGACACTACTAATGCCGTATCCGAACATTACAGGTTTGTTGTTCCTACTCATCCGCATTAACTTACATTTTTCTACATCTAGAGCTAGTTGCCATTCATCATACCAACTATAAATTTTGTCCAAGTCATCTTGTATCCTCCTTCATTCACTCAATAACTTACTGTACACCACAGCACTATCAGCAAACAACCGCTGACTAAAAATGGCTCTGAGCACTATGCGACTTAACATCTATGGTCATCAGTCCCCTAGAACTTAGAACTACTTAAACCTAACTAATCTAAGGACAGCACACAACACCCAGTCATCACGAGGCAGAAAAAATCCCTGACCCCGCAGGGAATCGAACCCGGGAACCCTGGCGTGGGAAGCGAGATCGCTACCGCACGACCACGAGCTGCGGACAACCGCTGACTGCTGCCCACATTGTCCACCAGATTATTTATGTGTATAGGAAACAACAGTGGTTCTATTACACTTACCTGGGGCATTGCTGACGATACCCTTGTCTCTGATGACCACTCGCTCGTCGAGGACAACGCACTGCGTTCTATCTATTACTTACATCTATTACGAAGTCTTCGAGCCACACACACGTCTGTGAACTTATTCCGTATTGTCGAATCTTCGTTAACAGCCTGCAATGGGGCACCGTGTCAAATGCTTTCTGGAACTCGATGAATATGGAATCTGCCTGTTGCCCTTCATCCATAGTTCGCATTATGTCATGCGAGAAAAGGGCAAGCTAAGTTTCGCAAGAGCGATGCTTTCTAAAACCGTGCTGATTCGTAGACATAAGCTCATCCACGAGAGAAGTTGCTAACAAAACACTCGTTCGACCGATTCTTGAGTACAGTTCATCACTATGGGACCCTTTACCATTCCGAATTAATAGAGGAGTTTGGGGGGGGGGGGGGGGGGGAGGAATCCAACGGAGCCTTTCTCCACAAGATCGTGTACTCCGAACGAGGGCTTTAGGAATGCTCAACAAACTCGGCAGACTATACAAGAGAGGTGTTGTGCTTCACGGAGAGGTTTACTGCCGGAATTGCGAAAGCGTACGTCCCCAGAACTATCGAGTACAGATTTCTTGTTACAACATACGTCTCAAGAAATGACCACAACGAAAAACTCAGAGAAATCAGAGTTCATTCGGTGAAGACACATTTCGAAGTACACACGTCAACAAAAGTATTTCGAAATTCCTGGCACAAAAATTCATTTGTGTGACGACAAAATCATTTGTTTCTCGTCGGGGGGGGGGGGGGGGGTGCTCACAGCACTCCTGAGCAACGACGTCAGTACGCAGTGGAAAGTTCCCTCGCTCGGAGGCAGGCTGGAATCCATTGTGGTATATTAATGATGAGATCATCAAGCCATCCCTGGCCCAAATAGTCCTCCTCTTCATTGGCGATACTGCATAAGTCGCACAGATTGCTAGGGTCTTGTCGACGTCCACAAACAGTTCATTTCAATCGATCCCACACACGTTCGACTGGGTTAATGTCTAGGGAACAGAGTGGCCACTACATCCTGGTAATCCTACCATAATGAAGGAACGTGTTCACGACAACAGCGCGAAAAGCACGATAGTCACCATCCATCAGGATGAAACTGGCACCAAACCGTTCACGATACTGTCCCACTATTGATTGCAGAATCTCGCCCCTGTACCGTAGAGCAATCAGACTGCCCTCAACAACCAGGAATGGTATATGGCAGCCCTATGTAATGCCACCCAGAACATCTCTTCATCGCTACATTGTTGCACATATTTGATACAGCATTGGAGGCGTTCGATATTAGCGGTTTGAGTCCAAACACTTTGTCTGTTATTATCAGGATACAATCGTTTCTTCCGTAAACCGAGAGTGACGCTAATCCTGTGGCGTCCACTCTGCATGATTTATTGCCTATCTCTAACGGAGTCCAATGTGTCGTGATGTATGATGTGGTGCTCGCCACGGTCTTGAGTGATGGACATTCGCAGCCGTCTCCCAACAGTTTCGTGCGACACAAAACATCCCGTGGATTCTTCAAAGGGCGAATTCATTTCTGGAGCACTCGGTCAACGGTTCCTTTGACTCAAAACTTGTAAATATTGGATCGTCCTGTGCACCTGCCGAACGTGAACGGCCAATTGGAACCGATTCCAAGATTCCACCATAGCACTTTGACTCCGGTGCAGACGTCTGTCAATTCCCTGGTTGACAAGCCTTCTGCGCCTAACGTGATGATGCAGTCTGGATCACTGGTCGCGAGTGTACTTTGTGCCATCATGGATGTTCATTCTACTGTTCCACAGACGTCTACTGGTACTTTAAGCTGAAATCCATTCGGTTGCGGCATTCTTCCCGCAGATAGCTCTCATGGTAACTGTTTATAAACAACGTCAGGGATAACCTCCCAAACGTTACAGCAACAGTCGCAGTATCAACTCAACTCAACGACATATGCCGGCCGCGGTGGCTGTGCGGTTCTAGGCGCTCCAGTCCGGAGCCGCGCTGCTGCTACGGTCGCGGGTTCGAATCCTGCTTCGGGCATGGGTGTGTGTGATGTCCTTAGGTTAGTTAGGTTTAAGTAGTTCTAAGTTCAAGGGGACTGATGACCACAGCAGTTGAGTCCCATAGTGATCAGAGCCACTTGAACCATTTGAACGACATATCAGGATGATGCAATACTTTTATTGGTGTGTGCAGTAGCGTGTCATTTACAAATTACTCACTTTGTTAAAGACCATGATTTGATTTTTTCTAATTACTTTGTAAGTAGGCTGTTTAGGTTTTTATGTTGGTAACGTTACATAGCGCTCTATATTAAAATCACTGACTGTGCTGTGAGCAGTCTGTGGCTGGTTGGCATTGTTGAAATTGTATTGTAGTGGTGGACAGTTGGATGTGAACAGCGCGTAGCGTTGCGCAGTTGGAGGTGAGCAGTGGTGGATGTGGGGGGAGAGATGGCAGAATTTTAAGAGCGGACGATCTGGTCGTGTGTTCACCTAAACAGTAAATTTGTAATACTGGATATCATGAACTGATATATATATATATTATTACTTTTGAACACTATTAAGGTAAATACATTGTTTGTTCTTTATCAAAATCTTTCATTTGCTAACTATGCCTATCAGTAGTTAGAATCTTTTATTTAGCTGGCAGTATTGGCGCTCGCTGTATTGCAGTAGTTCGAGTAACGAAGATTTTGTGAGGTAAGTGATTCATGAAAGGTATAGGTTATTGTCAGTCAGGGCCATTCTTTTGTAGGGATTTTTGAAAGTCAGATTGCGTTGCGCTAAAAATATTGTGTGTCAGTTTAAGCACAGTCATTTATAATTTTTCTAAGGGGACGTATCAACATTTTTTTTAAATAATTATGCTTGGGATTAGGATAAATATACTGGCGCAGAGACTGCTTTGATAGCAATTACATTTATTTTTTATAATAGCGGAACGTTCTTCGAAATAAAACGAGCCAAGTCAGGGTTTTTTTTAAAAAATGCAAAACTTTTTCTAGCAGTTATGTCATGTATGTTTCGTTCAAAATGTGAAACTTGACTATCGTCCCAATATAAGACTTCTTTTGATAGTTTATAACCAACGCATATTCATCCAGACTTGTGCGATTTTAGAGTTTCGTGGTGTATATTCAATTGCTTTCGGGAATTTTCTTCATATGGCAAAATCTGGACAATGATAACTCAGTATATATCGCTGATGAAGACAAACAGCTTGCTGAAATGCCGCAAATCGTGAATGAAGCTGTCTCCCTGAACAACAGAGAACAGTTCAAAACCAGTCGTTTTACTGATGGTGTACAAGGAGTCTAAGGAGTGACCAGTTTACAATGTAGTGGCTAAATTTACACGTGGCCCACTGAAGGACGTCCAGAATGAAGTAAACGCAGATGAAAACATGGATAAATTGCACAATATGGTATTGAAGTATTAGCTATAGAAGTTATATGAAATAGTGACGTCAAAGAAATATCAGAGGAAAGAGTATCGAACATTGTACATGAATAATTGTGTATTAAAGAACTTTGTGGAAGATGGGTGCTGCTGCCGCAGCTGTTGACAGATATTGGAAAGGAAACACGAAAACTAAGTTCTCAATAGATTTTGGAAGATTTTGAAAATAATCCTAGTTATTTAGTAAAAACATCTGTTAATGTGGATAGGGCGTGGGTCAGTCACTTCAAGAACGAAATGACAGAGTAATAAAAGCAGTGAGGGGCAGCCAGTGAGTCAGTACCAGAAAAAGCAATGGAAGTTGTCTTAAACTGCCAGAAGCGCTATGATCAGTTCTTTGTAGGATGGAAACTGCCTTTTTCTTGGAGGTTACATTGCAAACAGTTGGCAAATATGTAAAGGATAGTATGCACTCACTGGGCGAAGAGATACTCGCGGAAAAGCAGAGACCGGAAGATAGTAACCATAATCACAATAATGAAATGTGCACTGGGAATGTTAAAAATAATAAGTCTGAAATAGGAATTCTTGGAATACGTCCTTTTCACCACACCTGACGTCCACTTGCAGCTTCATCGACAGATATATGTCCCTGGAGATTTTAAGCACAGTGAAGAGAACGCGACAGTTGTAAATGCGAACGTCTCAGACCTTTCGGAATTATTCGAGGGTCGTTCAACAAGTAATGCCCCACATTTTTTTTCTCAGAACATATTTATTGTTAAGAGTTAGAATTTGGTGACAATATACATCAACATGTCTTGTGCATGTCCTATTTTTCTGCGTAGTCTCCATCACGTTCTGCGGCCGTACGTCAACTTTGTGGAAGAGCATGTATTCCCTGCTAGTAAAAGCTCTTGTCCTGTGGGCGTTGCCATGTTTTCACTAACCGACTGACACTCTCGTCATCTTCAAAGTGTGTTCCCCGTAGAGAATCTTTAAACGGCAATGATGTGCAACCCAATTCGGCGATGTGTTCCCGGGTTCCCAGACTTGTACGTAGACGTGTATTATCGTGCTGGAGCAAGTCTTCACGTATGCCTCTGAATTGATGGTTGACACTCTCAGCATCACATCCACTAGTATGACGCCATCACAATCCCAGAAGACTGTCACCATGACTTTTCCGGCAGAGAGGATTGTCTTCAATTTCTTCTTTTGTCATGAACGAGGATGATTCCACTCCATGGACTGCCTTTTCTTTTTCGGCGCATACCGGTGCAGCCAGCTTTCGTCCCCCGTAACGATCCGTGACAGAAAGACCTCTCCATCGGTCTCAAAACGCTCCAGCAATTCAGATGAAATGGCCTTTCTTTGAATCTTGTGGACCACTATGAGCAATTGTGGAACCCATTGTGAGCACTTCTTTGAATATCCGAGAGTCCCGATCATTGCAGATGCATTTCCAATGCCGACCAACAACTGTAGAACCAATTGTTGAGTTGTGATGCGCCGGTCGGCACGAATAATGGAATCCGCATGATTCAGCATGTCTGGAGCAATGGCTGTGACAGGACATCCCGAGCGTGGCTGATCATGGAGCTCTGTTTCTGCATTTCCTGAGGCTGTAACTTTCTTTATCCAGCGCTCAACCGTACTCCTATCAACTGCAGCATCGCCATACGCTGCACAGAAACGTTAATGGATGTTCACCACGGAAGAATTCCATAACAGCACGCTGCTTGTGACGTGAGTCGTATGAAGACGCCATTCTGACGCTGTGCTACGACTTTGCCATCTGTCCCCGAACGGTTCGAAACTTTACCAGCCCACAGAACAAACATCAAATGTGAAGCACCAACAAGGACGTTTTTCTATGTATATCAATGGCTTTTTAAAAAATGTGGGACATTACTTATTGAATAACCCTCGTAGTTTCTAAATGAAATCTGCTCAAAAGAAAAACATTGAACAAAGTGCACTGACCTGAAAGGTCAGTAAGTCGAAAAACCTAAGTGCAGTTCTAAGCTAAAAACCTAACAGTTCACATTCAAGCCGATCAATCGCCTACTAGTCTTCGTAGCAATCAATTTTGTACTGCATTTAAGTATGTTTCAGGTGACTGTCTGGTTACTTTGTAAGTAGGCTGTTTAGGTTTTTATGTTGGTAACGCCACGTAGCGTCCTATATGAAAATCACTGACTGTGCTGTGTGAAGTCTGTGGCTGGTTTGCATTATTGGAATATTTACTATTGTAGTGTTGGGCAGTTGGATGTGAACAGCGCGTAGCGTTGCGCAGTTGGAGGTGAGCCGCCAGCAGTGGTGGATGTGGGGAGAGAGATGGCAGAATTTTGAGAGCGGACGATCTGGACGTGTGTCCATCAGAAAGAGTAAATTTGTAATATTGGATATCATGAACTGACATGTATATGATGACTTTTGAACATTATTAAGGTAAATACATTCATATGAAACTTCCCCTTAGAAAAATTAATGAATTACTGTGCTGATAAACCTCTTACGTTATTTGATTTTCAAACAGCTGAGCAGAACTGAGCGTACTCATACATTTCTCTCGTTACTTATTCTGACCAACACTAAACTGACACACATTATTTTTAGCGCAACGCAATCTGACTTTCAACAATCCCTACAAAAGAATGGCCCTGACTAACAATAACCTAATACTTTCATGAATCACTTACCTCACAAAAATCTTCGTTACTCGAACTACTGCAATACAGCGAGCGCCAATACTGCCAGCTAAATAAACGATTCTAACTACTGATGGCACTAACTACTGATAGACATAGTTAGCAAATGAAAGATTTTGATAGAGAACAAAGAATGTATTTACCTTAATAATGCTGAAAAGTCATCATATATATATCAGTTCATGATATCCAATATTAAAAATTTGCTCTTTCTGATGGACACACGTCCAGATCGTCCGCTCTCAGAATTCTGCCATCTCTCTCCCCACATCCACCACTGCTGGCGGCTCACTGTGCAACGCTTCGCGCTGTTCACATCCAACTGCCCAACACTACAGTAGCAAATATTCCAACAATGCAAACCAGCCACAGACTTCACACAGCTCAGTCAGTGATTTTCATATAGAGCACTACGTGGCGTTACCAACATAAAAACCTAAACAGCCTACTTACAACTTTAAGAAATGCATATACATTAACATTTATACACCTACGATCTAACTCCAGTAGCTAACGAACGGAGGTACGAGGTAAATTAGTTGCTATTCCTGTACGGTGAAAAGATACTGTCTACATTCCTTCTCTCTGAGTCAACTTTTTCTAATTACGTTAATTTTCTTCGTGAAGTGCATGAGATGTAGCGTGCGGGGAGGCGAAGGGGAGGGGGGTGAGAGAATGTAGAGCAGGGACAGGAGGGGGGGGGGGGGAGACTGCTAAACGAAGTTCAATTGTGTTTTTCATAACTGTATCACTGGTACGTATCTTTTTGCGACTTTTCTAGTAAAAGAAACCGTGTAAGTCCAAAATATACAGTTTGCGTAGCAACCAGAGCCTGGGCTATAGAAAGGTTGGCTGCAGTGGACTGAAGTGCTTCTACACATATGACTGGGAAGGCGGAGAGGTATTCCGCAAATAATCCAACACACTCTTTGACGCAAAGCACCAACTGCGACCGCTGTTTATCTTGCAGGCGTTCCTAAATCACCTGCCGACTTCTGAAACAATAGTTCTTCTACCGCAGCTGTTTCAATAAATCAGGGTCGCCCCTAGAAGTGGAAATTGGCACGATCGATTCTGCTTAAGCAAGCGCTCTGCAGCCGTTTGCGAATATATTACTGCGCAATTCCTCAGTAATCGCATGTACTGCCTTCTCTACTTTCCCAGTTACCATTTCTGTACAGAGCATGTAGGTCATACAGATCTATGTGAAAGTTGCTTGTCTGTCCAGTCATTATCGTAAATCCGTAAACTAACGTCATCATCAGTGATGAATTCGAGGAATGTTCGATCATTCGCCTACGACAACAAAACGAACCCATTGTTAAAGTAGTTTCGTCGGTATTTCTCGACGTTTCTGCTGCAGACCAGGAAACATTATCATCGCCTTGTGCCAAAGATCAGGACGACATTAACAGCAACACTGTAGTAGATCAGCTGAGTTACTACGGTGGAACACCGAAAAGTGTGAGGCTGTTCTCTAACCAGAATTAATTGTCTGCAGATCTTCGATGTATGGTAGTAACACTGCTGCTGAGAAATAGCTGGAGACTGGTTCAGCTGCTTTCCGAAACCTTAACAGTGATTCAGAACTGTCGTGGTGAACTTAATGGCCCTAGCTATCACCACCGGAAATTCTCAAACCAGCCTCTGTTCAAAGACAATTTGCTGGCAACCGTGGTTTCGCCGATCATTTGCACCAGAGTTCGGAAACGCTGGAAGAATGTGCGTTTCTCGGAATACCACTACAGGCTCCAAAAAATAAATAAATATCAAAAGAAGGAGTTCAGGAGTCGAACTCAGCCATAAATAAGGACGCGACAGTCTGACTGGAGTCCATGCAGCGAGTACGTGTAATAAATGCATCTCGCAAAACCTGAAGAAGACAAGGACTTGTTCAATCGCCAATATATCGTTGATTAAAATTGAGTCAACAGCTACGATGAACAGCCACAAGGACACAATCACTTGCAAAAGGGTACCGGGTGGTTACAATTAAAGTGCATCTACTAACACAGGTCCAGTGTGGGCTGTAAATCATCGTATGGTAGCGAAACATGTTACATATTCCAAAGCGTTAATGCGGGACCAATTAACGCTGGGGAAAAAATTGTTTACAATGTTTGCCACCAGGTGCGAATCCGGGGCTGTACAGCATCTAGTCGTCGTCTCGGATGCTCATATTGAACAAATTGTGTAAGTGGCGGTTAATATTATCAGCATTACGCCTTTCCCACTTGTGTGACCTATTCTGCCCATGTTTCGTTTCTAGTCCATTACATATGAAAACATTTCTACACATCTTCCTCGCATTCACAGCGCCAGATTTGCACCTGGTGGCCAAAATTAGAAGTAATTTGATTCCAAACGTAAATCGGTTCCGCATTAATGCATTTAGGATAGTTATTAAGTTTCGCTGCCGTGCTATAGTTACAGCCCACACTGGACTTCTGTGAGTAGCTGCACTTTAATTATAACCACACGGTATGTTTCTATGTGATAAGCAGAACTGCGAAGTTGCTAAAGTGTGATAAAACCCGCCTGACGAACTTGGTTAGTTCTCACTGGTTATTCCCAAATAAGTCCATGTCAATGGCGGAGAATGGGCAAGACAAATTCTTTTCACATTATCACCAAAACAGACCTGTGACTGTAGTGATCACAGTTAAAGAATGGAACTCAATAAAGCTACAGTACTAGGACAGTTTTCATAAAATCGGGAAAGGAATACAGGGTAAACATGATGTCTACTTTGAATTTCTTCCTGTGGCATGTATAAGAGGTATGTTCAAAAAATTCCGGAACATTCGTAATTTCGCGCCAGTGGTGTGTTGGAGCGAAATGCAGTTGGCATCCCTCCATACGACTGGGTCTAGTGTGTAACTGCCGGAAGTTTCATTGCTGTGTATCTGTTAGTTATCGTTCAGCGATGTACTGAGTAAAATGGGTCAAACAGTTTGCGAATTTCGATATGACAGAGTTAGAGGAGCAACGCATCTGTATTAAACTTCGCGTCAAACTCAAGAAAACCTGTGCAGAAACACACCAAATTATGCAGGAAGCCTAGGGTGATGAGCGCTCACGCCGGGTTCGGTTTAAAAATGGCTTGACGGAAGTTAAAAATGACTCTCGTTCAGAACACTCTTCGACGTCTACCAAAAGATTAGTTCCTCATGAATTCTTGCCATACGGACAAACAGTTAATCGATGGTACTATCGGGACATGTTGCGACGCCAGCGAGAAAATGTGAGGAGGAAACGGCCTGAAACGTGGCGTGACAATTCATGCCTCTTGCATCACGTTAACGCACCCGCACATTCATCCCTGTTGGTGTCTGGCCCTTGCACAAAAAACGAAGTCACTGTGCTACCCCATTCTCCGTACTCTCCAGACCTGGCCCCTGTAAACTTTTTTTTTATTTCCAAAGTTGAAAATCCCGTTGAAAGGACGAAGAATTCCAACGATAGACGAGATAAAAGAAAATTCGCAGATGTCACTTCGCGTGGTCCAGCAACAGGAGTATCGAGACTGCTTCAGATGGTTCAAATGGCTCTAAGCACTATGGGACTTAACATCTGAGGACAACAGTCCCCTAGACTACTTAAACCTAACTACCCTATGGACATCACACACATCCATGCCCGAGGTAGGATTCGAACCTGCGACCTTAGCAACCGCATGGCTGCGGTCTGAAGCGCCTAGAACCGCTCGACCACAGCGGCCGGCGAGACTGCTTCCGGAAATGGGAACGGTGTTGGGAGCGGTGTACAAATTGTGGAGGAGAGTATTTCGAAGGAGACCTTGCACACTGACAAGGGGAAGGCCTGAGACATGGCCAACCGATTCGGCTCAGATTTGGCAGGTCGCTAGTGTAAAACCTAAAACGAAGGAATCTAAGATATTTTTGGTCAATACCCCCGCGATTTTGAGAAAATCACTCCTAAAGGTTATGACGAGCAACCGACTCAAAATTGGCGGGATCGATAGATGATTGTAAATAGAGCATTTTTCATCATCAGGTATGGGGTCCGAAAACGCTTACCTTTCCAGAAATCGAGGTAAGAAACTTTTACAACTGCCGCTTCTGTACCCACATGGTAAACGCTTTTCGCCGACAGCACCGACAGCAAAGTCTGCTTTCGGCTGCGGTGGGGCGAGGACGCCCGCTGCGCCCCGCCGTGATCCCTCCAACCACGAGAGCCTCGAGTTTGCAAATGTATTTCGCCGGGTGACGAGGCATTTGGCTACCTTAAGAGAGTCATAGTTACCCCTGCCAGCTGCTCCCCCTTTTTGAAAACCCTTCACATTTTTCATTCTCTCTGTGGACAGTCCTGAAGGAGCGATATGCCACTATATGTCCATCTCAACATCGTCGGAGTTACTCCTACGACGAGTTCCTCGAGTTTGCAAATGTATTTCGCCGGGTGACGAGGCATTTGGCTACCTTAAGAGAGTCATAGTTACTGCGCCCCGCCGTGATCCCTCGTGAGGAATTCGCAGCACTCTTACTCGGAGTTGTTTTGATGTGACAAGGCTTAAAAGTTTAATACTTTACTAGCTCACGGCGTTTGGGAAATTAGTTTGCCTACTTTATTATTATCACTGCTTACTGATTTACTTACCTTATTAATCCTCCTATTCCTATCAATTGAGATAAGGAAAAATGCAAACGAAAAGAATAACATCCGCGAGGTTTCTTAAGATTCGGACCCGGGTTTTCCGATTCCCAAACAGTTAACTTGGCCATTGCGCTATCGCTGCTGTCGGCGAAAAGCGATTACCATGTGGGTACGGAAGCGGCAGTTGTAAAAGTTTCTTTCCTCGATTTCTGGAAAATTTTGCGTTTGCGGACCCCATACCTGATGGTGAAAAATGCTCTATTTACAATTATCTATCGATCCCTCCTATTTTGAGTCGATTGCTCGTCATAACCTTTAGTGGTGATTTTCTCAAAAATGCGGGGGTGTTGACCCAAAATATCTTAGAGTCCTTCGTTTTAGGTTGTAGACAAACGACCTGCAAAATTTGAGCCGAATCGGTTGGCCGTGTCTCAGGCCTTCCCCTTGTGAGTAAAAGATAAGCGTAGAAAAATTTTGTGGACAAAGTTCCGGAATTTTTTGAACAGACCTCGTAAATGATAATCGTAAACATTTTCCCCTCTTTCACGCACAAGTTGTTACAATTCGTTAAAATGCGATGTCTAAGTAGATGCGATTTCCTTCACTAATGTATAAGTCTATCAAATGACAAGTTTTCTGTACCCACCAGCAGACTCTGATTCCTTAAAGAATCGGACTACCACTCATAAAACAGCTTCAAACGTCAGATTACTTTACGAATGAGTTAGCGTGTTAAGTACGTTACTTTAAGAATGTAGGCAAGAAAAAGCTTAGGAAACGTCTGAAATTATTCTTTATGTTTGATGGAAGTCGCCAAGTGCTCTTATTATGAAACACTAGATGAATATCCTGTAAGTAATTTACTCTCCATTCTAAGCGATAAATAGCTTTTGACGCACCTTCATTTCTATGACGTCATGCCTCTTGAACTATATCTCGTATAGCTATAATTTGGCAAGTACATTCAGTTATATAAGTAGATACTGTCAGCATACGGAGTTAGCAGTAAAGAAGTAATAAATTAAAACGTCATGCCTTATGTAGAAGTTTTACTGGGCGCCGTTTGAAGCAAAAGCTAGTTTTTCAGCATCTAGATATTTATAATTTCGTATCACCTGAACTATGTGCCATACAATGACATAATTTTTTACGTTCATTCCGTGGTATATGTGGACGCTGCCTGCAAACTATGTTGCGAATAGAGTCGGCAGTAAAGAAGTAAAAAATTAAAACTTCATTCCTAATGTTGAAATCTGACTGGATTAACAGAGAAAATGTAGTAAGCGATGAATTGGTTTCCTTTCATCATTTTGTTGGGGTGTCAGCGAGAAAAAGCTTCGATAAAGATTGACATGTGGCTTGATCGCTGCGTAGCAACACCAAATTATGATCACGGTTTTTACGAGTTCGGCACCCAGTCGGCGTATTTCTGTCATGTAGTAATTCAAGTATGCACCACGGTCTCTATTCCACGTTAAACTGTAGCTGGCAACCCACGTCAAGCTGACGTACACTTGTTTGACCAGTCAGTATACAAGTCGAGAGAAGACTAGTCCAGTCTTTGCGAAACGCTGTTGTGTTCAAACTCAGGATTTAATATTACTTTAATTAGAACTAGTCTCTAAACTCTAAACGGCGAACCATTTGCCAAAACGAGGTAAAAATGAAAGAATAAAAATATGTTTCAGATTTTCAGTTCCCAGATTTTTAATACCTTCAGTAACATAATATTTGCCCTGCTGTGCAAATGAATCACCTGCCTCAGCTTTAACCTTATCATTTGACATGAATTTTAACACCTCAGCCATTTGGAACAAATTCGACGAACACACCATAACTGGCAGCACCTGGGAGCTGTCATGCAACGATGCGAGAAGCGTGTGTGGCCGCGTTATCACGATGGAAAAGAACTTCCTTGTGTACAAGATGTACATGTTTAGCAGGAGCATCTGTCTTTAGTTTGTGCAATACCGCAACGTAATACTCTACTCGTAGTTCTGGCCTTAAGGAAGACATAACTTCTTTCTGTAGAAGGAGAATGTTTGTCTGCTCATCATCAAAAATTTGAAAAACAAAGACTTAGTATATGTGCCAACAGGAACATGTCGCCTTATAGTTCATCTGAGCGCCAGTTATACGTGCTCTTAACTCTGCCGTCTCGAGTTTACATCGTCAAGAGAAACAGGCGCCGAAGTCAGTGCAGGTCTGCTTCGCTCAAAGTGCCATTTTATTGATAGATTTTTACTGATATTAAATTGTATGTTAAACGATACTGGTTTTTTTCAGTTACAGTTTTTCATTGCACAAAATTTCGAGAACTGAACATATTCACTTCAGCATGTTTTAGGTATACTTACACTATTACACTTTTAGTAAGCAAACGGACTCAATATGACTGTTTTTCTTGCACGTTCATCTTCCATTACACACTGTTTCGCCTTCAGTAATGCATCTGCGGAGCGCCTTTGTTTTGAAAGGGGTAATTTCTTTTTGTACAATTTTAACAGCTCTTCATCACTGTTTAATTCCTTTGTGGTCGAGAGGCGAGACAGGTTAAAAGCTTTGTCACCCAAAAAATGTGCAAAACCTGATGTGTACGTATAGGCAAGGTAATTTCAGTTTTAGCAAACTCCGTTATCTTCAGTCACAGTATACAGCGTTGTGAATTTTCTTACAATCTCGCTCAGGTTTTCGGAAATGGTGAGCTCTCATAAAAAAAAAATGAAATGATCTGATGGCTCATAAATAAATGAAATGATCGGATGGCATTGTTGGCCCGGAGGCCCCTTTCGGTGGAGTTCGGCCGCCGTATTGCAAGTCCTTTTTAGTTGACGCCACTTCGGCGACTTGCGAGTCAATGATGATCAAAGAAACACAACACCCAGTCTCCTACCGGGAATTGAACCCGGGCCCCCTACGTGGTAGGCGGTAACGCTATCGCTACGCTACAGAGTCGGGCGTGAGCGATCATAATTTTCTTGTGGACTCACAATCACGGTTGAACACTGTATCACTCTTCTTACTCGCGGAAAAAGAAATGGAATATTTCTAATATATCTAATCTGACCTCTCTAATGTTAACTACAACTAAACTTTGTCACAGCTTTCTAATCAATTTTCTCCATTTTTCACGAACATCTCAAAGTGAGGCAAAAAACTAACGCACTTTACAAAGCATTTCATCCGAGACCGTGCAGAACGCTCCCCTTACATGAACCACTGTCAAGTTGCAGAATTTTGGCTCGCCTCTTAGTGCAGCCGCTGTGCGACGCGCATCAACAACTGCGACAGTGGGGTATGCTCGATGCAGCACTGAAGTCGGGAGCCATGTGGCGGAGCTACGTCAACGAAGCGTGAAACAAGGTGCTCGGGAGCCATTCTAGCGAGACGATATAGCTCTGCCCTCGCTCGCCAGAGTAGCTCGACAGCGAAACTCTTTTAAAGGTTACAACGAGCAGTGCAAAGAGGAGATTAATCTATTTTACATAAACGCAAAACAAAAGCACTAGTACTGATTACCGGGACGCGTTCGACGCAGTTCCACACTGTCACCTAATTAACAACATACGAACGTACTGAGTGTCAGACCGACATAATGATTGGATTGAAGAGTTCCTAGCAAATAGAAATGGTTCAAATGGCTCTGAGCACTATGGGACACACACAATTGTGAGGTCATCAGTCCCCTAGAACTTAGAACTACTTAAACCTAACTAACCTAAGGACGTCACAAACATCCATGCCCGAAGCAGGATACGAACCTGTGACCGTAGCGGTCACGCGGTTCCATACTGAAGCGCCTGGAACCGCTCGGCCACACGGCCGGCCTAGTAAATAGAGCACAGCATGTCATTCTTAACCGAGAGAAATTGTAAGTATGCTGTTTAGGTTTTTATGTTGGTAACGTCACTTAGCGCTCTATATGAAAATCACTGACTGTGCTGTGTGGCTGGTTGGCATTGTTGTAATATTCGCTATTGTAGTGTTGGGCAGTTGGATGTGAACAGCGCGTTAGCGTTGCGCAGTTGAAGGTGAGCCGCCAGCAGTGGTGGATGTGGGGAGAGAGATGGCTGAGTTTTGAGAGCGGATGATCTGGACGTGTGTCCATCAGAGAGAGTAAATTTGTAAGACTGGATGTCATGAACTGATATATATCTTATGACTTTTGAACACTATTAAGGTAAATACATTGTTTGTTCTCTGTCAAAATCTTTCATTTGCTAACTATGTCTATCAGTCGTTAATGTCTTCAGTAGTTAAAATCTTTTATTTAGCTGGCAGTATTGGCGCTCGCTGTATTGCAGTAGTTCGAGTAACGAAGATTTTTGTGAGGTAAGTGATTCATGAAAGGTATAGGTTATTGTCAGTCAGGGCCATTCTTTTGTAGGAATTATTGAAAGTCAGAATGCGTTGCGCCAAAAATATTGTGTGTCAGTTTAGCGAATGTCTGAGTACGTTCAGTTTTTCTCAGCTGTTTGAAAATCAAATAACGTAAGGGGTTTATCAGCACAATCATTCATAAATTTTTCTAAGGGAGATGTTTCAAAATCTTCAGACATAAAAGTAATTTACGTCGTACCCCAATGGAGTGTTACAGGCGCATTTTCTCTGGTGTTTCGGCAGATTTTTGCAATTCCGTTTTAGCAATGTGTTGCTAGAGTCAGTCCAATCAAATACTGCCCAGCACGTCTTTCATGCAACGCCCTGTATTAACGAAATGAGTCGGTTTACATACAAAAAAACTATTTTTAAAGTGGAGTGTTACGTGGCCATTCCATAGAGCGGTCTCAAATTAGTCTAGTGCGATGTTCGTTTCATCGAAATTAACAGGGACAGTAAAACAATAAGAATAATCAATACTCCACCAGTGACAGCATCTCTGCTACCGCCATGCAGCGGTGCTGCTCAGTAGCTGCTGGAGTCCTGGTTATTCTTCCTGTTTTGCTGTCGCTGTTAATATCGACGAAACGAACATCTCTGTGGACTAATTTGAGACCGCTCTGTGGACTAGGCACGTAAAATCTCGCTTTAAAAACCACTTTGTTTGTGGCGGAAAAGCAGACGCTTTCCGTCGATTGAAAGACGTGATGAGGAGTATTTGTTTGGGCTGCCTCCTGCTATACACTGCAAAATAGAAACTGAAACTATATGCCGAAACACCAGAGAAAATGAGCCTCATGGCTCTTTGGAGTGACCTAGCGGATACCGCCGGAATATACATCGGGCTTTTCGCAGATACTGCTGCTGTATATATAGAAGTTGCAACGCTAGCAAATTGTAACAAAATGCAGAGGATCGAACCTTGGTGAAGGCATTGGTAATTAAGCATCAACATAAACAAAAGCACGAAATGGGCGCAAATACCCATACTGACTTATTACACGGTTGCTGAACAATCACTAGAAACAGCGACTTCCATTAAATACCTGGGAGTGTGCGTACGGAGTGATTTAAACTGGAACGGCCACGTAAGACAAATCGCACGAAAGAGATAGGCTGTTTCGCTATCGCGCAAAATTCAGTTGATTCTCTGAGTCGGGCAACAGCAGAATATCGTAACCTGCCTTATCAACATCTCGCTCAGAGTCGTACAAAAGCAACCATTCTCTCCAAAATCTTTATGTTAGTGCGTAGCAAAATTTAATTTTTATCTCTCACAAAAATAGCACCACCGATGTGTTGCAGTATAATCTACTGAGAACTACTGCAGACGTGCGTATTCTAATAAAATTATACAGTCTGAACCAATATTTAAGGAAAGTAATAGGAATAATCCACTTAATTACAGCTCATATCGTTAACGTCGATATGCAGCAGGATTTTAGACTAATATGTCTTCGAACGTAATGAATTACCTCGAAGAAAACGGTCTATTGACACACAGTCAACATGGGTTTAGAAAACATCGTTCCTGTGAAACACAACTAGCTCTTTATTCACATGAAGTGCTGACTGCTGTTGACAAGGGATTACAGATCGATTGCGTATTTCTGGATTTTCAGAAGGCTTTTGACACTGTACCACTCAAGCCGCTCGTAGTGAAATTGCGGGCTTATGGAATATCGTCTCAGTTATGTGACTGGATCTGTGATTTCCTGTCAGAGAGGTCACAGTTTGTTGTAACTGACGGAAAGTCATCGAGTAAAACAAGTAATTTCTGGCGTTCCCCAAGGTAGTGTTATAGGCCCTTTGCTGTTCCTTATCTATATAAACGATTTGGGAAACAATCTGAGCAGCCGTCTTCGGTTGTCTGCAGATGACGCTGTCGTTTATCGACTACTAGAGTCATCAGAAGATCAAAACAAACTGCAAAACGATTTAGAAGAAAAATCGGAATGGTGCGAAAAGTGGCAGTTGACCTTAAATAACGAAAAGTGTGAGGTCATCCACATGAGTGCTAAAAGGAACGCGTTAAATTTCGGTTACACGATAAATCAGTCTAATCTAAAAGCCGTAAATCCAACTAAATACCTAGGTATTACAACTACGAAGAATTTAAATTGGGAGGAACAGACAGAAAATGTTTGGGAATGCTAACCAAAGACAGCGTTTTATTGGCAGGACACTTAGAAAATGTAACAGACCTACTAAGGAGACTGCCTACACTACGCTTTCAGAATACTGTTGCGCGATGTGGGATCCTTACCAGATAGGACTGACTGAGTACATCGAATAAGTTCAAAGAAAGGCAGCACGTTTTGTATTATCGCGAAATATGGGAGAGAGTGTCACAGAAATGATACAGGATTTGGGATGGACATCATTGCGACGGAATCTTCTCACGAAATTCCAATCACCAACTTTCTCCTCCTAATGCGAAAATATTTTGTTGACACCGACTTACATAGGGAGGAACGATCACCAAGATAAAATAAGGGAAATCAGAGCTGGTAGGGAAATAAATAGGTGTTCATTCTTCCCGCGCGCTATACGAGATTGGAATAATAGAGGCTTGTGAAGGTGGTTCGATGAACCCTCTGCCAGGTATTTAAATGTGATTTGCAGAGTATCCATGTAGATGTAGATGTAGGAAGAGTTGAGTATGCTACGTGTAGTATTCAGACTGACTAAAGCACAATGACCTCATTTTGTTGTTAAGATATTATTTATTTATTTATGCATTTATTTTACCTGGCAAGATTAGGGCCTTCAGGCCCTCTCTTACACCTAACCAGGCATACTCAGATTGAACAAATTTCAGTTTCTACAGATCATTAAGGACATATAACAGGTTATACAGTATTAATGTTAAAGAAAAAAAATAGAGATTATAACAGTAGTACAATGATAATTATAACAATCAAAAAATAAACAATCAAGAATAATAATAATAATAATAGTAATGACTATGTATATGAAAGTAAGTAAATTTATGTACTTAGGGATATACCTTACTTTCAAGATATTTGTGAGTTATCAAGGAAGAAACTGTATATCGCGTAATGATCAAGACAGCAAAATTCAAGAAATTCGGGAGTAAGTAGTGCAGTAGGCCTGCGGTCAACACATCTCACGAGCACTGTCGGCGCATGGAATAGGATGGCGGGAAATTATTCTGATACACGCTGTACCCTCTGTGACAAGCCGAATACTGGCTGAATACGAATTATAATTCACCTGCGATAAAATACTGGTTTGATAAAAAATGGATCAAGTGTACGTTTGGGTTTAATATTACGCATTTAATAGTCACTTGCGCTATAAATAGATCTTGAGTAGAGAAGTCCGCTCCGAATGGTTGAAAGGCGCGCCGCAATCGTTAAATGCACTCCGTTAACTTATTGGTACGATAAAACCTGTGGTTAATGGCAGCGCGCGTTGCGTTAGACGTTTATTTCTCAGGGGCGGCGCAACTGAACAAAAAAACTGACGGTCCTAAGTGAGGTGAGCGGTGTGGGTATTCAAATTACCCCACGCAATGTGAGCTCCACAAACGGGCAAGGGAGGAAAGAAAATGCCATTCACCTATCAAATATCTCAGTTGTTAACAGTGAAACTATAACGCAACATTATGTCCAAGAGTGTACAGATAAAAGAGCAATTAATTCATCTTACGCGAGCACCTTTACAACTTACGAAAGTGTCTTCTTGACGATTGGCAGAAGTGCACAAAGAAAGTGAAGCGAGATGGTGTGAGAAAACATCTGCTGTTATTTGAGATGCGGACAGTAAATTGACTCATCTCCAATAATTGTAGATGATAACAGGAAATAAATACATGTCTTAGATCTACGCTAGTAAATCAGAAGCTAGAATTACTTTAATGAACCTTTACAATTGGTGCCGCAAAACTTGTATCTGTTTGCCTTCATCAACGTCGGGCACAGCGATCCCAAATTTAATGACCAGTACACTCCAGCAACTAACTCTTTCCTACAAATCATTATTTTTTGGATTGTCAGAGCAAGTTTAGAGCAGTTTCGCTCATCTCAGTTGCCAGAAAAACCGGAGGATATGGAGACACATGGACGACAAGCCACGTTATCATTATTTTCTTTTAGCAGTTAGGTCTGTATTAAAGGAATATGGACGCTGCAGGAACCGAGATAAAAAACGTTGTTGTTGTTGTCTTCGGTCTAGTTTGATGCAGCTCTCCAGGTTAGTTTATCCTGTGCAAGGCTCCTCATTTCTAAATAACTACTGTAATCTATATCCATTCGAACCTATTTACCTATTTATCCCTCTGTCTTCTTCTACAGCCCCCACCCCACTCACACACACACTCACGCACTGCCGGCCGCGGTGGTCTCGCGGTTCTAGGCGCGCAGTCCGGATCCGTGCGACTGCTACGGTCGCAGGTTCGAATCCTGCCTCGGGCATGGATGTGTGTGATGTCCTTAGGTTAGTTAGGTTTAAGTAGTTCTAAGTTCTAGGGGACTAATGACCACAGCAGTTGAGTCCCATAGTGCTCAGAGCCATTTGAACCATTTTTGAACTCACGCACTCACACACACACACACACACACACACACACACACACACACACACTCCCTTCAATAGCCTACTGACACTGACAATTCTTTGACGTCTCAGGATATGTCGTCTCTACCGAACTCTTCTTTTAGTCAAGTTGTAGCACAAATTTCTTTTCTCCCCAGTTCGGTTCAGTACTTCCGGGTTTGCTACACGATATATCCATCTAACCTTCAACATTCTTGTATAGCACTCCATTTCTGAAGCTACTGTTCTCTTCTTGGCTGAACTGCTTGTCACTCACGTTTCACTTCAGTACAAGGCTACACTCAAAGCAAAAGTTAAGACACAAAACACGTTATCGAGAGGATATCAAAACATGAAATAATCTTTTGAGGAACAAAGTGAATAATGCTCAGACGTGAAGCAGAAAAGTATGAGACACTGGTAGAAAATGGACAGTGCAGCTACGGGGTCAGAACAGCAACGAAAAGTTAGTTATGTGTTTGAGTTACTATTGTTTTGTTTGGTCTTTGGCCTGTCGACCAATCGTAAAAGGGTCTGTTAATAGGTAGATTCTATGACATTCTGGTTTCAGTGGAAAATCTTAATTGTGCTCGTCATCTACTCAATTATACCATAATGGACACATTCAAAATAAAACAAAAAACCACGGCCATTCGAACCTGTGGCGTCCACCTAAGGAAACTACTGTGACCTGCAAATTAAAGAAGGCCACAGAGAGAAGAACGAACCTCAACAACTAAACCCACTTTATTTGTTGAACATTAAACACACCACGAAAAAATAAATGACGTTCGTGAAAGCAATCACAAAAACTACGGTTTTGCAATTGTCTAATGTAACGAGGACCGCAGCATTGGTACGTAGACGTAGCAAAAGACCGGGATTTTAGTATCATAAAAGAAATCGGGAAAGATATATTCGTATTCAGATAACTCTGTTTGTAATGGTCACTGTGGTAACGACAGAACTAATGAAACAGTACGTGTTTAGGAATCAAATAATAATATAACTATATTGTTATTGTTATTACTGTTATGTGAGGTTCTTTACTCTTTATCGAAATTAAACATCTAGTGGTATTAGTTACAAGAGGGAACAGAGTCCAACTTATAGAAAATTAAAGCATAACATTTTCGCTTTAAGTTCCTGTTTCCCACAGGATTTTTGTCTGTCCTTCTCGTTGGAAATATCGCGCCTTTCTGAACGAACATGCAGTGCTCTTCGGGTTAGCATACTTCCATTAGATAATCATGTAGTGAGAAGTACAACTATTGTGCTTGAAATGATTATTGTGAGACCAAGCGACACACGGAACTGAGTATCTAATGGTTTCGAAAAAGAATGGTTCAAATGGCTCTGAGCACTATGGGACTCAACATCTGAGGTCATCAGTCCCCTACACCTTAGAACTAATTAAACCTAACTAACCTAAGGACACCACACACATCCATGCCCGAGGTAGGATTCGAACCTTCGACCGTAGCGGTCACGCGGTTCCAGACTGAAGCGCCTAGAACCGCATGGCCAATGCGGCCGGCTTAATGGTTTCGACACTTCAGCACAATTCTTTATTTTACCCATGTGTGGCAGATGTTAGTTGGCGCTATGCCAGTGTGATACGCTTGTGTACGATCTGTACGTTGTTCACTTTCTAGTAGTTGAGGTTTTTATCTCAAATAAGCCTATTTATCTTGAGATATCAAATTGTATTTCTGTGCAAGTTCTCGTATTTTTTTTCTTGCAGGTGAGCCATGCCTGATAAATTTTTTAATGCAGCCAGTAACGTGCTGCATCGTCCCTCTAGCATTGTAACTACATCGACAGCGATCTTATTGTAATTTTCTGCCATGCACCGATGGAGAATTCAATTAATACAGTCATTACGCATTATGTAAGCCGTTTTGGGAAAAAGATAGGTGACACACGCATCCCCCAAACATCTGCTGAGTACACACGGAAAGCTTCCCAATGTCGCCAAAACTCTGCTTTGCAGAAAAAGCAGACCTGACGATAATGCGCCCCGTGCTGGCAGCTGCTCAGCATCCGAATGAAACGCAAATAAGTCACCTGTTCCTGAAAGAGTTCGTCTGTTTCCTGCCCAGACTGTAGAGAACCAGCAACTGTTTCCCTTGTTCATGCTATACCATCGCAGCGTCGAAGCAAAGGGTATCTATCACAAGTTACTTTTCTTTCCTTTTCAACAATCCACTCTTTACAGAATTTTTTCAGTCCTAGTGCCGAATTTCACGCGATAACGAAAACTCACTCAGTGTCATGTCACGAATTAATTCTCCCTTTCGACTTATATTGACACAAATAAACAAGTTCCGCTTCTTCGTATCACAAACCGTTTCGTCGCACGGTACTGCACATGAGTTGACGCCTCTGCGGAACTTTGGAATTAGACTATTGTTAGAGTGTAAACAAGTCGTTAAACCTACAGTTCGCGTCTGTTCCAAACGGAATTGACATAAGGGCACCTGACCTTGCGTATGCGCAAAGCCCTCTCCTCCTTTCCTCAAACACCTAAATGTGTGCGACAACGAAGAATTTATGTATCACATCTGCGATTGAAGCTGTCCTATTAGGTCCCTGCCTAAGCACACGGAAATCACCACATATTCGTAAATAAACAACCAAATATTTATTTCGTTCTTCGTTTCCTCCTCAGATGGAAATATAAATAACATCAAATATTTAAAACGTACTTGTATTACATTCATAAGAAAGTTCCAGAATTATACGTATATACGTTGTGTATTGTAATCCACGAGGTTTCTCATTACACTACGGCGCAGTCTATGATTCAAGTCTTTGACTTGGGTATCATAACATCTCTTAAAGGTTTATTTCGTTGATGTGTCGTTAAGTGGCATCTAATGATACGGGTGAAAAGTTTGTGATAAATCCTCAACGTGCCGTTACTTCGGAATCACATACTGCGAGTTATAACACAAAACAGTTCAATACGCCAAAATAAATGTAGCCTCTGCCGCATCGAGTCACTTTGTAATAGTTGCCTGTTGTAGGTTTCAAGTCTTCACAGGTGTAGTAGGCACACTGCACAGCGTATGCTTATTTTCCAGAAAAAAAATAATAGTGTGCGTCTGTTAGTTCACTCTTGTCGCTCTAATCCTTTCGAAAGGAAGGAAGGCAGTTTATAAATTGACGTATCGTCGACAACGAGGTTATTAGTGACGCACAACAAGCTCTGTTTTGCCCTTTTCAATAGAGTCATTCTTGCATCCGCGTTATGCGATTTAGTGGAGCCACAGGAAACTTAAATTTTGATCGCTGGACGGGGGATTGAACCGTCGTCCTCCCGAATGCGAAGCCAGTGCCGTCATAGCAATGCCCCAACTAGGCCGCTATCTTGCTCTATGAGCTCTAGTGCGTGACTGCAGGCAACAGCGACAGATTTCTTGCAATCATGAGGCAATTAAAGTCCGTGTACAGGATATTTCCACATCGTTGCAGTATTGGTGAGGTTTGGCCGAAACGAGGCATATTTGTAATCGATGAGTAACTACACCTGTCAAATACTGAATTTATTCCTGAAATTTAATTTAAACGCAATAGGCGTTGATGCGCTACCTAAAGCGACATATGAAAATTTCAATATTTGAAACTCCAGTTCGTCTTAAAAAATATATAAAGCCTAGACGAGCCTGTGACGAAAAAAATGACGATAATCCATCTCTTTGTCATTGTCTTGAGTTCAAAACCTACATGGGAATCACAAGATGTGCGAATGTGGGTAAACGAGTTAGTAATCCGTGAGAAGAAATAGATAGCTGTGTGACATATAGCAGGTTGGGTTGGTCTGGGGAATGCGCTCTGATAGCCTAAGTTGTAAGGCGAGCACTCAAGATAAGCGGGAAATACGGGTTCGAATCCCAGTCCGACACAAATTTTCGTACGTGTTACGGTTAGACTGAATTTCAGGAATAAATTTGAAGAAAAAAAGAGACTGTTGGCATTACTTTCGAACTGCTCATCGAGAAGTACCAGGCGGTTGTAATTCAACGTAAATATTCACGGAGGTCCAGTGTGGGCTGTAATTATCGCATGGCAGCGAAACTTGGTAGATATGCTAAATTGTTAATGCGGAACCGCCTTACGCTACAGAGAATTAGTTACGATTTTGGTCACCAGATGCAAATCGAGCGCTGTACCGAATCTCATCGACGTCACCGGTGCTCATATTGAACAAATAGTACAGGCGGAGGTTAGTAATAAACTCAACATAACGCCTCTCTGACTTGTGTGACCTTCACTGCCCGCGACCCGTTTCTGAACCATTACTCGTGGGAACATTCCTATACGTCCTCTTTGCATATTCTGCGTCAGATTTGCACTTGGTGTCCAAAATTTCAACCAATTTTTTTTCCAGCATAAATCGATTCCGTTTTAACGCGTTACAACATCTTATCAAATTTCGCTAGTTACAGCCCACACTGGACCTCACAGAGTAGCTGCACTTTAATTGTAACTACCCGGTATGAATACGCAAGTGTTTTCGACCTTGAACCCAGAGTACCAGGATTAACATTAAACACACGATTTTTGTATTTACGAGACACGTTTCACTTACAGCGATCGGAACCACTTGAGCCCACACACACACACACATACACACACATACACACACACACACACACACACACACACACACACACACACACACACACACACACACACACACTTGTATTAGTTCTTTCCTCGCTCAAAACATTTTTATGATTCCCATTTCACATAAGGTTGCACAGGAACTCCATCGTGTTAGTCTTCCAGCGGAGTACAAGAACGCCTCTGCGCTAAAATTCTCGTTTAATGACCCTAAGTCAATAGATTTTAATTAAACGTGTCACGTCGTAAGAACATAATTTATGCTGATATGCTGCTGTAACTAGTTCCCTGGTTATTCGAGCATTTGTTTGGTCAGTCCTCGTTCGTACAGATAAAATCTGTAATAAGAAGCTAGCTACTGTAAACGCAGGTTGGCTGGATAAACCCGACTGATTATGCAGGCAGAAGTCCGGCTGTTTGACGCAGTGTGCCGTATGTTAAGCAGGTGTGGAAGAGTCGGCTACCAGTGTGACGATGTGGATACGTGTCTCTAAAGAAAAGAACGAGGCAAAAAGAAAAAAGTATCTACAGAATTTGCACTCCACTTTCGCTTCAAATTTTGTAGATATTGACAGCACACGTTTAATTAAACGTTTGAAATGCCAATAGAAACTCGAATATATACTGAAATATGGAAGCAATATCCGATGACACCTAGCGTCGTTCATGTCGTTAATGGAAATGCAAACATTGTAGGTCTATTAAGTGAAGTACCGAACTGTTACATCTGAAATGAGAAAAATAAAATTTTTGTGACCGATGCTATTCGCGTAAATGTCGCTGAAATATTACACTCGAAGCCAGGGACTAAAGTGATGGCAGTTATCATTCTAAAGAATAGATGGAACGGACGACGTGCAAAAGTAATTACCAAATGTACGGCTGGTCTGTTCTGATGCAATTGTATCTTATATATCCACTGATTATAACTGGATAAATGACGTTAATTTTAAACTACAATATGGATCATAAACGTCAGGCAGGAACAAATGTTCATTATAAGCACGTGCAAGTAATTGTAGTTCATTCAAACGAAAATGGTGCAAGGAAAGATAACGTGTGTTCAGAAACTATTGCAACTACCATACGGGTTAAATAAAGCTTTAGGCCTGTGACTTAGGGAGAATGAAATTCCATGTTTGTATTTAGCGGCTCTAAAATATGAAGTTACTAATTACGCCACACCTCTTCTGCAAAAACTATTTACCGAGCGAGGTGGTGCAGTGGTTAGCACAATGGACTCACATTCGAGAGGACGACGGTTCAAAACCCTGTACAACTATCCAGACTTAGGTTTTCCGTGATTTCTCTAAATAGTTTAAGGTGAATGCCGGTTTGATTCCTTTGACAAGGCAGAGCAGATATCCTCCCCCATCCTTCCTTAATACGAGCTTGTGTTCAGTCTCGAATAGCCTCAATGCCGACGGGTCGTTAAGCACTAATCAATCTTCCTTCCTTCCTTCAGACACAACAGACAATAATCAATATTGCATCTTTCCTCAAAGTTACGCTAAGCTATTGCTAACCTTTCCGTTCTCATCTCGCCCTTCTGTGAAATAGATTTAAAGTTCTATGATGTTCATTCGTTTACAAATGCTTAAAGGCACGCTTCCTGAATTGTAGACGCGCGAAGTGGACCGTGGATTGTAGTCACCGATCGGCTGCCAGGTGCATCCAGCAGTATTGGTTTAAATGATATCTAATCTACACCTATGGCCTACTAATTTTTGTCACAAATTTATAAAACAACTTGCTAGTTACTGCGCTGTCTTTTCTCTTATGTACCTAATTCGGAAAAAATTATTAGTTTCAGTATAAATAAGGATAATTGAGATTGTTCTTCTTTGATAATCACATAAATCGGTTTTTATTATTTCGGAACAGGACCTGTTACTGCAGAAAATTACAAAAGTAATGAAGTACGTAAGTGACATAGGAAAGAATATTCTCGGCGTGTCGAAAGACACTGCCTACGACCGCTTAGTTCTACTAAATACTATGATCTGACGGATGATCTGCAAGTACTACGTTGACACTGAAAATGGCTATTTAACATAAATATCTGTATCGTATCATCTTTGTTACTGATAAAAATAATAGATTCAGCCACCACGAGAATATTATTGTCAATTGCACTGTCATTGTGTAGTAATTACAATATCGTCACTGGTCGTTGTTATCGGCTAATATTAGGAATTTTAAAGGTTTCCACTGTTGATAAATATACACTACTAAACATTCTCAAAACACTCTCCACGAGACCTGAATTCCATATACCAGGAAATCATAGACAGCAAATGTGATCTACCAATTTTTTCTAGGAAGTAAAAGTTCTTCTGCAATTCGATTTTTTAGGACCCAGTAATTTGTGCACAGTGATTATTTTCTTCGATGGTTTTTTTATTTATTTTACAGAGGTTCACAGGGCTAACAAATAAGAGACACATTCGGGAAGACATCGTTTAAAATCCTCGTCCAGTACCCATATTTAGGTTTTCCGTCGCCTTTCCTAAATTCCAAATGCTGGGCTGATTCCCTTGAAAAGAACATGGCCGACATCCTCCCTCTTCTGTGCTAGCTTTGACAGTTTTTACAATTAGTAATACTCTGCAGTGCTAGTAGTTGTCACGTCACGAGTTCCTCTAGCCACCAGCAGATCCATAATTTCGAGAAACGGGAAATTAAAAAATGGTCAGGTAACATTACGGACACCCCGTGCAAGTAGTGGACCACGTAAATTGTGGTTGCTAAAACTTAATTCCGAAACACTGTTTTAGCAATCTTCAGCCGCTCTTTCATATCGGCTCCTTGAAAATAAAGTTTGAAGTGAAACTCCCGTGAATCCATAGGTGATTTATAACAGTACTGTGCTTTAGTATACACTGTCTTGTTATAACAGCGTAAGTTGTAAGTTTATAGTTTCAAACATGAGCAACAGCATGCCTCGAAGCTTACGGGGCACAGACAATTTAGAATGAGTCTTTGCACTTTCACAAAACTATACAATTCGGGAAGCATTAAAAAGTCAGATAACCAACAGAGGATAGAGTCTCTAATCTTTCTATTGTTCGCACGGCACTCAACCAAACTAACCCGACCGGTAGGAAATACCCCCCCCCCCCCCCACACACACACACACACACAAACACACGCACAGAAAATTTGGCGAAAGCATTTCTTTACCTTAGGGTTGAAGCGTGGGAAATTTCTCTAGCACTTAAAAGTATTTCACAAGTTTTCTAACTGCAGCAACTACCAGTACCAACAACGACCTCCTTTAGTGAACCCTTCTACGTACGGCTTTAGTCTTCATACGGTGGGTGCGGTAGACAATACATATAGTAGGGGCGTGTATTCTTGTTGCTGCGCAAATTTTTTGTATTGCATTCCGCTCATATCTCTGTAAACATTCGTGTAGACAACAAATCTTTAGGTTTTACACTCTACGTTTTTATGTTGGCCACTGTATACAGAATCTTTCGCATGTTTAAGACATGTATATCGCCACTTCCCAGTAAGAAGAAATCTGGCATTACTTTAGCACTTTTTGCCATGATCTTAACTGAATGTTTCTTATGGCTAAGATCTTTACCCCTGTAGTTATAGGTATCATTAGGTTCTTCCTTTGTTGGAAACAGTTGCTGCGACATTTATAGAGAAGCCTTTTTTTTGTTACGAGTCGCTTGCACTCTAGTTCCTAGAAATTTATGGAATAATTCTGTGTGTATAGTTGTAACAAAACAAAATCTCTACAACACGCCCAGAGAAAAGTTAGTCACACACAACGAGGAATATCTCTACGAGCAAATAAATTAAGTGGAACAACAGCAGTGAAATATTTTTATTTGTGTGCCAAACAAAAGCTGTAGGTATTATTATCTCAATGAACTAATGTTCTCTTCGCTCCAGAACCTTTTGTTCGTACTCAGTTACTGTGAAATCCCTCCATCGGTGTCTTTAACTGAACGATATTCGCTATACCTTATAATCAGCAATGAAGTTTTCCACAATCGAAAAAAAATCTTCACTTTAAGCCCACTGGCGAGAGGATCTTGAGGACTGGCCCTCTTCGATTTCCTGCATACCTACAGCATTTGAAATTCGGGGTCGGACGTTTATTTCCTAAAACAGTATGTCGAAATTCTCAAAAAAGAAATCTCGAAAAAACTGACTTTGAAAATAGCATCGCTGTTAACTACAAAATGTTACAAAATTATTAATAAGGTTGCCGGTAGTTGAGGCTTATCGCAAAAGTTAACGATCGTAGAGTTGTTGGTTTGAATCTCACTGGTAACACCTTTTTTAACTGTTATTTAAATTCTATATTTATTAATAAATAAAAATGTTAATTGTCAAATAGACAATCATAATTTTTATTAAAACTTACATCTTTCTGTTTTTCATTAGTGATTCCAGTTTGGCAGATACGTGAAACGCATTGTTCTGAAATGAAAAAATCGCAATAGGTAAGAGTAGGCATTCTCGTGATCCGAAATTTCGTGATATTTTTGTAACTGCGGGCTTACTGTTGGAGGGCAAGGTGCGAATTTAGCTTGTAGTTCGTTGCGGCGAAGAGAGAAAACAGGTGGTACTTTTGTCAAAGTTGCTGTAAAATTCGATGGTTGTAGCAGTACGTACATTTTTTCTTAACCAATAATGTTGTTAAATTATTATCCATCATCATTCGTGTTATTTACGTGGCAAAAGCTACAGCTTAAGTTTGGAAGGAAATTCTTAGCTTCATATTGTTTGTATGGATGAAATGTATGCTCGGTCCACTGGTTTAGGCTACGGATCGGTTTCTTTGTACATTATGAACGTAGTGTACTAAGCAAACTTGAGTGGCTGAGTAGCTAGATTCATATCCATGTAAATATATTTTTATTCCAGCATGTCGTGAAAGTACCTAACTTAAAACACTTCTTTCGTACTTCAGATCAGAATATGCATGGCAAAAAGAGACAAAATATCAAAAATATCAGAGAAATATCGACTAGAGTGTCCGTGTAAGGTTTTACTACTTAGCAAAGAATGGGTGGGGTAAAGGGAGTTATTTTCGTGGTAGACTTAATTTCGTGATACATTTTTGCTGGCTCACTGCAACCCCTTATGTTGGGGGAGGGGCAACGCATCACTTCGCCTTGAGGTCTCTTGGGACGTCATTGTTGGGTGATAATGTTGACCTAGCTACTGCATTCTTCTAATCATACCGAGTGAAGTGGTGCAGAATTAGCACACTGGAATCGCATTTGTGAGGACGACGCCCGGTCATCCTGCTTTAGTTTTTTATTGATTTCCCGAAATTGCTGTAGGCAAATGGCGGAAAGGTTCCTCCGAAAGGGCAAGGCCGTATTCCTTCCCTAACCTTTGCAACATTCTGAACTAGCGCTCCGTCTCTAATGACTTAGGTCAACGGTATGTTAAACCATAATCTCCTTCCTTCTTCTGCTAATCATCTTACAACTGTCACCAAATTTACTTACACGTATCATGAAATTAACCTACCCGTATCACGAAATTACGTAATAGTGTCTAAGGTACTCGATCATCATTTAAAATATTGTTACACTTCTTTTTTGTAGTTGATTTTGTTAATATGATATGACTAGATGAAGCGCTTTCATGGCAGAGAGTGGAAAGAAATGTAAGTCTATCGAGAATATACCTCTCTTACCTTACATCGTCATTCCTGTTCGATGTTTAGAAATTAAAAACAAAAAATTTACTTTCTGTTTGAGGTTTCGCATTTTTGCCAAGTTTTAATACACTGTAAATAATCGCATTTTCATCCTTTTAGTGATTATAAATAGGAAGAAGCAATATTTGTTAAAAAATTATGATTCAATATTTATTAAATAAACTAATGGTTCAAATGGCTCTGAGCACTATGGGACTTAACATCTACGGTCATCAGTCCCCTTGAACTTAGAACTACTTAAACCTAACTAACCTAAGGACATCACACAACACCCAGCCATCACGAGGCGGAGAAAATCCCTGACCCCGCCGAGAATCGAACCCGGGAACCCGGGCGTGGGAAGCGAGAACGCTACCGCACGACCACGAGCTGCGGGCAAATAAACTAACATTTACACTTGTTAATAACTATAGAATTTAAGTAAAAGTATAACAAAAGTTACTACCAACCAGAATCGAACCCACGACTCTTACTAGACATTTACGCGACGCACTCAGCTACTGGCAACTATTTTAATAAGTTCCAACTGTTTTGTTGTTGACAGCGGTGGAAACTTAATTTTCAAAGATCATTTTAAGAACTGCGTCTCACCAATTTAGGAAACTGATGTTTAGGGACTAACCTTAAAATTCTGTAATATATAGAAAATCAGACGTCAAGGACACCTTATACGAGCGCCGGTGTCTTGACCCTTGCTGGCATAATGAGGCGCAGCTAAAAACGAGAGTTAATTGCGTACAGTTGCAGATGCATTTAACCTGGCTGCTCGTCGGTGTAATAGTCTAAGTAGATAAGTGTGGCACGACTGGCTGGGAAACACTAAAGAGGGATATGCAACCTCCTGCTTGCAAATTCTTCCAATTTGACACCACCCCGGCGACTTATTTGTCCCTACCACAGCAACCTTGCCGGGGGAAAGGAACCTACAATTTAACGTGGAAGCCGAACGGATCCTGCCGTATCTCCACATGAGAGAGGTGAAGGCTAAGTAAAGACAGACTGAAAAATTTCTGTGTCTGACCGTGATTCGACCCCGCAACCTTACTACGGCTTCCAGATTCGCACTTTACCAATCTAGCCCGATGTCATGTGGGTGTGAATTGCTAAGGGACCAAACTGCTAAGGTCATCGGTCCCTAGCCTTACACACTACTTAAACTAACTTAGACTAACTTACGCTAAGGACAACATAACGCCCATGCCCGTGGGAGGACTAAAACCTCGGACGGGGGCAGCCGCAAGAAACGTGGTAAGACGCCCTAGACAGCGCGGCTACCCCGCGCGGAAAGCCCGGCGTCAGTGGTATAAATTTGTCCTATTAAAACGTATGGGACGAGATAAGCTGTAGTCTGAAACTGCAAGACGTACGTGTGTGGCAGGGAAACTTGTGTCCATTTTTCTTCTTCTTCTTCTTCTTCTTCTTCTTCTTCTTGAGCGCTCCGCACTGCTGAAGCAGAACTTCGCATGACTATCTAAAGTGTCGCTGTAAAAGGGAGAGGGAGAGTGAGAGGGGGAGAGAGAGGGAGAGGGAGAGGGAGAGGAAGAGGGAGAGAGAGAGAGAGAGAGAGAGAGAGAATTTAGCGGGCCTGAGCTGTCAGCCGCTGTGACAAACGCGCGGCCGTTACCTGCCAACACGACGCACCAGAGACAACATCCCGCCTCTAGTCCAGCCATGTCCGCCCTTTACTGTAACACAGAAATTTTGCTTATGCGGCTACACTAGATGGCGCTGACGACGCTATCGGAAAGCAGTTCGTACCTGTCGTTCGTAATTCGCGTGGCTGTCGACTGGAGACGGAACGTAGTCCTACTAACCTGAAATTAATTTCTTTTTGATGGCCTGGGAGGCTAACGAGCTGAACTTGATAATCTAAATCTCTTCTAAAACTATAACAACATACAAAGGGTGGTATGAATCCGCACTCATAGTCGTGCACCTTAAAGAGCTGCTTTTGAGACGGGGAGTTGCTACGGCCCCGTATCAAATAGGCCCGGCGGAGGTCGGCATACTGGCAAGCTGGGATTGGTTTTTAGATCGTTTCCCACGTCCCACTAGGTGAATACCGGACTAGTACCCAAGTCCTGCCTCCCCTTTGATTCGCAAACATTTAGAAAACTTTAGCTCACTCTCACATTTTCCGCCAAACAGTTGTGGTACACGCAACATGGATTTCGCAAACAGAGATCCTGAGCGTAATTCAGGTTTCTCTGTTCCTCTACTAGACCCATAGCTCTGTGGACAAAGGCGCTCGGACTGATTCCGTCTTCCTCGACTTCAGGAAGGCATTCGACACCATCCAGCACTGCCGTTTAGTGAAAAAAATACGAGCTTACGAATATCGGACTTGATTTGCGACCGGACTTCCTTACAGATAAAACTCGACACGTCGCTCTTAACAGAATAAAATAGACAGATGTAAAGGTGATTTCCGGAGTATTCCAAAGAAGAGTGATAGGACCGTTACTGTTTACAATATATATGCGTCGGAAGCTCTTTAGGACAGTTCACAGATGACACGGTTGTCTACAAGAAAGTAGCAACGGCTGGAGACAGTAGCGATTTTCAGAACGACCTGCGGAGGACTGGTGAGTGGTACAGGTTCTGGCAGTTGACGCAGAAATTAAATAAATGTAACATACTGGGCACACAAAGGAAAAGAAGTCCACTACTGTATAACTGCACTATTAGTGACAAACTGCTGGAAAAAGTATCTACTGTAAAATATCTAGGAGCAACTATCCAGAGCGACCTTAGGCGGAATCACTATATTAAAAAAAATGGAAATTTGTGGTAGTTCTATGGGACCAGACTGCTGAGGTCATCGGTCTCTAGGATTACACACTACACTTAATCTAACTTAAACTAAGGACAACACACACACTCATGCCCAAGGGTGGACTCGAACCTCCGACGGGGGGAGCCGCGCAAATCGTGGCAAGGCCCCCAAGACCACACGGCTATCTAGCGCGGCCGACCTTATAAAACAAACAGTAGCGAAAGCAGGTGCCAGACTGAGATTCATAGGAAGAATCTTAAGGAAATTTAACTCATCCACGAAGAAAGTGGCATATAAGGCGCGTGTTCGACCGATTCGCAGGTATTGTTCATCAGTTTGGGATCCTTACAAGGTAGGACTGACAGAAGAGGTAGATAAGACCAACAAAGAGCGGAGCGTTACGTCAAAAGATCGTTTAATCGATGCGAAAGCGTTACAGGGATGATCAACATACTCCAGTGGCAGAGGCTGCAAGAGAGGTTTAATGTAACACAGACAGATTTTCTGCTGAAATTTCAGGAGAACACATACCGGGAAGAGTCGGAAAACATATTATTGCCTTAGGTTCGTTTATAAATAACTCATCTGCTACCAGTCACGATTTTCTTTATTTTATTTTTCGCACGAAGCGTTTCGGAAAATGATTTCCATTTTCAAGTGCGTTTTGTGTGTTTTTTATGTCATTCCTTTTGACACGAAAAACGGACTTGAAAATGGGAATCATTTCCCGAAACGCGTCGTGAGAATAATAAAATAAAGAAAATCGTAACTGGTAGCAGATGAGTTATTTATAAACAAATATGTTGTTTTCACAGTCGCAGGCTTTCAGAACCGTTTATAATGGATCAAATCAGATATTATTTCCTCTCACAGACATTTCGTGAAATGACTACGTCGAGAAAATTTGGGAAATCAGAGCTAGTACAGAGGTTAACTGTCAATGATTCTTCCCAAAAGCCATTTGCGAGTGGAACGGGGGGAGGGGAATCTGTTAATGGTACCAGAAGTACCCTCCGCCATACACCTTTGGGTAGATGCAGAGTATGATGTAAATGTGGCTATTCCGTACCGGAAGCAGGGGGCTTAGGGGGCGGCGACAAGCAGGGCATCCAGCCAGCCCTTAAACTAACCATGCGAGATTCGTTAATAACCATGCCGATCCTGCGTCGATGCGGGGCAAAGGCACAAGGCGTAGTAAAGGGTGACATGAAATGGAACAAGCATGTGTTATCTGTTGTACGGAAGGTGAATGGTCGGATTCAGGCTGTCGGGAGAACTCTAATAAGTGTGACTTCAGGTTGTGGGGAGAATTCTAGTAAGTGCAGTTCATCTATAAGGGAGACTCCGTACATAACACTTTTGAGAACCACTCTTGAGTACTGCTCAAATCTTTGGGATCTCCACCAGCTCAGATTATAGGAATGTATAGAAGCAATTCAGAGAGAGTACGAAGAAGCTACGTGAACTCAAATGGTGAGAAGGAAACGCTCTTTTCACGAAACTAATGAGAAAGTGTAGTAAAGCCGCATTCTGCGTGAGAGAGCAGAACGATCCTACTAGCGTAATGACCGAGAAGACAAGATAACAGAAATCAGGGCTCTTACTGAACCTTACAGACTTTCGTTCTCCCTTGCTCCATTTTTTGTAAATGACACCGGAAAGGGAATGTAGATACCCTTCACCATGCACCGTATGGTGGCTTGCAGAGCATGTATGTAGATGTCGATTCTCCATTTGATTGGCCGTATTCTCGGAAGCTGCTTTATATGTATTGAACCATTTTGATTCGTCTCGGAAGTAAAAGAATATGCGCGTTTTGTCACCAAACGTATTTCATTTTATTGAAATAAAACATCAGTGAACTGTAATGAAAAATACTTACAATTCGGGTTGCTTTAAAGATGGAAAAACAGTTCGTTACAAAAGACTTCGATTTTACTTAGCGGATTTTATGCTTGGTTTTTTTCCTCGTTCACATCACGAAATTCCGTCTGCTTGCACGTTTTTAGAATATTCTTTCATTGGAAAAATAGATAAAGGAAACTTTATGAAAATTCAATCCATTCCGCCTCAAATCCACGTGTAACGTGACCAACTTATTACTCTAAAGAAAAAAAGAGATAACTTATTATAGAGGGTGATCACCAAGTTTCCGTTTGAGGTCGTTACCACAGCGTACATGCAACCCAGCGCGACTCCGATGCGGGCTTACAAGCACCAACTAGCAAGCAAGGGGTAAGTGTGGTTTTCTAAAGGAATTTTTTTCGATCGTCCCTTATATATTCGCAGGGTGTAATGCCTTTGCTAATAAGATCGAAGAAATGCTTCGGACGAGGCAATTCATAAACAGTTTCTAATTATTTATGTGTCTGCTTTTCTTCGGCGAAACAGCAGAACAATTACGACGGCGGAACTTAATTCGAACTAGGATAATGCCTATTACTAGTCTACCTTTTTGTTTGATTTGCTCTGCGTCGAGCTGGCAAGAAGACGGGAATATTTCGTTCCTACGGCGCTCTGTAGTCTTTGGAGTTGTAGAGTTCAGAGGCTGCTGACTTCTTAGACATAGACATACACACGCTTCACGGTAGACACTTCACGACAACAAAAGGCTAACGACAACGAAATTTCGCCAGATCTGTTCCGTAGATATTGGTCCGTCATATGGCAGAACTTCCTGGAAAAAATACTGTATATATTTTGGAACTGCAGATCTGCTACATATTCTGGAACACCAAGCCTAATGAAAGAAAATATCCCGCTTTACAGTCATAATATCATTATGCCAGAAAATGTAATAAACTGTCTGGAAAATCAGTCCCAGTCGTGTCCGAAACTAACACGCGTTTATTGCAGACAACCTCTACAAACCAAGTAAGGTGGTGAGATATTGGAAGAACATTCGGGAGGACGCCGACTCAAATCTCCGTCCGGCTGTCCAGATTCAGGTTTACTGTTGTACCCCTAAGGCCTAAGGCAATTGCCGGGACTATGTTGATGAAGATGATGATGGTGATGCAGTGGTGATGGCGCTGGTGGTGGGTGGGGTGGTGGTGGTGGTGGTGGTGATGGTGGTGGTGGTGGTGGTGGTGGTTGTTTTAGGGAATTTAATGGTGTGGTTATCAGTGCCTTTGTTGAATATGAATGTGTGAATTTTATGAACTGACGGAAGAGTTTTTATTCATAAATAATGTTACTGTGGTGGTGAACCATGGAAATATATCAATAACTCTTCGTCAGCGTATGATCATTGCAATTTTGGTAGAGTGAACCTGACCAGTGCCAACACCGACCCACTCAGTACCGACTTAGCTTAAGAAATTATTTTCTGCTACTGAATCTAATGTTAATGCGTTAAAAGTTAATTTTTAAATAATTAAAGTATTAATCATTTAAAATAAATACATTAAAACAAAGAACAAATCTATCGATAATTATCTGTGTGCCACAATGTCCGCTTAAGCGCACTTGAATAAAATTTTGGTACAAAATATTTGTTCGTGAAATTTTTCTCTTACGAGGAAAGTTGTTCTCGTCCAAACTGTGAGAGCTCTCTCTAACCAACTTTCGTCGCATCTGCTATGTATAAGCCTACTCACTGCAAAATACGCAGAATTTATTATGTCGCGAACGTCGTCGAACTGAAAAGTTTACACCTCCACGGTGCAACGTCACTAGCGTACATTCAAATAAGTTTACGGACATTTCGTCCGCGCTGAAGGGGTACTATACAACGTAGCATACAAACGGAACTAGACGTAGTGAATTAACCTCATGGGTAACTTAGTAATCAATGAAAAATGAACCACTGAATAGTAGCAAAACTTAGAAATGCCCATAGTGGAACAATAGTAGAAGTATAAAAACACCTGTAGTGAATAATAATCTAGCTGCAGTAATTATAATGTAAACTTAGGACTCACTAATGTACTTAGGTAGTGGGTTAATCATGTATCATTTGTAGTTTTGAATAAAGATTTTCTTTTTTTAAAGCTGAAGAGGAATTTATCTAGCATGTAACTAAGTGTCTTTCTGTGTACTTACAATTATTCGAGAACCTCTCTTTCCATATATTACACGATGTAATGAGTGTGTTTATATCTCCCTCTCTCATTTTGCATTATCAAAATGCCACTGTAAAAGATAAATTGCGTTTCAAAGCAAAACGTAAAAATAGTCAACGTATAAAATAAAGAAGGGCGATTTCGAATAACTGAAGATGGACAAAAACCGTCATACCTAATTAGTTGCAATGAAAAATGACCGGAAAAAAATTGAATACTTAGAGACAGTCACAGCTTTTGTTGCTTCCTTGTTCTTATGTTAAAGAATCAAATAATTCAATGAGTTGGCTGTGTAGCTAACGACTAATGCTTTAAACAATGGTGAAAGGGAGTGGTAGGGATTTCGAAACACTTTGTACACAATCTGTGTTGAAGGTCTACTTCCTTAGCTTGCAGAAACAAATACATGACACTGCCGATAATTCCAAACTGACTCCAACCCTTACTGTAGTTTCCTGTTAAGTATCTTGCAGTGTCGGCACAGAGCGCTGTACACAAATAATGACAGACAGTAATACCGTGGTTTATAATGCGGCAACACCAAATATTCACGCGGATGATGGACGGGTAGTTAGCACGCTCTCGATACAGTTCGCATTGTTAAACGGATTTGAGCACTCAGGTGTCCTGAAACTGAGTATTAAAACTCTTAAAAAGAGTAGAATTTAGCGACCCGTGGACAACGGGGTAATCAGAGACGGAAAACGCTCGAACTCAGTTGCAGGGCGTATCAAATAGTCAGCTAATCCGGCCGCGATTGTTTCAGATCAGTGTCAGTCATGTCCGGTAACAAAAGATCTCCGTACACGTAACAGAATATCGCTGCAGCCTCACCTATTTCGCAAATTTTAACGGTATGTGGAGAAAAAGCTAAGAACTACACACATTCAGAAGGTTTTCAGTTTTATTTCTCACGAATAGTACAGCCACTGCTTTCTCCAAACACTCTCGCCCTTACAGTAAAATCTTTGAAGTCATTTGTGGAGCTACGAAAATGATGAGTACGCATGGAATGAATAAAAATGGTTCAAATGGCTCTGAGCACTATGGGGCTTAACTTCTGAGGTCATCTGTTCCCTAGAACTTAGAACTACTTAAACCTAACTAACCTAAGGGCATCACACACGTCCATGCCCGTAGCAGGATTCGAACCTGTGACCGTAGCGGTCACGCTGTTCCAGACAATAACGCCTAGAACCGCACGGCCACTCCGGCCGGCAGAATGAACGTGTGTGACGCAGACACTACGCAGACATCGAGTTCAGCGTTTATCTCTCTTAGTAATTTATTTATTTCTCTTTAGTAATTCACAAACCTAAATCGAAATGTTAGGTAGAACGATAAAAACTCGCAACACTCTTCCTGTTTATGCAAGCATTTTATTTAGGTTGGAATGCGTTTTGGTGATTCTGGCGCGCAGGGGTTTCCTTCTGTGCATCAGTGTAGTTTTCATTTCATTCCCTGTCAACGTTTCCGAAGCAACAGTAATGTGCCGATCCAAGTTTCCGAAACAACAGTAACGTGCTGATTATTCACTGTTTGAAATACAGAAATAAGTAATTACAGACATATTGGCAAATTATGAAATTCGCAGGAACTGAGATACGAGTATCTACTGTGCTATAAATTACCATTATAAACACTCAGTTGATACAGAGGTAGCCAACTAGATCACTGAATAGAAAGCGGTGTCGGAAGAGATGCTACTCGAAGCAATATATTTAAAAAAAAAGTGTTCTACCTGGTAACGTCGGCTGAGCTTGTGAGTGATCGTAATTTATGCTGTCTCTGGTAACTACTGCTCATATAACGTTGTAGCATTGCCTTGGCTGGGGTGCCGACGAAACTTAACAGTACACATGCGTCTCATAACACACGTCATTCCCGATCAGCGTGCTTTTCGATTACTGGAACATTGATTAGATTTGGTTATTGTTATCTAATTAATTATTTGCTTATACATTTGTAACTATAAGAAGCGCAATAAATTACAGTCGCTCTTACTTTCAGCAAACGTGAGAATAGAACGGTTCACTCCTCCCCTATTGTACGGTAACTGACCATAGTTTCACTTTCAAATCACCGTCTAACCAGAGAACTTCGAGCATTTCTGTAAGCGGAATTTAGGAACATTCTCTGCCAGAAACTATGTAAACGCCGGACGGCGCCTGAGAACTTGCAAACGTCACGATGATCTTCAGGGGTGGCGCCAGTGAAGTAGAAGATACGGACCAGCAAAGAAACACGTCGGGAAGAAAATGCACTGTATGGCAACTCAGAGCACGCTACACAATACTTCACCGCTACACGCATCTGACTCAACCCACAACTGATGCTTTATCAGTGGCGAGATCCAAAGCGCCGCACAGCATTCCGTAGCGTAGATGTAATACCTGCAGTTCTGCTTCCAAAACAGCACAAACACACATGAAAACTTATACCTATTTAATTATGAGTTACAAACAAGCTCGACGCCTCCACATGGGGGAATTTAAAAAAAAGCCCGTTTTGATATGTCATTTACATATGAAAATTCAATACAATTTTATCTCGCATCCGACGACTCTGTGACTTTATTAAGGTCCTTCGCTAAGTGGCTGCATAGCAAACACGCAAAGAACAACAGGTGCTATAACATTACCTATTGAACAGTCCTAACACTCAAATAAATCGCAGTATTTTAGTTCCCGCGCGGCGTTATTCGCATGTAAACAAGCAAATGTTAATTACTTCTATTTGCAAATGTTGATATTCTCATTACACACTAGCAGAAGTGTGTATAGATTCTCAGGTACCTACAGTAGGATTCTTTGCAAAGAGGGAAGCAAACTGAACTACATGTTTACATTATTTAGTATGTCCAAGTCCGCTTTAGGTGCAGTAGCTAGGATTGACTAACCGTATACAAATAAAGGTACGCTTTATAACCAACCCCACTGACGATACATCGAAGAACTAAGCAAGAACGCTTCTCAGGAGTAATAAATAATTCCATTCGTAGAAACATTGCAAACATGTCGAGAGCAGCAGAAAGCAGGTGACCTTCGCGGGCGTGCTTATAACACAAGCTCACAGATAAACCCGAATATCCCTGATGTTTCATGAACGATTTCAGGTTTCTTAAAACGAATGATAACACGGAACTTTTTTTTATTCTAGCGGTAATCGAGTAATGTTGTCAGTTATTGAGATTGCATGAAGTGTATTACTGGGACCATTTCAAGAGCATTGCACCGGCTTTTGGAGCACATACCGTGTCTGCAGGTGTTCATTGCCCATACTAAAAAATTTAACGAATGAGTGCGAGAAATTGCAGCGTACCGGGTATCTCTGGAAGACATATTGCTCACACGAAACCCTGTTAGGTTAATTTAAAAAAACACTATTATACGAAGACAATGACAGTTCTGCTGACACCATCCTAAATCTCATTTGAGGATCATGACAGTAAGATAACAAAATCAGCTCACTTTGGTGGGCATAGAGGAAGTCATTATTTTTCCTTTGCTAAATTCACGGACAGAATTGAACTGAAAATCGCTACGGTAATTAATACTGGTACGACGGCTTGTGGTGTATACATGTTTATACTGATATTCTGGCAAACAGGATCTAATTGTAAAAGTACTAATGTTCTGAACCTGAAGGGAAGACATCGGTCCGAGCTATGTTAGGCAATGTTTACATGACACAGTGGAGAAAGGATGCTTGGTCGACGGCTTCGGTCCCTGAATTCAGAAAATTTTTGTGACTAGTCTCACTATGAAGTTGAGTGGGCGTTCTGTCCCTGAACTCATATTTTCAAGATTTTTCGAATGCAACGAAAATGGAAAGTATTTGTCAGGCAATAAAAAAATTGTTTTCGCACATGTACGTACCATTATTTGATGATAACCTTACTTCGATATTCCTAAACATTCATGAAACGATCATCACTGGAATATGTTCTTCAGTAACAGCGCATCCAAAAATTACGGTAGGAAATAGTATTCACCGGTTTTTGGAAATCACAAATTTAAGTATACTGTTTCATTCAATCTTATTTCTGCACATCTTCAGATTTTTTATGCAATACCTTAACACTAGTTTATGAAAAAAGACATCGTTTGCTGGAGAACTTGTGATCAGACACTATTTTAACACAGTCATGCTATATGACGTACTCAAAAAACAGACGTAGTGGCATAGTACTAATACGCATGACCTGATGTAATGATAGTTTGCATAAGAAATCCACCCCAAAAAAGACATTCGTTCCTTATTTACCCTGATTTTATTTAACAAGCGCACAAATTCTCGTCGGAGATGACGCGCGTTAAATATGGAGTGAACTCTATCTTGAACTTCAGTCTGTCATCTCAACTCTTAATTTGTATTTACATCTCTGGGTTTTGTCAACTCACGACCAAATTGTTACCTTCCAACCTAATCTACACCCCGACGAACGATATAGATCGGTGTGTCACCGAAAAAAAGTTTTCGAATGAGAACACATAATCGATACCATGAAGGTGAATAAATATTTTGTTAATCGATGATTTTATTATGAATAAATCCAGCTACCCTGCTATGTAAATTGTTTACATTTTATCTAATTCACGATTGTTTTCCATGTGTGCTATTTTTCTGACAGCTTGGATGACAAGCCGTCAGAAAAATAGCACAAATGGAAAACAAGTAATATCCGACGTACAACGCCACTGTACATCTGGGAGAAAGTAATAATTCTAAAACAGACAGGACATGACCGCAACGATGTTACACAGCACCTGACGATGGCAATTTTCCGAAATGGGCTCATCGTGGATTAGATAAATATAAACAATTTATTTAGCAGTGTAGCTGGATTTATTCATAATAATCATGTCATTGAAAGACATATTTTGCACTGCGGGCCCCAAAGAACAATAAAATCACTGATTTGTTTGATTGTAGGACGTAGTGATCAAGTTGCGCATTAAGGATTCTCAGGTGCTGAAGCTTGTGGATATCACGAACGAGAGGATTTTATGTTTTGTTCGATCATGCCGATTTTGTTCCTGACGTTCTTGAAATAACTGCTTCACGCGGGATGTCCACTGCATAGATCGTGATCCTTACGGATACCTGTACTACTTCATTCCAAATTTCTTCAATCCTAGTGCTTGATCGCAAATGTACATCAAATTTTTACTATCGATTTCGGTCTGTTATGAGCATGTTCATATGTTTTACGCTGGAAAAATATAAATACCTATAAATGTGCAGTGTAGGCTGCACCAGGTATGGTAATAGTAGGCACTGTTGCCATATGTGTGTAATGTACTACATAATCGTTTCTATTTCTGTGCATGCTGGATTAGGTCTATTCCGAAACTGATTTTAACTGCCGCCACCTTTTTGGCGTATTTTTTTATTCCGTGTACTTTTTTAAATATTGACTTTCAGGTATGTTTATCACCGAGTCTGTATTTAATATCTACGGATGTATGGAAGCACTGCCTGGCATTTTACCTTATGTAGTTAAAAATAAAATAATTAGTGTTTACATCAGAAAATAGATCTGAAAATGGTCATCACAGTCCAAAACCGATAATAAACCAATATTCGGTTGAGAATAAGCATTGGGGTTAAAGGGAATTAAAACTAAATCGCTGTCTTTCCTCATTGCAACGACATCGCAACTCATAAAAGATGCAGTAGTTTCCAGAAAGCTGGAATATTCTACACTTCGGTGTAGTCACAATTCTGGAAGGATTTTCGTAGGGCCACCTGCAGCCTTAGGGTCAACATTATGGGAACGAACAGCTAGTAATCGACAAGCAGCATAATAAGCCTGCAGACGACGGTGAGGTAGCGTGGGAGGAAGATTAGGGGCGGCGGGGGGGGGGGGGGGGGGGGGCAGGGAACTAACCAGAGGCTGAATAATATTGCATTAAACACGTATTTATTTCGTTATACGACGTAATAAATAACATCTGCAGTAAGGATTCGCAAATGCTACAATGTGTGGGTAAAACAGACCACAAAAATTTGTGTTTTGCGAGAATAAGCTAGCCTCCTTTCTGACATTATTTATGAAAACATTTACGTCACGCAGTATACTCTTTGTATATGTCGTCACTCTGACGACGGACGCTTGTAATAGTTCCAGAAACGTCGGAATATCTACATTTAAAAAAAAATTGTTGAGACTAACTACAGCCGTGAAGTCAAAACAGAGTGTGCAGATCTTCAACATGATAATGCAACTCGTAATAATGTACGAAACGTTGGGATATTCTACAGTTTGGCGCGGTCATATATATGAAACAATTTTACAGAAACTAACTGCACCCGTGTAATGAAAGCATTACGCAAATAAAGACGCAACTGTTTTGACACAGACAACCTAGCCAAGCGCAATTAGCAGAGGGTAGTGAGTTCAGTGCGTCTTCATACAGTAGTAAGCAAAAACAGACGTAACACACGAAGCTCGAAAATACAGAGATGATATACGTATTTGAAATGAAATGATTTAAATTTGATAATATGTTCACTGAAGCTACAAAATACGTAGCAGTTATTCTATAAATTCGCCAGTATGAGTGTTACTACACTTTCGGATATTCTTTTGGCTGACCACGTTTTTTCCTGTGTAGGAAGCAGCTCGCTTTCTTGTCTGAGCAACCGGGTATAGCAGTTCGCTTTGCTGTTTCTCAGTGTCGCAGCATTTCACAACCTTTAGCATCATTTTGCGTGATCGGCTCCGAAGCACAGCTATCTTTCCACAAACAGGAGTGAAATGAGTTGAAAGTGTCACTCTCAATGAAGCAACATCATGTTCGTCACTCATTTATAAAACGATCGCTTCACAAATCACAACTCGGCACAGGGGAGTTAACCCGGAAACAAAATATCTACAACAAAATCAGCATACTAGCACACATTATTGAAAGCTAAGGTTGGTTGCAACCGGAAACAAGTGAATATAATTTCGAAGTCGCACACAGTCTTTCGACTTTAGCTAAGTTACCGTGCCGAACGTACTTAGAAAGCGAACAACTGATACAGGGGGACTCACCCAATAGTTGCACCACAAATATTTCGATAGCTGATGGCGCCATTGATATGCAGATTTCACAGATTGGAGTGTTCAAAATGTTCAAATGTGTGTGAAATCTTATGGAACTTAACTGCTAAGGTCATCACTCCCTAAGGTTACACACTACTTAACCTAAATTATCCTAAGGACAAACACACACACCCATGCCCGAGGGAGGATTCAAACCTCCGCCGGGATCAGCCGCACAGTCCATGACTGCAGCGCCTTAGCACAGATTGGAATGATAGGCTGGGGCCCGCCTACGCAGACTATACACAGAGTGTTGGGAGTTTCATGTGTGTATTTATTTTAAGAACGTACAAATATTTCAATGGAATAATGCCTGTTGATAGTACCACAATCAGAGGATACTAAATGATAGCATCAGTGGTGTTTGTTACAGAAGTCTAGAGCAAGTAATTTACGACATATCGCAGTCTGAACATTGTAAACACCGAAGTTGTCCGTTCCATGTCATAGCACAAAAGAATGTGAATTTCACATGGATGCGTATGTGCAGCCCAACACAAATGTTAATGTCACCGGGATGTCTTGTTAAATAGGACATTGCTGAGGACATACGAACGACAAACAGGGGTGAATGCAGTACCTCTTTGGAGTCTGACATGTGAAGAACCAGTGTACGCTCAAAGTCTGTGATCAAAATGACCACCACTAGTGTCAATTCAAGCTTGCAGTCTGACGTCGAACGATTCCTGCATACGTTCTTACATTTCAGCGGAAATTGCAGTGCTGGCAGCGGTGACAGCCGTTTCGTATCAGCTGTAATCCTTTTGAGAAGCGTACACGGTACACGAACGAAAGGCATACTTCCTGCATTCATCATAAACCACAAGCATGTCCACCTTTTTTCCCATTGGGAAATACCATCTTCCAAGCACGAACTACTACGTCATCTAACACAAGCTAAGTGTCAGGATCGTCGCAGTGCAGTCACAGTGTACACACAACACAGGGTAAACAACGTAACATCGTCGCGTAGGATGTAAGCAATGAATTGGCTGCCGATGTTTGCAAAGTTCACAATACGATAACTCGTAAACTACCTGCACTAGCTTCCTGCAACGAACAACACTGACATTCTCATTTACTCCACTTCTAGGATTTTGTCTATATGCACTGTCCCTTTTAAAAGTTTGAAACTGTTGCAAAAAACTGCCCTTTCGTCAACGTCTCAAAATCTGTGTACTGGGTGCAAACACGCGCTCTTGCCTACAGTTCAGTTCTGTGGAAACCGCGTACCGACAGTGCCTTCCATGTGAAACAAATGTGAGCCACTTTGGTGCCATTGTTCATAATGCGCTGCCAACATACATAAAGACGCTGGAGATGGAAACAACTTTTAGATCAGAGTTAAAATCATTTCTTGCTCAGAAGTGTTTGTGCAACGTAAATGCTTATGTTAGCTTATAGTGTTACTAGGTCTTCCATTATTGTTGGATTCTTTTGATTCTGTTAACTAAGTACGCCAGTGCTGTGTTTGTCTCTACAAAGAATGTTTCTGCTGTTGGTCTTCTGTTACCTCTGTTTCGGAGGCAGTGTGACACACCTCTGCTGAGGAAGGATGGAAGGATCTGATGCTAAACTAATTGTGATGGTTTTAGTGTCGGTAGGTTTTCGTGTACTCGTGCTTCATATGTTTTAGAAGTACCTACTATATAATGTGCTCTTGTATTTTATTTTTTTGAGGAGCGTATTAATTCAAAGTTCATGTTTTTTATTTAAATCACTCATTGTCTTATTGAGCATTTTGTACTTGAATGCAGTGTCATGTAACTTGCTCATGTTTTGTTTTATTTTTTCAGTAGTGTTTTTATTTTCAAAATTTCTTTTGACTTACTTACGTATTATGCGTGTTGTTCTCACAATGTAAACGTTGTATTTTGTTGCTCTCCCTTCTAATCATGTAGCGAGCGATGTGGCTACTGCCGTCTTAATACACCGGACTTCCATACTGAAGGACTGAGGTTTGTTCCCCGTCCGGCCATCCTGATTTGGGTTTTCCATGGTTTCCCCTTGTCGGAAAAGCGAATGCTGGGATGGTTCCTTCGATTCGGCCATGGACGATTTCCCTCCCCTATCCTCATCCTATCCTGATTTGTTAATGTTTTTCGTGGACACAGGGTGAACATTACTAAAACCGACAAACTGCACGGACAGATTCTTGACTGGAAAGGGAGGAAAAAAGGCACTATAAAGAGATGTCCGGAAATGCACCGTTGTCACGGTAGATGCCACGAAACAAAGGTCCTTTGACCACGTGCTGAATGTTCCTTGTATGTTGCGGGCAGTGTGATTGACTGCAGCGTACTGCAAGCAACACGATCAGGATGAAGAAGAGATGGAAACGATCGAGAGGCAACACGGCTATACCAAAACAAGTACCCTGACGGAGACCAACCATATCACACAACATTTTAACTCCTTTTTGAGCGTTTGTGTGATCATGGGCCCTTTCAAAAAGACGAACGTGTAAGGATGCTGCGGACTGTGCATATACTAGATTTCGAGGAGCGTGTCCTACAGGCTCCAGGCAAGTGGACCACCAGCATAATAGAAGCCAAAGTACGATTATGTGTATTTGGCATGACAACCGCTACTATTCGCACCACCTAGAACGAGTGCAATGATTATCTGCAGCGGATATCCCTCTACAGCCAGCCGGTGTGGCCGAGCGGTTCTAGACGCTTCAGCCTGGAACCGCGCGACAGCTACGGTCGCAGCTTCGAATCCTGCCTCGGCCATGGATGTGTGAGATGTCCTTGGTTAGTTAGGTTTAAGTAGTTCTAAGTTCTAGAGGGCTGATGACCTCAGATATTTAGTCCCATGGTGCTCAGAGCCATTTGAGCCATGTCCCTCCACGGGAAGGATTTTGTTGACGGTTTCTGCATCAGACCATCACAATTATGGGATTTCTGTCGTCAATCCTCTTTACCGACGAAGCAACCTCTACCAGAACTAGTATCATCAGTCCATAATCAACGTCTGTGGGCTACAGAGAGCGCACGTGATCAGAGGAACTTTTATTTGTCAGCGCCACCTACCGTGGCAACGATGCGTTTTCGGACGCAGGTCCGGAGGACCTTTCTTCTCCCATTTCCAGCCAGGAATCCGTCGGTTTTAGTAATTCTCAATCTGTATGTTATTTCTACTTGTTCCTGACATGTTCGATGTGTCTGTATCAAATTGTCTACAGACAAATATATTATTAATAATAATAATTTGTGGTGCAAGTGTTAGGTGATTCACCCTGCATAGTCGACGCCCTGACAATTGACAGCGTCTGAAATGTTGAGTATTGTAGTTCGGCGGGGTTACACATCCGAAAGAATTTTACTAACTGCAGATGTGGAATCAAAATGTTATCGCAACGAACAGCGCGCTGGCAACCGAACACCACAGCACTCAGCAACTAGCACAGTAATCCAGACGGCGGTGGAGGCGGCGTGTTGCGACGTACCCGGTCATACTGCGAGAAGGCCGGGAAGGGCGGCGTGCGCGTGGAGGCGGCCGACCCCGCGGCGGCGCGCTGGTACAGGTACGGGTAGTAGGCCTGGTACACCACCTCCGGGCAGCTCATCGTCATCGGGCCGGGCGTCGCCGTTACGAGCGGGAGAGCGCGGGCATGGGCATGCCGGCCTCGCAGCTACGCTACGCCACGCCACGCACTGGTGTCGGCGCCGAGCGCAGAGCGCGCGTGTAAACAAACAGCCGAACAGCGGGCAAACGATCGGGCTGGCGGCCAGAGCCGGACTGGCGAGCGGCGCCGCGCCGCGCCCCTCCCGCCGTCGGCCACGCCTCCCCGAGCGGCGCCGCCTCGCGTCACGTGACGGCGGGGCACTGCCCACAGCGCCCCTCCGACCCGCCCACCGCCGACCGGACTGCCCAATCGCGACGCGGCGCAGTTGCCGGAGTGGACCAATCGGAGAGCCGCCCGCGCGGCGATGAACTCTTGCTGCGGAAAGGGTTCAGAACAACTTCTCCTCCCTCCCTGCCGTCTCCATCCTACTCTGGTAACTACTAACTAGGTGACCTCGGCTTTAAAATAAAGAGAGCGACCGATGCATTGTTAGTCCGCCGTTGGCATAATCTCCGCCGCCCCTTTCATCTGTCCATCCATTATTTAGAGACCTCCGGACGGTACGCTTCGTTACATGATTTAGAGCTCATTTGTTCAATGGACGGAGCGTTTCTTTACCCTCGGCTATTTATGAGCCATTATCTTCTTCATGACGTATTAGTCTGCCTGCCTCGAGTCGGTGGAGAGATAATGCAAAAACGCATTCCCGTTTTTCGCTTATCCTCGTGTAAGTCGTTCCAGAGACTCTCCGCTAAGATCTACGCTGACGACTGCGGAGTGGCTTTGCTCGCCGCTGTATGCCCATTCCATTTAAGCCTTCGCAAGTTGTCAGCGACGGTCCTGCAAATGGATGTGATGCACTGTGTTCCACGGTTCTGCCGCCAATACCTGTACTTGTATGATGCTTCCAAGCTGAGTAATTCACAATGAGCCCTGCAGTTCCCTTGTGCATCTTCGGCCATCCTTCAACAACTATTAGGGAATCCGGAAAGTAATGTCGTTTATATGCCCGTGTCCATATTCGTTTGTCATTTATCAGATCATTGTGTTCAAAGTCGTGCCAAAGACATTTTAAAGACTAATACATAATTAAGTGCTTTTTTTTTTTTTTTTTTTTTTTTTTTTTTTGCGGTTTGCGGTTTGCGGTTAGACTAAGTGGTCAGCCAAATATTAGAAGGGCATTGTATGCTTTTTGAGCTGAGTAACTCAACATTTACTACCAAAAAGTTCATCAGACATTCGAAAATTCAAAAGGTCGTTTACAACGTCCAAATCTGGTAATTTTTATCTTCCCGACAACTTTACACAACGTCATTTTAAGGGCGGAATTTTAAGCATATCCGTGTCGTTCGCGGAGCTGCCAGACACTCTTAACCAACCTTGGTCGACCATCCGAGCACATCTGCAGCAGATTGGTGAAGATAAACAGAGCTAACCGATACACCACATGTTATTTATTGCTTCCCGGTACAGTAAAGAAGCGGTTTTTGATCGCTTGATCACTGGAGATGAAAAATTGGTCCTCTACGATAACCCAAAACTCAGAAAGAATCGCCACCAAGTAGGTACAGCAGAGCCAGGTTTACTCCTCAAAAAGGCGCTTTGCGTGTTTGGTGGAGTACTCGTGGAGTCGTTTATTTTGAAGTGCTGGAACCTGGAGTGCAGACATTTGCTGTGAAAAGTTGGATGGAGCAGATCAATCTTTAATTGAAAATTGCCCAGCGGTTGTGGACAGGGAAGGCGCTATTCTGCAACGCGATAACGGAAGACCGCAGAGCGTAAAGAAAAAAAACTCTGAAACGAAATCAATGAACTGGGGTGGGAGGTATTACCTCATCCACCGTACTCGCTCGGTATTCCGCCATCGGATTTCTATTTACCCCGATCGCTACAATATTTTCTAAGTCGCAAAAATGAGGAAATGTGGATTATGTTCAAGAAACCATCTTCAGATATTTTGCCCAAAAATCTATTGATTTTTATCGATAGGCCATTGAATATTTGCACACTCGATGGCAAAAGGTTGTTGATAACGAGGGTGACTACATCACTGATGTAGTCTTAACTTATTAACAATTTATCTTTTCTCATTTAATGTAAAAGCAACGACATTTCTTTCCGGACCCCTAATATTTGATGTTCCTCAAGGGTCATTTTGCCAACGGTATTGTTACCTCAACGGATGAACTTGTATTCAGCTCGTGAACGTGGTTTGTTGCCGTTGTGCGCAAGTATCTTCATCTACTTCCATTTGAAGTTGCTTATTATAGTCGTGCCTACACCTCCCTCTACGATTATCACACCTCACACCTACGTCCATTACTCCTTGATGCGCCAGACGGTGGTATGAAGATCTTTTCTCCCAGACTCGATTCAGTGCGCCTTCGTCGGTTGTCCTGTCCACCCATCTTCTCTGATACCACACTTCAAAAGCTGTTATAGGCCTACTCTTCTCGTCTGTACCCTTTATCTTTCATATTTTACATCCATATAAGACAACTACTCCTGTAAAAGACTTCCTATTACTTAAATTTATGTTCTGTATCCCTTTTTCCTTGCTATTCAAAATATGGTGATTTTTCACATTACTTTGTTGTTTGCAACCCAGCGAACGGTATATCTACATCTACATTTATACTCCGCAAGCCACCCAACGGTGTGTGGCGGAGGGCACTTTAAGTGCCACAGTCATTACCTCCCTTTGCTGTTTCACTTGCGTATGGTTCGCTTGAAGAACGACTGCCGGAAAGCCTCCGTGCGCGCTCGAATCTCTCTAATTTTACATTCGTGATCTCCGCGGGAGGTATAAGTAGGGGGAAGCAATATCTTCGATACCTCATCCAGAAACGCACCCTCTCGAAACCTGGACAGCAAGCTACACCGCGATGCAGAACGCCTCTCTTGCAGAGTCTGCCACTTGAATTTGCTAAATATCTCCGTAACGCTATCACGCTTACCAAATAACCCTGTGACGAAACGCGCCGCTCTTCTTTGGATCTTCTCTATCTCCTCTGTGAACCCGATCTGGTACGGATCCCACACCGATGAGCAATACTCAAGTATAGGTCGAACGAGTGTTTTGTAAGCCACCTCCTTTGTTGATGGACTACATTTCCTAAGGACTCTCCCAATGAATCTCAACCTGGCACCCGCCTTACCAACAATTAATTTTATATTATCATTCCACTTCAAATTGTTCCGTACGCATACTCCCAGATATTTTACAGAAGTAACTGCTACCAGTGTTTGTTCTGCTATCATATAATCATACAATAAAGGATCCTTCTTTCTGTGTATTCGGAATACATTACATTTGTCTATGTTAAAGGTCAGTTGCCATTCCCTGCACCAAGTGCCTATCCGCTGCAGATCTTCCTGCATTTCGCTGCAATTTTCTAATGCTGCAACTTTTCTGTGTACTACAGCATCATCCGCGAAAAGCCGCATGGAACTTCCAACACTATCTACAAGGTCATTTATATATATTGTGAAAAGCAATGGTCCCATAACACTCCGCTGTGGAGTCTCCATATTTTCGCAGTATAATAACCCCCACGCCCACTCTCATTCCTTTGACTTCTCTGGTCAGGGCCCATTCTCTCTGATTCTGGCCGTCTCCGAAGTTGAGGTCGATAACGCACTCTTGAGCGGTGGCGCTCAATTCGGAGATAAGCCGGTTCGAATCCCGGGAGCGTGATGAAATTTTTACTGCTGTTATTAGGCCGGCAATGGGGAGGAAAGTTGGTGGCATAGAGTTCCCGATCACTAGACTTCCCATCACTATGCTGGGTTACATTCCGAATGTTTCTGACACTTCTCATAAAGTGCGGATTTCACTGTTGGTGGTGATCCGTCCGTGAGAAGGCTGTCGCACCGTCAGATCGCGACGTCAAGCCCAACAGTTCACATGGTGCTAATCGAGAGGGCAGGCTGTGCGCCGAAAACGTATTTCAGTCCCTCGCTTCTCTCATCATTATCACGCATACTCACTGGGCCAACGAAGGCAAACAAACGACAGAGACTGGATTTGGCGGAACGTTGGTCGCCAATGCTCTCGCGTTTGGCATCTCATCCACACCAAATGAAGGACTAGCAGCCGAGGGATTCGACCAGGTGCCATCACAGCCGGCTCTGATAACTTGCCGACGTTGGTCTCGTTCTGTTATTCTCTCTTATTATAGTTTCACCGGCCGAGATTATGAGGGAAGAAGAGCACTAAGTAGTCACTGCACGTGCAGCATCTATTTTACTGCAAGAAACTGATCATCAGAAAAATAAGAAGAAACGACTCTGATGGACGATGTCTTTTAAAAGCTAGGGAGCAGCGTGGTGGACAAAATTAATGTTTGCCTTAAAGCTGAACTGGAATATGGATTATCTCATTTTTTTTTTTTCGAATGAAAGCTACATGTTTCGAATTGTTATTGAATTGTGTAGGCTCTAAACTTTCCAAAGGCAACATCTCTTTAAGAAGTACTGTACCTGCAGCAGAGAGTTAGTAGTCTCTCCCAGTTCTGTTTGTTTCTCTTTGTTGTTCCTGGCGAAGACATGTCGAAGTACCACTCTGTTTCACATCGTGCATATCACACTCTAATAGCTGAATTATTTCCCTCCAAGCGTCTAGACTTTTCAGTTTGTTTTTAAAATCGCTGTTCTTAAAGGCCCATAAACATTCCTGTTCACGATAAAGGTGTCAACTTTAATGCTGTCTTCATATTCCACTCTATACTACAGTATTTTTAAACGCAATAAATACACACCCTTAGCGAGAGCGCGTATTTGCCGCAGGGGGAACAGCGACTGTTGAAATTACGTTCTTGAGGACAGCCACAAGCCGAACTCGGTAAGTTGTGTTGATTGGTTTCTCTCTTTAATTTAGTAGCCAACTACTGTACTGTAAACTGTAAATTCCAGTGTTTCTGATGATTCTATCGTTAAATTAAAGAGCGAAACCGGTCAATAAAACATACTGAGTGCGACTTGTGGCTGTCCTGAAAAACTTAAATACACACCCATTCTAGAGAGATAAGAAATCACTACCGAACCAACGCACATTTGATCTGGCGTCCACACTGGGAGAAGGAACCCAAAGCAAACCAATCGCCAACGCTTTGATGTTACCGCCGGCAATCCGAACCACAAACAAGGCCAACTGCTTCATGGCTGCGATTTGCCCCCCCGAACACACTAAGCAAATATCGGCCAGCGAAGCGCTTGGCTGTCGTTAGTTGACCTTCTTTCGCCTAGTGTGAATGCGCCTTTACATGACACAACTCTCAAATTTATGCAAGGAAAGGGGCGGTAAGTGCGCCGGAAGGAAACCCTTTCCGACTATGCGGCTGAATTTACCCTTTGAGATCTCTCAGCCAACAATGTCATACGACTTTACTCTTTTCTTTAATTCTGCACAATCATTACATTCTTGAGATAAGTGTTGGAGGAAGTTAGATGTTTTATTCCTCATCTTGTGGCGCTGGATGCCATAGAGACTCTAGAGGACTTTCTTTTAGTGTATCCCAATGGCATTTGATGAGCACGTATCTGGTGATCTCAAGCTGATTCACACTCCGATTTAAATTCACGGTAAAAGAACTTAAAAGAAAATCATGATCATAGCCATTCAAAATAAAATGTGTGTGTTGGAAATAAGCCAAGCATGCCCGCAATAGTACGCTGGCTTACCCATGTTGTTGTAACTTTCACGTCGGAGATAACTAAAATAGTCTATTTCGGAACTACGCTTCAGAGAGCTGTATCAGGGAGTATCTCGATATGGTCACGGAATCGGAAAAACCGCAACCTGCTTTTCTCGTGCAGTCAAATTTATCTTTAGATGCACACTCCACAGAAGAACAACTTGTAACCTGAATAAAGCTGCACTCGCCATGTTCGTCACAAATGCTTCAGTCATTCCACATAATTCGTGTCCAACCAGGCTCGGATCCAGGGCTCTGTGGTGGTGTTGACGGGGTGGCGGGGAAGGGGGAGGTACATTTTCGTATTCTCTTGGCTCGCCCTCTTATAATATTCAATCATCTCACTTTTAACGTACCGCTGTCAGCCTATCTAGACTTTAATAATAGAGGAAAGCGCCAAACCGGATCCCCGTTTTGTTTTTGATTAAAGAACACAAAATAGTACAAAATTATTGTTTTAAAAACATGTAATATTTACGTTATAATGCTATGTGCCATTTACATTTTATTGTTAGAAAATATAATGAAAAGTTGTTATGAAGAAAAATTATTTTCAAAACTTTTCAATTAGCGAGTTTGAAAAATAGCTGCCAAAATTGGGACCCTTGTAAAAATAGCGAAATATCGCTAAACAAAATTAGAATAAGGTATTTTATCAGAGAAAATGCAAGCTAGCTTCAAAGTAAGTACAACACAACATTTTCAAGAAGGTTATAGAAATTATCTGTGTTTGCGTTGCCGAGCCCAAGAGCCCTCCTATATGAAAGTGCTGCAGTCGTTATTTCTGACAGTTTAAGAAAAAGACTAACCTCCTTTTTCCCAGCAATTTCGTCTTTGAAAGTAAGTTCAGTGTCATTTCTCTCTGACAACTGGCCATTCTTCACGAGTCGTTACTAGTAAGTGTACTAGAAGCTTCCTTAGCAATACGTTACTAGACCAGCTCTTGTCAAAGATCTTTCCTCAAAATCGTAGTGCTCTTTTCCTTTTTGCTGCTTCCTCAAGTGTAATGCACTTAATGCTGGACAGCCTCATAAGAGGCAAAAGAATTCCGAGAGAATAAGAGTATGTGCAAGTGCAGCTAAACTTTAAACATGAACAAGTAAGATGTCAGGTTTAAGCAACTGAAGGGGTCCAGTTTAAGCGACTACAGCCTTCATTTTGTTAACAAGATAAATTTTTAACCAGACATCTTAATGAAACGATTGATCATAAACATTAATCTCAAACCTTACTATTCAAGAACAAGCATAGGCTGAAAGGTTTACCTGCTAATATCTAGAAGAAATAACGATAGTTTTAGCACAGTGTAAAACCTTTATCCAATGTCAAAACTTACAATGGTGAACACAAACGTAACAAACGCATCCTGCTATGGAGTGTTGGAAGCCTAAACTACTATTTGCACTTAACACCACCAGAGACCGAGCGAGGTGGCGCAGTCGTTAGCACACTGGACTCGTATTCTGGAGGATAACGTTTCAAACCCGCGTCCGGCCATCCCCATTTAGGTTTTCCGTGACTCCCCTAAATCGCTTCAGGCAAATCCCGGGATGGTTCCTTTGAAAGAGCACGGACGACTTCCTTCCCCATCCCTCCCTAATCCGATGGGACCAGTAAGCTCGCTGTTTGGTCCCCTCCCCCCCAAACCAACCAATCAATCAATCCCACTACAGTTCAAGAGAATGCAAAGCAGAGAGACCAGAGGTCGGCTTTGGAGCTTTAGGGGGTATCTAGTTTGGGACTCTTTCTTCTACTACCAATAAAATCAATTGTTGTGATATAATTCTTCTTTGAGTATGGACCGTCTCCGGTCCACGCAACTTCAATTGCACTTTTCCTTTTCCTTGCGCCTGGACAGTCGGTTTGGCCCAGCACTCCCGCATTCGCTTCCTGTTCTTTTCTTTCCTCTCTGTGGCGTTCGTTCCGTCAGTTTTTAGTTTAGGCTTTTCTTGAACTGAATGCGTTTGTGGGTTCAAATGGTTCAAATGGCTCTGAGCACTATGGGACTCAACTGCTGAGGTCATTAGTCCCCTAGAACTTAGAACTAGTTAAACCTAACTAACCTAAGGACATCACAAACATCCATGCCCGAGGCAGGATTCGAACCTGCGACCGTAGCGGTCTTGCGGTTCCAGACTGCAGCGCCTTTAACCGCACGGCCACTTCGGCCGGCCGCGTTTGTGGGTATACTCCAGTATCATCCCCACTTAACGCATGTCTCCCTTTTTTTTACCTACGTTTTCTTGTTCAGAAAGTAACGTAAGATCCGTCTGCTTAACCTTGCAGTACTCATAACGGGCCTTGTGGCCTTAGAAAACCATTCTACTCCTACAAATTGGTGTCTGTGAGCTTCTCTACATATGCATAGCTGAATGCACAATAATTCTACTGCCACCAACGCAGATTTCGCCTAAGGACCATGAAGACAGAATAGAGAAATTAGAACTTGTACAGAAGCTTTTCCTTTGCTCCATTTGCGAGCGAAATAGGAAAACTAAATGACTATTCGTGTGTAACGGAGTGTGTATGTAAATTTAGTTAGAGTTCATCATTGTGTCATCTTCTGAAATGACTACTTCATTTGATCGGGTCTAGGATTTTCCTCAACATCAGTCTTTCTCTTATTTGTAATTTCTGGATCAGACCTTATCTTCAAAAAATGGTTCAAATGGCTCTGAGCTCTATGCGACTTAACTTCTGAGGTCATCAGTCGCCTAGAACTTAGAACTAATTAAACCTAACTAACCTAAGGATATCACACACATCCATGCCCGAAGCAGGATTCGAACCTGCGACCGTAGCGGTCGCTCGGTTCCAGACTGCAGCGCCTAGAACCACAGGGCCACAGACCTTCTCTGTTCACAGCAAGTATAAATTATACGTTGTCGTGTTGGAAGTCAGATCTGGCAGCCGGAAAGATCTGTAGAGACTGAATAAGATTCCCTAACCGTTCTTTCCACCAACCTGTCGTCTTCTAAAGTTGTGTCTCCAGCGCAGAAGACAGCTCGTCGGTCATGAGATCTTCGACGGAAGCTGCTATGCTGTGATTTCGAATTTGAACCTGTGTTTATGCTTCTTTTTTTGTGGGATGCCACTTGCCCAGGTTAGTCTTTGCATCTACAGAGGGCAAGATCTGTGGTACTGACAATGATGGTAGGCGACACCTCTCATCAATGCATCCTGCCTGTCTATATTTTGAATAATCACTTTTTTCACTATCTTCTGGAACACTTGAGATAGTACGGTAACTTTTCTGACAACTTCCGATATAGAGTACGACGTGTCCGTCCGAAACAGAGATACACGTCCGGCTCTGAAGAACACCCGAAACAGAGTGACTAGCGCAGCCGAAGTACTTCGTCTCCCAGGCACGCCAAAGCGACCCGAAGTTGTCCGAAGCACTTCCGTTGTAAAATCATTACTTTTATGTTTCTCAAAACCAGTGAAATTTAAGAAACAAAAACGGTAGACTCAAAGGGTAGCCATGTGAGATTGTCAGACTAAAAACTGGGTTAAATACAACGAAAAGTACATGAGTAATTAATAAGAGAAGTTAGGCATTTTGGCGCCTAACACCCGAATGTGTCGACCAATCAGAAGAAAATTCAGTACAACTGGTGGCCTCTGTACATACTGTACCATCTGCTGCTTGTACCTCGCTCCACTTTTGTACCATATGCTACTTCCCGCGTATCAATCTGCATCAAGACGAGCTTCTAGCAAGATAAAATACCGCCGGCAACAGCCAGGAATATCACACAAAACGTTCTGCGACACTCAGGGTGCCCTAGGAGGCATGGTCAGTATCCAGTGATATGACAGCAACGATAATTTGAAGCAAAAACTTCACTTGGACATATGCCCTGTTCTGAGTGGTTTCCTAGATAGAAGTCAATTAATATACATTTATTTCTGAGACAGTGCTGCACACGCATGTGCCTTGCCCTCCCAGATTACTTGTAATTTTTGGAAAACTAGTATGTTGAACACCTTGAGGACGTTTCTTTAGCCACACGGAATGCAGTGTACTTCCAGATGACGGGGTCCCTTCACATTTTACCAGAGGTATGGAAGAACATCTCAGCAGCACTTATCCTACTGCCAGACCTTACACCATTAGTCGTCTGCTTATGGATTTGGTTTAAGTCTAAAGTGTCAAACGAAAGGTGAATAAGGGAGATGAATTGGTTGGTCCCATCATGGACGCTGCTGCTCTCTGTAGGGAACATGCAGAGGCACTCAGATTAGCAACACAACATGTTCTCTCCAGACTGCACGAATGCATTGTGGTTAACAGTGGGAACATCGAACGTTTTCCGTGAACTGTATAACAGCTGTAACGGAAGGGTACGTTAATGTTTAGTGGCTAATGTATAGGGTTATTCTAAATGATGGACCTATTTTCAAAAATTCGTATGTATTGAAGTACAAATCCAGAATGAGCAAGCTTTATACCAATGAAAAGAGGAAGTTTCAAAGGTTTTTTAAATAATGTTTTATATCAATTTAATAAATTTAATAATTTCTAATTATTTGTAATTAATTAGTTTTTAATAATTATTTAATAGTTAGAAATGTTATAAATGTTCAATGTGGGTACCGTTGGCTGCGCGTCAAACATCGACGCTATAGCCAAACTCGTCACACACACAACGAAAGAGTGTCTGCTGTTACTGAGTGCGCGGCAGCGGTGATCCGGTCCCGCAGATCGTTCAGAGTAGTCGGTAGAGGCGGGACGTAAACAAAAAAAAAAAAATGGCTCTGAGCACTATGGGACTTAACTACTGTGGTCATCAGTCCCCTAGAACTTAGAACTACTTAAACCTAACTAACCTAAGGACATCACACACAGCCATGCCCGAAGCAGGATTCGAACCTGCGACCGTAGCAGTCGCGCGGTTCCGGGACGTAAACAGTTTCTTTCACTTAACCCCAGTCGCAGGTTGGGAGATCAGGAGGATATCTCCGTGGCCAGAAGTGCAGGGCCAGGTCCTCAAGTCCTCTGCGACCGATCCAGCGCTGAGGAAGGGAGTCATTTACAAAGCCTCGTACATCACGACGCCAATGGCGCAGAGCTCCATCCTGTTGGAAAGTGAAGTTCTTGGAATGTTCCATAACTTGAGGGAACTGCCGTTGTTCCAACATGTCCAGGTACGTGATTCCCGCTACGGTTCTTTCCTCAAAGAAAAATGGTCCATAAACCTTTGTACGGGCTACGGCATAGAACAAATTGATCTTCGGTGAGTCTCTTTCGTGTTGCAATGGTAAATGTGAGACCATAGTGTCTGTTGACTTTTCCACTAAGGTGGAACGTCGCTTCACCGCTCAAAATTACACACTGTAGAAATGCGTCATCCTCCATCTTTGCTAGCAATAACCACGAAATGCAAGACGCTTCTCCTTGTCATTGGGGTTGTGAGCCCGCGCAAGTTGTAATCAGTGGGCCTTGTACAGCAAACGCCGTCTCAGAACTTTCCATACAGTTGGTTGGGATATTACAAGTTCTCCACTGGTTCTGTTGGTGGACTTACAGGGACTGTGCACACAGCTTTCTTGAATCCATCGGACATCATCTTCTGACACACGCTGTCAGCCGGTTCTTTTTCCTTCGTACACACTCCCAGTCTGTTTAAAGTGCTTAAACAAACGGCTAATGCTTTTGCGAGTTGGTGGTTGAATACTGAATTTGGTATGAAATGCAGGCTGCACTGCAATTTGCGACTCACTTTTTGCGAAATCATGAACGCAGGAAACGTTGCACTCCACAGTCGCCATCTCATTCACAATTGACAGCTAAACGGGGTGACGGCCCTATTGGCACGCGAGCTCTACAGACCGCTTCTGAAACCATCACCACCCGCCCACCGTCGCCTGCCAAAACCTTCTAAACTTTCTCTTTTCATTGGTATAAAGCTTGTTCATTTTACATTAGTACTTGAATACATACGAATTTTTGAAAATGGGTCCATCATTTAGACTAACCCTGTATTACAAATACTTATTTTCCAGCCGATGCTTTGTAAAACCACATGGTGTAATGTAACTGACTGTTGTACATGTATAAACATGACACTGCATTGAATAATATTGAAAATAAATAACAATGCACAAAAAATATATTCTGTCTCGGAAGGCTTTCGGAGTAGGGCATATGATCATATGAAGTTCTCTGCTTCGAATGATTATCCCCGTCATATCCCTGAATATTAACCATTCATCCTGGGACACGTTATGTACGCCCGCCGGCCGTGTTACTGTACTGTAATGTAATCTGGAGTTAGTTGATACCGAGTTCTTCCAGAAGACACATTCCTAGATATTTAAACCTTTCCGTCCGTTTGGTTTACGCTTTTTCTGCCCATAGAAGGCCTTCTCCGAATGGTAGCTTGGCATTTGTAATAAATTCAATTTTCTCGCAGGAGATCTGGTGTCCCGCCTTTGCTGCTTGTGGCTTCAGTTCATTAATTTGTTCTGCAGTTGCGTCTAGAGAATCGGAAAAAACGCGGGAGGTCATCTGCAAAGCTAGGTAGTCAACATCAAATTTATGATTCTGTGGCCGAGTATGAGTCCATTTTCGGCCCTTTGTCACTCATTCCTTTTGCCACTAGCAGATAACTTTCTCAGGTACGCTGTTGAAAAGTTGAAGCAAAAAGCCATCTCCTTCCCTGACTTCCGGCCATTTGAACCATTTGAACTTGTAAATTGTCATAGTGCATGTAAAAGGCTCTGCAAACGTGCTCATAATGCTTAAACAGCCGAAAATAATGCTATGCACAAACAGTGCACGTAAAAAACGATTTCGAACTATCGTCAACCGCAGCGTATCAGAGGCTACAATGCACACATGTGCTTTGCAGGGCCAGCCAGATACAAGCCAGCTCCGGAGCACGAGCCATCGCTCTCACGCCGCTGCCGCCTGCAGCAAGCAGGTGAAACTCGCATCTATTTTCGGGTATACAGTTAGAATTCTTAAAGTGCTATACTGACGTCACACGTCGTATGTAAATATGTAAATAAGAGCCAAGTCAACCTCTGGAAAAGCACGCCAACCCCACCGATTCTGGAGCCAATACGTCTATGGGCCGCACGCACATTTCTAGCGTTGCTGGCGTGATGCCTCTCTACCTTCGATCCAACAAATATCCAATTGCCGAGCGACACAGCTGAAAGGTTCTCAATGTTATTCCGACGTCACAGATCGCGTTATAGAAATATGTTGCAATGCTTCCCAGAATAGTACAGGATACATTGTTCCTAGTGATCACAAAAAGACATGCGAGAGGCATCTACCCGTGCACATGATTACTGTGGCTGACGCATAACTGCAAGTCCACCGTCAAGTGAGAGACATCTGACTGGCTACTCATCATCGCAGGTGCAGGTAAAAGGTCCTCAGTGTTATACTGACATCACTTGGCTATGTAATAAGAGCCAAGTTTACCTCTCGAAAATTGTGTCGCAGAAATAGTTAACCGTCCCTTTTGTAGGAGCTTTTGAGATGCCTCCGTTGGTCTGCATGAAAATTCTTCTCCTAACAGAACCTGTTTACGAAAATAGCCCAGAACAACTCCGAATGCATCCCTCCTGATGGTTCTAACGTGGCACCCTGTTCATCACGTGTTACACTTCCTGGAAATCGTTGAGTCCAGCTTTCAACAAACATCTCCGAAAGGCAAACGTTCTAAGTGCTATGTAGAAGCTCCTACATCCTGGTACAAAGGATGTCTTGTGAATGACTGGAACATTCTGATTGTCTCTTACTGAATTTACCCGCCAAATCACTGATGCTGCCGATGTGGAAGCACTGTCCGCTTTTTTCTTTCTGCAGACAAGACTTTCAACGGTAAAACTATTTTGTGCAGATCGCCATATTGCACTGTCAGTTAAACCCAGCAAAAGTACCCTACATATCATCAAATATGGAAAGACTCTTGCTCAATTACACTGCCCTGCCACTAAGGACAGAAGCTTGAATATAAGAGCGCGAAACTGATATCCAATCCTGTAATATATCATTGCCTACTATGTCGATGTAGTAAACATACAATTCGTATCCTGCGCCATACAGAATCGCCCGTTTTGCATCATGCATATAGCTATCGGCCGTCAGACCGTCATACATATACCGCGAAGACAGACAGCATAAGCAGTACATATTTTTCCACGAGGTCGGGTGGCGATCCACTTCAGCCAACGGTTACAAGTCATCCACCCACCGACGCATGACCAGAGTGTACACTCTCGAAACTGTTGTACAAAGGCTGGATTGGTTCCCCTCACTACAAAGGCGTTACTGATTCTGGTCCCAACCTCCTTGCTTGCCTGCTTGCTTTCTGTACCAATCTCCAGACTCTGGAATTACAAAAACACATGTATTTTCACATGGTTTCCCTGAATATAATACCATTTACGCTACACTTATCGATATCAAGCACACAGCAATACTGCTTGCATAGCAATACCGCTCGCACACCGAATTCCGAAGATATAGGATGGAGATTATTTCTCTAGAAACTCGAAACTTTATAGAGGCGGAGCGTGCTGTAAACCACTGAGTAACTAGAAACTTATGCCGTCTGCGAAGACGTTTACTAGAAAACTCGAAAAAAATAGAGGAAACAGATATTTCCACTCGCGAATACCGATGTCAGTGATGTAACAGATTCCAAATCATCCCTATAATTTATCAAGTCAACTAAGATGTTTTTCATGTCTAGAGAACCATCAAATGTGTCTTCCACCCATCTTTCGGCTGCTAGATGCACACACCACAATTGATGTTCCCTCAACTAAATAAAGGCGCGAAATGTGCAGAAGCAACAATCGGACAATTTACATGGGAGGGAATAATGGTCCAGAGCAAACACACGTCCATATTGAATCTTCTCAAATTTCCACATGGTCACGAAAGCTGTCCTTAAAATACAAAGTATTAGTTCGCTATTCGGTCGTCTAGAGGTCAATACAGTTAAGCCAGCTACATTCCTGCATCCCAACAGACTTCTCCGTCTGTACCAGACTAGAAATATGTAGAGCAATGTCTGGTATACTTTGATGTTGTATGTATTCGAGAATTAACAATGAATGAACATACCGCACAGTAATCTATTACATTTACAATGATACAAAGTACAGAAGGGGCGGTTTAGCTGTGATACTGAAACTTGGAAACATGCTATTGCATCGTAGGTCAGCGTTGAAATTACTGTAAAATTGCTAAAATTGTTCACACTATCAACTGTGATGCTTATTACTACAGTACATCGACGGTATCTTTTCCATCCAATCTGTACACTGGTACGCTGTTGGTTACCACATAATGACGTGACTGACATCGCTTGTCTGACTTGGAGAAAGAGTTTTGTTGGAGGGGAAACACCATCCGGGGACGGCTAGCACTGAAACAGTGACCGCGTACATGACTGCAGTATGAGGAATCAGTCGAAACGGACACAGAGCTACCAGCTATTCCGTCACTGTGACAGATGAACTTAAATATAGAGGTCGTCAATCACCTTGGGACTGCAGTTTGGAAACTCTCCACAACGCCACCAAACTCTTCCAGTTTCCTAATGTTGTAACTGTCTTTTATTTAAAATCGTCCAATGTGTGTGGTGTGTTATGGTAGCAGCAGCAACAACATGACTTACACCGTGCGACATCTAGTTTTCTGTGGGAAGGAGTGCATCAGAATGTGTTAATGTCAGCTTAGAACCTGACATAGACCTTGATCTCGTGGTGGAAAAAACAAAATGTGTGGCAGTGTACAAAGTGTGTTACAGCGTAAAAAAGCAATGTTTCAGAAACGACACAGGGCCAGAGGGAGGGTCTCTTTGACTTACAGTATAGTTTGTGAGATATGGTCATACTCCTACAGTATATGTGATGCAACTTTACACTGGTCCATGCAATGGATCAATAGCTGTATATTTAATACGATCGTCATATGTGCTTGATGCCGGCACACAGACGGTATATGTTTTCGATATATGTGGAAAGAGAGAGATGCGGTAAAAATCTTATCGAGTTCTCTATCGGATGAAGTTAGTCGCCCTTTAATAGTTCGTAATTTTTCTCTGTTGGACTGTACAGAATAACAAAAGTAGCACGTTGGGATGATGGACGTGAATGGGCCCTGAGGGACGCGGATCCATTTTGGACAGCAGTACTTGCATGTAGTTTGGCGATGCACCACAATGCGGTAGCAAAATCCTCGTCCTTCCCACAGTTCCTGTACTGTCTTTTGTACTACCTCGTGCTGGAAGAGCAGGCTTCGTTTGGCACTTACCTTACACATCGTACACTGTTGGGGGAGCTACGACAACACGTTCCCATTTTCCACCGAATGGTCAAAACACGGTCCTGTCGTACTGACCCAGGTCACTCTGTTGCTACACGGGCTGCAGAAAGTGGTAGATACAGCTCTCTCCGACTTCTGCTCAAAGCTGCAGTTGTGGTGGCACTTGCAAGAGGCATAGGGACTATCTAAAATTTTACTGTAGCTTACAGGTTCGAAAATGGCGACTCGTTTCAAGATATGAGAGTGCCAGAAATATGATTCAAATAGGTTCAAATGGCTCTGAGCACTATGGGACTTAACATCTATGGTCATCAGTCCCCTAGAACTTAGAACTACTTAAATCTAACTAACCTAAGGACATCACACAACACCCAGTCATCACGAGGCAGAGAATAAATACGATTCAATAGTGGCTGTAATCATTAAAGGACTTCTCTATAGGATCCATTGCAGGTATGTGGTTGAATGTAAAGACTTGATTCCAAATCCCAGACAGCATTTCTACCGTAGAGTGTAACACTAGAGATCTGAAAAGCTAGTGTACATTTCTTACAACCTCAATCAGCACACCATCCACTTTCTGTGATCCTTCTGAGTCAACCATCACCTATAGCCCAGTCGATGTATCACCGAACCTCTGACATGGCATCCAGACAGAATGTGTTACAAATACTGGAGAAATATCTAGCGGCGGCGTGAGGGAGTTGCAAATACCGATTTCATAACACGTTCCTTAGCTGAATCACTTTCTAAATTCGGTAATATTATTACGAGGTTGCACCGTTGGTGATGTGTAACCGCACTGCTGGTCTAATAATATACACTCCGGCGCTCACCGTCTATATTCAGTGTCATTGTATTTCTCTGGAAAAACCACTTCATTCAGAGGTAATGCCATACCTCGAGTTATAAAGCCAGTATATCTTTTAACATAAATACTTGTATGCACCTGTAGAATCAAGACCACTTGTGATAGTAATACGGTCGTTGCTATCGTGTTTTTTAACATCTGGCGGTTTGTAAGGCGATTACGCCTCTCTTTCCAAGACACAGTGGTACCACTCACAAGAAAAACTTATGAGATATGTCCACCCATTGGCGATTTCGTATCACAGGCAATTAGTTAGTGGGCAAGTATTATACTTAGTAGTTGGGGATGCGTGATTGGTTCGCCTTGAGCAACAGGCTTGTAAAGTGTATGTTTGCGTTCCGATATGTGCAAAGGAAATCACTATGTCCAGTATAAGGAAGGTATGGATTTGACGTGGAATACTGCGACAGCAAAGGGAAGAATATGTCAGGTCGTAAGAATAGTACAGATATTTCTATTTCCAGAGCCACAGCCGTCAACACGGTGTATTTCCAATACTTTGCTCATTGTCAAATGTCGTCCAATTCAAACCGCGATCGTAATATTTAATTGAGACTACAGTGATAAAATATATATGTAGTCGGTTTTCCTAGGACGATTCTGTCTATGCGTACTTGGCGTGCAGCGCCGGTGACCTGTGGCGGGAATGATTCACGTTTCTCGCTAATGGTAGGAGCTGTCCGAATGGGGAGATCTGTTGGGATGCAGGAATGTAGTTCGCTTAACCGAGTCGTCCTCTAGACGACCGAATAGCGAACTAATACTTAGTATTTGAAGGACAGCTTTCGTGACCATGTGGAAATTTGCGAAGATTCAATATGGACGTGTGTTTGCTCTGGATTGTTGTTTCTGCACATTTCGCGTATTTATTTAGTTGAGGGAACATCAACTGTGGTGTGTGCATCTAACAGGTGAAAGATAGGTGGAAGACATGTTTGCTGGTTCTCTAGGTATGAGAATCCTAAGGAAATGCAATCCGAAAACAAAGGAAGTAGTTTACAGTACGCTTGTTCGCCCACTGCTTGAATACTGCTCAGCAGTGTGGGATCCGTACTAGATAGGGGTGATAGAAGAGATAGAGAAGATCCAACAGCGAGCAGCGCGCTTCGTTACAGGATCATTTAGTAATCGCGAAAGCGTTACGGAGATGATTGATAAACTCCAGTGGAAGACTCTGCAGGAGAGACGCTCAGTAGCTCTGTACGGGCTTTTGTTAAAGTTTCGAGAACATATCTTCACCGAAGAGTCAAGCAGTATATTGCTCCCTCCTACGTATATCTCGCGAAGAGACCGTGAAAATAAAATCAGAGAATTTAGAGCCCACACAGAAACATATCGACAATCCTTCTTTCCACGAACAATACGAGACTGGAATAGACGGAAGAACCGATAGAGGTACTCAGGGTACCCTCCGCCACACACCGTCAGGTGGCTTGCGGAGTATGGATGTAGATGTAGATGTAGATGTAGATGTAGTTGACATTGTAAATTACTGGTGTGTAGAATGTATGAGTCTGGCGATATACCATCTGACTTTCGGAAAAGCATCATCCACACAATTCCGAAGACGGCAAGAGCTGACAAGTGCGAGAATTATCGCACAATCAGCTTAACAGCTCATGCATCGAAGCTGCTTACAAGAATAACATACAGAAGAATGGAAAAGAGAATTGAGAATGCGCTAGGTGACGATCAGTTTGGCTTTAGGAAAAGTAAAGGGACGAGAGAGGCAATTCTGACGTTACGGCTAATAATGGAAGCAAGGCTAAAGAAAAATCAAGACACTGTCATAGGATTTGTCGACCTGGAAAAAGCGTTCTACAATATAAAATGGTGCAAGCTGTTCGAGATTCTGAAAAAGTAGGGGTAAGCTATAGGGAGAGACGGGTCGTATACAATATGCACAACAATCAAGAGGGAATAAGAGTGGACAATCAAGAACGAAGTGCTCGTATTAAGAAGGGTGTAAGACAAGGCTGTAGCCTTTCGCCCCTACTCTTCAATCTGTGCATCGACGAAGCAATGATGGAAATAAAAGAAAGGTTCAGGAGTGAAATTAAAATACAAGGTAAAAGGATATCAATGATACGATTCACTCATGACATTGCTATCCAGAGTGAAAGTGAAGAAGAATTAAATGATCTGCTGAACGGAATGAACAGTCTAATGAGTACACAGTATGGTTTGAGAGTAAATCGGAGAAAGACGAAGGTAATGAGAAGTAGTAGAAATGAGAACAGCGAGAAACTTAACATCAGGATTGATGGTCACGAAGTCAATGAAGTTAACGAATTCTGCTACCTAGGCAGTAAAATAACCAATGACGGACGGAAATAAGGAGGACATCAAAAGCAGACTCGCTATGGCAAAAAAGGCATTTCTGGCCAAGAGAAGTCTACTAATATCAAATACCGGCCTTAATTTTGGGAAGAAATTTCTGAGGATGTACGTCTGGAGTACAGCATTGTATGGTAGTAAAACATGGACTGTGGGAAAACCGGAACAGAAGAGAATCGAAGCATTTGAGATGTGGTGCTATAGACGAATGTTGAAAATTAGGTGGACTGATAAGGTAAGGAATGAGGAGGTTCTACGCAGAATCGGAGAGGAAAGGAATATGTGGAAAACACTGATAAGGAGAAGGGACAGGATGATAGGACATCTGCTAAGACATGAGGGAATGACTTCCATGGTGCTAGAGGGAGCTGTAGAGGGCAAAAACTGTAGAGGAAGACAGAGATTGGAATATGTCAGGGAAATAACTGAGGACGTAGGTTGCAAGTGCTACTCTGAGATGAAGAGGTTAGCACAGGAAAGGAATTCGTGGCGGGCCGCATCAAAACAGTCAGTAGAACGATGACCCAAAAAAGGCCTGATTTGGAATCTGTTACATCACCGACATCGGTATTCGCGAGTGCAAATATCAGTTTTTTCGAGTTTTCACATAAATGTCTTCGCAGATGGTTTAAGTTTCTAGTTACTCAGTGGTTTACAGCACGCTTCACCTCGCTTAAGTTTCGGGTTTCTAGAGAAATAATTTCCACTCTATATCCTCGGAATTATGGTGCGCGAGCAGTACTGCTATTATACCGAGAAATATCGCGTAAATGGTGTCAGATTCAGGCAAACCATGTGAAAATACATGTGTTTTTGTAATTCCAGAGTCTGGAGATTGGTGCAGAAAGCAAGCAGGCAAGCAAGGAGGTTGGGACCAGAAACAGTAACGCCTTTGTGGTGAGGGGAACCGACCCAGCCTTTGTACAACAGTTTTGAGAGTGACTCTGGTATGCTGAGTACACTCTGGTGACGCATCGGTGGGTGGATGACTTGTGACCGTTGGCTGAAGTGGATCGCCTCCCGACCATGTGGGAAAATATGTAGTGCTCATGCTGTCTGTCTTTGCAGTATATGTATGAGTGTCTGGCAATGATATAATACGGGGTTGGAGATCAGTTTCACACTCTTTTATACACTCCTGGAAATGGAAAAAAGAACACATTGACACCGGTGTGTCAGAACCACCATACTTGCTCCGGACACTGCGAGAGGGCTGTACAAGCAATGATCACACGCACGGCACAGCGGACACACCAGGAACCGCGGTGTTGGCCGTCGAATGGCGCTAGCTGCGCAGCATTTGTGCACCGCCGCCGTCAGTGTCAGCCAGTTTGCCGTGGCATACGGAGCTCCATCGCAGTCTTTAACACTGGTAGCATGCCGCGACAGCGTGGACATGAACCGTATGTGCAGTTGACGGACTTTGAGCGAGGGCGTATAGTGGGCATGCGGGAGGCCGGGTGGACGTACCGCCGAATTGCTCAACACGTGGGGCGTGAGGTCTCCACAATACATCGATGTTGTCGCCAGTGGTCGGCGGAAGGTGCACGTGCCCGTCGACCTGGGACCGGACCGCAGCGACGCACGGATGCACGCCAAGACCGTAGGATCCTACGCAGTGCCGTAGGGGACCGCACCGCCACTTCCCAGCAAATTAGGGACACTGTTGCTCCTGGGGTATCGGCGAGGACCATTCGCAACCGTCTCCATGAAGCTGGGCTACGGTCCCGCACACCGTTAGGCCGTCTTCCGCTCACGCCCCAACATCGTGCAGCCCGCCTCCAGTGGTGTCGCGACAGGCGTGAATGGAGGGACGAATGGAGACGTGTCGTCTTCAGCGATGAGAGTCGCTTCTGCCTTGGTGCCAATGATGGTCGTATGCGTGTTTGGCGCCGTGCAGGTGAGCGCCACAATCAGGACTGCATACGACCGAGGCACACAGGGCCAACACCCGGCATCATGGTGTGGGGAGCGATCTCCTACACTGGCCGTACACCACTGGTGATCGTCGAGGGGACACTGAATAGTGCACGGTACATCCAAACCGTCATCGAACCCATCGTTCTACCATTCCTAGACCGGCAAGGGAACTTGCTGTTCCAACAGGACAATGCACGTCCGCATGTATCCCGTGCCACCCAACGTGCTCTAGAAGGTGTAAGTCAACTACCCTGGCCAGCAAGATCTCCGGATCTGTCCCCCATTGAGCATGTTTGGGACTGGATGAAGCGTCGTCTCACGCGGTCTGCACGTCCAGCACGAACGCTGGTCCAACTGAGGCGCCAGGTGGAAATGGCATGGCAAGCCGTTCCACAGGACTACATCCAGCATCTCTACGATCGTCTCCATGGGAGAATAGCAGCCTGCATTGCTGCGAAAGGTGGATATACACTGTACTAGTGCCGACATTGTGCATGCTCTGTTGCCTGTGTCTATGTGCCTGTGGTTCTGTCAGTGTGATCATGTGATGTATCTGACCCCAGGAATGTGTCAATAAAGTTTCCCCTTCCTGGGACAATGAATTCACGGTGTTCTTATTTCAATTTCCAGGAGTGTATTCAAGCTTCTGTCCTTAGTGGCAGAGCAGTGTAATTGAGCAAGAGTCTTTCCAATTTGATGATATGTAGGGTACTTTTGCTGGGTTTAACTGCCAGTGCAATATGGCGATCTGTACAAAATAGTTTTACCGTTGAAAGTCTAGTCTGCAGAAAGAAAAAAGTGGACAGTACTCACACACTGGCAGCATCAGTAATTTGTCGGATAAATTCAGTAAGAGCCAATCAGAATACTCCAGTCATTCACAAAACATCCTTTGTACCAGGATGTAGGAGCCTCTACATAGCAGTTAGAACGTTGCCTTTCGGAGATGTTTGTTGAAAGCTGGACTTAACGATTTCCAGGAAGTGTAACATGTGTTGAACGGGGTGCCACGTTAGGACCATCAGTAGGGATGCATTCGGAGTTATTCTAGGCTATTTTCGTAAACAGGTTCTGTTAGGAGAAGAATTTGCATGCAGACCAACTGAGACATCACGAAAGCTGATACAAAAGCGACCATTAACTATTTCTGCGACACTTTACAATTTCCGAGAGGTAGACTTGGCTCTTATTACATAGCCATGTGATGTCAGTATAACACTGAGGACCTTTTAGCTGTGCCTGCGATGATGAGCAGCTAGTCAGACGTCTCTCGCTTGATGGTGGTCTTGCAGCTATGCGTCAACCACAGTAAACACGTGCATGACTCGATACGTCTCACGTGTCCCTTTGGGATCACTAGGAACAATGCACCCTGTGCTATTCTGGGAAGCATTGCAACATATTTCTATAGCGCAACCTGTGACGTCAGTATAACACTGAAAACTTGTTGGTTGCTTTGCTCGACAATTAGGTATTTATTGGATCGAAAGTAGAGAGGCAGCATACCAGTATCGGTAAAAATGAGTGTCAGAACAGAGACGTCTCAAGTCCGGAGTCGGCGGCGTCGGCTTGTGCATCGAGAGGGTGACTAGGCTCTTATTTTTATAGACATGTGACATCAGTGTAACACTCGAGGAATTGTAACAATATACCCGAAATTTTCACCTGCTTGCTGTAGGCGGCAGGAGCATGAGAGCTATGGTTCGCGCTCTAACTCTGGCTTACGTCTGGCTGGCCCTGCAAAGCACATGTGTGCATTGGAGCCTCTGATACGCTGCGGTTGACGATAGTTCGAAATCGTTTTTTACATGCACTGAGTGTTTGCGCAGAGCATTATTTTCGGTTGTTTAAGCATTATGAGCATGTTTGCAGAGCCTTTTACATTCACTATTTTTGACAATTTATGAGTTGTTTGCGTATCTGTACATAAGTGTACCGCATTATTTCGGTAATTCACGAGTTGTGTGTCTGTAGGCTATGTAGCATGACTGCAATCATGTCGGGGTGAGTGTTTTGCATCAGTGGAATGAATGAATTCCTAAATAAATTGTTCCAAAATAAATACAGTTCACTCCTTCCTCTCTCCAGCAGCCCAGCACAGGCTAAGTCCTTTTCCCACCATTTCCTCCTCCCAAGACAGCCATTTTTGGTTATGTCATGGAAGGGACGACAGTGCCCGCCTAATTAACTATGGAGTTCATAGTGAATGCACTGGATGGAGCTGCTGCCTCAAATTGTTTAAATAAACACTGCAAGCGAAATAAGTCTTATGTCCATCCTATCAATCAACCCCACACAGGCTGAGTCCTTTCCCCACCAATTCCTTGGAAGAGGTGGCGGTCGGACGTCTTAGGTTAGTAGACCTATTTTCCCGCCATTTTCTTAGGTTAGTGGAAGCAGCCCAGTTGACCTTTTCTCCTACAAAATTTGAACTTCCTGCCATTTTCTGGGGGAGAGCAGGGGAGGGGGGATGGGAGGAGGTTATGTTAGTGGAGGTAGCACAATTATCTATTTTTCCGCCAAAATTCGAGCTTCCCACCATGAGGAGGAGATTAGTGTTTAACGTTCCGTCTACAACGACGTCATTAGAGACGGAGCACAAGCACGGGTTAGGGAAGGATCAGGATGGCTGGACGCGGGATTGAACCGTCATCCTCGCGAATGCGAGTCCAGTTCCCGCCATGACGTCATTGCGACATTGCCATATCTATCGCCACCATTTTGGATCCGCCATCTTGAATACATTTGGCAAAAAAACAGAGTGGGGTGATGCCGGCCTGGTCTTACTACTTCTATACCACACCTCATTTCTGCTTCCTCTACAATCTACAGTCTACATATTCTCCAACAACGTTTTTTCTTTACCCATTTCTACATGGAAATCCCGGAGCGTCAGACCCCATTCTTCCCCGAAATCTTGCAGCACAGACATCCAGTCAGACAGTGGTAAGATATGAAAGAGAAGAACAAATTGGCAATCTGAGTAGGCCTACAATATCAGTGAGTCACAATCGAGATTATACAAATAGCTAGATGTAAAAATTTGGAAGGTATGAAATTAAATTCTCACCCACACTCAGTCACAAGTAAAGCATAGTACAGACTTCGGTTCGTTAGCAGGATACTTGGAAAATAGTTAATCTACGAAGTAGATTACTTAGAAAACAGTTATGCTTCGCTTCTTAGGACTTTGCCCAAATGTGTGGGACAAAGACCAAATAGGACTCACAGGTGATATTGAACGTATAAAAAGAAGAGCGACGTGAATGGTTTGATTCATTCATGGAATGTTATCAGGGAGATGCTGAAACCTGAAGGCGCTACAGCCTGGAACCGCGCGGCCGCTACGGTCGCAGGTTCGAATCCTGCCTCGGGCATGGATGTGTGTGATGCCCTTAGGTTAGTTAGGTTTAAGTAGTTCTAAGTTCTAGGGGACTGATGACCTTAGAAGTTAAGTCCCATAGTGCTCAGAGCCATTTTGCTGAAACCTGAATTCGAAGGCACGTGAAGGTAGACGCGAAATTATACCACGGAAGCCTGCAAGCCTCTGGGAGCCATAAGCCTGTTTCCTGTGCTTCACGTCTTACTTGCAAAGGTATGGATTACCTGACGTGTGACGTCAGGTTGTGGAGTGAGGTGCTGACAACTAATGTTACAGAAAATAAAGCTTTCATTAGCAATTGTGCCAACTTATTAGCCCTCTAATCTGACTGGTTGTCATGATATAAAATGGAGAGATTACACCCGGGTTCCCATCAAAGTAATTCAAACTGCCCACTTCGATCTTAGTCGAAGGATCGTACAGAACACTTGCTAGTTGGGCACCAAACAGTCATTAAGGTGGGGCCGAACAGGTCAAATGGATGTCGATGCGCGCAAGAAATCGCGACCCTGCGAGCAAAATGGAGAGTAAGTATTGGAGAGTAATGTGACATGACTGTCACATATCGTTCTGCGATATTGTCTCATTTTCTGCCTCTATCTGAAAAGCGGCAGACCATCTATTTGGTCTCTTCTTATAATAATTCACTTTTTATAATTATTCAATTATGAGGCCAGGAAGTAGTAGATTACGTGGTAGCGGATATGAGATTAACCAATAGAAAGATTTATTTGCATTACAGTGGTTGATGAAACCGATTTTCATTTTTCAGTGAACACTCAAAATAACTTGCTGCTGGTAACTTTTGCTTCTGAATCTGAAAGCGAGTCGTGAGGTTCGTGGGCAATTAGGAACGGCTAACGGTGCGCCTCAGAGCCGCTTGTGTCCCTTTGTGAATCGCGGCCAGTGACTAAACTAGACCAGGCACTGTGCATTGCGAACCGCGGCCACAGAACAGACTTCGCTGCTGGGAACGAAGCGGCGGTTCACCTGAAGTTGGTGGTCTGTGGTGTGTCGCCTTTGCCCCTGTGGTAAGATCTGCCGGCTGTAGGTATTATTCCGAAAATGGCCAAAACAAAGAGTGGGGAAAGTTCCAGGAGTGTGAGGAACTAGCCTCTCGCAGACTGTGCATTTGGCAGAAGGCACAGATTAGCCAACGGCTTTGTAATGTCAAACGAACGTTGGAAATTGTTAAACAGGTGATGGCCTCGCGCAGCTTTTTGGAGGGAAACTAGTGGCAAGGCAGCTTTTAACAAGGAAGAATTCCAGGGCGCCAGAGAGGGAAGATCTACACTAGAAGTGCAACTAGGCAAATTGTACATGACTCGGTCGGTGCAGTGTGGTCCTCTTCCATCGACAGTCCTCAGTAGAAGATCATAGCAAGTGCTGCACTGGTTCACAGCCTGTCCCCTCGACTCTGCTCAACTCACACGGCAACATGACTGGAGCATCGGCGCGTTAGGAAGTCAGATATTAGTGTCCCATCAACGGTTAGGGTGTGCACTTGCTGTTCATCAGCTGACAGTCAGAACCACAGCTCATCTATCACTTCGTCTAACTAACGACCAGCCACTGAAGGCAACTAAAAGGCGAGACATCTGCTCAGTACTACGTTAAACAAATGAGCACCTAATTTCATCGTCCTCCTGTGGCTTTGCCACGCAAAAGCTTCTGGTGAAACTTTATATTCAGCACTTTAAAGCAACATTTCTAAATTATTAATAATCTGTGGTTAATTAAGATTTCACAAGAATCAGATTTTCACTCTGCAGCGGAGTGTGCGCTTATATAAAACTTCCTGGTAGATTAAAACTGTGTGCCGGACCGAGACTCGAGCTCGGGACCTTTGCCTTTCGCAGGCAAGTGCTCTACCACTTCTAGAGCTTCTGTGAAGTTTGGAAGGTAGGAGACGAGGTACTGGCAGAATTGAAGCTGTGAGGACGGGTCGTCAGTCGTGCTTGGGTTGCTCAGATGGTAGAGCAATTGCCTGCGAAAGGCAAAGGTTCCGATTTCGAGCCTCTGTCCGGCACACAGTTTTAATCTGCCAGGAAATTTCATATCAGCGCACACTCCGCAGCAGAGTGAAAATCTCATTCTGGAAACATCCCCCACGCTGTGGCTTAGCCATGTCTCCGCAATATTCTTTCTTCCAGGAGTGCTATTTCTGCAAGGTTCGCAGAAGAGCTTCTGTGAAGTTTGGAAGGGAGGAGACGAAGTACTGGCAGAACTGAAGCTGTGGGGAGGGGTCGTGAGTTGTGCTTGGGTAGCTCAGATGGTAGAGCACTTGCCCGCGAAAGGCAAAGGTCCCGAGTTCGAGTCTCGGTCCGGCACACAGTTTTAATCTGTCAGGAAATTTCAAGATTTCACAATTTTGCTTTTATGGAAATAAACCAGCTAGTTAAAACATCCATCTGGTTCTGATTCCATTAGTGAATAATTCCGTTAAAAAAATGTTCAAATGTGTGTGAGTTCTTAAGAGTTCTGCAGAGGTCATCAGTCCCTAGACTTACACACTACTTAAACCAACTTAAACTAACCTATGCTAGGAACAACACACACACCCGTGCCCGAGGGAGAACTCGAACCTCCGGTGGGAGGGGTGATTCCGTTAACATTTGCAATAAATTCAATAGTAAAATTGTGACTCTCGCCTTGAGTTTCAGTGCTAAGGCCGCGATCTTCTTTGTGTTTCAAATCTGTTGTGCTTATCTTACCAGCAACGGATTTTAAGATTGAGTCTGGGTTAGGATCAGCACTCACACAACCGGGCATTCACATTTTTCGTCATTATTTTGTGGGTGTACTGGACAGGTGTCTCTCGGAGGAAAGCATCGAGTTTTTCTCGCTAGAGAGGTGTGCTCCTGCTGTAGTCTCAGTTCCTGATTATCAGCAGGAGGTGACGAGTGTGATTAGGAGGGGCAAGTATCTCCAGGGAGTTGGGCAGTTTTAGCGGAAGTTGGGCTGCAGCCTGCTCCGTGCCCTTGTTGGCAGAGCCGGCACCTGCTCTCACTCAGGCAGAAGACGCTTTGCTGTCACTGCCGTACCCATACAATAAGAGGGCATGACATTTTTGTCTTTTGTGTACGTACATCAAAGGATAGGACGCTGTGGCGCTGTCCGACGAGCATGGGAAAGTCAGTTGATTTCGCTACAAAATTTTGGTATATCCCCACTATCGAGCTTGGCGCAAAGAGGCCGACCAGTCAAAGAGACATCTCCCCAGACGAGTATCAACCTTGTGTTATGTGCGTTTAGTTCTCCAAAAATGGGAGGTTTCTGCGGCATTTCCCCGTGTCTTCTGAAAAATAAGTAGTATTCGTCACATTGGCGACAACATCGAGTTGCACCGAGCGAGGTGGCGCAGTGGTTATATAAAGGCACATTTGCATGCCGAGCGTGAGTTTCCTCGGAAACGCGAAATATTAATTAAATAAATAATCAGTGACAAATAAATAAAGCCTATGGCACACAACTGCAGCGCTGTGTCGCTGATAAAACAAAAGCACAATTACGTTACTCTTATGTTTGATTAAGAAAGGGAGAGCTCTGGTTGAAGTGGTGCGAGAAGCACGTATTTTATTTTATTGTCTGGCACACCGCCATATTTCATGTTATAGAAGAATACTGCGAGTTGCAACCACACTAGGCACTCGATTCTGTAAAGAATTTATATTTATAAAAGTAAGTAGGATTATGAACTGTAGGCTTATTCATTGAATATATCTGATTTAACTAACTGTGTAACTTTTTTATGTTTAGTAGACAATCACCTCTGTACGACGTATTGGCATGGCTGGCAATTTATTGTAATATTGATATTTAGATTATGAGTCCGCACCTACCGCAGCAGTCTTTGGAAACGATTTATTACGAAGTCCGATTATTCAGTTTTATTTCACGGTCAACTACGAGTAACATTGCCTTTACGAAAAAGTCATTGTCAAGCGTCTGATACCGAATAATTAAACGTCCACGTTCCAGATAAGCAAATACAATTGCAATCACAATCACCATCATACAGATAGAATAATTAACATATTTAAATAACAATACATTTTTTTATTTATTTTATTCATTTTATAGTTAGACACTGGACTCGCATTCGGGAGGACGACGGTTCAATCCCGCGTCCGGCCATCCTGATTTACGTTTTCCGTGATTTCCCTATATCACTCCATGCAAATGCTGGGATGGTTCCTCTGAAAGGGCACGACCGACTTCCTTCCCCATCCTTCCCTAATCCGATGAGACCGATGACCACGCTGTCTGGTCTCCTTCCCCAAACCAACCAACCAACCAACCAACAACGTCGAGTTGTCCCCTCCACGCCAAGTCTTCTTTTCAAAGTGAGCATTTCAGGATTTTGAACCAAGATTCCGGGCGATTTGTCTCCCGGCCACTGTCTGGTGCTGATTTTTGGGGAACTGCTGCAATTGCGGTTCTGAGCAGCTCGCTACTTACATACTCTGCCACACAACTTCTGTGACTTCCTTTTGTCTCGGTTGATTTCGTGAGCTACCAGGATGAGGAGATCTTGTTGCGGTTTCTCTGTGCAGTCTTCCATGTAAGGTGATAGCTCCCCAGGGTGTAGCGTGATTTTGTAATTTCGTCTCAGCTTTTAGAGTACTTATGTGAATTATGGCATCCATTAAGAGGAAATAAAAGTCTGTTACTCTCAGTCTTGACTTACATTTCAAGATCCCTTACTTTCCTACAACTTTTCCATGGTTAGGCGACCCACAAATAAAAAATATGACCTATTGTGTTCCTAACATGTCGATATCACTGAGGATATTTCCGTTGTGCACAGGGGCCAAACTCAACGAAGTTATTTTTAAAAAAATTGAGAAGGGAACGAGCATTGAGCACGACCGTCTTCTGTGATAATAGATTTGTTTATTGATCAGAGAGAGGGTTCAGATTTCACCTTGGTCTGTAACTTGGCTTTAAGTACAAGGATTGTATTCGTGAATTATATGGATTGGGCAATCAGTTACGTTACTTGCTTGTAGACATCCGTTTGTTACGATACAATATCCGTGATAAGTTTACGGTTTTGTCTGATGACGTTGCTATTATGCTGATAAATTTCTGGCGCTGTGAATGCAAGAAGCACGTATAGACACGTTTTCATACGTAATGGACATAGATAAAAAGATCAAACAGGTGAAACTTTATTATTAACATATTACATAGTTTGTTTAACATGAGAAGTGGATCCGTCGCCCAGATGCTGTACAGTTCCAGATTTGCACTTCGTGGCCAAAATTGGAGCTAATTTTCTCCGGCGCAAAGTGGTGCTGCATTAACGCATATCTACTAAGTTTCGTTGCCATACGATAAGCACAGCACACAATGGAGCTCCATGAGTAGCTGCACTTTAATCGTAATCACCTGGTACCTCTAGGGACAGCAAAGACACGGGCGCACAATGGCATTAAAAAAAAAAATGTTCTAGCGCTCTATGCGCGAATAGAACGGAAAGAAACCACAAAACATGATGCAATAGGAAGTGCCCTCTGCCATGGACTACACAGTAGTTTGCAGAGTTTCGTAGTCATGCTGGTGTAGACGTAGACTGCGGCTCAACGTCAAGCCAGCTCGGTGTCGACAGCGTGGGAACTCCGGAAATTCCATTCTCAGATGAGAGACGATTCGGACTGGGCCGCCGTAAACGGTCGCATTGGAACTAGCAATGGGAAGACGAAACGCCACGTCTCAAGCTCACCAATGATTCCTCGTGCGTCAAATTCTCGGAGCAGCTGACACGGCAGCGTAAAGACAGCGCTCACACAGCGCGCCGAAGCAACAGTCAGGTGACAGGAAAACATCACGGCTGTGTTTGGGCTGTGGGAACTTACAAGAGGACCGTGCGAACTTCTCCTCACCTATTATACTGACAGGATGTGTAGGGCACGACAAGGGCTCCAACACAGCTAAACAGGATCCGCAACTCTCAACAGTTTTCCAGGGAATCGAGTTCGAGCATTGTAGGTGTGCTTATAATCTGTATATAAAAGGCTATGTTCTGACTGACTGACTGAATCACTCACTCACATCGCCCAGCCCAAACCTCTAAGGACAGAAACTTGAAATTTGGAGCAGGCGTCGTTTAAGAATTGATTTTTCAAAATTCTTGCCCTAGAGAGAATGAAATAGAGGAAGAATATTTCCTTTGAAAAATGTCGCCATTAACACATTGACTGCGACGTGAGCCAATGTTGGCTCGCAGTTGCACGGGTTGTGAAGTCACGTGAGCCATATTTGGTTCTCATATACATTGTACTGTGGACCGCGTGAGCCATAACTGGCTCACACGCTGAATTTTGTTTAGATGCCTCGTGAGCCTCATAGGGCTCACAGATAATGCGTTTCAACTATGGGTTTAAAAGTGGTGGCTCCACTGAACGATCTCATGTTCGTAGCACTCAATATTTTTGCAGTTGGTTCAAAACGCTCTAACCACTATGGACTTAACATCTGAGGTCATCAGTTCCCCTGACTTAGAACTACTTAAACCTAACCTAAGGCCATCACACACATCCATGTCCGAGGCAGGATTCGAACCTGCAAGCGTAGAAGCAGCGCGGTTCCGAGCTGAAGCGCCTAAAACCGCTCGGCCACAGCTGCCGGCTTTGCAGTTCGTAGCCATGGTGATTCCTAACTGCAACCGTCAGAGATACATATCAACATAACGGTGGTATGGTGCCTGTAAAACGTAAAAATGGCGCTGAAGTTTTGAAACCCAAAGCAGTCGTGGACTACAATGCCACCAAGTCATTTACTGATGTATCCGATCAGATGAGCTCATACTCAACGACACTTTGGCGTACGGTTAAATGGTACAGAAAGATCATTTCTGAAATCCTTTTTGGAACATCTGTTGGAATGCTCAAGTGCTGTACAACTTGGCAAACAAAGGATCCAAGTCTTGCATACAAATAATTCCTTTCAGAGAGCGCTTTATTCTACTGCTACTGAATGACAAAGATCCACAACCACGAGCAACACTACAACCATTCCGTGGAGACAATAGCCATCGCCTTGTGACAGTAGCGGGACCGCAGTAGAGCAGTTAAAGAAGATTTTCGGGCTGTTATAAACGCCTGAGAAGGACAGAAGAAAGAAAGGATGCTGCTAAGAAAGTGAAGAGGGTGTGCACTAAATGCAATAAATGTGACAGTTTTATGTGCAATGAGTGTTTTAGTGACATTCACAAGGCTGTGCTGAAGAAGTAGAATATTGTAAGATTTTAATTTATTGTCAGAACAAGTGAAAAAATTGTAAATAATACAGTATTATATGTAAGTAATATAATCAAATAACTAATTGTTTGAATCATTTCATGAAAAACAATGTTTTTTATACCTGTTGTGCTTTTAAATCATGTGAGCAACATGTGGCTCATGTGGCCACAGATTATAATTGTGTTAAAATGTTGTTGTTGGGCCTGTTATCAGTCGAGATTAGTCATAAATTGACATTTTGTCATGTAACTTAATTCTACACGTACAAAAGAAGACATCTGATGCAAAAAATCAATTTGGCTTCAGAAGTAATATTCGTGATTTCAATGCGGCATAGGAATGCGTGATCCAAATTTCACCAGTCAACGTGTTAAGGTAGTTTCGAAGCCAGACCTGCGAAAACACGTATTTGGTTACTCAGTCAGAAAACAAATAAAATATGTGTTTCTGCATTTTTAGAAATTCAACCACTAATGGAGTAAAATAGTGGGTGGAAGTTTTTTTAAGTAAATAGTAACTAAAGAACTACTAAAGGATTTGTAAGGCTACATCCATGTCTATTAGTATTTGACATCTCTGTTAGAAATTTAAAAAAAAAGAAAAAAACGTGTTTCGGTGTTTCTGCAAATTCGACACCTAAGGAAGTGCCATAGGGGATCAAAATTTTTAAGAAAATATTTCGTTACATTAAAAACTTTTAAAACTAAATATATAAAAATTGTTATTTCTCTTCTCGGTTAGATATAAAGAAATGTTTGTTAGGAATAGAAAATTGGTGTGGAAATAGCTCCACAAGAACACAAGAGGCATGATTAACAAAATCTTTGGACTCTAGGAACCAGAATCGCTTTTTGGTTAGAAGAATATTCGGAAAAGATTTGCTCATATGGCCTCACTTAGCATGAAATGCTTATAAGGTGTTAAAATATGTGAATAACATAAAAATTCAATTAAATAAGAACACAAAAAGTCTCTGCAGGCCATACAGTCTATGCGAGCCAAGCAGAGGGCGTTAAGTTAGTCTTTGTATGATAGTAACCAAAAAAGTCCGCAGCGAATAAGCCATATTTTACTTGATGATCTTGCAGCTGTCGAAATATTTTTTTTTTTTTTTTTTTTTTTCGAAACGTATTCGGTGAATTGCGAATTCTGTACCCAATGCAGCTCATGCTAAAGGAATCGCAATTCAGCGAATATATTTCGAATCCAAAGAGCGAATAAGCTCTTAGTTTCATTGGGCAAGGTCGCTGCATCGATTCTCTCTCTCTCTCTCTCTCTCTCTCTCTCTCTCTCTCTCTCCCGATACTTTGTTTTCATTCCCGTGCAATTATAACAAAAAATTTATTATGATTGTGTAAATCATCATATTTGATTCTGGATGCTCTCTCGTTAGACTGACGATACCGATCTTTTGATCCAGCAGAACATAATCGCTGTCCACTTTCGCCTGCGTCTCTTCGGGCTCGTAATCGTCTGATGAAGATGACACTAGTTCTTCTGTTTCTGCAAACAGACCTTTTCTTTTACAACGAGCTATTTCTCTGCTAGCGTTTCGAAAACATTGCAAAATATTTATTCCCCAGTATCCATATGTTCTTGTGTTATTACAGCAAAAGGATTCGAAGCATGAGATAGTTTTGGAGAAAGAGCTGTTCACTATACACAACTGCCACTTTTAATACCACTTTTGAAAATCTTCTGTAAAAGCATTTCAGCTTCACAAACAGGTCTACTTTGTGTTGCTAAAGAAGTGCTGCACACAACACCACATTTACTCATAAAGTCACCGCGCTGGGTAGCCACGTGGTCTAGGGAGCCTTGTCACGGTTCGAGCGGCTCCCCCCCGTCGCAGTTTCGACTCTTCTCTCGGGCATGGGTATCTGTGTTGTCCTTAGCGTAAATTAGTTTAAGTTAGAGTAAGTAGCGTGTAAGCCTAGGGACCAACGACCTCAGCAGTTTGGTCTCATAGGATCTTACCACAAATTTCCAAAATTTTTACTCATTAAATCAGATGTCGTGGAGCGCTGGAAAGCAAATATCTCGGGAGCTAACATACGAATGAACTATCACGTGGGTTTGTGGATGCTGTTCCCTTTTTTCCTCCACCAACAGAAAGTCGTTTGTGCACATACAGCTGTTTTGGTGGCTCAAAAGTAACAGCAAGAATATCTGAAAATGGGGTCATACGGTGAGTCACATTCATAATAAATCTATTCTTAGAATTGCGTGGCAATGGAAAATATGCACAGGCTGGGAAAATCAATCAGCAGACCTCGCCATATTAGAATAAACGCTGACTCGTTCTGCTATGTACTCCTTGAATACGAGCGACCAACGAAGGTTATAACCGCTCCGAAAATTTTCAAACTAGATCTTCTCGAAAACAGTTGAGACTTGTGTCCTCCTATTTACATTTGTTGGCATCCTGTTCGTGCCCCGCAAAATGGTTCAAATGGCTCTGAGCACTATGGGACTTAACTTCTAAGGTCATCAGTCCCCTAGAACTTAGAACTATTTAAACCTAACTAACCTAGAGACATCACACACATCCATGCCCGAGGCAGGATTCGAACCTGCGACCGTAGCAGTCGCGCGGTTCCAGACTGTAGTGCCTAGAACCTCTCGGCCACTCCGGCCTGCCGTGCCCCGCACATCCTGTCAATATGAACCAAATCGGTAAGGGAAAGTTGTTAATGCTGTAACTTACATCTAGCAAGGGAACCGCGCCTAACCGTCACCATCGATTTTGTCCAAATTTATGCTGTATGCAGGTCTTGACCACAAATGACGCTGACAGAAGTGGGAACTTCAGGTGGCCAAGCGCTTAGAAAACATAGCATTTTTGGGGTGGTTCGGATGAGGCATGAGCCATTTACACTGATGAGCCAAAACATTATGACAATCTGCTTAATAGCTTGTTTGTCCGTCTTTGGAACGAAATATATCACTGATTCTGCGTATCAGGGATCCGACAGTTTATCGGTAGATCTGCGGAGGTATGTGGCATTAGATGTCTACGCGCGCGTCATGTAATTCGCGTAAATAACGGTCCGCTGATTTGCGTACGCGGTAATAGCGCCCGAGAGGGAACCATATGCTTTCGTAGGACTTACATCAGGGTAGTTTAGTCGCCAAGACATCAACGTGAGTTCGTTATAACACTCTTCAAACCACTGTAGCACGGTTCTGGCTCCGATAAACGGACAATTATACCGCTGAAACATGACGTTGCCAGAGGGGAAGAAATCAAGCATTAAGGGATGCAGGTGGTTCGCAGCTGCCAGCGTGTCTTCCATTACTACCACAGGAGAATGTCTCCCATAGCATTATACTGCTCCCACCAACCAACCAACCTGCGCCCGTGGTGCATTACATGTTTCAAAATGGTTCAAATGGCCCTAAGCACTATGCGACTTAACATCTGAGGTCATCAGTCCCCTAGACTTAGAACTACTTAAACCCGACTAACCTAAGGACATCACACACTTCCATGCCCGAGGCAGGATTCGAACCTGCGATCGTAGCAGCAGCGCAGTTCCGGACTGAAGAGCCTGGAACCGCTCGGCCACAGCGGCCGGCTTTACATGTTTCGACCCACCGTTCACCACGATGACAGCGTTTGTGGAGACAATAATCGACCTAGTGCAGCAAAAATGTGATTCACCCGAAGAGCCGACACGTTTCCATTGATCGAAGGTGGGGTGGTCTGCTGCGTAGTTCAATGTTCAAGAATATACGATGAACCGTGTCTCCGAAACACTTGCGCGTGCACCATCATGGTGCTCTTTCGGCAGAGATGCCACAGATCACCACGTTCTGTGAAGAGTCGTGAACGTCCAGTCATTTAATGCCTAGTGGTTGTTTCACTGTCTTTCTACCTCTTCCGGTAGATGCTCACGACAGTACTAAGCGAACGTTCGGCAAGCTTCGCCCTTCCAGACACTCGTTCTCAGTCTATGGATAATAACAATCTCCCTTTGTCAAAGTCGCTTATCTCAATGGATTTCCCTATTTGCAACCCATATCCTCGCTAGGGTGATCCCCCGTTCGTGTCTGCTCGGCTTACGTACTTTTGTTACCACGTCACGTGCTCGCAACGCCTCCAGGCTGCATCCAACTTTGCAGCGGGCAGTGCTCACAATGTTCTGGCTTATCAATGTATGTTAATTTAGTTTCCAGGCAGCAGGCGGCAGAGCGGAAAGAATACATAACGGTAATTCGAGAGTCGTGGGAACGAGATACTATGCGGAAAGTTATTTTATTTTCAGTCCTTATGTTATGTACAGTGCAAATAAAACGAAATGCTCGATATATAGTATTTATGAATACTTCCATAAAAGACACGAACAATAAAGGAAAATGAAAATTTGGGATCGCAAATGAAGTTCCAGGAAGGGATTTTAAGGGGGACATAAGTACTTGATATACAAAATTAGATACTTTTATTATTTTACAGTTGATGATTTATAAGCGCTAGTGTCCTATTCGTCGTAAAAACAGGGAAAGAAGTAATTTTCTTGGGATCTTGCACACATGATAAGCGCCGACTTTTTACAATTATATACTGGTTTTGTATTCGTAACAGTTTCTCTCTCATTGCAAAGTTTGGCAGCAAACAACACGTAACTCGTCATTTCTCCAAACATTGGCGAGAATAGCTGGTGATTTACAATGGAATGCATTTTGATGCCGGGATGTGATTTGCTTTGTTTCTCGGTGATATAAGAGGAGTATTGAAACTTTTTGATCGAATTCACTACCTAATGAGAGCAGAGATAGCAGGACTGCACCAGCGGAGCGTATTTTGAAGGGAATCACCTTAATAATGCACGATGGCGAACCTTTTTCACTTTAAAAATGTCGTATTCTAACTGTGGATTTGCTTGTCGTCACGACGAGTAGAAATCTGTTGTCCAAGACATAGGGCTTCACCATACCAGTCAAAAATTTTTGTGTAACGCTGTTGTAAATTTCCCGGATTATGATGATGACGACATTACTATATTTTGCCGCGTGGTTTTCCACCGTTTTTTGAATCCTCGATCCAAAAGAGCTAGTCCTCTCTTGTATCATACGTAGACTGTTGGCAGTAATTTTCCAGATGGGTTACAGCATACTGCGCTGCATATGACTGGTTCACTTTTTTCTAATCCTATCGTTTCACGAGAACTACTTTTGCCCCTCGACGGTCCAGAGTTGACTATAAGGCAATCTGCAAGGAGAATATATGAATGTAAAATATTTTATTACAGACCAACATGTTGCTACAAAGAGTATTTCGACTGAGGTTGACGAATGAGAACTGTCGAGGTACTTGTTTTATTGGTGTCGATAGACTAAAAATTGAAGATAATAAGAAGAAAAAAAGATGTTATCACATAAGGGATATGAGGCAACGACCCTCGGATTACCAGCCTGTGTTCTTCCCGCTGCACCAGACGCTACATGGTGTAAGATGGCAAGAACTATGCCCCTTATATGAAGTCATTAAAGATCACCTAACTCACGTTGAGCGAGCAGTAGGGCTGAACAAAATGACTGACAAGGCACAATGCATCTTGTAAAGGTTATAGTATGGACATAGTGGAATAATTAATGTCGGGTGATGGTTTTAAAGTAAGTCACACAACATGAAAGCTTTGTGGAAACGAGTCGATTTACTGGACGCTATTTTACCCCAGGGAAGCATTTAGAGTTGAGCGTGGCCGGCCGAGGGAGCGGCTAAGGGAAGTGACAATAGGCAGCTTAGGGCCTCAAGCTCTGAGAAAGCGGTAACGGTGTGTGGCCTCCAGCTGCCTTAAGATGAGTGACAGTGAGTGGGTGGTTGACCCCGACTCCATGCTACTGTACCGGCAAACAGACGGAGAACTTTACGCCTGTTGATAAATGTCCGTCGCCCCTTTTTCTGTGAGACATGCGAGAAAGCTGCGCAAAGCTACGGTGGAGTGGTCAACAGAGGTCAAAATATGCATGTTCGTGACTATAGCAACTTCACGGTGAATTCACGGTCCTCAGAGCCTGAAGTAAATCAGGTGAAGAGCGACAGCATGAAATACGCCAGCCTCCGATGGGAACGTAGGACCAAGGAATTTGAAGTACTCTCCTGGGAGTCAGAATTCCGGAAATCTTGGTGTTTGTGCAGACGCTAACCTTGATGGGTGGCCTGGGGGGAGCTAAATAGAAGAAGTTGACAGGAAGGGAAATTTTGTGGGAATTTGTTCACTTCCCAGAGCAGGCATTGGTCGGCGCTGGGAAGCGATGCATAATTAACGCGACTTGCACTGCAATTGGCGTAACTGATTTTGCTGGAGGGGAAACCGAGGCGAAGAGCGGACTGGCAGAAGTCTCAGTAGAGGTCTTCCGTTCCCAGCTTGCCTAGAGTGCAGACGTGGCTTTCTTGACTCAGCTTGCCTGAGAAAGAGTGAGCATCTCTGCAGTTTAGGACTTAGCAAAGGGAACGATTGAGCTTGGAGATAGGAAGTTTTGGTTCAGCTACGTACTGAGCAAGATAGCTACGAGTGAATAGACGAGCACAGCCTTGCAGCACCACGAGGTCGCCCGATGTCTACACAATGACGCCGCTCCGCCACGCTGAATTCGGTAATATTGCGCCCGCTCCGGCCACTGATTAATTTGTTGGATCACATCGGCAAAGTTTGCACGAGGGTTTCATGGGCCGTGTACTGTAGAATTCTTCTCGCACTTCGCATTACGCCTGGGTCAGTCGATAGGAATTACTTTTGAGATATCGAGCTTTACTCCACACAAACGCAATTTATTACCACTGCCTGGTAGGAGAGTCATGTAATGTGATGATTGAAGGTCGTGAGTTAAAATAAATTTGTGATAATCGACTGCATCTGTTTTCAATCAAGTAGTGGAAATCCCAAGTCACGTTCTTAATTAATTTTATGTTCAACATTTGCTTCTGGTGTTCAATAGCTGCATATAACATCAATGTGCACCCCTTTTTAATTAAAAGTGATCAATTCTGAATCAACTAATGTCAACACTGCCACTGCAGTTCAATCAGGAGTCACATGGCCTTATTACTTTCTTTGCGTTATCCGATATTGCGGCAGTTTTGTACTCTCTGTTGATCTGTTAGTCAATTAGCTGGGGCGAACACACGCCGAAACCAGATAAGTGACGGGTGGGGTGTTACAGTGGAAACTACACTAAGTGTCTCGTTCTTCGCCCGATCTGCACCAAAAATTCTACTTTTTCTAAACGTTCAGCCACCAGGAACACCCACCTCTGTCACTTTCATTTCTCGTAGATCAGAGTCAACGTCTAAGTGGAGATATGCAGCCACAATTACAATCAATATAAATATGACTAAAAATGTTGACGGGCTGCTGAAATGACGGAGATGTTTTGTCGTTTTTCATTAAAATTATGAAAATGTCAACATCTAGAAAGGGCCGCCTGAAACTTTCTAGTTTCTCTTCAAATCACCCCACAGTTATCAGAGGAAAATTTGCGGTACTCCCGCTAGAAGCCAAGTCTACCATAAATCCGGACAAAATCGGTGATGATAAGTATGTGCGGTCCCCTTGTAAATTCAGACTACGCCAGCCGCCTTCCTGGAACCACTGTCTGTACCTCCTCTTTCTCTGTTCTGTTCGTGAATGGTTGCGGGAAGATCGACTAGCGGTAGGCCAGATTTTCCGCCCTGATCGTTTCGCGAGATGTGTGACGGAAAAAAATGATTGCTATTTTCTGTTGGGTCGGCACCAAAGCCGCGACAAATTTGAAGAAAGACCTCATTCCATCTGACTGTATTCTAAAAATCATATTTTCCCCACCAGCGTTGATAACTCATCGATTGTCGTTGGCGCATGTCTCCCCAATGCATCCAACATATGCTTGATGGGATTTAAGTCGGGATAATTGACGGGCCAGTGCATTCGACGAATATCCTCTTGTTGCAAGAGTTCCTCCTCCTCCTTCACATTTACGCTATGTGATCAAAAGTATCCGGACACCCCCAAAAACATACGTTTTTCATATTAGGTGTATTGTGCTGCCACCTATTGCCAGATACTCCGTATCTGCGACCTCAGTAGTCCTAAACATCGCTAGGTCCACTGTTTCCGATGTGATAGTGAAGTGGAAACGTGAAGGGACACGTACAGCACCAAAGCGTACAGGCCGACCTCGTCTGTTGACTGACAGAGGCCGCTGACAGCTGAAGAGGGTCGTAACCTGTAATAGGCAGCCATCTAACCAGGCCATCACACAGGAATTCCAAACTGCATCAGGATCCACTGCAAGTACTATGACAGTTAGGCGGGAGGTGAGAAAACTTGGATTTCATGGTCAAGTGGGTGCCCATAAGCCACACAACTCGCCGGTAAATGCCAAACGACGCCTCGTTTGGTGTGAGGAGCGTAAACACTGGACGATTGAACATGGAAAAACATTGTGTGGAGTGACGGATCACGGTGCACAATATGGCGATCCGATGGCAGGGTGTGGGTATGGCGAATGCCCGGTGAACGTCATTTACCAGCGTGTGTAGTGCCAACAGTAAAATTCAGAGGCTGTGGTGTTATAGTGTGATCGTGTTTTTTATGGAGAGGGCTTGCACCCACTGTTGTTTTACGTGGCACTGTCGCAGCACAGGCCTACATTGATGTTCACATTCTAGCTTCCCACTGCTGAAGAGCAATTCGGGGATGGTGATTGCGTCTTTCAACAACATCGAGCAATTGTTCCTAATGAACGGTCTGTGGCGGAGTGGTTACACGAGAATAACATCCCTGTAATGGACTAGCCTGCACAGAGTCCTGATCTGGGTCCTTTAGAACACCTTTGGGACGTTTTCGAACGCCGACTTCGTGCCAGACCTCACCGACCGACATCGATAACTCTCCTTAGAGCAGCGCTCCGTGAAGAATGGACTGCTGTTTCCCAAGAAACCTTCCAGCACCTGACTGAACGTATGCCTGCGAGACTGGGAGCTGTCATGAAGGCTAAGGGTGGACCAACACCATGTTGAAATCTAGCGTTACCGATGGAGGGTGCCACGAACTTGTAAGTCATTTTCAGCCAGGTGTTCGGATACTTTTGATCACATAGTGTAGGTGAAATCGCGCATTTTCATCCATAAAAATGATTAAGATTTGGTTAGGATGACACCCCTAACTGAGCTTCACAATAGTGTCATTCAACAATTTACAACTGTAACAGTTACTTTTCTGACTCTACCCTAAAAATGCACCCGTGTAAAGCCGCACATGGGGACGAAGTACAGCGCCACAACGACGTTGATTGGTGAGTGTACTGTGTTCAAAGATTTGGACGTTAGTACTACACTGAATTTGTACTGAAGTCAGATTGTACTAATACTCGCGTGTCTTAACATTACTAGTAACAACAGACACTTCAGCTGGTTCTACTGAGAAAGTCATCACTACAATTGAAGGACTTTGCTACCAATGAATCCTTTAGGCGCGTTTTAAACTGAACTTTTCACTCGTTTAGGAAATTGGTTCAAATGACTCTGAGCACTATGGGACTTAACAGCTATGGTCATCAGACCCCTAGCACTTAGAACTACTTAAACCTAACTAACCTAAGGACATCACACAACACCCAGTCATCACGAGGCACAGAAAATCCCTGACCCCGCCGGGAATCGAACCCGGGAGCCCGGGCGCGGGAAGCGAGAACGCTACCGCACGACCACGGGCTGCGGACATTTAGGAAATTTCGTGCGTTAGTTTTCAACTGACATTTCTTATTGTTTCTAGTGAAATTCTTCTTCTTCCTCTTCTTCTTCTTCTTACGCTTGCGCCTTTGTCCCGCAATATCGATAGGGTCCGCGTTGTTACAACGGATCTGGCATGGTTAGTTAGAAGGGGTGGGTGGGCGGATGCCCTTCCTGCCGCCACCCCGTAACCCCCGGGACGGAATCAGTGTACCCCAACTGTCTGCGTCTAGTGTAAATCGTGAAATAGTGCGAATGTGTTTCAAATGTCTGTGAGTCATGTAACTGAGGCGGAACGTGGGGACCAGCGCGGTATTCACCAAGGGGGAAGCGGAAAACCGCCTAAAAACCACATCCAGGCTGGCTGGCACACCGGCCCTCGACGTTAATCCGAAGGGCGGATTCGACCCGGTGCCGGCGCTCCTACCCGAGTCCAGGAAGCATTAGCGCTCTCGGCAAACCTTGCGGGTTTTTATTGTTTCTAGTGAAATATTTCAGTAAAATTTTCATTCACTGTTTTAACTTCGTTAAGTGTTCCAGTGGGCATTTGAATTTTTGTTTTAGCTAATAAATTGTGTGAAGTTTGGTTGGTATTGGTATTAGTTGTGATTTAGTGGTAGTAATAGAAATTGTTTACTTAGTAGAGAGAGAATTTCGATACTACTATTGTTAGTTCTATAAATAGTTCTACTGTAATTGAACTTAGGCAACGTAGACGATTAGTTTTTTTCAGTAACTGTAAATTTTACCATGAGTGTGAAGTGTGGTTTGTGAGTAGTGGGTCACGGTGTGGGATTTGTTTGAACTATTTTCATTAGGTGGAATATAGTGGGGAGGCCCGTAGGCAGTCTAGCAAGATCCTTTCCTGGGAATGCAGAATATGTGGTAGAAATAAATTGATAGAGAAGCAGGAGCGTAAGATCTGTGCCCTTCAGGTGCAGTTACAATTCGCAGAGGAGGGACTAGATAGGTTGAGGAGGGTGAAGAGTGTTGGGGAATGGGAACTGGCAGTTAGCAAGAAGGTAGCTAGAAGGAGGAGGAGGTATTCAGACAGTTGTACTTTGCGTACATGCAATAGATTTGACCAATTGTCAGAGTTGAGTGGAGAGGAGCCTCTTGTAGCTGTTGGTGTAGGAAACACGCAGTAGTTCTCAGTAGTTAGAAGGCCTAAGTCAGTTGCAAAGTCTAACAGAAAGAAGAAGGTTCTGCTGCTAGATAGTTCGCACGGTGGAGCTTTAGGCCAGCACTTGCAGGAAGTGTTGGGGAGTGAGTACCAGGTCACCAACGCTGTGAAGTCTAGTGCAGGGTTGGCTCAGCTGACTGACAGCATTTAGGGGAGTTATGTAGGAATTTTACGCAAGAGGATCAGTTAGAGATTTTTGGGTGGAGCAGGGAATAGTCTTGTTAGGGACTGGGAATATGATGTAGTTGGTGACCTGGTGAAGAAAGCTACTCAAACTGGTGGCACTAATGTGCATTTAGTGCAACTGTTTCAGCGTCATGATCGGCCTCACCTTAATGTAGCTGTTAGGCTTGTTAACATGGGGCTGGAGAAGCCACTGGTGGCAGAGAGCATGGGTCACATTGCAGTGCTGCCAGCTGAGTCTGTCAATAGATCGGGTTTCACTAGGCATGTCCTGCACCTAAGCAGGAAGGGGAGGGTGGCAAAACTATGGAACCACCTTTAGAGAAGGTCAGGTAACTGACACACACCGTGGTTACGGTTACTACAAGACAAACCACAAGTTGGGAAACGGGGCCAAATTTCTAGAAGTTTACTATCGAGTTGAGATTTTCACAAATGTTCTATTCGTATCTTACAGAAATTAGTAGTACGGCAATAAACAGCCTTTTAAACACACCGCTAACGGCAATCAAGTCATTTATAACAATACAACAATTTTTAGAAAATTTAGAAAGAAACCACAGAGGCTAGCCGTACGGCAATAAATACCCTTCTAAACACGCCGCTAACGGCAATCAAGTAATTTATAGAAGTACAACAGTTTAAAATTTTTTTTAAGAAACACAGAAGCTAGCAGTATGGCAATAAATACCTTTTAAAACACGCCGCTAACGCCAATCAAAGTAATTTATAGTAATACAACAATTTAAAAATTTTTAACAACGTTTGTAAACAGGCTACTATAGTAAATACAGAACTATGCTAATAAGGTACGGTGAGGTAATGAAGCTACCAACACCGCCATTAAAAAGATTAAACAGGCCTCAGCAAACACTCGACTAATGGCAATAAAAGGAATTTACAAACTTGGAGGAATTTAAAAAAATTTTAAACAAAAGTGTCCTGGAACATCATTAGAACATAACAGATGACGGACCCGTGTAAGGCGGACACAAATCACCCACTCAGGGATGCTCAGGCTAGGCAGAACACCGACCAATTTAAATACGCCCGTAAACAGAATTGCCACTCTCAGGCTGGCCACTGCACCGACTTTTAGCCAGCGAAAACTTGTTGTAAGATGGCTTAACTTGCTGACAGAATTAGAGCTAACCTCGTGCAAGGAAACATTACACCACACAGTCCTGAATGAGCGACCACATGATCAACCAACAAGAAGCATGAATTTACTCATAACCCACGACAGAATAGTGAAACAATTAAACTGCCAAAACTACACCTCCCATCGGACAGTAACGAGAGCAGGAGGAAAGATCACTGTCTTCAATTACTCCGGTGCCAGGGACAGGAAACCCGGTCGCCGGAGGCCACAAAGCAGAAGAGGCGCTGGTTACACAAAATTATTGGAAATACGGAAGCGTCCGATCTAACCCGTCGGCTTTGACCCATGACGTCACAAATATAGCGGAAACGACAATTCCAATATGGCGGATATAGAAACGTTGCATACGTATCACAAAGACGAAAAGCCGGCCGAAGTGGCCGTGCGGTTAAAGGCGCTGCAGTCTGGAACCGCGAGACCGCTACGGTCGCAGGTTCGAATCCTGCCTCGGGCATGGATGTTTGTGATGTCCTTAGGTTAGTTAGGTTTAACTAGTTCTAAGTTCTAGGGGACTAATGACCTCAGCAGTTGAGTCCCATAGTGCTCAGAGCCATTTGAACCATTTGAACAAAGACGAAAACACATAGAAAAACAACACACACAAAGGTTTCACAAGAACAATCTGCTAACATTGATAGCAAACAAAGATAATAATAAACAAGTGGTACTCAAGGCCAGGCAGGGGGGGTCTGCGCCCCCCCCCCTTACCCCCCCCCCCCCCCGGCAAAAAAAAACTCCCAACCTAACCTCGTATTCAGGGCTACGCTACAGATCAATGTGTAGGTCAATCAAAAGATAAAAAAAAGAAACAAATAAAAAAAAAAGAAAAAAACAATATTGATTCATTAGACATAACGAGTAGCGACAAAACATATAGACCATAAAGATTGAACAATCTAATGGCAAACTGATAAAAGCCTCATAGACGACGTTAAAACAAAAAGTACAGTAAAAAGGTAAACTATATATTACAGGCCCTAAAACTCCTACTAAGGTAACGTCAACGAGGCAACATCTACAAACACGCCACACTCACAAACCAAACTCCGCGCCGTAATGACGTCACACACCACAACACCCTTACGTCACGGGTCAAAGCCGACGCGTCAGATCGGATGTTTCTGTTGACCCAAATTATTACTTAATGATTAAACCTTCCACGAACTTAACTCGCAGTTATGCTCGAACAGGCAGTACACGACCTCCGATGGCAAGGATCCACACATCCGACCGCGCACTCGTCGCCAGCGTACCCAACACGCCACGGACACGCGACAACACGCTCTGTCACCGGAGTTCACGTCTTCTCTGCAAACTCTGACGGGTAGTAACCGCTCCTTCATGTTAGGTGTCTCCTTTTAAGCTCCAGTGTTGAAACGGAGGATTTAAAGAAACTTGTTAATGTCCCACGAAGGCGAAATGAACAGAAACTACTCGTGGGGCGATTCTGTATACAACCAACACGCGGGGAGCTGTTCCGTCAACACGACCCACTCGTTACACACAACCGACATACATCACGTGGCGACTCGGTACAACCGACCACGTCTGCTTCGCGCTGGGGAGCCACATTACCTCCCGTGTCCACCACACGCTGCGCGCAACGCCCCTACTTTCGCGCCACCGCACGAGATTACAACCGGTGAAAAGTCGCACTTCCTCCATAGCAGTTTCGCGGAAGCATAAACGCAGATACCGATAGCAGAGGGAAAAGACTACCAAGCAGCCACTTAATGACAGACAACATATCAAGCAAACATGTCAAGGGAAGAAAAGGAAAACCAATGCAATCGAAACACAAGGTGTAGCACGAGTCGATACACGGCTCAGTATCCAAGTACGGTAGAGAAGGAATTAGCATATTTCATCAAAATATAAGAGGTTTTAGAAATAAAGATAGTGAACTTCTTATAGATGTTGACTCTGACGTTACTGATATATCAGAGTACCACTTAAGTAATTTGACAATTCAGAGGCTTCCTTTACCAGGATACATATTAGCTGCCTGTTTGTCAAGGAGTTCCTTGCAGAGTGGGTGAGTGGCCTTGTATGTAAAAAGCAGTATTCCGTTTGAGTCCATAGACGTATCACGGCACTGCACAGAACAGATATTCGAAAGTTGTGTAGGGACAGTTGAATTTAGTGAAACTAAACTTCTAATTTTTGTTGTTTAAAGGTCCCCTAGCTCTGACTTCAGAGCATTTCAGCTCAAGCTGTAACACCTATTTTGTATCTATACTGATATTTCTTTGAAATTTTGTATTATTGCTTATGTATAATGTTGTATATGTCATGGAAATTCTTTGAATATGTATACTAGTTTCAGTTACGTGAAGTTTTGAACGATATTGCTTAAATTATGCTTGTGAATTTAAATAACTACTGATATGATTGTTATGTAACGTACTATAAATAACTTGATCCATAGTTAGAGAACTTAGTGTTAAATCTAAGATGTGGGGAAACCCCGCAGCTACGGAAGTAGCCTATCGGAGTGAAGAAGGTGTGGTAGGAGCGCAAGTGGCAACTCGTCCTTTGTGACGCGTAAGGAGTCTGGGCTGAGCAGTGCTGTAGTTAACACCTCACTAGCAGCAGCGGATCATAGTGCCTCATATTCCTGGAGTTTTGAGGTTTAAGAGCTTAAGGGAAGTATTTATGGGCCTCGGATGCTGGATTTGGTGATACCATTATCATGGCATGCTTTTTTGCCCTATAAAAATAATATTTCGTCACCAAGAAGATCAGTAATAGGGCAAGGCCGACAGTACTCCCATGACTGCATAGCCACCCGGTTAATAGCCACTGTAAATTGCGCCACCAGTGCCGCCAGCCTTCCGCTAAATTTTTTTGTTTTTCCTATCCTAGTGAATTTAATTCCGAGCGTCCTAATTTATTATGAGAAAGTGGCTGAACTTGAATTTAACGTTGTGTTGTTATTTGTAAACCCAATTACAATTTTGAGTAGGTCAAAAGACTGCTTATGAAAGCTCATTTGTTATTTAAAGGGTTATGGTTTGTTGTGCTTTACTTAACTAATAATTAATGATAAGAATACTTATCTTTTCTCATACACACCAGTGTAGCTCTGTTAATGATCATGGTTCTTCAAACCATGACAGTTTAAGGGTCCTCATGTACCAGCCTAGTTATTTAATGAAGCAATGCAAAGGCTCCTTCAGAGCCAGCCTAGTTAAACTTGCACTCTGTTTAGTTGATTCAAACCGAGTTGAAGAATGAACTGTTGACTGTGTTATCTATTCTAATGCAAGTTGGTTAATGCGCAGGCAATGGAGTTATAGATTATGATCATTACTAGACCCCCTCCAGATTCATTTCAAGCTTTTCCCTGTTCAGTATTGCTACTAGTTTCATGTGTGTCGGTCTTTGGTTTTATAAACTGTTGCACCTAGTTCATTTAAGATACGTGTTGTTGAGAGGCATATGTTACTGTTAACATCTACATCTACATCTGCATCCATACTCTGCAAGCTACCTGACGGTGTGTGGCGGAGGGTACTTTGAGTACCTCTATCGGTTCTCCCTTCTATTCCAGTCTCGTATTGCTCTTGGAAAGAAGGATTGTCGGTATGCCTGTGTGTGGGCTCTAATCTCTCTGATTTTATCCTCATGGTCTCTCCGATAGATATACGTAGGAGGGAGCAATATACTGCTTGACTCCTCGGTGAAGGTATGTTCTCGAAACTTCAACAAAAGCCCGTACCGAGCTACTGAGCGTCTCTCCTGCAGAGTCTTCCACTGGAGTTTACCTATCATCTCCGTAACGCTTTCGCGATTACTAAATGATCCTGTAACGAAGCGCGTTGCTCTCCGTTGGATCTTCTCTATCTCTCCTATCAACCCTATCTGGTACAGATCCCACACTGCTGAGCAGTATTCAAGCAGTGGGCGAACCAGCGTACTGTAACCTACTTCCTCCTTGGCCATTTACTTATCTGCAAGGTTAGGTTACTGTGTTGTAGTGTGAACAGATATAAGGAAAGAGTTTAGTGTGTGTGTCAAGGAAGGTTACGTTAGCCTTAGCACTGCCTTCTGCGTTATTCTTTTGCTTGATACAAGACTGCCTAATTAGGCTGGCGACCTGTTGTAATATGTAATGTTACAACTTGCTTTTGTTCTGGGAGAATGTCTGCTCCTGACCGACCGTTTACTATTGCTTATACTCTGCTGGAATATTTCGGAAACGAATCCCAGCTTGATTGTTCTGTTTCCATTAGGTTATCTCACTGTCATAACTTTCAAAAATTCCTCGCAGAGCTGTAGCGCTAGTATCGATTGCCGTTTGAAGGCTCGGTGGTACCGTTACAAACCGCCCGAGAGGGATCTTGTTTCAGTTTAGAGCCAGTATCAAAAATTAGTTATATATGTTGACTTCAATATTAATTTGGTATATGATTGTGTAAGAAAAAGGATGTTGGTAGATCTCCTAAACTCATACGATCTGATGCAGACTGTGTTTTTTCCAACTAGGGTGCAGGGGAACAATAGCACAGCCACAGATCATATTTTTATTCATTCTTCATTACTAGATGTGCATTCTCTTAGTAAAAGGGTGAATGGCCTTTCAGATCATGATGCACTAATTTTAACACTGAAAGGCTTTTGTATTCAAACAAATGTCACATTTAATTACTGACTTTGTAGGAAAGCTAATCCAATGGCAATAGAGAGTTTTTTAAGACACATCTCTCCTACTCTTTGAGAGTTGCTTGCCATTAGAGGGTTCTAAACGGGGTACTAGCAGTTAAAGGCAGATTAGTGGGAATTATATCAAAATGTTAGCAGTAGTCTCAATCACGCTACAGTGGCTCATTACAAACTTTATTGTAAGGTGCTTAATAACGTTATTAGGAAGGCAAAGAGTATGTGGTACGCAAATACAACAACTAATTCACAGGATAAAATTAAAACCTTATGGTAAGTTGTGAGGGAAGTGCCTGGTCAGCAGCTCAAGGTCGACGACATAAAGTCAGTTCCTAGTAAAATTATTTCTGTTACTGATAAGTCAGATAATTATATGTACAGTATTTAACAATCATTTTCTGAGTATTGCTGGTGAATTGAATAAAAGCTTAGTTTCTACAGAAAATTATGTAACTCTATTGGAAAATGCCTTTCTACGACTGATGTCTGAAACACTCCTGTGTGATACTGACACGGGGGAGATGAGTCAGTAATTAAATCACTGTCGACTAGGGACTCTGATGCATATGATGGAGTGCCTAGCAGAATATTGAAGTACTATGCTGCACATCTTAGCCCTGTACTTAGCCATATTTGTAATTTTCCCTTTAAGGATGGTCAGTTTCCTGAGCAATTAGAGTATTTAGTAGTAAAGCCGCTTTATAAAAAGTGAGAAATGGATAATGTAGACAGTTTTAGACCCATTTCTACGCCATCAGCGTTTGTTAAAGTTATTGAAAAGGCTGTGTGTGTAAGTATAATTGATCATTTTATATTACACAATTTGCTATCAAATGTGCAGTTCGGCCTTAGATGTCGTTTAACAACTGACAATTCTATATTCTCTTTTCTCTGTGAGGTAATGGAAGGATTAAACAAAAGGTTTTGTACGCTACGCATATTTTTCTATTTAACTAAGGCATTTGATTCTGTCGATCACAAAATATTGCAGGAGTATACCATTACAGAATACAGGGAGTAGCTCACAATTGGTTCACCTCTTACTGTAACAACAGACAGCAAAAGGTCATTATTCAGTGTTGAGAATGGCCGTGATGTGGGGTTCGGTGAAGTGGGGGTTGCCCCAGGTATCAGTGTGGTGGCCACTCCTGTCCCTCATTGATTCAAATGATATGCCTCTGGGATTATGGGTAATTCTAAAATATTTCTGTTTCCTGATGACACTAGCTTGGTTGTAAAAGAAATTGTGTGCAACATTGGCTCTGTTTCAAATAGTGCAGTTTATGACATAAGTTCGTGGCTTGTAGAAAATAAACTAATGTTAAATCACAGTAAGACTCAGTTTTTACAGTTTATAACACAATTCAACAAAACCTGACGTTTTAATTTCACAGAATGGTCATATGATTAATGAAACTGACCAGTTCAAATTTGTAGGTGTTCAGACAGATAGTAAACTGTCGTGGAATGCCGATATTTAGGATATTGTTCAAAGACTTAATGCTCCTATTTTTACTATTCGAAAGGTATCTGAAGTAAGTGATCTTTCGACACGAAAATTAGTCTACTTTGCTTATTTTCATTCGCTTATGTCGTGTGGTATTATATTTTGAGGTAACTCTTCCCATTCTAAAAAGATAATTTTGGCTCAGAAACGGGAAGTTCGGGCAATAAGTGGTGTAATTTCACCAACCTCTTGTCGGCTCCTGTTCACTAGTCTGGGTATTTTGACATAGGCCTCTCAATATACAAATTCTTTACTGTCGTTTCTTGGCCTTATTCGCAAGAATTAGCGGCTTTCACTGAGTTAATACTCGGGCAGATATCCAATCTGCATTTGGATCGCACTTCCTTAACTCTTGTGCAGAAAGGTGTGCAGTATACTGCTGCATCCATTTTCAATAAGCTACCACTAGAATTCTAAAATCTTAGCAGTAATCCAAATCGAATCTGAAGAGTTTCCTCATAGGTCACTCCTATTCTGTTTAGGAGTTCCTTGAAAAATTTAGCTGATTCTCATGTTACATCGTTGATTGATTTCACCTAAACGTATGGCTTGACGTTTTTAGGTTCATAAACATTTTATTTTATCTGATATTACTTTTACGTTGTAATTTCATGTACTGACACATGAGCTTGGAGATTGGCTCCTCAATTTGATCCTACGGAACTAAACGTGTAAATAAAATAAAATAATACAGTTGCTAGCAAGTTGTTAAAATGTGTTTTCCTGAATAATGGACACGTTTCTGGACCAAAGTAAGTGACTTCAAATTGTTGTTAAGATTATTATTCTTCCTTGCAGTTTTGATTCCATGAACCGCATTATCGGTTTGAAAAAAAAAGGATGTATTTTTAATGACAAATTTCAATAAGAAATAAATGTATTGGGAAGCCTCTTTAAGAAAAACTATCGGCACGTTGTGCTAGTAATTCATTTCTTCAACGATAGAAATCCACTCGTTGGTCACGAAGCCATTCGAGAAGCGTTGCTTGAATGTCCTTATCGCAGGAAAATCTCTTTCCCATCAGATGTTGTTTTCCCTCGCTGGAAAGCTGGATATTGCAAGGTGCAAGATATGGACCAATATCGTCCACGACTGTAGGCCTTGATCAAATTATTGGCAATATTTCATTACGGCTGGACACGACATTACGTTTAGTCCATAAAACACTAGAATTTCTCGGTGAATTTAAGTGAAATTTATACGTTTTGGTGACAAGAATCGCATTGTCCCGCGCATTTCAACTGAAGTTGCCGCGCCATTTCAGTCACATAGTAATACTGCTGATTTATCTGTGTTCCCAGACTGTCTTCAGTGGACAGATCAGGCAATCTCATAGTACTATTCTCAGTCTGAAACTTCGCCTCCGTGAGTCTTACCGTAATGCGGATGATTGATTGTATTTAAGGATCATGTCTTCAATTATCACCTCACTATTACAGTTAGAACTTGTAGGGAAGCGACCTGATACCTGGGTGATTTTCAATGAGCATATAGAAATAAGTTCGTCAGTATCTTATAAAGAGTGCAGAATCGGAAAAATGGCTTTCAATGAATTTAGGCTACCTGTAATTGCATATGTGCATATAACAGAGTGATCATAAGTGCTGCAGCACGTTTGGACGCAAGTTTACAGGCACACAAACCTCGCAATGTTTGGCACATTAAAGCCTGGCATAAAACATATAGAGGAACACTTCTGGGACTCACTAGGTAATGCATAACCTAGGTCAGTTAATTTCAATGATTTACATCCAGGAGTACTTGGACATACAGTATATGAAATGCGATGCTGCGTACTGGGTCCGTACTGGAGACCTGGATAAGACATTCTACATCACAAACACAGGATGGGAACAAGGACAAACGAAAGAAATGCTTAGACAACGACAGGCAAGAAATGTGAATACCATCTGGTAGAATTCTTCAGCAACTTACAAATATTAAGTAAGAAAAAGAAGAGCAATTTAAAATAGTCACGGGGTGTTAGATCCATCGAACATACCTATACGCTCTTAAATTGAATCAAGATAATAAAAAAAACTGCCCAGTCATATTAATGTGACCGCCTGTCAAAAGCCTGATAACCACTTTTGCAGCGTAGACCGCTGCGAGACGTCCAGGAAGAGAGTCATTAAGATTCTGGAAGGTACCGACTCCACCGCCGTGGCCAACAGGTTTCTCGGTCGAGGATCCATGGCACGAACAGCCCGATCGAGTTGGTCCCGCAGATTTTCTAGTTGGTTTAAATTCGGAGAATTTGGTGGCCAGGGGAGTACGGTGAACTCATCCTGATTGTCTTCAGACCACTCACACACACTGAGAGCCGCGTGACACGTTTGTTTGTCCTCGTGCCTAGTAAAAACATACTGCAAGTAGGGATAGAAATGGTCCCCAAGGACAGATGAAGACTTGTACTGATCCAGAATGATGAGATCATCCAGGAATTCCGCGAAAACATTCCCCAGACCATAACGCTCCCTCCTTGCTCGCTTTAAGATGGTCCACGCTGAACACGCCAACGACCATATGTCCTATGGAGCAGAAAACGTGATTCGTCTGAAAAGTCCACCTGTTCCCAATCAGCAGACGTCCAGTTGTGGTACTGGTGTGCGAATTCCATTCTCTGTCGCCTACGAACAACAGTCTGCATGGGTTAATGAATGAGGCGCCTGACGCGGAGTCCCATAGGCAGCAACGCTCGGTGAACAATCGTTGAGGAGACACTGTTGGTAGCCCCTTTGTTCTTCTCTGTGGTCAGTTGCTGAACAGCCGCACGTCTACTCGCCCGTACACTTCTCTGCAGCCGTCGTTTATCCCTGTCATCAATGGCACATGGTGCACCACAGTTTATTGACTGTGCGGCTGGTCCCGGCGAAGGTTCGAGTCCTCCCTCGGGCATGGGTGTGTGTGTTTGTCCTTAGGATAATTTAGGTTAATTAGTGTGTAAGCTTAGGGACTGATGACCTTAGCAGTTAAGTCCCATAAGAGTTCACACACATCTGAACATTTTTGAACAGTTTATTGAGTTATCAGTTTTGGAAATGCCTTCACCCTTGGCCCAAGAGACAAAGATGATGCCCTTCCGTAAGTCGGATAAATCGCTCGGTTTTGACTGCACTGTTTTCCGCCTCTCTCAACACGCATGATATACCCTCCACCGCTAGTGTTGCCACATGTCACTGTGATTGTTTATTGCACGTTGACGTCGAGCATAGGCGATGGTCGCACTAATGTGTGCATACGTTTCGTGCTACACACACCAGAGTAGAAAACACGACGCCAAATGCTACATACCATTTTCGGATCGCGCCTTTTTCTCGTTTCCGTGGGTACCGCGCACGACACGGAAAAAGGTTTTCTCCAGAGTGGGGGTAATAGGCCGGTATTTGCCTAATCCCTCAAACTGCAGGGTAGTTGTAGCTCCTAAAAGTTATCGCAGGAAGCAGCACCTTTGAGAAGCGCCATAATCAGAAACAGCAAATGTCCGCTGGAGGTGCCTACGCCCTGCTCCTGATTCTGACTGTAAATAATTTTATGGAGCAATAAGGTCTTGTGAAATCGATCAGTTGACAACCAGCCAAGTGAGTTGCAGAAATCGTTTGTCCTCTTGGGCAGAGGTGTTGTCTCTATAGTGCACTTCGGAAATTGGGAGAAGGTGATCTTTCATAATCAAAAAAGTCATTTGTTGCAGTACCGTAAACTGAGAGATTATGACAGCGTGTTCCCGTGAGCGAGAGTGGATTTCCGGATAAACGTTCCAGGTTTCGAGGCGAGTGTCGCAGTTTAGAGATCATGCACGCCATCAGGAGGCAGAGACCTCAATTCACGTTGTGGAGCCACGTAGCTTGGCGGAGTTTTCATTAAAGCCAATTAATTATGTACTTTTCTGTGGTAACCTGTGTGTGGTGTTTTCTCGTGGCTTTGAACTGCATTTCGTGTTTTGTTACTGTGAATGTTGTCGTGGGATGTTGCTACAAGCCAATTGGAGGCGGTGTACGAACTTTTAGCGGTGCACTTATTCCAGACCAGTGATCAGGTTTCGGAATCTTTTTGAAAGTGTTTGGAATGCTACAGGGCTTTGATCATTGATGTGGGAGTGCTGAGACGTTTTACATCGTCTCACGGGTGAAAGCCAAGCGAGCATTATTTCAAAAGATTGTACATGTATAGCAGTGCAACGAATTAATCCGGGTGCGCCAATAAACTTACGAGGCAGTACGTCCCGCAATTTGTTTCAAGCGCAACACATTGCCAAGAATGTATAGATTCTGCCCGCAACCGCGAGTGTTGCATTTTTGTCGCCACGGAAGCTCCGAGGCACCGCTGAACTGAATGCTTCACAGTAACAAATCGATGCGCCAAATTCTGGAGAACTTGTATACGATGTTTTCATGTCGGATTGAAAGGATGTATTGGGAAATACTCGCCGAGGAAAAAGAATGCGCCACGCAAGAGTTATGCAAACTGGTCATCAATTCAATCTGTATATTAAGCAAGTAGTAAAGGAAGCAAAAGAAAAATTCGGAGTAGGAATTAAAAATCCATGGAGAAGAAATAAAAATTTTGAGGTTTGCCGATGCCATTGTAATTCTGTCAGAGACAGCAAAGGACCTGGAAGAGCAGCTGCACGGAATGGACAGTGTGTTGAAAGGAGGGTATAAGATGAACGTCAACAAAAGCAAAACGAGGATAATGGAATGTAGTCGAATCAAATCGGGTGATGCTGAGGGAACTAGATTAGGAAATGAGACGCTTAAAGTAGTAAATGAGTTTTGCTATTTGGGAAGCAAAATAGATGATGATGGTCGAAGTAGAGAGGATATAAAATGTAGATTGGCAATGGCAAGGAAAGCGTTTCTGAAGAAGAGAAATTTGTTAACATCGAGTATATATTTAAGTGTCAGTAAGTCGTTTCTGAAAGTATTTGTATGGGGTGTAGCCATGTATGGAAGTGAAACGTGGACGATAAATTGTTTAGACAAGAAGAGAATAGAAGCTTTCAAAATGTGATATTACAGAAGAATGCTGAAGATTAGATGGGTAGATCACGTAACTAATGAGGAGGTGTTGAATAGGATTGGGGAGAAGAGAAGTTTGTGGCACAACTTGACTAGAAGAAGGGATCGCTTGGTAGGACATATTCTGAGTCATCAAGGGATCACCAATTTAGTATTGGACGGCAGCGTGGAGGGTAAAAATCGTAGAGGGAGACCATGAGATGAATACACTAAACAGCTCCAGAACGATGTAGGTTGCAGTAGGTACTGGAAGCTTGCGCAGAATAGAGTAGCATGGAGAGCTGCATCAAACCAGTCTCTGGACTGAAGACCACAACAACAACAACAACAACAACAACACGTATCAACGGAAAATTCACAATTATAAAGAATTAATGTGTGACGCTGCAGTGCAGTTTGACGGTGTTGCTGGCAAGGATAGTAAACATGGGATATGTCGATACCAAGGCATATCGTCCTTGCTAATTTCTTTCCCTGTAATCAGTTGGACAGTAACTATACCTCACAGACAGGCACGTCAACAATATACGCCAGTGTCAGCATTTGGGACAAGACATGAACTTGGTCTCAAAGAAGCCAGTTGGAGTAATCGGCGAATCGCTCAACATTTGAATAGGAGCGATGCCACTATTCGACGAAGAATCACTGCCGAAAACAGCGTCAAGAAGGAAGAGGTTAATCTAGAGAGGCGATAGAACTGGAGAACTGAGCAATAGTCAGAGAGGCACTCAGTGCCCCGGATTCACCATTACCATCGATCCAACGCGCAACTGGTGCTTCAGTGACCGCAGGGATCATTAACAGGCGGCTCGAGGCGCTCCTGTGCCAGCTGCCATTGAACACTAAATAACAAGCTCGTATGCGGTGGTGCCGGCCTGGAGTATCATTGACTGGAGTATAATTGTCTTCATTGATGAGTTCCGTTTCGAACTGACATCGGGCGACCGGCGAAGACGTGTCTGGAGATTCTCCAGACTGCAGTGGGATACTAACCTGATCGTCACCCATCATACCAGGAGTGGTGGTTTGGGTTCGCAACAGGACCACTTTGGATGTCATCCGAGGCACCCTTACAAGCACAGCGGTACTTCGACGATATTCTACATCCCATTTCGTTGCCCTTCATGGCAAGTCATCTTGGGCTTGCATTTCAGCAAGATAATGCCCAGCCTCACAAGGCGTGAGTTTCTACTGCTTGTCTTTATGCTTGCCGAACCCTACCTTGGCCACCGAGGTCGCCGAATCTCTCCACAATTGAGAACTTTGGAATATTGTGGTCATAGTCCTCAAACCATCTCGGGATTTTGACGATCTAAAGCGCCAATTGGCCAGAGTTTGGGACGATATCCTCAAGAGGACATCCAACAACTATCACTCAGTGTTAAGCTGAATAAATACTTGCATAACGGTCAGAGGTGGACAAACGCGTTGTTGACTTTCTCAATGTGTGAAGCTCATTCGCTTGAATAAATAATCCAGCTTCTTCTAAAATTGCAAACATTTATTTGTCTGTACAAATGGTTCAAATGGCTCTGAGCACTATGGAACTTAACATCTATGGTCATCAGTCCCCTAGAACTTAGAACTAGTTAAACCTAACTAACCTAAGGACATCACACAACACCCAGTCATCACGAGGCAGAGAAAATCCCTGACCCCGCCGGGAATCGAACCCGGGAACCCAGGCGTGGGAAGCGAGAACGCTACCGCACGACCACGAGCTGCGGACTTTGTCTGTACAACTGCATGACATCTAACGATTTCCGCCCCATTCGGATAAGTTCTGCATGGTGCGTCTGTTTTTTGTCTTATAGTGTAATATCTGAATTACCATCTAAACTGCAGATTTAAAAGAAAAGTGAATTAATGCATGCGTCAGCTGCTGTGACCGAGCGGTTCTAGGCGCTTCAGTCCGGAACCGTGCTGCTGCTATTGTCGCAGGTTCGAATCCTGCCTTGGGCGTGGATGTGTGTGATGTCCTTAACGTTAGTTAGGTTTAAGTCTAGGGGACTGATGACCTCAGATGCTATGTCCCATAGTGCTTAGAGCAATTTGGATCTGAATTAATGCATGAACCAAGCAAATGTAACACGCTCAGATGCCCTCGGTAAGTATTGCCAGTGTTCATCAACGAACAATACCGTCCCGAAGACTTACGCCCCACAAAGCTTTTCTGGAAAGTGTAAGTTGTGTGTTCAGAAGAACCCTAGGATGGCATATGTGTATCAGTATCCTATCGCCTCTCTGGGTATCGTCACACAGTGGAGTCGCCGCCCTACGCTCCGTGACGTAGTCCTCCTTTGTTCAGCGCCACCGCGGCATCTCCTCCGTCCGCCGCCCACGGAATGCCATTGTCTGCGCTATAAATACCGCCGGCGCGACGTATCCTGACACACTAGCTGCAGTGGCAATGCACCATTCTCCTGGCAAGCGGTCCACAGATATGTTTCGTATGGGCTTTTTCTTTTGAGGCTACAAACGGTAAAACGTGAAGATATGAGCGTGCGTGGCATCACGGTTCTGTAACACAACGACCTGGTTATTCGAAGCAGAATTGCAAATACAAGAAAAATTGTAACGTCTTTACATTTTTCCTGCTTATTAGAAGTTTCATCTTTTTCCTTAGCTGAGTGGTACACATCTCTATCTGTTACACACAGGAGGAGAATTAAATCATCGATACCTGTCAGGGTTATTTTGTTTGATGGGAGGACTGGAATTTGGCCGAATCAGATTTGAGGGATGATTTTGTAATTGTTGTTCATACTACATCAACTACGTGGGCACGCTGTGATGTAAGGCCTCCGAATATTTTATTCTGTTCTCAATATCGATTGAGGTATTACATGTCATGCATATTACTCGGTCGCTGACGCAAGTTGTAACCCTGTGCTGCTTGACGGCTCGGAACTGTAGCGTGTATCTTGGCGGTGTGTAAAGTAGCTACGTCCGCGGATGAGAAACAATGTGCTGTAATCGAGTTTCTAATAGCAGAAAACATGCCTCCAACTGAAAGCCAAAGAAGGATGAAAGCTGTGTACGATGATGATTGTATCGATATTAGTAATGCGCGAGTTCGAGTTGCTCGTGTTCGTAATGAAGGAAACGGTGGTGCAACCCTCAGCGTTTGTGACAGAGCTCGGCAACCGACGAGACTCATCGCAATCGGGTTGATAAACTCAAAAGAAAAGATCGTTGCATTACTCAGTCACACCTTTCAGGAAAGCGTGTGGATGTCATCACTGCAACACAGCGGTACAGAAATCTGTGTCACGGCTGGTGCCTGGAACGCTCACTGCTGATATGGAAACAGAGGAGATCAGACAGCTGTCAGCAATCTATTTTACGTTTGGAGTGTGAGGGTGATGGGTTCCTTAACAACACTGTGACCGTTGGTGAAAGCTAGGTTCACGGTTTTGGCAGCAAAAACAAGAGAGCATCAATAGAGTTCCTCCGTAAAGGGTAATCGACGCCATGAAAGTTGAAGACCACACCATCAGCAGACAAAGTTATGCTCACAGTGTTCTGGGACGTTCAGGGTGTGGTTCATTTGGAATTCATGCCTAAAGGCAGCCCATGAACCCTGAAAGTTGGTACGAAACCTTCAGCAAACTGAAAGCACGAATTCGAAGAGTTCGTTCGTACATGGAGTACCCTCTCTCTTAGCGTGAAAGTACCAGATCGTGCACGAGCGTTGCGACATCTACAACAATCTGACGCCTTGGGTTCACTATAATCGATCAACCTCCACACCTTCCGGACTTGGCCTCATCCGATTTTCGTCTGTTTCCAAAACTTAAAGAATGCCTTCGAGGACTTCATTTTGATAGTGATGAATCTGTGCAAACAGGGGTGAGGTTGTGGCTCCGTCAACAAAGTACTGAAAATATTGAAAATACTGAAGGTTAGCCCTGTGGCCTGAATGTGTGGCTATAAACATTGTTCACATTTCAAGTACCAGGTCAGCCTACAGCAGACGAAATATCTGCTGAATGAAAGAGGGATGACAATATCGACATTCGTGAAACAGGAAATTCTTTGGGCACAAGATACACTTGAAACTTTGTTAAGTTTGTAAGGGAATGTCACGAAAAACGCTATTTGTGTGAAAACACACTTTCCTTGGTCACCACTAAACAGAGGAGCTATTCTGGGCGGACTGCACCGAAACCTGTGGGTGTAACGCAACTTCCATTGTTCTTATACATGTTTCGCAAAAGGCCTTTAACCAATCCTATTATTTGTGGTAGTCGAAATTACAGCGATATTCTGAGCATGTTATGGTCACAGAATTTCAGTTAATTGTTTTCGAGAACATTAAACGTGCATAACGAACAATCGGTAATTCGACACGTGCAAGTTCTTGCTTCCCACATTCTTTCTCTTTGTATTCTCTTATACCCTTTCTCAATATCCTTTTATAACTTTTATAACTGTTGTAAGAGTTTGAGAGGCTTGCACTTTTGGTAACATCTAGTCTCACATTGTGTGTCGTTAGTATTTTGTCATGTGTATGCTTACTCTGTGACTGGAAGCTCCCTTTGTTTTTACTATTTTTATCTCAATATAGATTTATTTTAAATTGTTGTTACTTATTTTAAACACTCTCTGTGTAATCGTCCGTAATCCTCGACCCAGTACAAGGTAATTTTGTCGCTGCATGAGTCTACGTGTTGCAGGACAAGGGCACAGAGAGACTCCGTTCACAAATTGTTATTGATTCATTTCAAGGGTATGATCAGTAAGATGGATTGTTAATGCGCATTATTTATGGGCCTCACCCACTGGTAGGGGTAGTCTATTTTCCGTAAGACAGACTGCTAATTACAAGGGCTTTTGGCAATTAAGTTCCGATCGGTCGCAAAATGGAAAACAGTGTGAAAATCTGATTAAGTGCTGTACACATGTGCTGGGTAGTGTCTCTAATATGTCGTCGATCGCGGCACTTCGCTCTTTTCAGTTCTGAACACACCGTGAGCACCTAAAGATGCCTGGAAATTACTGTCTCCTGCCAAGTATGAGGGCCTGGTTAGAGATTTCGCTTGATGTCGTGCAGCCCATATAACGTAACTGTCACGCGTTTCATTCTTCATGACGATTCTCGGCCGCACTCTGCAGGGGCCATGGAGATGCTCCTGCAGCGTTTTCGATGGGAAGTGTTTGATCGCCCACAACACAGCCTATAGTTGGCTGCTCCTGACTTTCATCTCTGCTCACATGAACCGCTGGCTATGAAGACAATATTTTGACACAGACAACGAGCTGTACACGAGCGTAGAGAATTAGCGTAAAGCACGGGCGGCTGTGCTCCATGACGAAGGTACTGGAAAGCCGGAACAATGCTACGACAAAAGCCTTATGTTGGAAGGGCTAGTATATAGAGAAGTAGCTACTATTGCAAATAAATTTTTTTTGAATTTCACAGTGGTTTCAGTTCCGCAACCGATCGGAACTTACTTTCCGAATAGCCATCGCATAAGATAAGTATAGGCAATCACACGAAACTTTCAGAACTATTTCTGTTTTTAATTACAATATTTATTCCTTCTTTGTATCTGCTTATCTACAGATGTGCCAATTTTTCTTGCAGCTGGCCGATTTCCGTTCCTGCTACTGAGAACCTCTCCTGCAATTTACCACCACATAATTCATCATCATCCACTGCTGGATAAAGGCCTCATCTAAATTTTTTACCAGCATAATGCTCTTCAACTGTCCACATCCATGTTTCTCCTGCCTGTTTTCTAATTCGCTCCTCATCTTTCGTTACGTCGCCCGCTCATCTTAGCTCTTGCATCCACCGCGGAGCTTTCAAGGTCGACGTACAGCCGTTCGTCTGACAACGTGCCCAGCCCTCTTCCACTTTATTTTTATTATTCTCTTAATTAGGTCATCCATTCCAGTCCGTTTTCCGAACCTATTCCGTTCCTGTCAGGCCTGGTAATTCCCAGTATCTTGTGATACGACATACAGCACAGGGTAGCTGTAAAAGAATGGCCCAGTTATAAATTTTAATACTATCAACTTAAGCGCTGTGGAGTGTTGGTTCAAGGTCACAGTTAAAGAGAAATTGAAAAAGTTGTAGATAAGCTGACGCGCGAATACTGATTTGTTGTTTGCCCTTTGCAGAGCCACATATGCACGCAAAATGGCGACTCCTGACAGTAAATCGTTTCGTGCTCTGCAGTTTGCTAAGATTGAATCTGTAATTTCATTTCAACGTGGCTTTCGGTTAAAGTGTAACTGGTATTTCTCGTCCGGCAAAAACATCCGATGCTTGAAATGACTAGAAGTGCGCGTAAAGGGAAAAGCACGAGACGACCAAAATTGTCTGAAGAGGATGCTGACCATGTCAGAGCATCTTATCTTCGTAGAACTAAGCAGTCTGTTCAGAAAGCAAGTCTTGCACTTCAGTGGCCAAAGACGACAGTGTGGGACCTTTAAAGAAGACGCTATCACATGCGTCCATACCGGTTACAGCTGGCACGTGCCTTAAAGCCAAATGACGGTGGTGTACTTTAAAACTTTGCAACTGAGTGTTCCAGTGAGAAGATGAGTGTCTTGACCGTGGGGTGTTCAGTGGTGAGGCAACTGTTCATCTAAGTGGCAAATTAAATCATTGGCATCTCTTTTCATGAGAGTGGCTGAACGTCCGAGTCCCTGACCATTGGATTGGTCATAACAGGAAGAATTGGATTATAGGTTGGTGCCAGACCAGACATCGCGCCTATAATAGTCTGATAATATCAGTTAGTTTCAAGTCGGTATAAATCACGACTGTCTCGTGTCAGATGTGTGTTATTTCGATCCAGCAGATGGTAATGGTTACGGCTCCAGCTGAGAGATGGCACTATCCTGCAGGCAGTGAAATCCTAAACAGTAAAAATAATGTATTTTCGTAAACAACTTTTATTTCTCACTAGTATCTTACCTCAATTATCACTGATTTAACGTGTTTGAGTATTAGAGTGAATGAAGGTGTAAATGTGTGGTAATATGATATGTGAGTAATTGCATGTCTGTCAACTGAGTAAATGATAGCGCGAGAATTGTAGCTGGACAGAATGCGTGTGTCCTATGTGCAGGGGAATTTTGTGATGTGCAGTTTGCCAGTTTATGGTACTCAGGAAACGAGAAACATATTCAGTCAATCCAGGTAAAGAGATAAATATTTTGGTATTTCTGTACTTTCTAAAGTTGTTCATTTAATAAACTGTTCCTAGAAGATGTTAATTTTTTACTGGACCAAAGCAAAAGACGGAAGGTACTGTGGTTTAGAACTACAAGCTGACTGCGTATGATCTTTCTCCGCCAACCAGAAGATAGTAGATTTGCGCGTATTTTTCGTCCTAGAGAACTACTTTATTTAGTCTAGAGACCATCATCACGATCGGTCACCTTTAAAATTAACCCTGAATAGATAATTGACTTTGCGGGATTGTGGCTTTATAAAGATCGTAAAGAGCCGTTAAAGTGTTAACAGGCGAACGCTAAAACTGAGTGTGCACATTGCAGATTTTCTTTGTAAACTGTGACTTTTCGACCAACTGAAATCCGCATAGCGTATTGTGCAAGTCGCGACGGAGGACTGCATTCATAGTGACCGATTTGTGTGACATAGAGCAGGCATTCTAGTTCACAGACAATCTGTATTGTAAATTTTCTGATAACAGGTTAGGTGCATTCCACAAGCTGGCTATTAAGAGTGACTGGGTTTGTGTGTGAATGTCGGAACTGTAATTTATGATTAGATTCAAACTTGATAGAACATTTTGTATCCAGGAAGTGAGAATGTATCGAAACTTTTATCCATAGTCTTTCTATCATTTGATAACTAGTGAAGCCTGGCAATAGAAAAACTTTTGATGCACCCTTTTAGATACGTTTAGCGCAACTGGTTCTGCTGCAGCTTGTCAAACCGAGGAACAAATGTTTTGAAGAAGATATCACAGAAAGATGACTGGATATTTTTCTGAAGGCGTTAACACTAACACCACGCCATCGAAAAGCGTGCCGTATACTTAAAGGTGTATACATTGAACATTTTTTAAGAAAAGTTAGGTTACTTTAGGTTCAAGTTGACGTATGATTTGTTGTAAATAGTGTAAACTGTACTGTTATAAAATACCATTGAAAGTGAGACATTGTTTTATGGACACTGTGTATATCTGAGTATTAGTGTTTGATTCGCGTCATACGCGATGTTTAACAAGGGGAGGCCACGAAGTTTGGAATGCGGATTTACTGCAAACTTCGTACACTCGTAGTGCTCCACGAGGACAGCAAAATGTGTAAGCAGCAGCGCGTACTTCTCAAGCGTCATTGAGAAAATTGCAAGATAATTTCGGTCATCAAATATATACACCTGCGCGTGGCCATTTTTACCATGAAGCGCCGGTAGCCGAGTGATTAGCGTTCAAGCCCCATAATCGCTGGATCGAGTCCCGTTCGTCATTTTTTTTTTAATTTCTAACACAGTGATTTTCTTTACTATTTATATTGCAGTTGATGTAATGGGAAAAATACGTGTTATCGGATGAACTTTTATTAAATTTACAATGCAATTCGGCAGTCTACAAATTTTTATTATCACAAATGATATAATATTCATAATTACCGACTATTAAACGGCCAAACGCATAAAGTGATACTGAAAATGTATGCATGTCCGTGATTTGAGAAATCCCTTATACCTGGAAGGAGCCCGAAACGACTTGTTACCTCCAAGCTTTGACCAGCACAAACGGCTTTCGAAAGATGTACAATTAATCGTCGCTTTCGGCATTACGAGTATAAGGTGCGGGATGGTATTTTTCGAAAAAAAAACATGAAAAACAAAGTTAAACGGCACCAGCTGCATTGAATAAATGCTATGTTTCCGCACACGCAAGGTCTTTTGAGGTTTTCCGTGGAAAAAAAAAAACCTCGTTAACATTTTCAAAAACCTCTCTTTCAGCCGATAATTTGGAAGCAAACCGTGCATAACGCAGCACTTCCTTAAATATCGGCGCTGATCGTTGGTCATACAGTATCGTGTGTATTTTAATAGCGTCTTCACGAGAAGCAATTTCTCGTTCTCTTTCGATTAAATACGAACAATTTTGAAGACACGGACAAGCACACATTTTCAGTACCACTGTATGCGTTTGGTCGTTTACTAGTCGGTTGTTATGAATATTATGTTATTTATGATAGTTAAGATCTGTAAACTGCCAAGTAACATTGTAAATTTAATAAAAGTTCACCCGATTACACGTATTTTTCCCATTACATCAATTGTAATATAAATAGTAAAGAAAATGACTGTGTTAGAAAAAAAAAAAACCTGACGAGCAGGACTCGATCCAGCGACCCAGCAATTACGGAGCTTAACGCTAACCACTTTTTTTTTGTATTCCACAAAAACAGTAAAAAAATGGCTACAATGAAATGACATAAATAAGGTGACAGATAATTGCAGTCATAAATTACAGCATTCAAAGAATGAGTCTTTAGCAGTTGCACAATTTAGCACCTGCACTGTCACCTTCAACTATTGGCAGTTCAGCATGCACATTTTCTTCTTCTGCAGCCTGAGGTTCCTCATTATCATTTCCCAGACCCAAATTAATCATTCAGTAAATCCTTGATGTGTGTTCCTTCCAGGGTAAATTACGTGGACAGAAGAGCAGTTCCGAACAGCGACATCAGAAAATACTTCACTGCCTTGTTATTTTTGTCAGTTTCAGCCTTCTAAACGCATCCATAGGGAGTTCAAGATCTTCCTCTATATCAGACACCAGATGTTTGTCGCCATCTTCTTGTATCTGCTGTACTACTGATTTATTTTTCATGTGTGACTTGCAGGTGAGGTTAGAGTCGGGAACGTGACCCAACCCATTCCCTCTCTACTAGGAATCCAGTTCCTAACCTACACCCATTCTGTTGAAGACAATTCGGAGCATGTTACCATATTTCTTATTGTGATTCTGATATTTAGTATTTTCAGGAATTCATTTTCCTTATACATCTTGTATTCAAAATGTTCATCGCTCCCAATATTATTAAAAACATAACTTGTATATCTGGCCATTAACCAAATCACTGCGTTATTTTTTGCCAGAGGGTAGTAACTTTCCTCTGGTCTGAAGAAAATATTAGTCGGTACACTGTTTGCTGAAGTTCTTGTTATTTGAGCAATTTTCTCCCAGGTCCACCTCCAGTTAATAATCCGATCTCCACATGTGTAACGATGAGGCACACTGTCAACGAGGTTGCATTTGCTGCAGAGGTTAGTGTCACTTAAACCGGTGGCAAAGAGACGCTCATTAGTGCTGATGATGTTATTGACTACCTTGTACCACGCTGTTCTCACGTCAGACGAAAGAACATCACTACTGATATTTTTCCAGACCACATTCGATGCCATTCCAGTATATTTAGTTTCTATGTTATTTTTACTTTCATGTTTCCGTCTTTCAGCTAAAATTGTCTTTGCTGTAACGTTTTTGAAGTTTAAAAGCTTTTTTCTGAGATAACTTAGTTCAAGATAATACTCCCTAATGTGTTTCAGCTTAAAACTTATTTTTTGTATATTTATCGGCGGCTCTACACTTTCTGGCCTGATAATATCGTATAGTTTTGCTGTAATGCAGCCATTATGCTCCATGTTCGTTTGACATACGATGCCATAGCTTTTGACTTGATGTCGGTTAGACCCATTCCTCCATTGTTTGGATCCAAAACTGCTGTCTTCACCGGCACTCGAAACAATTCCCCTTTCCACAAGAACTTTGCTAAGGTCTACATGATCGTCTTCGCCACCATTGATGGAATGGGGAAAACCTGAACTATGTAGTAGGCCTTGGATAAAATATACGTGTTGATAAACAGTATTCTCTGGAACTGGTCTATGTTACGTTGACAGTTTTCAATCAAAGCTCCCTTGATTTTTCTTGCCACCTCCTGCCAATTTATTGCTATCGTTTTTAAAAGGGAAGTTGTCAATGCCATTCCAAGAGCTTTGTGTTCATTAACATGGTTCGCCCACTCAATGCGCAAGTTAGCAAGCCGCTTTATATTTAGAAACCTAATTTTGTTTTCATTTACCCTCGCACCTGATGCGGAACTGTATTTTGCAAGTATCATCTCTAGTTGTGTCACATCTGTTTGGTCTCTCGGCTGCCGGCGCTTCGTGATAAAAATGGCCACGCACAGGTATATGTACAGCGTGAGTCACCTAACGTTACCGCTGGATATATTTCGTAAACCACATCAAATACTGACGAACCGATTCCACAGACCGAACGTGAGGAGAGGGGCTAGTGTAATTGTTTAATACAAACCATACAAAAATGCAAGGAAGTATGTTTTTTAACACAAACCTACGTTTTTTTTAAATGGAACCACGTTAGTTTTGTTAGCACATCTAAACATATAAACAAATACGTAATCAGTGCCGTTTGTTGTATTGTAAAATGTTAATTACATTCGGAGATATTGTAACCTAAAGTTGACGCTTGAAACCTCCGACGTTCAGTTGCGTGTTGTAACAAACACGGGCCACGGTCGGCGAGCAGCATCTGCAGGGACATGTTTACGATGACTACCGTGTTTACGAGTGTGGCTGTAGTGCACTGTTGTGGTTTGGTCTAGCTGTCGCAGTGTCCGCATGTAGCGCTTGCTGCTATTGTTATTCAGTATTCGTCTCCGCACGCAGACCAACTGTAGTACACCGTGTTACCAGACGTCTGTGATAGTGAAGTGTTGTAGGAACTGTGACCATGGTGTATTCGAAATCTGAAAAGGCGGAGATGATAATCATCTATGGTCAGTGTCGACGAAATGCAGCTGAAGCCTGCAGGGTGTATGCAGAACGGTACGCGAACAGAGAGCATCCAACGTGCCGCACATTGCAAAACATCTACCGCCAACTGTATGCAACAGGTATGATCGTGGCACGCAAACGGGTCCGTAACAGGCTCGTCACAGGAGAAGCGGGTGCAGTTGGTGTGTTAGCTGCTGTTGCCATGAACCCACACATGAGTACACGGGACATTCCGAGAGCCGGTGGACTGAGTCAAAGTAGTGTCATGCGAATACTGCATCGTCACCGCTTTCACCCGTTTCATGTGTCGCTACATCAGCAATTACATGGTGATAACTTTAATCATCGAGTGCAATTCTGTCAATGGGCATTAACAGAGAATGCGTTGCAGTTCTACCTGTTTACCGATGAAGCAGGTTTCACAAACCACGGGGCAATGAATCTACGGAACATGCATTACTGGTCCGTGGACAATCCTCGCTGGCTCAGACAGGTAGAGCGACAGCGACCGTGGACTGTAAATGTATGGTGCACAATCATTGGCAACCACCTCATTGGTCCTCACTTCATTGCAGGGACCCAAACAGCTGCAAAATACATCGCGTTTCTACAGAATGATCTGCCAACGTTGCTCGAAAATGGCCCACTGGAAACGCGTCGACGTATGTGGTATCAGCATGATGGTGCACCTGACATTCAGCAATTAACACTAGGCTGACCCTTGACAGGATGTTCGACGGGCGTTTCGTAGGACGTGGAGGACGCATAAATTGGCCAGCCCGTTCTCCTGATCTTACACCTCTGGACTTCTTTCTGTGGGTACGTTAAAGGAGAATGTGTACCGTGATGTGCCTACAACCCCAGAGGATATGAAACAACGTATTGTGGCAGCCTGCGGCGACATTACACCAGATGTACTGCGGCGTGTACGACATTCATTACGCCACAGATTCCAATTGTTTGCAGCAAATGATGGCCACCACATTGAACATCTGTTGGCCTGACATGTCGGGACACACTCTATTCCACTGCGTAATTCAAAACGGAAACCACGAGTGTACGTGTACATCACCCCTCATGGTAATGTACATGTGCGTCAGTGAAAAAAGACCAATAAAAACGTGTTAGCATGTGGACGTAATGTGCTGTTCCAGTCTCTTCTGTACATAAGGTCCATCATCGTTCCCTTTGGATCCCTACGTAATTCGGTGCTCTCCGATACACACGATCGAACAGCGGAGGAGTGGTACTCAAGCGTCAACTTTAGGTTACAATATCTCCGGATGTAATTAACATTTTACAATGCAACAAACGGCACTGATTACGTATTTGTTTATATGTTCAGATGTGCTAACAAAACTAAAGGGATTCCATTTAAAAAAACCTAGGTTTGTGTTAAAACACATACTTCCGTGCATTTTTTTGTGGTTTGTATTAACCAATTACACTAGCCCCTCTCCTCACGTTCGGTCTGTGGAATCTATTCGTCAGTATTTGATGTGGTTTACGAAATACGTCCAGCGGTAATGTTAGGTGACTCACCCTGTATATTTGACGACCGAAATTATCTAGCGATTTTCTCAATAACGCTTTAGAATTAGGCGCTGCTGCTTACACATTTTGTTGTCCTAATGGAGTACTACGAGTGTATGAAGTTTGCAGTAAATCTGCATTCCAGACGTCGTGGCCTCCCCTTGCAAGTTGCGCATGCTGCGGCACGGGGGCCAGCTTGCGCGCTTCTGACGGACGGCTGGCAGGTATGGCGGCCACATCGAGCAGCATGGCTGGGACGTGCGGTACTGTCTGATTTCAACGTTCTCTGGACATACCGTCAGATGCACCCGGTAGCGAGCACAAAGGAATAGGTTGTACTGTACATGTTTGTGCACATGCAGTGCAGGAAAGCTAAAAGGCAACGACCGACCGTCGTTTCATCCTCAGCCCGTAGGTATCACTGGATCAAATGGTTCAAATGGCTCTGAGCATTATGGGACTTAACTGCTCAGGTCATCAGTCCCCTATAACTTAGAATTGCTTAAACCTAACTAACCTAAGGACATCACACACAGCCATGCCCGAGGCAGGATTCGAATCTGCGACCGTAGCGGCAGCGCGGTTCCAGACTGTAGCGCCTAGAACCGCACGGCCACTCCGGACGCCTCACTGGATCAGAACGCGGATATTGAGGGACGTGTGGTCAGCATACTGTTCCCCCGACCGTTGTCAGTTTTCGTGGCCGGAGCCGCTGCTTCCCAATCAAGTAGCTCCTCAGTTGGCCTCAAAAGGGCTGAGTGCACCCCGCTTGCCAACAGCGCTCGGCAGACCCAATCACCCATCCAGGTGCTAACCAAGCCCAACGCCACTTAACTTCGTTGATCTCATGGGAACCTAACTTCGGTGATCTGATGAACCGTAACAAATATTTTCATTTGTTTAACAATAATTCGTGGGCAAACCACAGCACGCAAAATCAAATGTGATACATCACCGCGCGACTGCTACGGTCGCAGGTTCGAATCCTGCCTCCGGCATGGATGTGTGAGATGTCTTTAGGTTAGTCAGGTTTAAGTAGTTCTAAGTTCTAGGGGACTGATGACCTCAGATGTTAAGTCCCATAGTGCTCAGAGCCATTTGAGCCATTTGATACATCAATTTTGTTTACATTTTTAGTGCACACTTAACGGAACATTCAGATTTATGAAAGGATTTTGTATAAAAAAAAGTAGAGAGGCTGGTGGTAGCTTGAGATCATTAAATGACACAGAGGTGAAGCTTTTCCAGGGAAGGGGGCCACTGAGGGTAAATAGAATGACCCCATTAATAAATATAGACTTCGTTCAGATATCGGTAGCTAAGGTGTTGTTGTTGTGGTCGTCAGTCCCGAGACTGGTTTGATGCAGCTCTCCATGCTACTCCATCCTGTGCAAGCTTCTTCATCTCCCAGTACCTACTGCAACCTACATCCTTCTGAATCTGCTTAGTGTATTCATCTCTTGGTCTCCCTCTACGATTTTTACCCTCCACGCTGCCCTCCAATGCTAAATTTGTGATCCCTTGATGCTTCAAAACATGTCCTACCAACCGATCCCTTCTTCTAGTCAAGTTGTGCCACAAACTTCTCTTCTCCCCAATCCTATTCAATACCTCCTCATTAGTTACGTGATCTACCCACCTTATCTTCAGCATTCTTCTGTAGCACCACATTTCGAAAGCTTCTATTCTCTTCTTGTCCAAACTGGTTATCGTCCATGTTTCACTTTCATACATGGCTACACTCCATACAAATACTTTCAGAAACGACTTCCTGACACTTGAATCTATACTCGATGTTAACAAATATCTCTTCTTCAGAAACGATTTCCTTGCCATTGCCAGTCTACATTTTATATCCTCTCTACTTCGACCATCATCAGTTACTTTACTCCCTAAATAGCAAAACTCCTTTACTACTTTAAGTGTCTCATTTCCTAATCTAATCCCCTCAGCATCACCCGATTTAATTTGACTACATTCCATTATCCTCGTTTTGCTTTTGTTGATGTTCATCTTATATCCTCCTTTCAAGACAGTGTCCATTCCGTTCAACTGCTCTTCCAAGTCCTTTGCTGTCTCTGACAGAATTACAATGTCATCGGCAAACCTCAAAGATTTTACTTCTTCTCCATGAATTTTAATACCTACTCCGAAATTTTCTTTTGTTTCCTTTACTGCTTGCTCAATATACAGATTGAATAACATCGGGAAGAGGCTACAACCCTGTCTCACTCCATTCCCAACCACTGCTTCCCTTTCATGCCCCTCGACTCTTATAACTGCCATCTGGTTTCTGTACAAATTGTAAATAGCCTTTCGCTCCCTGTATTTTACCCCTGCCACCTTCAGAATTTGAAAGAGAGTATTCCAGTTAACGTTGTCAAAAGCTTTCTCTAAGTCTACAAATGCTAGAAACGTAGGTTTGCCTTTTCTTAATCTTTCTTCTAAGATAAGTCGTAAGGTTAGTATTGCCTCACGTGTTCCAACATTTCTACGGAATCCAAACTGATCTTCCCCGAGGTCCGCTTCTACCAGTTTTTCCATTCGTCTGTAAAGAATTCGCGTTAGTATTTTGCAGCTGTGACTTATTAAGCTGATAGTTCGGTAATTTTCACATCTGTCAACACCTGCTTTCTTTGGGATTGGAATTATTATAATCTTCTTGAAGTCTGTGGCTATTTCGCCTGTCTCATACATCTTGCTCACCAGATGGTAGAGTTTTGTCATGACTGGTTCTCCCAAGGCCATCAGTAGTTCTAATGGAATATTGTCTACTCCCGGGGCCTTGTTTCGACTCAGGTCTTTCAGCGCTCTGTCAAACTCTTCACGCAGTATCTTATCTCCAATTTCATCTTCATCTACATCCTCTTCCATTTCCATAATATTGTCCTCAAGTACATTTCCCTTGTATAGACCCTCTATACACTCCTTCCACCTTTGTGCTTTCCCTTCTTTGCTTAGAACTGGGTTGCCATCTGAGCTCTTGATATTCATACAAGTGGTTCTCTTCTCTCCAAAAGTCTCTTTAATTTCCCCTAGTGAGATAAGCCTCTACATCCTTACATTTGTCCTCTAGCCATCCCTGCTTAGCCATTTTGCACTTCCTGTCGATCTCATTTTTGAGACGTTTGTATTCCTTTTTGCCTGCTTCATTTACTGCATTTCTATATTTTCTCCTTTCATCAATTAAATTCAATATTTCTTCTGTTACCCAAGGATTTCTATTAGCCCTCGTCTTTTCCCTACTTGATCCTCTGCTGCCTTCACTACTTCATCCCTCAGAGCTACCCATTCTTCTTCTACTGTATTTCTTTCCCCCATTCCTGTCAATTGTTTCTTTATGCTCTCCTTGAAACTCTCTACAACCTCTGGTTCTTTCCGTTTATCCAGGTCTCATCTCCTTAAATACCCAGCTTTTTTCAGTTTCTTCAGTTTCAATCTGCATTTCATAACCAATAGATTGTGGTCAGAATCCACATCTGCCCCTGGAAATGTCTTACAATTTAAAACCTGGTTCCTAAATCTCTGTCTTACCATTATATAATCTATCTGATACCTTTTAGTATCTCCAGGATTCTTCCAGGTATACAACCTTCTTTAATGATTCTTGAACCAAGTGTTAGCTATGATTAAGTTATGCTCTGTGCAAAATTCTACAAGGCGGCTTCCTCTTTCATTTCTTCCCCCAATCCATATTCACCTACTATGTTTCCTTCTCTCCTTTTTCCTACTGACGAATTCCAGTCACCCATGACTATGAAATTTTCGTCTCCTCCAATACCTGAATAATTTCTTTTATCTCGTCATACATTTCATCAATTTCTTCATCATCTGCAGAGCTAGTTGGCATATAAACTTGTACTACTGTAGTAGGTATGGGCTTTATGTCTATCTTGGCCACAATAATGCGTTCACTATGCTGTTTGTAGTAGCTAACCCGCACTCCTTTTTTTTTATTCATTATTATACCTACTCCTTTACAGCCGTAAATTTTCCCGAGGAGATGCAGCTTTACTGTATGATTAAATGATGATGGCGTCCTCTTGGGTAAAATATTCCGGAGGTAAAATAGTCCCCCATTCGGATCTCCGGGCGGTGACTACTCAAGAGGACGTCGTTATCAGGAGAAAGAAAACTGGCGTTCTACGGATCGGAGCGTAGAATGTCAGATCCCTTAATCGGGCAGGTAGGTTAGAAAATTTAAAAAGGGAAATGGATAGGTTAAAGTTAGATATAGTGGGAATTAGTGAAATTCGGTGGTAGGAGGAACAAGACTTTTGGTCAGGTGATTACAGGGTTATAAATACAAAATCAAATAGGGGTAGTGCAGGAGTAGGTAGCTAAGGTATAATTTTCAAAATTTCTAGGTGTATGCATTGATGAGGGGTTCAACTGGAAAAAACACACTGAGGATCTGCTGAAACGTTTGAGTTCAGCTACTTATGCTATTAGGGTCATTTCACATTTCGGCGATATACATCTGAGTAAATTAGCTTACCACGCCTATTTTCATTCTCTGCTTTCGTTTGGCATCATATTCTGGGGTAACTCATCATTGAGTAAAAGAGTGTTCATTGCACAAAAGCGTGTAATCAGAATAATTGCTGGAGCTCATCCAAGATCATCCTGCAGAGACTTATTTAAAGAGCTAGAAATCTTCACTGTAGCCTCACAATATATATATTCACTTATGAAATTTGTTATTAACAATCCAAACGAATTCAAAAGTAATAGCAGTGTACATGGCTACAACAATAGGAGAAAGGATGATCTTCACTACTCAAGGTTAAATCTAACTTTGGCTCAGAAGCGGGTAAATTATGCTGCCACGAAAGTCTTTGGTCACTTACCTAATAGCAACAAAAGACTGACATATAGCCATAGAGCATTTAAAAGGAAATTAAAAGAATTTCTTAATGGAAACTCCTTCTACTCATTAGATGAATATTTGGATATAGTAAGTGGGTAATTTACCAACCTCCACAAAAAAAATATTGAGTGTCATGTAATATTTTGTCTAATGTAATATCTTGTATAGACACCTTTTATTAACCTGACACGTTCCACATCATTACGAACTACATTAAAATATTTTGTAAATAGTCAGTGGGGACTTGAAGTAATTTGCCATCAGTCAGACTTCAACCCAGTTTGATAGTGAGGACTGATTTGTCTTCATCACTGATTGACGGTGATTAGGATTATTACACCACGTCTCGATCAGACTTGCATTCATTCATGTTAGAGTGAATTTAGTTTCCAAGAACTTATCTGCAAGCACCACCTGTTCTTTCCACCTATTTCATTTTTGTATATTGGAGGCTCAAGCCATCTTCAGTTCACTTAATTACGTTGCAGGACTTCTCACCAGACTACTTATTTCCATGTAATTTAAGAACAATAAAATTTGTTTATTAGACCTCAGCCATGTGGTATATTTAAATTTGCAGTACGAACGACAAACCTAAACTTTTTTTAGAATTAATTGGTATGGTACATCAGACAATTCCAGTACTTTATCTATTCATTATTAAAGCGACAATATCTGTAAAAACAATCAATCATCTCAAAGAGTACCCAGTTACATTGTTGCAATCCCATCTCTACAGTGCCTGCTGCATAACCATCAGTTTTTGAATAGTCTTCGTATTAAAAGTCCATATCTCCCTGGCATAAATTAAAACTGATAATGCATATTGATTGTTAGCTGTCCTTTTCAGACACATGTTAGGCATATTTTTCAAAACAAAATTTGTTTTAACCAAGGCACGGCAGGGCACTTCTACTCTTCTGAACATTTATTTTGTTGCCCACCCCTTTGTATTTCAGTTTTACTAAATACAAAAATTTGTTAACTGGGTGTACATTTACATAGTTAATAGGACAGTTTTGTTATGGAATTGGAGTACACTGTACATTACCTTGGTTTTATTATAATTGATTGTAAGGCTAGTTTCATTCTTGAATCATTAACTTCTTCCATTTGCTATTGAAGTTAACCTCTATTAGAGTCTAATAGTGCGATATCACGAGAAAAGTAAGGGCAGTTCTGATATATTCCATTAACCCGTATTCCTTCTTGGTTATCCCAGTTAAAAGATCTGAAAACTCCCTTTAGGAATTCTAAGAACAATTTTGGTGTTGGGGAATCTCGTTGCCTAAAGCCCTTTCCAGTTTCGAATTTTTCACTATTCCGATTACGTCTAATGGCTGTAGCACTGGTATATACACTTGTCGGTGTACTAATGTAAGCTGAATCAACGCCTTGATCCTCAAGGGCTGATAGTCAAATTTTTTTGGAACGGAGTAAGAAGCTTTCTCAAAATCTATAATCACAGACAAAGTGCTAATTTATATTGACTGCACCGACCTTCAATTTCTTCCACAGTTTCTGAGTGATCCATTGCACTACATTCACTTCAAAAGTCAGCTAGTTATTTTGCCAGGTTAAAATCCAATACATCTGTGATAATTTTACCGGATGTCTGCATATACAGGGTGGTCCATTAATCGTGACCGGGCCAAAATCATACGAAATAAGCGTCAAACGAAAAAACTACAAGGAACGAAACTTGTGTAGCTTGAAGGGGGAAACCATATGGCGTTATGGTTGGCCCGCTAGATGGCGCTGCCATAGGTCAAACGGATATCAGCTTCCCTTTTTTTAAACAGGAACCCCCATTTTTATTACATATTCTTGCAGTACGTAAAGAAATACGAATGTTGTAGTTGGACCACTTTGTTTGCTTTGTGATAGATGGCGCTGTAATAGTCACAAACATATGGCTCACAATTTTAAAAAATGTTTAAATGGCTCTGATCACTATGGGACTTAACTTCTCAGGTTATCAGTCCCCTAGAACTTAGAACTACTTAAACGTAACTAACCTAAGGACATCACACACATCCATGCCCGAGGCAGGATTCTAACCTGCGACCGTAGCGGTCGCGCGGTTCCAAACTGTAGCACCTAGAACCGCTCGGCCACTTCGGCCGGCGCTCACAATTTTAGACGAACAGTTGGTAACAGGTAGGTTCTTTAAATTAAAATACAGAACGTAGGTACGTTTGATCATTTCATTTCGGTTGTTTCATTGTGATAAATGTACCTTTGTGAACTTATCATTTCTGAGAACGCATGCTGTTACAGCGTGATTACCTGTAAATACCACATTAATGCAATAAATGCTCAAAATGATGTCGGCCAACCTCAGTGCATTTGGCAATACGTGTAACGACATTCCTGTCAACAGCGAGGAGTTCGCCTTCCGTAATGTTCGCACATGCATTGACAATGCGCTGACGCATGTTGTCAGGCGTTGTATGTGGATCACGATAGCAAATATCCTTCAGCTTTCCCCACAGAAAGAAGTCCGGGGACGTCAGATCCGGTGAACGTGCGGGCCATGATGGTGCTTCGACGTCCAATCCACCTGTCATGAAATATGCTACTCAATACCGCTTCAACCGCACGCGAGCTATGTGCCGGACATCCATCATGTTGGAAGTACATCGCCATTCTGTCATGCAGTGAAACATCTTGTAGTAACATCGGTAGAACATTACGTAGGAAATCAGCATACATTGCACCATTTAGATTGCCATCGACAAAATGGGGGCCAATCATCCTTCCTCCCATAGTGCTGCACCATACATTAACCCGCCAAGGTCGCTGATGTTCCACTTGTCGCAGCCATCGTGAATTTTCCGTTGCCCAATAGTGCATATTATGCCGGTTTGCGTTACCGCTGTTGGTGAATGACGTTTCGTCGCTAAACAGAACGCGTGCAAAAAATCTGTCATCGTCCCGTAATTTCTCTTCTGCCCAGTGGCAGAACTGTACATGACATTCAAAGTCGTCGCCATGCAATTCCTGGTGCATAGAAATATGGTACGGGTGCAATCGATGTTGATGTAGCATTCTCAACACCGACGTTTTTGATATTCCCGATTCTCGCGCAGTTTGTATGCTACTGACGTGCGGATTAGCCGCAACAGCAGCTAAAACACCTACTTGGGCATCATAATTTGTTGCAGGCCGTGGTTGACGTTTCACATATGGCTGAGCACTTCCTGTTTCCTTAAATAACGTAACTATCCGGCGAACGGTCCGGACACTTGGATGGTGTCGTCCAGGATACCGAGCAGCATACATAGCACACGCCCGTTGGGCATTTTGATCACAATAACCATGCATCAACAAGATATCGACCTTTTCCGCGATTGGTAAACGTTCCATTTTAACACGTGTAATGTATCACGAAGCAAATACCGTCCGCACTGGTAGGAATGTTACGTGATACCACGTACTTACACATTTGTGACTATTACAGCGCCATCTATCACAAAGCGAAAAAAGTGGTCCAACTAAAACATTCTTATTTCTTTACGTACTACACGAATATGTAATAAAAATGGCGGTTCCTATTTTTTAAAAAAGACGCAGTTGATATCCGTTTGACCTATGGCAGCGCCATCTAGCGGGCCAACCATAGCGCCATCTGGTTTCCCCCTTGAAGCTAGACGAGTTTCGTTCTTTGTAGTTTTTTTAGTTTGATGCTTATTTCGTGAGATAAAGCCCGGTCACTATCAATGGACCACCCTTCATATACCGGGTGAGCCAAAAGTCAGTATAAATTTGAAAACTTAATAAACCACGGAATAATGTGGCATGAAAGGTAAAAATTGACCCACATGCTTGGAATGACATAGGGTTTTATTAGAACCAAAAAAAAAAAACAAAGTTCACAAAATGTCCGACAGATGCGCGTCGTGTGCTGATGATCGTGTGCTCAGCCGCCACTTTCGTCATGCTTAGCCTCTCAGATCCCAAGACCTCAGTCCGTGCGATTATTGGCTTTGGGGTTACCTGAAGTCGCAAGTGTATCGTGATCGACCGACATCTCTAGGGATGCTGAAAGACAACATCCGACGCCAATTCCTCACCATAACTCCGGACATGCTTTACAGTGCTATTCACAACATTATTCCTCGACTACAGCTATTGTTGAGGAATAATGGTGGACATATTGAGCATTTCCTGTAAAGAACGTCATCTTTGCTTTGTCTTACTTTGTTATGCTAATTATTGTTATTCCGATAAGACATTTTTTGAACTTTTGTGTTTTTTTGGTTCTAATAAAACCCCATGTCACTCCAAGCATGTGTGTCAATTTGTACCTCTCTATCTACATTATTCCGTGATTTATTCAGTTTTCAAATGTATACTGACTTTTTGATCACTCCGTATGTAGTGCAATGCAGAGGGCACAATGTATCAAGAATTCTATCAGCTGTTCTGCAACTTGGTGGAATTGTGTGTAGCGTAGTTGCCAGTTCGAACTCCATCACCAGAAATATTTTTTAATTAGTTTTACCATTTCTGCAACATTCTCGAAACTTCTTATGTTTGTGACGTTTGCATATTTCAGAATATTTTGCGTTTGTGTGAAGAGCAGCGCTCTGGAGTTCAGTTCTATTCTGGCTGTACGTTGGTGCTTTGAGTGTTGTACTTCACAGACGACGCTGCTTTAGAAACTGGACTTTATTGTGGTTATGATGTGCCGCTGTGTAGGCACAGGTACGTCCAAACATTTCCGTTATCGTGGCTCCAATTAGGCAACGTAAATGCCGTCGTCGATGTGTGCAGGAACCGACAAACAAGCAGTATATCGTTCCTAAAGTTTGTATATGCAGGATACCAATGGATCCCAAAATAGCAATAAGTCAACTGCACACCAGGCATCCAACAGCATTATTTGGAGATGCGGAGACTAGACTAAGTGGCTGAAAGGATTCGCCGTAGTCGCTGAATGGGTTCACATGATATTTTTGACAAGTGTGCTCTTTCACTTCGACAGCACAACCCAGCAGTGGTTTGAGAACAACCAAGGGAATCTCCATAGCTCAACAAACTCCAGGCTGAACTAAACAAAATATTTTGTGACAATCAGCAGTAAGTTTGCTTAGCATAAGGACAGATGAAGATTATGGCCCAACGTTAAGAGGAAACGAAGCAATCTTACATATAGAATGTTTTAGCACTATGTCACATTGTGGACCCGAATGTGACACAAGCTAACAAAATCCCACATTTTTTGAGAAGATTCGCTAAAGACACGGTCCAAGTTCTTACAGTAGAGGATGTCACAACAAAAGAGGGATTCATCAAACGATGTCAGTACATCGAAGAAATGCAACAGATAAGAAGAGCTGTGAGTGATCCCCGAGAGTTGCCTCTATGGCAATAGCTTAGACCACCATGACCTCACCAGTGTAGTGAGAGAAGAGATAGAGCATTTTATATCAACCATAACTGTAAGTCCGAGTAACCAAGAGAAAGTAAGCATGAATATCGACCCTATACGTCGGAAGGTAATACAGAAAGTTGAAGAAGAGGTGTGTCGACGTTTTCCACCAATCTCCGCCACCAGTCGAGCCCGTGAGAAAGAATGGTCTTGACCAGACCGAACTTATGCTGGGGCTGTAAAACAACAACCCAGCATCCAGCCATCGAAGGTAAGAACAAATCGTCCACTGAAGAAGAGATATTTGGAGGATGGAGAACAATACGCCGTTATATTTTCACTGTGAGTGCCCCAGACACTTCGTCTGCTACAGCAGAGAAAGAAGACGAGGGAATCGTCGATAATCATAAAGCCACCAGGCATCAATCATCACAACAGTTCTATTCACGCCAGTCAGCCGCAGACGATTATAGTCGATCTGTGGGATGAAACTTATCGCTGTACTCTGGAAGAGGTCGTATCCCAAACCGCCGAAGCCGTTTACCACCGTCATACAGACCGATGCAACAATGAGTAGAAAGATTCTTCATCAAAATTGTATAACAATATTTTAGCGTTTTCTTACTTTTGCTTCAAATCTTAATTCTTCCATATATCCTTAACACACAACACTGAACTTATTACACTGAATATTTAATACTAAGCGACTGCCCACTCCGGAGCATCGCAAAACACACTGCCAGCCTCTGGCGCGCTACTCCTACTACTCCTGAGCAACAATTGCCTACTACTGCGAGACCTAACATAATCTCTTTCTTGCTCTTACTCTGCCTCAGCAATAGCTGCCTCAGTCTTCAATCACACGTACGTCTATGTAATCTATACATCGCTCATGCTCTTGGATAATACGTTAAAATTTACAATTTTCATTATACGCCAAGATTCACAGGGCCGCTAGCGTTTGCTTTAACATGGCCGTAGTCAATTTTATAGTCGTTACATCAATCAGGGGAGCAACGACTTCCAGTACAAATAAGACTCAATATCAACCTCAGTGGTCACTAACTCACGTGGCGGACTAGAATATATGACAACTAATTTATGGCTGGCTCTGAGCACTATGAGACTTAACTTCTGAGGTCATCAGTCCCCTAGAACTTAGAACTACTTAAACTTAACTAACCTAAGGACACCACACACATCCATGACCGAGGCAGGATTCGAACCTTCGATCGTAGCAGTCGCAAGGTTCCAGACTGTAGCGCCTAGAACCGCTCGGCCACTCCGGCCGGCCAACTAATTTCTGGCCCGAATGACAAGAAGACACTGAACAAGTTGCAATTAAGAGAAATTTTAAAAATCATCGAATATGGCATTCAGATAATTTCAAACAGAGGCACCAAAAGGTAAATTTAACACTTGATACAGAGTCATGGAGAACCACAGGCAATCCTGCGTAGCGGCAGCAACACGGGAGCACATGTGTCCATCACGTAACGAGTACCTTATACCCAAAGAGCAGAACAGATGGCAACATAAAATGAACAGCACTCCAACGCCCACATCAGTAACTATATCACTTTAATCTAGGGTAAACCGACTGAGTTGATATAAGGACCACGTATTGCGGACCAAAACAACTCTACCGACCACCGGCCGCGCAGGCAAGTGCACGCCCGTAAGCTCCGTGAACAGCTCACCGTACGTCACATGTGCCTCTTCTCTCTCTCTCTCTATCTATCAATCTCTCTCTCTCTCTTTCCCTGACTACGACCGACTGCCTGCCCATGTGGTCAACAACCCGCTCCAAGGAACTACAGACAAAGACTCAAGTAAAAGCGATCGAAGCGCCACCCGGCGACTAGGCAGAGACGGATCGCGTCAGTAGACAAAGCTGTAAAAAAATAGAACGAGCCGACACGGCTCAAATGGAAAATTGTGTAAGAGGAACTATGATCCAATGGGGTGGAAATGTTTGCTCGATATCCCAGTTCATCTGCAGCCAGCTAACCTGAAGAACTTCCACGATGCTCAAACAACTGGTCACTTTGGATTCGTGAAGACTGTAGACAGAATCAGACACAGGTATCGCTGTCCAGATCTCTACCAATCTGTTACGCACTAAGTGTTTCTCTATAAGGAATGCCAACGACAGAAACACCAGTTGCAGTTACCTTTGGGGCATCTGATACCAACTCCGCCTGAACCAACGTTTTCCACCTAATCCAAATCGAACTCTTTGGGAGGTCCCCAAAGTCGACGAACAAGATTCGACTGATCTGCTCTACTCCACTTGCTATGCTGTCAGAAAAGCTGTGCCAACTGCAAAAGCTCCAGAGAAGGCAAAGTTCCTTGTAGAAGGAATAATTTGGAAGTATACATAGTGATGATCTCTGATCGTGGAAAAGTTTTCCAATAGAGATTAACATCAGAGGTAATTTCACTTCGTGACATCATCAGCGGAATGATAACTGGCAATCGTCCACAGACGAGTGGTCTCACAGAACGCTTTAATAAGACGTTGGTAGATATGCTCTCGATGTACAGGGTGGTCATAATTAAACTTTCGCTATATGAGAGAGCTCCCATGAAAAACGAGTGATCGTAGGACAATGAAACATTGTGGGAAGGTTTGTAAGGACATGATGAAGAGAAGAAAGGAATAAATCTCTGACGGAAACACATTTTAATTTCAACATTAACGGGTAACCTTTTTTTAATTGCATACTATGTCTGCGTTCCATGGTAAAAAATATGACTATTATCTGTACCCACAACAGCCTGGATACCATTTCACAATTGCGAATTTTTCGAACGGTGGATCATGGAATATACAGGGTGGTTACAATTAAACCTTGGCTATTTGAGAAGACGCCCATGACAAAGTGATCGTAGGACAATGAAACTTTGTGGAAACATTTTGTAAGGACAAGCAGAAGAGAAATAACGAATAAACCACTGAAAGAAACGCATTTTAAATTACACATGAGAGGGTAACATTCGTTAACTGAGTGCCCTGTTTACGTTCCAGGTTACAAACGTTGCTCAGTGTGATGATCATTTGCATCCACAACAGCCTGGAACCGCGCTAGAGATTGTTCTACTGTTGCCCGAAACAATGGTAGACCAAACAATGTTAGACCATGGCATGTTCAGCTGTCTTGACACAACTTGTGTACTGCTTGAAGATCGCACATTGCGTCCAGAATTCTCAGTCATGGCACAGTAACTTCTTCAACAATTTGTGGCGCTATTGGTTGTTGGCCTCTCCCAAGAGCAACTCCCAAATTGCCAGTTAATTCGAACTTGCGGCTTATGTTCTTCAACCCCAATGCAGAAAGAAGACCTCTCTGTATCCCTTTAGTGCGTCGACACGCGAAAACACTTTTACGAGTGAAGCCCTGCTCACGTTGTCCAGGCGCATGTTGACTGTCTGCAACTGCAATGCACACTGATACCTGTGTTTTAGCCCTAGGTCGCCGTACCAGTACCGGCACCTAATGGCAAGACATGACACCAACCCCACTAACAACGCAAATCCTGCAGTGCACAGTTCTGTGAAGTTGGGTATACATACGGTAAATAGTTCTCTGCCTACACTGGCTCAAGAAGCGAAAGTTTAATTATAATCTCCCTGTATGTTGATGTCAAATACAGAGACTGAGACAGAACACTGCCTGTCGTGACATTCGCATATAACACAGACAAGTAAGACACTAGAGCAGCAGTCTGCATTGTTGTGGGATGTATCCAAGATGGCGGCGATGACGTTATCCAAGATGGCGGCGTGTAGACTTGGCAGCAGCGCATGACGTCATCCAGATGGCAGACATGACGTCATCCAAGGCGGCGGATTTTGGCGGGAAGTTTGAATTTTGGTGGGAAGATAGGTCACCTCCACTAACCGAAACCTCCTCCCCTCCGGCAGGAAGTTCAAATTCCAACAGGATAATGCATCATGCCACTGTTATCTCTACTAATGTAAGAAAATCGCGGGAAGATAGGCCACTTGGCTACCTCCACTAATCTAAGTCACCTGACTGCCCCTTCCTCCTATGAACTGGCGCCAAGTTTGAATTTTGGCTGTAAACAAAGGTCAATTCGCATACCTCTACTAAGCTAAGAAAATGGCGTGATAGAAAGGACACTTGTACCAACTGTCAGTCACCCAACCGCCACCTCTTCCTCCTAAGGATTCATGGGAAAAGGACTTGGACATAAGTCTTTATTTAAACAATTCCATGCAGTAGAACCATCTGGTGTGTTCACCATGAAATCCAGACTCCAACAGACTTAGTACACATCGCCACCACCAGTTGGCTCTCTCATATGTGATGTAATTCAAGATGGCAGCAACCAGTGAGTTCAATACAAGGTCCGGACTCCAACTGACTTAGTACACAGTAATGGTACCAGAGGGCGCTACTGTGACGTAAGGTGATGATGCAAGTACTGTTATCCAAGATGGCGGCGCACAATGTGTTCACCAAGAGCTCCACACTCCAATTGACTTAGTACACAGTACTGGCACCAGATGGCACTGCCGTCCATGACGTCATCTGATGATGCGACTACCATTATTCAAGTTGGCGGCATACATTATGCTCAAAACGAGGGCTAGTACATATTGACACCACCAGGGAGCGCAACCGCGAATGCCACGCCCACCTGGACTTGGAAGGAAATAGTCTCCACCACGATCCCCAACCTACCGCCATGGTCCCTTACCAACCCATGTTGTCGGGCTAACGTACACTAACATGCACAAACGTGTACTAAAGTGTACTAACGCATACTAAAGTGTGCTAACGTGCACTAATGTGTGCTAATGTGCACATCACATGTCGACATCCAAGATGGTGGGGGGAAATGGCGGGAAAACGACTCTGCCTATGATGGACATACATTTTTATTTTGCAAGCAATTACTCTACCACAAGATCTAGACTCCAACTGACCTAGTACACATTACTGCCACTAGAGGGTACTGTCATCCCTCCTGTGACCTAATCCCAGATGGTAGTCTGCATGGGGAAAAAGGTGCGAAAATGACTCAAGCTGTGCTGGGCTGCTGCAGAGAGTAAGGAAGGAGTGCACTCTGTTTATTTTGGAACATTTTATTTATTGATGGAGTATATTTGTCAAACTGACGCAAAAAACTCGCCCTAATGTACTTGGGGCCACAATACACACAGTCTGCAGACATTCAAACAACTCCTAATTTACCGAAATAATTTCAGTACATATATGCAGACTTCATCTAAATAATGCAGCACAGTGATGTGTAGACACACTGTAAACTGTCCAAATAACGCATAGCACAGCCTACAGACCCGCTCACAAAATAATGCAATCAACACATACAAGCACTGTCCGCCACCCCCTGTCCACACAGGAGGTTAGCAGCAACCACTGCCAAGTGATGTGGTCATCAGCTGTCAGACCACATACATGCCCGTTAAGGTCCTCACACAATGAGGCCGTGGCGCCCCTTTCATATTTGACACCAGAGAAATCCATATCCAAATACGTGTTCACCAAGACAAAGGTGCTGGCACGACGGGCCAGGGACTCGCGTGCTGTCACAGTCGCGAGCCACCGCCGGACGCATGTGAAAGTTGCATCCATTTTCAGGTATACAAGCACTGTTATACTGGCATTACAGAACTCCAAGGCGCAGACCCCATATGCGAGACACCCCTGGGCAGCACGTGTCTTTACCGCTGATGACAGAATAGCACAAGCTGCTTCCCCCTAACGGAACATACGAACTGCACTCAGCTGTGCGTACCCGCACTGGCGTGGCTGATGCCTCGCCGTGAAACTTCCACATTGTGACTCGCAGTCTAAAAGGTTCTCAACCTTATACTCATGTCACGTGACTATCTAAAAAACAAGAACTGAGTCGACCTCGTGGAAATTGTATAGTGTCCCAGAAATAGTTAACGTTCGCTTTCTTGATGTCTCAGCTTGTATGCACGAAAATTCTTGCCCTAACAGAACCTGTTTACGAAAATAGCGCAGAATAACGTCAAATACACTCCTCCCAGCGCTCCTAATGTGCTACCCACTCCGTGTTACCCTTCCTGCTATCAACATACACAACAGTTCTCACCGCTATGTAGAGGCTCCTATACCCTAGCACAAAGGATGTGAATGAATCGAGCATTATGATTGGCTTTTATCGAATTTACCCGCCGAATTACTGTTGTCGTCGGTATCGAAGCACCAACCTTTTCTTTCTTTCTGCAGACGGGACTTTCAGCGGTAAAATTATTTTGCACAGATCGCTAAGGTGCATTGACAGTTAAACCCATAAAGTTGTCTATAGATCATCAAATACATACCAGACTCACAAGGACATTAGAGGCCAGGAACATATCTACCAGTGTAACTACAATTAAATATTACGATTGCTGCTACAGTCTCACACCGATCGATGTACAGGTAATGTCTCCTCTTGACGGCTGTGCTTCTGGAACGAATCTCAGTATCTATAGTGCACATAATTTTTCACGTAAAAAATCTCTCGAGGTTATCGATGTGCTGAATCTATACATACCTGACGACAGGACACACAGTCATCCTCTCTAGTCATGCCACAACATAAACCACAGTAACTATACAATGGATATTACAGTAATTTCTGGTAATTAGGTCGGAAGGTGAAGGACATTAAGTCACATAATAGTCTTCATTGAGAATTACACTAGTCTAACAACTGATTTGAGTAATTGGTGGCACTCATCACCCAGTTACTGAACATTTCTGTACCATGTATGTAGTATTACAGAATACTGTTCATAAATCGTTTGTTTACACAGAGCATTGGCACTCATTGCCCAGCTACAAACCATCAGAAGTCATCATTCAAAACAGGAGCTAATTACGGCATAGTATTACAGAATAATGTTCATAAATCGTTTGTTTACAGAGAACATTGGCACTCATTGTCCAGCTACAAACCATCAGAAGTCATCATTCAAAACAGGAGCTAATAAATGGCATAGTAATAACATAATTCACTTAATTATAGTAATCATTGGCATCATAGGTCATCTTATTACAGTAATCAGTGGCATTCATTGGCCAGTTACAAAGCATTTTTTTTTGTGCTAGCAATGCTTTGCGTTGGGATCGATAATTAATAACAATATTTGCTTTTGAGTCACTGCTGCAAATGAAGATGTGCAAAGTCATTCGTCATGAGTCAGCTGTAGCAAGATTATGAAACAAGTAGAGTGTATGTGATCACATTCATAAATGACATAGGTTTAATGAACAACTGCTTATAGCAAATTAATTTCATGAATAATTTCTCCTGCGAAATGGATTATTAAACTGAAAGAAGAAACGCATATTGTGCTGAAAAGTAGTGAACTTCGAATTAACAGGTAGTGAAATGTGTATAAAAATATATATGTTCTCTAGCTGTCCTTTCCAAAACCTTCAGTCATCATACTATGCGATATAAGACATACTGTCAAAACGAACTGCAACAAATACTTAAATAACTACATAGCATAAATACTTAAACTTCAACATTAGCCTCATCTGTAAAGAAAAAACTTCATTATCCATATTATCGTAACTCCATTATTATCATCACCCGTAAAGAAAAACTTCGTTATCCATAGTAGCATATTCTTCATCATTATTCATCACCATTCATTATCATCTGCAAAAAAAGTCACTTCATTATTCATTATACAACTATTCCTTATTTCTAGCATATTTCATCACTAAAACTAAGATGTGTAGTTCTGTCTGACAGCCTGCATCAATCGCCTTGTATTCAGAAAGAAAAAATTAGTTAAGACTGCTATTCTACGATGTGTATAGTATATTCTTGTTAATGCTTGTTAATTCTGATCCATTTACTCTTCCTCACGAGGTATTGCATCTTCTTTCGTTCATTCCGAAGGTGAAATTCCCATTTCTATTTAATTTATTTCTTTTACACGTGATTTCTTTCTGAAAATGATGAACAAAGATTAATGTCTTGCATTTAAATCATGTACCCATTAAATAGAAACTGGTTTCTAGTGATATAATTGAGCATACAGCATAGCATGACGGAAAACGTAATTTGTCAAAAATACAGACAGTGTACAGGTGCAAAAATGTACACAGAGTATTACAATGTAGCAAAAAAAAAAAAAAAAAAAAAAAAAAAAAAAAAAAAAAAAAAAAAGTGAGATAGTCACGATGTTGAGATATCATAAGGCAAAAAGTCAAAGTCAACTGGTGTTTGTTATATCTTGAATATTTCATAGTGCATACAAACAAAACAGGAAAACAATCATACATGCATGAAAAATGGAAAATGTGCACAGTCTGATGTGAAACGACAAGAAAAGCGGCCTGCTAACCTTACCTTGCCGGGCACTTGCCAAGAAAAAATACGACAATCATCAGTAAGTAGTCACATAAATATAATTGCATAAGTGGTCATAAAATGTGTAAGTTCATCTGGAAAAATATGCACGGTCTCATGTGTAACGACAAGAAGAGCGACCTGCTAACCTTACCTTGTCGGGCACTTGCCAAGAAAAAATACGATAATCATCAGTAAGTGTTCATGTGAATATAATTGCATAAGTGGTCATAAAAAAAATTAAGAAATGGCATTACAGTGTGATAAATCATAAAGTATGTTCATTCAATAAAAGGTTTGATGTTGGAGACGTGATGGTTCCCTTTGCTTTTTCTGGTTCTCAAAGTTTCGACGTGTACTACATTGGGGTGAGGAATGCTGCGAATCCGATACGGACCTGCGTATAGAAGTTCAAATTTACTACACCTACCTTTTCCTCTGTTGTATAAATAGTGTGTACGTACTAATATCTTCTGTCCAATGTGAAAGTCACGGCGTGTACAAACCTGTTTTTGCTGTCTTCTCCGGCGCTCTGCGGCACGTTTGATGTTGTTCAGCGCAATGTCAATTATTTCATGGTGTCGTAGTCGACGAGATGTAGGAAAGGTCACTAATTCTTTAATTTTGTTAGGTGGTTCAACATTTTTCATTATAACAGACGGAGATAGCATAGTAGATTCATTTGGTATGGAATTAATTACATCCTGGAATGAGAGTATGTGTGTGTCCCAATCAATATGTTTTTTATGGCAGTATATTCTACACAGTTTACCAATTTCTTTCATTAATCGTTAACAAGGGTTCGAAGAAGCATGGTACCTGGATATATAGATCGGAGAAATGTTTCTAGCTCGTAACATACGTGTCCATATAGCAGATCGAAACTGTGGTCCATTGTCGGAAATTACTTTCAACACATGCCCTACATGAAATAGAAAATGCTTTACAAATGCTTTCGAAACAGTTTTAGCGGTAGCTTTGCGTAACGGAGTGAAGGTAACAAATTTTGAAGTGAGTTCAACAGCGACAAAGATGTAGCAAAAATCTCTGTTAGTTCTGGGAATCGGACCAAAAGTGTCTACAGCGGCCATATGTCTCAATTTAACAGGTACAATGGGATGTAATGGAGGAATATGTGAAGTCGTGTCTGATTTAGCTTTCTGGCAGATTTTACATGACGCTAAAACTCGTCGTATACGTTTTGCCATGTTGGTAAAATAACAGTTCTGTCTCAGCATAAGTAAACATTTTCTGACTCCGTAATGTGCGTAACTTAAATGAGTATACCAGATTCATATGTTAACAAGTTCGTCAGGAATGCATAATAACCAATTGTTGCTGTCAGCGTGAGAGCGGCGAAACAGAATGTTATTGCGTATAGTGTAATGGTTTCTAATGGTAACATTATTCCTATCTTGCCAAAGGTGTTTAATTTCTTTCCATACGTTGTCTCTATTCTGCTCTTGTGCTATGTCTTGTAATGACGACGAAATAAAATTTTCAAATGCAACTTGTTGAATGTACATGACGCAGAAATTTGCTTTGCAGAAGTTGCTTGCGATGTCTTGCTGATTGTTGCTGAGAGAACGAGATAGTGCGTCTGCTACAATATTTTGTGTGCCGGGAATGTGAACAATTGTGAAATTAAATTCCTGCAAATAAAGTCTCCATCTACTTAATCTGTCGTGTGTAAATTTAGCCGAAAGTAAAAATTGTATCGCTCTATGATCTGTGTAAACGGTAGTGTGTCTTCCATAAAGAAAATGCCTAAATCTGGTAAAAGCCCATACAACACATAATGTTTCAAGTTCTGTAACAGAATAATTGCGTTCAGCAGGTGACAGAATGCGACTCGCAAAGGCTATGTTTTTCATTACTGTAGTGCCATCTTCTTCAATTTCCTGAAAAATGTGTACGCCTAAAGCGGTGTTAGAACTGTCGGTGGCAATGGAAAAATTTCTGGTAAGATCTGGGTGCGATAAAAGTGGTGCAATCAACAAAGCATGTTTCAAATAACATTCTTGAACAAGATTCTGTGTGTCAAAAGTATTGCTTGCGTTACTGGAAAATGCAACCTGTACTGTATCTAGTCAAATTCTATCTGACGCGTTATTATTTTCGGGAGGTTGCTGTGGCATTTCAACTATTTGAACTGTTCTGTTATTTCTTCCAGACGTATTACGTTCTGGATGATACCTACTGTCTGGTTCATTCATGATAATATGTTGTTGCTGATGTTCTTGCTGCTGATGAGATCGACTGTTATTAAACGTACGCTGAAAATTGTGCTCATTATTTTTACGTCTGTCGTGATAATCATTTCTATACGGTGTATTGCGATAGGAATTGAAATAGTGTGTTTTTTGTGCGTACTGATTTCCTTGTTGCTGTGCGTTACTATTTGTTGGAGCTGATGCTATACGTGCACGCGGCGAAACATTAAAGCATGGTTGACCTTGTACATTACATTGTTGGTCAGGTATGCTAACCGCTTGGTTTTGTTGCTATTGCGGTGAAAAACGTGTATTGTTACCAAAATGTGGTTGCTGTTGCTGATAATTTCACACATATTGATGATTAAATTTTTGTCAGGTATTAAAATTCTCATGGTTGTCATTTCTGGAGCGTCTAATGATAACTGTCACTTTCGGTAAAACTTGTCGTATCAGGTTTTCTTTACTCATTCTTAATACCAGATAGAGCAATAGTTGAAGAGCTGTTTTGATGGATATAAAGGATAGTAGAAGAGAAGGCAGCAGTGCAGAAAGCTAAAGATGAAACAGCACTACTATGGCTCGGGGCCCTGTGCACCCTACGGCACATATCCATTAAAGCGTAATGAATCCCCTGAGGTCTATTATGCGCTGCAAATAAATTTTAGCTTTTGCGTTATATGCAATGGCGCTGAAAAGTCAGAAGCAAATTGCTGTATCCTTACTAATTCTAGTGTCTGCATTACAGGTAATGGCGGTGAAAGTACAAAAATAAATCGACGTATCCAGTTCATAGCGTGTACCCGTGCTCTGTCATATTCAAATACCTTAGATTTTTTTACAGATACAAATTGCTTATAATCAACGTTATCGTCACTGAATGTGTGAACATGTTCACGATTACATAAGAACCTGTTTGTCTGTATCTTTTCGGATTCTAAGTCGCGTAGTCTCTGTAAATTACTTAAGTTGTACTGGCTGTGTGAGTCTGACAAATGTTCGCAAAGTGGCGTCTGCTGTGACGTGTTAGTGACTGAAAAATTTTTCATTTCTGTTGTTTTAAAACGTTCGTCAATTAGGCTGTTCTGTTGTTCACATTACCTATCGACTTCCGTATCCACAGTGTGTGAAAGTTCTGGTGACTTTAAATTAAACTCGTCGCGTATCTGTGTTGCGTTTTCTGAACATTGTTCAGTGACTGCATTAATTTCATTTCTAAATGATTCTGTTGTGCCTGCATGTCTATTCTTTAATTCTTGTACAACAGATCTAATTTCTTCACTACTGTTACTAGCACAAACCTTAATTTCGTCACGTAATTGTTCTTTAGTATTATGACGTTGCACAGTAACGGCTGTAATCTGTTCACTAAGTTGTTTATTCTGTTCGTTAAGGTTGTCGTGTTTTTCATTCGACGGTTTGAAACTTTCATTAATTAGTTCATTAAGTTGTTTGCAATGGTTGTCGAAATTTTCATTAAGTTGTTTGTAATGGTTGTTAAGTTGTTGTTTCAAATTTTCACTAATTTGTTGTATGAGATTTTCACTAAGTTGTTTATTAAGTTGTAGCATTAATGCTATAACTCGATCCATGCTAAAATTAGCTGCTGCATTCTCTGTGCTGTTTGATGGCGTACCTGCAATTGTCACGTTTTGTGTAACCATTTGATTATTCTGTGATTCTCGAAAATGTTTGCTAATCGGATGTGCACTGTTGGTCACTACACCGGAACTAAATAAATCTGCCATATTTTGAGTACACTGTTCATTTTCGTTAGAAATAATAATCTGTTCATTACGTAAACTTTGCAAACCGGGTGTGTCAAGCTGGGCAGCGTTCATTGCAACAGAACGCGCCGCGTCATCCATTGTCGCTAAATTAACAGACGACACAATTGAATTCGTTTGCTCATCATTAGGATAAAAATCGTTACTAGTGGTCAGTAGGCACTGATTGTCTGTAAATGAAGGATTGTCATCATTACACTGAGTGTCGCAAACACTATCGGTCAAATTATTTGAGTCGGCTATTTCACTCATTACACATCGCCATGTACTGTTAACAGTTTTTCGCGGCCTTTTTCACAAATCAGAATTATTCACAATTGAAACAAAGACAATGCAAAAATGCAACAAACACAAATACAACAAAGAGCAACAAATTGCCGATGATCTGTGAAAGAAAAAGTGACAAATTAGTAAATGCGTTGCGCCAGATGCAAACTACATTTAAGTAAATAAGAGCAGATATATGACTACTTCTCAGAAGATTCACAAAGAAATACGATCCTGGCCGGATGTCGCCAAGTGTAACCTCCCCGCAACATTTAATAATTAAATGAAAATGTGAGCCATGCGTAAACTCCCCACAAAATTAAAATTAAATGAATTTTTCTAATACTGTAAACTCTGAACAAAACTGGCTCCGATTTATAGTCTCTGTGCAAAGAATGGTTCAAATGGCTCTGACCACTATGGGACTCAACTGCTGTGGTCATAAGTCCCCTAGAACTTAGAACTACTTAAACCTAAGTAACCTAAGGACAGCACACAACACCCAGCCATCACGAGGCAGAGAAAATCCCTGACCCCGCCGGGAATCGAACCCGGGAACCCGGGGGTGGGAAGCGAGAACGCTACCACACGACCACGAGATGCGGGCTGCAAAGAATGCATTCACACTTAACATTCCCACAAAATTCTTTTCTCATTTAATGTCAAATTCGAAATAGAAAAATTCCTAAACACCAAAATTAATAAACGACTACTACCGGACTGACTGCTACTACTACTGTCTCGCTACTACTACTGTCGACAGACCACTACTACTGTCGACTCGCGCGGTCAAGCGCAGACTAGCAACAGCTAACGATAAACTACTCTCTGGTCAGAGATTCTGTCATGCCTCGCCCATCGCTGGCTATGTATACATCTTACAATATACAATCTTCTGAAATTTGCACTTGATCACGAAAGCCGCCCATCTTACGATCGCGGTCTCAACTGAACATCATTCGACAATGAGCAAAGTGGATCTGGAAATAGCTTTCTTATGACTCGATATACTCTTCCCTTTGCTATCACAGTACTCCAAGTCAAATCCATACCCTCCTTACGACTGGACATAGTCATTTCCTTTACACAAACACATACTTTATAAACCTGACGCTCAAACTCGGACCTATCACGCATCCCCTACTAGCTGATTGCCTACGATACGAAATAAAACTGAGACAAAATTAGCAATGGCTGGACATGTCTCATAAGTTTTTTTTTCTTGCGAGTCCTACCACCGTGTCCTAGAAAGAGAGACGTAATCGACCAGATGTTAAAAAAACTCGATCGCAACAACTACTGTATGTTACTGTCACAAGTGGTCTTGGTTCTACAGGTCCACACAAGTATCCATGTTAAAAGCTATACCCGCTTTACAAATCGAAGTACAATATTACCTCTGAATGAGGTGATTTTACCAGGACAAATACCATTACGGTGATCGTAGGAATGTCTATTATGAGACCAACATGTAGCCCATCATACAACGTCGTGATAAAATTGCTGCATTTTGAAAGTGATTCGAAAAAACGGCTCTGAGCACTATGGGACTTAACTTCTGAGGTCATCAGTCCCCTAGAACTTAGAACTACTTAAACCTGACTAACCTAAGAACATCACACACATCCATGCCCGAGGCAGGATTCGAACCTGCGACCGTAGCGGTCGCGCGGTTCCAGACTGTAGCGCCTAGAAAGTGATTTGGCTAACGTGATATGTAAACGGTATTTGCGACTCCCTCACACCGCCGCAGCTAGATAATTCTATAGTATTTGTTGTGCATTCTGTCTTGAGACCATATCAGAGGTTCCGTGATATACCCAGTGAGTTATAGGCGATGACTGATTGAGAAGGAACACAAATAGTAGTAGTAGATGATGTGCCGATTGAGGTCGTAAGAACAAAGATCATGTACATTAGCTTCTCAGATCACTAGTGTTACGCTAACCGCTAGAAATGATGTCTTGGATTTGGAAACAGCTCTTTACATTCAAGCACATACCTGAGTTGGATCCTATTGACAATTCCTTTAATGATTATAATCACCACTCAATCATATTTCTGGCGCTCTCATATCTCGCAACGACTCACGTTCCTCGAACCTGTCTTCTACAGTAAAATTACAACCTGGTTTTAGCCAGTCCCTACACATCCTGCAGCTGCGCCCATTTCTACAGCTTCGCGCATGTGATTATTCCATTTTATGTCAGAACTGAGCAGAAGTCAGAGAAAACCATACCAACCACCTTCTGCAACCTGAGTTAGTGCGACAAGAGCATGTTTTGACCATTCTATGGAAATGCGCGCATTGTGGTGCATTCCCAAACTACATACAAGTATTACAGATCCGTGTCCATTCAAATCTATCACCCCCAACATACTATCATTCTTATTCTCTACCCCCAAACAGAGAAAAATTAAGAACTATAGGAGTCCCACTAACTTCATCTGATACAGAAGAACACGATGACACATAGCTGTGGCGCGGTCCAACACGGGGAAAGAGATTTCGCAATGCTTCCCCTGATTAGCGAAGCGTGCAGTCCTCCAAGCATTCCTAATGGTATACCCAGTCCCTAACCCAATTCACACCTCAAACTGCTGCTGTTACTGCCGCCTCTGTAGCATGATCCTATTTAATATACAGGCACTGCAGAGGCCACTTTAAAGTTTGATCACCTATACTCTAGGCGAATGATCGTATCCCACAGACTGTACTACATCACATGAGACGCTCCCTCTGGTCCTGGTTAGTTGCTTGAAACGCTGTTTTCTAACACGCTTTTGTACAATGCCAAACATTTCGTTTTTCTGCCACGACTTCGAGACCTGTGCCAAGTTCTAAACGGACATTAAGAAGTTCTAATCCACGGGCATTTGCAGAAAACTACACGTTGCACGGTGTAAATCATATTCTTACGGCGGATAGACAACATTCCATTACAACTACTGACAGCCTTGGGAGAGCCAGTACTGACAAACTCTACCATTTGGTGAGCAAGATGTATGAAACAGGCGAAATACCCTCAGACTTCAAGACGAATATAATAATTCCAATCCCAAAGAAAGCAGGTGTTGACAGATGTGAAAATTACCGACTATAAGTTTAATAAGTCACAGCTGCCAAATACTAATACTAATTCTTTGCAGACGAATGGAAAAACTGGTAGAAGCTGACCTCGGGGAAGATCAGTTTGGATTCCGCAGAAATGTTGGAACACGTGAGGCAATACTGACCCTACGACTTATCTTAGAAGAAAGATTAAGGAAAGGCAAACCTACGTTTCTAGCATTTGTAGACTTAGAGAAAGCTTTTGACAATGTTGACTGGAATACTCTCTTTCAAATTCTGAAGGTGGCAAGGGTGAAATACAGGGAGCGAAAGGCTATTTACAATTTGTACAGAAACCAAATGGCAGTTATAAGAGTCACGGGACATGAAAGGGAGGCAGTGGTTGGGAAGGGAGTGAGACAGGGTTGTAGACTCTCCCCGATGCTATTCAATCTGTATATTGAGCAAGCAATAAAGGAAACAAAGGAAAAGTTCGGAGTAGGTATTACAATCCATGGAGAAGAAATAAAAACTTTGAGGTTCGCCGATGACATTGTAATTCTGTCAGAGACAGCAAAGTACTTGGAAGAGCAGTTGAACGGAATGGACAGTGTCTTGAAAGGAGGGTATAAGATGAACGTCAACAAAAGCAAAACGAGGATAATGGAATGTAGTCGAATTAAGTCGGGTGATGCTGAGGGAATTAGATTAGGAAATGAGACACTTAAAGTAGTAAAGGAGTTTTGATATTTGGGGAGTAAAATAACTGATGATGGTCGAAGTAGAGAGGATATAAAATGTAGACTGGCAATGGCAAAGAAAGCGTTTCTGAAGAAGAAAAATTTGTTAACATCGAGTATTGATTTAAGTGTCAGGAAGTCGTTTCTGAAGCTATTTGTATGGAGTGTAGCCATGTATGGAAGTGAAACATGGACGATAAATAGTTTGGACAAGAAGAGAATAGAAGCTTTCGAAATGTGGTGCTACAGAAGAATGCTGAAGATTAGATGGGTAGATCACATAACTAATGAGGAGGTATTGAATAGGATTGGGGAGAAGAGAAGTTTGTGGCACAACTTGACTAGAAGAAGGAATCGGTTGGTAGGACATATTCTGAGGCATCAAGGGATCACCAATTTAGTACTGGAGGGCAGCGTGGAGGGTAAAAATCGTAGAGGGAGACCAAGAGATGAATAAACTAAGCAGATTCAGAAGGATGTAGGCTCCAATAGGTACTGGGAGATGAAAAAGCTCGCACAGCATAGAGTAGCATGGAGAGCTGCATCAAACCAGTCTCAGGACTGAAGACCACAACAACAACACGGCGGATAACATAACACGCCACACATTGGCTTATTTTTAATAAAAGACAGTTAAAACACAAACAAACTGGGAGATTTTTGCGGCATTGGCATAGGTTTCCAAACTACAGTCCAAATGTGATTCAGGAGCTCTACATTTAGACTCGTCTCTCACACTGACGGAATAGCGGATGGTTCTACGTTCGCTTTCGATTGATTTCTCGTATTGCATTCATGTACGCGATCAGTGTTTCGGTGCTATCCACCGTAGAAGGTGCTGTCCATCCACCAAAACTCTTTCCCCAACTCAGTCATTATGTGGCAACCAAAAGTGTGCCAGTGCATGGATGGTATGGAAAAGACACCATTGACGTACTCTAATAATAAGCATCACAGCTGATAGCATGAACAATTTTAGCATATTACAGTAACTTCAACACTGGCCAATGATGTGACAGCACGTTTCCCCAATTTCAGTATCATAGCTAAACCAGCCTTTCTCCACTTTACGAATATCATTCCGAACATGTATAGATGACTGTGCAATATGTCCATTCAGTGTTAATTCTCGAACACATAAATCATCAAAGTATACCAGACAGCACTCCACGTATTTCTATCACATTGAGCATAGTGTTTTAATTTACGATCTATCTCTCTGTGTATGGGAGTCACAGGGCATTCTCGCTCTCTTAGGGTAAAGTTAGAGAGTGGAAGACCTGTGGGGCGGCGGATGGCTATTTTACTGTTGTATAAATGTTTGAATGTAGAAACACTTCCTGGCCGATTAACCATATGTGGGGCGGCGGATGGCTATTTTTATCAGTTTTATGTTGTTTATATAAATGTTTGGTTTGTAGAATTTAAAACCAGTTCCTACTGTAGGGAAGCAGCCTACTCACGTCATAGTAAATTCACATCAGTCTTTCCATTGTGTGCCAGCCAGTCCGCTGTAACTAGCTCTGACGTCATAAATGTTGCACAATACTTTAAAAATCAAGTAAATAACCTAAAATGTTTCTAGCATGTCAGGAGTAATACTAAATTAATATGTGTTGAATATCAGTTCGATAACTTTAGCCATTTTCGAAATTTGGACGTTTTCCTGTAAAAATCATTGGCGCAACAGAAAAGAGCTAGAGACTTCAAAATTTATAATTAGATTCCTTTTTCATAAATATTTAATAGAAACAGTCTTCTGGATCTCACAAATTAAGATTTTAGTTGAAGTTCATGATTTTCTGGTTTTTGTCTTAAAAATTAAGGAAGCAAGGTAGATTAAGTAGGCTAATAAATAAGGCTAGGATGTTTAGATTTAAGTAGAATGGAGATCCGCTATAACCATAAGGATGTGAGAAGTTTCATTTGAATACCTATAAAACTATAGCGATAGCGTATCTCCAAAGGGCCAGTTCAGAGCTCGTCTACTGCGTGCAGTGTAATTAAATTAATTCTGTCGCCCAAAATATTTAACTTAGCCACGTCAAACTTTTATTATGATTACTTACCTGTGTGTTGAATGGACATTTAAATTAAGAGCTTCATCGGCCATCAGCAAAAGAAGCTGTGATTTATTCGGTAACTTAATGTGGTGCATTACTAGCCCAGTGGCTAGTCGGGAGAGCCGATTTGATCAGGCGTTCCCTTAGCCGTCCGCACCGTGGCTTTATATATAAGAACGCTGCGCGAGGAAGCAAGGCCCCAGTTCTCTCCAGAACTGCTGTATAGCACGCCATCTGTGTCGGGAGCCGCGTCGCGTCGGTGTCATTGCTACAAACAGCCTCGGATGCCGTATTAAGTTACTCGAGATACGCGTAACCATGAAATCAATTTCGTGTGAAGTGTTAATTGTGGGTTGACTTTAATTATCGATCTTCAGTTTGCGTATGTCGTATTTTCACGTGCCGCCGCGGGACAAACTTTCTACCATTAATTAGCGTGGCGTTGATGAACCTAATCATCAAATTATGGCGAGCATTCACATAAACGTTTAATTTGGACAGTTATAGTTGTATCAGCGCATTAGACTCTGAACTGCTCTGTTAGTTAGATTGTGTGGATTCTTTTGTTTTCATCTGTGACTTTCAGAATACAGGACGTTTTTTCACACTGTTTTTGATTATAAATCCCAGACAATCTCCTAATTCCTCAGAGCTATAAGCTGTAACTATAAGTGTATTCTCAGATGAAGTGGGCACTAGGAATTCTAATTACAGGCTTCACGTTTTGCTAATCACTTTCTGGTTGCCAATATTGTAGTTAGAGAGCCAGTGTTGAGAACGGCGAAAGACAGCATTAGTAACATTCTAAATAATAGGAACTGGTTTTACATTCTACAAACCAAACGTTTATATAAACAACATAAAATTGATAAAAATAGCCATCCGCCGCCCCACATATGGTTAATCGGCCGGGAAGTGTTTCTACATTCAAACATTTATACAACAGTAAAATAGCCATCCGCCGCCCCACATACACACGTAACACTTTCACTGTTCTATTACTCAGTTGCGTGTCGCATTTCACTCGCGAGTCCCAATATTTAAAAATCACTTTCACTTTACTCACAAGGGAACCTCCCCATCGCACCCCCCTCAGATTTAGCTATAAGTTGGCATAGTGGATAGGCCTTGAAAAACTGAATCCAGATCAATCCAGAAAACAGGAAGAAGTTGTATGGAACTATGAAAAAATAAGCAAAATATAAAAACTGAGTAGTCAATGTGCAATATAGGCAACATCAAGGACAATCTGAGCTCTAGAGCGCCGTGGTCCCGTGGTTAGCGTGAGCGGCTGCGGTACTAAAGGTCCATGGTTCAAGTCGTCCATCGACTGAAAAGTTTAGTTTTTTTATTTTCAGACAATTATTATCAGTCCGTCCGTCCGATGCAAGGTAACTGCGACGTAGTATGGGGACGCTACACCTAAACAAACATCGAAACACACGACGACGTCAGTCGACTACAGCACGCGGAAGAGAGAGTATTCCTGCTAACGAGGCTCCCTGGCTGGCAGTTGACTGTTCACTGCTTTGGACGAGTGTGCATTAAATACGTGAGATGTATCCCGTGGGCAATATGAATCCAGCAAATATAGCTCGCGACTTCAATAACAATCGTACGGTTTGCGGTGCGGTCGCAAAAGCACAGGCGCTAATCTTATTACAGTGAACAGAAACGTCAGTGAACGAACGGACAGATCATAACTTTGCGAAAATAAAGAAAGTAAAATTTTCACTCGAGGGAAGACTTGAACCAAGGACCTCTACTTCCACAGCGGCTCACGCTAACCACGGGACCACGGTGCTCCTAAACTCGCACTGTCCGTTCTGTTGCATATCTTGCACATGGCCTACTCAGTTTGTATATTTTGCTTACTTTTTCATAGTTCCACACAACTTCTTCTTGTTTTCTCGATTGATCTGTGTTCAGTGTTTCAAGGCCTATCCACTGTGCCAACTTATAACTAAATCTGAGGGGGGTGCGATGGGGAGGTTCCCTTGTCAGTTTCTTCCCGGCCGATGCACCATTTGTGGGGCGGCTGATAGGAAATTTGTTTTATAAATGTTTGAATATAGAAACACTTCCCGGCCGATTAACCATATGTGGGGCGGCGGATGGCTATTTTCATCAATTTTATGTTGTTTATATAAATGTTTGGTTTGTAGAATGTAAAACCAGTTCCTATTATTTAGAATGTTATTAATGCTGTCTTTCGCCGTTCTCAACAATGGCTCTCTAACTACAATATTGGCAACCAGAAAATGATTAGCAAAACGTGAAGCCTGTAATTAGAATACCTAGTGCCCACTTCATCTGAGAATACACTTATAGTTACAGCTTATAGCTCTGAGGAATTAGGAGATTGTCTGGGATTTATAATCAAAAACAGTCGTGAAAAAACGTCCTGTATTCTGAAAGTCACAGATGAAAACAAAAGAATCCACACAATCTAACTAACAGAGCTGTTCAGAGTCTAGTGCGCTGATGCAACTATAACTGTCCAAATTAAACGTTTAAGTGAATGCTCGCCATGATTTGATGATTAGGTTCATCAAACGCCACGCTAAATAATGGTAGAAAGTTTGTCCCGCGGCGGCACATGAAAATACGACATACGCAAACTGAAGATCGATAATTAAAGTCAACCCACAATTAACACTTCACTCGAAATTGATTTCATGGTTACGCGTATCTCGAGTAACTTAATACGGCATCCGAGGCTGTTTGTAGCAATGATACCGACGCGACACGGCTCCCGACACAGAAGGCGTGCTATTCAGCTTTTGGAGAGAACTGGGGCCTTGCTTCCTCGCGCAGCGTTCTTATATATAAAGCCACGGTGCGGACGGCTAAGGGAACGCCTGATCAAATCGGCTCTCCCGACTAGCCGCTGGGCTAGTAATGCACCACATTAAGTTACCGAATAAATCATAGCTTCTTTTGCTGATGGCCGATGAAGCTCTTAATTTAAATGTCCATTCAACACACAGGTAAGTGATCATAATAAAAGTTTGACGTGGCTAAGTTAAATATTTTGGGCGACAGAATTAATTTAATTACACTGCACGCAGTAGACGAGCTCTGAACTGGCCCTTTGGAGATACGATATCGCTATAGTTTTATAGGTATTCAAATGAAACTTCTCACATCCTTATGGTTATAGCGGATCTCCATTCTACTTAAATCTAAACATCCTAGCCTTATTTATTAGCCTACTTAATCTACCTTGCTTCCTTAATTTTTAAGACAAAAACCAGAAAATCATGAATTTCAACTAAAATCTTGATTTGTGAGATCCAGAAGACTATTTCTATTAAATATTTATGAAAAAGGAATCTAATTATAAATTTTGAAGTCTCTAGCTCTTTTCTGTTGCGCCAATGACTTTTACAGGAAAATGTCCAAATTTCGAAAATGGCTAAAGTTATCGAACTGATATTCAACACATATTAATTTAGTATTACTCCTGACATGCTAGAAACATTTTAGGTTATTTACTTGATTCTTAAAGTATTGCGCAACATTTATGACGTCAGAGCTAGTTACAGCGGACTGGCTGGCACACAATGGAAAGACTGATGTGAATTTACTATGGCGTGAGTAGGCTGCTTCCCTACAGACCCTCCTCACACTGTCATTGACCAGCCCATCCTGCAGCACCGTTAGCAAATTAATCTGCAACCGATCAGAAGTATACTGCTACACTCCACGTCTCGTGAATGAATAGAGCTTTCCGAGTCCTCACCCATCCAAGTGCACAAGACTTCTCGAGATGCGTCCATGTCGAGGAGGTTAGCACTCCTTATCGATGTATAGTAACAGATTTCAAAGTGCCGTGATGTAATAGCGGACGGTTAAGAAGAACAAGAAACAGACGATGGATCTCCAGACAGATGGAGTTCGACGCATTTTTACGTAAATCAACCAAGCCATCAACTCTAAAGTATTGTCCTAGACTCTAGGATCGGTAACTGCAAGGTATTGATAAGAGAGAACATAAACACACGCACTCCTAAGGCTACAAAGTTCTGCACTTAAAGCGGGCTATGATGTTAGATCGCTTGCGTTTCCAACCGATCAGTCGTATGGAATATAGCGCTGTTAATATTCCAATGAAAAAAATATATTTCAAGCGCAGGACATACATCCTTCTCCCCGGTTTCTCTACAAGGAAACAGATAAAAGCATAGAAGCAGCGTCCGGCATGCGAAAATTACAAGTCATTCCGTCACTAACTCTGTAAACAGCACATAATGCAGGGCAAATGTGTATACAGGGATTGCAGCGCCTCACAAGCACCTATCGCTAACTTAGTTAGGACGCGGAAGTCTCGATTTTACACCCAAGATGCGATAGGGGAGGGGGGAGGGGGGAATTGCAGAAATCAAAGTTAGTTTAGAGGAATGTGTTAAGTTTCATCACACATGAGATGGAAGTCCTCTGATAACCGACAGGTTTACCGTTAACGATCGCAAGTAGATAGTGCTCTAAACCACATACAGAACACGTGGCTGTATACGAGTAGAACGCAGGCTATGTCACGCGACTGATGCGTCCAGACAGAGCACTGGAAAAAAAATTGACCTGCAGCAACTTCTCCTTCTCTAGAATGCAACAGTCAACCATTAAATCGTACCTTGTTACAGCTCTATCTCAATCGAACACCCCATCCATCCTCTTTTATCCTTTAACGAAGATGCATGTAAGTTTAGAGGTGAATGGTTCTCTGTCCTCCTGAAAAGTATTAAATACAGTAGTCAGCTCGCGTGTATCACTGGCACCTCAATAGACACACAATATAATGCTGCCTCGACGGAAAAAAATTGACTGCCTCACTCATTCCCTTCGATTCGATGTCGACGTTTTCTCGTATTCCTCTTGCTGCCGCATACTTGTTCCCCTGTACAAATTGTTCCGTGCGAACCAGAAGATACACAAGAACTTCCTCAATTTTCCGCATTTCGATGTATATTCGGTTAATTTATATCTATTGCCGCCGAATAAATAAATATGTTTACTATCTTAAATTTGTGTTTGTGTTTTTATTTGTATAGACAAATTGTCACGTTAGTACACGTTTATGTGCCTGTCTGGACGTAACGCGTGATTGGGAGGCTTAATGTAGGAATGTACTCGACTGTATCCAGTCAGCTCCACATACGGAGAGCCTTCCCCCTTCTACACACGACAGCACACTCACTGACACTACATGCTCCGTGCTATGTCTGACTAGCAGTCATTCCTCGCCATGTGGCGCTGCTATCGTCTGGACGGGCTTATATCGATGGTATCTCGGTGGTCATAATGTTTTGGCTGATCAGTGTATGTGCGCATCACTGTCCCATGAGATTTGGCGCTTCAGTCTAATACAAACAGCTCATAGTGTTGTTGTTGTTGCTATATATAAAGAAAACAGATGCTGTCGCATTATCCATTAGAAGATGGATGGACGGAAATTAGCTATTGTAAGGACGCGATAAGTTGGCTGCCACCCCTAAGTACTGATCGTTAAAAGTCGGCACTGTTCGGAGAGCACCTCTCGTCAGCTGAGATCTGTTTCAGATTGCTGAACCTCAGCGATGTGATAGTAGTGACAATATGGTTGAGGGGTGAAGTGTTGTCGGTTTCACTGAAGGTGCGAATGATTTTGATTTAATGATAGCATTTGTGCTTATAATTAAATGCACTATTAAATATGAAACACCATCACAAAAGTTTGATAAATGTTTTAAATGTCAGTTTTCTTATGCTAACTGCATTGCTGTAAAACATCTTTAATTAGTTCACTATTCCTTGCCACACACAAGTAGTGAACTTGAAGACGACCGTAATGTGCATTCACAAATCCACGTTCTTTGTGTGTCAAAATATATACAGTAGCAAGTGATCGGTTCGAGTCGCGCACGTCCGTGCGTTGTCAGTGCTGGAAGACAAACAAGAAAAAATTCCACCTGTCGCATCCTCTAAAACCCCGCAGTGGCCACGCTCCGTACTCATGTGACTGACTTAAGGGTTGAGTTTACCCTGGTGCCCAAAATTAAAGCAACAAACTGCTAATTTCTCCGACCTGTGTCTAATTCACGATGTAATGATACAAATCTGTCAACAGATGTCTTTACAATCGTTTTCTGCACAGGAGATGGCATTCCGATCAACAGACAACCACGCCAGCAATGGCGTCGGGTAACCATCATGCAGGGCAGTGTTTGCAGGGTAGTCCAGCATCCACAAGCGCTGTGTACAGGGACACAGACGGTGTGGTATGGCACAGAGAAGACGCTTACAGACTTCCTGCTGTGGAGGGCCATAGGAAGAATGGAAGCAGGAGAGTCACGAACTGATGTGGCCCTAAGGCTTCATGTGAATCGTTCTGTTGTTTCTCGGATGAGTCGACAGTTTGCAGAGACCGCAACTGTATCTTGGAGACGAGGACAACGCCGATCACATGTGCCATCAGAAAGAGTGGACCATTAATTGGCTGTAATGGGACAACGGTACTACCTTACTACTGCACTGCAACTGGCATCTGACCTCACACCATCCCCTGGACGTTTGCATCGAGGCAAACGGTATACAGAGTTTCAGCAGAGTGACCTTTTTTGTTGGAGAACTTATAACGGTACATCCTCCCCCAGAACTGATATGAAATGTCCGATACCACATTTTTATTATATGCATCCGGATAGTTATTGGACAATTCAGTGCTCCCTAAGGCCTTGTATGTGTGTCTTTATATGTATTATTCTGTCCTATTTGATAAAAAAACTTGATATTCATTGCAAAGGCAAGTGGAATGTTCTGGAAGGACGTGCGTTGTCGTAATTATCTGTGGATTGTTGTCATTGATAAAATTGTGTACATATACTAAATTAAGTAACTAGTCAAGAAATTTAAGTAATAAGTCCTTAGCAATACATAACTAGAGACTGCAGAGATGTTAGCATGAAAAATCAATGCTTCTAATTAACAAAATGGTAATCTAAAAAATGGTTCAAATGGCTCTGAGTACTATGGGACTTAACAGCTGTGGTCATCAGTCCCCTAGAACTTAGAACTACTTAAACCTAACTAACCTAAGGACATCACACACATCCATGCCCGAGGCAGGATTCGAACCTGCGACCGTAGCAGTCGCGCGGTTCCGGACTGCGCGCCTAGAACCGCGAGACCACCGCGGCCGACCGGTAATCTAAAAATCGAGTGACAGAAGACCTCACTATCATGGGAAACAGCTTAAAAGTTAGTCCCAAGCAATGTATTTTCATTTGTTATTTATTTTTATTTCTTCCTCTGTAATTAGTATTCTTTGTAATTACATTTATAATTAACTCTCCAATTGTTTACTTCTCACAGTTTTCCAATTTCCAGAATTTGAGGCCTTATTTTTGCATTTTATGTATGTTATTGGATTAAGCACGAGCTCTATACTACCATTGAATATTAGTAACCAAATCCAAACCGTAATCAATTACGTAACTAAAATAATATGAGTGACAATATTGTAATTAAAGTTCAGAATGATTTTCTTATGGAAAACTAAAGATATTACTATAAAAGATTGTCACTGAATATTGTATTTTATACCTTATTCGGCTGTAACATCAGTTTCTTTACGTTTTGTAAATTTTAATTCTAACATCAAAATTGTACAAAATTAATAATGCTTTATTTTGGAAGTTGTTGTTAAAATTCTATATAAAGCGACGCTGCGAGAGGTCAGTTTTGAAGTCAAAGAGATCAGTGAAATCCATCCGTGTTTTTTTTTTTACGTGACGAGTGTGCAGTTCGGATGCCAATTAATGTGAAGAAATTTTGTGAAGAATGAAAATTTCGCATTCATTCATCAATGGAGCAGGCAGAAGAAACTTAAGTAACATTCAACATGAATCGTTACAAACTGCTGTATGTCTACGTCTGGCGTGTCTTCACAGAAGGGAACGTCTGGAGTGGAGCCGCCAACATGCCACTTGGACTGCCGAATGGTGGGCCAATGTTATTTTCACAGATGAATTCTGATTTGCTCTGGTGAGTGATGGTCGGTGGATTCGCATTTGGAGGGCATGTGGAACACGATTTCGGAACCCAAACATTGTGGAAATAAACCGATATCAAGGAAGATCCCTAATAGTGTGAGCAGGGATTATGTTGACCACTCGAACACCTCTTCATGAAATTGTATGGATGAATCAGAGACATTTAACTGCTGTCAGGTACAACGAGGAGATGTTGGGATCTCATACTCTGTTGTTGCAAAGTGCTGTGAGCTCAACCTTCATATTGATGGACGATAATGATCGACCTCAGAGCACGAGTGGTTGATCATTTTCTCGGGAACGGAAGACATGGCACGCATAGCGTGGCCTGCTCGCTCTCCCGATTTGAATCCCATTGGGATGCAGTAGGGAGACGGGTTGCATCACGTCAGCATCCACCAACCACTCTCCAAGATTTGTGAGCAGCTCTGTAGGAAGATAGGCATTGTTGCCTCAAAAAGAGATTGATGACATCATTCACAACTTGTCCCTTCGTTTTCAGGCCTGGGTAGGTGCCAGAGGTGGTCACACCCCATACTGAGTACATTAACCAGCTGTCAGAATGTATGTGCAAATCCGTTAAATGGAAGAAAAAAAATACGAACATTTTTGTCTACCGTTATGCATGTTCCAGTTGATTACGTTATGTAATCTTTACATTGTTTGTACTTCTTCCCTGTCCGTATTTTTGTGGCAAAATGAAGGCAAACTTGCCAAATCTCCGTTTGTTGCTTTAATTTTAAACACCAGTGTATTTAGCTCACGGCCGAATCCACCAGCCTATACTGAAATTAAGCACATTTTAAAATATTACTGCCTCTGTAAGTGTTGTTGTTTGTTACTGACTAGGAAAACTACGCTCTTAAGAAGCTCTTAAAGATAGTTGACGTTTTTGGATTCGGCTGTTAGCTACTACATGCGATGCTATAAAATACTTCTGAGAATTGTGGACCGCACGAATACTTGGTCAGGGTCACATGCAGCCTGCAGACGCAGTCTGACGTCCACTGCACTACAGGCAACACGTCTTTCTGCTCTATGGTTACGAGGCCGAAACGATAATGGATACAAAGATACCGTCTCAACGGAAGTGTACTCACAACTACGAGATCACACCAGCAGGACTAAAGAAGCAAAATAGATGGCTGGGTGCCCAGTAGAAGGTCCAAGAGCGCTACAGGACCAAGCTCCAACTGGTAGATACTGCCTGGGAGAATTTTAACGGATTTTAACTCCTGTGTGGAGAGCGGAATTATCGAATAAGTTACTAAAGCGCTACTTGGGCTGTATCGTACCCTCCATTGCTTGCCGAACATCGCATTTGAAGTCAAGCTTTATGACCCTTTGTCAAGAAGACAAAAGCGCAGAGATGTCGTCCATGTTCTCTGTATGGAGCTCTACTACAGTCCTGAGTTGCAAATCTACAATGGTGGCTTCTCATTCAAGGAAACTGAAACCTGCTCGATGATCGTGTAGGTTTCATGGGAGAGACTACCTTCAACGTTTATTGTAGTGAAGGAGATGTAACAACGAGACCAGAAGGCGGATACTTCGGCACTACCACACAGAGGGCACAGACACGATCTAGATACAGGATACTGCAGTCAGCGAGAACCTATGAAACTGTAGATCGCTGTTTCTGCAGGGGAGGGAGCAAGGCGGCAAGCTCTGCTTGTAAAGCAATGGTTAATGTCGCCGATTGGTGTGCTGCAGGTACAACCTGATCATTAGCCTTTAGTATTTAACATTTCTGGAACGTTCACAGAGTTTCTTATAATCGTTATATTCACACGTTCTGGAATATTCTATGTCTTTATAAATAGCAGCACACTCATCCAGTTCTGCACGTTAGTATCAGTAATAAACGTGTTTATAGTGCACAGTGTTATACTTCACTGACTACCCTTCTTTTGTATTTGAACTTGATTTTGATTACGATATGACAATATCCATGATATTTGCGTAACTCCAGTGTTCGCACTTTGTTTACTGCTATTTTGTCGGACATTTCACTTGGTAATCACTGATTGGTTTGACAATGGCGTAGCCCGAAATAAGTCACTGACTAAATAAACATCCATTTTAGTGGCAACTCTGTCTCTTTTTCCATCACAGTATCCGCGAAGTTTTCCGAGAAACTGATGACCACAAGGGTCCAGGACTACGACAACATGTGCCCATTTTACACAACCGTGGCCAAGAGACAATCTGAGTTGGACGATTGTCAGGACGGCAGAATGGGGATTTGACTGGGGGGATTTAGAGGATTTCCTGTTGATGAGGCAATTGACCCACCGGAGTGTCTGAAAAACGTTGAGAAAGTTTTCTTCGTTCATGACAAGGACGCGATTTGCATTGTCCTCTTATTTTGTTTCGTATATCATTTGAGTTTGTAATTATGGCAATAATAAAATGTTGGTGTGAAAGAGGAAACCATTTTTCTACTCAAATTACATATCAATGGACAAGGAGACAACATTTTTTATTAGAAAAGTAAAGCACTCCCAGCACTGCAGCCCACTTGCGATGGTGATTATTTTAGCGGATATCTCTCACATTACAGAGAACAGGCTGATAGATTTTCAGTTTTTCCGTGTGTCAACTCTGTTCCAGTGTGGGAAATGGTCTTCTATAAATAACTTTGTGAGGTTTTTTTCATATTTTTTCCAAGGAAGAGTGTTTAAAAAGAAGTTGTTGCAGCTGAATCTGATTTTGCTTACAAATTCTAGCAGCCTTTTATAAAACGTCTTTTTGATTATCTTTGTGAAATCACCTAGCTGTATTAGAGGTTAACTGTTTATGCAGTCTGCGGCAGTCTTTTTATGCTTGAGATGCTTTTAGAAAATTGGGAAGCACATGTAGAGAAGCTGCATTGCAGGCTCTACAACATATCGTTCTGTGTTTATGTTAAAGTCAGGAATATAATCAACCTGCGGTGCTAGGACAAAATAGTTATGGATTTGAAAGTTTCACTGGGAGTTTCAAGGAAGGATATAGTTTCAACGCTTTTTAACGATTTCATTCTTCTCTGTGTATCAGTGAGCCTCCCAGTGCCTCAACAATAAGCTTTTTTTATTATCGTTAACATTAGTTCACTTACTTTTTTAAGAAATGTTGATGAGTCGTATGACATGTCATTACAAAACTGTTATATATTTAGTGTTTGACATTTGTTTTGGATAATAACTTATGTTATTTTGCCAAAATCCTCGTTGAAAATATAGTATGTCTACGAAGTCTTTCGCGATGGAATCCTTGGATAAAACGTTCTCGACTAACTTGCTGGGCCGAACTCGTGTAAAATCTCAAGTTCCCGTTGACTGCCTCCATCATCTGTGTCAGTGGCTGTGTCTGGCTGTCTTGAAACTGGCGAGGCTCCCACTTTTATGCCAGTGGACGGCATCATATTAGCTAAATTATGCCATGGAGACATAGTGAGGTGCTGCCCTCTATATCCGTACATAATGTTTCTGCTCTGTCCAACATCGGTTGCAGCGCCACCACTTACATCAAGCGGTAAACTATGAGAAGCCTTCCATTGCGCTCTTTATTTATCAAGCCCACACTTCCACGCATTGCGAAGGGTAGTCAGAAGACTGGTTTAACAGCACTGACCACAGAGGAAGTCCTCTCATAGTTTACCTTCGTTCAGTTGCAACAACAAACACTGGCGATAGATCTATGCATTACAATTTACTGTACATTCTGCCACAACCTAACCAAGAGAGTACTTTGAACATTTCATGTAATGCTGGTACAGGGTGCAGCGCGGAACTTTATTTGAAATGAGCGCCGTTCCTCTTTGTTGTGTGGGGTTTGAGTGTATTCGAAAGGCCATGCTTACTTTTTTTTAAAGGTTAGTTTAGTAGCGATCAAGCAGTGAACGAGACAGTACAGTGCATTCGCCATAGCGAGTAACTTTTCCAGTGGCCATTCAGTCATCGCAACCCAGTGTGCATTGAGAAAACATTTTAATGTCACTTCTGCATATCGTGTTCATCAAAATCGATTGTTATGTGGGTGGACATGTTTATAGATATTGGTAATGCGCAAAGTAAGAAATCACGAATTTCAAATACAACCAGAAAATGCCGACAAAGTAAGACTGGCGATTCTGAATTCCCCAAGCAATTTGCACACAAACATGCAGCTGCTCTAGCAATTTCTGGTCGCACAGTGAACCAAATTCTTCATGAAGTCTTGAAATTTCATCCATCCATACAAACTGGCAGTTGTGCACACATTTAATAAATGCGATTTTGTTTCACGAAAACCTGCCTCGTGACGCCCTTGTGTTCTTCACCAATGAGGCACATTTTCGTTTGTCTGGATGCATTAATACACGAAATGTTCGATATTTGAGTGGCACGCACCACGAGAACTTCACGAACAGTCCCTGCATGCTGCACGGGTGGCTGATATCCATTATCCAAAATCGGCATTGACCCGTGGTTTCTTGAAGACAACGATAGGACAGTTACATTGTTGAGCGTTATGACCAGATGACTGAGAAGTCTTTTCTTCCCGAACTTGAAGAAATGGATGTGGGGGATGTCTGTTTCCAACAAGACGGTGCCGCAGCTGACACGGCACGAATGTCAATGACACACTGCCACGAACACTTTCCTGACCATCTCATCCCTTTGAGGGGCGATCTTCAGTGACCAGCGTGCTCACCAGATTTAGCCCCTTGCGATTTTTTTTCTTATGGGGCTATCTTAAATCTTTGGGAAGCCACTTTAGAGATCATTTTCAGAACCTAATGAAATAAATTTTAAATGTAGCTCTGTATAAATAAAAGAGAATTAAATTGATATGTCCAGTACTTGGTTTTATGATTTTTTTTTTAAAAAATAAGGAAGTTCCATGTATTCCGTTTCTCTCTGTTTCCCATGATTGATGTGACTGAAGAGAGAAGCAGAAAATGAGAGCTAATATAAAAATAAAGCATTTTAAGGTGACTATCCATAATACACATTTTATCTCTCTACCTATGAGGAATGTTTCCTGAAAGCTTTGGCCACAGTTTTTGTTATACCGTCAGCGATAGCAGCACCGCTGGTTCCTGCTACTAATAGGCGAGTACACCGTTCGCTTGTTACATATTTTTACGAGCTTCAAACAGGAGCGACTGCAGTAATGGATAGGAACTGTGATTGTTGTGTACAGATGCGAGCTGAGCTGGCGACCATTCGCTCACAGCTTCAGGCTGCGTTGGCTTCCGTCACACAGCTTGAGGTTGCTGTCGAGAACGTCCCACGTGTCCTCCTGTCGGTCCACTGCTGTGACCTCCCCGGGTACTGCCTGCACTGAGGTTGACCCCTCACCCGTGGTCGAGTGGGAGATCATTCCAAAGTCTGGCAGACAGCGAAAAACTTTCCGTGCGGCCGATCGTAGGGCCTCCCCGTTTCGTTTGACGAACAGGTTTCGGACGTCATCTGTGGCTGACGATGTCTCTGAGCCGGATGCATTCGTCCACCCTGTTCCAGAGGAAGCTTCTCGGCCCGCAAGGTCTGGGTATTCACAAGGGTGGGTTTGCTGGTAGTTGGGAGCTCCAACACTAGGCGCGTAGTGGGGCTCCTTAGGAACATGGCTGCCAAGGAGGGGGGAGTCATTCCGGTTGTAGAAAGGGTGCTTCTGGATGCCATGAAGAGTACAGGGTGCAGCCAACTGCAGGTGGTGGCTCATGTCGGTACCAATGAAGTGTGTCGCTTTGGATCGGAGCAGATTCTGTCTGGTTTCGAGTGGCTAGCGGAAATGGTAAAGACTGCCAGTCTTGCTTCCGAGATTAAGGCGGAGCTCACCATCTGCAGCATCGTCGATAGAACAGACTATGGTTCTTTGGTGCAGAACCGAGTGGAGGGTCTGGATCAGAGGCTCAGGCGCTTATGTAACCGTGTAGGCTGCAGAATCCTTGACTTGCGCCATCGGGTGGTGGGTTTCCGGGTTCCGCTTAATAGGTCAGGAGTCCACTACACACAGGAGGCTGTTAACATGGGTAGCGGGGGCTGTGTGGAAGGGATTGGGCGGTTTTTTTTTTTTTAGGTTAGGGGGTCTCAGGGAACCACAGAAGGAGCATCCGCCAGAAAGTGGGCAGGTAAAACACTGTAAGGTAGTTGCAGAAACGATTGGTATTGTAGTTGTAAATTGTCGTAGCTGTGTTGGGAAAGAACCAGAGCTCCAAGCCCTAATAGAAAGCACTGAAGCTCAAATAGTTGTAGGTACAGAAAGCTGGCTAAAGCCGGAAATAAGTTCAGCCGAAATATTTCAAACGATCTAACAGTGTTCAGAAAGGATAGATTAAATACAGTTGGTGGTGGAGTATTTATTGCTGTCAGAAGTAGTTTGCCTTGTAGCGAAATTGAAGTAGATAGTTCATGTGAAATAGTATGAGTAGAGCTTATACCTGACAATCGGACTTAACTATTACTTGGATCGTTTTACCGACCCCCGACTCAGAAGACATAGTTACTGAACAGTTCAAAGAAAACTTGAGTCTCATTTCAAATAAGTACTCCACACATACAATTATAGTCGATGGTGACTTCAATCTACTCTCCATATGCTGGAAAAATTATAGGTTTAAAGCCGGCGGCAGGCATAAAACGTCATCCGAAATTGTACTGAATGCTTTCTCAGAAAATTATTTTGAACAATTAGTCCATGAGTCCACTCGAAGCGTAAATGGTTGCGAAAGCATACTTGACCTTTTAGCAACAAGTAATCCTGGACAAATAGTGAGTGTTGTGACGAATACAGGGATTAGCGACTACAAGGCAGTTGCTGCTAGGCTGAATACCGTAACACCTACAACCATCAAAAAGAAAGTCAAAGTATATCTATTTAAAAAAGCTGACAAATATGCTCTTAACGCCTTTTTAAGAGACAGTCTCCAATCCTTCCGATCCGATTAGAAAAGATGTGGAATGATTTCAAAGAGACAGTATCAACAGCAATTGAGAGACATATACCACATAAATTAATAAGTGATGGTATTGATCCCCCATGGTACACAAAACGGGTCAGATCGCTGTTGCAGAAGCAAGGAAAAAAGCATGCCAAACGCAAAAGAATGCAGAATCCCCAAGATTGGCAAAGTTTTGCAGAAGTTCGAAATATGGCACGTACTTCAATGCGAGATGCTTTTAATAATTTACACAACGAAATTCTGTCTCGAAATCTGGCAGAAAACCCAAAGAGATTCTCGTCATACATAAAGCACGACAGGGGCAAGACGCAATCAATACCTTCACTGAGCGATAACAACGGTCAAGTCACTGATGACAGTGCCACTAAAGCAGAGTTATTAAACACGGTTTTCCGAAACTCCTTCACCAAAGAAGACGAACTATACATTCCTGAATTCCAATCAAGAACAACTGCCAGGAGGAGAAACATAGAAGTAGATATCCTCGGAGTAACAAAGCAGCTTAAATCACTTAATAAAGGCAAGGCCTCCGGTCCAGATTGCATACCAGTCAGGTTCCTCTCAGAGTATGCTGATAAAATAGCTCCATATTTAGCAATTATATACAACCACTCGCTCACAGAAAGATCCGTACCTAAAGACTGGAAAATTGCTCAAGTCACACCAATACCCAGAAAGGGAAGTAGGAGTAATCCGCTGAATTACAGGCCTATATCGCTAGCGTCGGTTTAAAGTAGGGTTTTAGAACATATACTGTATTCGAACATTATGAAGTACCTCGAAGAAAACGATTTATTGACATATAGTCAGCACGGACTCAGAAAATATCGTTCTTGTGAAACACAACTAGCTCTTTATACTCATGAAGTAATAAGAGCTATCGACAGAGGATGTCAAACTGATTCCATATTTTTAGATTTCCAGAAGGCTTTCGACACCGTTCCTCACAAGCGTCTTCTAACCAAACTGCGTGCCTACGGAGTATCGCCTCAGTTGTGCGATGGGATTCGTGATTTCCTGTCAGAAAGGTCACAGTTCGTAGTAATAGACGGAAAGTCATCGAGTAAAACAGAAGTAATATCCGGCGTTCCCCAAGGAAGTGTTATAGGCCATCTATTGTTCCTGATATATATTAACGACATAGGAGACAATCTGAGTAGTCGTCTTAGATTGTTTGCAGATGATGCTGTATTTACTGTCTTGTAAAGTCATCAGATGATGAAAATGACTTGCAAAATGATTTAGACAAGGTATCTGTATGGTGCTAAAAGTAGCAGTTGACCCTGAATAAAGAAAAGTGTGAAGTTATTCACATGAGTACTAAAAGAAATCAGCTAAATTTCGATTACGCGATAAGTCACACAAATCTGAGGGCTGTAAATTCAACTAAATACTTAGGGATTACAATTACAAGTAACCTAAATTGGAAAGATCATATAGATAATATTGTGGGTAGAGCAAACCAAAGACTGCGATTCACTGGCAGAACACTTAGAAGGTGCAACAGCCTACCAGACAGGCTGCTTACACTATGCTTGTCCGCCCTATTCTGGAGTATTGCTGTGCGGTGTGGGATCTGCATCAGGAGGGACTGATGGATGACATCGAAAAAGTACAAAGAAGGACGGTTCGTTTTGCAATATCGCGAAATAGGGAGATAGTATCACAGACATAATACGTGAATTGGAGTGGCAATCATTAAAACAAAGGCGTTTTTCGTTGCGATGGAATCTTCTCATGAAATTTCAATCTCCAGTTTTCTCCTCCGATTGCGAAAACATTCTGTTGGCACCCATCTACATAGGGAGAAATGATCATCACGATAAAATAAGAGAAATCGTGGCTCGCATAGAAAAATTTAAGTGCTCGTTTTTCCCCCGTGCCGTTCGAGAGTGGAACGGTAGAGAGACAGGCACTTTATTGTGAATAGCAGAGTAATCACGTAGATGTAGATGTATCATGTTTTGTGGTTTAGATATACAGGGTTATTACAAATGATTGAAGCGATTTCACAGCTCTACAATAACTTTATTATTTGAGATATTTTCACAATGCTTTGCACACACATACAAAAACTCAAAAAGTTTTTTTAGGCATTCACAAATGTTCGATATGTGCCCCTTTAGTGATTCGGCAGACATCAAGCCGATAATCAAGTTCCTCCCACACTCGGCGCAGAATGTCCCCATCAATGAGTTCGAAAGCATCGTTGATGCGAGCTCGCAGTTCTGGCACGTTTCTTGGTAGAGGAGGTTTAAACACTGATCTTTCACATAACCCCACAGAAAGAAATCGCATGGGGTTAAGTCGGGAGAGCGTGGAGGCCATGACATGAATTGCTGATCATGATCTCCACCACGACCGATCCATCGGTTTTCCAATCTCCTGTTTAAGAAATGCCGAACATCATGATGGAAGTGCAGTGGAGCACCATCCTGTTGAAAGATGAAGTCGGCGCTGTCGGTCTCCAGTTGTGGCATGAGCCAATTTTCCAGCATGTCCAGATACACGTGTCCTGTAACGATTTTTTCGCAGAAGAAAAAGGGGCCGTAAACTTTAAACCGTGAGATTGCACAAAACACGTTAACTTTTGGTGAATTGCGAATTTGCTGCACGAATTCGTGAGGATTCTCTACCGCCCAGATTCGCACATTGTATCTGTTCACTTCGCCATTAAGAAAAAATGTTGCTTCATCACTGAAAACAAGTTTCGCACTGAACACATCCTTTTCCATGAGCTGTTGCAACCGCGCCGAAAATTCAAAGCGTTTGACTTTGTCATCGGGTGTCAGGGCTTGTAGCAATTGTAAACGGTAAGGCTTCTGCTTTAGCCTTTTCCGTAAGATTTTCCAAACCATCGGCTGTGGTATGTTTAGCTCCCTGCTTGCTTTATTTGGCGACTTCCGCGGGCTACGCGTGAAACTTGCCCGCACGCGTTCAATCATTTCTTCGCTCACTGCAGGCTGACCCTTTGATTTCCCCTTACAGAGGCATCCAGAAGCTTTAAACTGCGCATACCATCGCCGAATGGAGTTAGCAGTTGGTGGATCTTTGTTGAACTTCGTCCTGAAGTGTCGTTGCACTGTTATGACTGACTGATGTGGGTTCATTTCAAGCACGACATACGCTTTCTCGGCTCCTGTCGCCATTTTGTCTCACTGCGCTCTCGAGCGCTCTGGCGGCAGAAACCTGAAGTGCGGCTTCAGCCGAACAAAACTTTATGAGTTTTTCTACGTATCTGTAGTGTGTCGTGACCATATGTCAATGAATGGAGCTACAGTGAATTTATGAAATCGCTTCAATCATTTGTAATAGCCCTGTATATTAAACATTTCCCTTTTTTGTACGAATGATCATTTTACCAATCTAATTATGAAGGTTGATATATTTGATTTCTAGCGATATTGTTTTTTTTCTTTAAAAATATGCAAAAATCTCTCTGAAATCTTTTCATTGCACTGGTGAAGAGGGCTAATAACACCACTGTTGGGCACTCCAGATCCAGAAACGCAGATACATATTGTACTGTAGGTTTTTATACTAAAGTAAATCAATTATTATTATCAGATGTTTTCAACTGGGCAAGTTAGGTCAAAAATGTACTGGCACACACCACAAGATTTCTTGAAACGTTATACACCCCCCATTTGTCTCATTAAATCCAACTTGTTTCCTATATTAATAGAAGGATGAATGTTTTCAATATTACCATCCTCAAGAGCCCTCCAATCAATGTGTTTATAGTGTTAGTTGTGCCCCATTCTCCCTATAGCTCATATCATAAGCCTTTAAAATAAAACAAACAGTTTTATTAAATATAAATCAGAGGGGAGGGGGAGGAGTAACACCTCGTAAAAAAACCTTGGTTCACCTGGCCCGGGTGATAGTACCTTGTGAGGGTCCCTTGCCAGGGATACGGCGAAGACCTCAACGGTAGTGAAGACGGAGATGAAGATCATCGGTACGGCGGAACTGGCGGAAGAGGCAAGCATTATCAACAAGATAAAGCATATTGAAAAGCCCAGACACGTCTGTGTGGCAACCACCGGTACTCTGGCCAGCGTCTGTTCACCATGTGAGGTGCGGCTGAACACCAAGCTCCAGGAACTAACAATCCCTGGTTCTAACTACCCAGCATTAGCTGGAACTTAATTACAAGCAGTATGATTCGTACAAGTAAAATTAATATTACCCCAGGTGGCCAATCCACTCGCCCTGTGGCGACAACCAAGCTATCGGATTCTGGGGAGCTTGGGCTCGTACGACAGAGAAAGTCGGAGTTCTCTAGTAAACGTCCACGAAAGTCCCATACATTTATTGGCACTTTTAACATTCAGACACTAATTCAGACAGGCAAACTTCATAATCTTACAACAGAACTCAACAAACAGAAAATTCAAATCCTTGCTCTCCAAGAGACCAGATTCACTGATTCAGAAACAATAGACTACAACAATTACCGTATCTTTAAAAGTAAAACAGACAAGAAAATTGGCAAAGGAGCTGCAATATTTGGCATGGCTTTTATTGTAAATAAGGACACCCTTGACTCTGTTATAGACATGAATCAAATCAGTAACAGACTAATGACCATGCGAATCAAGCACACCAACAAAATATATACATTTATTAATGTTCATGCACCTACCAACATTGCCAACAAAAAAGAACCGGAGAAGACAGAAAAATTTTGGGAAAAACTCGAAACTGAAATGTCCAAAATTCCAAAGGAGGATGTAAAAATTCTTCTAGGGGATTTCAACGCGCAAATTGGCAAAGAGAGGAAATATAAAAAAACAGTCGGTAATTACCCTGCACACAAATTCACAAACAAGAACGGCATGAGACTCATCGAGTTATGTCAGCAAAACAACCTAAAAATCGTGACAACATCACTTCGAAAAGACCCCAAGAAACAAAAAACATGGAGATCACCAAACCTTCAGCTTGGTGAATTTCAAATAGACCATGTTGCGATCTCCTATGACTTCCAGAAAGAAATACACGACGTTCAAGTCCGCAGAGGGGCAAATATAGATTCTGACCACTACCTTACCAGAGTTAAAATTAAATTCACTCCAAAAAGGAAACGCCAAAGGAAATCACCACTAATTCCCAAATTTGACTTGAAAAATATCAAGGAATCAGAAATTACAGAAGCATGGGATAAACAACCAACAAACAACTGGAAAGATTTCCGAACGAAAATTATACAGAAAGCAAGAGATTTGATTCCGTTAAAGAAAATATCCAAGCATCCATGGTGGAATTCGAATTGTGATAACGCATTAGAAGAGAGACAACAAGCCTTTTTAAATTACAATTGTGACAAATCAGAAACCACACAACAAACATTTTTCAAAGTGAGAAAACAAACAGCTAAAATACTTAGACAAACTAAAAGAAAATACCTTAATGAACAGCTAAACACAATTGAAGAAAACTTTAAGAACCACAACACTCAAGATTTTTATAAAATATTCGCAAATCAAATCAAAGGATACACTCCACAAAATCTCTGCTTCCGGAAACAGAATGGAAAATTGGCACTAACTAACAAAGAAAATTGCCAAGAACTAGCTAAATATTTCTCACAACTCCTAAATTGCCCACAACCAAGTACAAGATTCCCCAGATTACAACCAGAACACACGAATGAGACTTCACTACCACCATCTCAAGAAGAAATTTATAGTCACATTAGAAAACTCAAAAATAATAAATCATCGGGAGAAGATGGAATTGTAGCTGAACTACTGAAAAACCTTGGTCCAAATTCGTTAAAAGAGATCACTAGCATCATCAAAGAAATTTGGCAGACAGAAAATATCCCAGAGGAGTGGAAGTGTGCACTAATTCACCCATTGCACAAAAAGGGAGAAAGATCAGACGTAAACAACTACAGAGGCATTTCACTTTTACCAGTTACCTACAAAATTCTATCTGCATGTCTCCTAAAGAGGGCACAAGAACAACTAGAACATACAATTTCAGACTACCAAGCAGGCTTTCGTCCTAATAGATCATGCCCGGAACAGATATTCAACCTTAAAACTATTTTAAAGATTAAAGCAATCAGGTCAAAACCAATAATCTGCACATTCGTTGATTTCAAAAAGGCATACGATTCCATAGACAGACAGTCTCTATGTCACATTCTCGAAGAACGAGGCCTAGACACTAAAACCCGAAAACTAATTGAACAAACACTAACAGAAACCAAATCAAAAATTAAATTCAGAGGGGAAATTTCGGAACCATTCTCAATTAAAACAGGAGTAAGACAAGGAGATGGGATCTCACCACTATTATTCAATATAGTTTTGGACAAAGTTATGAAAGAGTGGGAAGTAACACTAAGGAAACAAAGCTTTTGGAAGCCAATTGAACTAGGAAGAGGTAAAGGAAAATTGAACATCCCTTATTTAGCGTTTGCAGATGACTTGGCAATTATAACTGACAGTGAAGAAACAGCAGTAAAACAAATTGAGACACTTAAAGAATGTGCTGAGAAGGTTGGCCTGCAAATCTCCTTTGAGAAGACAGAATTCATCTGCTCAAAATTAGATATTTCGAAACTAAAAACAAAGTATGGTGAAATAACTAGAGTCAAGCACTTTAAGTATCTCGGTGAAGTTATTGAACCAACAGGACTTGAGAAAATAGCACAAAAAAACCGATTACAGAAAATCAAGAAAGTATTCGGACTTATTCAAAATATATATAACAAGAAATGTCTATCAAAAGGCACTAAAATCAGACACTACAACACAGTCATCAAACCAACAGTCACATATGCAAGTGAAACACTCTCCCTGAATAGAAAATTAGATTTACACGAAATTAAGAAAGTAGAGAGAAAAATTATTAGAAAAATCCTAGGACCACGATACACACAAGATGGATACAGGCTGCAGACTACCGAGACAACCGAAAAAATATCAAACATCGAGGCAGATATCAGGAAGAGGCGGATGAAGTTTTATGGACATATAGACAGATTACCTGGAAACAGGTTAACTAAACGTCTATTGGACTATATGACATCACTTAAGGCAACAATACCCTGGGTAACTGAAGTTAAGAAGGATTTGAAAAAGGCAAAAATTGACATAACAAACACATCAGACCGGGATACATTCAGAAGAAAAATCGACAAGTGGAAGTTTACTCCAGAGACGGAATCAAAACCTTTCCGACCAAAGTGGACCGAAGAAAGGAAGAAGGCCTTTGGGGAGGCAATGAAGAAATACTGGGGAAATAAGAAGAACATTAAGAAATGTTAATCACCTGCTTATCGTTCTCCCATGGGGACATTCGCTAATAATAATAATAATAATAATAATAAATCAGACCTAACATAGATAGATCTAATTTCTCTAGAGAGAGATTATTTACTGTGAGGATAAAACTATAACTCTGTCATGTACAGTAATCCATCTCCAAAGCTTGGTATTTCCAAGGAATCAATATTCAGATTACTACATATGATTCTTCTTTGTCAGTTGTAAGGTTATTACTAACATTTAATATTTAATCATTTAGTGCTGGTGACAGATTCACAGTGTGACCTCAGTTGGTATACAAACTGTTCATGCAAACAAGCTCTGCTGTACATGGAAGTAAAGATTGGACATAGTAAAACTTACAGTATTTAGTCAAATTTCCTATACTCATGACTCGAAAAATACTGGGGTGTGTTACATTTGCAGACTACTGCTGCTGAGGTCAACATTTTTATGTCGTGTAACAGATTAATATAGAGATCATATTTCATTTAAATATAAAGTTCTGGCAACTGAGACCACATGAAGATTTGAGGAATTCATAGTGTTAAGAGGGGAAACAGTGACACCTGGGTAGGATGAATGTGAGGATGGGAACGGTGAGCGGTCAGCATATTTTGTTGTCTTGCCAATCAGGGGAATATATACCACGCGCCTTTGAGTTTCATGTATGGTACATCTACCATGTTTAAATTGCAGTTGGCCTGAATCCATCTGTACTCTTAATTGAACTGACTTTAAAATTGGACACTTACACAAAACAGTGTAATTTCCACAAGAGGCTAATTAATAGTAACAAGTACGTTTTTGCAAAGAGTAGAGGAAGGCAAGGTAAAAAGACAAACTTAAGCTTCAGAATTTTTCCCACAGTTTAGTAATCGCTTTAAAAACATGAAATTTAAAGGAACATTTATTTTAATCCTTTATGTTCAATAAAAAAAACATTTAAACACTCTTATCCCTTCTCAAATTATGAAAAATATTTTTCGAAAATAGAAGTTTAATTTTCGTCTTAATCCATCTAGTGCATAAGATGACGAATGGTGGTGGGTACAATTATGAATATTTAAACGTTTGCATTAAGACAGAAAATTTTTATTTTAAAAATGCAGGGAAACCATTTTTCTCACTACCCTGTGGCATGAGGTTAAAATTCGCAGCTGAAACACTACAAATACAATAACAGATTGCTCATAATGAAATTCAGTTGCGAAATATTAAACACAACAAAAACTTGGAATTGCATTAATTAGGTAGGCAATACACTTTAAAAACAAAAATCGCATTTCCATTGTGTGTCTTTCGCTTCATCATCATCATCCCAGTCATAACATGCACCATGTGCGTAGATGATTAGTCCAGTTGATACTTTTTAATTTTCTTTTGCTTTTTTAGCTGTTTTCGATACTTTGGAACACTTGGATTTCTGTAAAGCCAATGTTTCAGATTTTCTTTTCAGTCTTTCCTCTCTTTCCAGTTCTGGGAATTCTTTTTCTTCCTTCTTGCTTTCAAGAACTCGTTTCACAGGACTTCCAGAAATGTGGTAAGAAGGTAGTTCCTTCCTTGGTTTCCTGGTTGTTTTCCTGCTGACCATTGGAGGAGGAGCTGAGGCAGTGGGGAGCTGTGGAGTTAGTGTCGAGGAATCTGATGACTGTGGAGGAACAGTTGAGGAAACAGTAAGCTGTGGACATGGAACTGCTGACATTGTGGGGTCTGGAAGAAGGGCTGAGGAAATGAGCTGCTGATCAGCGGCAGCAGCAACCTGTAGATTGTTTTCAGCAAAATCATTTGTGTATGAGGCTTGAAAGCCTTCATTTGAAAAACTGTGGCTGTCTAGAAGGTCAATGTTAGTAGCTCTGAACCCGATCACAGAAGTCTGGATAGCACTCACTCCGAAGCATGCTTTGTCAAATACTTTGGTTACCTCTCTTCTGACTAATCACAGATCCTTGGTTAGACACTAAATATTGTTTGCAGCCTTGACATTAGGCAATCTTCAATGGATCATAGACACAATGAGTGGCCCCAACCTGTGATTTGTATCAGCTGGAAAGCATAATAGGCATTTCCCATTATTCCTATAAAAGTCAATGGACTCCAGAGTGACTGTCCATTATAATTAAGACTGGATTTTGCTTGCCTGGGTGAGCAAGGCTAGTCAAGTGTTCAAGAGCTTCAGTAAATTTTGAGCAGTCATCCATCATGATTCATGAGCCACTCCAATGGTGCTCAGGCAGTGCCCCATTGAAAAAGTTAGGATTCATCATTACCCTGGGAAAGATGAGAAAAGGTGGAATGTAAGTATTGGTAGCACTAAAACCGCATAAAGCCATGTTACTCTTCCTTCAGCAGAAAAAACTTTAATCACATGGCAAGAGCCAATTGATGAGATCACTGTAAGAGTTTTCGTTGACACTGTGGAAAACCCCATTTCATCAATGCTGTAGATGCTCTAGACTGTCAACAAACACTTCAGTCTGAGTTCTTTAAGTGTTTCATAAAATTTCCCTACTTTAACTGGACTGAAGGCCATGAGTCGAGCTACTGACATTGCCTGTGTCTTTCTCAGAGTTAGATTGCAGATGTTTCAAAAAGATATTATGAAGTCTTTTCCAGTGGCTTTCTTATCTTTATCGAACCCATGGCTTAATCCTAGTTTTTCTGGATACGAAAAGCACAGCTTCCCAAACTGTTCGTTATCCTAAACACACTTTTTTCCAAGTCTCTTACACATCATCTCCGCTATTCTGTTTGATGGCAAATGTGTGTTTAAACTCTAAGTTTCGAGGATACTCCTAAGACATAAGCTTTATCCATGAATTTAAGGATTTTTTAAGGCATTTTCAATTTTTTTTTACTTCAATAGTCCACTTACAACTTCCCCATTGAGGCCACATCTCTGTTTCAAGTAACTTAAATTAAAAATTTCCATTGTGAACCTCGGCTTAAATATAGTAGTCTCAGAGACCCCACCCAAGTAGGACATAAGGTGTACTGAAATTCGCGCACGTGGGCTTCACAGCGCAACATGTTACATGCCAGCGACGAAAAGAATGTCTCCCAAAATTTCGTCTGGCGAGTACATCTGGCAGAAGAAGGACGTTAAAGAGTGACAATCTGGCAACACTGTACCCACATGTATGGTGACTACCCCTGTCAGCACACATTGGTTGTACTGTGCAGTTGGTGCAGAGTATAAAGTTTTGGTTTAGCATGCAGGAGGTCGAGGGTCAGCTCCTGGGTTCAGGCATATGTTTTTTATTTGGTAACTGTAGTCCAGGTGGTACAGTATCTGGCATCTTAATCGTCAACAGCGATTTCAGCGAGTCCTCTACAAAACATATGCACTTACATACTACAATCGTAGAAACGGAACACTGGTCAGCTTTGGAAGAAGCCCTTTCCACATCGTGGGTGTGAACTTATTCGCACCACTTCATCTACTAGATGCGACACCTGTTTTCCTTGTACCTTCCTCCAATGGTCCCATAGATTAGTTCCAGATATTATTCTTATCTTGTTCTGGTCCATTACATTTCTTTAGGGCCTTACGTTACCAGTAGGACTAGCAACATGCTTTGTGAATAACGTCCAAACTGGGTTACTATTTGTATGTGTTATCACCATGGTCTCACTAATTATGCCTTTCAAACATTCAGTCCGATAACTGCATGCTGTTAACTACATATCTAAATGCGTTATTATTATTACTATATCAATAGGACTGCGGAAACATCAAGTCTATTACCATTAGGAAAACAGTGTAATTCGAAACTAAACATTTCACAATTAGCGGAGTGGGGATAAATCATACAGAACAATATTTGTCATAAGGGTAATGTGGATTAGTGGAACAGCACACAGGACTGATGGCGTGTTTATACTGTATGCGCTGTCCACCAAACAGGGACTAGGTGCGAGCAGTGTAACGCACCCATGACAGACTCCAATGTACATGCGTACATGTATCGAATTTCCTCATTGTAAATCTCTAAATCAGTTGGCAGACGTATGGCAAAGACAAACGATGTATATGTGGATATGCTTCTAGTCTTTGGTGCATCTGATAACTGGGTTGATGTTGCCACTTCTGAATATGCTGCTAGATATCCTCGATGACGCCATCCAGAAAAAAATGTGTTTTGTCATCTGGAGCTGGGCCTTCGGGAGGCAGGTTGTCTCCTACCACCATCGTGTGACAGAGATCGTCCATCAGCTGTTGATGAAGTTATTCTGTAGGTCGTACACCAAGACCCTCAGCTAAGTACACACAGCATAGCAAGGCCGCTGCGTGTCTTGCAAAACAGGGTCGTTAACATGCTGCACGAGCTGCATGCCTATCATCATGCTTTCATGCGATATCTGCAGCCTGCACAATGCCATCAGAGAATGCGGTTCTGTGAATGGTTCCAACAACAACAGGAAGCCAACAATGACTTTGTGAACACCGTAATTTGATCAGATGAACCAGCAATAACTCATGAGGGTGTCTTCAATATGCACAATGCCCACCATTGGTGTGATGTTAACGCACACATCACCTGCGACCGTGGATACCGAGTTTGCTTTGATATCAACATATGGTCCGGAATATTGGGTGACAGGTGGTTGAGCCCTACATGTTGCCTGACCAGTTGACTGCATGAAGGTGTCATGCATTACTCTCGAACTATCTGCCTGATGCACTGGAAAATTTTCCACTACATGTTCGGCAGAGGATATGGTTCCAACGTGATGGTGCACCTCCACACTCTGAAATTAATGTGCGACAGTATTTGGACAGAACATTTCCAAGGAAACAGCTCGGATGAGGAGGTCCAGTTGTATGGCCAACGCTTTCGCCTGACCTAAATCACCTGGATTTCTTCCTGTGGGGACACCTGAAGGAGCACATGTACTCTATTCCCCAGGCGAATGTGGAAGAATTGATAGCACTTGCTCATGCTGCTCATGTTACTGCGGATGCACCTTTGGTGTGAAGGGACCGGAACTGTATGATCCAGCGAGTTGTGCAATGTTTGGACGTGGAGGGTGATCACTTTGAGCATCTGTTGTTCTGAGGACAATGTATTCTGTTGTGAAGGTCATGCAGTCATTAATATGGACATTATTATTGTCACTGGTTGCTAATGTGCAACGTCTGAGCTTACATATTACATGTAGTATAAATGACAAGTAGATGTTGTGTTCTTGTACCGTGCTGTCATCTTTAGCATTTCGAAACTGATATTGTTTTTGTACAGGGTTATTACAAATGATTGAAGCGATTTCACAGCTCTACAATAACTTTATTATTTAAGATATTTTCACAATGCTTTGCACACACATACAAAAACTCAAAAAGTTTTTTTAGGCATTCACAAATGTTCGATATGTGCCCCTTTAGCGATTCGGCAGACATCAAGCCGATAATCAAGTTCCTCCCACACTCGGCGCAGCATGTCCCCATCAATGAGTTTGAAAGCATCATTGATGCGAGCTCGCAGTTCTGGCACATTTCTTGGTAGAGAAGGTTTAAACACTGAATCTTTCACATAACCCCACAGAAAGAAATCGCATGGGGTTAAGTTGGGAGAGCGTGGAGGCCATGACATGAATTGCTGATCATGATCTCCACCACGACTGATCCATCGATTTTCCAATCTCCTGTTTAAGAAATGCCGAACATCATGATGGAAGTGCGGTGGAGCACCATCCTATCGAAAGATGAAGTCGGTGCTGCCGGTCTCCAGTTGTGGCATGAGCCAATTTTCCAGCATGTCCAGATACACGTGTCCTGTAACGTTTTTTTCGCAGAAGAAAAAGGGGCCGTAAACTTTAAACCGTGAGATTGCACAAAACACGTTAACTTCTGGTGAATTGCGAATTTGCTGCACGAATGCGTGAGGATGCTCTACCGCCCAGATTCACACATTGTGTCTGTTCACTTCACCATTAAGAAAAAATGTTGCTTCATCACTGAAAACAAGTTTCGCACTGAACGCATCCTCTTCCATGAGCTGTTGCAACCGCGCCGAAAATTCAAAGCGTTTGACTTTGTCATCGGGTGTCAGGGCTTGTAGCAATTGTAAACGGTAAGGCTTCTGCTTTAGCCCTTTCCGTAAGATTTTCCAAACCGTCGGCTGAGGTACGTTTAGCTTCCTGCTTGCTTTATTCGTCGACTTCCGTGAGCTATGCGTGAAACTTGCCCGCATGCGTTCAACCGTTTCTTCGCTCACTGCAGGCCGACCCGTTGATTTCCCCTTACAGAGGCATCCAGAAGCTTTAAACTGCACATACCATCGCCGAATGGAGTTAGCAGTTGGTGGATCTTTGTTGAACTTCGTCCTGAAGTGTCATAGCACTGTTATGACTGACTGATGTGAGTGCATTTCAAGCACGACATACGCTTTCTCGGCTCCTGTCGCCATTTTGTCTCACTGCGCTCTCGAGTGCTCTGGCGGCAGAAACCTGAAGTGCGGCTTCAGCTGAACAAAACTTTATGAGTTCTTCTACGTATCTGTAGTGTGTCATGACCATATGTCAATGAATGGAGCTACAGTGAATTTATGAAATCGCTTCTATCAATTGTAATAGCCCTGTAGTTATTCTGTCCTGTGACAGGTTATTTGTTTCAGCTGCCTATTTCTTATTTGTCTAATGATGTATTGGTTATGTTCAGTGTTACAAAATGTTGTAAATATAGGATACGCATGACCTAAGAAATGGTGTATATTACAGAATAAAATGTCAGAATGAAATCAGTAAATAAAAAAAGAATGGAACCTAACACAGGATTGAACCCTCGACTTCCTGCATGCTAACCCAAAACATTATACACTGCACCAACTGCACAGTACAACCAATGTGTGCTGACAGAGGTAGTCACCATACATGTGGTTACAGTGTTGCCAGACTGTCACTCTTTAACGTCCTTTTTCTGCCGGATGTACTCGCCAGACGAAATTTTGGGACAGATATTTTTTATCGCTGGCATGTGAGGAGTCACACTGCGAAGCCCGAGTACGCGAATTTCGCTTCGCCCTGTAAATTACAAGAAAGTAACTTTGTGAGTTAAATGTTAATACGAATTGTTACGATTTCTGCCAATTCAGGTGTAGCAGACAACGTATTGTTCTCATTGAATTTTCTTATATTGTGTGCGCTGTAAAAATGCTGTAATTTTGTTGCAATCAGAAATGGATTAAAATACAGCCGTGCCCCTGTTGAGAAATATCGATCTACGAGTTAGCAGTTCAGAATTGGTTCACGCTGACAATACAATACTAATTTTAAGTTAATGGTGATTCATGAAGGAAAGGTAACGAACAGCTGCATAACAGGAAGATAATTTGATGTTACAGGAGTGGATGTTAGTAGATGGCATCAGGTGAATAATAAATTAAAGAATGCCAGTTCTATATACCAAACTTTTGCTGGACCAAAGCAGGGATGGTTTCACGAAATGGAGCAGCAGGTTGTTCAGTATGTGCAAAAGAAACACAATGAAAGCTCCCCAAATACTCGAGAAATTATCCGAATGAACGGTAAAGAGAAAATTTCCAACTACATGTGTCACGGAATTCAAAGTAGGAACTGGAATAAAAGGTGTGGTTAAGAAGTGATTTAAGTCCTACCTGCAAAACCGGATGCAGCGTGTTAAGATTTCACATATTTCAAGATTTCTAGTAAAACACTTAGCAGATCCAAAAAATATTAATATAGCATCCCGCAATGTAGCATATTAGGTCCAATCCTTTTTCTTATTTACATTAATGATATTCTACAGAGAATCAGATGTGAGGAGAAAATAGTATTTGCTGATGACAGCAACATGGTGATCACAGCCAAAACTCCAACACAATTGACAGAAAAGTCAAATACTGCCCTCAAAGATGTTCACAAGTGATCACTGAAAAATAAAGTAACTTTAAACGTAAGGAAAACTAACTATATGTACTTTCAGTTGAATACAAGACACAGTGATGGTAAATTAACCACTGATGATAATGTAATAGAATCTGTAATGGATACCAGATTTTTGGGGTTGGAGGTAGATTGTCAGTTGAAATGGACAGAACACACAAAAGCTTCAACAAAGACACTATCCACAGCCTGTTATGCTCTATGAATACTTGCAACAGTGTGCAATATTTCATGCCTCAAAATGACATATTTTGGATACATACACTCAATTATGGAATCATGTTTTGGCGAACAAGTGATGGTAGTATTCAGTCTGTCTTCAACATATAGCAGCAATAGGGCCCATTGCACTGATTTATTCCAAAACTAGAAGTTCTGAGTGTCTCATGTGAATACATTTTCCAGACTGTAATATATGTAAGGAAAAATATTCATCTCTACGCTAGAAACAGCTCAATACACACAGTATGATATATAATGGCCTAAAACTGTACAACAGGCTGCCACAGGAAATAAAAGGTGTAAAAAACTCCATGTCTTTAGCCAAAAGCTAAAAACATATTTATTAAGTAAAAGCTGTTACAAGGTAAATCAGTATTTAGAATAATTGTAGATAGCTATTTAGTGAACACAAATAACACATAGGCCTATATAAAGCAACAGTATATGGCATAATTATAAATATTGTAAGAATTGACGAATAAAAATTGTAAGAATTGAATTGTAAACATTGGAAGAACCCATGTATGTTTTAGTTCAAAAGACACAATTGACAACGTCCATACAATATGTATTGTTATGCAGATGAATAAATATATCAATCAAAAAGAAAATCAATAATAATGCTGGCTCAGTGACTTCCCGTGGCATTTGACGAAAACAACTTGTATCAGCATCATACAATTAACTCCTCCCATGTTTATAATGATCGATCTCCTCAACTATGTGTCATACAATGATTTAATTTTAATTTTGCCGACACATTCATTATAATATTTGGATACTGCCTGCAAAACATGTTGCGAATAGAGTTAATAGTAAGGTAATAATAATAACTCTTTTTTCTTTCTTTATTTTGTGTGTGTGTGTGTGTGTGGGGGGGGGGGGGGGGAATTGTCAATGAAAAAGTGTTACATGAAACTTTGAATTATTGTTTAAAGTTCATTGGAAGTCGCTAAGTGCTCTCATGTTCAAATACTGGATGTATATGCTTCTCATGGAGTAAATTACTACATCATTTTAAATTCGGTCAGTAATTGTATGAAGTACTGCAAATCAAATTTTTCTTGTACTTGTAAACCATTCGATACATAACCTGCAACTGCCATGAATGACTTAATTATATGTTCCATAGATTATTTGAACCATTCTTTTGTTAAAATGATGTGCAATGAATCAGTTAATAGGATATGTGTATTTGAATAGTGTTAAACTTAATTAACATGTTTTTTAATCCTACTCAGGCCATGTTTATACTTAAAAATTAGATTTTTTCCCCAGCAACCAGTTTTTAATTAAACGTTCATCCATCAAAGGGGAGCTGTTCACAAGAAATTATTTTATGTTAGCATTTAAACTTGCTTTGCTGTCAGATATTTTAAGTCGTCCGGTAAATAATCAAAAAATTTTTTTGTTGGAGCTGCTAAGAACTTTAATAATGGGTAATAAATCTAATTTCTTCCTCTAGTGCTGTAGGTAAATACATCACTGCTCTTCTCTAACTGTGATGGATTATTTATGACGAGTTTCATTAGCGACTGCATGTACTGTGAAGGCGCAGGTAACATGTGTAACTCCTTGAAGAGATGCATACACATCAACTGTGAGTGGACGTAAATTATTTTTAGAGTTCACTTTGGTTCAATCAACACTTTCTTTCTAAGTAACTAGTCTTCCTTATAGCACAATGCTCGCTGAAACACGGTACTTTGAAATTTTTCGGCCTTCCACTCCCTGTTATAGGGATAGGCCACGACCATTAAAAATTTTCTATTATTGATCATTTACATAAATATTAACTAAGTTCTAATCATTATACTCCATTACTATTATATTATTGTCACTTCAACATTAAATTATTATTCAAAGTAATATTCCTGATTTTCAACATTGTCGGTTTCGAGTACACTAAGCATACATTGAGAACCGCCCCTCCATCGAGTATGCAAAAATTTGGTCAATGTATATTATATTTGTCACTGCAATGACATACATCATTTTTTACGGTTTTCAGTGAAAAAATGTCAAGAGGTTGATTAATTTGTATCCAAGTTCAGCAATAATATGAAGAACAAAAATAGCTGAACTTAATTGTTTAAGCACCTCAGAAATATACATTTTTCCAGTGTGAATTTTCACCAACATGTGAACGCAAAAATCTGGAGCATTGTACCCTGTTTATATACTTGCTATATGAAAGTGTTGTATTAGTTGTTGGTATGACTTGACTCATACAGATCTCAATATAGTGTGTTTTCTCGAAATTAATAAATAATCTATTTTCAGAAAGCCACTTTATAATCATTAGAAAAATAATCATTAACAATCTCTTCTGTTGCCAACTCAGCAACACACCCAGCCAAGACTCTTCAAAAGGGAGGAGCAAAAGCAAGCAAGCATCGAATTTCAGGACTAAGTTCTGACCTTATAGTGTTCACCAAAATGTGCAATCGCTAATTAAATAAAATTTATGAATTTCAAATACTGCTATAGAATGAAGTTGAAGATGTTTCAGTCCTGTGTATAACTGAACAGTGGCTGCAGGTAGACACACTGAAAATGGTGTACCTTCCGGACTTCACACTAGACAGTCATTTCTGCAGGAAAGCTGAAGGTTATGGTGGCAGTTATACCTACATACAAGTGATATCAAATTTGTGCCCATTCAGTTCTCAGAAGAGATTCAGCAACAACAACAGACCAAATATTTACAGGCATTCTTATAAAATATAATGCAAAGTGTTTCACCTCAGGTTTTGGAGGTCATATTGCACAGATAATATTAGTGAAAATAAATCACACTGTACATCCTAACAAAATAATAGTAGCCCACTGCTAGGAACTTCAGTGTACAAAAGATAAATCCATTTATTTTAACTGGCTAACTAAAGAGACGTCACAGGAAGTATACAGCTTTAGCAACACAAATGAAAAATTCCTAAGCACTTTCCAGCATTATTTTGAACTGTGCTACCCACTAAAAAAAAATAACAGGAGAAAAAATGCAGAAACTAGTTGGATAACTCCTGGCACAAAAGTTTCAATGAAGGAAAAAAAAGGATTTCTCTATGCCATAAAAGCAACTCCAGAATTTGATGTGTATTTTAAAAGATACAAACAGATCCTAAATAAAGTTATCAGAAGGTCAAAAAAGCTAACAAATGACAACTTCATGGAAAAAGCTACAATTAAAATGAAAGCAATGTGGACAATTGTTAGGAGAGAAACTAGCAAAACACAGGAAAAACACAGTAAGATTAATATTCTTGAAAATGGAGACCAAATTTCTGACCCACACACAGTAGTTGATGCATGTAATGTATATTTCACAGAAATAGCAAACAAGTAACAGCAAAAAACAGAGATTAGAAAGAAGTTAACTTAAATGGAAAAAACAATCTTTTTGCATCCAACAGATGAAAAGGAAATACTGAATATTGTAAAGCAATTAAAATCAAAATTTTCTTCAGGTACAGACTATGTCCCTGATTACATATTTAAAAAATGTGCAGCAATATTGATTAAGCCCCTAACTCATCTTTTCGACTCTTCACTGGATGGTGGTATTTTCCCAGAAAAACTAAAAATGGCCAAGGTAAGACCTCTTTCCAAGAAGGGAGGCAAGATAAATGAACTACAGCCCATTATCTCTGCTGTCTGGTTTTTCTAAAATACCAGAATTTTTTTTCGAAAGAGTGATTCGACTCACACACAAAAAAATAATTTTGTTTCAAACATCCAACATGGGTTCAGGAAACAACAGAAACTGCCATTTTTGACTTTGTTAATGAAGCATTGACTGTAATCGATCAGAAAGAATGTGTATCACCCAATATTTCTGGACCTCACAAATGCTTTTGATGTGATGGACCACAACTTACTACTTCAAAAATTGGAGTATGTAGGAATCAGAAGTCTGGCACATGAGTGGGTGACATCATACCTGAAAAGCAGATAGCAGATAGTTGAAATCATGCATCAGGAAGGAACATTATGCACACCTACCAATCCGAAAGAAAAGGAAAAAACTGTAATGTGCCCAAGGGCCCATTGTTGTTCTGAATATTTATCAATGACCTAGAATCCTCTAATGATTCCCAAAAATAAGCAAAATTTGCAGATGACACAAATGTATTGACAAAAGGCAAAACTGCTGCAGAAGCACAACAGGATGCGTACGCAGAAAAAATTCCCGGTTAAAAATACACTTTCTCCCGGGCGAAGACATGCTTTTTCCGCGTTACGTGACAGTATATTTCCCTTATCAATCCTTTGAATGGTTATAGTTTTATACACGGACGTAGAATTTCCCGGCCCTTTAGAAAACGAAACTCAGCGAAAAAAACACGTTTTGGAAATATATTTGGTGTTGGGTTGGGTTGTTTGGGGGAAGAGGTCATCGGTCTCATCGGATTAGGGAAGTCGGCTGTGCCCTTTCAAAGGAACCACCCCGGCATTTGCCAGGAGGGATTTAGGGAAATCACGGAAAACCTAAATCAGGATGGCCGGGCGCGGGATTGAAACGTCGTCCTCCCGAATGCGAGTCCAAATATATTTTATGTGCAGCAACATGTACGCTGCGTATTTTCATATTACGAAAGTATACATTGGAATTCCACGAAACACCGCATGCTACTTTCCGAATCACTGAAATTGCGAAGCGCTTTAGTAAGCCAGTCACAGCTTATGTCACGTGATCTTGCCAGCCTATGACAGCGGATATAGCATAGGACACGTGATGTAGTCAGCCACAGCAACATAACTGTTAATAGCGCGAACACACAAACAGGGAAAGTTAGTTTAAATTAATATACATAGTGTTGCTACAACAAAAGAAAAGCTTTCACATATAACATTGGTCTCTAAGCTTAATAAGCTGCAAGAGCAGCTAAGCTTTCGTATACAATTTTCTTTTTGCGCCTGTTACACTTCAAGATACATCACACAAATGGGCCAGTAAAATTTCTAATAATGACATAAATGTCTGATCTTCAGGGTTTCAAATGCTTCTAAATGGCTCGTTATCAAAGAGTTGATTTTTAAATGACTGTCAAACGCTCTGTGATTGAAGAAATTCATGGTACATTCTCGCACATAGTTCAACTTACGTAAAAGGATATTTACTTTGAAAGTAACGCTTTCGAGACCACCATTAGCAATAGTTTCCCGCGACCTGATAGAAATAGGTTCATTTCAGCAGTTGCCAGAGAATGCAGATAACAGGCGACACCGCGCTTGCGCAGCAATCATGACGTAGGAGGCCTGTATGCACGTACTTGTAAAACATTGATCATACATTATACCAGAAAAGAAACAAGACATCAGAGAATACTCCAAGAGCATCGGAATTTCGTGAACCATACTAAAATTTGCACATTTTAAAGTGCATACTTAAAGTGCACATTCGTATTAAGTTTTTCAGTGTGGTTTTCGGGATGTAAATTTTCTTGGAGCACCAGTACTGTATTATGTTTGGTTCTTTATTATGGTATAATGCCATACGTACTACAAGATTAAAACGTGCACTAGAAATGCACCGAACAGTCGAAACTAGCCAACACTGTGGAATTAAAAATTTCGTTTCAAATACATTGACTGCCTCTGCGGAAAACGTTAATAAAAGCCAAATTTCTTTAGCAAACGGACAAAAATAACTTCATTGTTCCGAAAGGCGATTAACGCTTGACTGTCAGAAAAGTGGACATAAAATCTGAAACTAATAACATAATTTAGCCTTCCGTAATTACGGCCACAGATATCCGCTTTGTTTTCATTTGACGTGAGAGTAAACGAAGAGGAAACAGCAAAATCACTAAATGTAAACATGGGTCACGTGGAGACTACTCACTATAACTCAGACGGCTCTGCGCATCAGCCCCGGATATTTGCGAAACGGGTCAATACTAAAAAAAAAAAAATATCGAATTTTCAAAAATATGTTCATCTTGTAGTGCACATCTTTCTGAAAAGTCTGGAACATAAAACATATGTGTTCGAGGAAATGTGAAACATCATTTGGTCTTAAGCGTGCCAAAGTGCAGTGCCACGCCTCTTGAACATAAAACATATGTGTTCGAGGAAATGTAAGACGTCATTTGGTCTTAAGCGTGCCAAAGTGCAGTGCCACGCCTCTTGAACATAAAACATATGTGTTCGAGGAAATGTAAGACGTCATTTGGTCTTAAGCGTGCCAAAGTGCAGTGCCACGCCTCTTGAACATAAAACATATGTGTTCGAGGAAATGTAAGACGTCATTTGGTCTTAAGCGTGCCAAAGTGCAGTGCCACGCCTCTTGAACATAAAACATATGTGTTCGAGGAAATGTAAGACGTCATTTGGTCTTAAGCGTGCCAAAGTGCAGTGCCACGCCTCTTCATAAACATTCTTTTATCGCACGTCACTGTATTTCGCTGTGTGGAGTTGAAACGGTGTATATTATTTTCGTAATGGATGCCATCAAACTATATTCAGGACAGTGCAAATTGAAATGTCCTGTGGTGCCTCTTCTGCTCCCAGTCGGCCGGTTTGACAGCCTGCCCCTCTTAAAAAAAAAAAATCTGGCAATTAATAGCGGATGGGATTATTTGTAATCGGGAGAACAAGGAATCAAATGTAAACAGTTGTGATTTCACGCTCATCGGAGGAAATTTGTTATTATGAACCATTACATAGTCTTCCTAAAGCCTTTGACACATTTTGCTGTCGGCAGACGCTTGCATGAGCACTGTGTGTCGTTGTTGTAAATGGCGCATTTCCTTTGCAACTTAAGTTATTTTCGTTTTTTTCCTCTCGTTTATGTTTTATTGTTGAAGTATTATTCTGCAGTAGTGGGATACAGTAATATCCTTTGTTAGAGTATCGGTTCTTTACATGTGGCAAGTGCCTTATCGACCATACGCCTGCTCTATGAGCCTCTTCCACTTCTGCCTGTCCAATGCGCTGTTTGTCCAGTTGCTGTTGTTGTTCATCCTAGTTGTGTCCTCCCGAATGTTATCCCGTCATCTGATTCTGGGTCTCCCTCTTCCTCTCGTTCTGCTGAATTCCATTCTAGGTAGTCTATTTTCTGTCATTCTTGCTATATGGCCTGCCCAATTCAACCTTCTCCTCTTGAGCATTTCGACGATGTTACGGTGTTTGTACAGCCCTCTTAATTCTTCATTTCTTCTTATTTTCGTCGTATACAGGTCCAAAAATTTTCCTTAGTACTTTTCTTTCGAATATTAACAGATTTTCTTCATCTTTCTTTCTAAATATTACTGTTTCACATCCACATAACGCCACAGGTATAATGGTCGATTGATATAAGCAGATTTTGAAGTTACTGCTAAGTGATCTTTTTCTTACAATTTTGATGAAACTAAAAAGTGTCCTATTTGCTTTTGATAAACGGGCATCTATTTCTATATCTGTTCTGTTATTACTAAAAAGACTTTCTAGGTACTTGAAGTGGTCAACAGTCTTGAAATGGAATCCATCTACTGTCAGAGGTGGATCTTTTCTGGTTTTCTTACTTATGGGCAGGTATTCTGTCTTTTCTTCATTAACATGTAATCCTGTTTTCTCAGCAATTTTGCATCATTCTGATTAATTCTCTTTTGGAACTACTTATTAGTGCTACATCATCTGCATAGGCAAGTCTTGTAATCCAGAATGAGATTTTCACTCTGCAGCAGAGTGTGCGCTGATATGAAACTTCCTGGCAGATTAAAACTGTGTGCCCGACCGAGACTCGAACTCGGGACCTTTGCCTTTCGCGGGCAAGTGCTCTACCATCTGAGCTACCGAAGCACGACTCACGCCCGGTAGTCACACAGCTTTACTTCTGTCAGTATCTCGTCTCCTACCTTCCAAACTTTACAAAAGCTCTCCTGCGAACCTGCAGAACTAGCATTCCTGAAAGAAAGGATGTAGCGGAGATATGGCTTAACCACAGCCTGGGGGATGTTTCCAGAATGAGATTTTCACTCTGCAGCGGAGTGTGCGCTGATATGAAACTTCCTGGCAGATTAAAACTGTGTGCCCGACCGAGACTCGAACTCGGAACCTTTGCCTTTCGCGGGTAAGTGCTCTACCATCTGAGCTACCGAAGCACGACTCACGCCCGGTACTCACACAGGTTTACTTCTGCCAGTATCTCATCTCCTACCTTCCAAATTTCACAGAAGCTCTCCTGCGAAGGAGTTTGGAAGGTAGGAGACGAGATACTGGCAGAAGTAAAGCTGTGAGTACCGGGCGTGAGTCTTGCTTCGGTAGCTCAGATGGTAGAGCACTTGCCCGCAAAAGGCAAAAGTCCCGAGTTCGAGTCGGTCGGGAACACAGTTTTAATCTGCCAGGAAGTTTCAAGTCTTGTAATGTTCACATCCTGTAGCTGGATCCCTTGTGGACTGGTTTTAGAAATTTCTGTATTGATCTTGTGTAGGACAAGGTTAAATAAAGTAGGTGAAATGGCATCCCCTTGTCTCACTCCAGCGTAAACCTTAAATTCTTCAGTTTCTCCTTCCGGTGTCTTTATGCGACAAAGTTGAAACTATACACATTTTAATTAATCTAATTAATTTTGAAGGTATTTTAAATTCTTTCATTATATTTAGGTGTGTCTATCGGTGTATGCTATCATAGGCCTTCTTAAAATCTACGAATAATATGTGGACATATACGTTGAATTGCCACACCTTCTCAGTTACTTGTCTTAGGGTGAATAAGTGATCTGATGTGGATCTGTTTCTGTGGAAACTGCATTGGTAGTCCCCAAACAGTTCCTCTGTTATTGGTATCAGCCTGTTTAATGTTGTTGTTGTTGTGGTCTTCAGTCCTGAGACTGGTTTGATGCAGCTCTCCATGCTACTCTATCCTGTGCAAGCTTTTTCATCTCCCAGTACCTACTGCAACCTACATCCTTCTGAATCTGCTTAGTGTATTCATCTCTTGGTCTCCCTCTACGATTTTTACCCTCCACGCTGCCCTCCAATACTAAATTGGTGATCCCTTGATGCCTCAGAACATGTCCTACCAACCGATCCCTTCTTCTGGTCAAGTTGTGCCACAAACTTCTCTTCTCCCCAATCCTATTCAGTACTTCCTCATTAGTTATGTGATCTACCCATCTAATCTTCAGCATTCTTCTGTAGCACCACATTTCGAAAGCTTCTATTCTCTTCTTGTCCAAACTAGTTATCGTCCATGTTTCACTTCCATTCATGGCTACACTCCATACGAATACTTTCAGAAATGACTTCCTGACACTTAAATCAATACTGGATGTTAACAAATTTCTCTTCTTCAGAAACGCTTTCCTTGCCATTGCCAGTCTACATTTTATATCCTCTCTACTTCGACCATCATCAGTTATTTTGCTCCCCAAATAGCAAAACTCCTTTACTAGTTTAAGTGCCTCATTTCCTAATCTAATTCCCTCAGCATCACCCGACTTAATTAGACTACATTCCATTATCCTTGTTTTGCTTTTGTTGATGTTCATCTTATTTCCTCCTTTCAAGACACTGTCCATTCCATTCAACTGCTCTTCCAAGTCCTTTGCTGTCTCTGACAGAATTACAATGTCATCGGTGAACCTCAAAGTTTTTATTTCTTCTCCATGAATTTTAATACCTACTCCGAATTTTTCTTTTGTTTCCTTTACTGCTTGCTCAATATACAGATTGAACAACATCGGGGAGAGGCTACAACCCTGTCTTACTCCCTTCCCAACCACTGCTTCCCTTTCATGCCCCTCGACTCTTATAACTGCCATCTGGTTTCTGTACAAATTGTAAATAGCCTTTCGCTCCCTGTATGTTACCCCTGCCACCTTTAGAATTTGAAAGAGAGTATTCCAGTCAACATTGTGAAAAGCTTTCTCTAAGTCTACAAATGCTTGAAACGTAGGTTTCCCTTTCCTTAATCTTTCTTCTAAGATAAGTCGTAAGGTCAGTATTGCCTCACGTGTTCGAGTGTTTCTACGGAATCCAAACTGATCTTCCCCGAGGTTGGCTTCTACTAGTTTTTCCATTCGTCTGTAAAGAATTCGTGTTAGTATTTTGCAGCTGTGACTTATTAAACTGATAGTTCGGTAATTTTCACATCTGTCAACACCTGCTTTCTTTGGGATTGGAATTATTATATTCTTCTTGAAGTCTGAGGGTACTTCGCCTGTTTCATACATCTTCTTCACCAGATGGTAGAGTTTTGTCAGGACTGGCTCTCCCAAGGCCGTCAGTAGTTCCAATGGAATGTTGTCTACTCCGGGGGCCTTGATTCGACTCAGGTCTTTCAGTGCTCTGTCAAACTCTTCACGCAGTATCGTATCTCCCATTTCATCTTCATCTACACCCTCTTCCATTTCCATAATATTGTCCTCAAGTACATCGCCCTTGTATAGACCCTCTATATACTCCTTCCACCTTTCTGCTTTCCCTTCTTTGCTTAGAACTGGGTTTCCATCTGAGCTCTTGATATTCATACAAGTCGTTCTCTTATCTCCAAAGGTCTCTTTAATTTTCCTGTAGGCCTGTTTAATAGGCAGCTTGAAAGATTTTGTAGGTGACATCCAATAAGGCAATTCCTCTGTAGTTATCACGAACAAGTGGATCATTCTTCTTAAATATGGGGCACACAATTGCAGTTTTCCAATCTGCAGGAATGGTTTCTGTCTCTCAAATTGTTTCTATTAACGCCTGTATTTCTAATTCCAGTTGTGGGCCTCCATTCTTTAATAACTCAGCGTATATCTTGTCCTCGCCACAAGCCTTAATTTCTTTATTGCTTGCTGTATTTCATTTACTGATGGGGTAGTAACTGTATCAGTTGTATCAGGTTCTTCCAATTTAAAGCAAGAGTATGAGTCATGCAGTTGAGAAAAGTATGTCTTCCATGTTTTTTGTATGTCATTTTTGTCGGTCAATATTTTCCCATACTGATCCTTCATGAACTGTTCCCTTTTATTGAATTTACCAAAGGATTTTTTTATACTTTGATACATCTGCCTTGTCCTGTGATGTCTGAAATCATCCTCTGCTTCTCTGATCATATTGTTTTAGTATTCCCTTTTCTCTTGTCTTGGGGTTCTTTGCGTTTCTTGGCAGAGTTTATAGTATATTTCCTTCAATGTCATATTGTCCCTTTCTTTAATCCATGCATTCCTCGCGTTTCTTCTTTCCAGCATTTTTTCATGACACTGTGTTAAACCAAATTTTATTAGGTCGTTTTCTTTCACCTAAGATTTTGGAAGCTGCTTCTTGAATACAGCCCTTCAGGTGTCTCCATCTGCTTTCGACATCCTGTGGTTCTGCATTGGTCAGCCTTGGTTTTGTTAGATTGCTTTTAATTTCTTTTGTAAAATTTTCTTTTATATCTACTTTCGCCAGGTTTCCTATGTTATATCGTGTAATTTCTTCTCTATTTCTATTTACTTTCATTTTGACTTTCACTTTCATTTTTGATATGATTAACATGTGGTCTGTGTCACAATCTGCTCCCCTAAAGTTTCTGACATCTTTAATACTGTTTTGGAATCGTTTGTGGATAGCTACATGATCTATTTGATTAACTACCTTTCCATCTGGTGATATCCATGTTCCTAAATAAATGTGTTTATGTTGAAATCTGACATTGCAAAGTTTGTAAGTCGAGCCCCATTATCTGAACTTTCCTCATGTAAGCTAAAATTGCCAATGGTTGATTTGTAGATTTCTTCCTTTCCTACTTTGGCATTAAAATCTCCTAACACTATTTTCACATTGTGCCTACTTAATAAGTTGTACATTTGTTCCAGATGGCTGTAGAATTCTTCTTTCGTGTTGTCATTCTTATCTTCTGTGGGTGCGGGTGGGAATTTAGAAATGTAATGTCTAACCACTGCGTCTGAATAGTTATATATGATATACGGTTACTAACATGTTTGAACTCCCTTACTGAGTCATCTATTGATTTATCAATGTACAAACCGGTTCCAAATTCATGGTGCTGACCGCAGTCTCCATGCATTATTGTCCTGTCTGCTATTTTCAGTGAACCTGTTCCCTGCCGTCTTGCTTCTTGGAGAGCTACCAGTTGCACTCTATATTTTCTTAATTTGTTTGCTAGTATTTGGGCAATTCCAGGACGATACAGGCTTCTAATATTACATGATCCAAAAGAGAATTCCTTGTAGCTTTGCCAGTTTTTGTTCCAGTAAATCCTGTCCTGTTTCCGAGGCTGGCGTTGAGTATTCTGACCGTTTCATATTTTTACACAACCCCCAACCTGGAGGACCAGGAGTCTTGATTTTGGGGTACTCTACCCCTAGGAGGGTTGCCTTCACCATGGCTGAGTGAGCCTCTCCTGCCCGATCTAGTTTTGGTCCACCCCGGGTATTTTATTTCCCCGGTACCCCTCTATATCTAGAGAGCATTCCCCTATCCGCCACCTGGGGAGGTGCCCGAGGGGGACTAGCAAACCCCACACGGGTTTAGCAGTCAAAATTACAAAAATTTAACTGACAACTAAAACAATGAAAAATTCCTGGAATTCTAAAAAAATTCTCGGGTTTTTCCCGGATCTCCCGTGTCGTATACACCCAGTACAATATGAAGAGCAAAATTTCACCACACACATTGATTCACCACAAACAATCTTATTGTTAACACATAAAACTGTTGCAATGCACCTTCATACCACATACAATAAATATCCACTAACCTCAAAATTTCTGGCAGTGATATATCACTAAGAACATTACTCATTAAGTTAGAACAAATCTTCAGAATGCTGTCAGAAATTCGATCAACACCACATAATGCTTTTGTTATTTTGAATTTTTACAATTCTATTAATTTCAATGAAGGATTTTGGTGCTAATTCTAGCTGCTTAAAGTTTTGTCGAACGACATTTATAATATTTGCTCGTGTTTCTGCAACTGAACCATTTAATGCAATTTTTGCTGCTACATTTAGAAACTGATTATTAAAAGTACTTGCAGCTTGTGAATTATAAGTCACAACATTGTCATTTAGTTTAATGGTTGTGGTGTCTTGTGCTCTGACCGCTTGTTCTTCCTCTGATTTTAATATTTAAATCAATCTTATCTGTATTATTAATTTCTGTAAGAACATTATTTTTACAGATAACAAGCAACATCAGATTTTTACTTATTATAGCCCCTTTATAAATTTTCCTCTTCCTCTTCTGCGAAGCTTTCATCCCTTCAGTTACCCATGGCTTGGTTGATTTTTTTTAAGGCCTTTCTGAGTAATTTTTGGCAGTATGCCCTCACAGCTTCAAGTACTAAACTTTTCAAGGCTCACCTGTGAAAGCTTTACAGCAAGTGGCCTCTTCAACAGAACAGACCATACAGTTATTCTACAGAACAGGCGGTTGGGGGGGGGGGGGGGGGGGGGGGGGGAATGGGAATTACAGAAATTCTCAGTATTCTTGTTAGGCCAGTGGATCCTTATGGCATGGGACAAAACCTCAAGTGAATCTATTATGAAAGGATTCAGAAAGTGTTGCATAGCCAATGCCATGGCTAGCTCCGAATATGACATACTATGGCAGGAATTTATGCAATTAATTTGCGACTTCAGAATCTTTCTGACATTAGCCATGTTATGTATGAAGGTATTCCCCATTGGTGACACACAGAAATTTGTGCCTGACCCAGACTCGAACAAAAAATTTCCCACTTGTTGCAAGTGGTTACCTAACCGCTTCAGCCCTCCATGAACACTTCCAGGACTGACCCAGACTTGCATATGTAATACAGTCTATGACCACATCGCTCGCAACTTTAAATGAATTCCCACCACAAGGTTTCATAGAATCAAGGAGAGACATATATTCATCATTAGTATTATTATCATCATTTAACCCATTGAGGCCTGTATTGTAGGTTCATCTTACAGTAGGACAAATAAGGTATTTCCCATCCTTATTTTCGATGCAGACTTTGGAATGCTGTTTTGTAAGAAGTACATATTTCACTCGAGTCTTATGTTTTAAATTATTGCATATTATTCCTTTCACAAAAAATACATAATTTCACAAAACGAAGGCTAGTGAAAGTTACAACATCTCTAGTCTGGAGAGGAACCATTCAAGTGAAGCTCAGTAACAAACAATGATTTTCCATATTAAAGGACGGGTGGTTTTCTTCTTTATTACTGATATTCAGTGCAATTTTATGTGTGTATTACATTGTTGTATGATTTATTGTAGCTACAATATTATGATTTCATTTCTTTATCAACAGAAATCAATGGAAGAACTGCTAATCTGATTAGCTAGGTCGTATTTTATAACTACATTGATAACACTGAACAGTTTAAAAATGTCAGTTTCATGTCTTAGTGAGGCCACTTATTTATTGCTCCAACATGTAGAGGGCTTCACTGTGAGAGCACACTTTCACTGCGACAGGCTTCATAGTCAGGAGATACACACTCGTTTGTTCATCATACGATGAATTTTGATGTTGAAGGGCATCTGCTAAGTAACTAGGAACTTGAAAAATATGTCTGTCAAACCTACAAAAGCAGTATTCATTTACCAGGATTACAGTGTAATTTCTTAAGGGAATGTGACAATGTGGGATCTAGGGATGCTAGTAGCCACTTTTGATTTAGTATTAGTCATATATCTCCCTCCTTGACAAGCTAAAGGCTGTTGCACCCAGAAAGTTAAGTTCAATAAAAGTGAAGTAGGCAGCCAGTGATAAACAGGTTGTCAAATCATACTGTGCAATTAATCATATTGCACGTATAATTGTCCAAACTTCATGGAAAAAATGGAAGGTCGTAGAGAAACGTTAAAAAATGGTGCTTCTAATCTACATCTCCGTCTACATCTATACTCTGCAAACCACCCTGAGGTGCATGGCAGAGAGTATGTCCCACTGTCCAGTAATTAGGGCTTCTTCCTGTTCCATTCACATATGCAGCACGGGAAGAACGATTGAGTGCCTCTGTGTGCACAGTAATTATTCTAATCTAATCCTCAAGATTCCTATGTGACCTATATGTAGAGAGTGGTAGTATATTCCTAGAGTAACCATTTAAAGCCGGTTCTTGAAGCTTTGTTAATAGGCTTTCTTTTGATAGTTTACTTCTATCTTCAAATGTCTTCCAGTTCAGTTCCTTTGGTATTTCTGACACACTCACACAGATTACAGAAACCTATGACCATTCATGCTACCCATTTCTCTATACATTCAACATCCACTGCTAGTCCTATCTGGTACGAGCTCCACACACTTTAAGAATATTCTAGAACCAGTCGCACGAGTGATCACACTTCCCCAGTATTTTACCAATAAAGCAAAGTCTACTGCCTGCTTTACCCATGGCTGAACCTATGTGATCATTCCATTGCATATCCCTACGAAGTGTTACACCCAGATATTTGAAGAGTTGGCCGTTTACAGCAGTGACTCATTGATATTACAGTCATAGGGTACTACTTTTTTCGTTTTGTGAAATGCAAAATTTTACATTTCTGAACATTTAAAGCAAGATGCCAATCTCTGAACGACTTTGAATTCTTATCACGATCTGAGTGACTGTTTATGAACCTTGTTTCGGATAATACTTCATTATATGTAACTGAATCATTAGCAAAACGCCTGATTTTACTATTAATATTGTCTGCAAAATCATTAATATACAAGAACAGCAACGGTCCCAATACACTTCCTTGGGAAATAGCTGAAGTTAATTCTACAACTGACGATGACTCTCCATCCAAGATAACGTGCTGTGTCCTCCCTACCAAGAAGTCCTTAAGCCAGTCACATATTACGCTTGGCACCTGATGTGATCAAACTTTTGTCAATAAGAGTAGGCCTGGTACCTAGTCAAATGCTTTTTGGAAATCAAGAAGCCCAGCATCTACCTAACTGCCTTTATCCAAAGCTTTCAGTACATCATGTGAGAAAAGTGCAAGTTGGGTTTCACATGATTGATGCTGATTGGCATTGAGGATGTCATTCTGTTCAAGATACCTCATTATGTTTGAGCTCAGAATATGTTCAAGGATTCTATGAGAAATTGATATAAAGGATAGTGGATGGTAGTTTTGTGGATCACTTCCAATAAACTTCCTGTAGGCAGATGAGACCTGTGCTTTTTCCAAGAAATGGGCATAGTTTTTTTTGTTCATGGGTTCTACGATAGATTATAGTTATAAGAGGGGCTAACTCAGCAACAAATTCAGTATAGAATATGACAGGGACTTCTGGGCCCTGAAGCTTTGTTCAACTTTAATGATTTCAGATGTTTCTCAACACCACTGACACTTATACTTGTTTCAGTCATCTTTTCAGTGGTATGAGGGTTAAACTGGGGCAATTTTCCTGAGTTTTCCTTTGTAAAGCAATATTTGTAAATGGAGTTAAGCATTTCAGCTTTTGCTTTGCTACCCTCAATTTCAGTTCCTGTCTCATTCACTAGGGACTGGACACAAACTTTGGTACCACCAACAGCCTTCACAGATGACCAGAATTTCTGGTGGTTCTGTGGAAGATAACGGTAGTCATTGAAGGCATCACACACTGCTCTCTTGAAAGCCAAATATGTTTCATTCAGCATCTCTCTATCTGTAGCCCTACTCTGTTTTATAACTATTGTGCAGTAATCTCTGTTTCTTTAGAAGTTTCTTTACAGTAACTGTATACCATGGATGTTCCCTCTCATTGTGAACTGTTCTACTGGGTACATCTCTATCTAGTCTGGTCAACTATTCTTTCAAACTTGAGCTAGAGTTCCTCTACATGCTCCTGCCCTGTAACAAAAGTTTCTCTCATTGACATATGATAGTGATTTTTTAAAATCTAGTTTACTGAACACATATCTTTCTGCTTGTTATTTGTCCTTTGTACTTTGGTAATCATTGCTGCCACAATGGTCACTGATACCAGTTTTGCTGTGGGCTTCCTCAAAGAGGTGGTTACATCACAAGATGAGTCTGGTGGGCGATGGAAGAATCGGATTATTTTTTGCCCACTCGTGATACTGCGTCTTGCCCAAACCCTCTCACATGCAGCTTCAGTTTCTACCTCAGTGGATTCGAGTTTGTCTACTGCGACAACATTCTTAAAAGCAACTTTTTCATGAATATAATTAAATGAAAGGAGTTGCCAAAGAAATCCTGCATACAGGTATCCAAATATCTTCAAAATGAAAAAGGTATATCTACAAAATAACAATAGTGAGTACTGAGTAATGATTCATATGTAATTTTATGTCATGAAAAGTGCTACAGCATATTAAGGAAAAGAACTGTTTTAAATTGACAGCCTAGACAGTGAACTAATTACATAATCTTTTTAAAAGGGTAAACAGGAAAGCCTCACTGCAGATACATTTTTTGGAAGAGACTTGGCATTTTATGCAAGTTGGATAAAGTAGACAGATATTTTTAGCAATTACTTATTAAAAGCAAATGAGGAAATTGAGATAAGTAGCTCAGAAGACAAACCAGATCAGTACATTAAAGAAAAGAAAATTTAGTGAATTTATAATCTCTCCCACATCCCCAGGCAATGTCACCATCCTGTACAATAACAACATACTTTGCCATCATAGCTTGGACTTTATGAGGAAGGGGGGAGGGGGAGCAAATCATAGTTTTAATTATCATATCAAAAAATTTTGTTATTCTACCTTCTAGTGGATCTAACTATGGCAAAGAAAAGGGATTAAATATACCATTATGGGGCTCAGAAAATCGGTCTATGAACATAAAATGCATCACACACAGCAACTGTTTTCAAATGACTATTTAATTGCTACTAACAGAAGGACGGTAATGCACCTTCATATTTTTAAAAATGTTATTTGGCAGATGTCAACATCTGCTTTAAAGGAAGAGATCATTTGGCACATCAGGGTCACTCTCCATCCTGAATTGTTCTCACCATTTGGATGAGCGTTCTATTTGTTGTTCTTTCTTGGTGAATTTGAAATGTAGGGGCAAATGGTGTGGCGACTGCTTGAATATGTTATCCCACCATGTGATTTCTTCATCAAGTAATTTAACTTTCGTAGACTAAAGATGTACTGTTTTGCATAGACTATTTGCAGAAATGACACTACAATTTGATAAGTACCCCATTATATACTATTCGAACAATAGAAACTCCACATAGGAGTATCAACAATGTAGGAAAAGATAGATTGTTAATTACTGTAAAAGAAGCCATGTCAAGTTGCAGACAGGCACAATTAAACACATACTTTTTCCTACATTGTTGCCAGCAAATACTAACTCCACTGTTGCTAACAAATCATAACATAGCTGTTATAGTACTGGAAATAACAAAACATTTTTGTACACAATTAACTAATGCTTATACTCAACAGTTCTGTATAGCAATAATAATTTATTTTCCAATTGTGTGTTACAGAGGACCAGTACACATACATAGAATATTAAACTTCCTGGCAGATTAAAACTGTGTGCCAGACAGATTCGAACTCAGGACCTCTGCCTTTCCAGGGCAAGTGCTCTACTGACTGAGCATCTAAGCATATCATGACCCATCCTCACAGCTCTGCTTCTGTCAGTACCTCACCTCTTACCTTCCAAACTTCACAGAAGTTATTCTACAAGATTAGCACTCCTGTAAGGAAGGGCATTGTGGTGACAGGGCTTAGCTACAGCATGAGGGACTCTCCAGAATGAATTTTCACTCTGCAGAGGAGTGTACACTGGTATCTAACTGAATATTAATTGTTGCAAAAGTGAGCACTACTAAACAATTTACAACAATCATGGAAGGAAACTTCTGCCTTCCAGTATTGTAAAGTTGTCAGTAACAATTAATATACACAGAGGGGCTTGTAGTGTGGTACAGCATAAATATATTACCACAGTAAATGCTTATCCAGTACAAACACACCTTTTTAGTTCTAGATTTCGTACTTCCACCGACAGTTACCTGTCTTGCCTTCTATCAAGCATCTTATTAGCTTCCCTACAAACTCCTTGTCCCAATTGCCAAATGCCTTTCGTTTCCTTCCACTCATCAGGCCTAAGGAACCACTCATAAGCATTTAGTGTCAATTGCAGCTGTTGATGTGTGCCTTTGGATGGTAGGTGTGCAGAAGTATGCACATACATGGTAGTTTAGAAGCCAGTTTATGAATGCACTGTCACTGTGTTTGTGAACCACATATCAACCAGCTGTGGGTAAATTGTCACCATCCATCTTTCCTTACTGGACAATTTACATCTCAGAAGCAACTTTATATTATAGTTCTCCCTATGACTGGCTCCAGGTTCACAGGTTTAATAAGCACTCTCCAATAACACTGTGGTGACCAAAACAGTTTTATAGTTGACAACAGCTTTCCTATTAAGACAATTATGTATACGCTGTGTTACCTAAAAAGGTGTAATAGTTACTTGTTGATACAATTCTACAGCAAGAAGAAACAGAGAGGTATAAACAAGTGAGTCAAATATCACAACACATATTCTGAAACATTTCAGTGAAATCTGTTACTTTTTCAATCTTTTTCAGATACCAATTAACTGGTTATTCTAAGGCGACACTCGGCATGATGGTTGGTGAAAGTAGCTGTTTTGATGTAAGTTTAAATACTATATGACTGCAGATCACTATCAACATTAGATTTCAACACTGTTTTCTGTTACACTGAAATTGGTATTGCCATGATGTTTCTGTGCAAACATTGCCCTGTGATTAGAATCATGTACAGACGGTACACACTTCCTACTATTTGAAACTAAAAATATAGTTTAGTTTCATGTATGAATATGTACACACACTGAATACAGTGTTGCCTGATATGTAAAGCGAACTAGGTTGGCTGCACCAAGAAAACTGTGAATTGTAAACAGGGCCATTCTATTAAAACACCTGTCCCACAAGTTTCGCAGGAGAGCTTCTGCGAAGTTTGGAAGGTAGGTGATAAGGTACTGGCAGAAGCAAAGCTGTGAGCATGGTTCATGACTTGTGCTCAGGTAGCTCCGATGATTGAACACTTGCTTGTGAAAAGAAAAAAGGGTGGGTTCGGGACCTGGTCCAGCTCACAATTTTAATAAGCCTTGAGCTTCCATTACAGCTACACCTGTCAGGCTCCACATTTAGTGTCTCATTAGAGTGAACAATTCATGTCTCTCTTGCAATTCAAACTTACAACGAAACATGCCAACAACCTTCCCCTCAATTAAGTGTATTAATTCACTATTTATTTTACAACAGATATTCTGCCATATTTTCATTATCAACAGGTGTAAAACTTCTTCAGAATTTATGCAGGTTGTTTTCCACACAGAAATTTCAGGAAGCTATTTTTTTGTCATTTCCTGAACTTCTGATAACATTGAAGATTTGACTGGATTGATGGTTTTAAGGGACCAAACTACTAGGTCATCAGTCCCTTGATCCTGGGAGTGTTAAATCAATAACAGGAATGAAATGGAAACAAAACACTACTAATATTATCGATTGCAGCACTTAAAAAAAAACTGCATTTTGCAAGTTGCAAATGTGAAAGCCATTTTTCTTTTGAACTTCTACAACTGATGCACGGCAGTGGTGAAAATGATGACCATAAGAAACTTCACTATTATTATGTTTGTACGGGATGGAAAAAATAGAAGGGAAGTTAAAAACAGTTCTAAAGAAAGTATAAAGTAACTTGTAGTACGGGAAGAAAGTCAGCCAAGGTCCCCAAGATATGTGAAGTAGTGACACACACATATGGCTAACACACTCCCAATCATTTTTAGATTAAGACAATGGGGAATGTAGAAGAATAAATGAATTAAATGGTGGGATACCACCAACCACAGGTGCTCCGTGACAGACCGTAGCAGTAATTGACTTGCTGCACTAGCTGGACAGTGTGTCTCAGGCATTCAGCCTGACCGGGTTTCCTCCATACATGTCTGCTATGATTGTTTGATTGATTGATTGAAGGTATATGCAATCCTCATTGGTGAAGAGAACGTGATGCCAATCACAAGTGGTCCATTTGGCATGTTGTAAGGGCCAATCTGTACCACGTTGCATGGTGTTGTGGTCGCAAAAGTGGACCTTGCCATGGACGTCGGGAGTGAAGTAGCGCATCATGCAGCCTAATGCACACAATTTGCGTCGTAACAAGACATCCTGTGGTTGCACGAAAAGCATTATTCAACATGGTGGCTTTCCTGTCAGGGTTCCTCCGCACCATAATCAGTAGGTAGCGGTCATCCACTGCAGTAGTAGCCCTTGGGCGGCATGAGTGAAGCATGTCATCGACAGATCCTGTCTCTCCTCCATGTCTGAGCATCATCACTCCGAGATGCCTGGAGACTTCCCTTGTTGAGAGTCCTTCCTGGCACAAAGTAACAATGTGGATGCAATCGAACCGCAGTATTGACCTTCTAGGCATGTTTGAACTACATACAACATGAGCTGTCTACCTCCTTCCTGGTGGAATGACGAACTGATCAGCTGTCGGACCCCATCTGTCTAATAGGTGCTGCTCATGCATGGTTGTTTACATCCTTGGGCAGGTTTAGTCAAAGGGACTGTGTCTGTGATACAATATCCACAGTCAACGTCTATCTTCAGGAGTGCTGGGACCTGGAGTAATGCAAAACCTTTTTTTGATGTGTGTACTACAAGTTCTTGCATAGTAAGAATGGTCTGCAGGATTTACAAACATGCCAGTACATTAGCTGTTGTATTGTTCACTAAAATGACAATATACTAAGTTTTGATGATTTTGTTGGTATGACTTGGAGTGGTGATGGAGTGGGGTAGTTAAGAACAAATGTTCTTGGTTTTACTATAAGTCTGCAGGAGGGGTGTGTAACGCTCCCTGGCAGCACACACACTATTAATAAACTAAAATTTAATTGTACTACATACGCCGCTATGAAGCAATTTGTATATACTGTAATTATTTAACAAAAAATATTATTTAATTTTGTATCGTTATTACTGTAATATTTTCTGTAGTAATATTCTCGATGTATTTATGATTATAATATTTCTATACTCATAATGTAATTACGAAATGTGTCAATATCTGCGATAACAAAAATGTAAAATACAGCCGCAGATTGCAAAGAGACATTAACGGTTGATAGTGATATAAATAGGAATACATAGCGTGCATTCTTTGTCGTCTTCCTCGAGAGCTGAGAGAGAGAGGAACCTGTGACGTAGCATTTTATGAATGGGTAGACTTCATTTGTCTGTATCTAGATTTAGTCGCCATTAGAGGAGAAATTACAAACTAATGTAAGTAGAATTATTGTTGTGGTCTAAATACATTATAATTTATCAAAAGTGTGTATTACTAATGTAAATTAGCTTGCCCATGTCATCTATAATATTTCTTTAAAGAATTTTCAGCATTCTTAGCAATCATCGCTGGTGTTGCTGGGCTGTGCCGCGACCGAACGATTTGCAGCGGCGGCACATTTAAAAAATTGTTCCGCTAAGAAAAATTAACCAAACCCGTAAATCGAGAGCAGATAAAAATTAGCAGTGAATTAAGAAAATGTTTTTCTTTTACAGTGATCCTGAGACTGACGGAATTAATACTAGTTTCACATTTGTGCATTCATAGGTGGATAGTTAACGCTGAAGTTTAACAATTTGTTGGTTCTTTCAAATAACTTAAATTTATAGTGAAGTGTGTTTTATCAATGATAATTAAACGTCGGCTTGGCAATATTTAACCATTTTCTGCTAATAGAGACAGTCTTGTGTTCCATAGCTAACGCCGGGAAAGAATTCAGTAAAAAAAAAAAAAAAAAAAAAAAAAAAAAAAAAAAACCACAACCCACTGCATTTAGAAAATGTGTGCCAAGGCCGAATTATGTAAAAGATGTAATTCTCAACTAAATATTCTTAATCAGTTAATATGAGAGGGTTGACTAAGTTCATGTAATTTTAAATGTGCTTAATTCTGTCTAAATGAATTTTTATTACCACACGTAAATAAGAGGTTCTACAACAAAGTTCATACGTACTGAAAGAAAGAGCAAATAACAAAAACAATTTAAAAAGTAACATTTACAATCCCCCCCCCCCGTACATTTTTCAAATCAAAATCATTTCATTTGAGATATATATATATATAATTTCGTTAAAGGTGGGAGGCAGAAGGTTAACAATGTAATGGCGTGCGACAACTTGTAACGGAAACAAAGATTTCCTGATAAGTTATCTGGGAACACGGATCCACATGAATTTCTATTACTTGAAAAAGTTTGCAGGCAGGGAAATTTTGAAATCATTGATTGGCTGTCAAAGGGCTTAGATACTGAACACTTGATCAACCTGGCACGAAGAAACAGGTTTCCTTGGGAAAAGGGTCACTGGGGAAAAAAGGGCATGATGTGGTAGCTCCATACCTGGAAATCAATATGCAGTCTTTGCAAACAGAAAGTGAACTCTTACATCTACAATACAATGAAACACCAGAAGGACATAAAATACATTTTGGTTTCTATGACAAAAGACATTCAAGAATTATTTGCTAACATTTAAGCTTTGCCAGCTGTGAAGCACAATGCAATATTATTCCTCTACAATGACTGATGAATTATGTGTGTTTGACAGTGACACAGCAGAGGCCAGATCACATAGCAGTTTGGAGAGTGCACAGCTTGCTGTTTGATCAAACAGACTTAATGAATGTTGCTAGAATATTTATATTCAATTTTGACAAAACAGGAGGAATGTATTTAGATCACTACAGGACGAACTTTGTAAGATTATCTTATGTTGTGCTCTTAACATGTGTTGTTGTGGTCTTTAGTCCAGACACTGGTTTGAAGCAGCTCTCCATGGTACTCTATCCTATGCAAGCCTCTTCATCTCCCAGCACTTACTGCAACCTACATCCTTCTGAATCTGCTTAGTGTGTTCATCTATTGGTCTCCCTCTATGGTTTTTACTCTCTACCCTTCTGTCCAATACTGAATTGGTGATCCCTTGATGCCTCAGAATGTGGCCTACCAGCTGACCCGTTCTTCTAGTCAGGTTGTGCCACAAATTCCTTTTCTCCCCAATTCTATTCAGTACCTCTTCATTAGTTACATGATATAGCCATCTAATTCTTCTGTAGCACCACATATCCAATGCTTCTATTCTCATCTTGTCTAAACTATTTATCATTGCACGTTTCACTTCCATACATGGCTACACTCCATACAAATACTTTCAGAAAGGACTTCCTGACACTTAAATCTATACTTGATGTTAATAAATTTCTCTTCTTCAGAAACACTTTCTTTGCCATAGCCAATCTAAATTTTATATCCTCTCTACTTTGACCATAATCAGTTATTTGTCTTCCCAAATAGCAAAATTCATCTACTGCTCGAAGTGTCACATTTCCTAATCTCATTTTCTCACCATCATCTGCTTTAATTCGACTATGTTCCATTATCCTCGTTTTGCATTGGTTAATGTTCATCTCATATTCTCGTTTAAGACAATGTCTGTTCAACAGCTCTTCCACGTCCTTTGCTCTGTCTGACAGAATTACAATGTTGTCGGCAAGTGTCAAAGTTTTTATTTCTCCTACATGGATTTCAATTCCTACTCCAAATTTTTCTTTTGTTTTCCTTTTCTTCTTGCTCAATATTCTCAGATCGAAAAATATTGAAGATAGGCTACAACCCTGTCTCACTCTCTTCTTAACCACTGATTCCCTTTTGTATCCTTCAACTCTTAACTGCCTTATGGTTTATGTTAAACTGGTAAACAGCCATTCTCTCCCTTTATTTTACCCCTGCTACCTTCAGAATGTGAAAGAGAGTATTCTGGTCACCATTATCAAAAGCTTTCTCTAAGTCTACAAATGCTACAAACGTAGGTTTGCCTTTCCTTAACCTATATTCTAAGGTAAGTTGTAGGGTCAAGTATTGCCTCGCATGTTCCAATATTTCTAAGGCATCCAAACTGATCTTCTCCGAGGTCAGCTTCTACCAGTTTTTCCATTCGTCTGTAAAGAATTCGTGTTAGTATTTTGCAGCTGTGACTTATTAAACTGATAGTTCGGTAATTTTCACATCTGTCAACACCTGCTTTCTTTGGGATTGGAATTATTATATTCTTCTTTAAGGCTGTGGGTATTTCGCCTGTCTCATACATCTTGCTCACCAGATGGTAGAGTTTTGTCATGACTGGCTCTCCCAAGGCCATCAGTAGTTCTAATGGAATGTTGTCTACTCCCGGGGCCTTGTTTCGACTCAGGTCTTTCAGTGCTCTGTCAAACTCTTCACGCATTATCTTATCTCCCATTTCATCTTGATCTACATCCTCTTCCATTTCCATAATATTGTCCTCAAGTACATCGCCCTTGTATAGTCCCTCTATATACTCCTTCCACCTTTCTGCCTTCCCTTCTTTGCTTAGAACTGGGTTGCCATCTGAGCTCTTGATATTCATACAAGTGGTTCTCTTCTCTCCAAAGGTCTCTTTAATTTTCCTGGAGGCAGTATCTATCTTACCCCTAGTGAGACAAGCCACTACATCCTTACATTTGTCCTCTAGCCATCCCTGCTTAGCCATTTTGCACTTCCTGTCGATCTCATTTTTGAGACGTTTGTATTCCTTTTTGCCTGCTTCATTTAATGCATTTTTATATTTTCTCCTTTCATCAATTACATTCAATATTTCTTCTGTTACCCAAGGATTTCTATTAGCCCTCCTCTTTTTACCTACTTGATCCTCTGATGCCTTCACTACTTCATCCCTCAGAGCTACCCATTCTTCTTCTACTGTATTTCTTTCCCCCATTCCTGTCAATTGTTCCCTTATGCTCTCCCTGAAACTCTGTACAACCTCTGGTTCTTTCAGATTATCCAGGTCCCATCTCCTTAAATTCCCGCCTCTTTGCAGTTTCTTCAGTTTCAATCTGCAGTTCATAACCAATAGATTGTGGTCAGAATCCACATCTGCCCCTGGAAATGTCTTACAATTTAAAACCTGGTTCCTAAATCTCTGTCTTACCATTATGTAATCTATCTGATACCTTTTAGAATCTCCAGGATTCTTCCAGGTATACAACCTTCTTTCATGATTCTTGAACCAAGTGTCAGCTATGATTAAGTTATGCTCTGTGCAAAATTCTACAAGGCGGCTTCCTCTTTCATTTCTTCCCCCCAATCCATATTCACCTACTGTGTTTCCTTCTCTCCCTTTTCCTACTGACGAATTCCAGTCACCCATGACTATTAAATTTTCGTCTCCCTTCACTACCTGAATAATTTCTTTTATCTTGTCATACATTTCATCAATTTCTTCATCATCTGCAGAGCTAGTTGGCATATAAACTTGTACTACTGTAGTAGGCATGGGCTTTGTGTCTATCTTGCCCACAATAATGCGTTCACTATGCTGTTTGTAGTAGCTAACCCGCACTCCTATATTTTTATTCATTATTAAACCTACTCCTGCATTACCCCTATTTGATTTTGTATTTATAACCCTGTAATCACCTGACCAAAAGTCTTGTTCCTCCTGCCACCGAACTTCACTAATTCCCACTATATCAAACTTTAACCTATCCATTTCCCTTTTTAAATTTTCTAACCTACCTGCCCGATTAAGGGATCTGACATTCCACGCTCCGATCCGTAGAATGCCAGTTTTGTTTCTCCTGATAACGACGTCCTCTTGAGTAGTCCCCGCCCGAAGATCCAAATGGGGGACTATTTTACCTCCAGAATATTTTACCCAAGAGGACGCCATCATCATTTAATCATACAGTAAAGCTGCATGTCCTCGGGAAAAATTACGGCTGTAGTTTCCCCTTGCTTTCAGCCGTTCGCAGTACCAGCACAGCAAGGCCGTTTTGGTTATTGTTACAAGGCCAGATCAGTCAATCATCCAGACTGTTGCCCCTGCAACTACTGAAAAGGCTGCTGCCCCTCTTCAGGAACCACATGTTTGTCTGGCCTCTCAACAGATACCCCTCCGTTGTGGTTGCACCTACGGTACGGCCATCTGTATCGCTGAGGCACGCAAGCCTCCCCACCAACGGCAAGGTCCATGGTTCATGGGGGGTTTTGGGATTGGAATTATTATATTATTCTTTAAATCTAGGGCATTTCGCCTGTCTCATACATCTTGCTCAACAGATTAAAAAGATTTTTCTTTCAGGGCTATATGTAGTTTTTATGGAATGTTGTCTACACCAGGGGCCTTATTTTGACTTAGGTCTTTGTGTTCTGTCAAATTTTTTATGCAGTATCATATCTCCCATTTCATCTTCATCTGCATCCTCTTCCATTTCCATAACATTACCCTCAAGTAGATCACCCTTGTATAGATCCTTTATATACTCCTTCCACCATTCTGCTTAGAACTGGTTTTCCATCTGAGCTCTTGATATTCATACAGGTGGTTCTCTTTTCTCCAAAGGTCCCTTTAATTTTCCTGTAGGAAGTATCTACATTACCCCTAGTGATATATGCTTCTACATCCTTACATTTGTCCTCTACCCACCTCTCCTTAGTCATTATGCACTTCCTGTTGATCTCATTTTTGAGACATTTGTATCCCTTTTCATCTGCTTCATTTACCGCATTTTTATACTTTCTCCTTTCATCAATTAAATTCAATATCTCTTCCATAATCCAAGGATTTCTACTCACCTCTGTCTTTTTACCTGCTTGATCCTCTGCTGCCTTCACTATTTCCATCTCTCAAAACTACCCATTCTTCTTCTACTGTATTTCTTTCCCCTGTCCGTGTTAGTTGTTCCCTAATGCTCTCTCTGAAACTCTCTACAACCTCTAGTTCTTCCAGTTTGTCCAGGTCCCATCTCCTCAACTTCCTACCTTTTTGCAGTTTCTTAAGTTTTATAATCTACAGTTTATAACCAATAAATCGTGGTCACAGTCAACATCTGCCCCTGGAAAAATCTTACAATTTAAAACCTAGTTCCTAGATCTCTGTCTTACTATTATAAAAGATATCTGAAACCTTCCAGTGTCTCCAAGCTTCATCCATGTATACAGCCTTCTTTCATGATTCTTAAACCAAATGTTAGCTATGATTAAATTAAGCTCCGTGCAAAATTCTACCAGGTGGCTTTGTCTCATTCCTTACCCTCTGTCCATATTCACCTATGACTTTTCCTTCTCTGCCTTTACCTACAATCTAATTCCAGTCCCCCATGACTACTAAATTTTCGTCTCCCGTAACTATCTGAATAATTTCTTTCATTGCACCATATATTTCTCCAATTTCTTCATCATCTGCAGAACTAGTTGGCATATAAACTTTTATTACTGTGTAAAGTGTGGGCTTCGTGTCTGTCTTCGCTGCAATAATGTGTTCATTATGCCGTTCATAGTACCTTATCCCTGTTTCTATTTTTTTAATTCCTTATTAAACCTACTCCTGAATTACCCATATTTGATTTTGTGTTCACCTGAGCAGAACTCTTGTTCCTCCTGCCACCAAACTTCACTAATTCCTCCTTTATTTATAACCTATCCACTTCCCTTTTTAAATTTCTACTCTACCTGCCCAATTAAGGAATCTGACATTCCATGCTCCAATCCATAGAATGCAGTTTTGTTTCTCCTGATAGCAGCGCCCTTATGAGTAGTGGTCTCTGCCTGGAGATCTGAGTGGGGGACTATTTTACCTCTAGAATATTTTACCCAAGACAACCCATCATCATTTGGCCATACAGTAAAGCTGCATGTCCTCAAGAAAAATTACGGCTGTAGTTTCCCCTTGATTTCAGCCAATCACAGTATTAGTACAGCAAGGTCATTTTGGTTGATGTTACAAGGCCAGATCATTCAATCATCCAGGCTGCTGCCCCTCTTTTGGAACCACATGTTTGTCTTACTGTAGTATTTGATATTCATGTCTGACTTTTTAATTACACTTTATTCCTACTTTCTAGTTTTCCATCTGTCTTTTTAAATATATATTTTAATGTTTAAAAAATAAACTAAAAATCAAGTATGTAATACTCTATTTACAATTCCAATAAAAATCAAACATTATTTAATTTTAAAAACTATTCAGTTTGAAATATTTCCCACAATTGTTTACGACATAACACACAATACCCATACCACACAGTGCCATGGGTAACTATGAGTTACAGCTTGTAAACTGTTCAAAGCCACTGAAAATTATGGAAGGCACATATGCACAGGTGCAGATGTGTCTAAAGGTTCACGTAACTGCATTTAGTCCTGTAGTAAAGATACTGAAACTGAAAAAATTGGGAAAATTTACTCCATTAAAGGTACTCAAAGAATAAATTAAAAAGAAGAGAGAGTCTGTTATGTCTACAGAACACCTACATTAACTATGAATTACTGAAGTGCATGTGGATTATTACAAACCATCAGCAGTACACAAAATGTTATGAAGAACTGGAATAAATTGCTCTCTCTAACAATTTTTCGACATTAATTTTACAGTAATATTCTTCTTGTATGGTTGTCTGTGGTTCAGTGAGAGAAAGGTCTAAAAGTTTCACAGTTAAATACTCAGTTCCTGGATTTTTTTTCAGTTACTGCTTTGTTCTTTTACCTCTGTTAATGTGACAAATGCACAGTTGCACTATGGTTTGAAATTTACATTAAATTGTATATCTGCCAACAACTGACAGATGAAGTCAATTCAAAGGCTGGAGGAAGGTTACCACTAATACAACCATACTTAGTGAAGCACTTCAGTGGTCATATAAGCCTTCAGATAGAGGAAAGCATTTTTAACAGCACAACAGGTACAAAAATAAATGCAACTTAACTATGTAAGTACAGGGTGAACTATACCATACAGGAACACAAAGCAATGTTTTTACATGAAAGTTGTTGGACTTTCATACCACCAACTAAAGAAATTACATAAATGGTAATATATTAAGTTACAGATGAGTTAGGTTTCATCATCTTGCATTTGATCACACTCAGTAATATAACTTACTAATCTGAACAACTGCAAAAGTTAATACTATACAGGTGACATGACCAGTGCATTTCACATTGTAATTCTTACAGAACTGTTGGCCTTTGTGGTAGGCTTGCACAAAGTAATACTAACATTCCCAATTTCACAAAAATCAAAGATGAAATCAACTATTGTTTGAACTACTGTGATTTGGCCTCTATTAAAACACAAGATATCTCGTGTCCATAGGGCATTCATTAATACATTGACATTATACTCTTATTACATCCTGAAAGAAAACAGAAGCAGCTACAATCCAAGTACAGACGCACAGTAATCAGCTTATCTTTTCAAAAAAGTGATCACTAATTATGTTTATGAGGAAACCTCACTTCTTCTCTGAGAGGGACACAGTAAACTGTCTTTCACACAACAAGGATGTGATGTGTAAGACCTATTTTGGAAACAGCAGGTCGAAATTTTCTTATACCTGTTAACCTTATCAGTGTTTGTCACTTGCAAGTGAATTACTGTCAATAAGACAATCTCACTTTCATTGGATCATATGGATGTCGAGTAATCATTCCAATTTGAAAAAATCTTGAAATTCTGCCATGGTCTTCCTCTGATAATTCAATATATTCACTTGGGTTATCAATGTACAACTGCATCAAGTTCTGGAAATAATTGAAGAGCACAGCATTAGCAACAGATTACACAAACTTGTTTTCAACAAAAAATACAACAAACATCTTGTTAATGTTGCAGTTCTTCTAAATGACAAGCCAAAACATTATGACTACTGCCTACCACAAGACTGACTGCTATCTGATGGCCATGCAGGGCCACAATGCAGTAAGGAAAGTATGTAAACAAAGCTGAGATGAACAGGGAATCATTTTAAAGACTATACACGCTGCAAGTGCGGAGCTCCACTGACTTAAGTGACTTTCACAGAGATAAGATTGCTATGCCCCTGCACCTAGGAATAAGCTTTTCAGAAATGGCAAAGTCACTTGGCTGTTCACATAGTACTACAGTCAGCATCTATGGAAACCACAAGTAGGTGACGAAGTGTTGGGCATCCATGCCTCATCACAGAATGTGGTGGTTGGAGGCTGGCTTGCTCTGCAAAGCAGTGATTTGGCAGATCTGATGACACAGTACAGTTTCAGTGAAAACACAAGTGTCCTGAAACACATCATTGAGCACACTTTCTTCAACATGGGTCTCCAAAGCAGATGGCCCCTACACTTTCCCATGCTCACCCAGTGACGTTAATTACGACTGCAGTGGGATATGAGAAAAGCTGCTCAAAATGTGCACTGTGCCGTGGATGTTGGTCAGTGGAGGTAGTATTATGCTATGGCTATCATTCCCCCCTAGACTTCCATGGGACCTGTGGGAATAATCTAATACACCCTTTACGGACTATGTTAATGTTACTGTGGAACACCTCCATCTGTTCAAACTTAATGTCTTCTCTAATGGTGAGGATGTATCTTCCAACAGGAAAACTGTCCATACCACAAGACCGAAATCATGCTACAGTCGCTTTGATGAGGTTTGTAATGAACTTACACTGAAGTCTTCGTCACCAAATTCACCTGATCTGAACCCAATGGAACACATTCGGGACATTACAGGGTACCAACTCCAAGCCCACAAACCAGCACTCTGTACTTTAAGGGAACCGTCTGACCAGTGCATAGAGAACTGGTGCCACATACCTGTGGAAATCTTCCAAGGACTTCCTGAATCCATGCCATGCAGAGCTGCTGCTGAGCTGAGGTCCAAAAGTGAACCAACAGGCTATTAAGCAGGTCCTTATAATGTTTTGACTTATCAGTGTAAATTTACTGAAACTGGTAAAGTGGGAGTCACATACCGTTATTATTCGTCGCATGTCCTGATCCCCAGGATAGTTTATGTCAACCATGTACTTCTGAAACAGATTGCACACATACATTGTAATTTATGACTTATAGGGCATGTGTGATGCTCGTATGGAATGTAAACATTCACTTACAAGGAAAAAGATGGATATTTACCAATCATTTCTACTGTTATTTATGTCCAGTTTTGCAACACCTTTTTATGGGTGTGCTACCTGCACTTATCACAGTGGCTCTTATCTCTCTCTCTCTCTCTCTCTCTCACACACACACACACACACACACACACACACACACACACACACACACACACACACACACACACACTCCACACAAATACGTTGACAACACACACAACGTGAATAAAAACAAACGAATAGGCAGAAACGCTGTGGCAGTGACGAATGAAAAACAGTTAAGAAAGTCAACTGTAAATAGTGCAGTGCAGGAAATAATGCAAAATGCCAAAAACTGCCAAGGGCAGATGTGAAAGAAAGCCTGTTGACACCAACCACTGCTAGCAAGAAGGGATGGAGCAGATTATGTAAACAAACACCGTAAGTTGCTTGCAGACCAACTTTATAAAAGAAAACATTGATTATAACCTAAAACAAGCAGAAAATGAAAAAATGTGTATATCCAATTTATAGAATACCACAGAAGATGCTTTGTAAAAGTGGAACGTGTCTGGTGTAAATCTTTTTAATTAGACTGCAGTCAGCTCAAGACAGATAACCTATAATATAGGTGTTAACCGCTGCTGTGGAAGATGGCCACACAAGCAAACGTATTATGATGAGAATAAGCTTGTAATCAATAAAGAATGCTAATGTATGGTGTTGGTGATGTTGTCAGTAGCAGCCAACAATCACATCTGCTGCTCATCAACCTACAGCAACGCAGTGCGGCCAGCACAGCAATCCAGTTTCCTGCATCGTTGCAAGGCATTGAGACACACAAGCATTGTTTGGAGAGCTATATTAAAGCCAATTTGAATGTTTTGTCTTTTCTTTTCTTTTCTTTTGGTTGTCATGACTGTGTATTGTGGAGTAATGTAAGTGTATATGCTCAGAAGAATATTTGGTTAATAAAATTACCCACTCTATGTAATTGTTAGTAATTGGAGAAGTTAATAACTGTCATTGCAGAGTTTGCCAGTGAGAACCACCGACATCATATAGGTTTGGAAAGCTACTGATGACTTAGCTGTTATATTAGACACTTCTAACAGAAATATAAAGGCTCAAGGTGATGAGCTAAATGCAAAAATAGATGCAAAAGGTGTTTGATTTGAAAAAGTACTACATGAGGTAAATGCTCAGATGATCTCTGAATTAAACAGTAAGATAGATAAAACTAATACTAACGTAAAATTAGAAATCAAGGCATCTACAAGCAGTTAATCAGCAATTGTATGAACATATAAGATCCATAAAAGGAGTAGTTAAAAGTAAATAATATGATATGTGAACTACAATCCACTAATATGACTTTAACAGTAGAGTTAGTTTCTGAGATTATTAAACAACATGACTTAATCAGAAACAAAGTTAACAAAGAGTCCAGAGACTTGAATAAGCATCTACAAGACAAATATTTTACTGAACAAGAAATTACAGATGTACATAGGTAATTGTTAGACACTATAGTAAGGCTAAATGTTTTAGAACAAAATAAGGATTCCAAAGGAACTGCAATCTCGGACTCCACCCTTGAAACTTTTAAAGAGCATGTTACTGAATTAACTGAACAAAAAGTACAGGAGAAGATTGAATTATCTGTCGATACACCTCATTCAACAGCTGAGACAGATAGTGCAGAAGATGATTTACAAAGCTCTTGGATGAGCTAATCAAAACAAAGGGGGTGGAAAAAATAAGACTTAGGGATAATAGTTGGTTCCCTGTAGCATTAACAAAGGAAACTCTTCTTGAAAGTGGAACGAACTTCTCCAAACAATTTTCCAAATTTAAACCTGAGGGAGATGTTAATCCTACTTATTTTTTAAGGGTGTTTTCTATATTCCTGCCTGCGCACTGGGATGATTTCAAGAAAACTGATGGACGTAGCTGAATGGGTTACAGCTCATTCAGACGAATTGTCTTCTTGGAATGATTTTGAAGACTTTAAAAAGAATTACTGCCCATCAAGTATGCATGAGAAGTTAGCACTTGCATTATTCAATCCTAGGTGTAACATGTGTAATGAATGTCACTACACAAGATCTAAGTACTTGGACAATTCCCCTGACGAAAATCATTTGGTGACAGTGTTGGTCCATGGGCTACCCTACCATGTAACAAAAGAAATATGTTATCGTGGGTGGTTATGTGTAAAAGAACTCTGGACTTCCATAAAAGTATAAGACACACTAAATAAAGAAAAAGGAGATTATAATCATGAGGAAAACTCTTAATCTGAGAATAACAATGCAAGTATCCTTCTCGTTTCCAATGTAAGACTGAATCAAAATACTGTAAAATATGAAGACAAAATAATAAAAATAGAATGATTAATCATGGAAGGGATAAAAATGTTGTGTACAATTCTAATTAGGAAAACGGGGGTTATATAGAGCTGGGGAGGATCAATTTGTGTATCGAAGCCCAGGAAACTCTGCACGTTCTGGAGCAGGGGGCCAGGCTTCACGACTTCATAACAGAATAATATGTCCATAGGTAGAAAAAGCGGTAGCCCTCACACATTCGATGTCTGCACGTGAGTGGCTACAAGTAATACAGAACAAATAAAACATAGTATTTGGTAGATGTGCTCAACACTCCCTGCGAGCAGAGTTTATGCCATAGGTACAACAGAAAGTAAAGAGAAGCCTCTAAAACAAATAGATGAGATTATCAATAACAATTCATACTCTCACCTTTTATCAGATTTTATTAATTATATTGTATCTTAACTTAGATGAACTTCTAGGTGTAGACTGTATAGCGTTTCCTGGTAAAACATGCTTTATAACTATGCAATTACTAGAATAGAGACAATTATGTCATATTTTGTATTTGTAAAGGATTAAGTACTGGATTTGTGAAATAATATCCGTGTTGGCGAGTTCTGAAACCGATACAGAAAAGAATTAGCAAAGAAAAACTGAGAGATTTCATGACAATCAGCCATTGTATAAATAGTAGTGTAAGAATAATAATGTCGTCGTCGTCTTCTTGGAGTCACGTAGAGAGGAGGAACCTGTGATGCTATGTTTAACGCATTGGTAGCTTTCATTTGTCTAGGTTATAAGCAGGATGCCATTAGTCACAGATTATAAAGAAAGGTGTGTGAACTTTATTATTCTAGTTTTAAATATAGTTATTGAATGAGACCTCACATGTTATTATTAGAAAGCTTGCCTGGTATTGTACCCATTTATTTAAGACATTTTCAGCTTTTTAAGTAGTGTTCGTGGTGCAGAGCTTCGACATGGCGGAACGAGCCGCTGCCAATCATACTGCAATAAACAGTCAGGTAAAAAGTGAATTCAAAACTATTTCTTACAGCAGTTTGAGACTGGAGTACAAAGCAGCAGATTTTACATTGTGTTTCACAGGCAGACGCGGGCTGCTAATGTTTTAAACTTTAACAGTGTCAAAGTTAAAATACTTTCATGTTTCAAAAGGAAACTTGCTAAGCAAAAATTATGGACTGGTAAAAGCTTTAGAAAAATCATTTTCTGGTTAATAATGATAGTCTCATGCTCTAGTGTTGGCCATGGCACTGATTAATAATTAATGCTGACGAAAAATCCACTGCAAGGTTAGAGGTTCTTTAAGCATTGCGTACGGTAACTTCATTATTTTTATAACAGAAATAATTTCAGAACATTTTTATGATAGTTGTAGCAGAGATGGATATGTTGTGCATTCTATTGAGTTACAGTAACAAAACTATTCATTTAATAAGAAGCCAATTCCAGTACAATAATAATTAACCTCACGTGTTCGCAACATACAACTAACCAAAGTAAATCAGTGTACAGAAAAAATAGTGGAGCGCGAAACTGTTTAATGTATTTTCTTTGATTTCATATTGTTGTATGGGTATATTTAGTGATAAATGTATGTGTGTGTTGTATTATTTATGCCATGTATTAATGAGTGTAAATAACTTTTTCAAGAGAAGATCCTGGCACTACTAAGAAACTGTAACAACTATATAAGCTGGGGACAGTGGAACTCCAAGTCAAATCAGTTCAAGGTAAGATTATGGAGTAGTTGTCCTGTTTGTAGAAGCTCAACTCCAGTGAAGTGATCTCATATTGCTAGTGTGCACATGATTTGTTAATAGTGTATATAACAGGACAAGGTTGAACGTTGTTAATCATTTTCATTGTGTAGCGTATTGTAGATAAACTATCATATTTTGTGTGCAAATTTCAATTTTCAAAACTCTAGGCAGAGTATATTAGTTATTGGTTTCTGAATATGGTGAAATTGCATAGCCAAAGCACTATCAATATGGATTCTGAATAACAACAATTAGTTAGTGATGTCGATGTAGGAGCAGGAGCTTTAAGTAGCACCAGCAGCCTCTTTGAGGAGATACAGTGTGAAAACACGGGGGCGGCGGCACAAGAAGTAGTGCCACCGTCTACCAATGCTTAAGTAGAGGTAGCTGAAGAAAGTGTACCACCACCAAAAGGGCATGTCTGGTCTGGTGAGTATTCACTGCAAGCAATATTAGAGTGCATGCTTGACTACCAGGCAAAATTTGCAAGACAACAAAAGGAAAGAGACGAGGAAATTAAAAACTTCCTTGTCCGACAAGCTGACCGTGAACGTCAGCGAATGGAACGTGACCAGCAACTTATGCAGTGACTAGAAATTATGCAGAAAGAGATTGCCTATATAAAGCAAAATTACGAATCACTACCTATGGCCGCGCAGGAGCTAAGTGTACAGGTCAACAACCTGTAAGTGGTGAATACCAATGTAGTAGATGAAATAGGTGTTCTAACAAACCGACTAGAAAAGCTCGAAATAGATGCTACACAACTGGCAGAACGGAGGTTAAATGAAGATGCTACCAAGATTGAAACTGAATTCAACTCCTAGTTAGAGTCAAAAGATAGTGAGATAGACAAAAAAGATCAATTCCAGGGTTCAAACAGCTATGGTAGAGAGAGACTCTGAATCACTCAATTCCGCAATAAGTAGTCAAATACAAAATGAAATACAAACTATCAGACAGACACTCAATGATGATATTCCGCAGAGGCAGGTAAGTATCAAGAAGCAAATATCCGATTTAGAGAAAGGATTAGCACTGAGCGGCAGGCTGCTGAACATGAAGTGATGTCACCAACAGCCAATGTTTTTGGCAATTCACAGGCTTTTCCGTGACACAACAACAGTGAATCTTTAGTCGATAATGCGAAGAACTGTAGTATCAGATCGGAGCACACATCCTACATGCAAGAAGCAAAAAAGTACAATCCAAAAATATTGGTTTAAGAGAGCTTAATTAAAAATAGGCAGTTTCAAACTTTTACTACCGAGTGAAAATCAGTACAGCCCGTAGTATTTATAAAAAGCTTCAGAAATATCCTATCTAGTGTGTGGAACGAGCCACAAAAGATCCAATGCGTAACGTCGTACATTCAGGGCGATGCAGTGCTGTGGGCTACGGAAGTAGGCGACAGTTGCATTACGTATGATCAGTTTGAGAAGGCATTCTTGTCTAAGTACTGGTCACCGTGCGTACAAGAACGACTAAGAAAGGAAGTGTATAATCTGGAACCGTACTCTGCCCGTCTTGGGAACCTGAGGCAGTATTTAGAGAAATATATAAATAAGACATGTTCCTGTTGAACCAATCTCACCCAGAAATGTAATAAGGCTATTAAAATCTCACCTGCCAACCCATATCAAAGAAAAACTGATACACCTACCTGGGAACAATATGGAACACTTCCTATCGGTTCTCGATTCCATAAACTTGATACAGGAAGACGCTAAGGCAGCATTTTATCATCCCCATAATAATGGGTCAGGATATAAGAATGATAGAAACAATAGTACGCCAAACCACAACCATGGTAATGGCAGGGGCAATAACAAACGACAAAAATACGTACATAACAGCAATAACGGTAGGAGTCAGAATGACTATGGTCAGCCATCCAACAATAAAAAGCGTAGGTTCAATGACAGGTATGACTCCGGACCAGTAGGGACCAATCGATGGAAAAATCCGAGAGGTCAATGGCATAACAATTACAACAATGGAAATCGCAACTGGAATCAAAATCGCAGACCGAGCCCGGAGAGGCAAGGTAGTGACCATTATGACTACACCAGGCCGCCACCGCAGAAGGCGCCAATCACACAGCCTTGGTGACCGATGAACCAGAATGTGCATACAATTGAGGTCACTGACACGAACCGTCCAAGCACCTCACAGGCAAGCCATCCAACAAACTAGACGCGGCCACGATACGCTCTCTGTCACTGGCCGAGGGATGGAGTAGGAGCAACATGAACAATAACAACGTACCTGAAATTCATATGCAGCGATATAATGATGGGATCCGTATGGAGAAAGAATTCCTTACCGAGCCACACATGTGCTCTAAAGTAAATAATGAAAATGTGCAGGCTATAAGAGGGACTAAGATCAGTGATAGTAAGGTGAACGTGATTATCGAGACAGGTGCTTCAGTAAGTGTTATGAGTATTGAGTTGTTTAAAGTGCTCGGCGACTTCCACTGTTAATAACTGTAAGATTTCTGGAGTCATTAGTGCACAGAGCGGGTGGAGATAAGGAAGGAGGGCGAAGCCATAGTGTGCTCGTTTTTCATTGTGAAAGGATTAAAAGTGGCCTGCATTCTGGGTGTGGATTTTCTACGAGAAAGGGATGCAATAATAGACCTTTCTTCGGGCAAACTGAGTATACTAAATGAAGGTAGAAGAGTTGTATTACTTATGTTGAAATCAAAGGAAGTACTTGTGCTGTATTGCAATAGAATTAATATTAAACATAGGAATCCTTGGGTACTACATTTAGATGATTATTTACCATCTCTATTATCCTAATGTTGAAAATGAAGATTTCGATACAAATGTAGAAGCATTCCGGACTAAAGTACAGCAATCTGAGAGACTGAGCAACGCACATCAACAGGAATTAGTGCAGCTGCTATCGGATTATGCGAGGGAATTTTCCGATCGCCCAGGGATAATAAAGGGGTACTACTATCACATTGAGGTGATGCACCATGAAACGTATTGCCGTGCATCATACTCCATCCCTTGGTCGAGGAGGCTAAAGAAATTAGGAAAATGTTTGAGTGAAAATGAAAGGATTGTATCCAAGAAAAGACGCAAAATTGTTTATACAATGACTTGTCAATAGTAGATGTAGTATAATGTCAATTTTGGGTTAGAATGTAAGTGTGTTTAATTATAAGAATGGATTTATATGTTTTTTATTTATTTTGAGGACAGCAAAACATTTAATAATTAATAACTGCATGAAGATAAAATCAATAAAATGTGCAATAATGTGTCATTTGAGTATTTACTTACAGACAATTATTGTAGGTAAACCACAATCAGCTCTTCAAGCTATGAACAATGTTTCATTTGCAAAGAACTAAATAATTTGCTGAATCTATTTATTTATTATTGTGGACATGTGTAGCTAGTACGGAAATTTCATGAAGTAATACAGTAAATATAGTTGTGTTAGTATTAAGAACCCTGAGAGAGTCTCTATAAATCGAGTGACTATGTAGCACACAACAATGACGTATAGCCATGTGGTCACCCGTAGTGATCTGAACACAACACTGGAGCCGATTTAATTAAAGACAAACCCCATTACAAGAACATACACTCTGTATGTGATAAAGCTTCAATTGGAGCCCATGTAATTGGTACACGTACCATTGACTAGCCGGGTTAGCAACCGAACTCTCTCCACACTGAAGCTACACTGTAGTCCCACAGGAAAGATTACACATGAGAAATTATGATAACAGCTGAAGTTTATTGAGCAACACGCCCAAGTCCGGCCGTCATGCACATAGTAAAATCTGTTTACTAAAAGGGTGATAACCGGGCAAGCTACACCAAAAGGAGAAAAGTAAACCATCTATCAAAAGTCACACACCTTTTTGTATTTGCAGTCATGTTTCAGCTGTAACAGTACTAAATTGGTATAATGAATATTGTAATCCAGTGGACACAATGTATGAATAAGAATGATTATGCAGTAACAGTTGATATGTATTTAAAAAGGGGTAAACTGTGGGCATAAACATTTAGGAAAGATGGAATATTGTGTAGCTGGTACAGGAAATGACTGTTGAGACTACATCAACATACGTCAGGATCACCCAAGTGTTGAGTGAACAACTGTTTTAGTGCAGTGCTCATCGGATAATAAAGTTACTGTATATAAAAAAGGGAGAAAAAGTGATCTGTTCAGAGACGATCTAATCAATCATTGCTTGACAGAATCCCTTGCAGTGTGTGTGATTCAAAACATCTTCGCATGTTGAGGGACTCTTCGGAAGCGCATCGACCGTGGGGATAAATGAACTGTGATGAAGTGTGATGAACTCCACAGTAGTGTCACGGGGCAATATAGTTGTGAAGCCATGGAAAACCTTTTATCACACCAAACCATACTGTGCAGTCCAGCTAAACGAAGGCTTACTGAACAATAAACACCATAAACCAAGTGCATTCCTTCCACAACTAATAACCTGTACTAATAAAGGCAGTACATTGTTGCGGAATATTTGTTTCATGTATTTGATGGAGTTCCATGCGGAGAGCCATGCTGGGATGCTGTGCCGCCAGTCTGCTGTTCGTGGGAAACATCAGCAAAACGATGCTATAGCTGTCAGCTTCTGTGCGGGGTGCAACCGCGCAAGAGTCACACCCCACCGTGCCGCTGCTGTTATGACGCACAGGACATCGACCCCAGTGGGCGTTCACACACTGCAATCCAGCCGATGCCACGCAACAATTACTTCATGATGACTGTTGAATCCACCATTGTCGACATTCAGCTGGGCATTTTTAACTACGTTTCCAATGAACTAACATAAAAACAATTTTCTAAACACGTAAATACGTGTAAGACATTTTCTTACGGTTATGCATAATTTCAGAACATTTATAGTGTATGTTATATATCTCTATCACATTAGTGAAACAAATTGAAATGAATGTTGCATTATGATAGAACATTCACAGTGAACAATCTTAAAGTCAGCCATTTTGTGACTATAAAACTTTTTAATAAGTGACTTTAGGTTGCACAAAACACAAACTCAAATGTTATCACTGATATAGTAAAGTGTATAAGGTGCATTTTGACAAAAGGACCAAATTTTCAACATTTCTTAACAAATAATTTTTTTGTGTGTGACATTTATGAACATCTGACATATATCAGACTTATTTGTATGAAACAATCAGACTGCTTTTAATTACGAACCAGGCGGGACGACCATGGCTCCGGTGCAGTTTTCCCAGGTTTCCTGTCCGCACAGAGCCCAAATGGGGGAGCTGAAAAGCTATAATGACCCTGGGAGTAGATTGAGAACACCTCGCGAAGTGTTACAGAACACAAACAGTGTAAATCAAACTATAGTACAAATGAGTGGAAAAAGTGAATGATATATGTTCCCAAAATAAAGTGGCAAGCAATGATGTAATGAAAGTTGGTGGTAGCATATTGCCGAACATTTCTAAACGTTAGTCAAATGCTGCCAGGGGTATTATAACGTTTCCTGTAAAACATACTTTATAACTATGCAATTACAATTTTTTATACACGCAGGGTGGTCCATTGATTGTGACCGGGCTAAATATCTCACGAAATAAGTGTCAAACAAAAAAACTACAAAGATCGAAACTCGTCTAGCTTGAAGGGGGATACCAGATTGTGCTATGGTTGGGCCGCTAGATGGCGCTGCCATAGGTCAAACGGATATCAACTATGTTTTTTAAAAATAGGAACCCCCATTTTTTATTACATATTTGTGTAGTACGTAAAGAGATATGAATGTTTTAGTTGGACCACTTTTTTAGCTTTGTAATAGGTGGTGCTGTAATAGTCGCAAACACATGGCTCACAATTTTAGATGAACAGTTGGTAACAGGTAGGTTTTTTAAATTAAAATACAGAACGTAGGTACGTTTGAACATTTTATTGTGGTTGTTCCAATGTGATACATGTACCTTTGTGAACTTGTCATTTCTGAGAACACATGCTGTTACAGCGTGATTACCTGTGAATACCACATTAATGCAATAAATGCTCGAAATGATGTCTGTCAACCTCAATGCATTTGGCAATACTTGTAACAACATTCCTCTCAACAGCAAGCAGTTCGCCTTCCGTAATGTTCGCACATGCATTGACAATGCGCTGACGCATATTGTCAGGCGTTCAAAATGAGATTTTCACTCTGCAGCGGAGTGTGCGCTGCTATGGAACTTCCTGGCAGATTAAAACTGTGTGCCAGACTGAGACTCGAACTCTGGTAGAGCAGAGCACTTGCCCGCGAAAGGCAAAGTCCCGAATTTGAGTCTCGGTTCGGCACACGGTTTTAATCTGCCAGGAAGTTTCATATCAGCACACACTCTGCTGCAGAGTGAAAATCTCATTCTGGAAAACATCCCTAGGCTGTGGCTAAGCCATGTCTCCACATTATCCTTGCTTTCAGGAGTGCTAGTCCTGCATGGTTAGCAGGAGAGCTTCTGTAAAGTTTGGAAGGTAGGAGACGAGGTACTGGCGGCAGTAAAGCTGTGAGGATGGCGCGTGTGTCTTGCTTGGGTAGCACTTGCCCGCGAAAGGCATAGGTCCCGAGTTCGAGTCTCAGTCTGGCACACAGTTTTAATCTGCCAGGAAGTTTGATTGCCACGCGTTGTCGGTGGATCACGATAGCAAATATCCTTCAACTTTCCCTACAGAAAGATATCCCGGGACGTCAGATCTGGGTAACGTGTGGGCCATGGTATGGTGCTTCGACGGCCAATCCACCTGTCATAAAATATTCTATTCAATACCGCTTCAACTGCACGCGAACTATGTGCCGGACATCCATCCTGTTGGAAGTACATCGCCATTCTGTCATGCAGTGAAACATCTTGTAGTAACATCGGTAGAACATTACGTAGGAAATCAGCATACACTGCACCATTTAGATTGCCATCGATAAAATGGGGGACAATTATCGTTCCTCCCATAATGCCATACCATACATTAACTCGCCAAGGTTGCTGATGTTCCACTTGTGGCAGCCATCGTGGATTTTCCGTTGCCCAATAGTGCATATTATGCCGGTTTACGTTACCGCTGTTGGTGAATGTTGCTTCGTTGCTAAATAGAACGTGTGCAAAAAATCTATCATCGTCCCGTAGTTTCTCTTGTGCCCAGTGGCAGAACAGTACACAACGTTCAAAGTCGTCGCCATGCAATTCCTGGTGCATAGAAATATGGTACAGGTGCAACTGATGTTAATGTAGCATTCTCAACACCAATGTTTTTGAGATTCCCAATTCTCGTGCAATTTGTCTGCTACTGATGTGCACCTACTTGGGCATCATCATTTGTTGCCGGTCATGGTTGACGTTTCACATGTGGCTGAACACTTCCTGTTTCCTTAAATAACGGAACTATCCACCGAACGGTCTGGACACACTGTGATGTTGTCCAGGATACCGAGCAGTGTACACAGCACACGCCCGTTGGGCATTTTGACCACAACAGCCATACATCAACACGATATTGACCTTTTCCGCAATTGGTTAACGGTCCATTTTAATATGGGTAATGTATCACGAAGCAAATACCGTCCGCACTGGCGGAAAGTTATGTGATACCACGTACTTATACGTTTGTGACTATTATAACGCCATGTATCACGAAGGGGAAAAAGTTGTCCAACTAAGACAATCAAATTTCTTTACGTACTACATGAATACATAATAAAAATGGGGGTTCCTATTTAAAAAACACAGTTGATATCCGTTTGACCTATGGCAGCGCCATCTAGCGGGCCAACCATAGCGCCATCTGGTTTCCTCCTTCAAGCTAGACAAGTTTCGTTCTTTGTAGTTTTTTCATTTGACACTTATTTCGTGAGATATTTGGCCCAGTCACTATCAATGGACCATACATTGATTACGTCTGTGGACTCGGAATAATAATATAATAGAGGCAATTATGTTATATTTTGTATTTGTAAAGTACCGGATTTGTGAAATAATATCTGTGTCGGCTAGTTCTGAAACCACTACAGAAAAGAATTAGTAAAGAAATACTCACAGATTTCATGACAATCAGCCATCGTATAAATAGTAGTGTAAGAATAATAATGTCGTTGTCGTCTTCTTGGAGTCACGTAGAGAGAAGGAAACTGTGATGTTATGTTTAACGCATTGGTAGCTTTCATTTGTCTAGATTGTAAGCAGGACGCCATTAGCCGCTGATTATAAAGAAAGGTGTGCGAACTTGTTATTATTCTAGTTTTAAATATAGTTATTTAATGAGAACTCGCAAGTTATTATTAGAAAGCTTGTCTGGTATTGTACCCATTTATTTAAGACATTTTCAGCTTTTTAAGTAGTATTCGTGATGCAGAGCTTTGACATGGCGGGCAATCATACCGCAATAAACAGTCAGGTAAAAAGTGAATTTAAAATTATTTCTTACAGCAGTTCGAGATTGGAGTACAAAGCAGCAGATTTTACAATGTGTTTCACAGGCAGATGCAGGCTGCTAATATTGTAAACTTTAACACTGTCAAAGTTGAAATATTTTCCTGTTTCAAAAGGAGATCTCACTAAGCAAAAATTATGGGCTGGTAGAAGTTATAGAAAAATCATTTTCTGGTTAATAATGATAGTCTCATGCTCTCGTGTTAGCCGTGGCACTGATTAATAATTAATGATGACGAAAAATCCACTGCAAGGTTAAAGGTTCTTTAAGCATTGCTTACGGTAACTTCATTATTTTTGATAACAGAAATAATGTCAGAACATTTTTACGATAGTTGTAGCAGAGATGGATATTTTGTGCATTCTATTGAGTTACAGTAACAAAACTATTGATTTAATAAGAATTCAATTCTAGTATAGTAATAATTAATCTCACTTGTTCGCAACATGCAACTAACCAAAGTAAACCAGTGTTCAGAAAAAATAGTGGCGCGCAAAAACTGACTACTTGTCAATAAGTGTCAATAGATTTTAATGTGATAGACTAATACAGAAAAGAGAAGACAATACCTACAGAGTTAAAAATAATATAATAGTTTTTTTTTAAATTTAAAATGGTGAAATGGAGCATCTAGTGGACACAGCCAATTAGAGAATCAGAACCCAACAAGGGAAATTATTAATACATATAAAATTAAAATCCCAAAAATCAAACATACTGACACAAGAGCACAAGACGAAATTGCAAAACATCTTACTAACACATAAAGAAGGGGCTTTCTGATAAATCAAGTGTTATTAATGAGTATGTCTGTAAGTTTAAAGTAAAAGAGCAAAAACCTTTCTTTTGTACACTATATCAAATATCCATAATTCTTTGATCTGCAATACAAGAAGAGATACAAATGATGATCAATAATGGTAACTCAAGCATATAATTATCCTTTGTTGTTATTAGTGGTGAAAACATCTGCAAGAAGTGTTTGGGTGGTGTCAGACGAGCAGACTATAATAATCATATTGAAGTGAAGTTGGCATAAGCTTGTCAGTATAAAAGAATTACCAAAATTTGAAGAATCAAATTTCTTTAGCTGAGTGGGCTTAACCAGCAGCTACTGGCTAGTATTCTCACATGAAGAATCCAGACCTTACACGGTATTCCCATTTGAAGGGAAATATTGTCAGTTTAAAGTAATACCTATTGGGTTGAACATGCCTGCAGCATGTTTTTATCCACACTCTGGACAAGTCTTTAGGTAGTGAATTACTAGAACTACTAACTATATATGCAGATGATTTACTACTAGTTTCTAAAACCTGTAAGGATCATTGTGTATTATTGATTAGGGCTTTAAGAAGATTGCAAGGAAAGGAAATAACAACAAAGCTGGCAGGAAGGCACGAATTCAAAGTTGCTGGAGTATATGGTGTGTATAAAGGAGATTCAACCCAATCCGGAAAGAAACAAAGAAATAAACAAAGTCCCTTATCCATAGAATGAGAAACAATTATATTAGTTTTTGGGTTTAGCCAGTTTCCATACACGTTATTTAAGTGAAGAAGCGATCAACAATTTGTGACTACTATGCCTACTGAAACTAAGGTCTAAGTAGATTTGGGATAACACAACAGCGGAAATGGCAAGCCCTGTCAATGCCAAGATTTTAATGTGCCCAAAGATGCATTAAGCCTTTAATTCACCCACGGATGCATCAGAATATCAGTTAGGTTATGAATTATTTGAAAGAGAAGGGCCATGAACAAGAACACAGAGCTACAGCTTTTGCCAGTAGAGGCCTTAGCAAACTGGAACTAAATTATACAGCTATTGAAAAGGAATTATTGTCTATAGTTTGGAGTTTGCAAGAATTCCCAACTTTAATCTGCAGTTGAAAGATAATAATATATACAGATCACCAAGCATTTGCATTCTTGGTGGAGAATACGCTACTGTACAAGAGTCTGATGTGATAGGTCTCCTTTCTACAGGAACTTAAGATAGAAATAAATTATGTTAAAGTTTTACGGAACATAGTGCTTGATGCTTTTTCTAAATTATATATAGGCATGAATAAGGAAAGCAGAATGGTAGACCCTGGAGCTAGATTTAAACCTATTGTCTATTACTTAGACTAATAAATGCAAAATAAGGATAGGCAGCCACTCACCACTACTGAGGTGACAAAAGTCATGGGACAGCCATGTGCACATGTACAGACTGAGGTAGTATCACATACACAGGTACAAGAGAACGGTACATTGGTGGAGCTGTCATTTCTCAGGTGATTCATCTGAAAAGGTTGTCGACATGATTATGGCTGCACAGCAGGAATTAACTGACTTGGAACACAGAATGGTAGTTGGAGATAGACGCCTAAGACATTCCATTTTGGAAATCATTAGAGAATTCAATACTCCAAGATCTACAGTGTCAACATGCCGAGAATATCAAATTTCAGGCATTACCTCTCACCACGGACAATGCACTGGCCAACACTCTTCGTTTTCTGACCAAATCCAGTGGTGTTTGCATAATTTTCAATGCTAACAGTGTGTGTGCTTTGGGATCTTGTGAGTGCCCAACAGCAAGGTTATCAGCGCTGTCAGTGCTAACAGACAAGCAACACTGAGGAAACGATTGCACAAATCAATGTGGGACTTACAATGAATGTATCAATTAGGACAGACTGGTGAAATTTGGTGTTAATGGGCTATGGCAGCAGATCAACAACACGAATGCCTCTGCTGACAACACATCACCTGCAGTACCTCTCCTGGGCTTGTGACCCCAATGGTCAGACCCTAGACAACTGGAAAACTGTGGTCTGTTCAGACAAGTCCTGATTTCAGTTGGTATGAGCTGATGGTAGTCCTTGAGTGTGGTGCAGACCCAGAAAAGCCATGAACCCAAGTTGTTAACAAGGCACTATGCAAGCTGGTGGTGGCTCCATAGTGGTGTGGGCTATGATTACATGGAATGTACTGGGTCCTGGCTATGTCCAGCTTCTTGGAAACCATTTGCAAATGTTGACGGACTTCTTGTTCCAAGATAATGATGGCATTTCTATGGATGACACTGCGCCATGTCAGTGGGCAACAATTGTTTGCGATTTTTTTGAAGAACATTCTGGAAAATTCTAGCAAATCATTTGGCCACCCAGGTCAACAGACATTAATTCCATTGAACATTTCTGGGACATAACAGAGAGGTCACTTTGTGCACAAAATCCTGCACCGGCAACATCTTCACAATTTATTATGGTCAGCTATAGAGGCAGCATGGCTCAATGTTTCTGCAAGGGAGTTCCAAAGACTTGTTGAGTCCATGCAATGTCAAGTTGCTGCACTACGTCACGCACAAGGAGGTCAGACACGATATTAGAAGGTAACCCATGGTTTTTGTCACCTCAGTATAGAGAGAACTGATGTGTGGAGCACAGAAACGTGTAACGGGAAACAGTATTCACAATGGCTTTTTCTAGTAAAAGTACACACATTCAAGCTCACAATCACAGACACTCATACACACACTCCCATGGTTGTCAGTTATACTAACAGTAAAATGAGGGTATTGTCTAGAAATATAAAACAAGGATTGAGTGCTGGTAAATATTTTGGAGGTATCATCAGTTTCTATGAATAAGTAATATTATTGGAGACATAAGACGAGTTGGTTAGTGAGTGAAAATACTTTGTTTCAGAGTGTGAACAAGGAGTCACCTCACTGGAAGTTACATATTACCAGAATAGTGTCACAGGATGCGACTGTTTTTACATGAGGGATGTTGATATTTCAATATACGAAAACATTAAATGTATGATAAAATTTTATAACTTTAAGAATTTAAGTAGGGAAGTAAAAAGCGTTTTAAGAATGTGTGAATTATGTTAGAAGGTTAAAGAAGATAATAGTCAAGAGAGTTCTCAAAGGTGTCCTGTAACACCAAAAGCTTTAAATGATTTAACAGCAACGGATGTATTCAGAGCTTTAGTGAGGGTAGAGGTGGAGTATCCTGTATATTTAGCAGTTGAATGTTGGTCAAAATATGTAAAACTATGTTCTATAACAGTGGTAAACGCTGCCACTGTAATTAACTGTGTAAGGGAATATTTTGTGGGTGTAGGCATGCCAAACAGGTAGCTGTCTGATAATGGAAAACAATGTCAGTAATAGTTTTAAAGAGTTTATGGCATGGGAAAATGTTGGAGAACCTTTACTAAAATTAATAAACTGGCTTATAGCAGAGTTAAGAGACAAAGACAGAGAGAGAGAGAGAGAGTGTGTGTGTGTGTGTGTGTGTGTGTGTGTGTGTGTGTACACAGAATGAGTTGAAGGAACAAGCACAATTTAGGATGAAATGCTGCTGCACCTATTTTCCGAGTGGATGATACTGTCTTCATCAAAGCTTACCATTCTAGTTCCAATATAACGAAAGAGATCAACAACTACTTTCACCAATATGTAAGTCTATAGAAGGTAACGTGTGTCCCACATGCAAAAGCAGTAGTTCTTATAGACTCACGAAATGGTAAAGAAAAGGGGTTATATACCACGTGATAAAAAGGTATGTAACTTAACATCGAGACCTCAGATGAGCTCACAATAAATGTGAATGTTTTTTGGGTAGTAAGTATAAGGCCTTAAAGGTTCTTTACGTTACTTCTTCTCCTGCTACTCTATCTTCTTTAAATTATACTTTCTTTCATTATCTGAACTAAAATGGTTAAATAAATGGACACTCGTTAACACTCCAGTATGCAAAGCTGTTGTGCTCTCTCTTGCAGATGATGTTAACGTACTCCACATATATCAATATACATATTAAATATCAATGACACTGTCACATTTAGTGTTGGACTAGTGATCATGAATCGAACAGCCTGTAATGATAACTGATGAAGTTATGAACAGAACTGTATTTCTTATAATATATTAGCACTGTGCACGATGAGAATAAATAGTTATAAATAACATATTAACTGTTTGAGGTACCGGTATCATACAGGGTGAGCAATCTTTCATGCACCCACTTTCAGGGACATTTTGCCCCAGTGGCGCTGGTGGGGAGTAGATTTCCCATTCACTGTGAGGCCTTTATGTAGAACTGTTGCATAGGTACCATGTGTTTGTTAGGTGATGTGATACAGTGCAGTGAGTAATACACGTATTCTGTTCACCAAAGAGTGTTCATGTAGAATTCATACATATATACATACCTACCTACAGAATCAGTATATGCAGTAAGGAGATTACTTCAAGAGCAATTTCCTGACGCTCAAGTTCCTGTTCGTATGATTCATCCATTGATAAATACATTTCGTGAAATTGGAATTTTCTTGACAGGAAACACACAACCACATACAGCACTCACACAAGGAACTTGGGATAACATTGGGCATTCTCTGAAAGGCTTCCTAGAAAATCAGTTCGACATTTTTGTCACCAAATGGGAATTTCCAATGGCTAAGTTATAGTCCTATAAAATAACAGCAGTGCAAGAACATAAACTGGATGACCATGCAAAAAGGTTATGGAATGGTGAATGAATCTTGAATAGGGTTCATGACGGAGAAATTGACCCTCACCTAACTTTCTTTTTGGATAAATCATAGTTCTCTCCAAGTGGAAATGTTAATTCACAAAATAACCGTTACTGGAGATCTGTAAAGCCTGACATAATACACGAGAAACCCTTGCACAGCCAAAAAAATGTACGTGTGGTGCACTATTACCGGTGAGAGAATAATAGTCCCCTTTTTTTCCAGGAAAATGAACACTTTGTGGCCTTATTTTGTCTAATTAACAGAGGGAATGAACTTTCATGATCTTTCAGAAGGATTATGTGACAACAAATATAGCCAATGTCGCATTACAGGAAATTCATGAGATGTTTCACGGTAGAGTTATTACTAACAACTAGGCCTCTTCGATGTCCCTGCGATTTTTATCTTTGGGGGCATTAAAAGAGGAAGTGCACAAATCAGATCCACACACTTTAGATAAATTTAAAACTAACATTTCTGAAGAAATTGCTGCTTTTCAGAGGCAACTACAGAGTGTAAAAAGTAATAACCTAAGCAGGTGACAAATTCTGGAGGCAGTTCCAGCATCTCCTCGCTTAATATACTTAAGTAATTTACCTTTCCTGTTTGTGTTTTTGTTACGTACATTAGAAGTAACTTATGCAACAGATCATATTATATTTAGTGTGGGGCTCCAGTCACCCGCACCACGGGCACAGCAGTTGGCCTCGCTAGTCAACCGCATGCCACGAAAGCAGTTGTATTAACAACTGATTACCCTGTACATATATGCATTACATTGGCAGTCAGCTGAATTGCAGCTTAAAAAATACCAACAGATATTTGTCAGGTGAAGAAATTTTACATACTGATGCATGTGTAACAACACTTGCACAATTTCCAATGCTGTTGCAGTTCCCTTGCAACAATGGAAAATTTCGGAGTCAGCTCAACAACAAAATTATTTGGTTTCTGTTTTAAGGTAATCATACCTATATGAAAGATATATGCAAATACAGTATGTTACCATACTTCTTCCTAAGGACTTAACTGTGAAATACTTGCAGGTAATAACTTTCTGAATAATACTTCACTGCATATTCTTAAGTAGCAATATAATGAGGATATAAGATTCCACTTACACCTGAGAGACTACCCTTTCCTCACAGACATTCTCATAATTATCAATCTTAGCATACATAGTCTGCAGAATGTTAACATCTGCAATCAGTATTTGGACAAATGGGTTTTAATATATGGATGGTTAATGTGACTATGAAACCAGAGAAAGTGTACATTACAAGTAATTTTTCCCCTGGTCCAAATCTAACTACATGGATGATGCATGTTAGCACTATCATGCTGAAGAGTGGCAGAGAGAGGATGGGTGAAAAGCATCACATTTAAAGAGTTGAATAACCTGCTTACATCGAGATGAGATCCACATAGTCATTAAGAACCATAGCAACACAATATGCTTAAAATTGGCAAAAATATGCTTTGTTAATGCTTGTGAAAAGAAGAGGAGCATGAAACACCGAATGTCACGAGGCCACAGCAGAGCCTCACATTTGACAGCAAACCATCCATCACTACTTATGTGGAATCCGATGTCTTAAGAGGGAGCATGTGAGGAATTTAATAATCAGGTATAGATCTTCAATAATGTAGGAGTAAATTAAGTCATAATATAGGAGGAAAGAGGGGGGATAACAGTGAGCAAGACGATGTACCCTTATACATATACTGCGTAACGCATAGGGTAGGTGCAGAAAGGAAGGAAGACCTACACTTAAATGCAAGTATATATACAGACACTCTTGTTGTGAAAAGTGGATAGTTGTTAGGAAGTAGCTTTGTGAGGAAGGAGGTGCAATTTATAGTTTATACACAAGTAGAATACTGTCCGTTTTCTGACTGACTCCAAAGACGCAAAACAATTTGAACATCTCTGATTTACTAGTGGTTCTGTTTAATTACTAGGTTAATAAATGAATAATAAGGATAGGAGTATTCAAGTTGAGTGCTGTTCCTAATGTAGATAACAACAAGTAAAGGAGAATGGCAGACAGTGCTGCAAAATGTTACTATTTGGCCTCTTGCTTCAAAGCAGTTACACAATCAATAAATATGTGCTTTGGTCAAAGAATAAAAAAGTCTGTTGAGAAATATGATAAGATATAATAACAATTGGACACATCTAAAGAATCATTATGGGTGAAATCAAACAATGGGAAATTCAGGATGGAAATTAACAATGTAATGAAATGGACAGTTGCTATTCACCATCCCATAGTGAAGATGCTGAGTCACAGAAAGCCTCAAGACAAAACACGAACGCAAGTGTGTGCGCAAGTTGTGTGTGTGTGTGTGTGTGTGTGTGTGTGTGTGTGTGTGTGTGGTTTATTTTATTTTATTTTATATTTTTTTTTTTTTTTTTTTTGACAAAGGTGTTGTTGACTGAAAGCTAATGTTCCAACAGTCTTTTTGTATAGTATGTATTTTGCAAATTTTCACCCCGCATTTCTAGCTCAAATAGGAACTGAGCACCAATATACCACCAAATCGTTAATCTGTGCGTGGCCCTCTCAAATACTTTAGGTATGATACAAAACTGATCATTGTTATTGAATTATAAGTACTGGACAGAATTGAAATCCTCTTTGTCAACTGACTGCTTAATGAAATTGCTTCTACTCTACTTTTACTCTGCATTATACACCATATTATCCTTATCTATAAATAACTCAGGGCAGATTCAAATAACTAATGAAGTATTTTCAGAATATATTACCAGTGCCTTCCTGTGTTTCTGTAACTCTGAGTTCAGATGTTTTTCAATTTTATCAAGATTCTCTGCCTGTCTCATTTCACCTGATTCATGCCTTGTAGTCGTGATGCTGTCGAATGATTCAGATTGTGCCTGCAAACTAGAGATAATTTAGCTCGCATTATTTTAGTGATGTTAAATTGTAACACTAAAAATAAAATGGCAACTATAATTATTCACATAGCGTCCACAGAGCCAAATTTTATTATAGCCAAAATTCATTTGTGAATAAAAAATTCTTCTCATTGTTTTAGATAGTTAAAAGCTTGCCAACATAGCCAAAGTCTCACTCTGCCACAGGCAGGTGAGTGTCATGGAGGGGAGAGAGAGAGAAATAAATAAATAAATTTTATGATATGGATATAATAGAGGGAAACATTCCACGTGGGAAAAATATATCTCAAAACAAAGATGATGTGACTTACCAAACGAAAGTGCTGGCAGGTCGATAGACACACAAACAAACACAAACATACACACACAATTCAAGCCTTCGCAACCAACGGTTGCTTCATCAGGAAAGAGGGAAGGAGAGGGAAAGACGAAAGGATGTGGGTTTTAAGGGAGAGGGTAAGGAGTCATTCCAATCCCGGGAGCGGAAAGACTTACCTTAGGGGGAAAAAAGGACAGGTATACACTCGCACACACACCCATATCCAACCGCACATACACAGACTTGTGTCTGCGTGGCCACCCATCATGTGCCTGCTTCTACAATGATTTCTTTGATCACCAGCATGGAGCACATGCCTCTTCTGTGTTACCTTCTGGAGTTCACTTTCGGCTCTTGCTCCAGTAGCTTAACTTCAGGCTACCTGCCACTGTCCTGATGGGTGTGAACCCTTACCATCGTGGCTTCATGCGATGAACCATGATCACCTTGTCCCTTATTTGCTTCCTAAGGACACTACTCCAGCCTCACTCTATCGCCTTCAGTTTCACAACCTTCACACAGAACTTTGCAATAGGTCCTTTGTGTACACTGATGACTCTCGGAACGACCATGGTGTCAGGTGCGCCTTCATTATTGGCACTGATATTTTCTTTGTTATCGGCTTCTGGAACACTGCTCAGTATTTACAGCAGAGCTCCTCACCCTGTATCAGCCCACTCAGTACATGTGCCGAAATAGGCTTTCCAAATGCATCATCTACTCCGACTCTCTGTGCCCTTCAAAGCCTCCGTGTGCTATACACCATCTATTCCTTAGTGCATGTTTATGTGGCTCCCTGGTCATGTCGGTTGACAGCAAACGAGGCCACTGGCACTGTTGTCAAGGCTGCAGTCCTTGTACCTAAGCCCCCCAGTTCTTACACTCCCTCTGATGATCCCTGTGTTTCCATCTGTCACTGTGGTGTCACTTTGGTTTGGCATTACCACTGGTCCTCCCTTCATGGGAACAAGCTCCAAGTTATTAAGCCTCTCCCAGCAGCTTGGACAACCTCCTCTTGGCCCTATCTTCACAAGATCATTTTAGCTAGGTTGCGTATTGGGCACTGTTTTTTCTAACCATCGCCATTTGTTAAGAGGTGCTCCCCCACCATTTTGTGCTCATTGCCCTCAACCATTGCCGGTCCTGACGGGATACCCTTTTTAACCACTTACGTTCTCATTTGCATTTGCCATTGGAGTTATCAGCCATTTTAGGAAACGACGTGCGGGCTATCGACCGCATTTTACTTTTTATCCATCCTAGCAATATGCTGAAGGACATTTAATCTTTAGTTGAGGACCTCCATTTCCCTGTGGATATTTTACAGACCTCCTTCCACATCCCTGTTTTTAGCTGTCTTCTCTTCCATCGACTGGGATTAACATGTAGTTGCCTTTAACTCCTCTCTTTGTCTTCATGTTCTACAGTTCCGACTTGGGTGTGTATGACCCTAGCTGTTTTTGTGCGCTAAAACAAAACAATAACACAAAATACAAAATCGGAGTAATGTAGACATGAACGAGCATGTTTATTACTTTATTCTCAGTGACCAAATGTTACCATTTCTTTAAACTATCCATGATGAGTAAAGATGATCGAGACATGACTGCAGATGATGCTCAATGAGACAAGTCCGTGAAGAACTGCAACAGATGGCAAAATCATCTACAAAAAGGGAGCCGGAAATGCCCGGTGGGAGACAGGCCATTATAGGGATAATAGCCGATAGCAAAGAGGGCGACATTCCAGATTGAACCCTGAGGCACACCGTTCTCCTGAATAAAGGTGTCCGACAAGGCAAATCCCACACGTACCTTGAAAACTCGATCTTTTAAAAATTCCTGAAGGAAACAGGGCATGTGACCATGGACGCCACACGTGTACAGGGTATGGAGGATACCATTCCTCCAGCACGTGTTGTTGGCTTTCACCTATCAAAAAACACAGCCACAGTCTTGGATTTCCACAGAAAACTACTTGTGACATGGGTGGACAAAGTGGCAGGTTAGTCAGCTGCAGAAAGGAGCGCTCGAAACCCACACTGTGCAGTGGTTAGTATATTTCAAGACTCTAGCAACCATACTAGCTGGGCATGAATCGTACATTCCATCACCTTGCAAATACAGATGGTGAGAGAAATGTGGCGGTAGCTAGAAGGAAGGTGTTTGTCCTTACCGGGCTTAGGTATGTGTACAACAGTGGCTTCACACCAGCATTTGGGAAACATGCTCTTTGCCCAGATGGGGTTGTACGCACGAAAGAGAAAGTGTTTGCCTGCGAGAGAAAGGTGCTGCAACATATCAATGTGAACATCATCTGGCCCTGGGGCAGAGGATTGGGACGATGTGAGAGCATTATCTAATTCCCTCAAGGTAAAGGTGGCAATGTAGCACTCACTAATCTGAGAAGAGAAGGGTATCAGCTGAGCCTCCTTCCCTCGTTTCCGATGGAGGAGGCCAGGGTGACAGTGGGAGGAGGTCAAAATCCCCGCAAAATGGCGGCCCAAGGTGCCAGAGATAACAATAGTGTCCACTGTGACATCATCTGCTACTGTAGGGCCGGAAGTTGAGGAATGGACCTCGATCCCAGAGAGCTGTCAGAGGTCGGCCCACACTACAGTAGAGGGAGTGGAACTGTTAGTAGAGCTAGTAAATGAAATCCAGCTACATTTTTTGCAATCCTGAGGAACACAACGGCAACGTGCACACAACTGTTTATAACAAATGCAGTTTGCAATCAAAGAATAAAGATAAAAAATGTGAAGAGCACGTCTCCGCATGTGAACTGCATCGCAGCACGCCACAGTCCACTGAGGGACCAGCGCACAGCATGATTAAGAGGAAGTGCGAAAAATGGAATGTTCTGCAGTGGTAAGAATAACATTTCTCAGATATTCTGCGTGGTCATCAATGGGGAAATGTTCATTGAAGGCAGCCAGGTAGGAGTAAAGTCTCCAGTTGGCCTTGGAAAGCTCTTATTTGGTTCTGTACACAGGTGGGGTAGGAGTCAGCAATGGATACCACACAGGTTGCTCAAGTATGTGTTAGAGAGAACAAGCCACTCGAGACGATGGACATGCTGTGCAGTGCAGAAGGATTGGTCAAAAAGGAAATAGGTGTGTGTGGAGTGTGGAAGGAATGTGAGTGCTCCCGTGTTAAGACAGATAATGTTAAGTGGACTGACAAGGTCAGCCAAGAGGGCACCTCTCAGGCAGGTTCTGGGAGAATCCCAAAGTGGGTAGCACACATTATAGTCAGTGACTAACAGAAAAGGGATAGGGAGTTGCCCAATAAGCTGGAGGAAGTCTGCCCTGGTGATATCGGATGATGGAGGGATGTAAATGGTACAAAGGGAAAAGGTCAAGCGAGGAAGGAAAATGTGGACTTCAATAGCTTGAAGCCGGGTAGGCAGGGAGACGGGTTGACTATGAATGTCATCCTGGATGTGCAGCATGACTGCCCCACGATATGGAATGCCCTCCCGGGAGAGGGGGGGAGAAGGTCAAAGCGGTCCGCGAAGAAATGCGAGAGCTCAGAGCGATCGTGAGGACGCAATTTTATTTTGTTTCCTGGAGGCAGAGACCAAGTTGGATGCTACGATTCTAAGAGCAGCCATAAGTCCTCTTTGCTGGATTGTAGGCTGCAAATGTTCCATTGGAAGAGAGTACGCTGAGGAAAGTGGTGTGTGTGTGTGTGTGTGTGTGTGTGTGTGTGTGTGTGTGTGTGTGTGTGAGGGGGGGGGGGGGGGGGGGGGGGAATGAAGGGGTGTCACCTCAGCAACTGCCGAGTGCCAGCCTTTGAAGACACTCTGCCACAGAGTGCAGAACCTGGAGGATCCTGCTACCCAAGATCTACATAGGTGTTGGCATTCACCTTATTTCAGTCTACGAGTCCAGGGCAGAAAAGCAGTAGGTGGTGCGCACCGGCGAAACAGAGGTCAGCCGGGCAAGTGTATCACATGGGGACAATGTCGAAGGAGAAGACTGTCTGGCCTTTGCTTGACTTCTTGGAGCAACTCAGATGTATGTTGGCTGGAGGGATGTAAAAAGTCTTTGGAGGAGTATTCCTTCTGTCCTTTCTGCCCTGATGGTTGTGTAGCAGGTGACATCACTCCTTGTGTCGAAAGTTTGGTGACTTGTTGCACAGCTGGAGGAGGAGACATGGATGCTACCATGACACTAGACAATTTTCAACTGTAGTGCTGCATTTGAGGTCACATGTCTGCATGGCCATGTCCTTCATTTAGCAAGAATGGTACTGTAAGTGCCAAATGGTAGAACACAGGGTTTGCAACTGTCCAATAATTTGCGAGCAACCAGGTAAGGCATTGTCTCCTGTAACTGTATCTCCTTCAAGCCCACTCATT